>NC_140592.1:69150550-70463050 GCF_964204655.1 Triturus cristatus
AGGGAAAGCGTTGGATAGCGTAAAGGTAAAAATTACTATTCCCACTCCAGAGAGTGCAACAGTAGGGAAAACGTTGGATAGCGTAGGGGTAAAAATTACTATTCCAACTCCAAAGAGTGCAACAGTAGGGAAAGCGTTGGATAGCGTAGGGGTAAAAATTACTATTCCAACTCCAGAGAGTGCAATAGTAGGGAAAGCGTTGGATAGCGTAAGGGTAAAAATTACTATTCCCATTCCAGAGAGTGCAACAGTAGGGAAAGTGTTGGATAGCGTAGGGAAAAAAATGACTATTCCAACTACAGAGAATGCAACAGTAGGGAAACCACTGGATAGCATAGTGGTAAAAATTACTATTCCCACTCCAGTGAGTCCAACAGTAGGGAAAGCGTTGGATAGCGTAGGGGTAAAAATTACTATTCCCACTCCAGAGAGTGCAACAGTAGTGAAAACGCTGGATAGCGTAGGGGTACAAATTACTATTCCCACTCCAGTAAGTGAAACAGTAGGGAAAGCGCTGGATAGCGTAGGGGTAAAAATTACTATTCCCACTCCAGTAAGTGAAACAGTAGGGAAAGCGCTGGATAGCGTAGGGGTAAAAATTACTATTCCAACTCCAGAGAGTGCAACAGTAGGAAAAGCGCTGGATAGCGTAGGGGTAAAAATTACTATTCCAACTCCAGAGAGTGCAACTGTAGGGAAAGCGTTGGATAGCGTAGGGGTACAAATTACTATTCCCACTCCAGTAAGTGAAACAGTAGGGAAAGCGCTGGATAGCGTAGGGGTAAAAATTACTATTCCAACTCCAAAGAGTGCAACAGTAGGGAAAGCGTTGGATAGCGTAGGGGTAAAAATTACTATTCCAACTCCAGAGAGTGCAATAGTAGGGAAAGCGTTGGATAGCGTAAGGGTAAAAATTACTATTCCCACTCCAGAGAGTGCAACAGTAGGGAAAGTGTTGGATAGCGTAGGGAAAAAAAATACTATTCCAACTCCAGAGAGTGCAATAGTAGGGAAAACATTGGATAGCGTAGGAGTAAAAATTACTATTCCCACTCCAGTGAGTCCAACAGAAGGGAAAGCGTTGGATAGCGTAGGGGTAAAAATTACTATTCCCACTCCAGAGAGTGCAACAGTAGTGAAAACGCTGGATAGCGTAGGGGTACAAATTACTATTCCCACTCCAGTAAGTGAAACAGTAGGGAAAGCGCTGGATAGCGTAGGGTTAAAAATTACTATTCCAACTCCAGATAGTAAAACAGTTGAGAAAGCACTGGATAGCATAGGGATTCTATAAACATACTAACCAATTAAATAATTAGTTATAAAAAAAATAGCATATTAATAATTAATTTACAAAATATGTATTATTAAATACCAATTATTTAAATTAAATGTTTATATAAATAACTTTAAATTACATCCCACACTATTCCCCCTTTAACACACAACACACTACACATACAAAATACACAATACATTTAAATATCAGTTTATCTATTATTTACAATTAATAATACATTCTTTATAAATAATATACTTATTATTTACAAATTTATACATATTAACTACCAAATTACAATTATTCACAAATTAATTATTAATTAACAATACATTAATTAGCAATAACAACAAATAACATGAAATAATACATTATTTATATTTACTATATTTAATGTACTAATAATTAATTACCAATTAATAATTAATTAACAATTAATTATTATTAATTTACAAATAAATAAAAATTATCAGTAATTATTTGAATTTAATTACATCCCACCCTATTCCCCTATAAACCCACAACCCACTACACATAAAAATTCACATAATTAATTTAATCATCAATTAATCACTTAATAAAATTTAATCACCAATTAATTAGTAATTAACAATTAATTAATTAACAATACCAATAAATAAATATTAATATTAAACTAATTATAACTTATATAATTAACCAATTAATAAAATTATTTTACAATTAATAATTAATTACCAATTAATTAATCAATTAATATATTTAATTAACAATTAGTAATTAATTAACAATTAATTAATCATAAATACCAATTAAACAATACATATTAATTAATTAATTATAATTAAATTACTTCCCACCCTATTCCCCTATAAACCCACAACCCGCTCTGATACTAAAACGCTAAATTATATTTTAAATAATTATTAATCTCTAAACATTTATTTTTAAATGTATTAAAATACATTACAATAATCTTTAACATACAAATAAAATACATATTAAAATACATTACACTAATAAAATATCGATATTCTTGACATCGAAATTTTTGATTACGATATTACTTACATCTATATTAATGACTTCGATATTATTAACTTTGATAATACTTACCTTGGGGTCGATATTCTGTCCATCGATATTCTTGACTTCGATATTCTTTACCTACGATATTTACAACTCGATATACTTGTAGGTCGAAATTTAAAACTCGATATTTAGACTGCTCACCACTCGGATTGTCATTGTTATATCTTTATTGATCTTGGTTTACTCTACTGCCTGCCTGTATTGGGGCTTTCTGATGGAAATAATGAGTTCATAGGTCTGCACCTTTCTTTTGAGAGCCTTAATTGCACTTAGTAAGGGACATCCTCCTGATGGCTTTACATCTAGCATTGTTTACTGATTTGTTTAACTACAGCCTTCTCTTGCCAAAGCAATATAACCCTTTTAGGTCCATATGAACTTTTTATATCTATCTATTATTATTATTATACGTACAGGTCTTCTTAGGGTTGCAAGTGTCAATGGTTGAGCTTGGATTGGGTAAGTGGCAGGAAGCACTTACAATTTGATGATTTATTTTGATTAGAACAAGGTGCCGATAACGATCCGGTAAAAACCGGGTACGAACCGTCGGTCGGAGCGTATTCTCCGTCCGACTCGTACCCGGTTGTAAAACATTACAAACATGGAATTACGATTCGCACGGAAACACCATTTCCGTACGAATCGTAAAAAACACCGACCGACGAAAATATGCATACGAATGTGATCCGGGAATGCTGCGACGTGACGTCGGGACGCTTCCAGGCAGCGTTTCACGACCCAGGAAGTACGATTCGAACCGACAGCAGTCCGGACGGCAATATTGTTACGGCACCCAAAAAGTGCCGGAAATGCGAAGTACGGCGCGAAACGACCAGAGTAGGTGGCCCGGTAAGCGCCGTACCCCCCCCCAGCCCCCGCATGTACGCGCCGTACCCCCCCCAGCCCCCACATGTACGCGTCGAACCCCCTGTGTATGTACACCCGAGTACGCGTCGAACCCCCGTGTATGTACACCCGAGTACGCGTCGAACCCCCCCCGTGTATGTACACCCGAGTACGTGTCAAACCCCCCCGTGTATGTATACCCGAGTACGCGTCGAACCCCCCCGTGTATGTACACCCGAGTACGTGTCGAACCCCCCCGTGTATGTACACCCGAGTACGCGTCGAACCCCCCGTGTATGTACACCCGAGTACGCGCTGGGGGTACGCACCGTACATACACGGGTGGGGGTACGACTCGAACGTACTCGGGTGTACATACACGGGGGGTTCAACACGTACAGTTCGACACGTACTCGGGTGTACATACACGGGGGGTTCGACACGTACAGTTCGACACGTACTCGGGTGTACATACACGGGGGGTTCGACACGTACTCGGGTGGACATACACGGGGGGGTTCGACGCGTACTCGGGTGTACATACACGGGGGGTTCGACGCGTACATGCGGGGGCTGGGGGGGGTACGGCGCGTACATGCGGGGGCTGGTGGGGGGTACGGCGCGTACATGCGGGGGCTGGGGGGGGTACGACACGTACCGGGCACCTGTTTGGACGTCTCCATGGTTGTTATAGGAGTTCGGTGCAGACGGTCTTTTAACCATACGGTTGTACATTCGGACGCCCGGGACGGATCGTGATTCCCCGGTCGGACTTCGCTTTTCAAGTTTGTACGGTAAATCGTCCGAGGACGTGTCGGACACTTTTTCCGACCCGAGGACGTGTGGGGAATTATTCCCAATGCGACTCGTATGGGCTTTTTGCCATGCGAATCGTGATTGCCAGTTTGTGCGGCACTTGTACGATTCGTACGGTAAAAAGACCGGATACGAGTCGTACGGGAATTTTTTTTACCGGATCGTAATTGGCACCCAAGTCTTTTGGGGCTATGTCCTCAGCCATGTCGTCTGTGGCATCTCAGGATTGTTCTTCATTAAGGACTAGACATTTGCTCAGCAGTCTCATTCGTAGCAGCTCTTGCACCACCTGGAAGCACTCGACGGAGAAAATGCAGAGTACAAACTTCTTTTATATCTCTAGGTCTATTTAGTTTCTTTTTGTTGTTTGGAAGCATACATTGACCACATTCTTTGTTGCTAGTGGCAAGTAAATTCATATGGCCGCTAACAAGGTTGATAGAGTCGATCCCAAAAGCAGCAGTAATTCATAAAACAGGTTTTTAGTTTAATGGTCGTAATTGAAGTCACTAACCCAAGATAGGGTGGGAAGGACATAGCAGTCAAAGAATGTAGATCTATCCTTCAAGTTTGTATCTTTCCTTCTCCTAGGTCAACTTTTGGGGACAACCGATGAGAATCTGTTCAGTGTACAGTAGCGACATGCTGGGTCACGTAAACAACAGCCTCCCCGAGAAACGTTTGTAAATAAAAAATACATTTTACATTTACTTCACATTGAGTTATTGAAACTAAATGAAATGTTCTCAAGCAAATGAAAGCCTGCTGACCACATTCTTAGTTCATCAGGCATTGCAGATGTTTTGAACTCTTGCTGGAGAGCTAAGTGGGGTGAACCTTTTGTAGCAAAATGTCTGTACCCTCTTTATGTTGCAGTGTTGTATAACACTATTAATGTGGCTGGGTTGTTTTTAGGTTGAGCCTGGGCAAGCCATGCATTGCTCTGCGAGGCATGCTGTATTCAGGTATGGACTTGAAGCTCCGCCCCTATTTTTAATTGGTTTGTGTCATTGTCTACTGTAAACTGTGGCTTTTCATTAGTCAATAAGCTTAGTAGTCCCTCCTTAGTACTGCTTTTTTTGTCTCATTTTGTAACCTCACCTGGGGACATCCCCTGTTACATGTGTTGTTACTCGGTAGGCTTTAATTACAACCTCCCAGCACTATTTTCCCAAATAGCTTTGCCTTGCGTGCTGTTGCAGGCAGGACACGCTCTCTCCTAATGCTTTAAAAAAAATCTTTATAGCACGGGCGCCAAACGCATTTGCAATGCAGTAAGTAGGTCTCGCATTTGCAAGAGTTTAAGCTGTTGGCATTGTAAATGACAATGCCTTTTATTTGTCTGTTTTAAAAACAACACATAAATAAAAGACATCGTCATTTACAATGCCAATAGCTCACACTCTTGTAAATGCGAGACCTATTGCATTGCAAATACTTGTTTGTTTTGTTATTCAACACTGACAATGGAGCCAGGGTGGATGAGGGGGCCAAAATGGAGCGTGAGGAGTGGGAGGACGGGTGGGGAGAAGAAATAATAAACACTATAACGTGGCCAGCGGTGTCCGTGTCGTAGCGCTTTTTTCCCTTAAGGTGGGTGTGGTGGCAATGCGGACAATGGGCGGGAGGGTGGTAGGGAACAAGCAAATATGGACAATGGGAGGGAGAGGGGCGCAGCAGATGGACCGGGTAGAAATACAAGAGGGAGCCGGCTGCAAAAGACGTTTCAACATAAAGAGGGGTGCAATATGGATGATGAAAGGAGGGAGGGCAGACGGGGAGAAGGAAAAAAATCACTATGATGTGGTAAGCTGTGTCCACGTCACATCGCTCTTTTTCATATGGTGGGTGTGCGGGGCAACACAAAAACAGTAAGGAAAGTGTTGGATAGCATCGGGGATACATTTACTATTTTCACTCCAATGAGTGCAAAAGTAGGGAAAGTATTGGATAGCAGAGGGGATATAATTACTATTCCCACTCTAACAATTGCAACAGTAGGAAAAGTGTTGGATAGCGGAGGGGAATAATGTACTATTTCTACTCCACAGAGTGCAACAGTAGGGAAAGTGTTGGATAGCGGAGGGGAATAATTTACTATTTCCACTGCAGCAAGTGCAACAGTAGGAAAAGTGTTGGATAGCGGAGGGGATAAAATTACTATTCCCACTCCAACGAATGCAACAGTAAGGAAAGTGTTGGATAGCGGAGGGGTATAATTTACTATTCCCACTCCAGCAAATGCAACACTAGGGAAAGTGTTGGAGGGATGGTGGGAGGGAACAAGGAAATACGGACCACAGAAGGGAGTAAGCAAACACAGACAGTGGGAGGGAGCAGATGGACATGGGAGAAGTACAGGAGTAAGCCAGCTGCAAAAGACACTCTTTAGAGTTCTTCAGCAACAATAATAAAGTAGCCCCCAACATTTTAAGTTTCACACATCTCACATTTTGGGATATGGAAAGTACTCAGGTCTTCTACCAGATGGGTGAGTAAAAAAGACAGTATAACCTACATAAATATCCATTAGCCTACACACCTAGACTCTGATTCAAAGTGGAACAGAAGGGGCGTGGTATTCACTGTGTGCTTTCCATACCTGCTATTATGTGTTTTCTTCAGGAAAATGAGAAATTACATGTGTGTCCTGGTGCTTTCTGAACTAAATTCCATTTGAATAGAATTTACAAAACGTTTTCATCCAGAACATTTGGGAAGGTGTAACCTGCTGAACCTTAACTCATCAGGACAACATTGCAGAAGTGTGCTAATTACCATAAATCTCGGAATTCTCAGAAGAACCATGTGGAATCACGGCCCAGCAGATGTGTAGACGTCTTGGTTTGAAGATCAATGCGACTACACCTGGTGACCATTGTTGACTGACCTCCTGGATACTCATGTTCTCGCGAGGATCCTAAGACCTTGCATTCTGTGTCTTTTTAATGTCAATCACTTTAAACATGCACATCGGGGTGGCAGGGCCTTTCGTGGTCTTGTTTCCAAGTTGTGGACTAGTCTTCCTCTTGAGGTTCCCCTTGCCTTGGAGCATCAAAACTTACAAAAAATGTCGATAACTTATTCCTTTTCTGAAGTGTGCTCTCTTCTTCTCCCAGTATTTTTCTGTTTCCGCGATAATGCCCCTGAACCTAGTGCCTAAGGGTGATTCTATAAATAAATAATTAAACCACTCAAGAAAATGAACATTTTGCAGGAGACACGTATAAAATAAGTCCACATTATGGTATATTAGAGATGCGGAATAAGTGCAGTACATTTTACAGCAAATATACATGTGTAAAGCCAGTAACTCTGTAATAAAAGACCTCCGCATCTTCAACCTTCTGCTACCCAAGGCTTTCTCACCAAACTCTCTTTCTCGACAATGAATATACACAGGGCCGGACTGGCCATAGCGGGCACCGGGCGTTTCCCCGGTAGGCCGCTAGGGTGGGGGCCGGTTTTGGGCCCCTGGGGGGGCTGTTTTTGTTACCGGGGGTCAGCAATATCGGCCCCCTGTAACAAAATCGGCCGAAACCAGCCTTTGCAAACTGCTCGGCTGCACTCCCCCTCACCCCAGAGGGGGGGCAGCTGAGCAGTTTGCCAGGGCCGGTCTCTATTCCCAGTCCGGCCCTGAATATACATGTATATTCCTGGAAATTGCCGCAGGGACATCTGAAGGATTTCGGGGCCAAACGTACATTTGGGGCCCCGTTAGGGACAGCTTTGGATTTATGATCCAGTTTCAGCTCTTTCATGCCCTTTTTGGCCAGTTCTCTGACAGTGCACAGGCACATGGGTCCAAATTTTAAATGTGTTTTCATCTAATGCATCTAATTTTCAGGGATAGTGATGTATGTTTTCAATATTGTGCCAGAGCAGTATTGTACCAGAGCAGTAGATCTCCAAAAGTTACTGCAAATAATCTCTGTGACACCTTCCCATTTCTCATATGTGAGGTCCTGTTTTGATCTAAAAGAAACCTTTTTATGGCTGTTGCATGAAGCATAAACACAACATTTCTCTGCAAAATGTCTGTAATAGATTCTCACACATCACCCATAATAAAAATAAATTAAAGAGAAACTGTATTTGAAACAAATCGTTTAAGAATAATTCAAGGTCATCAGGGCAAGACTCACTGCAGAACAGAGCTGGCTCTACCAGGGGGCCCCCTGAAAGGCTGGGTCCACCGGCTAGAGCCCACTTTGCCAATGCTTAAAGCACAATGAATTCCCGAAACCCGGACAAACGCTACTTGTGTAGTTATTGGAAATATGAGTTGTGTGTTTTTTGTCGCACTTTGTAATTACCGGGCGCAATACATTCTGTGTCTCCCTCAAATTTTTGACTGGTCAAACCTGCTGATATTTAACAGGGGAAAAATTCAAGCAGATACTGGGACATGCTGATGGTGCAGAAAACACCAAGTGCCACATAGTATGCCCTATTTTTGAGGGCTCTTCTCAGAATGAACCGTGATTGTCACACCAGATAAATTCCGAACACCACGGTGTGGGATTATATTGAAAACGATAAGTCCATCCTTGCACCAATACAGGTAAAGCACAGGGTGCAAGTTCATCTTTACACCAATAATGGTAAAGCACAGAGTGCAAATTCATCTTTACACTAATAAAGGTAAAGCACAGAGTGCAAGCCCTTCTTTAGACTGATGGAGCGCGGTGGTGCTCCGTCATTTGTAGGGGTGCATCATAATCATGGGTAGTCCGCACCCACATATATTGCTTTGTTGTATTAACATTTGGTCATTAGCAAGTGTTCAGTAATAACAAGTGAAAATGTAAATGGTAGAAAAAGTGTTGTGCCATGTAAAAGAGACAACGTAGCATCCATGTTATAACATTGTAATACGTGGTATTTGATGTGGTTTCTCTAACGAGTTTTTATAAATGTGATGTAACGCATGTGATTTAAACGTGCACCATATTAAAGTTGCACATAGCAGTGGTTGATTTTATTAATGTGTAGAAGCTTTTAGATTATTTGCAATTAAAATTAACCAGATGTGCTTTGGTGAATGTAATAATATAGAAAGCCTAAATGAAATGTTCACTCGTGTGTATTTGGAAAGGCCTGTATGTGCCTTAGCTTATGTTAGCCGATTTCTGTAGGCCTGAAATGCATTTTCCCGGGAGCTCTCTAGGCTAGAGTTCATTAGAGAATTTCATGTACATGTTGAATTTGTTCTGTTCTCACGTTTCGGTTGCAGGTGGAGACAGTCGTCTTTGTTAGTTAGACTAACACCTTTTGTTCTAGGAGAGTTAGGCTCGAGGAGAGAAGATACTTTTTCTATGGAAGCGTTGATAATCGGGAGATGGTGTTCTTTCTCACTAAGGGAGGCCTGGGAATCAAGGTCATCGAGCCAGGAGCTGTGCAAATCGCCGTGCATGTGGAAAATCACCTATGAGGAGTGTCCAGCAAGATGAGGCGATCTGTGGGTTTGTTCTACATTTTTGTGTTTTGTATTAGAGATAATGTCCCGGGGTGGAGGCAGGAGAAGAGGTGAGTAGATCAAAGGAGACAGAAAGAGCATCTTAGAACGAGCTCTGTAGCTTTGGGTATCTGACCCATACAACGTGTTGACGGTGTCGGCACCCGGATTGGAGCCAACAAGCCTTGGCAACTGCCATCTTGTGTGGAGTGAAGATTGTCAATGGTGCAGACCAGCAAGGTCTGATGGACTTACCCAGCGAGGGTAAGTGAGGGCAGGCCCAGAGCAACCAGGCGAGCCCTTGAAGTTGATGTGGAAGTCTTCAGGTGAGTTACTAGCCAACGGGCAAGCAACCGCATAGACGCCTTTGCAGGAAAAGTTTCACAAGAGCCCACGGTCACTCGGGACGGGGTAGGCTGCTGATTTTTAGTACTAGACCTGCTAGGGACTTGGACAACAAATGGTCCAAAGCACAACTTCGTTGAACGTAGATTTGGGCTTGCACTCGAAATCAGTGCACGGTTCCCTGGTATTGCTGTTCCTCATCACTCGTGGGGCAAGGATGCCACAGCTTCGCTGGGGACTCAAAATGGCCATCGAGAGGTCAGGAAATCCGCTTCAGGGAACGCAGGGACTTCGGGCTCCGGCGGGAGCGGTAAAGTTTGCAACCGTTGTCGAAGAGTTTTGGTGCCTGCCAAGCAGGGGAGTCACTCCTTGACTCCAAGGGAGATTCTTCAGTCTTCCAGAGATAGTGGAACGTCGAAGGGCCAGGATTCTTCTTTGTAGAGCGTCGTCCAGGTGTAATCTAAGTTGCATTGGCAATGCTTGGTATCTTATAGTGAAAAGATGGGAGGGACTAGCTCTATGACCACTCCTCTAGGAGGGTCAGGGTAGTGGGTGGTTACACCCACTTCCCTTTGTCCAGTTTCGCGCCAGAGCAGGGGCAGGTAGCCCCTGAACCGGTTTGAGCTGGCATATGCACAGAGGAGCCTACTGCTCCCCCAGTGCAGGACTTCAAAGCACTCTAAGAGTGCACCCACCCAGCTCCAATACATTAAATCCTGTCTGGGAGGTGGTGACACCTCCCTGTGACAGGAAACCCTTTGTTTGGCTCCCTCCACTGCGAGTTTCGGTCAGCAGCAGGAGGGCAGCCCGGTGTCTGTGCTGGTGGCATCCATTTTGTGATGCCAGGGCACTAGAAGACTTCTACCGTGTAGTACAGTGGGTACATGTCGTCCCCTGTAGAAGGGTGGGATCCTACTCCCACACCAGTTACTGGTGTGGGGGTAGGATTCCAAATTGTTGGACAACAAACACGACATGTTTTGATGCAGCCATTCCAAAGTTAGCATTTACCGCGAGGTTATAATGCACTTAAGAGTATATGGTTTAACCGCATCCACAAACAGCAGTAGAGAATAGACTCTGCTAGCTGCAGAGGGGTCCTGCTCAGGCAGAAGCACCCCCTCACATAGTAAACCAAGCACCCTGCCCTCAGGATTGTTAGGGCCTGCTAGAGGGGTGACTGATAGGTTTATATGTGTGTGTATGGTGAGATCCAGGAGAGGAAACAGCAGGAGTAGAGTAACCCTGGGCGCGACACTACGCTTCGCACACGTAGTGTACGTAGCGCTGCCTGCTTCGCAGTTTTCGAAGTAGGCGAAGCAGGCAGCGCCTACGCACACGGGAGAGCGAAGCGTAGCTGCCTGCGGCCCACCACCCGCCTCCCGCCCGCCCTCCTTTCAAAAGATAACATAAATTTATAATAAAGCAAATGAAAAGGCACTTACCTGAAGCGCGGCGTCTCCGGGGCTCCCTCTTCCTGGTTTCCAACTTTTCTGACAAATAGAAAAGTTGCGCATGCGCATTTCTTGCAAGAAATGCACATGTGTGGGCGTCCGCGCATGCGCATTTGTCAGAAGAGTTGGAAACCAGGAAGAGGGAGCTTCTGACAAATGCGCATGCGCGGACGCCCGCGCATGCACATTTCTCACAAGAAATGCGCATGCGCGGGCGTCCGCGCATGCGCATTTGTCAGAAAAGTTGGAAACCAGGAAGAGGGAGCCCCGGAGACGCCGCGCTTCAGGTAAGTGCCTTTTAATTCGCTTTATTATAAATGTATGTTATCTTTTAAAAGGAGGGCGGGCGGGAGGCGGGTGGCGCGTAGTGGGGCTACACAAAGCGCGTAGTGTGCGTAGATTTGGGCACACTACGTGCTGCTTCACGTAGCCCCACTACGCCCACTACGCCCACCCTTAGAGTAGAGGCGTACCCGTTGCGAGAAGTACAGAGTGGAGGGTATGTGCATGTGCCTTGGAGCAGGGGTGATTTGGCAGCATTCACCAATGATTTTCCTTGGCTGAGGGAAAAGCCTATCAAGTGGTACAAACAAGTTGAGTGCTTTTCAAAGATTTCGAAAGTGTTGTTGGTCGATTTGAATACTTTCTTTGACATTGTTGTACCCAGTGACTTATGGTCGGCATGCAAAATTGCAGTTGAATGGCTAGCATCAGAACCAGAACGAGATCCTATCACTCATGGTCCTTCACCTGTGGTTATGAAAAAGTATGAGCAGGTTATCACATGAATCACAAAAATGTCACCCCAAGATATTGATTGGGTTAAGATAAATCGAACCACCCAAGTGTGAGAAGTTGGCCTGGCATATGCTGGTCACTAGTTATAGTGGCCACCTTGCACCAGTCCAATTCGACTCTTGTGGCAGATAGGTTTAAGACAACCTTTAAAGAAAGCTATCCTAGTGGTAGCTGTGAAGAGCAGCCTTCAGGCAAAGTCTCTGAGGAATGTAAAGCAGCTTGTTTTACCTTATAATCTCTTGAATTACCAAATGAAAAGACACCACACAGGTATATATATCAAATATATATGTATTTATTTCTAAATATACTCTACTAATCTCTTTATGAGATTAGAGCCAGGTAAACATTCAAAAGATCAACAGTTCTCAATAAATTAAGCACAAATATGGCTGTAGCCCTAGGGGCGTACCAGACCATATACTAAATAAATGGTGTAACAAACTCGACTTGCAAAATGAAGAGGCCTAGGGCCTTGGGAATCGCTGGGGCTTCACTTCTGCAGTGTTAGCAGGTAAGTAATCAGCCCACAGGAGACGCATGCAGTGTCTAAACACACACACGGGTTTCCTATACGTTTCAATGGCAAATGTCGCGGTTTGTAATTTACAGTTTCAGGGCACTTCGCAAAAGTCAACAAGCAAGCAACTTACAGGTAAGTATTTCGAGGGCCAACACACACTTGGGCACCGGAGTGCACGAGTTACCTCACCTAGGGAAGCCGGGTGCATAGGTGTCCTTTGGTGTCGGGTCGCGATGCTGTTTTCAATGGAGATCACTGAAGACTTGCTGCTTGTGACGACTGGAGAGGTGTTCGCTGGAATCCGAAGATGGATTGGAGTTGCAGAAGACCTAGAAATTGAGGGTACAGAGTTCAGAGTCACTTGCCAGTGACCGGTGGCCAGCAAGATGGATGACCACAGCTGTCGCGTCTCTTCAGGTCGATGTTGGTGTTTTGTCTCTTTGCTCACAAGGTCCAGGAGGGAACGACGATGACCAGCAGCTGGATTCGGAGGGTGCCGAAACGTCTGCAGCTGTTGACAGTGTCGGCACCCGGATTGGAGCCAACAAGCCTTGGCAACTGCAAGTCTCGTGTGGAGTAAAGATTGTCAATGGTGCAGACCAGCAAGGTCTGATGGACTTACCCAGCAAGGGTAAGTGAGGGCAGGCCCAGAGCAACCAGGCGAGCCCTTGAAGTTGATGTGGAAGTCTTCAGGTGAGTTACTAGCCAACGGGCAAGCAACCGCAAAGACGCCTTTGCAGAAAAAGTTTCACAGGAGCCCACGGTCACTCGGGACGGGGTAGGCTGCTGATTTTTAGTACTAGACCTGCTAGGGACTTGGACAACAAATGGTCCAAAGCACAACTTTGTTGAACGTAGATTAGGGCTTGCACTCGAAATCAGTGCATGGTTCCCTGGTATTGCTGTTCCTCATCACTCGTGGGGTCCAGATGCCACAGCTTCGCTGGGGACTCAAAATGGCCGTCGAGAGGTCAGGAAATCTGCTTCAGGGGATGCAGGGACTTCGGGCTCCGGCGGGAGCGGTAAAGTTTGCAACCGTTGTCGAAGAGTTTTGGTGCCTGCCAAGCAGGGGAGTCACTCCTTGACTCCAAGGGAGATTCTTCAGTCTTCCAGAGATAGTGGAACGTCGAAGGGCCAGGATTCTTCTTTGTAGAGCGTCATCCAGGTGTAATCTAAGTTGCACTGGCAATGCTTGGTATCTTATAGTGAAAAGATGGGAGGGACTAGCTCTATGACCACTCCTCTAGGAGGGTCAGGGTAGTGGGTGGTTACACCCACTTCCCTTTGTCCAGTTTCGCGCCAGAGCAGGGGCAGGTAGCTCCTGAACCGGTTTGAGCTGGCATATGCACAGAGGAGCCTACTGCTCCCCCAGTGCAGGACTTCAAAGCACTCTAAGAGTGCACCCACCCAGCTCCAATACATTAAATCCTGTCTGGGAGGTGGTGACACCTCCCTGTGACAAGAAACCCTTTGTTTGGCTCCCTCCACTGCGAGTTTCGGTCAGCAGCAGGAGGGCAGCCCGGTGTCTGTGCTGGTGGCATCCATTTTGTGATGCCAGGGCTCTAGAAGACTTCTACCGTGTAGTACAGTGGGTACATGTCGTCCCCTCTAGAAGGGTGGGATCCTACTCCCACACCAGTTACTGGTGTGGGGGTAGGATTCCAAGTTGTTTGACACCAAACACAACATGTTTTGATGCAGCCATTCCAAAGTTAGCATTTACCGCGAGGTTATAATGCACTTAAGAGTATATGGTTTAACCGCATCCACAAACAGCAGTAGAGAATAGACTCTGCTAGCTGCAGAGGGGTCCTGCTCAGGCAGAAGCACCCCCTCACATAGTAAACCAAGCACCCTGCCCTCAGGATTGTTAGGGCCTGCTAGAGGGGTGACTGATAGGTTTATATGTGTGTGTATGGTGAGATATAGGAACCTATACCTCAGTGAGGAGTGCTAACACTACCTCACACAGGCTGCAGTAGCAGGCCTGTGGTGTCAGATTGTGAATGCTTCCCAGGGGTGGCCTAATACATGCTGCAGCCCCTGGTAGGCCTGTGAAGTACCAATGCCCTAGGTACCTAAGGTACCATATACTAGGGGCTCATAAGGTACCACAGTATCCAATCACTAGTGCATCTAATATGCACACCAATCATTTAAGGGAGTAAGCAGATAGGCTGGGGTCCTGGATAGCAGGATCCCAGCCAGACTAGTCAAAAACCATTCAAACACCAGGAAAAAAGTGGGGGCAACCATATAGTCAGATTCCACCTTCCTACACTAAGTGCCCAAAGAATCAGTTCATGCTTACTATGAGAGGCTCTTGCAAGCCTTTAAGCAGTGTAGCAGATTTGACACACTAGATTCAAAGGACATGGGACAGTTTGTCTCTGAATTTGTGTTAGGGTTAAGACCAGAGATTAGCTTTATGATCCAGCAGCATTTGATTTGCTGGTAGAACAAGTCCATGGGTGAAATCCTACAGTACGCCAGGTACTGTAGTGATGACAGAGACTCAAAGCATAAGAGGATCAAGGATAAATTGATGTTGGTCCAAATGAGAAATGACGAGGCGGTCGATCAGGCACAGCCTAGTGGAGGAACATTAGAACGGCCAGGGGAGGCTCAGAATTCATCTGGTCAGGGAAGAGGGAAACCTGTAGACCCGAAGACAGGAGTGGATGTTGGTACTTTGAAGAAGACCACTGCATGTCAAATTTGTCACAAGATCGGGCATTGGAAGTGCAAGTGCAAGGTAAATCCCACCAATCAGGGCCATAAGGAGGAGGTAGTGCAGCTCAGGTGCGCAATGCCCATAGGGCTCAAGGGGCTTCAACCCCTCCCCCTGTTGTGTGTGTTAGCCCGGGCTGAGACAGCTACCCGGACACACACACAGACAGTTTTTGAGCTTATCTTAGCCACACCCAGGTACTTAACAGGTCTTTAAAAGACAATTTAATTGTTATCAAGGCTTTGATGTTTTTTCACCCCTTCATCTCCACTCTGCCCATTGCTGGAAGAATTAGCCCCCCCCCCGAAATATTTAGTAGCCCCCCCCCCCCCGAAAGTTGGCTATAGTTGTGCCTCTGGTGCAGGTACATGAGATGGTAACTGCCACAGTAAGACCCAGGTCTATACGTCTATACAAGGGGGAAGCTTAGGGCCACAAGTGCAGGTTCCTCAACCACTGAAAATTCCACAGGCAGGTAAGGCATACCAGCAGATGCCGTTCATTGAGACCTTTGATGGGTTCGATCCAGACCCGTTGCAATGACGGGGCCTGAGGGGACCGGAGGACTGTACCCTTGGAGCAGTCTTGGAGGTAGACCAGAGGGGATCATATGTAGAGGCAGAGGTTGATTGTCACCCCACCACCAGTGGTAGGAGTTGCAAATAAAAGAATGACCAACCCATCGACAGATGAGATACCAGTGAGAATAGGAACCTTTCAGGATCGACATCAGTTTGTGGTATGCGATTCGAGTCCAGTCTGTTTGTTGGGTCGTGCTCTTTTGTGCAAATTGAACTGCACCATTTATTGCACGCCCAAGGGAGTGGAGTTACAGACTAACGATGATGACATTGCATTTAAACTGGCAAACCAGATCCTCTGTATAGAGATGTTCCCTTTGTTGACAGTTGAGGATTTACCATTCTATTTGAGAGATTCTGTCTCTCTGGAGGTATGGGACTTCACAGGGGAAGAGATAGGATTGATCAAAGGGGTTGAGCCAGTTAAGATTCAGATCAAGACAGGTGCTGAGTTTCCATGAATGTACAATCTGACGCCGGAAACAGTGGCAAGAATTAAGCCTGTAATTAAGTCCATGATTGAGCAAGGAATCTTAAAGGAGATAATGGGGAGTCCTTGTAATTCCCCTATAATGAGATTGCTGAAACCAAGTGGGAAGTTCAGAATTGTGCAAGACCTGCGAAAGGTCAACACAATTGTAGGTCCATGTTGTCCCGTGGTACTGAATTCATCAGTGATCCTATTCCAGATACCGTGTAAAGCAGAGTGGTTCACAGTGATTGATTTGTGCCAAGTCTTTTTCTCGATCCCTTTGCATGAGGAGAGCCAATTTTTATCTGCTTTCCATCTGGAAGATCATGTGTTAACATGGTGTTGTATCTCACAAGGGTATACAGAGAGTTCATCGATTTTCAATCAGATCTTGAAGAAGAATTTTGAGAGTCTCGTATTGCCACAGAATACAGTTCTCGTGCAGTACATTGACGATCTTTTGATCGCTTCTGAGACAGAAGACGCTTGCAGGATCAATACAGTTGCTCTATTGAATCACCTAGCAGAGAATGGACACAAGGTGTCACCAAGCAAGTTGCAGTATTGCTTGAATGAAGTTCAGTATTTGGGTCATCAGATTGAGAAAGGCAAGAGGAAGGTGTCACCAGACCGCATTGAGGCAATCATGAACATGACTGTGCCTACCACGCAAAAGGAAGTTACAATGTTTCTGGGCATGGTTGGGTACTGCCGCCAATGGATACCCAACTTTTCATTCCTTTGCAGAGGTTGACACACAAGGACATAAGTGATCCGGTGCCCTGGGATAACGATGGTCTGGTTGCCTTCTTAGAGATGAGAGAAAGCGTCTGTCGCGCTCCAGCTCGGGGAATGCCTGACTATAACAAGTCCTTTTCATTGTTTTGTTGCGAGAGAGAAGGTTTGCATTGTCAGTACTAACTCAGACTCATGGAGGTGTCCTTAGACCAGTGGCCTATTTCCCAGCTACCTTAGACCCAGTAGCTTCAGCATTGCCCGGATGTCTGAAATTCATTGCTGCAACAGGTAATAGCATTGAAATATGTGAAAGCATAGAAATGGGTCACCCGCTTACAGTGCATGTTCCACATTTTGTTGAGCTCCTGAAGACGAGAACAAAAATGCAGGACTTGACCAATAACAGACTCACATGCTGTGAGCAAGTCATACATGCTTCGGAGAATGTGACTCTGAAAAGGTGTTCGGTTTTAAATCCTGCTACCTTGATGCCTTTGCCAAGTGCTGATGGTGAAGATTGTGATGACCATGGCTGTCTTGATGTGACTAAACTTTGTACCAAACCAAGACCTGACATTGTTGATGAACCATTGCCTGAATCTGATGAAATCTTCTTTGTTGATGGTTCATGTATAAGAGACAATGTGGGTCCTTTGAGAGCAGCGTTTGCTGTGTGAACCATTTCTGGAGTTGTGGAAGTTGCTTGCTTACAAGGAGTATACCCCGCACAAGTGGCTGAGCTCATTGCCTTGACACGTGCCTGCTTGGTTGCCGAGTAATTCCGAGTCACCATCTATACTGACAGCCAGTATGGGTTTGGTGTGGTTCATGACTTCGGACAGCTATGGTCACCGAGGGGATTTCTAATGTCATCAGGATCTCCAATCAGGAACGGGGAATATGTGAGACAGTTGTTGGAAGCTTTGCAACGCCCAAAGGAAATTGCTGTGGTTAAATGCGCCACTCATGGGAGGGGGGAGGATGTTGTCACACTTGGGAACAGGTATGCTGACGAAGTTGCCCTTTTCTGTGCTGAACAAGGGTGTATTTTTACAAGAGAATATACAGGAGAGAGCCCAGAAAGAACCGAGCTCAGCATGCTGTTAGCCATAGCAGACACTTGGGACGAGCTTAAGCTCCTGCAGGGAGAAGTGTCAGAACAGGAAGAAGCTTGTTGGATCAAGGCAGGATGTGAGAAAAGAGAGGATGGCTTTTGGGTTTCAGCTGATCGTTGAGCAGTGTTACCAGACGACTTACTGAGTCCTATGGCAAGACAGATTCATGGAGCAGTTCACATTGGAAGGGATGCCATGGTGCGAGTGTTTAGGCAGACGTGGTTTAATCCACGGTTCCGTGCATTTGCTGAAGCAGTGTGTCATAGATGTGTGACGTGTCAACAGATGAATGCGGGAAAGAAGACTGTGGTTGCACTGAGTCACATTGGAAGGTCAGGAGGGCCCCTCAATGGAATTCAGCTTGACTTCATAGAGATACCTAGGTGCAATGGATTGAGATACATTTTGGTGGTGATGCGTGTCTTCTCACGTTGGGTGGAAGCTTATCTGACAAGGAGGTGAGATAGTCTCACAGTAGGGAAGTTATTCCTTAGGGAGCTTATACCACGCTTCGAATTTCCACCCTCTTTGGAGTCGGATAGAGGGACGCACTTTCATACAGGATCACGAGGATGCTTTGTGCCGCCTTACAGGTTGATCAGAGACTGTATTGTAGCTACAGGCCTGAGGCATCTGGAATTGTGGAAACAATTAATGGAACTCTCAAGATAAGAATGGCGTAAGTATGCTATTCTACATCTCTGAAATGGCCTGATGCATTGCCTTTGGTGTTGATGAGTATCTGTAGTATCCCTGACAGGAGGACAGGTCTCTTGCCCCAGTAAATCCTAATGGGGAGGGTGATGCGCTTGCCAGCAGTAAACTCTACAGCCTTGATAAACATCACAAACGATTTGGTGCTTGATTATTGCTAGGGACTGGCTGACGTAGTCCGTTCTGTGTCTCACCAGGTTGAAGCTACGACTGCCCGACCTCGAAGGACCTGTGTTACGACCTGTGCCCAGGTGACTGGTAGCTTGTTCGCAAGCCTTGTTGCTTGTTGGAAGGGTCCATATCAGGTGTCCTGGTGACAAATACAGCTGTGGAGTGTGGAGGCTTGCCAAACTGCATACACCCCTCACACACCCGCAGAGTTTCAGAACCCTTGGAAGAAACTACTCCTCTCTGGGAAGAAACTCCAGCTGTGGTTGCGAGGCCACAGGAGAGGACAAGCCAAGCTGTGAGGGTTACTGACTAAGCTGGTTGCCCACCAGAGCAAGCTGAGGGGGGTCATGCTATACAAGACCCAGGTATTGACTCTGAGGGAGACAGTAATGTTGCGAGTGCTATAGATTCAGACTCAGCTGAAGGAACTAGTGCGCAGGGTGTTCGGGTGCAGAGAAGGAGAACAGAGTGTGCAGATGAGTCGTGGCCTGAGATTGACACCTGAAAGAGATCTTGCTCCTGTGTCTGAGATGCCTGAATCAGAGCTAAGTGACGCTGAACCAGAACAGGGGAATCTAAGGAGATCGAGAAGAGCAAGAGTGCCTTGTCAGAGATACGCCTCTCCAAAGTAGACTTATCGGGCTACTGATGCCGGGAGTTGTGAGAACTGAGAGGCTAAGGTCTTCACAAGTGGTCAGAGAAGGTTGTAAAGGGGTTTCAGAAGGTTGAAAGTTGGTTTGCAAACCTTGGAAAGGGAATACTTGGTTATATCTTGAAGCCCATCATTATAGTTGTGGTTTGTGTGATTGTCTTGTTGGGAGGTGTGAAGGCCTATAAGTGGCATAAGGCAGGACGGCAGAGAGATCTCTTAGAGAGCAAGAAATAAGAATGGACAGACTGCAGGACAGTCATTATGAGAATCTTAAGAATTGAGAGAAGTTCCGACAGGGGAGACAGGCTACAACTTCTGTTTAGGTTGGTTCTTTCTCCAGGGAATTGTGATTTATTGTGATGACACTTTTCATCAGAAGGGGGACTGATGGAGCACGATGGTGTTTGGTCATTTGTAGGGGTGCATCATAATCACGGGTAGTCTGCACCCACATATATTTCTTTGTTGTATTAACATTTGGTCATTAGCAAGTTTTTAGTAATAACGTGTGAAAATGTAAATGGCAGGAAAAGTGTTGTGCCATGTAAAAGAGACAACGTTGAATCCATATTATAACATTGTAATATGTGGTATTTGATGTGGTTTCTCTAACGAGTTTTTATAAATGTGATGCAACGCATGTGATTTAAACGTGCACCATATTAAAGTTGCACATAGCAGTGATGGATTTTATTAAGGTGTAGAAGCTATAAGGTTATTTGCAATTAAAATGAACCAGATGTGCTTCGGTGAATGTAGTATTATAGAAAGCCTAAATGAAATGTTCACTCATGTGTGTATTTGGAAAGGCCTGTATGTGCCTTAGCTTATGTTGGCCGATTTTTGTAGGCCTGAAATGCATTTTTCCTGGGTGCTCTCTAGGCTAAAGTTCAGTAGAGAATTTCATGTGTTCTGTTCTCATGTTTCGGTTGCGGGTGGAGACAGCCGTCTTTGTTAGTTAGACTAATGCCTTTTGTTCTAGGAGAGTTAGGCTTGAGGAGAGAAGATACTTTTTCTACGGAAGCATTGATAATCGGGAGACGGTGTTCTTGCTCACTAAGGAAGGCCTGGGAATCAAGGTCATCGAGCCAGGAGCTGTGAAAATCACCGTGCGTGTGGAAAATCACCTATGAGGAGTGTCCAGTGAGATGAGGCGATTTGTGGGCGTGTTCTATATTTTTGTGTTTTGTATTAGGGATAGTGTCCCGGGGTGGAGTCTGGAGAATAGGTGAGGAGATAGAAGGAGACAGAAGGAGCATCTTAGAACGAGCTCTGTAGCTTTGGCTACCTGACCCATACAACGTGAATGTACTTTTTAGGAAATCTTCACAGGCTGACACCTTTTTTCCTTGATCTTGCCTGGGAAATGCTAAGTAGGGATGTTACGATAGTGGTAGAGTAGGGACAGTTTTGCTAATGCTCTTTATTCATTCTCCACAAATGAAGAAGGATCTTGACATAAGGGCTATAATTGCCTGTGTTCTGCTTCTGGAGATTGTCATTCTGTTTATGATTCATCGTATAAAGCTGGCTCGTAGGTTTGGATTTGCATTAGTTCCCATGTACTTTTACAACCTCGTGATGAGGTACTTGTATGTCCAGTTGTTCTTGGTGTTGTAATAATCCCCCCTAAATTTGAAACCAGAGTCGGTGGTTCTTTAGAGTCCTGATCCTTATGATTTATGGCCTCGTTTAAATGAGGTATTTCTCCCCTCTGCACTTCTCAGCAGACAAGAAAGATCCCCAATCGTGAGCTCCATGGTGAGTTGGTAGGAGGAACTCGGCCCTTTCAACACCAAGGAAGGTTAAACTCAATGTAAGTAAGTTCATCCTTACACTAATAAAAGTTAAGCTCAGGGGACAAGTTCATCCTTACACCAATAAAGGTTAAGGACAGGGTGAAAGTTCATCCTTACACCAATAAAGGTGAAGAACAGGGTGCAAGTTCATCCTTAAACCAACGAAGGTTAAGCTCAATGTAAGCAAGTTCATCCTTACACTAATAAAGGTGAAGAACAGGGTGCAAGTTAATCCTTACACCAAGAAAGGTAGAGCACAGGGTGCAAGTTCATCCTTACAGTAGCAAAGGTAGAGCTCAGGGTGCAAGTGCATGCTTGCACCAATGAAGGTAAAGCACAGGGTGCAAGTCCATCCTTGCACCAATAAAGGTAAATCACAGTGTGCAAGTTCATCCTTACACTAGTAAAGGTAAAGCTCAGGGTGCAAGTGCATGCTTGCACCAATGAAGGTAAAGCATAGGGTGCAAGTCCATCCTTGCACCAATAAAGGTAAAGCACAGGGTGCAAGTTCATCCTTACACTAGTAAAGGTAAAGCTCAGGGTGCAAGTGCATGCTTGCACCAATGAAGGTAAAGCACAGGGTGCAAGTCCATCCTTGCACCAATGAAGGTAAAGCACAGGGTGCAAGTCCATCCTTGCACCAATAAAGGTAAAGCACAGGGTGCATGTTCATCCTTACATCAATGAAGGTAAAGCACAGGGTGCAAGTTCATCCTTACACTAGTAAAGGTAAAGCTCAGGGTGCAAGTGCATGATTGCAACAATGAAGGTAAAGCACAGGGTGCAAGTCCATCCTTGCCCCAATAAAGGTAAAGCACAGGGTGCAAGTTCTTCCTTACACCAATGAAGGTAAAGCACATGGTGGAAGTTCATCCTTACACTAGTATAGGTAAAGCACAGGGTGCAAGTGCATGCTTGCACCAATGAAGGTAAAGCACAGGGTGCAAGTTCATCCTTACACCACTGAAGGTAAAGCACATGGTGCAAGTTCATCCTTACACTAGTAAAGGTAAAGCACAGGGTGCAAGTGCATGCTTGCAACAATGAAGGTAAAGCACAGGGTGCAAGTCCATCCTTGCACTAATAAAGGTAAAGCACAGGGTGCATGTCCATCCTTGCACCAATAAAGGTAAAGCACAGGGTACGAGTTCATCAGTACACTAGTAAAGGTAAAGCACAGGGTGCAAGTGCATGCTTGCACCAATAAAGGTAAAGCACAGGGTGCAAGTTCATCTTTGCACCAATAAAGGTAAAGCACAGGGTGTGAGTTCATCAATACACTAGTAAAGGTAAAGCACAGGGTGCAAGTGCATGCTTGCACCAATGAAGGTATGGCACAGGGTGCAAGTTCATCCTTGCACCAATAAAGGTAAAGCACAGGGTGCAAGTACATCTTTGCACCAATAAAGGTAAAACACATGGTGCGAGTTCATCATTACACTAGTAAAGGTAAAGCACAGGGTGCAAGTGCATGCTTGCACCATTGAAGGTAAAGCACAGGGTGCAAGGCCATACTTGCACCAATGAAGGTAAAGCACAGGGTGCAAGTCCATCCTTGCACCAATAAAGGTAAAGCACAAGATGAGAGTTCATCATTACACTAGTAAAGGAAAAGCACAGGGTGCAAGTTCCTCCTTACACTAGTAAAGGTAAAGCTCAGGGTGCAAGTTCATCTTTACACTAATAAAGGTGAAGCACAGGATGGAAGTTCATCCTTTCATCAATGAAGGTAAAGTTCAGGGCGCAAGTTCTTCCTTACACCAATGAAGGTAAAGCACAGGGTGCAAGTTCCTCGTTACACTAATAAAGGTAAAGCACAGGGAAGGAGTTCATCCTTACATTTAGTACATGTAGAGCACTGGGTGCAAGTTCATCCTTACATTAGTACATGTAAAGCACAGGGTGCAAGTTAGTAAAAGCACCAGGCGTTCCATATGCCCACAGACAGTCCCGGTTTTTCAGGGTCTGCTCCAGTATTTCGACACTTTCAAATGTCCCTGTTTCAGGAAAGAGGGATCATTGAGCATGTATGTTAGTTAAAATGATACGCATGCGCAAATGTCCCTCTCTTGTTACATACAGCGCACCATGAATAGAAGTTACTTAATTGTTGTAACAGGTCCTACACTTTTGGACGCATCCCACTCCCTTTCAGCCGCACGTGGCGGTGGAGCGGGACGCTGTGGCGCCCCTCCCCTTGAATGTGGCAATATGCGCTACAGCGAAACGCCCTAGATTGGATGTTGACACAGCGGGGGCTTTGTTATGGGCGTGGGAGGGATTGCGTAGGAGGGCTGGGGTTCCGTTGATGTATGCCCCCTCGATCCCACTATCACATAACCCGATGCTGCCGTGTTTGGCGGACGGAGTGGCGGGGTGCCTTGGCGAGAAACTACACCTTCGTACGTTTGCAGATCTCTTCCCTGATGGCCGGTTCCTATCCCCCCCGGTGCCTGTGGAGGGCACGACGGTACCCTTCTCCGAACTCTTTATGTATCATAAATTGAGAGCGGCCTGCCGGACATTGAGTGGGGACTTTCCTGCTGCACTGCCGACCTTTACAGCTTTGGAGGTGGTGGTAAGTTCCCCGTCCCCCCGTAAATTGGTCACTCGTATATATCGCCAAATGCAAACCATGGCTCCGGTGGCAACGCCTAAGTCCCTACAATATTGGAACGATGAGCTTCAACCCGCGGTCTCTGAGGAGCAGTGGGACTTCTGTTGTGGGCAGCTTACTGAGCTTTCGCCCAACTATAGGTTACGTCTCATTCACTTTAAATACCTGCACAGGTTCTATAGAACCCCCATCAGCCTGCGGAAAATGGGGCTTCGTGAGACAGATGAGTGCTGGAGGTGTGGGCAGGCCTCGGCTTCTTTTCTTCACATTGCGTGGTCATGCCTGGAGTTGGAAAGTTATTGGACTCAGTTGTTTCACTTGACGAACCAGATAGTGGGTCGCTCGGACGCCCTGTCCCCTATGCTCGGGATACTGGGATATGTCAGAGATACCCCGCCGAAATCATGTAAGCTGCATGCGCTGCTCCTTCTGTTCGCTAAGCGTCAAGTGGCGATGCATTGGGGTAGACGTAGGGTGCCCACAGTGAAGGGCTGGCTGGCCGATGTAACATATGGTTATACGCAGCTCAGCACGTTTGGGGAGTTGCTGCCTTCTGCATCTCGTCCCCGTGATGTTTGGGATCCATTTGTGACTTGGGCTCGGGAACGACAAAACTTGGAGACTGAAGAGGGAGGTTTGACTGTTTGATCTACGCTGGGGGGGGGGAGCTGGATTGTGGGAGTGGTGTACTGAACAAGTTGATTCATTATTTCCCCCCATGACCTTGTGTGGCGCCTCTGACACTAGCATGGTTCTGTGTAGTGGCTGTGCGGTCCTGTATGTTTGCTGTTTGCAGACGCTGGTGCCTCGTGTATTGACCCCTGGTTCTCCTACATTCAGTGCCATTGTTTGCATTGCCTAATTTACAATTGACATGTTGACTGCTACCTTCTCATCTCTCCTATGTATGTCACCCAGAAGCATACTGAATGTGTTTGCACTATGATGTAACTGGCAGGTTCTGTTGGTTGTTCTTTTGTTGTAAACATTGCAAAATGTTCAATAAAAAAAAAAAATAATTGTTCTAACAGGTAATGAAGATCAGCAAACTGCTTTTGAGTGCACTTCAGCCAAAGCTAGGTTTACAAGCCTTCATCTGGACTTCAGGAATGTGGAGATTGTTGGTTCTGTCGGGTACAGAAGTGATATTTGGTTTACTGAATAATAATAAATAGAAAACGATACTCAGACCTTTCAGTAATAATAAATAAAAAGGAAAGAGAAAACAGGACAAAAACACACCAAAAAATGGAATAAATCTGAGCTTGTATTGAAGGATAAATCAATATATTCATTTACACTTCATGGTGTTGAGATAATATTAAAAGGATGTCACAATTTATGAACATATGAATTGTTCACACGTGCAGGTGATAACGTGAAGAAAGTGCAAAGAAAGTGCTAAATGTGAACAGGATATGTACAGTGTTGTATGGATGGTTAACTGGTTATTCAGAGGACATCCATCTATAGTTACATAAATCTGCACGTTGTTTGGGATTTAAATTTCCATTTCACGTGGGGCGAAGAGAGTAAGCTCCGGATTATCTCAGGTACGTAGACGTTTCGACCCAGAGAGTGGGCACAGCGGGTCTTCCTCAGGACAAGACGAACCAAGGGACAGCCTGCACGATTCAAATTACCCTGCCCACTAAGTAACTCACAACCACTTGGGTGATTGCTTTTATGGAGTGCATAATGATTTAAACTGACTGTGAGTCACCTTTCCCATCAGCTACTGAACTGTGCTGCCCCATTGATGTGATTCATCACCATCAAGTATCTCACTGAAGTCATTGCCCAATTGAATCCAACCTACGGTGGACCATACCCTGAAGACCTTTCTTCCTTTAATTCGGGTAGGTCCCTAGTTAACTTACCATGCTGTTCCATTCTTATTTCATACACACCAATCTAAAACCACCCAATTTTCATTTGAATCATGTAGGCTGTCCCTTGGTTCGTCCTGTCCTGAGGAAGACCTGCTGTGCCCACTAACCACTCACGCACTTTTCTGGGTCGAAACGTCGACATGTCTGCAATAATCCAGATCCTACTCTCTCCGCCCCACGTGAAATCAATATTTAAATCCCAAACAACGCGGAGATTTATGTACCTAGGGATGGATGTCCTCTAAATAACCATTTAACCATCGTAAAACACTGTATATATCCTGTTCACTTTTAGCACTTTTTTTGCACTTTCTTCACCTTATCACCTGCGCCATGTGAACAATTCATATGTTCATAAATTGTGACAGCCTTTTGTCATCTCGACACCATGAAATGTAAATGCATATAGTGATTTATCCCTCAATACAAGCTCAGATTTATTAACGTTTTTGGTGTGTTTTTGTCCTGTTTTCTCTTTCATTTTCATTTATCATTACTGAAAGGTCTGATTATTGTTTTCTATTTATCATTATTCAGTAAACCAAGAATCACATCTGTACCCGACAGAACCAACATTTTCCGCATTCTTGAACACCCAGGTTCTGAGGGGCACTGGGTTACCCCATTATACTAGATGTTCATCTGGACTTCATCACATGATGATGGAGCGAGAGGGGTTACTTCATAAACTATTTATTTTGCAATATTTTCTTTAACCAACTTCTAACAAAGAATTGCACAGTTTTCATGCTAGAAGTCTGAAAAAGAGGACCTGAACCTTTTCTTTGTGGTTTAATGCAAATACTTCCTTTACTACTCAATGTATATTTCTATGCCATCTTCTCCCTGGCTTCACAGGTTTTGTAACTTACTTGCTGGTGATCGAAGGTTGGTGATGCCATTAGAAAATCAGGACTACATCTCCAAGAATGCACTAAAAACCGCACTAAATGAGAGTGTTAAGATATCCGTCTTGTGTTTTCCTTGGGCTTCAAACCATCTGAAATGGAACAAAGTGCACGGTCTCTAAGGTCCTAACCTTTTTGGCTGATGTGAGCCTCATTGGGAAGCAAATCGCGTCAGTTCACGGATAGGGGTGCAAATAATCGCTGTAGGTGGGTCAGAGAGTAATATACTAGCTGGACTGCTAGAAATGGGACTGGGGTGCATTGACAGAGCAGACACCTGGATCTGACTATGGGAAAGTGAGTAGATACTGCAGGCTGGACTGAGGGACACTGACAGGTCAGATATCTGGATTTGAGTATGGGAAAGTGAGTCGGTGTTGCAGATGGGACTGAGGAGCACTGACAGAGCAGACGTCTGGATCTGAGTATGGGAGGATGGACTGAGGTGCATTGACAGAGCAGACATCTAGAACTGAGTATAGGAAAGTGAGTAGACTGCAGGCGGGACTACGGTGCATTAACAGATCAGACGTCTGGATCTGAGTATGGGAAAGTGAATAGGTGCTGCAGATGGGACTGAGGAGCACTGACAGAGCAGGCATCTGAATCTGAGTATGGGAGGATGGACTGAGGTGTATTGACAGAGCAGACATCTGGAACTGACTATAGGAAAGTGAGTAGACGCTGCAGGCGGGACTAAGGTGCATTAACAGATCAGACATATGGATCTGAGTTTGGGAAAGTGAGTAGGTGCCTCAGGCGGGTCTAGGTGCTCTGACGGAGCAAACATCTGGATCTGAATATGGGAGGCGGGACTGAAGTGCATTGACAGAGCAAACATCTGGATCTCAGTATGATAAAGTGAGTAAACGCTGCAGGCGGGACTGAGGGGCACTGACAGAGCAGTTATTTGAATCTGAGTATGGGAAGGTGAGTAGGCGCTACAGGCAATACTGAGGTGCACTGACAGATCAGACATCTGGAACTGAGTATGGGAGGATGGACTGAGGTGCACTGACAGAACAGACATCTGGAACTGAGTATGGGAGGCTGGACGGAGGTGCACTGACAGAACAGACATCTGGATCTCAGCATGGGACAGTGAGTAGACGCTGCAGGTGGGACTGAAGGGCACTGGAAACCTTGATGATACCACACTCCTGTTGCCCCTAGATGAAGGGAGGAAGAATGTGTCAACTGTCAGTAGCTGTGAAGGGGCAGAAGGGCAAGGAATGGGGCCGGGTGGGACTGGCACAGTGGAGGAGAATCTTGATAAGATAGGGGTGCGAAAAAGTGAGGATTGAGGGCGCCATTGCACCCACTTTAACATTTTTTCCAAGTAAAAAGGAACATTATCAGAAAGTGGTAAACACTTTGCACTTTGTGTGTGCTCAGGTTTTTTGGGTGTTTGTGGACCTGTTTTATTGTCTGCTAGGCAGGTTTTCACTGTTGATTTCACTGATATTAAAACAAACATTGCCTGCAGCAAGTTTATATCCATACTGTCTTGCATACCTTGTTAAACACTCAGCAGCAAGTGTGTCTTTACAAGTTCAAAACTGCCCCAGATTGCAAACATGGGACGATTTTTACTTTACTAATTGGGGCAGTTTTATTTTGGTCACCGAGATAATTTTGTGTTCCTCCTAGTCCGTCTGTGCACCACCTAAGTTGATGTCCAGCAGGAACGGACAGGGGGAAAAAACGGCAAGGGTACAGCAAGAAAAGTGGCCACGTTTGCAAATCATGTGAGTTTTGAACTTGTAAAGAAACTCTGTGTGAGTATTTTGCAAAGTATGGAAGACTGCATGCATTTGTGTTTGTTGCAGGCAATGTTTGTTTTGATATCAGACAAATCAACAGCAAAAACTGGCCCACCTGGTCATAAAACAGCCAACAAACTACTAATAAGCATTGGCATAGCCAATAGGTCTCGCCTTTGGGACCTTATAAGTGTTTAGCCATGCAACAGTTGCATAACTAAACACTTATAAGGTCCCAAAAGCGAGACCTATTGGCTAGGCCAATGCCTGTTTTAACTGCTGCAATCTATTGAAGCCTCACGGAGAACATCAAAGCGGCCGTGCGGCCGTGAAAGTAATCGCGATCGCGATCAAACATCAAAGCTGCCGCGAAAGTGAAAGTGATCGCGTTAAAGTGCGACGCACGCGCCCGCGCACATGCACTGTGGCTCTAGGCTGGCCTGGTAGCACTTTCTAGAGCCCTCTCAAAAAGTCTCACAAGACCAGCGCATGCGCTGGGTCAGGCGAGACCTAAAAAACGTCCCACACACTGATCTGTGAGACCAGCACATCGGGCACTGCCTGATTGCCATAAAGGCAGTGGCGACTAGCATCTATGGGGAGAAGGGGCGGCCGCGCATGCTCCCAATAAAAAAAAAAACTTACCGAATGCGCCTTACTCTGCTCCTTTCCTCTTCTTTCCACACTAACTGGATGCAACAACTCCCTTGACCAATCCTGGCACTGCTCTCATGGAGCATGAGAGCAGCACCCCAGTTGGAGGGAGCGGCCTCACTCGGCGCTCCACAGCGCTCTGTAGGCCTGCACTTGCTCTAACTCAGCTGTCTTAAGAGTGCTGGGTTAGGAATGTTTAACGTGCACTTACGTGGTTGGCCGTCACAAGACAGCGGGCCACAAAGACACTTTAAACAGTGCATAGACAGCCCACCCTTCTCCCTGCTGCCCCTGGCCTGATGCTCTGCTCAGGACAGGGGAAGAAAAATAAAATGGTAATAAATTACCATTTTACTTTTAATCTCTAGGGTTTTGGGGGGATTTCAAGAGGGGCGACGCTCCTCCGCTCCAATGGAGGAACAGCCCTTGGTAAAGGCCTGACCGACCCTGTTTGTCCAGAAGAAAGAGGGATGCGTTTGGAAAGAGAACTCAACAAAAGCTCTGTTAGCTTCAGTGTTTGCGGAGAAGCGAGAAGTACCCTTGACACTCCCCATTTTAAGGAGGATGTACTGTGTTGTATTGTGTATTCTCAATGCATGCTGGGTATTCTCAATGCTGGCAGAATGTTCCCTTCTCTATGTTCTGTGTTGCCTTATGATTCAGGGTTCTCTTCAGTGGCAGTTGCGGTTGGCTTCTGCTGTGGAGAGTCCGCTCTTGTGGTCAGTCTATACTTGAATAAAGCAACATAAAACTCAGAGGGTTCTTACAGCGACGCAATGCCGAAGAATGCTTGCCATGAAGGACACCGCTACGAAGATTCCATGATGTCATCAGATGAGGAGGAACACAGACAGCAACGGAGCTCCTGCGGCAGCAACTGTCGCTCCAACGCTGGTCACCACAGGAACAGAACCAGGCTCAACGGTGAGTTAGAAATTGATCCCACTGGTTTGGCTTAGCCTCAGACTTCACCTTGTGCGACTTTTGAGTCGATTCCCGCAGGTTTGACTTGGCCTGAACACCTCACGTACATAAGCGACCAGAGGCTATTACTTGCAAATCAGGAAAACTTCAGACACAGGAGGGTGAATAGCTCAGTCCCTTTGCGCCGGTATTTGTCAACGAGCCTTGTGACAAGACCGGAAAGCCATGAAACAGAATCGAAGTGAGGTGGAGGTGTGAAGATGCTCCGCTCTTGTGGTTGAGACTCCGAAAATTAGCGTGAGTTGAAGGATGAATCGTCGCCAAAATTGTTGTAAATATCAAGAGCTCACCAACAGCTTTCTTCTTTATGTTGCTTTATTCAAGTATAGAGTGACCACAAGAGCGGACTCTCCACAGCAGAAGCCAACCGCAACTGCCACTGAAGAGAACCCTGAATCATAAGGCAACACAGAACATTGTGGTGCCGATTACGATCCGGTAAAAACCGGGTACGAACCGTCGGTCGGAGCGTATTCTCCGTCCGACTCGTACTCGGTTGTAAAACATTACAAACATGGAATTACGATTCGCACGGAAACACCATTTCCGTACGAATCGTAAAAAACACCGACCGACGAAAATATGCATACGAAAGTGATCCGGGAATGCTGCGACGTGACGTCGGGACGCTTCCAGGCAGCGTTTCACGACCCAGGAAGTACGATTCGAACCGACAGCAGTCCGGACGGCAATATTTTTACGGCACCCAAAAAGTGCCGGAAAAGCGAAGTACGGCATGAAACGACCAGAGTAGGTGGCCCGGTAAGTGCCGTACCCCCCCCAGCCCCCGCATGTACGCGCCGTACCCCCCCCAGCCCCCGCATGTATGCGCCGTACCCCCCCCAGCCCCCGCATGTACGCGCCGTACCCCCCCTAGCCCCCGCATGTACGCGCCGTACCCCCCCCAGCCCCCGCATGTACGCGCCGTACCCCCCAGCCCCCGCATGTACGCGCCGTACCCCCCCCAGCCCCCGCATGTACGCGCCGTACCCCCCCCAGCCCCCCGCATGTACGCGCCGTACCCCCCCCCAGCCCCCGCATGTACGCGCCGTACCCCCCCCAGCCCCCGCATGTACGCGTCGAACCCACCCGTGTATGTACACCCGAGTACGCGTCGAACCCCCCCCGTGTATGTACACCCGAGTACGTGTCGAACCCCCCCGTGTATGTACACCTGAGTACGTTCGAGTCGTACCCCCACCCGTGTATGTACGGTGCGTACGCGCTGGGGGTACGCACCGTACATACACGGGTGGGGGTACGACTCGAACGTACTCGGGTGTACATACACGGGGGGTTCGACGCGTACTCGGGTGTACATACACGGGGGGTTCGACGCGTACTCGGGTGTACATACACGGGGGGGTTCGACGCGTACTCGGGTGTACATACACGGGGGGATCGACGCGTACATGCGGGGGCTTGGGGGGTACGGCGCATACATGCGGGGGCTGGGGGGGGTACGGCGCGTACATGCGGGGGCTGGGGGGGTACGGCGCGTACATGCGGGGGCTGGGGGGGGTATGGCGCGTACATGCGGGGGCTGGGGGGGGTACGGCGCGTACATGCGGGGGCTGGGGGGTGGGTACGGCATGTACCGGGCACCTGTTTGGACGTCTCCATGGTTGTTATAGGAGTTCGGTGCGGACGGTCTTTTAACCATACGGTTGTACATTCGGACGCCCGGGACGGATCGTGATTCCCCTGTCGGACTTCGCTTTTCACGTTTGTACGGTAAATCGTCCGAGGACGTGTCGGACACTTTTTCCGACCCGAGGACGTGTGGGGAATTATTCCCAATGCGACTCGTATGGGCTTTTTACCATGCGAATCGTGATTGCCAGTTTGTACGGCACTTGTACGATTCGTACGGTAAAAAGACCGGATACGAGTCGTACGGCAATTTTTTTTACCGGATCGTAATTGGCACCAGAGAAGGGAACATTCTGCCAGCATTGAGAATACCCAGCATGCATTGAGAATACACAATATGTACTACATACTGACGTTGAAATGAGTCCATTGAAGTGTGTTTATTGTTTTTGTGTTTTTTTACTCGGTAGCATAACATTTCAATCAGAAGCATTCGACAATGAAATAGTAATGGTACATGATATATTAGGAAGATGGGTGGATAACAGAGAAACTTGTTCTGAGTACAGGCTTATTTTGTCTCACCTCGTCTGTGCTCTCCGCTGCCTCCCCTCCTCCTGCCCAGGATGACATTCTGTATATTTAATATATTTGTATCCTTTCTAAGCAGCGGTACAAAAACGCTTTTTCTTTGTCCCGTCCGGGAGCCCATTGTATTACCTTTGAGGACTGCTGCCCTGACTAGCTTTGCACTTAGGGTTATGTCTCACCAAGTCTGGGATCCCTATCTCCTCTCCTCCTGCCCAGCATCACAGGGTTTGGTTTGAAGCTCTGGTCGCGTGACCAGCGTTTCTCTCCTATCTTCTCTCCACCCCATATCTACTTAAAGCAATACCTCATAGAGTCCAGCCTGGGTGAGCTTTGGGCTGATTTGGAGTTTGGAGGACAGGTTGTCATTCACAAATGTGATGGATATCCCGTCCGCTTCATTACAAGTGCATTCTATGCCATGGCACTTGTAATAAGACACACAAGATATGCATCATGCTTGTGATAAAGTACCAGTCCGCCAAACTCAAATTCAGGCCTTTTGTGCCCATCTACTTCCCTTGCCCATTTTCCCTTCCAAATCATTTAAGGAATCCATGTCAAAAATGGGTCCACTAGAGAAGATTGTGAATCAGGATGTATAAAATCGTGAATTAGGGCTTAGAAATTAGAAGATTGTGAATTGAGGCCTAGATTTGACCACATTTTGTGAATTAGGGCTTAGATTTGGCCTTGCATCGTCCACCTGATTTGGGCAATGAACTAACCCATCTTTTAGGCCTCAGGTATCTTCAACATTTCATTCTGAAGAGGAATTGGTTCCTACAGCCCTTTCTCTGGATCCTGAATCAGACGACTGCATTGGTTTTCATTGTCTAGGTGTTAGCAGCGCTTTGAGGGCCTAGCTAGATAGAACGGCATCCTTCTGAAAGGTTAATGCACTATTTGTGAGGTTTGGAGCACCAAGAAGAGGTAGAAGCATTCTTTGAGGACTCTCAGTAGATGGTTTGATATGACCATAATCAAACCACATGAAGCAGGAGATGAGCTCTTCTAGCTATAATAATGTCTGTGTCTACTCCAGGGCTTTCTGCCTCATGGGATAAGTGCAAAAAAGTTTCCTTGTGTGACGTGTTCCGTGGCACATGGGCGGTTCATAATACTTTCGTTAAGACTGCAGATCTTGGTTTAGCGGTTTGAATGCAGTACATATTTGAATTAATATATGTTCATGGTGGCAAATAACAAGCCTGTCTTCATTCCCTTTGATTGCAGCTTGGTAGTTCTCAAAGGTAAGGACTGGGACCAGGAAGGCAGAGATGATGGTCATGTTTCAGAGACTTACTGGTATTCTTCATTACAGCAACTCTAGACTGACCCGTCCCGTTACTTGGCACTTGCCCTCCCAGGGCTTAACTTTACCTTGATGCTTGGTATTACTGGAATAGTAAATGATCTGAAACAAGGTTGAAGCCAGGGGGTGAGGTTCAGAAATATACTTAAGCAAAGAATACTTTGTGGGAAGAACTTACAAGCCTGTCCTCGAGTGACGACACTCACTCAAAGGATAAGGACTGGGACGAGTAAATGCAGAGTCCACGTACTGAAGATTACTGGTGAGTAATTGGAACATTCCCTGCACAAACAAGATTGGCAGCTGATCAATCTCCTGACTTCTTTGTGTTATTATACTGGTGCTCATTGCTTTATTTCCAGGAAATATATGTTACTGGATCGTTGTCCATATAAAAAAGTTACTTTTCTTCGCTATTGCTGTTTCTGATGGATCTTCTATCTAACCGCAGTTTGTTCTCCTTGTGAACACCTCAGTCTGCACCATTGGATGCGGAGCCTTTAGAAATCAGATGATGCCATTGTGCAGGTCTCTAGATCTGGACCAAATTAATATGGACTGGAGGAATCCATTTCACAGAACAGGGAGGAGGGTGGGTCGGTGAGGAATCTGTGATGAGGTTTTGGGGATGGAGGTCCGGATCTACGTTGAAAGGTGTGGAAAGTAAGGAAGGAACCAATAGCATCTTGAGAAGGTGGGTATGTAGGGGCCCCAACATCACATCTGGGGAGGGACGTAAAGCCACACTACACCACTTACTGATGTGCTGGGGGTTGCTGAAGAAAAAAATCTTCAGATCTTGTCTAGCACCTACGGGTATTCACAAAGTGAGGAATATCCGGTTCGAACTCTCATCAGAATTGTACTTCTCCACGCTAATTTTGTCATATTGTAAAGATATACACAAGATTCACAGTCAGTTGTACAGCTATGCAGGGGCGGCTCCGCAATAGCAGAGGAGCGCCGCCCCACCGCACTCAGAGCAGGAAAAAGGAGAAATAAAATATTAATAACATAGGGCCAGATGTAGATAATCCATAAATACCGAATTCTTAATACCGAATTTTACCGATTCGGTATTAAGAAATCAGTCTGGCACATGCATCAACAAAGACTTTTGCGATTCCTAAACTGCGATTTTCAAGGAATCGCAATTAAGGAATTGCAAAAGCCTATGTATGTAGGAATCGCTATAAAAATAGCGATTCCTACAAATTCGTTAATTGCGACTCGCAAATTGCGAGTCGCAATTAAGGAATGCCGTCCCATTCATTCCTATGGGCCTCCAGGCCCATAGGAATGAATTGGAGATTGCATGAGCAAATTGCGAGTACCAGTAGGTACTCGCAAATTGCTCATGCAATTTCAAGGGTGCAAGGGTGTCAAAATGACACCCTATTGCACCCCTGAAATTGATCTGTGCACATATGTTGCACACACACATGCTCTAAGGGCATGTGTGTGCGCAACATGAAACTTTGAAAAATGCACAAAAGTACATTTTTCAAAGTTTTTGCAAATTACCATGAAGTTCAACTTCATGGTAATTTGCTCCCCCTATTAGCGAAATCGCTAATTTTTTTACTTTTATGCATTGCATTTAAGGAATCTCAATTTGGGATTCCTTAAATGCAATCGCAATTTAAGGAATCGCTATTTAGAGATTCCTTAAATTGCGATTTTTGCATTTGGGATGATGCACCCCAAATGCAAAAATACCGGTCGCAAAGGGGCAGATTCAGCTAATCTGCCCGTTTGCGAGCAGTTTTCTCGTTGATGCAAGTGGCCCAGTATTTCTTATGTAGCTAATGAATCGGTAAAAAACTACTGATCCCTTAATATTCCTTATTACCGAATTGGTAATACCAATTCGGTAATAAGGAATACCTACCCATTCATTCCTATGGGCTTGGAGGCCCATAGGAATGAGTGTAAAGCCATTCTGTGTTAGCGATTCGGTATTACCGAATCGGTAATACCGGGAGGCATATCAAGGGTGCCACGGTGTCCAAAGGACACCATGTTGCACCCCTGAAATGTGCCTGTGTGCACATGTGGCGCACATACATGCCCTAAGGGCATGGATGTGTGCCACATGGCACTTAAAAACCAAGTTCAAAAGTGAATTTTTAAAGGAATTCGTTAATTACCACCAACTTGAAGTTGGTGGTAATTAACAAATTATTAAAGCACATAAGCACTCTTTTATGTGCTTTCTACATTGCATTTACCGATTCGGTAAATACCGATTCTGTAAATACAGATTCGGTAAATACCGAATCGGTATTGGCCGAATCATCACCTACATTAGGAATGGCTAAATACCGGTCGGTAACCCTGAAATTTACCGAATTTCGGGGTTACCGATCGGTATTTAGCCACCTACATCGGGCCCATAATTATTATCATTTTGTTTTTTGTAGGTTCGGGGCTGAGTTAGCGCGGGGCTGGTGGCACAGGGCGGGAGTGGTTTGTGCACACTAAGTGCACATGACTGCTTGGCCGGCCGTCTGGTGCCACGCAAACAGTCATGGGCACTCAGCATGTTCCCCACTAGGCTGCAATGCTCAGCCTGGTGAGGAACAAGAACAGACTTCCTGTCCCAGTCTGAGCGCCAAACCACATCGCTCAGACCAATCACAACGCTGCATTGCAGTATTTTGATTGGCTTAGGGGAGCCTGGGAGCCCCGGTGCTCCCTGGTTCCGGGTCGAAGCAACGGAGGCGAAACGGCGGCCGGCGGCTGTGAGGGCGGAGGTAAGTGTTTTCTATTTTGTATATTTTGTTCCCCTATCCCCTCCGCCCGACACCTCTATTCCCTGCCAGCCGCTACTGCAGCTATCATTAGTGCAGCTTATGGTGTGGCACCCATTCCAGGGGTGTGACGGCCACCGCCCCCCAATTATTGCCATCTTTAAATGCCCCACCTCCACACCACTATTCACAGACCGTGCTGAGTCATGAAAAGTCGACAGTTCAGAAAATGTCTCTTTCTGAACCTGGTGCTGGGGCATCAGGAGTGTAGCCGTGAAAAGCCAACAGAATCCAGAATCCATCCAGGAAGAATTAACCTGCTAAGAGACTCCACCGAGTGGGCTAGCGAAGGAGGCAGGGGGCGAGCCACGCGCGCTGCATGAAGAGCTGGTGGAGATGCCTGATTGGTATGCGCGAGGTACACGCACAGCCATCCTTTGCATGAGCAACATGCACTGAGCCTTCAGCGCTAGGAGGGGAGGGAGTATCTTGTTATAAATCCGAATATAAGCTCAGCATCAAAATAGTACAAAACACTGCTGTCTCCTCCCGGCCGCCGTAGGATTAGGGCTCCTTGAAAGACATTATCCACCTTTAAAACACGGGTTGACTTCTCGCCGGGGGCTGCTTGGAAAGCCAAAACTCCAGTACAGAGAAGTTGAGCCTGTAGTGTTCTTAACAAAAGCTGGCGTTTCTAGGCGCCTCAAGAGAATTGTCTGAACATCTCCTGCGGGCGGAAATAAGAGGCAAATTAAGAGCAGTACTGAGAGCTGTGCGCCTCGAAAACCCCATCTGGTGGTAGCATAAAGGCCTTCCTCACACGAGTGGGAAAGTAAGTTTTGAACGCAGGAGTCCTGTGGGCAAATCACCACTCTTGCAAAGGTTGCCCAGCAGGGCTCTGGAGCACTTCTTGGATAACATGCACGCAGGAACAAGCACAGAAGGATGCAAAACAGACAATGTTCCATGCCTCCCTCAGCCAATAGCAAGAGAGCGGAAGTGACATTTCTCTGTTTTATCTGCCTCATATGTACCCGGATCCAGATGCCTCCTATGGTTGCCCCACCTGCAGTGATCAAGACAGGGGACTTTGCTGGGAGGGCCCTTCGTGGCTCAAACACAGGATCCGCTCTGTCACCTAGCAGGAGGTTCAACAGAAGGCAAACATCATGTCAGTCTTGCCTATATACATCTATGCATCCATAGTACACTCTCTTCACTGTCAGTCCTGTCCAGTCACCTGATGACAGCAGACAGTGATGCAGCCACTTGTGATTTTTGAGATTAGAGATGTGCATTTGAATTTCTTCCAGCAAGGTGTTGCTAAGTTATTGTATTTAACATTTATACAGTGCTTCATACGCCTAAGTGGGGCGCCCAAGCACATTTCCATAGAGGTTGCACGCTACACTGTAGGCGAGTGTGTAGTTGGCAGTGTTGTATTCATAGTGATCCTGTGTGGGAAGCATTTTGATGACATGCATGAGTGACAAGATAGGTGTTGTCATCTTGTCTCGGGGCATAGCGCCTAGCAATGTGAACGAAGAGGAGGAGATGTGAGAGACAGGCATGCACATCTTAACTATAGCAAGAACACCATATAGGCAGGTGCACAGCACTAACCTAGCCAGAGGGGCAGCGGGGCACAGTGTTTGTGCAAACCAAAACAAAATAGCTTTGGCAAGGTTTTGTAGCCATGCTGTGCAGCAGCACAGATGCTTTGCAGCACGGTTAAACTCATTTAAAAAGCTCTATGACAGGCAGGGCAAATTACTTTTTTAGGTTTTAAAAGTGCATTAGCACTGGTTGAATTATTGTTCCTTTTCTATCGTTTTTAGCCATGCTGCATACAGCATGGCTACAGATCATTGCGGATGTTGGCAATGCCCATGCTGTACAGCATGCACAAAAGGCAATGGCAGAGGCCATAGACTCAAAGACAAGAGCTTGTTAGGACTCAGCACAACACCTATTTTGATTCTGAGCAAATAAGTTAGTTTATGGTCCTAATAGAAGCACCGCTGTGTTGCCCTACTCTTCTTGCAATCCTCGTCTACGGCTTGCAGGATGTAGTTTTAACGTTATTATTTTTTTTTTAGGTATTCCAATGAGGTTAAGAAAGCCAGTTGTGGACAATGACTAAATGGACATTTTGCGATTTTGCACACTTGGCTGATACACAGATAACAAATGAATTGGATGTTGATTTGAATGTTGTATCTCTTATGGCTGCATCTACTGCCAGATAAAGATTATTATTAATATTATAAATGAGTTAATCTCCCCATGTGAAAAACAGAAAAAAATATCTCATTTGGCAAAAAAATCCTATCACATAAAGAAAGCAATTGCACCTATGTCCATGTTGTAGTGAAAATACATTTGGAAATAGATAACATCTGTTGTCACAAAAACATCTATTTTCACAAGAAACATCCAGGAGAAAATGGCTTTTTTGAAGTGTGTGGCATAGTAAAGCATAGCTACAAATGGCAAGAGGCTCAACAAGGATGACAGGGAAGCACAAAATATAAAAAGAAGTACCTTAATCCAAGTGCGATCAGCAGAAGGACAGCAATCAAGCTGAAGCAGTCAGTACTTGGTCCATGCTCCAGCTGAAAGAGGAAGAAATGAAGCGAGCACAAGCTGGTCAATTAGATGGCAGCAAATTCGAGTGACAATTAAGCCAACAAATGTTGAGCAATGGGCATGTTTCAAGCCCCTTGCTGTATTCTATATCTCTCTCAAGCGCCAGTGCATGAGGCACATGTAGTACATGAACTATTGCAGGCAATACCTAAAAAGGGGGTTTATCAGAGAAGACCAAGAAATCCATATGGCAGGGATGCTGCCCATTGCTGTAAAAAAAATATACCTCATGAACGAGGAAATAAGTGGAAGATCAATATAGTTTGGCAACCTGAGCAGGCACTACACAAGCCTTAAAGGGCCCAGAGTCAACCTACTAATGACAAGCCAAAAGAATACAACATTTTCTGCAGGGTCCCTCCTAAGTCCCTCTCAGGCTCCTGAAGGCTTCAAAAGGTGGATGAGCATCAGTTAGTGAGCCCAAGTTGAATCATGGCTCAGAGAGTAGCCAGACTGGCACTCTTCTTGTGTGTCAGTGCAAGGAGAATACAGGAATGCACAATATAATGGTAAATTGCCGCAATCCACTCCTCTCCCTTTTCCGTAGCGCAGAAAGTTGTCTTGCTGAGTTTCATTGCATTGCATGAAAATGATCAATATGGGCCTCAGTGCTCACCATTAGTGTCAGAAGCACCAATGTACACCATAGTAACTCAGGGAGAGATTTACTACATTTCACGTAACGCTGAGTAGCAAAGCAACTTGCTGCACTGCGCTGCGTTGCGTGAAAGTGAGAAATCAGAACTGGGCCATATGTACAAAGATAAGGCGCATGTCTGTTGCTTCCTTGTGCTGGGGCACAATGTGCAGCCTAGCACCAACACAGACACCCTTGCCCCATCATGCAAGTATGCTTGTGTCTTACAAGGATTGTTTTTGTGCAGGAAAGGACAACTTCCTGCACAAAAACAATTATTAACCCCTTCAGTGCCCGCCCCTTTCCCCGCCCTGTGCCGGCCGTTGCATTAGCGGGCGGGGTTTATGACGAGCTGGTCTCGTCATGGGCACAGCGCAACCGCGGCCCATGACGAGACCAGCTCGTCATGGGCATTGAAGAAGTTAAAGGCATTTCCCTTTTTCTATGTGTGCTGCAGAAGGCTTCACACATAGAAAAAGGAGGTAACAAGGAGAAATAAAGATATTTCTCCTTGTTACGCCTGGGAGGTGTACCGTGTTTACGCATTCACAGGTGTACAACTCTTTGTAAATCTGGGAATGCATCAAAATCCATTGGTGGATACACGGGAACTCCCACGCTCAGCCTATGGAAGGCCTCCTGTTAGAATTGGGAATCTCTGGTTGGCACAGGTATGCACTTGCGACAAGCAGGGACTCTTACTTCTAACTCAGGATAAGGGGATCACCCTTTCAAATAACCCCTGCTCACCCTTTAGGTAGTGTGGCGCAAGCAGTCAAGACTATTCTCAGGGCGTCATAGGTTAAGCATTTGTGAACACATACAGTAATACAATGACACACCACAAATGGACACCAGTGAAGGTTGTATCAAAAATAGGTTTCTTTATATAAGGCTTAGCACAAGACCAGAATAACGGTTAGAAATGACCACAGTATTATTTCAAAGTTCAATGTTCTTGTAGAAAGGCTTAAAATACAAAAATAGGCTTCTTTTAGTCAAGTATGCTTCTTTTCAGGCTCTGTACGGTTCGTACCTGGATGTGCGACTCGTTGGCATTAAAAACAAGGAAAGTACGAGTCAAACAATCGTTGCGGACTCAGGGGTCCGTAGCGTGCACGCTGCGGTGCCAACAGAACAAAGTACCTTAAGTTCGTGGGGTCCGCGACGGACAGGGCGGGACAAGTTAATGGGTCCGGGTCGTAGCTCGGCAGCGTATTCAGATGCTGGTCGGGTCGCGGCGTCAGGACGCGGCGGTGATACGGGACCTTCAGGGATACGTGCGGATGGCCCGGATAAGCTTGCAGAGTCCGTGGCGTTCGGCGTTCGAGCCGTACCTTCGGTGCGGATAGGCGGCGACACTTCTCGGTGCTGTACAGCGTACGGGGAGGATCAGCATGATGCGGCTTCTCGGCTCTGAGTGCGGCACGGGCAGTACGTTAGCAGCGTACAGACCGTACCTGCGGGACAGCGAAGCTTGTGTTCAGCATACAGGGTTCGGCAGCCAGGGCTGTACGACTCGAATCGGCGGGGAAGGTTAGGTGCGATGCGGCCGGGAGGGATACGGCGCGTATTAACGCTTTTGGATCAGCGTAGACGCACGGTGCCGGGCGGCAAAGACACGGCTTCGCGGCGGATGGAGTACGAGTCGTACTGGGGCCAAATCCAGCGGGACACAAGCAAGAATTGTCCAGGCAACTCAGTTTTGGAAGGCAGATGAGCCCAATGGTCCTGGGACTCAGTTCAGGGGGCAAGCTCTCTTCCAAGCCCTTGGAGATAGTTGAAACAAAGTGCAAAGTCTCTCTTAGTCTTTTCCTCTCCTTTCTCAGCAAGGCACCAACTGCAGGCCAATCCCCCAGGTCAGGGAAAGTTACTCCTCCTTCAGCTTCTTCCAGGTCCTTCTGGTCAGGCAGAGTTTCTTCGTGGTTCAATCAGGATCTGATTTCTTAGGAGCAGGGGTCCTACATTTATACCAAGTTTCTTTTGTCTTTACAGGCCAGGAGGGCCTTTGCATAATCCCAGTCCAGTTCTTTTCAGTGAGGAACACTTTGTTGTTGGGACTCTGGCTTCTTCTTTCAGCAGGCAGGGCAGAGACATCAGACGCTCCCCAGGGGGTGGAGCCAGCATTGTGGTGGCAGAGCACTGCCCTATTCAGAGTCAAGGTGCACTCCTCCCACCCATCCTGGTGTAATCTCTCTATTCACCACCTGGTAGCCCCAGCCTGTCTCCTGGAACTTCCCAGCCCTGTCACTCAAGCAACACACAAAGAAGATAACCCCTCCCAGCAGAGGCGGACTGAAATGGTTAGGCACGCAAAGGCTAACTTTCTAAAAGTAGCATTTGCAAACCCAGGATATTAAAATAACCTTTGCTAAAAGATGTATTTTATTATTCTGAGTTCAGGCATACTAAACACGAATTTCTACCATGCTTCCTGAGCCTGCTAGGATTATAAAGTGTTATAATCTAGCAGCCCATTCTGGCCTATGGAGAGCAGGTAGCCTTACAATAGTGAAAAACGAAAATGGCTGTAATTCACTACTAGGACATGCCACACACTTCAGGGCATGTCCTACCTTATCCTTACAATGCACCCTGCCCTAGGGCCTACCATAGGGGTGACTAACATGAAGGTAAGGGAAGGTTTAGGGACTGGCAAGTGAGGACACTTGCCCAGTCAGCATGACAGTACCAGACTGCATGCAGGTTCTGCAATGGCAGACCTTAGACACATTTTACCCCGCTGCTTCTGTGGGTGGCACAACCAGTGCTGCAAGCCCACTAGCAGCATTTGGATATACAAGCCCTTGGCACCCCTGGTGCACTCTACTAGGGACTGATAGTAAACCAAATAAGCCAAACATGGAAGTCAATTCACATAATACATAGGGAGCACTTGCACTGTGGCACTGGATGGCAGTGGCACAGTGCCCTGAGCAGCTAACACCAGCACAAAAGTACATTGAGGCACAGACAAAAATGGAAGGGTGACCCACGCCAATGGTGCCAGGTCTAACACCTCCCTGCTGCAAGGTAACACAAGGCAGCGGAAAGTGTTGCCTTGCTTTACCATGAATTTACTAAACCACGCAAGGTGGGTTTGCGTATCTTACTAAATCTAACTTAAGGGCTTGTGTTGCCTTGCGTCATCTTGTGTGACGTAAGGGCAATGCAAGCCCTTTGTAAATCTGCCCCATCGTGTCTAGCAATTCTGGCATGTCATTTTTTAAAACCAAATTAAGGATGATGATAGAGCATAACGCCATCCTCTCCTCAGCAGGATACAACTTATACATTTCTACACAATTTGGAGAAGGAAAAGTGCACTTTAAAGCCAATAGGTCCAGGCTATTGCTTGCAATCGGTGAATGAGATGGTGGTTTCATAATCGTAGTTCCTTATTGTTAATAGTAGTAGTAGTACTAGAAGTGGTATTATTATTATTATTAACAGTAACAATAATAATAAAGTTGTCATTGTTTTAAATATTGTTTCGTTTATATTTTAACTATGATTGTTATTATTCTAGAGCATATATCCTTTAATATTACAATTAACTGTATCAGTGTTATCATTGTTAGCATGTTTATCATATTTCAGGTGTATTTGGGTATAATTAGGATTAGCATCGCTATTCATCATTAGCATTGATGATAATAATGATGTTTATTTTATATTGTTATTATTGTTGTAATAACAGGAATTGTGATTATTATTATTGTTGTTATACTTTTTGTACACACATGCATAATAATACATTGATAACACTGATAGTCATTATTATTATTATAGTGTAGAATAATGCATTGATACCACTGATAATATTAATAATTATTATTATTATTGAGCAGAATAATACATTGATAACATAGATATGTAGGATGATGGTGATGGTGATGATGATGCTGCTGCTGATGATGGGGATCATGATGATGATGCTGATGATGAAGATGATGATGACGATGATTACTATTACATAATTTGCGGTTATTAAGCTGACTTCATTGCAGTATTCTGTCCTCAGCGTCTGTTGCCTGTAAGGGCATCCCAGGCATGTCATCACATGATGACTGGTCCGTGATGTTTAATTATTGGAAATAGACATTAGCGCTGCCGCGGATGGGCTCGCAGCTATGTCGGCAGGGCTGAGACCATCAATCTCCTTCCTGCATCATCAGCCGTACCCTGGCCCGACACACAGCACCATCCATCACCCTTGTGGTTGCCATCATCTTTCAGTGCATCACCTGTCACTCAGAAGCAATCACTGCAGCCGGAGCCAATGAGATCCATTGTCTCAAAGGGAAAATGCAATCTTTCCCATTTCAATCAAATTCTGGAATTATCGCGGTCTGCCCCGACGTAGCGTTTGATGATGTACGTGGAAATGCCAATGATTCTGCAAAAATAAAACATTTCACTGTTATTGAATAGAATAGAAAATATTTTATGAACGAATACAACATGTATGCATTAACATGTCCAATGCTCTGAGTCTAGAGTTGATAGCTGATGATGAGAAGTGACGTAGGATTGTTCCGCGGCACTGAAAGGTGTTTGAATCTATTCTTCTCCACCCTGAGACCACCTCCCATATACATCAGTGGATGCAGGGTACACGACTCATTGACATCAGTGGACACAGAACACGTGATGGACAGGATGCTCCTTGTTGACCACATCCTGTTAGCAGAAGACCTTCTGTCATGCAAGAAGAAAGTGTCAGCCCAGATGGAGGCATTTCTTTATTTACTTGTCAGTCTTTGATGTAGGGCTCCTTAACCCCAGACAGACCGAGAGAGCATTTTGCAAAAAGACAGTATTGAAACAACAGGTCAAGCCTGGTTGCAGGTAATGCAACGGGGAGATAGCTCTACACGCCAGAAGAAGGATATCAAGGAGGAGAAGACGTAAAAAGATGTCCACAATGCACAGTGTAGAACCGTGTTTGATAGTAAGTAATTGGAATCAGTTGGTATATACATCTTTCAAGAGATATAGTACATTACAGAACTGATGACTGCATCCAGCCATCAGATAGAGAGAGCTGGGCTTCAAGAAGAAACGCTGACCTCAAGTAGAAGAAGGAAGTCAGGCTGCACCTAAAAGGTGTGTCTTTCGTTTCTCTTGAATGTGTGGCGGGAAGGAAAGAGGCTGGTGTGAGAATGAAGGTCATTCCATGTGTGAGGTGCACTGCCCGGTGCCTGGAGGTGAAGTGGAGAAGGGTTTGTCAAGACTCGGTTATTGGCAGTGGTCTGAACTTTCTAGGCGGTATTTTGGTGAATTTTGATTTATGGCATTGTATGTGAGGCAAGTTCGATCAAAACATCACAGGGAAAGTCAATTAAGCTATGCAGGGGTAAGGAGAATTCAATCGTGTTTGTAGCAAACCTCTCTGCAGGGTCAATTGCTCTGTAGGCTCCTAATGTAGTCTAAGGAGAGCAGTAAGTAGAGCATTTCCGTAATTGACTCAGGATAGCACCAGTGCTTGGACAGCTGAGTTACAATTTGAATTAGGTTTGAGAGCTTCATCAAGGAAATCTGGAAATTGCAGCAATTTCCTTAACACGGAGGGCAAGCTTGAGCGATTTGTCCAAAAGCCAAATAATTAGGCAGAAGTAACCATTTTGGGCAGTATATTCAGGTCCATTAATGTGTTCATTTTTGATGCTTTTGTGGGATTTGTTCAGGGAGAGGAATCAGAACCTTGCCTTCCGCGGGGAGCGTTTTGAGTTTCTTTGCGACAACAAGGCCCGATGGTGGTGAGCGGGGAGGTAAAGGAGTCCATGTGTCTCTGTTCAAAGATCCACCTTCAGACTGACTTTGTGACATGCAACAGAGCTCCATTGGGCGCTCTGTTTAGACAGCTACGTTGCGGAACTCCCTCCCTACTTGTACCAGGCGCCTTCATGGTTATCCAGCCATTCTTGTAGTTATGAAGACATGGGGCCACATTACACATAAAGAGCATTTTAATTGTTTGCGCTGGGTGCACCTCTAAAAAGGTGCATGGGGTGCAAACAGTGAAAATGCGCCCTATGACAATGAATGCGCTGCCCCAGGGCAGCCGCGAACTCGCGCTTCCCCAAGGGCAGCGCATTCAGGTGAAAAACGGAGCAGGTGCTTTACAGCCGCTCCCTGTCTTTGACAGCATTTTTAAAGGAGATTAGAGCTCCCCTTGCAGGCGGGTGCAGTCAGTGACTACACCCTCCAGCAAGGGGATGTCAAAGCGGCCATGGGACCCCCTTTACCCCACCAGATGGCTGCCGTCAGGGGGCGCACTGTCAGTGCGCCTCCTGAGGGCTTCTTTGCCTCTGCCCCCACGTTGATAATACGGCTCGGTCGCAGAGGCAAAGGGATTCCCTCATTTGCATGGCTTACGCCCCATGCAAATGAGGGCATGCCCCTTGAAGATAGCGCTGGTACTTTATGTGCTCCAGCACTATTGATATTACAGAAAGGGCTGCACAAGCGTCTGCGTCCCCATTTGTAATACCAAAGTGCCCCGGGGGGCGCAAAGCGGGTGTGAACGCCTTTTGTGCCCCTGGGTCACTTTATGTAATTCGGCCCATGGTGAGCTATCTGCATGATGAGCACTTCTGAACCTGACCAGCATGAAAGCCTTGTAAGCAATAAAAGATTACTGTGAGCCACTGAGGGCCTCTCGCCCCTCCCCCCAGTTCACCAGATGAAACTGGGATTTAGAGCCAGTTTCCAGCTCCAACGTCCCAGTACAATATCTCCAAACCTTAAAGCTGTCAAAAAAAGTGCTCTGAATGGTGCTTGAATCAGGGTGACATTCTCCTGAAAACACAACACTATCACCCTAACATTTAGGGCAAGGAGGAAACATCTCTACTTCTCATTTGGTCTGGAAATAGGTTGATGCAGGCTCTCATGATAATATGTATTATGGAACAGGTTGAGTACGACGAAGGCTCACTACATTTGCATTTCTAAAATACTCTCTGCAGGCCATTAACCTTCTTGATGTTGCAGATGTGCTCCAGTCAGTTCTAGCACGCCATGCTGCAAGGCCCTTATGGCTCCTTGTCAGATCTTTTACTCAAGATAGGCTCCATATAGGCTACAGTATGCAGGACCTCGCACTTTGTCCTCCTGGTCAAGGGCCAGTTCCTCACTTCCACTCTCTTTCCAGGATGGGTCACAGCAGCAGGGCTCCTCCAGACCCTGAACTAGCTTTCAACCTTGGGGGTAATCAGCAACATTCAGATGTCCTCTGTGGTGCTGCTGTTTGAAGTACTCAGGGTGTATGAGTTATTAGCTCCTGGGGGCTCATATGTATCCTTCAAGAAGCCCAGACCATCCAGATTTTCCTCACATTTGTAAATCTCACTCAACCCAACCAGGGTGCATCTTTGTCAGTTATTTTCCAGACTCTGGTTGGTAGGAAATGGGTTCAGTCACTAGGGGTGGGCGTAACTCATGTAATTCATTGTATCACACTCTAGTGCAAATATGGAAGAATTCTGAAAGATTACGCTTGAACTACGCGAGAAGAGTACTTCTGTGTTCAGCACTGCTTCCCGGTGCAAAGATACCCCCTCGCAGGCATGAGGATGCATTGTGCACTAAGAAACAGTGCTAAATGCAGCAGAACATGACTAGCTCGCACAAGCACCCACTCGTGCTCGCTTAATATGCTCTTTTGGTAGGATGTTTTCCCCAAAATGGCTCTTAAATACTCGAGCCATAGTGCATAATTATCAGTAATTCCACCTCAAAGAGTAACACAAAATTACCAAAATTACTCCTGATTGCTCTGTCCTGATCAAAATTCTGCCCAGGCCTTGTAGTTACCAGGTGGTTGTTTTATATTCCAGGGACAGCAGGCCAGACATTCCTGGCCAGATCTCACCATCGAGAGGCAGCACCCCATACAATAAATAGATACTGGCCTTGGGTACTGTTACTCAACACAGGGAATGGTATGCCCTAAACCATATAAAAATGTACAAAGTCTCCTAAGTAATGCGTACTGGGCACACACACTCAGGTAGACATGCTAGCACACATGCACACACACTCTGTGAGGGGATTAAAGTTATGGGGACCTAACAGGATTTACTATTCAGGGAAGGCAGGTCTCCACCCCAACACTACTGCAGCTGAAAATGTCCATACCATCAGTCGCAGCCGGTGCAGGCAAGCGCGGTGAGTGATGGGCGGTGGGCGGTGGAGCCTGCCCCACCCTTGCACTGAGACAAGAAAATGTTGAACAGGGCAGAGTGACATGAATTACTACTATACAAGCACTTCATCACTGTTCATGTTTGGTTAGTAGATCACAGAGATGAGAGAAAAACGTAAAAAACCAGAACCAGTGATGTTACAGAAGAGAATTATGATGGAAAAAAGGAGTCTTACTCTTGCCAAACACATCAGGCCAAACATAACTCTTCTGAGCTAATCAAGGTTTAAAAAGGCTCATCCCACGAGCCTGTCTGAATAGAAAGATGCTTCCTTAATAAAAATCTGACAGATAAATTGGACAAGTCTTTGAAGAAGAAATTATGATTGTGAAACCTTTGGAGATCAAGCAGACCCCGGACCGAGACCCCAGCACCATTGCTGTAGGCAACTTGATGGTTCCTCTTGGTCATCTCTACTCAGTCTCCTAAGCCGTGGTTGGCTAGTAAAGTTTGGCCATGCAGTTCTCCCTTCAGTGTTTGCTCAGCTCAGTGGCGGCAGACACAGATAAATACTGGTAGGTCCAGGTGGAGGGGATGTGGGGAGAGGGAAAGGGGGCTGGCGGGAAGCACGCAGGGGGAGGGTGCAGTATGGGGGTTAATAATAATAATAAAACACTTACCTGGTGCTGCAGGCCGACGTGCGCTCCTCTGCTTCCAGTTCCTGGGATCACTGACTCCCCATCCAATCCCCACGCTATTCTCGAGCATGAGAGCAGCGTGGGGATTGGCCTGAGTGAGCTGGATTAACGCTCACTCAGGCACAGGGAGCCTGTGCTATTTCTCCAACCTGGCTGAGCAATACAGCAGGGTTGGAGAACCCTAAGTGCGCATGTCAGTTTGGCCTCCCTAAGATGGCCGGCCAAACTGACATGCGCACTTGAAAGTGCACATCTACCACTCCTCCCCCACCCCTCCCATGGCCTGGCCCCGCCCCTCCTTAAGTGAAACTGGACTGAGTGAGAGGGTAAACTTTTCACCGGATGGATCTAGTCCCTGTATCGAGGCCACATTCCATCACAGTTGGCCTGAACTTTTTACTTTGATGTCCAGTGCGAGCAGATAACTGCCATTGCTCTGTGCTTCTTGGAGCTATTTTCAGCTGAAACTTTACAATATCCTAACTCCGGTTCTACTAATTGGATTTCTGTTATTTTGGTGTCATTTAATGGATTAAGATTTATTCTATTTTTCTAAATTGGTTTAGGATTTTTCTTTTCTTGTGTTTCCATTTTATTACTGTTTGTGTGCTGCATAAATACTTTGCACATTGTCTCTAAGCTAAGCCTGACTGCTTTGGTGCCACGCGACCAGAGTATCAATGGTTATTTAGTGCCTTTTGTGGTTCACCCTGACAAGGGTTGGGTTTTTTGTTTGAGTGGGTCTTTCACCTCTCTCAACTAATAACCAAATGTCTTACAATGTCAAGTGAAACAAATAGTGGAAAATCTTTTGGCCCACTTATTTCAATTGGATACTATACAATGTTCTCTGTGGGGAATATAGCATGCTACAATGCATGCTTTCACATTGCATTCCATTACAACGTGGTTGTTACAGTGACGCGTTGTTAGAACACAATACCTTTACAACGCAAGTCATTAGATCGACTTGCACTAGGAGGCGCTCCAACCTTAGAGTAGTATAATTTACTATTCCAACTCCACCCTGCGCAACAGTAGGGAAGGTGTTGGAATGGTAAATCATACTATTCCTTAGGTTGGAGCGACATCTAGAGCAAGTCGATCTATTGACTTGCATTGTAATGGCATCGCGTTGTAGCAACATGGTCGTTGTAACAACCGCATTGTAAAGGTAGCGCTGTGTAACAACAATGTTGTAAAGGTTGTTTCCCTCCATGAGTGGTGGTCCAAAATCCCACAAGTACATTTGCTGAATCCAGTGGAAACCAAGTTTGGTCATCTGTCAGCTTTAATATTCAGCTTCAAACCATGGGGCGATCTTAGGAAATTAAAGCCAGTAGGGTGAAGTCTTTCCAAATGTCAGGCGAATCAGTAGTTGTCTGGGCTGACGTTCATGGAACTAACAGAACATCCTGGGATACTTCATAACTCGAAGGCACTGTAGATTTCTAGGAGCACTCAAAAGCATACCATTTTTGCAAATGGAAGTCCCACCTAGGCCCTCATTGCAACTCTATGGAATTTAGCAGCTCTGAATTTTGGAAAATAACAGTAACCCCAGAGTCCATGTTCATCACTTCAGAAAGAGGCATAAGTTGCGGTTTTGGTTTTTGCTCATTTGGTTTCTTCGGGCCATGTGTAGGTGGCATACAATTTACCGATTCTTAAATACCGAATTTTACCGATTCGGTATTTAAGAATCGGTAAATTGTATGTAGGTAATAATTCGGTAAATGTTACCGAATCGGAGAAATTCGGTAATTACCGAATCGGTATTTACCGATTCGGTAATGAGGCATACCTTCCCATTGATTCCTATGGGCCTGGAGGCCCATAGGAATCAATGGGAAGGTATGCCTCATTACCGAATCGGTAAATACCGATTCGGTAATGGGGGGAGCACATTCAAGGGTGGCAGGGTGTCACATTGACACCCTGTTGCACCCCTGATTCCTGCATGTGTGCACATGTGGCGGACATACATGCCCTAAGGGCATGTATGTCTGCCACATGGCACTCTTATTTCAGCAAAATATTGCTTTTTGCAATGTATTCGGTATTTATCACCAACCTATCAGGCACATGCATCAAAACAAAAACCGGTCGCAAACGGGCAGATTCTCAGAATCTGCCCCTTTGCGACCGGTATTTTTGCATTTGGGATGCATCATCCCAAATGCAAAAATAGCAAAATAAGGAATCTCTAAATTGCGATTCCTTAAATTGCGATTGCATTTAAGGAATCTCAAATTGAGATTCCTTAAATGCAATGCATGAAAGTAAAAATATTAGCGATTTCGCTAATAGGGGGAGCAAATTACCATGAAGTTGAACTTCATGGTAATTTGCAAAAATATTGAAAAATGCACTTAAGTGCTTTTTTCAAAGTTCCATATTACACACACACATGCCCTTGGGGCATGTGTGTGTGCAAGATGTACTCATATGCAGATTTCAGGGGTGCAACAGGGTGTCCTTTTGACACCCTGGCACCCTTGAAATTGCATGAGCGATTTGCGATTCTCTAATTGAGAATGGCAAATTAAGAAAGTCTTCCCATTCAGTCCTATGGGCCTCTAGGCCCATAGGAATGAATGGGGAGGTAATTCCTTAATTGCAACTCGCAATTTGCAAGTAGCAATTAAGGAATGTTTAGGAATCGCTATTTTGTAAGCGATTTCTACATGCATAGCCTTTTGCTATTCCTTATTAGCGAATCCTTATTTTTCGCTAATAAGGAATCACAAATGGCATTGTTGATGCATGTGCCAGAAAATTTGGTGGTAAATACCGAATGCTAATTCCTACACAACACTCATTAGAGTGTTTCCTACATCTCATTTCAGGATTCGGTATTTACCGAATCGCTAATTTTACCGATTCGGTATATTACCGAATCCTGAAATATGCCCCCTACATAGCAAATGCCTAAATACCGGTCGGTAACGGGATGTTTACCGAAAATCGGCCGTTACCGACCGGTATTTGGCTTCCTGCATATGGCCCTTCATGTTTTTGTCTCTCTAGGCTCTTTCCCTGCTCAAGTTTCTCCAGATGTCACTGCGACGTGTGCCTGGAGAGGACAAATGAGTAGGGTGAATATTCTACGAAACTCTCAATTCAGAACTGGGATTTTTGCTATCTATAGTGGAGCTTTAGTCCCGGTAGTTTGGCTCGATACTTTTCTCCGCGTCATTCTCACCCTATTTAACACAGATATGTTCCTTCTTGATCCTCACCCTGGAAGTGGACTTACACCTGCCGCTGACAACTCTCTGCAATTTGTATGTGAATGTCCACCAATTCAGGAGTCTGTGGGAGTTTACATACCCTACAGGTAGCTCCCCCAACCCAGGGGAGCCCAAAACTCCGACGCAGAAGCCTCAATTATCAATTGTGTAAATGACACCACCCTGGCAGAGTCTTCACTTACTCAGAAGCTATTTGCATACTTCTCAACTCACCGAACACTGGCAGGTGGCAGCCACCTTGAGGGGTCTCACAGACCCTGCCACCTTGAGGGGTCTCACCGCCACCGACTCGCCAGCCTCCCTTTTTTGCTCGCCTTGCTACAAGAGACACAAACAGCAGGGGCTGTTAGCAATGTACATAACAATAATAACTTGCTTTTTATAGGAGACCTTCACGCGCTTTGATAACAGATTCTACTATTGTGCAATTTATTTCACTTTTATTTGTCGATCTTCTAGCGAGGATACGAGCTCACGATCTACTGATCACAGCTTAGTGAATTCACTGCGTGAGGAGCACAATGTTGTGAACCCACGACCTTCAATCACAACGTTGTGAACTCATGGCCTGCCATCACCACTTAGTGAACTCACTACCTTACGATCACCACCTTGCGAACTCGCGACCTGCCGAGCGCAACATTGTGAACTCACTACCTTTAATCAACATGTGAACTCACAACCTGCCGGTCACCACTCTGTGAACTCACGACCTGTCTACACACTTTGTGAACTCGCTACCTGCCGATCACCACTTCGAGAATTCACTACCTTCAATCAACATGTGAACTTACAACCTGACGATCACCACTCTGTGAACTCACGAACTGACAATCGCCACACTGTGAACTCACGACCTGTCTACACACTTTGTGAACTCACTACCTGCCGATCACCACTTCGAGAATTCACTACCTTCAATCAACATGTGAACTTACAACCTGACGATCACCACTCTGTGAACTCACGAACTGACAATCGCCACACTGTGAACTCACGACCTGTCTACACACTTTGTGAACTCACGACCTGAGGATCCCTATTAAGTAAACTCACTACCTGCTGATCACCACGTTGTGAACTCACTACCTGCTGGGCACCAGGTTGGGAACTCACGACCTGCCATCCACGCTTTGTGAACTCACGACCTGCCATCACCAGGTTGTGAACTCACAGCCTGTTATCACCGCCTTGCGAACTCAATGCCTGCCAATTTCCACTTCCTTGAAGTCACGGAGCTGTCCCTCAGGCATGGGGGGGTGATATGTTTACAGCCAGAACAAGAGGGCAGCATGACAGAGACCATTTCTAAAACGAATCCCTCCGTGTTAAATATGTCTGCTCTTTGAATTACTTTTTTGACTGCATAAGATGTAGGTGGGTGCACAAAAAACAGTCGAAAATCGAAAACGGAGGGTCCGACCACCTCCCGTCACCTTCACTGCAGTGTGTTACACAACGCTTTCTTATTACATTTCTCTTACTGCTTGTAATATACATCATGTTAGATGACAGCACCTTGCAAGGACGCGGCGCGCGCACCAAAGCGCTCACCTCAGCATTACTATAAATAAACGGCATCTGTGCTTTGTTTTAGTGAACGTGTACAGCACGGGCCCGCGCAGATCCGCGGAGCTCCTCCCGTAATCACAGGCACTCCACACCGTCCCCCAAAAAAGGAGCTTTCCGCCCAATGCGACAGACAAAACAAAGGTAGCCGCTTGTTTGAGGGGAGTTTTTCTGTAATTAGTTTTGTAGAGAATCTTAAAAACCATGTTATTACAGCCTAGAGGACTGCTTTAAACTCCTCAGACTACGAGATGAAAGTGTTTTTATTTTCCAGCCTCCTGCTCGGTGAAGATGTAATGCACAATGTAGCACCTTTTGAAGCAGACTGGCTCTCGGTTCCTTTAGCGTGTAATAATACTGCCCCCTGTCGAATTTTATGGAATGAGCATTGAGAATACTGCTTTGTGTTGGGATAAATTGCACATGGATGTGCGACAAGTCCATGAAACATCCAGGACACATATCTGTATTACACGTCATCTTGAAGGTGGGTGACAGATAGTTGTATGTCTCTTTGCCAGATATATGAATTGTTTCAAGTAATCAAACACAATCCCTGTAGACCAGCTAGAGATGGATTCTCATAGATCCAGTTCGTAATATTTGTTTTTTGAGGGCATTTAATGAACTTCTGTTGGCAAATTTCCATCTGATTACAGGTGCCTCGTCACAGTGTGCATTGGTGTCTAATGGTGTGCTTCACTTGGTATTTTTAGCCAGTAGAGATGTCATTCTTTTACAAGGATGGACAATGTATCCAATGTCTAGAAATCCGTATGCTATGACTGGATCCAGAAGAAACTCTTTGCAACTGGTCAACTGGAATTTCCATTCACAATGGAGTGGTGCCTAGTGATAAGGGCTCCTGAAGCCAAGGGTTGGACTGGCCATTGGAGAGTCAAGGCAGTGCCCAATGGGCTGGTCTGACTGGTCAGTGTTTGGGTCGTGTTTTGAGCTGTTTGTGGACCTGTTTTTGTCCGGTGGCCCGGTGTCTACTGTTTATTTCCCTGATATTAAAACAAACATTGTCCCATTGCCTGGAGCAGCTCCAACCCATGGAGTATCCATACCTTGTTTATACAGTGTGTCTTTACAAGTCCAGAACTGCCCTATTTGCAAACCTGAGGCCACTTTTAGTTTCATACCCGGGTCTATTTCCTGTCCCAGCCAGACCCTGTTGGAGCCTTTGACGCGTCAACTATGTTTCGTAGGAGCCACATGTTCTGCCCAGGACCTTTCCCATTGGTTTTCCAGCCTGGACCAGGGTGATGGAGAAAGAACCGTAAGCCAGGGAGGAGTAGGGTTTGGGTGGCTGAGGAAGGCAGGAAAGTTCCAGGTCACTGCAGGGTACCTGTTATCTAAAGACCTGATATTAGAGTGAGTATCAAATCTAAAACATGCTGGAGAAGTCAGAGACACACCTAAGACAGCAATTGCAAGCAATATCTCACTTAGCAGAGTGTTATTAGCAAAGCATTAAATGATGAACATTGAATCACTCATTCAGAAAGGAGCCTTTTTAAATGTATCAACCAACCATACCACCTCTTTGTTTTAATTGTCATTTTAAGTGATTCATTGGGCTGCTACCCTATATGGAAACTCTGCAAGTGATTTACAATATGCAAAATACATTTGCAATGCTCTTTTCACATTTCTGTGTGTGATCATAGTTCAGTATTATTTTTGTAGAGCACTCACGCAGTCAGGAGCCCGCTTCAGAGCACTAATAAAAACATAACATGCTCACAAACCTCTCAGATCCCTGGATGCAAAGCTTTCATGCGCCACTCTATACTGCATCACAAATAGGTCATTTAACATGATTTCCATCACTGACATTCACTGGCCAGGGGAGCATCATTCCCTCAACAAGAGTTTGCGGGACGCCCTCCTGCCCCAGCTCTCCACTCTTCAAACCAATTTCATCTTCAGGTTCCAATTTTAGGTGGGCTTGATGGGTTGGTTTTTGATTCTCACTTGGTGCACCAAAACAGTGGAGTGCTTTTCTCCTCCCCCTGAATGAGGGGGAACATCTAAAGCTGGTTAAGCATAAGTTAAAGCATCTCCCTTCCTAGAAGCTTATCCAGGTTAGTAGCTTCTGCTCAGACTAGTGCAGACACTTCAATGTAACATACAACAGCCTAGAGGCCCCTGCTACAGTGAAAGGGCACTTCAAAAGACTAATGAACCTAACACAGATAGCCAGTGTCTCATTGCGTGTGCCCAAGGAGCCCACCAGGGCCCCTGTGGAAAAGAAGCTGTGGCCCTGAGTAGAGGGGTGCAGAACCTGGACTTGCATTGGAACATCTACACCTCCCTTGGCCATGTACCCATATGGGCACTAACTAATTGGACTCTGAAGTGCTGAGCCTGAGATGCCGAATGATGGTTGCCCACTGAGGTGTGACCCCATTGCAGTTCAGAGAGAAGGTGGATTTATGGTGTGAGTACAAGACTACCTTCCTCTGATTTTGGAGGTACTTCAGGCAGTGGAAGTCATTGGACATGTCTGACTGTTGAGGTGAGCCTATTATGTTGTTGTAAACTTTTATATAGGCACACTGCATTGGTGATGCATCTCATCAGCATCAGATGAAAGACAGGATCATCAATTGGTGGAGAATCACCCTCACAGAGATGGGACTGAAGAGTGTTTGAATGGCTCCTATGAAATCCTGTGTCAGGACAAAGACCTTCTCCTTGAGGAGCAGAGAGATGATGTCAGGTGAGTGTGATGTGTTTGCGATGAGGCGTGGAATGCTGAGGATGGTGTCTATGTCAATGCCTGGACTTCCTTTGCAGTGACGTCATTGGCATTCATCACTGAACACTGGTTTTGCACTTGTGGTTGCTGGCAGTACTACTTAGCACCAACTCTGTCCTCTGAGGGTGAGTTTGAGGGGGGCTTTAGACATCAAGGCTAGGATGCTTCTTCCTTGCACAGCTCTCCTGATTCATTTTCATGCCCTTGACATTCAGGATCATCATCAAGATAACTAGTGTCTTTGAGACTTCAGGAGGGTCTGTGAGTGAACCAGAGAAAACCCATAGAGGGATGGGAGTGAGACGCTTCCTTAGACGCTACTTCAAAATGTGTAGCTGAAATACGCAGCCGTTCAGTGGCGAAACTGTTCCTTGGCCTCCCAACCGGCATGGCAAGTAGTATCGCATGTGTCGTCTTTTTCAGTCGTACACAGAGAGGTGTGGATTATGTTGTCTATGAGTGAAAAATTATGCCACCCGTGCAAAATGTGGTAAGAGTATCCCCAACATTATAGCATGTGAGAGATTTCCAAGAGCCGTTGGCAATGCAGGGTCCTGCATTTCAACTCCCCCAAGAGAGTATCCTTGCCTACCTGACTGTTGTTGTTGGCAACATATTAGTTTCTAGGAGTACATAACAGATTATGCTGTCAGGTTGGTACCTTCTGACCATTCCACAGAAATCTGAGAAGCTCCTCCTCATCAAGTCCTTCTCTCCCTCTTCTAAAGTATGGTGGATATTGTATGCCTGAACCCTTTAAAAGACTCTGGGGTGTGGTAATAGCCCTGTTCATCTCTATGGGACCAGACGTGCTATGCATGTCCGTGAAATTCACCTGGTACCAGCTCTCAATCCTGGAGTTAATAATGCCCAGTGAGGCATAACTATAAAAGGAACAATTTATTTACCCGGAATCTCATGCTCAGCCAAATACACAAACCTCTTCCACAGAAAAAGATTTTTCTCTTGACTCTAAGTGGCCCAACATCTTGGATTTAAAACAGGCACTTTTGATGTAGCAATGGCGACACTGTAGTGACATGGTTTATCTGGTTTGTCCTGTGCGTAAGGATAGGGGATGATGTAGAGATCTGTCTGTATATGCATAGGATGAGTGGGCATGCTGCAGAATGTTGAGTGTGGATGCTGTTGGAATGTGACGATGCAGGAAATGTAAGTGACTGTGCGCTGGGTCAAGTCTGAGAGTGAATTACAGCTGGAAGGAGGACAAAGCCCTAACAAGACCTATGAGGCTGTGGCTGTAACCTAAGACAATAACATGAAATAAAGAACTTACATCCTACCCAAGTGGCTCCAGGCTCGTCTGTGAAGACCCCGCCCTCCAAATTCAGCAGACATCTTCTCAGTTCCTGCGTTTCTAAAGTTACTGGGGCCCGCAAGCATCTCTGGAGACCCTAAGCATGATTAAGGAACCAGGCAGAGTGAGATCTCGGTCCTACGTTTTTATTCAAGATGAACAGCTGAGTGTACCCCACTTTGAGCGTCTGAAGCTTATTTCTGCTGCTTCGCCATATCTTCAGGTGTGCCTGGCTAGCACGGCCATGGCTGCAGTCTATTGACCTTTGAGCACTGTGGAGGCATCAATCAATCAATCAATCAATCAATCATGGAATTTATATCGCGCACTACTCACCCGGAAGGGTCTCAAGGCGCTTGGGGGAGGGGGTCTGCTACTGCTCGAACAGCCAGGTCTTGAGCTGTTTCCTGAAGGTGAGGTGGTCCTGGGTCAGCTGCAGGTGGACGGGCAGGGAGTTCCATGTCTTGGCCGCCAGGTAGGAGAAGGATCTTCCTCCGGCGGTGGCTCTCTGGACGCGAGGGACGACGGCGAGGGCGAGATTCGCGGATCGTAGCTGGCGGGTGGGCGTGTAGAAGGTCAGGCGGTCGTTGAGGTACCTTGGGCCCAGGTCGTGGAGGGATTTGTGTGCGTGGTTGAGGAGTCTGAACGTGATCCTCTTGTTGACCGGGAGCCAGTGCAGGCCTCTCAGGTGGCTCGAGATGTGGCTGCGTCGTGGGACGTCCAGGATGAGTCGGGCGGAGGCGTTCTGGATACGCTGAAGTCTCTTCTGAAGCTTGGCTGTTGTACCGGCGTAGAGGGTGTTTCCGTAGTCTAGTCTGCTGGTGACGAGGGCCTGGGTGACCGTCTTCCTGGTCTCGGTCGGGATCCATCGGAAGATCTTGCGGAGCATTCGGAGGGTGTGGAAGCAAGATGAGGAGATGGCGTTGACTTGTCTGGTCATCGATAGGGAGGAGTCCAGGATGACGCCCAAGTTGCGTGCGTGGTCCGTTGGCTTGGGTGCGGTGCCTAGGGCCGGTGGCCACCAGGAGTCGTCCCATGCGGAGGGCGATGGTCCCAGGATGAGGACTTCCGTCTTGTCCGTGTTCAATTTCAGGCGGCTGATGTTCATCCATTCGGCGACGTCTCTCATCCCTCTGTGTAGGCTGGCTTTGGCGGTGTCGGGGTCTTTGGTGAGTGAGAGAATCAGCTGGGTGTCATCGGCGTAGGAAAAGATGTTGAGGTTGTGTTGGCGTGCGATGGCAGCGAGGGGTTTCATGTAGATGTTGAAGAGAGTGGGGCTGAGCGACGATCCTTGCGGGACTCCGCAGATGACTTTGGTTGCCTGAGAGCGGAACGGAGGGAGGCGTACTCTCTGAGTTCTGCCGGAGAGGTATGAGATGATCCAGTCCAGAGCCTTCCCTTGGAGACCGGTGTCGTTGAGGCGTTGGACTAGGGTGCGGTGGCAGACAGTGTCAAATGCTGCGGAGAGGTCTAGGAGGATGAGTGCCGCTGTCTCACCATTGTCGAGCAGGGCTCGGATGTCGTCGGTGGCTGCGATGAGGGCGGTCTCGGTGCTGTGGTTGGCTCTGAATCCGGACTGCTATGGGTCGAGGGATCCGTTCGTCTCGAGGAAGGCGGCCAGTTGCTTGTTGACGACCTTCTCGATGACTTTGGCGGGGTAAGGCAGGAGCGAGATGGGGCGGAAGTTCTTGAGGTCGGTCGGGTCCGCTGTTGGTTTCTTCAGCAGGGCGCTGAGCTCGGCATGCTTCCAGCTCTCCGGGAAGGTTGCTGTGTCGAAGGAGGTGTTGATGATGTCTCGGAGGTGGGGTGCGATGGTAGAGGCGGCCTTGTTGAAGACATGGTGGGGGCATGGGTCGGTCGGGGATCCGGAGTGGATGGTGTTCATCATGCGTGTCGTTTCTTCGGGGGTCACCTCGGTCCATGTTTGGAGGATGGCGGCGGGGTGCGTAGGTTCGACCGATGGGTGCGGGGTGGAGCGCCGAAACTGTTGTGGATGTCGGCGATCTTGCGATGGAAGTACGAGGCGAGGGAGTCGCAGAGGTCCTGCGAGGGAGTGATGTCGTTGTTGCCGGTGCTGGGGTTGGAGAACTCCTTGACGATGTTGAAGAGCTCCTTGCTATCATGGGCGTTCTTGTCCAGTCGTTCCTTCAGAGATTTCTTCTTGGTGGTGCGGATGAGCTGGTGATGTCTGCGGGTGGCGAGTTTGAGGGTGGTCATGTTGTCGGCGGTTTTGTCGAGGAGCCAGGCCTTCTCGAGGGTGCGGCAGGCCTTCTTGGAGTCCTTGAGTTCGTCGGTGAACCAGGGGGCCTTCTTGCTTCTGGCCCTGGTGAGTGGGTGTCAGGCCGAGCACCCGGTAAACACTGACTGTCCCATTCCCGGCGGCAGCCGGGAGAAAAAAACTACGTTTCCCATGAGGCACAGCGCAAGACGCTTGACACGCATCGCGCATGCGCGCGCCACGCCTATATCTGGGAACCCGGAAGGACGGACAGGCGCTGGTTATTCCCATGCTGTATGCAGTTACGGCGTTCCGTGTGACGTACAGTCCTGTCGACCAGCTCCGGAGGCTCCCGTTTCAGAGTTGGGAGTATCCTGCCTGAAGCCTTCTCAACCCGACTCCGGATTTGTTCCCTGTTCGCTCCTCTGTTGGAGAGACGGTTGCGACGACTCGTGCAGAGGAGCAATAAAGCTTCGCGTGCCAGATACCAACCCGGCATTTGTTTGTTCCCTGTTCGCTCCTCTGTTGGAGAGACGGTTGCGACGTCTTGTGCAGAGGAGCAATAAAGCTTTGCGTGCCAGATACCAACCCGGTATTTGTTTGTTCCCTGTTCGCTCCTCTGTTGGAGAGACGGTTGCGACGTCTCGTGCAGAGGAGCAAAAAAGCTTCGCGTGCCAGTTTCCAACCCGGCATTTGTTTGTTCCCTGTTCGCTCCTCTGTTGGAGAGACGGTTGCGACGTCTCGTGCAGAGGAGCAATAAAGCTTCGCGTGCCAGTTTCCAACCCGGCATTTGTTTGTTCCCTGTTCGCTCCTCTGTTGGTGAGACGATTGCGACGTCTCGTGCAGAGGAGCACTACGGCTTCGTGTGCCGGCTTTCAACCCGGTAGTGGTGAGTTCCCTGGTAGCTCCTCTGTTGGAGAGACGGTTGCCTCGTCTCATGCAGAGGAGCGATTGGCCACTGATCACCACGCCGGAGTCCTTGGTGAGTCCTGCTGTTGGAGGATTCACGGGAGGAGACACACTCCGTTGGCAGTAAGACTCCCACTGGGAGACATTGCTTTCTTGTATCATCACTGGTTGTTATGTCGGGGTATGAATGAGTTTGGGGTTTTGGTACACTTTTCGTAAGACACAACCCCGCTCATTTCTTTGCTGGTTTGCCTCCATCTTTGGTCGAGATCCTACCGGTCCCCGTGATTCCTGGTACCAGAGGTAATCCACACCACGACCAACCCCGCATCCACTATTCTGTTCCCCTGCTTCTCATTTCAGGTAGGGGTGGGGAGGCATCCATTCGGGATTCACACAGGGTCCACAAAGTCTCTGGGGGTGTTGATATATTAACCGTGCGCTCTCTCTCATTTCAGATCTCCTTCCCCGCTGTCCCTACCCTTTCCTTCCCTCGCTTGACCACTTCACCAGTCCGCGCTGTTATATATATCCGGACTTGGGGAGGTCAAGAGGTGGACCCCATTTGGCATCAGCACAGCTCCGAGGAACCTGGGAACACAGAACGTGACAGTGGGTTCCTCAGTGGGGCGAGGTCGTCGGCACAGGAGGTCAGCCACTGCGTGAGGTCGAGGGCTGCTGTGTCAGGGTCCGTTGTCCTGACAGGTGGGTTCTGGCTGAGGGAGGTGGCGAGCTGGTCGACGGTGATCTTGCTCCAGTTTCTGTGGGGAACCTGCTCCGGGTGGTGGTGGACCGTGTTCTTTTTGTAGCTGAAGTGGACGCAGCTGTGGTCAGTCCAGTGAAGTCCGGTGGAGTGGCTGAAGGTGACGTGCTTGCTGGATGAGAAGAGGGGGTCGAGCGTGTGGCCGGCGTAGTGGGTGGGGGTGTTGACCAGTTGCTTGAGTCTGAGGTTGGCGAGGTTGTCCAGCAGGGCGGTGGTGTTGCGGTCGTTGTTGTTCTCCAGGTGGAAGTTGAGGTCCCCGAGGAGGATGTAGTCGGTGGAGGGGAGGACGTGAGGGCTGATGAAGTCCGTGATGTCTTCGCAGAACTGTGCGCGTGGTCCTGGGGGTCTGTAGATTAGGGTGCCTCTGAGGGTAGTCTTGGGGTCGGTGTGGATCTGGAAGTGCAGGTATTCGGCAGCGTTTAAAGCGTCGATGGAGTCAGTCGAGATGCGAATGGTGCTTTTGTGAACGATGGCGATGCCCCCTCCGGTCTGGTTGACGCGATCCTTCCTGATGATCTTGTAGCCGTCCGGGATGGCTATGGCGATGTCGGGGGCTGAGGAGGCGTTCATCCAGGTTTCAGTGAGGAAGGCGACGTCTGGAGATGCGGTGTCGAGGAGGTTCCAGAGTTCCACGGCGTGTCTGTGGACGGAGCGGGTGTTGATCAGGATGCACTTGAGGTGGTTGCTGTTGTCCGTCTTAATGGGTGCGGTGCCGGTTCGGAGGCAGGAGAAGTTGCAGGATCGGCAGGCGAAGGGTCCATGGGTGCGTCGCGGGGATGCTTGGTAGAACCCGGGGGCTCGGGCGGTGTTGAGTGCGATGAGAGTGGCGGCATCGTAGGTCCTGCGGGGGGGTTGGCGGACGCTGGGGCCAGGGGGTCTGGCGCTGGGCGCGGTCCAGGCGCGGACGGGCACAGACGGGCTTACCTTTGGCGCACCTTCGGCGCACATAGGGCGCGTCCGCTGCGCGGTCGCTGAGGGGGCGTCATAAGTAAGGAGCCGGGAGGGAGGGTCAGATGGGAGGCGGGAGGCGGTAGACCAATGGGCACAGAGGCATGTGTACACTCACTCCCTCAAGGTGGTTCCTGAGCTCAGCTAGAACTAAGTATTTATTAGAGTGTCCATGTACAGGGCTGTGGCCTCCCTCACCTTGCCTACACACCCTGAGTGTGTCATTACTCAAAAAGCGACCTCTGACTCTCATGCAGCCCTATGCTGGTACCCCATCCTGCAAAAACAACAGATGATGGACAGAATGCAGAACAAATCAACAATTCACCCCCAGTCACAGATCTGGGTACCCCCATCCAGGCAGTAACGCATTTCTCCATCAGCATTGGTGTCTGCAGCGAGAAGTCAACTCTTGTCTTGCAGCAATAAATGGGGGCCCTGGATTTCTGCTCTTCCAAGTGAGTCCCCGCAGAGCCTGCGTCCCTGCATCATCAGGACTGCACAGAGTCACTTCCTGCGGTGTTGCACACACAGAGCTTAATTCGTAAACAAATATGTGTCAGGGCCCTAGTCAGGAGGCCACTGCAGCTTGCATCACCTACTGCTCCTGCCATCCCTGCCAATGACAGTACCAATGCAACTATTAACCATTACACTCCTACAATTGTGACAATTCAGATTATGTCAGGCCCCCAAAGCTATAAGGATTGCACCGGCGGCAGGAATTAGCCATTTTTAATGTATATTGAATAATTAAACAAATGTTGTTGTGTTTATCTCTAAATTAAACAATCAGCGCCACCATGTGGCAGACTGTCATAAGTGCTGGTGTTGACAATTAAGTGTGGTACCGAGCATCGGAAACCACCTCTCAAAAAGAAACACTGCTGCTTCAGGATCTCTTTCCACAGTTGAAGGTGGAATCCAGCACTAGCAGCTTCTCTCATGTCTCATTGAGTGCAAGCCTCTCTCATTGATAAATTCAATGACGCTCAAAAGCGTTCAGCAGTGAAGGGTCCTAACCTGTGAGGGTCCTAACCCTCGCAGACCACAGGCAGTTCTTCATCCCTAACTACAAACGTCTCCTGCAGAATAGTAATGGGGATAGGTTTCAGCACCAAGGTCAGGGCATTTGCTGTCCTTGGTACTGAACTACTAAAGGCTCACCCAGTTCCACTGTCTAACATGAAACAACGTTGACCATGATGTTGCCTACGGGTGCTAAAATCCCCGCTTATGTGTACAAACTGTTGAGGATCAAACCTTTGGAATGAACGAAGTTTAAATATTCCAGTGAAATTGGCGTAATTGCATAATTTCATGTTATTCGTAAAATTCCTCGAAATTTTGCTTTACAGACCTTCTCTTATTTTGTGCTTTTTTGAGTGTGTGAGGTTTGTTCACGCGCACTGAGAGGTTTTTTTCTGCTGGAACCAGTCTTGAGCCGTTATCTCGCGACGCTAAATGTAAAGTTCCTGTTCATCTTGAAAGCATTAAGCGAGATACCCACATTGCACTGTAAAAACATATTTTGGGAAATTGATAAGGACTTTCACAAAATGTCCATTAAAAATTACACGATTTCTAAAACTCCTAGGGGCTCATTTATGAGTCCTTGCGTCACTTTTGCACTGCCGGTGCCTCCCTTTTTGTGACGCACCAGCGGTGTAAAAATTGGACCTTGTTGCACCATATTTACAAAGTGACGCATCTAGGTAGATGCGTCACTTTGTAAACCCCTGCGCTACATTATACCTGTGTCAGGTATAATTTATGCTGGGTGGGCGTTCCCACGTAAGTAAGCATCGTAGAAGTGACGCAGTGAAATCTACAAGATATCACTGCGCCACTTCTAGGGTGCAAATGCATCAATATCTCATGCTTGCCTCACAGCAGGCGTAAGACTGAGGCAGGCCCTTTCACATGGGGCTTTGCCCCATGTGAAAGGGCACATTGCTGGAGTTGCGTCACTTTTGTGACACATTCCAGCAATGTGTCACTTTTGCGCCTACAGATACATCAGAAATACTGACGCATCTGTAACTCCTTGCGACATGATGCATCGTACTGTAAATATGACGCATCCATCATGCCGCAAGGAGGGCGCACTGAGAAGTGACGCATCGCTGCTTTCACCCAGCGATGCGTCACTTCTCATAAATGAGGCCCCTAGTTGGAAGGCGGGCCGAAGCTAGGTGAATCATTAACCTCAAAGTGCCACCTAGTGGTAGTGCCATATATCAGCAAAAGACCTGAATTTACCCTTTTCTGAATACGGGGGATGCTTAAGAGCTCAAACAGTATTTTATCTAAAACGCTGTAAATCTTTTCACCAGTTCCGTTTAGAACCGTCTGGTTTTGCTTCATTTTTAATTTTACTTTCATAGTGTATAAAAGTAAATAGTTCCTTTTAAAGTAAACAACCTGACTGCACAATCAAGTTTGTTTGTCTTAGTAATGTCTACTTAATACTATATCCTTAACCCACTCACTACATGCTACACAGCATAGCCTGACCTGTTTGCCCTGGTGAGTCAATGAAAACATGGAGGGGCATAGTCACAAGAAAATGTTGGAGCGAGGAGCTGCGCCAAGTTTGGCAGCTCTGCACTCTGACATTTTCAAAATGCAGTGCTGCTTTGTATTCACAAGAATACGGTGCACCCCTGCGTTTCCCCCAGCGCTGGCACAAAAATAAAACTGCCTAGCGCCAGTGCAGGCACACTGCCACCATTCTGCAAGAGTGACTGCGCTGCAGGAGCATTTGCTTTTGTGCAGTAAGGGACTCCTTCCTGCACATAAATAATCAGTGGTGGAGATTTGCTCTTCCTATGTGTGCTGCAGAATACAGCACACACGGAAAGAGGAAAAAATGAGAGAAATTAATAATTTCTCCCCAAATCATCATCCTAAAACCTGGCATTCCCTGGTCTTAGTTTTTGTCACTGCCTCAGCCACTAGCGTAACGAAAAGTGAGGGGGCCTCCCTGCACGGAACTTAGAGGGGCCCCCTGCGGGCTTAATCTGGAGCTCTCCGGCCAGAGTGCAGTGCCGAGGGGGCCCCTTGGAGCTTGAGGCGCCCCCGCACCGCGGGGGCTGCGGTGGCCTGTGTTACGCCCCTGGCCTCAGCCTTGTAAATCTGGGGCAGCATCAAAAAGCAGTGGGTGTTGTGGTGGAACGCCCACAACAACACCCATTGCACGCCTCTTTATTGCAGAGGACTGCGGTGGAAAGGGGCAGATATACAAGGTTGCGTTAAGCCACACAAAGTTGCTCAGTGCCACTTTGTAAATTTAGAAAATGGTGCTGCGCCACTTGAGCATCAAGAAAAGTGACGTTCCAGTGACGCCGAGGGCTTGTAGATATGCCCCGGAGTCTTTATCTAACCAGCCACATTGAAATCACTTTCCCATCACATTTCTTGTCTCAAACATGCCATGGAGACCTCTTCCTCCCAGCATGATAAGATCCAAATATGTCCCAAGCTGGAGGCACAACAATATATGGGAGGACGTCCTCTCTGAAACACAAAAGACAACGAGAATGATACCACACAATACTACCCCGCACAGGTCTGTTGACACCTCGGCACCACAGCATAGTTAACACCCACACCAACAACTGTGCTGAAGTCTAACAATAAGGCCATTGTGGAAGCTGAAACACTGAAGGGATAGTTTTAGAACTTTCTACAACAATGACAAAAATAACAGTCACCGAGGGAGACAAGGCTTGCTGCAAAATACATTTTAAGGACTACCAAAAAACTATCAATGATTCTCAGTGTAACAACTTTATGAGCTGTAACATAAAGAATAAACAATACGGTTTTCCTTTCACTTCTGGCAATATACATTCAGTTTACTTTCACTGTCAATACCTTAATAATATATGTGATTCATAATTATTATAAACAAGTTTGTACAAGTTGAGGATTCCTCTTTCTCCTCTAACGAAGTAACCAGTGCAACAGGGTTTGTAATGCTTCAAAAGATGGCTCCAGTACAGATGTGCAAATCAAAGTCTGAATCCTTGATCTCTAATGTTATCCAGAATAATTCTCTGTATCCAGTAAGCCTTTCAATGAATGAATGAATGAATAATTTGTAGAGCGCTGGAATCACCCCCTGAGGGGTATCTCCGCGCTAACAGCGGTAGAAATAGAGGATAGTGAGACGCTCGGGCCCGATTCACAGAACTAACTTAAAACAAAATCCTAAACTTACTACCATTTTGGTATTCACGGAAGGCACTTACTCATTTTGGTATTCACAGAAGGCACTTACTCATTTCGGTATTCACAGAAGTTAGGAGTCCCAACTTTAGGACTCCTAAATGTCTGCTGTGAATACCGAAAGTCTTAAAGTTAGGATTTTTCTCAGTTTAAGAGTAGTAAAGTTAGTAGTCCTAACTTTAGGACTCCTAAATGCCTTCTGTGAATACCGAAATTCTTAAAGTTACGATTTTTCTCAGTTTAGGAGTAGCAAAGTTAGGAGTCCTAACTTCTGTGAATACCGAAATGAGTAAGTGCCTTCTGTGAATACCAAAATGAGTAAGTGCCTTCTGTGAATACCAAAATGGTAGTAAGTTTAGGATTTTGTCTTAAGTTAGTTCTGTGAATCGGGCCCTCGGTTATTAAAAAATTCAGTTTTCAACTCCAGAGGAAAGTGCAATGAGTTCCAAATTATCCTTGTAAAACAGTTCCGGCTGCGGCTTCTAAGCATCTCAATTACCTATCAAGGAACACTTAAAAACATGCGAAACATACATTCTATGGAGCAGTGATGCTCACCACCACTGCAAGCATCATGATAGTCCTGTGGCACTCTGGGACATGTAGTTTGGCTTGATTTGTGTGTTTTGTGTAGCACAAGCATCGCAGCTGTGAAAACCAAACGAAACCAAGTGGCGTCCACCTGTGCATACCACTGACCTGCTCTGCAGTGGAAAACACGAGCACCTATGCAGCTCAGAGGAGCCTTTCTCTATGCCTGTCGACCGTATCCAGGTGAGAGCAGGCCGCAGATCATGACGAGAGCCTTCTCCAGGTAAGTTCTTGGTCTCTGTTCCGAAGTTGGAACAGTGATGGCATTGGAACGGAGGTTGGGACGCTTGCGGTTGGCCTTTCTCTTGATAAGAAGTATTTACCTTATCAATGAATAAACCTTTCCATACCATTGTATTGATATTTGGAACCCCTTTTATTCAGAGCCAACAGACATGGGCTGAAGCTGAGCTGCCAGAAGCATAGAAAGGAAGCAGCAGCCCATGCAGTGTCCCAGACAAAGGGGAAAAGAAGCGCAGGCCATGCCTGTGGTGTGAGCAGTGTCCTGGCAGCAGGGAAAAAGAGCCGCTGGTTGCGCTGCCTGGGCAAGTAGCGTCTCCGTGGCGGGGGGAGGAGTCAGTCGGTGTAAATTAAAGCGGTCACTGGGTGGCCAGAAAGGAAGAGGGTGCGCAGCAGCAGGGGAGAAAGGCATTCATATATATATAGAGCCTGATTCACAAAGGGCCTCCACGCTCATTGCGGAGGCCCACAGTCATGGGGGAGTCTCCGCACTCGGGTGGAATCTTCAGAATGAGACTTTTCATTGCAGAGATTCCGCTTGAGTGCGGAGGCTCCCCCACAACTGCGGGGTGTCTGTCACGAGTGTGGAGGTTCCCCCACGACTGCGGGGTGTCTGCCAAGAGTGCGGAGGCTCCCCCACGACTGCGGGGTGTCTGTCACGAGTGTGGAGGCTCCCCATGACTGTGGGGTGTCTGCCAAGAGTGCGGAGGCTCCCCCACAACTGCAGGGTATCTGCCATGAGTGCGGAGGCTCTCCCCTGACTGAGGGGTGTCTGCCAAGAGTGCGGAGGCTCCCCCACGACTGCAGAGCATCTGCCATGAGTGCGGAGGCTCCCCCACAACTGCGGGTGTCTACCACAAGTGCAGAGGCTCTCCCCCGACTGCGGGGTGTCTGCCAAGAGTGCGGAGGCACCCCCATGACTGCAGAGCATCTGCCATGAGTGCGGAGGCTCCCCCACGACTGCGGGGTGTCTGCCACAAGTGCGGAGGCTCTCCCCCGACTGCGGGGTGTCTGCCAAGAGTGCGGAGGCTCCCCCACAACTGCAGGGTATCTGCCATGAGTGCGGAGGCTCTCCCCCTACTGAGGGGTGTCTGCCAAGAATGAGGAGGCTCCCCCATGACTGCGGGGTGTCTGCTACAAGTGCGGAGGCTCTCCCCTGACTGCGGGGTGTCTGCCAAGAGTGCGGAGGCTCCCCCACGACTGCGGGGTGTCTGTCACAAGTGCGGAGGCTCTCCCACGACTGCAGGGCATCTGCCATGAGTGCGGAGGCTCCCCACGACTGCGGGGTGTCTGCCACGAGTGCGGAGGCTCCCCGATGACTGCGGGGGTCTGCCACGAGTGCAAAGGCCCTCTGTGAATCAGGCCCTGAACGTGTATTGTCTCAAGCCAGTGGCTGAAGGTTCCTGCACCTAAAGCGCTACCGGCTGGTGGAGGCTGACCCAAAATCCTAATATTTGTCCACATTATATATGTTAAAAAATGTGTTGGTTTATGCACAGCCATTTGCTATTATCGACGTATTGGTTTCATAAACTTTCCATAGGAAACCTTAAGAATGAACAAGGAATCCTACAAAACTAAATCCGAAAACCTTTTATACCCTATACAGAGCCTCCAGCATTTCCCAATTTTGAGATCCACGAAATAAATGCAAAACCAGTTAGAGAGCGCAAATGCTTCATAATTTAATATATTGGCCCCATAAAAAGCAAAAACATTGTCTCTCAGCAGTGATAGCAAGATGTTTCACGCTCTCAGAGAGCTTTGCTTACTTAAGGTGCTCAATGGTCATTAACAGAATTACCTGCCACAATACAGCTGATAGAGGCGTGAATATTTGCTGCTTGCTTTAGCACAGCAGTTGACCCCAGCAGAAAGCCAGGACCATTACAAGAGGCCTAGTAAGAGCCATAGAATTTGAGTGGTTGCCCTCAGGACATAAAAAAATGTAGGTCCTGAGGGCAAGTGGGCCAGCACCCTGCTGAGAAGGAAACAGCCCTTAATGTTAACATGTGGATGCTTTGACATTAATACCTCACCTTGCAGCCCTGTACTGAGAGTATTTATTAAAAGTGATAGTTTGTAAACATGAACTTAAAGCTAATACTGCCCCCTTCCCCACCCTAGTGACAATCCGATTAGTGAACTAAGAGGCAAGAGTGTTGTTATGTGAACCCTGTAGGTGGCCCAGATTCTTGTACAGAGAGCAACATTACAGTCTAATATATCAAGCATGATAGGTTTTTGTACAGCTGGCATTTTGAAGTCATGTTTTTTTATGGTGCTTTGATAAGTAATAGTGAAGAAGCAGGAGGTTTAGTCAAATAAAATATTTGCCTAAGATCACAAAATTTGGTTGAGCAGGAAAGGCATTATTAATCCAGGTTTTTTGGTTTCACCTTGTACAAATCTGCTACTAAATGTCTCTCCTTTTCTATCCCAAATGTTCATGTTCAGTTCGTATCCCTTTGTGCATGAGGGTAGAGTTAGAGTGGCGGGCAGAAGACATATGAAATCTTGGCTTGTCACGGTATTGAGGTTCGAACAAGACCTTGAGCTGAGACAGGACAAGGCTTCAGGCTCAAGCCTGACTCGAGCTTTCAGTGGCTCGCCTACCTCTACATGTAGGTATCAGCCTGTTGTGGGAGAGAATGGGTAGCCGAGGCAGGGAATAAGTGGGCAAGACAAGGGTTACTGCACCCATGCCCTTTCTTCCTGCAGGTAGGGCTGTGGGAGTTGTTGGGAGGAGCGCAAAGGATGCTGGGAGTATGCGAGTGTGCCTTTACTTCTGCTCATGCACAGATGAGTGCAAGGAATGCCCTGGGCTCCTGCAGGGAAGGAACCAAGGGGTGCTAAGAGTGCGGGGCAGTGAGTGAATGTTGTAAGGAGTTCCTGCAGGGAGCGTTGTGATGTTCCATTGAATTAATGCAGAGAGGAGAGTGAGGGGTGTAGGGAACTCCTGAAGTGAGTGAGGGAGAGGTGTGGGGTGTGAATGAGAGGTGCAAGGAGCTCCTGCATTGAGAATTGTGAGGATGGAGACAGCTCATGCAGTGAGGTAAGGGAGGGGTGCACGGTACCATGTAGGGCACAAGGAGCCCCTACATGATGGGGAGGAGAGGTGCAGAGTGCTCTTTCTGGGAGTGGCGCAAGGAGCTCATGGAGAGAGAGCTGTGATGGGTGCAGGGCACTCATTAACTGATGGAATGTTGTGGGGATGCATTGAGTTTGTGCAGGGAGGCGAGTGAGGGGTGCAGTGGTCTGCTGTAGAAGAGTGGAGAGTGAGGGGTGCAGTGAGCTCTTGCAGGGAGCATTTTGAGCATGCAGCAAAGTCCCTGCAGCAAGTCTTTTTAGGATTTGCAGTTGGGTCTGCATTAAAGAAATTACACAAACCTGATGCAAAACTCTTAGAAATGGGGGGGCAGATTTACAAGAACTGACGTATCTCTACATATTAGCAGAGATGAGTCAGTTGTTTTGCGTCACACAAACAAAACCCTTGGCCACGATGTATGCATCGCATTTACAATGCGCCGCACCATGGCGTGAGGATTGACAGATGCGTGACGCATCTGTTGGCGTAAAGGCAATGCATTGCTGGAGTCGTGTCGCAAGCACAACGCAACTCCAGCAATGCTCCGGAATGACTATTCCTATTATGCTGCATCACTCCTTATGCCTGCTGGTGTAAGGTTTTGACGCAGTGGCATCATTGAAGTGACTCTGTGTCACTTTTACAAGGCTTTCTTACGTCGGAATGCTCACCCTGCATACTGTATACCTGTCGCAGGTATAATGTAGAGCAGGGCTTTACAACGTGATGCATCTTCCTAGATGCGACACGTTGTAAATGTGTCCCAACGTGGTGCACTGTTTACGATGTCGCTGCTTCACAAAAGTGATGCAACGGCGGCGTAAAAGTGTCGCAAGAAGCTTGTAAATCTGCCCGGGGTCTCTAGTTGGCAGTAGTTTGTACCCTGTCCAAGTAGGGACACTCACTCTAGTCAGGGTAAGCAAGTTTCACACCTAAGCTAACCCCTACTCACTCATTTGGTAGCTTGGCACAGGGCAGTCAGACTTATCCCAGAGGCAATGTGTAAAGTATGTGTATACACACACACACGCACACAGTAACACAGTGAAAACACTACAAAAAGACTCCACACCAATTTAGAAAAATAGACAATATATATCTGGATAAAACAACATCAAATGACAAAAATCCAACATAAACAAGTCAAGATATGAATTTTCAAAGATTAAATAAAGTTGTAGTTCTTATAAATCAATAGTTGCACTTGATCAGAAAAAAAGTACCTTAGATGCGTCAAAAATCAAAGACGATGCAAGGTGCATGGGAGGTGAAGCATCGAAAAAGCAGGTGAAGCGTCAGTTCCTTATTGCTAGGCAGGGGAGGTGGTGTGTACTTTATGGGCAGTGGCAGTTCTTCGGAAGCGCTGCACGAAAACTGGGGTCCTTATTGTAAACTGCGATTGTTGCGTCAAGCAGGGACCATGCTCCAGTGCAGGCAGCGGTGATGTGCCAAGTTTTGATGGTGCTGGGCTGATTCCAGAACTGTATACAAAGTAAACCCTCTAGACCTAAATTTCTTTGATTACTGGCTTCTCAAAGCTCTAAACTGGGGCATACAAAGCATGATTTTCCACACAAACCAAATGATCCTTCTTACAATTTTTATTTCATTTATTGCTGTTTTGGTTTTACTTTTTTATCAAGTATTTCGCATTATAAAAAGTATAGAGCTTATTACACTTGATATCACAATATTTCATCTTCAAGGTTCAGCTAATGTTATACATGTAACAACATCTTAGGAATCACAGCTCTCTACAAAAAATATATATAGAAAATATAAATAAATCCACATACCCCCACATATACTCTTCACCTCTTACTACTCCACAACCTTGCACACAAAACTCTCACACTCTACACCCCAGAACAACACTACTTGCACAGATGAAAAGAGTCCGGGTGAACACATCAACCCTCGGTTGCTGTGCCGGTAACTGGGGTGTCCCACTCTTGCTGGTCAACGCTCGTTTCAATGACATCGAATAATTTCTACACCATCTTCTTCAGGACCTGTTATTTTACAATTTATAACGGGTGGAACGGAGGGGGAAAATGTCTGTAAGCACTAAGTGCAACGATTTGCTGTTTTCTGCACACTAGTTCACTGCACAAACGTACAGTTGGACCTATCCTTCTGGGGGAAATTAGTTTCACAAAAAGTGGTATCATGGTTATCTTTGTTGCTGATCTGCCAATATGATTGTAAACTCCTCCCAGTGGGTTGTAATTCTTTTTTTGCGTGATGGAATACATTGTAAGTTCTATTCCAACTGGTCTCTACTCATATGCTCCTAAGTTAGGTTCCGATATCGCCGTCCTTTTAATTCCGGACGCCACCTTGTAGTATAATCCTTGAAGTTATGTCACTGACATGCCATCGATGTTGACTCAATGATAGTTTCTCCAATGAATTTAATCTCCAGGGTCATTTTTGTAGTAAGTAATTAGCAGGAATCGGGATTCCTAGGGTCTGACTTAATCCTTAGAGACAACACATGGCGTCCTGTGGCATGATCTCGCAGTGATACCAACTTCTGCCGGCGTCTGTTAGTGGGCTGATTCCGAACAATTCTTAGAATCGAAGTGTGGATTTTCTTCTTCGTATAAATAGAAATCACTTCCAAGGCCCCAGGAACTGGATTTGGCATCATTTAGCGTGGCAGAACTGACAGCAGCAGAGTCCAGGTGATTGCTGGTGAAGTCATTGATGGCCTTGGGACTTCTTAGGAGGAGGCAAGCTCAAATCAAGCCCTTGGAGAACATTGGTAGCAGGATGTAGAAAGGAAGGGTGTGCAGTAAACTCCGCTCTGCGGGTGGAGTTTACAGAGTTGTTGCTACTCAGTACTCTGCTTGGAATGTGGAGTTCTGCCAAATACTCTGACTCCATCATGTGGCCAGGGCCGGACTGACCATAGCGGGCACCGGGGAATCCCTCATGGCGCCGCACGGGTGGGGCCGGTTTTTGGCCCCTGGGGGCCGTTTTTGTTACAGGGCCTTTTTTGCAGCATAGCAAAATCGGCCCTGTAACAAAATCGGCCCTGGCAAAGAACTTGGCGGCACCCCCAACCCCTGCGGGGGGGGGGGGGCGGCCGAGCACTTTGCCAGGGCCGGTTTTGGTTCCCTGTCCGGCCCTGCACGTGGCAGAGTTTACCGGCACCAGGTATCTTGGATATGCAATAGTATTATCAATATGAGTTACGAATCTCTTGAATAAACAGATTACTTTAGATCAAAATTACCGCACAGGTTGCCGATAAAGCCCAACTTGACCCAGGACATCCCAAAAGCAATCCAAGAGTGTAACCACTCTAACCAGTCGAAGCTGTGCAAATGAGACATGGTCACCCCTTTTCCCAGTGCTGCTCAAACATCGTAGCCTCCTTATGGTTTTACCCAAACTCTCAAGGTAACACAATGTAGCCCAAGAGGACATGCGCATGCACACAGGAAACTCTTTTGCCAGATTTGGATCACACCTGAGATTAACACCACAAAAGACCTCAGTATACATGATTGCTTATTTACGGCCCACACTGACATAACACATAAGCAGATCTGGTCAGCACAAAGTTTGAAAAAAACATAAGCAGCGCTCCCTCCCTTTTGAAGTGGAATTAGGACAGTTTAAATAAGGCAAGTTTCTTTTACTTTTTCACAAACCTTTGTGGCCGTGCTGCACGGCTTCTTGTTCCGCCCTCTCCGTGTATTATTCTTCAGGAATGCACAAGGTGTTTATTGAAAAATAACACTCATGGAAGGAGGACATTTTTCCTGCACATGCTTAAACAAACAGTTCTATTTCCTTAAAATGTTTTCAACCCTAACAGCTGCAGGTCCCAGAAATCCCTTTTTTCTTTGGACTATACCACTAAGCTTGCATTTAGCGGGGTGATCTGATGGAGTTAACCCCTGCAAATATCAAATGATGCTTTGTATCCGTTTATAGATAAGGCATAAGAGTACACTCCTTTCTGAGGTCACAAAAACTTCATCAAAGACAAGAGAATAATATTTAATGGAACCAAAATATTTATCCTAAGCCCCCTCCTTGAGACCCTTGCCTTCTTGGCTGTCCCCACTGATACGGCATTGCATATCCACACTGCTCACTTAGTCTGCAATGCGTTGGGAGGGGTAGGTTGTGCTTATTTCTTTTGGATATCGTTCTGGATTGGTTATAAAAATGTTATCAACAAACTGAGAGTAATTTTCTAGTTCAAAATTTTTATTTTGTCCTTCTCTATTAGCTGCCTGATATTGGTTTGGGCATACGCACAGAGTCTGAATGCCCGATTTAAGATGGAGCTGGTGTTTGCACTATTGAAATGCATCCACTGTAACATGTCATCTTCACGGGCTCTCTCGTAAAAGTCCCCCTTGGGTGTAATTACTACTATGGCGCAAGCACCACTCACGGGGTCTGGGAGCCTCGTCCCTGGCTCCTTCCTGGAAATTTTGGTGGGTGCTGGTGTTTGAAGGTGAGCTGGGGCACGCTCAGCTCCTCGTCTCTTGAAGTGGATAGGATAGTTTGAAGAATACGCATAATTTTTCACAAGCCTTCTTGACCATGCTGCACAGCTTCCTTTTCCACCCCCTCCACATTCTTCAGGAAGGCACAAGGTTCTGTTTCCTATACTCTGCCAGCTCGCGGAACTACGCGGAATTCCCCAGAGTTGTTTTGCAATTCCACAGAATTCCACGTAGTGCCTCTCCGTGAGCTCTGCCCACCTCTTGTAGAAAGCAAAGTCCTGTCCTTTTCACTCCCAGGACAGAAGCAGTAAGCAGCAGGCCAACACAGTGAAGCAATCAGTAAAGTGGCAGACAGAAATCCAGCTCTTCTTCCTGGCATAATGTTGTCAACGCAGAAGGGCACTATACTAGGGACTTACTAGTAAATCAAATATGCCGGTGATAGAGAAACCAATTACCATTACATTTTAGACATAGAGCACGTGCACTTTAGCACTGGTCAGATGCCCAGAGTCCTTTTTTTTTAATTACTTTTTATTTTGCAAAGGGTTCAAACTCAAAATATCCATACTTTAGCAATAACCTGTGCATACTTTTTCCTTTTTCCAGGGGGATAATAGTCGTAAAACAACGCTACATGAACAAGATAAAAGAGAAAATTGACTAAATAATAGGCAGTGAACAGACAGACCAAAGAAATATTTAGCACATTATTTCTGAATCATATCATGCCAAATAGCATTACATTTCTGTAGTGCCTTAAGACCTCTGACCCTAGCCAGCGATATTTCCCGCTCAAATATTTCCGTGAAAATACCCCACCACTCCATTACATTACATGGCTTCGGGGAGATCCATGCCCGGGCTATAGCTAATCTTGCAGAGACTATAATTATAGTTATAAGAGCTCTCTTGACTCTGTCCGCATTGTCTCTATAGCCCAGCATTATCTCGTGGTAGTAAAGGCCGCTTCCAATCCAAGTCGATTTCTTAGTACCTTTAGAACCGCTTGCCAGGAGGCCACTAACATAGGGCACTCTGCAAACATATGGACAATGTTTACTCCGTATTCCCCACATTTAGGACACCTCGTCCTATTGCTTAAGTGATGAGTAGCCGTTTGTCCCCACCTGACTACCTTATCGGGTGTATAGTACAGCATAGTTATAGTTTTAAATTGTTGAAGCCTTAAATTAACAGACCATACTGCCTTTTTTGATGTAGATAATGCTGCCTCAAGGGTTGTCCCAGAAATCTCCTCCGTAAGAGTTGCACTCCATTTCTCGCCTAGGAGATCCGTAGGATCCATTCTTCCCTGACTGAATATTTGATACGCAGCACCAATTAGTTTGCTCTGGCCAGGTTCATGTAAAATGATCGGTAACTGATGAGGTGCCACCTCCCTAAATCCTTGTGACCTCATAAAATAATCCCCAAGTTGAAGATATTTAAAGTAATGCTGGCGTGGTATAGAAAAGGAATCTATCAGGTCTTGAAAGGTACGAAAACCCTCTAAATCATATAAATCTTCTAGTTTATCTATCCCAAAACTGGCCCAAAGTTTAGTTATTCTGTCTCGAAATATATCTAGAAGGGGTGGATTATCCCAAAGCGGGAATTTAGTAAAATAAGTCGGCACAGATTACGTGGTAGATATGTCTCGTCAAACCATAGCTATGCTCCTCAAGGTCTTAAATCATACCCTCTTAAAATAATTGGGATCCTCTATTCGATAGAGAAATCTGCTAGAGTCTTGATTTAGTAAAAGCTTATGGCTGAAATCTTGTTCTTTTTTGGAAAAAGACTACGAAGTCGGGTCATAAATGAAGCCCAATAGCATAATTTAAAGTCAGGAAGTGCTAAACCACCTTGGCTGAATGGATATTTTAAAAACTTAATAGCCCATCTTGCCCGCCTATACCCCCAAATAAAACTACCTACTATACCGTCTAGTTACTTAAAAAACAGATTTGGAAGTTTCAAAGGAATAGATCTAAATAAGTAAAGAAACCTAGGAAGAATCGTCATTTTGACAATATTACATATTCCGATAATACTGATTGCAAGCTTATGCCATTTTTTAAGCTTCTTAGCCGTATCGTTCAATAAAGCTTCGTAATTTAATTTAATGATGCTTTGTATCTGAAGAGTAAGATGAACACCAAGATATGTAGTTTCTGGACAATGTTCCATTATGGGGGTTTCTGGTGCATAATTCAACAAAATCTGGGTCTTATCAATATTCAATTTGTATCCAGAAAAGCAGCCAAAGCTATTAGCCTCTTGATTAATTAATTCTACAGACCGTGCCGGGTCAGTCGAGAAGATTGCGATGTCATCCGCATAAGCATTAAGTTTTAACTCATTAAGTCCAGAGGATAATGGCCAGATACCTTTGTGCATCATAAGTGTTCGGATAAAAGGTTCAAGATACAAGGCAAACAAGCATTTGCAATGCATTAGGTCTCGCATTTACGCAAGTTTGAGCTATTGACATTGCAAATAACAATGCCTATTGGCATTGTCATTTACAATGCCAATAGCTTTAACTCGTGTATCTGCGAGACCTATTGCATTGCATATGCTTGTTTATTGTGTAGTGCCTTTTTAGGGGCTTCGAATGTTTCATCCTTGTAGCCAGGGCTTTAAGTGGGGGGGGGGGGGGTCTCTAATAGGGGCGTGGCTGATGAACTTAATGGTATGGCTTAAAAGTACTTAAGCTAAAAAAACTGTGCTTAGTTAGCATAGAGTTGCGCCCGACCGGTATTTTGCTTCTGTCATTGGATACAGATATAGAATACAACAAGTAACATTACACCTACAACAAGCCTGGACTATTGGCTTAGTCAATAGCTGTTAGTTGCATAGGATAAAAAAAGCAACAAGTTTGGCTTCGTTGTATATAGAACATTGAAAATGCCTCAATTCTAAAATGATGAGAGCGTAAAAGAACTACCACCAGTGTATTTGAAGTTACATCAAAGGCAATGCAGAGTTAAAAAAAAAATTCCACTGAGGGTGAGTGGAGGGGGGCAGAGAAGCACATGGTGCTTTAAAGTAACACAGAGGGCGTGATGAAGGAAAGCATAGAAGGGAGGCCACTGCAAAAACACGCAATATACTCTTGGCATCAGGTAAACGTAGGTAATGTAATTGGCACGCATGTAAAGGGCTCTGATACCATTAGGTCGGGTTGAGGTTGCACTATATAAATTAGTACAAAAATAAATGTCACCTTAAACATGTTTATCTTCAATACTGGAAAGCAAGAATGGGGGGGGGGGCAGCAAACTGGGGCTGCTGGGGTCCTGTGGAGGTCAGGGTGTCCTGCACTTTCTGATCGCTGTGGAGGGCAGCAGCCCAGCTCCAATCCCTATGTGGTGAGTGCAGAGCAGTTGCAGCAGCAGGTAGAGCTCTGGGCTGCAACTCGTTGTTCCACTCGCAACCATGCACACAGCCCCCGTGGCCAGGCTCCAGCAGCAGGAAGCCACTGGCACGGTAAAAAAACCAGAAGGCAAACAGTAAAGTGGAGCGCTGGGGTGCTGAGAAGCACCTGATGCTTCAAAGTAACACAGAGAGGGTCAATTAAGGGAAAACGTGATCTCCCTCCCCAAAAAGGAATGTGAATTTAGGCAATGTAATCTGTGCTCATGTAAACGCTACGATACCTTCAACAGTCAAAACGCAACACAAATTCTGTCCAATTTAGCGGTGCTCAGCTCTGCTCCTTAAATTTAAAGTTCAAGTGGCACCCTTTATAAATAAATAAAGGTGCACGTAAAATGTTGAACAATTATGAACAGATGCTTCCGAAGCCGTAGGCGGAGGTGTTGGGGGAAAGCACGGAGAGATCACGAGAACTGGCTCTGGAGGCAGCGCCCTGCACCCCTAAGTGTCGAGGAAACGGTGTAAAGAAAAACGTGTGCAGTAAAAGATTTCTTTTCCAAACGCTTCCTTCTAGCTTTTGATCCTGAAGCGCCTAGCCAGCGGTGCCCCCAAGTCCCTGTGTGCTAAGGCAGGAAGGGAGCAGACAGTCAGAAATAGGGGAAAATAAAAAATAATGAAAAAATACAGAGAAGGATGAGAACGGTGCAAGGGGTAAACGTATTGGTCGAAGCAAAGGGACAGAAAACAAGCTTTGGCAACGCGGCCGCGTCACTTTGAAAGTGATCGTGATTACGATTGCGTGCTAGGAAAGACACATGGCGCTGCGCGCGTGCACGTTCACGTGCACTGTAGCTTTAGGCCACGGCAGCACTTCGAAAAGCCTGTATACAAAATGTCTCGGCCAGATCAGCGCAAGCGCTGGATCAGACGAGACCTAAAAACAGAGGGGATAAAGGGCACCCCTGTCTTGCACCCCTATTAATACGAAACGCCCTAGACTGTAAACCCTCATAGCTTAATTTAGCCTGGGGAGAGCACTCTTACCCATGTCGCGTATAGATCAGGGATTCCCATAGATACAAGGGTATGCCATAAGTAAGCCCATGTCACCCGATCAAAAGCTTTTTCTGCATCCAGGAGTATCATTCCCTCTTTAACGTTAGTTTGCTCCACTGAATCAAATGCCATAATGGCTGTATTAATATGAGTAGTCGTATCCCTTCCTCTAATAAAGCCATGTTGTTGCTCCGAAACCAACTTTTCCATAAACTTATCCCGCATGCCTACATTGCTTGAGGGGAGGGGTGGGGAGGGGATGGGAAAATACTTTTCTATTCCCTCCCTTTTTCTTACTACTTTTTTTGTTGGGACACTCTGCAGCTGGACTTCCTAAAAGGCTGTCTTTTAGACAGTAATGAGGGGGGTGATTCCTTTCTTAAGACACAGGGTGGTGGAGAAGTGTGGGTTGGGGGAGGGGGATGCTAGGTACAGGGAAAATGCAAAGGATTTAAGCAGGACACTTTTTTCTTTAGGGGGAGTGGTTTGAATTGAATTTATTGCTATAAAATGGCAGTGATCAAATTCTTATGTTGGAATGTATCTGGGCTGAATGCTACTCGTAAGCGCCAACTTGTGCGGGAAGAGTTGAAAATGTACTGCCCTCACTTTCTTATCATAAGGCGGCCAGGCTCCTGGAGATAGACCTGAGCCCCTGCTGCTTTCAAAGGGTCGATGAGCTTTGCAGAAGTCAGATCTAACAAACATTGAAAAAGACTCTGTGCGTACTGGGGTAGTAGGTCTGGCTTTAATTGATATTGCTTGTCGTAGTAGAAAATTACCTAAACATATAAAAATGGGTCTTGGAAAGCGGCCAGGAGGTCTGTTAGTAACCAGTGGGAGCCTTTGGGCCCGATGTATTTGGCTATCCCAGTTCCAATAAGCCAGCTCTGGAAAGGACTTCTGGAACAGATTAACCACATATGATTGACAGTCCGTCACTTCCGTTCCTTCTGGTACCCCAAATACTCGCAAATTATTGCGTCGTTGTCGATTTTCTAAATCTTCAATCTTCATCTGCATTGATCTTATTTGAGTCTCATGTATGTCTGTACGTTTCGATGTTTGACTCAAGTGATCTTCAGTGCCAGATACTCTCTGTTGAAGCTCTGTGATATCAGAAGTGATAGAAGCTATCTGATCTTTCACCTCTGCGAGAGTGGATCTAATGACGGAACTCTCAGCTCTAGCCTCAGCATAGTACGCCTGAGCTTCTGCCCTTTGTACTTGTAATATTTTAAGTATTTCTTGCAGCAATGTATGTTCAGTTGCCTGGCTAAAGCCGTCAATCTGGTCAACCGACTCTCCCAAATTTTGTTGAGTGAATAACACATTTGGCGAAGATGTTGGAGGGGAGAGCATCGGTGGTCATTTTCGACTTTTAATATCTCTAATATCCTTACAACCTGTAACATCGCCATTGTTACCCTTCTCTACCACTGAGGGAACTGGAAAAGCCTGAACAGTTGGCAGGAGCAGTTCAGGACTTGAGCCAGTTAATCGTGAAATTATTTTCTTCACCTCCCCCTTCTTTGTAACCCACTTACAAAGTGGGCTGCTAGTTGTCACAGATTTGGTGGTTTTAAGGGAAGTATCTCCTTGCTTATCAACAATCTTCTTTTTATTCTGTCTCTGAGCCCTTGATTTAGCAGTCCCTTTGTTCTGTTTGTTTAACAAAGATCCCTCCTCACCATGTTCAATAGATTCATCACAGCTAACAGTTATCCATTCATTAATAGCAGGAATTGGATCTTGGGGCTCTTCCTGAATCCCTGAATTAATTACTAAGATATCTGCCCCTCCAGCATATGAGGAGCTAGTGCTTTGTTCCAAAGTCTGAGAAGCGGATTTCTTATAGTCCTCATTTACATTAACAATGCCCAGGTATTTCCTCTTGATTTTCAGGGACTACGCCATGGCCGTCTTTGCAGAAAGGAATAACGAATAACCTGCGACGTCTGGAGAGATTGTGGCAGATGAGTATCCCCAGGAATCTCTATATTTAAAGTAAGAAGTTGGGAAGGGGCAGATACAAATGTAGACGCAGCCGAAATCTCCCCTGAGGCTGCTGATACTGTTAATATTTTATCTTCTGTAGGTTTAAATACCCTTGTATCCATCTGTATTTCTTTACTCGCAAACGGTGACACTGCCTTAATTAATGCCCTCACCATATCCGACTCTGGAGGATAAGTAGCTCTGCCCCCTGGGTTAATCACAGACGAAGCCTTCCGAGACTGTAATACTTTTAAAATAGACCAACCTACCCGTGAGGCAGATTGTGTTAGGTCAGCCTTTTCTCCTTTAGCTTCTCCTTCCTCGTTTACATTTTCCACAGCCCCTGTACTTGTGCTTGCCAATACTGCTGCCACCCAAGCGCCAGCGCGCCCTCCCTTCACAGGGTTTGGTTTTGGAGATCCCATGATCCAGACTTTGCAGCAAAGAAAGTTGTTCGGCAGATTTTGTTCCAGTTGAGGAAGGAATCGTCTAGAACACCCAGGACAGCCAGTGGCAAGCAGCAAAACCTGGAGTGGAGTTCGGTCAGCGAAAAGAATCATACAAGCAATTTATAATATCCTCAGACATTGAGTAGAATGTCAAAAACAAGCCCCTTCTCGTTTCTTCTTTTATATCTTCTTTTGAATTAACCCAGAGTCCTAATACCAGCAAAAACGAAATGCAGCACACAGTTAAAAACAAGGGATCAAAGACAAAAAGGCAAGGGAAACCACGCCAAAAGATGCCAGGTCCAACAAAATCCCCTTGTAGATCTAGGTCCCAGGTGTTTAGCTCCAAGTAACTTGGGGGCATATCATCAAGACACATATCGCCGCTTTTTCGGCACATAGCGCCGAAAAAGCTGCAATTCTAATATCGCACAATCATCAAGGCGGTGCTAACATGCATTAGCGCATGTTAGCTGCCGTTTTCCGAACGCCTCGCCTTGCATCGCTAATTAGATGCAAAGTAGGCGTTCCTCACATAGAATCCATGTAAAACATCGCTGACACAGCATCGCAATATTTACAAGGATGCCTCAGAGCCGCGAAGCTCCGATAATAGTTGCGCTAATGCCCCTTAATGCTGGATCCTAACGTCTGGTATTTTCTTGACTACACTATGTGTACTATTGGAGGTGGATTCTAGGGTTGAGGCCACAGGGCCCTATCAGCAACCTCATCTCCAATTCTGCTGGATTATCGCTGGTTTTCCAGCGATGTCGGCCCATATCGCCGGCTATCGCTGGAAATATTATCGCCAAAGCGCTATGCGTTGTTGATACAGCGCTAGCCTGGCGATAATTTCCTGCAATAGCTGGCGTTAGTACAAAACGTGCTAAGCGCGTTCAGCGATGATTATCGTTGAGGCTTGCTAATATGCCCTATGAGGAGTTGAGCCCTTGTGACTTACCTTTTAGGATAACTCGTAGGTTATGAGTTTGAATTCTGGCAGAATCCGTTCAGGCTTTCACCCTTCTGATGTTGATAAAATCAATAGCAAACCAGGACGCTCACATACTTTAAACATGACTATACCAAGGCGGAATACTGTGACGGAGCACTTTCCCTTAATGTAAAGCTGAAAAGGAATGATTGAAAGTAAAATAAAGTGCTGCAATAATGCAGCAAAAAGTGCAATTGTGTGCCGCAAAGGTTACATTTTTGTGTTGCAAAAGTTGCAGGGCTGTGCGCCCAGCCTCTCTATTACCCTTCGTTTTCCTGATCCCCTATTGTACAGTGGGGTTGACTTAAGACAATTATTGATGAAATTGCATTTCCTATAACAACAAAATGCTTCAAAACATCCCACAGCTTTTGGGTGCAGAGAGCTACCACTCAGATGAGCTGAGCTATGACCGCTGCCAAATTCCCTTGACATTTATCTACTACGAAATCTGCAAACTTTGTCCTGGCATTTATACCAGGGAGGGAAACTATTATCCTTTGTCAACCTGCTATCTCGTTGACATTATCTCTCTGGGAATAGTAAAGGGGCTATAAAGCCACACACTGAAATACAATTTATTTAGGATTGGAAGGCACTTGATACCACCATAAAACTCAATTGAAACAAGTTTAAAAGCCAAGGATGTTAATAAAGCTGACAGGAAATAGAAGGACAGGGTGAGTTTTGTTTTCATTCTTCATCTCAATAAAACTGCAGCAGATTACACTACATTGAGACCAGAGGGCACATCAGTGTATCAGCGCAGCTCGTGCAAGGACTTCTGACACAGTAGACAAATGAGGATGGTTGCTTGGGGTCTAGGGTAGCTTTTTGACATTCATTCCCACACTTCCCATTTGGGAGGGAGACTCCAGATTTTCATGCAAAATAGGACTTCTTTTCTGCTTTCTACTATTTAAAACTTTCTCTGCTTTGATTAATTATATTAATTATATTTCCCTGATTTTTTGCTAAAAGTTCCTCTTAAAAGTTCCCAAATGTAAGCATGCATGCCTCGAGCAGTTTGGGCATGTTGTGCATCTAAAACTGCTTCATCTGTGATTTGAGGTTCTCCTTTGAGCAGGTTTCTGTGTGTAGATTTTTGTAAGGTGCAAAAGGGGAAGCTTACTTGCCTGCCCCTGTCTGTGTAACAATGCTAGGAGCTTCAGTTTAGGTGAACATGCAGGTTTCATTTTTGTTGGCATGTTTGTGCACAGGTATCCTGCCTCCTTTGCCCGGGCTCCAGACTAACTATAGGGGGTATGCAGCCATATGTGTGGAGGCAAGACACAGCCTATTCAAGTGTAAGTAGAGCTGTGCCCAACTCTGCACTCCCAACCTGCCAGTGATGGCCCGTCCAGGCACTCTCTATTGTGTTTGGCTGTCTAGGAGGAATAAACAAAACCCTCTACCATTTCCACCCAGACATGTCTCCCAGAGACAGGCTGCAGGCACTAAATGGCTTAGGCAAGAAAAAGTGGCATTTTCACAATTGTAATTAAATATCAGACTTCTCCATAAAATAGAAGTTTTCATTACAATTCCAAAGACACCAAACTTGAACTTGTTTACCTATTCCCATTTGGATGTTACAGCGAATTAATTGTAATAAGGTAAGTCCAATGTTATCCTATGGGAGAGGTAGGCCTTGCAATAGTGAACAATGAGTATAAGAGTTTTTTTTTAACTATCAGGAAACTTAAAACTTAAAAGTACATGTCTTATATTTTTCAAGACATTGCACCCTTCCCACTGGGCTTGCCAGAGCCTACCTTGGGGTAACTTATATGTATTAAAAAAAGGTTTGGGCCTGGCAAAAGGTTTATTTTGCCAGGTAGGACTGGAAGCTTAACCCGTTTACCGTGGTGTAAAATCCGCCGCGGTGCGGGTAAATTCTTGCGCGGGCGGGGCCGCGTCAGCCAACGGACGTGCGCAGCACTATGGAGGTAGTGCTCGCGACAGCCGTTGGCCAACAGGCGCATCGAACGGGTTAAAACTGCACACACAGGCTGCCATGGCAGGCCTGAGACATATCTGAAAGGACTACTTAAGTGGGTGGCACAATAAGTGCTGCGGGCTTACTAGTCAAATTTGATTTACAGACCCTGGGCACAGATAGTACCACTTTGCTAGGGACTTATAGGTAAATTAATAATGCCAATTGAGGATTCGCCAATGCTACCATGTTTTAAGGAGTGAGGACATCCACTTTACCACTGGTGAGCAGGCAATGCATCCTGGGTAGATGGGCAACTCGAGAGGGCGAGCAGGTTACTCCTTTACCGCAAAAGTAGGAAACATACTCAGATGTGTAAACTTACTCAGAAGTGTAAACTATCTCAAAAGCGTAAGTTACCTTTGTGAATCCGACTCAAATTCAGCAAAATAGCAGAAACAAATGCCATGCGTGTTCATACCGCAGCTAAGAGAGAAGGAGAAACCCCTATACACGTTCTGGACTGATTTTCAAACTCCAGGAGTGGACACGACAATCTCATGTACAGCTCAAGAACAATAAAGAGTGAATATATCCAAGGTATACATAGAAATGTCCAAGAAAGGGTTGGAAGATGCCCCCCTCCCCCCACCCACCAAGGGAGAGGGCTGGTCCCCAAAGTGAGTGACCCAAACCCGGAAGGAGCCTTGTAGCATCCAGAAGCTCCTCGACAGAGACAGGAAAACACAGGAGGATGCTGGGAAGGCCTGCCTTCCCATTGGCGCCCATCGAGGCTGGGCGGGGCCAGCATTTTGCTGAAGTTTTCCTGTCGCAAGGAAGTGGGATCAATTCATAAATAATGACTGGGGCAAGTGGAAGGGACGGAGAGGTAACATTACATACCTGTGAGGAGAAATGCCAGGTGTGCAATTTTTAAGAGCCTTTTCCACACTGGTTATCAGTTTGTCGCGATTGTGCAGTCTCACCTCACTGACATTTTGCCGCAGTGCTCCTTACAGAATGAGGGCAAGATGTGATGCTAGCGGAGGGATTTTAGCGCCACCTGCTGGTGGTACCCAGGCATCCTCGTTACCCACTTGTGTTAAAAGTTAGAGATTCTGGTTATATTAGAAACTTCACTTCAGAGCATTATCTGCCAGCGGGGGGAGGGGGGGGGCGGATGGAGGAGGGGGGGGGGGGGGAATGCGTGCTGTGCTCCTGAGTTATTTTGCTAGGGCTGACTGGCATAAAAAAGCTCTGATTTACTAATCCCCTTGAGGTGCTGTGCATGCGGAAATTGGTTTAAAGAACAGATACAGCAGCTCATTAAAATGTTTGCCTCGCTGTGTTTCCGTGTTTGGGAAGTGTTTGGAACGAACCTGGTACAGGCTGTTTTTTTATTTGTATTTTTCTGGAGGAGGCAAAGGCATGTTTTGAATGCAACGCCCTCATTTTGGCTTGTGATGGGCACGAGGCAGCCACGTTAATAAGCGATGGGCAAGAGCAGTGGTTTTGTTGCAGCTCAAATGTTCTCTTTTCGTTTTAGATGTGTGGGGGAGGAGGGATGGCATGTTAGTGATGGGAAAGACGTGTGTGGGAGGGGTGCAGAGGCGACTGAATGATGGACTTCTTGTAAAATCCTGACAGCGGCACTATTTTGAAGTATAACATCTTAAACAGTCCTGTTTACTCGACACGGCTGGAAATAATCTATTCGATCAATTAGATCTAAAACGTATGCATTTAGGGGCATATTTACAAGCCCCTATCGCCACAGGAACGTCGCTTAACGCTGCCTTGTAAATAAGGCCCCCTTTCACCGGGCCGGACTGGTGATGCCAGGCACCGGGCAATCCCCCGTTGGCCGGAAGGGGTGGGGGCCGGTTTCTTCACAGGGGGCCGGTTATGTTGCTGGGGCAGATTTTTTAAAAATCGGCACCCAGCAACAAAATCAGAAGGCCATCCTTCCAGGCCTGCGTCTGTGACAGAGAGACAGAGTCAGACTCACTGCTCTGCACAGTGCACTCTGACCTCTGCACTCTGACCTCTGCTCTGCAGAGAAAAAGCACAACTGCCATTGGTGAGATGACCTCATCTCACGAATGACAGTGGTGCTTTTTACCCGCACAGACAGGTGCAGTAGTTGGGCTGAATTTAGTAGTGTGTGTGCGTCACACACGCACGGCTAAATACAGCCCAAGTTACCATACCCAGCTACTGCACTGTGCATGCACTGCGTAGGGGCAGGGTGTACGCAGGCCGCGCCCACATACTCTTTCGGCGCCACGCCGCCACCACCACTCGTGACCAGGCACTGAGGCACCTGACCTGCCTTAATGTAGGCAGTGAGGTAGGAGGGGGGTAAACAGCCATTACAACGCGGCTGTTACCCTGCAAGTCATTACATCGCATGCGGTACAACGCATGCAGTGTAACAACGCGTAGCCATTACTACACGTCATTACATCGCATGCGCTTTTACAACGCATGCAATGTAATGGCAATCCACATTGTTGTGAGGAAACTGAGGCTGTTCCGTTTCCTCACAACAACTTGCACCGTGCACCGCCCCTCAGACGACGATGGAACCAGGAGAGAGGAACCACGAGGAGAGAGAGGTAAGGGGGACTGGGCTTGGGGTGGGGGTTACTTTTTTAGGGTTTAGGGTAGTGTCGATGTAGTGTTGTAGTGTTTGTGTAGTGTAGGGCAGTATTTTAGGTTTTAGGGTAGTGTCGGGGGTCATGCAGGGCAATGTTACAGTGTAGGGACTGGCCTGGGGGGGAGGGTCGTGCTGAAGGTAATGTTTTAGGGTTTAGGGTAGCGTTGTGGTGTATGTGTAGTGTAGGGTAGTGTTTTAGGATTTAGGGTAGTGCCGGGGGGTCGTGCAGGGTAGCGTTTGACTGTAGGTACCGGACTGGGGGAAGGGGGAGGGTCGTGCTGGGGGTAGTGTTTTAGGATTTAGGGTAGTGTCGGGGGGTCATGCAGGGTAGTGTTACAGTGTAGGGACCGGACGGGGGTCAGGGGAGGGTCGTGCTGGGGCAGTGTATTAGGGTTTAGGGTAGTGTTGTGGTGTTTGTGTAGTGTAGGGTAGTGTTTTAGGGTTTAGGGTAGTGTACGCGGGTCGTGCAGGGTAGTGTTTGAGTGTAGGGACCGGACTGGGGGAAGGGGGAGGGTCGTGCTGGGGGTAGTGTTTTAGCGTTTAGGGTAGGGCATTGTAGTGTCACTTACCTTTCATACTTTTACCATGAGTATACCTTTACCATGCATGCCTTTGGGTTGTAATGGCATGTGTGGTAAAGGAATATGCGTGGTAAAAATATGCGATGTAATGGCATGTAGTTGTAATGACAACGCATAGTAATACCCGCTATGTAATTGCACGTGTTGTATTACTATGCGTTGTAATGAGTCATATTCTCTTTCGGCGCCACGCCACCACCACCACTCATGACCAGGTATTGAGGCACCTGACCTGCCTTAATGTAGGCAGTGACGTAGGAGGGGGTGCCGATCATTCACTGGTCTGACTCATGCATCGCGCAGCGAGATGCGTGAGTCTGACCATTGATTTGCCCTCCCTCCCTAAGTTTGCCCGCCTGCACTGCAGAGAAGTTAGTTTCCCGGGTCTCCAGCTGATTCACTTCACACGCAACTGGCAACTTAAGGTGAGTAAAAAAGCGTCCCTTTTACAGAAGGTCTGTCAGAGCAAAAGAATTGCATGCATTGAACGTGTGTTTGCTATTTGCACGAAGTGGTAATCCTGCATTACTATAAATGACCCAACCTTCTTTACACGAGGGCCTTTTTAAAGGTTAAAACGGAAAAAAACATTTTAAATATGGGATATTAGGCTTACTGCCCCTTTAAAACGATTTCCTACTTTTTGGAGATATTGCTTGCAAATGTAGCTTTTGTTTACACGAAAAACATTTCCTTTCGCACAAGCAAGGTGTGTGAGCTAACATTATAGATTTAAACGCAGATTCGTAATTTAAAGCTGCATTTTCAGTACCATCAAGATTATCTGGGTTTGTAACTCCATTAACTGGCATGTGGTATTACAGCGAGACTAAAAGTCCAAATGTTTGTGTCAGGGAGCTAGTTCGCCAGCACACCAGGTGGTGTTTTGGGAGACAAGTTTGGGATGGATGCACAGGGCCAGGGTAATAGAGTAAGCACGTCTACAAGGCAAAATAGGTGTGTTAAATGCAGGCCGGGTAACTTGCACATTTAATGGTGCACCCGTGGTGAAAGAGAGCCTCACTATCAGTCAAACATCAGTGTGAGTGGCACTTTAGGGAGGGCTCCTATTTTGGGCATCCTGGTCTTTCACTATGGAAAAAAGGCGCCCCCTAGTTGCTTTCAGATCCAAGAGGAGGGGGAAGCAAAATAACTAACCGAGAAAACCTCTAGTCTGACCTATATTTCTTTTAGTGTGGCCATGCTAGGCTCAAAATTACCACAAACCCACCATCACTATTGTACAGAACAATCAATCTCAAAAATAGTTTTATTTTTTTGAATTTCTTAAATATTTCTTTAAACACAATTTTGTCGTTATTTTTTCATTATACAAATGATTTAAAAGGTAAGTTCATTATTATCTGCACATACATTTGATCAAAAATTACATGTGATGCAGTATGAGCCAATAGATAAATGAACACATAACCCACAGAAACTTCAACAAATCGTTCTCACCATTCAAACCTACTCATTCAACCTACCCTCATACATAAAAATGAGAGATCTAACCATATGAGGTATCCAATATGAATCTAATAGGGACAGGTTCTATAATTGTTGGTGATAAAAACCACATCCATGTTCATATATCTATTGACTTATACTGCATCACATGTAATTTTTGTTCAAATGTATGCGCAGATAATGATGAACTTACCGTCCTGGTCTTTGACACACAGCTGCGTTAGTCTTCTGTCTGACCAGTCTGTGCTCAGAACCAGCCTGCGCAGCTTTGTGACAGCAACTCCGGGACTTACGCGGGATGGGCTTGCACGTGCAGGAGGACGAGGGGTGAGCTGAACAGCTGTAGCTAGCTCTCTAGGTTAATGCACCTCCTGTGGAGATCTGTGTCTAGCCTGTAGGTCACAGGTTTCCTCCCAGCAGGATTGCTTAACCATTCATCCAGGGTTGAAAAGATGATTGACATTGGATTCATGTAATAGGCACATCCATTATTAAAGCACCTTGATACTTGGGCGATAAAGCACTCTAGGAGTATTGGTTTATTGGAACAGAGGAGTCCATTGGTATAGACCCATGTTCTTCTCAGCAGCACGCCTATAACAACAGATTACTGCTTCTAATAAAAACACAATCTTTCACTTTAAGTATGTTCGCGAGGCAATTATTCTGTGACAGCGCTTGTTTAAAAAAATTCAAAACAAATCGGAACCGAAATATATTGCATCAGATTGATCACAATAATCTTTCAGGTTATAGTTATACATACGTGTTCAGTTTATTACTCTATGGACATAAATGCTCTCACTGTCCTATTTGATGTTTATTGCACTTGAAAATAACATGAACGGAAACATCCAGATTTTAGAAGTCTTTTTCACTACCGCAAATAAATGACCACTACCACGTCCGCATATATTATCAGTCGTTTTGAGGAGAACTTTGGGGCATATTAGCAAGCAAGGCGTTAACATTATCGCTGCTTTAGCGGCAGAAAACTGCCGCTAAAGTGGCGATAATGGGCTTGATAATAAGCCCATGTTGACACCAAAACATGGCCTTCTATTGGAATTCTCTAGGGCATATTATCAAGCCCATTATCGCCGCTTTAGTGGCAGTTTCTGCCGCTAAAGCGGCGATAATTTTAACGCTGTTTCTTGATAATATGCCCCCTTAGTGTTTCTTGAAACTGATAGGCCTGAGTGAGAATTTTCAGAGTTAACGAAAATTATTGTTATAAATGTGGCTTGGGTATAGGTAGACGGGAGGGTAAATGTTGTCCATTGTTTTTAATGTATTTAATGAATGCATGCTGTAAGGTAGCTCAGTAGGGCAGTCATCAGTTACTGAAATATTTGTGTAATTTTTAGATCACAAGTTTTTGCCTGACAGGCAGGACGCAGTCTATTATCCTCTGAGGTTGATAAAATGAGTACCATTGTGCCAAGTAACCATAAACTAGGAATAATCCATGATGAAGTGCATGTAAATGACATATGGAAATTGCATACAAGTCTTGAATACATATAAGGGTGCTAGACCTGGCATCTTTTGGCGTGTTTTCCCTGTCTTTTTGCTTTCTGACTCCCTGATTTTGACTGTTTTTGCTGGTTTAGTGTCTCTGCACACTTTCCCACTGCTGTTCAGTGTTAAAGTGCAAGTGCTCTTGTATAAATTATGATATGAATTGGTGTTTCCATAATTGGAATATTTGATTTACTAAGTAAGTCCCTAGTACAGTGCACTGAGGGTGCCAGGGCTTGTAAATCAAATGCTGCTGGTGGGCAGCAGCACTTATTGTGCCACCCTCTTAAGTAGCCTATTTAAACATGTGTTGAACCTTTGCACAATTGTTTGGGGTTAAGTGCATTTTTAAATGTCTTTATATTATTTTATATTAAGAATAAATCGGTTATATTGAAATTCATGTTTAGTGCTCAAGATATTTCATTTTTTGGTGTTCACTATAGGAATGTCTGTGATTTATGACTGTTTTGACTGGGTATCCTGGTGCACCATAAGGTCATCACTTACTATGCTTTAAAAGTTAATACAATTAAATATGTAATGAAAAATGTGTTGAAAAATGCATTGTTTTGGCCTTTCTGTCTCCAAACTTTTCTTGGGGGTGAGGACTCCCCAAACTCCCCCTAGGAGTGGTCGCTCACTGCCCTTGCTCACTAAACACCGTATGGGGGCTGGTCTCACTTATACTTTGTGCTCTCTGATTCACTACATTTGTGTCTATTTTTGGTGCTTTTTGTAAGAATGTCTATGGGTACATATGACTGGGTAACCTGGTGCTCTTTAAGGTCATCATCTTCTATTTACTGTGCTTTGAAAGTTAATACAATTAAATATGTAATGAAAAATGTGCTGTAAAATGCACCATTTTGGTCTGTCTTTTTCCAAAAATGTTCATGGGGGAGAACCCCCCCAAACCCTCCTAGTAGTGGTCGGGCTCCCACGCTACGCTTGCTCGCTCCGCGGCGGACAGGGGCTGGTCTGGAAAAATTTGCCAGGGCTGCTTTCAGTTCCCAGTCCGGCTCTGTATGCTTAGCGTGAAAGGGGAGGTCAATGGGTGTTGCAGTGGGCATTCCACCGCAACACCCATTGATTCTGATGCTGCCCCCCTATTTACAAGGGAGGAGTAAATAGGAGGCAGCGCCAGAATTAAGACCAGGGAAAACCTGGTCTTACCCTGGCGCAACAAGGAGAAATGTGTAATGTCTCCTTGCTTTTGCTGTTTTCATGTGTGCCGCGTTGTGCAGCACACATGAAAACAGCAAAAGGCCAATGATTGTTTATGTACAGGAAGGTCCCCCTTCCTGCACATAAACAATAATTTTCAAAAAATGCTGTTTTGCGATTTCTATGTGTGCTGCATTAAGCAGCACACATAGAAGTTACGAAACAGCATTTTAAGATTGTTTATGTGCAGGAAGGCGGACCTTCCTGTACAGAAACAATCTTCCCCTCCACACAGGCAACCTTGCACTATGGTGCAAGGGTACCTGCGTTGGCGCTATGCTGCTAAATATAGCGCCAGCGCAGGGGGGAAATGCAGGACTGCACCACATTATTGTAAATATGGTGCAGTCCTGCGTTTCTGAAGTGGCAGAGCGTGGCGTTAAGCCAAGAAGGCTAACACCGCGCTCCATCACTTCCCTTGTGAATATGCCCCTTATTGTCTCTACTCTTTGCCTCTAAAAAGCATCACAAGAGCAATTAGTGCTGATATATATTTCTGATCTTTATTGCTAATAATGTGTTGTCCTTATAACTTGTGCTTACTGTTTATCGACACAGAACACTGCCCACCAGGCCGTGCCACATAAATACCACGGCAACGCTGAACTGTACACCTCTCCGACAGTACAAATGGCACGTTGACAAATAGGCGTAAGAGGCGGGGCTGGAAACTGGAACAAGGACCAAGGTTATTGAAAAGATGAGGATGCCATGGTGTGCCAGGGGAACCTATTTTCCAACACCATCAACATAAACCCTCATCACGAGCCAGCCAGAGCCAGCAGAATACTACATCATGTAAAATATTAGTTCCCTTCCAGAACCCAGGTACCCACCAATGATTCTCTGGCCATCGTTGCTTTGACCCAGTCCGGCGCTTACCTGTCTTATAACTATATTCTGGCTGATCAAACACAATACACATCCATCCATACAAACAAATGGATTCCCAGGTGGCACACCGTCAAAATGGCACAATGAACAACTTCTATTCTAACTATAGTTGCCGGTCTCAAATAAAAACTAGAAATCTCAATGCATACCTCACCCAATCAATCAGGAGAACAAACACATGAAACGCTAATGGAAGAGACTTAAATCCGAAGAGAACTACAAAAAAATAAGCAATAAAACAGCAGCAAAAGAAAACAAGCATTGGCATAGCCAATAGGACTCGCCTTTGGGACCTTATAAGTGTTTAGCCATGCAACAGTTGCATAACTAAATACTTATAAGGTCCCAAAAGCGAGACCTATTGACTATGCAAAGCGGGCGTGCGGCCATGAAAGTGAAAATGATCGCGATCACGATCAAACATCAAAGCGGCCCTGCAGCCGCGAAAGTGAAAGTAATCGCGGTAAAGCACGGCGCGCGCGCCTGCGCACATGCACTGTAGCTCTAGGCTGGCCTGGTAGCACTTTTTGGAGCCCTCTCAATAAGTCTCGCAAGACCAGCGCATGCGCTGGGTCAGGCGTGACCTAAAAACAGATCACTAAATAAAACCCTACCACGACTAGGGTTCCTACTCGACATTCTCGCACACAGTTCCTCCCTTTCCCTTACACACTCCACTCAAACACACAACACACCAGGACAACGTGGTCACTCAGTGTCATTTAGGTCCACATTCTTCATGCCATCCCTCTGTATACTTCCATGCCACATTCCATTCTTCATCATTCTGCAACATTACCCCATTTCTCTTAGCTTCAGCCATTCATACAGGAACAAAGAAATTCCACCAACTTTTCCTCACATGCTTCACTCTTACCCACCCACCGGACTCCCACTCTATCTTTAACTCTTTCTTCCCTGTCATACTCTGGCTTATTCATTTGATTTCTCCGCATCGTATCCATCAGTTCTTCCTCATTCATAGTGACTCTCTCAGTCCCCCCTCATCACATCACAGTGGCTCTGGGACTGCAGACCGTTCTGTAAGGAAAGGTGACAATCCATGTACTGTATGGGGAGCAGTACCACTCATCTCTGTCGATGGCTCATTCACTCGGGGTCCACTGTCCACCTCCATTTGCGCACAACCTTACACCTAATCTTCTGAACTAAAACTTTACCCTGAGGATTTACCTACAATACTAAATCAAATAACTGAGTAGGAGACACAAACGGGTTCTACAATGGAAATGAATAATGGATAGATCATCAAACCCAGAGGGACATGCCAATGGACACACTTAGGGCCCGATTCACAGAACTAACTTAAGACAAAATCCTAAACTTACTACCATTTTGGTATTCACAGAAGCCACTTACTCATTTTGGTATTCACAGAAGGCACTTACTCATTTTGGTATTCACAGAAGTTAGGAGTCCTAACTTTAGGACTCCTAAATGCCTTCTGTGAATACCGAAAGTCTTAAAGTTAGGATTTTTCTCAGTTTAGGAGTAGTAAAGTTAGGACTCCTAACTTTAGGACTCCTAAACTGAGAAAAATCCTAACTCTAAGACTTTCGGTATTCACAGAAGGCATTTAGGAGTCCTAAAGTTAGACGTCCTAACTCTAACTTCTGTGAATACCGAAATGAGTAAGTGCCTTCTGTGAATACCAAAATGAGTAAGTGCCTTTTGTGAATACCAAAATGGTAGTAAGTTTAGGATTTTGTCTTAAGTTAGTTCTGTGAATCGGGCCCTTAGGCATTATTTTAAATGGATACCAAGCCACAAACTCAGGCATTTTGACCAGAAATATTATGAACTATCTTGATGCCAGACAGTTGCTAAGGTTTCCCACCTCATTCAGACAATAAAGCAAAAATGGATGGTAGAAGGTACTGAAAACAGCAGAAAGATTTACAATATGAATTCATGCACTAGGGTGGCCACACTTCATTTCCATCATGAGATTATCCTGAATGGAAATTATCACACTTTTTGGACTCATCCCTGGTTTGAAACTAGCTTGGTGTGTATCCAGAATATTTTGGTGTTTTAGATACTTCTAAATGTGGTTAGAAGTAATTTATTTCAAAAGATCATCTTGATATGGAAGGAGTGACAGTGGAAGAAAACAGTTGCTAGGTAATATCTGAAAGTGTTTCATAGGAAGTAGCCTGACAGCCACCATCAGTGGGAGATACCACTCAACACTTTATTGACGTATGCCAGTGCATCCACATAAGGTAACATATGCCTGTCGTCCTCTTAAAGTGTGTCAGGGAAAAGCAAGGAGGGAGAAAGATGACAGCAGTTAAGTGTTAATATTCAGTCATTAAAATTGGACCAAAGTGGCAGAGGTTACCTTAGCAGCACTAAAATGACTTCATGATGTTTGAATTTTGGATTGTTCTACTCAGAGCCCGAAAAAGTGTTAGTGGAACCTCATTTTGATGAGAAAATGTAACACGAAGAGATATAAAGAAATGACAAAGAATAATAGAAGGGCCACTGACAACACAAAGGGCCTAATTTACAATGATTTGACGTAGGGTAGCACCGCAAGTCTTTTTGCTGCGCAGCTTTACGCTAAATCGAAAGGGCACCCACAGCAATGCCCATGAAACGCCACCCTGGTGCAGTGTAAGGCAATGCAGCAACTTGTGCTGCGTTGCCTTTCACCATATCTATGAGGCCATGAAAAGCCACAAAGTGGCTTTGTGCGGCCTTGTAGATATGGGTCTTCTGCACTATGCGCCACCGGACTGTCATAAAAAGTGATGCCCCAGCGGCGCAAGCAACTTATAAATAAGCCACATAGGGTGAAGCTGGGCAAGGATCGTGTGGAGAGACAGTACTCCTGTATAAGGAATCTATAAACGTATATTTGGAAATAGCCTTAACATTAGAGAAGAAGGCCAAAACAATGGACAGGCAGGATCAATAGGCAATCTTCGAGGGCAGAAAATATTCTGCTTCAATGGCCTGTCTGAATATACTTAACAGTTTGCTAACTTTGAATGTCATTATTTGTAGAAAAGAGAGAAAGAGAAATCATCCCTTTAAACATTTCTTTGAACGTACTAAGGGCCTCAAAGGTACTACATCCACCAGGCTTGGATGTCTAGCCCCCACCTGAAGCCCAATCCAACCAAGACAGAATTCCTGTTATTTGCCAAGAACAACAAACAAGAAACAGTACAATCCTGGCTCTGTGACAGACCCTTGACTGGTTTGAACCCCAACTTTTGCAGAATTCCATTTCATTTGGATTCACCCTGGACACCTTCATCATCCTCAATGAGCATATTGTCAAAAAACAGAGACGGCCTGGTTCCAGCTCTTTCTTCTAAAGAAAACAAAACCGTTTCTTCCAGAAAGCAACTTCACAACTGCTATTCAAGCCTCGTACTCTTGCATCTGGACGGTGGTAATATCCCACTCCATAGCCTCCTGCGCTCCACACTGGCACTCTCAACGGCATCATAAAGACCCCAATACGTCTAATCAGTGGCCTTGACAAATATGATACCATCACCCCAGTCCTGATGGCATCCCATTGGCTCCCCTTACTGGCCTCCACTATTTTCAAAGCCAGCAGCATTATTCACAAATACTTCACAACCAAAACCTGCTTATCTTGCAGACAATCTCACCACCTCTGGTGGTTATCGGCACACTCGCAGCAAGGACACCATCAGGGTGCAGACTAGAACGTGTTAAGAAAGAAAAAACAAGGCAGCAGACCTTTTCCGTCTGTGCACCCAGGATCTGGAACAACATCCCCGAACCCATCAGAGCTCCTCCAACACTGCCCCAACTTAGGGAAGAGTTGAAGACTCACCTCCTTAACGACCACTACATTGCAGTGCATTAATGGTCCACAACTCAGCTTCCTCTCCTATTACTCATTGGCTTTATGACTGTCTGTGAAGCTCTGCTGCTTTTTGACTAGGTTCATGCTGTAGAAACACCACATACATACTAACTGTCATAACATTTAAGCTCAAAGTTAAGACGTGAGGCAATGAAGTTACACTCTTGCACTAAAGCACAGATTTGCAAAACTTCATAAGTAGTTAACTACTTAAACCTTTCGATAGACGATTTGAACTCATAATGAAATGGGAGAATCATGATCATTAATACATGTGCAGGTGGGACAAAATCACTGGGAGCATCTTTTAAAGAATCCTAGTATTTGCAATGCATTCTCATTGACCCTTACGAAACATGGCAACAGTTCGTTATCCACTTGTGAACTGATTGATGGCGGTCTAGTTGTTAAGGTGTTTCACTATTTCACTATTTTAAATGCATTCTTACTAATTGTTTTCAACCCATTTGTGAACTGAATGATGGTGGTCTAGTTATTAACATGTGACTAAAAGTAAGAAGAGACTCTTTTAAGGACGCCACTTTAGTACACAATGACTCCAGAAAAAGGCAGATTTGCTGAAACGTGTCGGCGATATTTGCACACTTCTACTCATTTGTGATGAAAATATTTCTTATTAGAACATTAAATAAAGTTGATTTTTCCTGTGTACTTGTCCTGGACTGCTGCTATCTCTTTGATAGAGAAGAAGAATGGGGAATACATACATACATACATACATATATACAAACATACATACAAAGATGGACTCAGGGAAATATTATTCTTGCCATTTATAACTAGAAGATCAGCAGCAGCTGCTGCCAAAATAACATGGTGGTGCAGCACGGGGGCAAATAATTTAAAAAAAAATGCACTTACCTAACACTCCGTCTGCCAGACGCCTCGGTACTACTCTTCCGGAAGTCCTGGGGCAGCACAGACTCCCCACCCAATTCAGACGCTGCTCTCATGCCTGGTTAGGCACTCATGAAGGGACTGAGAGCCTATGCCATTTCTCCACCCAGCTGTACAGTACAGCTGGGTGGAGAAATTCTAAGTGCACATGTCTGTTGGTCAGCCTAAGATGGCCGGCCAAACAGACATGCGCATTTACAAGTGTCCTCCATTCCTCCTCCCAGTCCCTCGCTAGTGTTGAGACAATTGCCTGTCATCACCCTACACTCTGCAGCATGGGCTGCCAGTGAAAGAAAAAACACAATAACTTTTCTTGGTTGCCATTTTATTTTTCATTCTCCGTGTGGCGACGCTCCTCCTCCATTGCGGAGAAACAGCTTCTGTAGGGTGATCCTCTGCCAGCTGTTTATGGTAAATGGGGGGGCTGAATATTGCCCATTGTTCATGTTCTCCTATTTCGAACTTTCAGTGCACCAGTTCAAACCATACTACTGTTGTGAAATGATGGGCTGATAGTGGCAGTATGGGAGGCCAGATGCTTCTGGATTTATCAGCTTCATCGTCTCTCTAAATCTGGCAGTCATGGTAGCAATCATACCTCGCTGAGTCTTATTTTTCCTGTAATCAGTCAATGATATGTTTGCATTTTGAATGGGCTCCAAAGCCAGTAGGCAGTGGTTTCGCACAGGGGTCGGCCATTTTACACTATTGTCAATATTTATTTGAGGCAGCTGGTTAAACGCTCTGCGTACAGAGGTAAGTACTGTGTATAGGGTGACAGCATGGTAACACCCTTAGTTGTCATCTGGTCATATGCCAGGGGGGTAGCTACCATTGGTGCAGCAGGTGCAGTGCACCGGGGCCCTGAGAGCTCCACTCAGCCCTGATAATTGCTGTATTTTAATACCCCAATAATAGTGAAATGGGCCATTTTTCTTGCTTGCACCAGGGCCCAAGTCATCATTGCTAAATTACTGGTCTAAACCATACATACCGCAACTAAAGGGCTCATCTTGAGTCTGCAGGCCTGGCTGCCATAAGGTGGCAACGGTGGATGTATGACTGCCTGCCACTGGTTCAGCTGCAGCAGGTCCACCTTGTTGAAATTGAACAGCTTGCGCTCTTGCTCACATAACCAAAACAGTTTTAATGGAAAGAAGCAATACTACTCAGTCCACCACGAAATAGCAGCAATGAAGGTGAAGTGGCATGTTTTGTTTTCCAAAGACAATCCAGGGTTTCTTTTTGGTAAAGAAACAAGCAATGTCCCTGTCATGCTGGGATTTTTTTCTCAACATTGTTTGTTTTTTCCTGGTCATTATCACTTGCGGCGTGTGGCAATCATGGGCAAGAATCAAATGAGTGACATGATAAAGGTGAGACAAACCTAAGGGCCTGATTTAGAGCTCAGCGGGCGTGTTACTCTGTCACAACGCTGACAGAAATACCATCTGCCGAAATATAAATCCCATTATATTCTATGGGATTTGTATTCCGAAAGATGGGATATCCGGCACTGTTGTGTCGCTGTAACCCATCCGCCGATATCTATATCAGGCCCTAAGTATGGCCGCCCTTCCAATGCCATGTCAGCCAGCCTCCAATCTGCTGCATGGTTTTTCCCATTGGTTGAGCAGTGGCAGTCTGCTACCTCCAAAACTTCCATCCCCTTTGCCTCTAAATGAGATGGTGGAATGCCATACGTTGGCAGACAGTATTGGTCAATGTGATGAATAACCTACATTTCCTAGCAGAATTACCTCTTGATGAATCCACCCTTCTCACTGTGGAAGCTGATCAGAGGGCGCATATTCATCACTAACGATAGATAAGAGAACAGCTAGACAGCCTACAGGACAATGGCATCCTCAAAATGTGGTGGGTGCAACTTCATAGGTGTCGAACATGATAGACGTGTTGAAGAAAACCAAAGATTACGTCAGAATCAAGTTGATGCGCACCACTCTAACATAGCAATTAAACAAAAACACTAATTACGACCTCTCCCCAGCATCTACTTGCTCGGTGGCGCGCAAGGATATTCCCAAACCTGAGGTTCATCATTATTACATTGTTAATGTATAAGGACTTCTTCCATTACAACAACTCCATATTTGGCATATCCTCTGTAGTCAAAACCTTATAGGAAATAGTTAATACATTGATTCACTCATTGCACCGCCTCTTCATTTACAACACTACTGCATTCTTTCTAACTCTATCCAGCTAGGAGTGCCTACCCCCTCAATCAATCAATCAATCAGGAGTTAATAAAGCGCGCTACTCACCCGTGAGGGTCTCAAGGCGCTGGGGGGGAGGGGTGTGCAGCGCCGGGTCAGTAGAAGAGCCAGGTCTTGAGTTCCTTCCTGAAAGTTAGCAGGGTAGGGGAGCGTCGGATGTTTACCGGGAGCTCGTTCCAGGTCTTGTAGGAGAAGGCTCTGTCACCTGCTCTGTTTCTACGGATGCAGGGGATCTCTGCCAAGGCGAGGTCGACGGAGCAGAGGGTCCTCTTAGGTATGTGGAAGGAAACTCTCTTGTTGAGGTATTTGGGTCTGATGTTGAGGGATTTGTAGGCGTGAGTGAGGAGTTTGAAGGTGACGCTCTTCTCGACTGGGAGCCAGTGGAGGTCTCGTAGGTGTTGGGTCATGTGTTCGTGGCGGGGCATCCCAAGGACGAATCTGGCTGTGGAGTTCTGGATGGTTTGGAGTTTGGGTAGGAGAGTTCTATTGATTCCGGTGTAGAGGGCATTGCCGTAGTCCAGTCTGCTGGTTATCAGAGCGTGGGTGACGGTCCTTCTGCAGTCTGGGGGGATCCATTTAAAGGTCTTGCGGAGGATGCGCAGGCAGTTGAAACTGGCGGAAGCGATGGCGTTGATCTGGCAGTTCATGGAGAGGAAGGAGTCGATGATGATGCCGAGGTTTCGTGCGTGGTCCGTAGGGGTGGGTGGGTTCCCGAGGGCGGGGGGCCACCAGGTGTTGTCCCAGGCGGAGGTGCAGGGTCTGAGGTTGAGGACCTCGGTTTTCTCTGAGTTGATCTTCAAGCAGCTGTCTTTCATCCAGGCTGCGACGTCCTTCATTCCTTCCTGGAAGCAGAGTCTGGTGCCTCCGGGATTCTTCGTGAGTAAGAGAATGAGCTGGTTGTCGTCGGCGTAAGATACCATGCTGAGCCTATGCTGTCTGACGATGGCGGCGAGGGGGGCCATGTAGATGTTGAAAAGCGTGGGGCTGAGTGATAATCCTTGGGATACTCCACAGTTGATGTTGGTGGGTTCGGAGAGGAAGGGAGGGAGTCGGATCCTCTGTGATCTGCCGGAGAGGAAAGATTGGATCCAGTCAAGGGTGGCTCCTAGTATCCCCGCGTCGTGGAGTCTGGCTGCTAGTGAGCGATGTGAAATGGTGTCGAAGGCTGCGGAAAGGTCTAGAAGGATGAGGGCCGCAGCGTGTCCCTGGTAAAGTAGCATGCAGATGTCGTCCATGGCGGTGAGGAGGGAAGTTTCGGTGGTGTGGTTGCTGCAGAATCCTGACTGGGTGGCGTCTAGTATGGAGTTGTCTTCGATGAAGGCGGTCAGCTGAGCGTTTACGAGCCTCTCGGTGAGATATCTTCTTACAAGTGAAATTGGGTACGGCTGACAAGGGTCTCTCTCTCTGTGACCTTATATTTAGCCGAGCCTCCCAAAGAACTGATAAATGGACAGCATTTGCCAATTCAGCAACCAAACTCCAGAAGAGTTTGTAAAAGTCACAGCAGGAGTAAAGGACACCGCTTATCCTATCTTTACATATGATTAAATCTTTGACAAGACAATGTAACTATTTATAATCATGCACAGAGCTGGGTTGATGAAATAGCAGTTAAACATATGTTTCCTTTTAGGATATTCAGTAAAAAACATGTCAAATCCAAAAAAACCTACCAATATATAGCTCTTTCAAGCTACAACTGCTATATATTAAATGTAATGAGGCACTCAATGAAAATGTGGGGTTTAATGATCTCTGGGGGAAAAAGGGGGTCCTCTTATCTCAAGGGATGCACAATTAACAGGGATTATAGGTTAAACCCTGATAGTCCCCGGAATAATGAGGAATTACAGAATCCTCATTTTCCCCCACAGTTTTCCAGGGATATTTCAGCATCTTTAAGCAGCTAAAATATAGGGGCAAGGTGCAGAAACATGACATTGTAGCTTTGTTTTGCAAACCTCATAATTGCCAGTAGGGCTTTTAACGGGTTTGCCATCCCCTCTGGCAAATTACCGGCCTCTCATATTGGGGGCCTGTGTCTCGTGTGCCACATGTATGGTATCTACATTTGAGTTTTCTCTCTTCCCAAGCTTATTTTCTTACCGAAATTCTCCATGTTGTGTACCATGCTCTGAAAACCGACCCTGGCTCCGTTTCCTCCCTGCCACTGACACTGCTAGTGTGGAAATAGCTGTCTGCAAACAGCATCTCTTTTCCTTTAAGTGGGATCCTCCTCTGTGGAGTCAAGCTGCTTCCCTTCTCCCATCTCCTCACATCCTGTCAGCTCTGCGGCCCACTCATGTCACCTCCTCATCAGCGTGTGGCAGCCTTCATCACAAATGCACCTATTATGTAGGTAATTGGGCTCCAAATCATAGACCCCCCCACTATCTCACCCACTATCTCAATATAAACACTTAAGATGCAGCAAAAAAGATTTGAGTTTTTAAAAGGAGTCACCAGACAACATAACAATCACTCGAAGCATCACAATGGCACAGATCAAAACAATATCGGGAAGATGTAACATTTGCCCTAAGAAAACAAGCAACAAAATAATCTCTGGAAAACATAATAATCACATAAGCGTAATACAAACTGACAGAGAACATAAAAGATGAAGGCAGCATCCTGCCAATTACAGAATTTCAGTGTAAAGAGTACGTATGGAAAGTAAGCATCGCTGGTCAAAGTGACACACGTATAAGTAATGTGTCTGTTGTGAAAAATTTAATGTAACCGACGTCCTTTCAAGTACATCATATGGAAAAGGCAATAGTTGTAATCTATGTCTGGAGGGGACTGGGTCACGAAGTCCCCAAGGAGGGGGCACAAATTAAAGGTGTGGGGCCAAATGTAAGCAAAGCATCACAGCAGCAGCATCCTGGTGTTTGGTAAAGTGATGAAGGAACACAAGTTGGCTCTGGCGGCTTAACGGACTGATGCAGCCACTGTAGGAGCCTGTGTTCAACCTCATGGTCACAGGTTCAAGTCCTCGCAGATTCACTCAGCCTTTCGTCATTCTGAGGTCGATAAAATGAATACCACTGAGGTGGGTAACAATAAAACGTCTGTTGTTCAGTGCCAAGATCACTTGGGTGAACATGTGCCTTACAAATACAAATGTTATGACCAGAATGTTGCCATTAATATCTAATGTTGGATAATTTAGATTTTTCACAGCCTGGTGGGCAGAAAATCTGGATTTTATTAAAGACACGGAGGCCAAGATTATGTAGGGAGCCAAGCCAAGTGGGCCTTTGACCACTACTAGCTTGAACACCATGGTCACTTGTTCTATGCCAGGGATGCACCATGTAGCATAGGGTTCCACCCATTTACTCCTTCGAAGTTTTTCACAATTGTCTGCCCAGTGTTTGTACCTTTATTGTGGGAGAGTCTTGCTGCCTGAGTCTCACTCAAGGTAAATTCACAGCAAGTTGACTGAGTGTGGTAATTGCCAGTATCAGTCAAGTAACATAATGGTACTGCGTAGCAGCTAGGGTAAGACGCACTGGGCTGGGTACACGTAAATGCATGTGCACACACATATGAGCATGTATGCGGGCTGCACATATCAGACTACCATGGTATGTGGCCCAGTATTTGCACGCAGGTAGCCTAGTGCAGAAGGGATTCTGCAAGGATTGTTCCTGACCGGGTGTAGGCCTTATAATAGCAGTGGGCATTCATAGATAGATATGTAGTACTTTCTGGAAAATTTGTAATGTTTTCAGTACATTATACATATAGGAAAATTCTATCTTAGAGTACAGTTTAGCTGAACTTACGCCTACAGAATCCAGCAAGGTACCAAACTGTGGGTAAAACTTGAATCTCCAGTTCCCAACACAATTCATCCACTTCCTACAGGTCATATTTCTTAGGCTGATCTCATACGCAGGTTCCAGGCCTTTGTATCCCCTATTTGGCCAAGTTAATTACTCTGAAGTCCAGGAGAGGAAACGAAGGTCTCCTCACACAAAAGGAGCAATTAACAGTGATTGACTCAGTTCCTGGGAGAGAAAAGGGGTGTGAGAAAAATCTTAATCCGATAATTAGCTTGTCACACTGGACCTGAGTTGAGAGAGCCCAGGCACACTAGAACAAAAGGGTAGGGCCAGACCTCTGGAGCCAACACAGTAGGGGCTCACCTTTGAAGTTTTGAGGGGAAGGTGTCAATTCAATTCAATTCAAAAACTTTATTCGATCATTGATTAATAATCATAAAAGTACATACGTACATAAGCATTAAAACATGAGGATATAGCAGATTTTAAGTTAATCACATATCGGAAAAAAGAGTGCTTTTCCTCAGACGTATCGATTTTAAAATATATACAGCAGTAAAAAAACAGATGTCTTGTGAATTAAGTCCAAATAAAAGCCCCATGGCCGAAACAATATTGAATACATTATATTTTTTAAAAAGCGGTTTCAGATATACTTTTCGAAGGTGGAGATAAAGAGGACATAACAATAAAAAATGCTCTGTACTTTGCTTTGTGGTCCCATCACACGGACAGGGGGCGGTAGTATAAGTCTTCATTACAGGGTACGCAACAAGCAAATGAACAATCCCCATCCGTAGTCTTGTCAATACATATTGGTGGGATCGAATAGTAACCATTTTAAGGTATCCGGAGAGCCCGAATTCTTCCTTAGTGTATCTGTCATAAAAAACATGTGAGGAGAACAGAGCAGAAGCTGCGTTACGCCTCACCATGCTATTCCTCAGAAATTCATGTTTAATCTCACTCTTCGGAATATCTAAAACACAAGAAGGGTTATCACGCACCGTGAGATTAAAAACATCATTAAATGTTCGAGTAATATAGTTAAGCCAGGGGATGCGGGAACATTTGTCCATGTAGAGACAATCTAAAATAATCTTTCTTGTAAAACCAGTCTGTTCCTTGGCCCATATAGATCTCCATACTAACAGGGGTCTTAATCTGATCAAGTCAGATAGAAATTCTAGACCAACCTCCTGATGGATCAGCTTTGTTGAGGCAGAAGATGGTAAGCACAGGAGTTTTTTGACAAATTTGTTTTCCTCAACCTGGAGCATGTTGTTATTACAATGGCCCCACACTCCTGAACCATATAGGGCCAGAGCAACACATTTATGACGATATAAGTACAACATGTCTGGTATCCGTCTTGAGCCTAGCTTGGATGCAAACCTGAATATGCCAAAAGAACACTTGGCCATTTTGGCTCTCACATTAATCATTTCAGGTGTCCACATCCCCCCACTATTAAAAGTGATACCCAGATAACAGAATTTATCCACCACTTTTATAGTTTGGTCCATAACTGTGAAGGACCTTAGGTTTTTAATTTTCTTCCCACAGGGCATTATAAAAGTTTTTGAATTATTAATTTTTAATTTTCTCCCATTAATAAAATCTGCAAATTTATTCATAAGTTTTTGCAACCCTAGAGGGGTTTGTGAGAGCAGAACCGCGTCATCCGCATAAAGCAGTATTGGGATGGACAGGCCGCCAGCAGTCGGTGCATCTGCACTGGTGGACCGTAGTTCCGACTCGATTGCATTAATAAAAAGGGAGAAAAGTAGAGGTGCAAGAACGCATCCCTGCCTAATTCCGGAACCTATTTTAACACTGGGTGTACACTCCCCCGATTGCCCGTATCGTATCTTAGCTGTCAGATTCCTGTAAAGTTGGGCCAAGAAATAGATGATATCCTGTGGAGCTCCCATGTCCAACAAGGTTGACCACAGAAGACCATGGTCAACCAAGTCAAAGGCACTGGACAGGTCGGCAAAGCAAAGAAACAACGAGTCTTGTTTGGCCCGTGTATATTTGCATATAATAGGGTCTAAATTAATGCACTGTTCTATAGTGCCCAACCCCTTTCGGAATCCGTACTGGGAATCCGCAAGGATCCCTTTATCTTCTACCCATTCCTCTAGGCGACTCAGTAATACCCTGCTCATAATTTTTAGAGAAGCAGTGAGAAGAGAAATCGGGCGGTAGTTTTTTGCCTCACCCCTCTCCCCTTTTTTATACACCGGAATAATGATTGATTCCCCCCAAGTCTGTGGGGCCGCAATCATTGCAGCGGCATTAAAAACCTTTGTTAACAATGGGCTCCATATGGAAATTTCGGCTTTGTAAAGGTCAACGGGTACCCCATCAGGGCCCGGCGCCTTTCCCCCCTTACTGACCCGAATGGCAGCATCCACCTCAGAGACTGTGATATTGAGAGGTATGGGGATAAAAGCCAGGGTTTCACTATCCCCCCCTACAGCTAGTCCTTCAGGGTTAAAAATACTAGTAAAATGAGTCACCCATTGTTCCTCAGATACCTGGGCAGACATTACCGGGACTTCTTCATTTTGAAGGAAGGGACTATTGACAGTGGACCAGAACAGCTTAGTATCCTTAAGATCCACTGCCTTAGTCAGGTTGTTCCAAGCCTCTTCCCTTAGTTCCTGTTTCCTATCCCTCAGATGGATTGAGTATTCCCTTCTGAGGGTTTTAACTGCTTCCTTATCTCTGGGTTTACCCTTAAGAGCCACTTTGAGTCTTTGTAGGGATTTAGTACATTCCCTGTTGAACCATCCCCCGTTAATCCTAGGGCCCTTTGGTTTTTTTCCCGTTAAGATTTCTGCAATGTTTTTATTAATGATATCAAAACTAGCTAGAATATCAGCATTATCCTTTTCGGGTTCGAGACAGCATTCCACCTCATCTATACAGGCAGACACAATGGAACATAGTAAATGTTCCTCATTTTGCCTACTCCATTTAATTCTAGGGCCATTGGGTCTATGTGGGACTATATCTGTCACTGTACCATGTACCGCCTTTACTTTATCCCCCCACAAGGAGAGGTACATTGTTAGACAATTATGATCGCTTAGGGCTGGATCTAGTATTACGGGTAAGGAGCACAAAGCTGTAATACTGGAAGAGACAATGAGGTAGTCGATAACCGTGGCACAATTCCTACCAATAAAGGTTGGCACCGAATTACCCTCACTGTCCACGCCAGATAACATAATGCATAAATCCATTTTAAGCATAAAAGTGTTTAGGGATTCCCCATAAACCGAGTGTATAAAGTGAATCTGGTCTTCCCCCCCCACATCCCCATACCCACACACCCTTTAGCCAACAAATGGGCACATGTGAATGTTGAAATCTCCGCCCCACAAAATATCAAAAGACACATCACTGCACCCATATAACCTTTCCACCTCCACTTCAAGTTCATCAACCATATCTGTTTTGGAGTGGTTAAAGGTATTGTTGTAGTGATTAATAACTAACACATTTCGCCCATTCCTGTTTTGTAACCACAGCAACTGAGAGTGCAGACCGACGGTCCGGTGGATTTTTACTCGAACCGGCAACCTCACAGAAAGCAATATCACCATTCCACCACTGGCTCTCCCCATGTTAGATGGCTGAGCATGGCAATTATAGGCAACATACCCATCCAAATAGACATCTTCGGCCGCCCAAGTCTCCTGGAGACATAAGATATCAAATTGGGTTATAAATTCTAACCATCCTAGACGATCTATCTTGTTATTCCATCCAGCAATATTCCAACTCGCCATCTTATATCCCCTTTCCATTGGACTAACAGCCTCAATGGATGGTGGGTGTAAGGTGTGGACATGGGTTGCCTCCCCTGGCATGGGGTCATCAGATAGTAGGGTCGGACTTGTACTTCCATTGGCCGGGGTAAGAGTATCTGGGTTACAGTAGAGCTGTCCCGAATTACATGTATTACCCCCAGTGCTGCAAGTAGCATTGTACCCATTGGGTGGGTTATTATCAGTTGAGCCTTTTTCCCCCATACCTACACCCGAGTCACCCCCTGTGTCTCCACAGAATACCTTCACCCCCTCCCCTGTGGCTCGATGGCATCAGTCACAGTCTTCCAGGCCACTAAGGACGTCAAACCTGTTGGTGGTATCTAGGGGTGTAAAAGGTTTGAGATGATCCATTCTCCTGTGTGTTAGGGAGTTATACCTTGGGCCTATAGTATTCCACCCATACAAATCTACAGCTATAGGTGGTTGCTCATCGTTAGATATAGGGCCGTTATTGTAGACAGGTGGACGATATGGGTTTGAGAGCATTTGCCTCAATAACGGGGGCGGGGGGGCTCGCTGTGATTGATGATTAGGTGGAAACACCACTGAGCGAGGATAAAAATATGTTAGGGGGCGGGGGGTAATAGATTTACTGCTGGGATCAGACGGCCAGTTAAGTATAAAATGGACGGCATTCGGATCTCTAAAATTAATGACCACTATGTCTCCCTCAATGTCTTTAGATCTTCCTCCCACCCAAGGAAGGCGGCGGACATGGATAATTTCTCCATTGATATTATTTGCAATAGGTCTGTGTAGACTTAACCAATGCGATATTTTATTTTTTAACTGGGCATAGCCCTCCCGTTTGTTCTTCTCCAGCTCTGGTACCCCAGTAAGGACTACTACCAAGGGCACAGCTTCTGGTGGGAGTTCTGGAAGGGGGCCCTTGTTATAATTACCTCGAGCCGGCCGCTCAATTCCTCCTTCTCTATTTATATTCCCTAGGGTTTGACCAGGATTATTCCGCTGTCCATTAGTCGTTACAGCCAGGGATAATGTAGGTTTACTATTAGGTCCAACAGACTTACTCCCTAATATACTTCCACTCATATTATTTGATAATTGACGCTGAATGGTAGTCTGGTCAGCAGTGGGAATAGTAGTTATAGTAGAGATACCTGATGAAGAGGGTACAATTGGAGCTTGTATAGGCAGGTTAGGCAACACTTTATTAGTCACTATCTTGATTCCCAGTTCATGTTCTATCTTCCCAAGTCTGTCTTCTAATTTACTAAGTCTATCTACGATAGCTAGAGAATAGATCCTCATTATAGACTCTATGCTATCGATCAGGGCCCTATTTGCAGGTTCCTGTAGCGTCACCACCGTTGGGGGGCTGTCGGCGGTGGAGATGACAGGATCAATAGGGGGGGTTACACATGGATGTGTAGGTGATATTACTATTCTTCCTTTATCTGTTAATTTAACCCGTCCTCCCCTAGTACTGTCATCCTTTTTAATGCCAAAGTCTGCATGATTAATTTTCCTCCTTGAGAGGTCAGATTAATTTTTACACCTTTTTGTCGGAGGAGGGCCGTAGGTTTTAACTGGCGTGACTTTTTTTACCCTTCTATTAACTACTTTTGTTTGTTTAGGGATAGGGGTAATTTGTGCTTTGGTTATAACAATAGATTTAGTTGTACTGGGAGTGGTAACAATGGTTGACAAATTACTAGTAGTGCCTAAGGGTTCTAATTCTCTCGTAGGTATTCCCTCTCTAAATATTAGAGGGATGCTATCCTGCGAGGGAGTGCAGGTTCTTTCAGTAAGAGTTCCATCCCCCGTAGAGCTAATTAATACTGGTGACACCGGGAATGATCTATTCTTTAGGCTTTCAATCGACCGCCGTCGTTCAGCCCGAAGTTCCTCAAGGGTGGGGAGGGTTGGAGAATCCAAGAGGGTTTTCTTAAAGTACTTGTCTAATTTCCCATTTACCAGACTCACCGGCTTCTCAGGGCCAGGTAACTCCGGGGTTAGTATCTCAATAGACATAATGATAGATAATATACTGTACCCCCCAAACACTTACACAATAGTCCTATGATGGTCAGTACTCGGGCAGGGATTCTGGCCCAGTCCAGTCTCTGTGGGTCTATGAGGGTCCGCCCTTAGTCCGGGCTTTGTCCCGGGTGATGTCCCGCACACGCGTCCCGCTGACGCGTAATGACTTCAGGTCTTATGCTGCCTGTTAGTAGAGGGGGCGGAGTCACGGGAAGAGGCGGCAGGTGTGCTCGATGGAACACGCACAGCCTGCTGGTCCTCGCAGTCCCGTCCTCCTGCACAGCAGATCCCCAGTCTTCTTCCAATGTCCCCCGGGGCTCCCAGCACACAGGTCCAATCAAGGCAATGCCCAACGGGGCTCCACAAGGCAACAAGCACAAACGGGTCAAGGACTCCTCAGCGAGCGGCTCCCGCGAAGCGGGGGCCGCGAGGAGTTATCAGCGATCAGCAGGGGGCGGAGTCACGGGAAGAGGCGGCAGGTGTGCTCGATGGAACACGCACAGCCTGCTGGTCCTCGCAGTCCCGTCCTCCTGCACAGCAGCTCCCCAGTCTTCTTCCAATGTCCCCCGGGGCTCCCAGCACACAGGTCCAATCAAGGCAATGCCCAACGGGGCTCCACAAGGTAACAAGCACAAACGGGTCAAGGACTCCTCAGCGAGCGGCAGGGGAAGGTGTCTTGTAGTGATAGCAGATAGGGTCAGAGCTGAGACTCTCAGAGGAGCTCTTCCCAGAGAAAACTTGAAGTCTCCATGTGGGATTGTTACAGAGGTTGTGCAGGAGGATTGTGACAATGGTAGAGAGAATATGTGGCATCCTAGAATTAGCAAAGGGTGCCTGGCATCTAGAACTTTCCACACCCACTTAAAAGCCCCTGCGCAAGGGAGAGACAGTTGAGAAACCTTGGACCTGGGAGGCGATGAAAACAGCTGAAAAGATGCCCAGCTCAAAAGAGAAGCATGATGCCCTGCAAAGAAGGACTAAGGTCCTTTGAGTCCAGCTGACGCCCCAAGACTAGGATAGGTCTCTCCATGGCCTGTGACACTTTCCCTACATGCCCACTGAGGACAGTTGAGGGAAATGTCTGGACTCCAATACCCTCCTCTAGGTGCTCTGCAAGACAGGCAGGAGGCTCTGGGGCCTTGGGAGTGTGGCAAGGAGTGTGTTTTTCTTGCTGGTCACAGAGGGGCCACACAAGATGCTCCACCAGCAGGAGAGGAGCCCCAGGAGCTAGGCAGAGGAGAAGGCTGGTGCAGGGAGCCAGCAATTCAAGCTCACCACATAATGCACCCATTAGAGGCCAGGTGCCCTGTTGAAAATGCTCCTGGTGACTAGGCCTGATCACCAGGAGCAAAATGAGGTAAAGGTGACAGAAAAGGTCCTAAAGAGACCCAAAATATGCCCATGTAAAGATTTGCCCTGTTAAGGAAGAAAAACAAGCACATGGCACACAGATGCATCTAAAACATTTACCCCCAATGTGGGCCACAGCCAGGAGGTCAATGTATCCTTAGGTAATTAACTATCTGAGGGAGTGTGTGTGGATGGGGCTCCCCTTGAACCCCATCTCCCCATTGGCTGGTGCAATGAAAACAAGAAGGTCCGGCACAGTGATTGTGGGTTGCCGGACCCCATTCCCGTGGCCCAGGACAAATACTAGGAGCTAGCTTTTGGCATTCCTACCCACGAGTGTGGGAAGGGGAAACTGTACCTTGCTCCCACCGTGGGCCGGAGGCAAGAGTAAAGGCTGCTCCCACCCAGCAAGAGCCCAAAGTGCTGCGGCCGGGCACAGTGCTCCATAGGTTGATGCCTTTCAGTAGCTATCTTTGGTCAACCAATGCAGATAAAACTCACTTTAGTAGGACAAGGAAACTAAAGACGGCTACAAGTCATTACACAAGTGTGAAGGATCTTGCACTAAATATGGTGTCTAAACATCTGCTGCAGATGTAATCCATATCTATAAGCCAGGACTATTTTACTCTCCTCTCTCCCATTTCAGCCCTCACTCTCAGCATTGAAACTTGCAGTGAAATAGCGAACTCTACAATTTCTATGATTCACCAATATTGTTTCGTAGTATTCACATTGTATATAGTCAATGTCCCGTTCAGATTCTCTATTTGTCACTGGTGTTTTCCAGCTGTTTACAAAGTACCAGGGCACTAGTCGGGGGTACACGCCGGTGGACGGCGTCCACCCACTTTTTTCACAGGGCGAACGCCGTCCAACCTGCCAAGAATTTGGCCCCACTGAATAATGTGCTGAACTCGTCCCGGTGTAATTTCCAAACACCAGGACACTTTCAGCAGCGCCTGCACGTTGTCTGCTTTCCATCTGCAACAAGCAGCAATGTGCAAGCGGGGAAGGGGCTTTCTTAGTTCAGACTCCTGCTGGGCCCATAAAAATGGCCAAATCTGAGGGGTCATCAGGCCTCCTTTTGTTGGAGTCTCCTGGATGGGAGCAGTCAGGAGCCTCACACCTAGAAGCTAATGCAGAGGGGAAACAAAGGCTCACACTTGTTAGCACTTCACACATACTTAAGAGAGGCAGCTTTTCACTTTGTTCAGTTCCTGTTTAGGAGATATGCATGCACTGTAAGAATGTCCGCTGTGTTGGTCTTTCCCAGTATTTACACAAAGCAAATTGCATTTATATAGAGCTTACTTCCCATGAGGAGGCGTTGAAATAATTTAAGTACCACTATTTTTCTTGTATAGCCCTACTCATTCCAATGCAGGGTGGCAGGGTGCATTTCATCAACACATGCATATTTCATGTACAATAAATTATATGTTTGTAAATGAATGTACAGGATGTGTTACATAAAACGGGGGGATTGCAAGGTGTAGAATTCACGTATCATCTTCTATAGCTCACTGTGCTATTAACCTCGCCATGCACTCAAACGTACACATGATAGACCTGCTAAACATATATCACTTCTTGTGATGCCACTTCCTGTAAAGTTCTGGCTTGTTATGCTACTTTCTATGATGTCAATTCGTGTGATGCCATGTTTGAGGTCACGCGCTGTGATGTCATGCGCTGTGATGTTGCACGCCGTGATGTCATTTGCACACTGCCTAACTAGGTTAGTCTCCCCACTTCTTTTTTTAGGACTTGTGCCCTGCAAAGTACTAGCCTGGTGTGGGAACCTTTTTTACTTTTGTGTAGCTTTTAAAATCAAATACCTCATCTTTGTTTATTTTGTCCTGTTTCCAAAGCATTTTCTTTGCCTCGCATGTCCTTAGTTGACGTAGAGGTAATGTTCTTGGATGGGTGATCTCATGGGCTTGTGTTGTTGTTTTCAAACTGTACTTTGTAATCAGGGGCTTTATTAGTGAAAGGAATGAAAATATAGACAATGACATTTTGTTTTGAAACATTGTGAGATGGACTGTCCACCATTTTGGTTTTGCTTGGCAGTCAAACACACCACTTCGTTTTTGTTTAGCAGTAAAACATGCAAACACACACGTAGAGAACACAGAAAAACAATTCTTATGATGAGCTGCAACAGATAGATGAGGGCCAAAAATGTTAAAAGCATAAAAAACCTCAATTGCAGCAGTAATTTGGAATTGACTTGTTCTTACTTTGTCATGAGGAAGGCTGTTGTACTATCGAAAGTAAAGATGTGTTATCATCATCTCCCGTGCAATTGTGTTGACTTTGAATACCAGACAAATTTATTCAAAAAGCTTATGGGGCATATTATCAAGAAACGGCGATAAAATTATCGCTTTAGCGGCAGAAAACTGCCGCTAAAGCGGCGATAATGGGCTTGATAATATGCCCTTGAGAATTCCCATAGAAGCCCATGTTCTGGTGTCAACATGGGCTTCTATTGGAATTCTCCAAGGCATATTATCAAGCCCATTATCGCCGCTTTTAGCAGCAGTTTCCTGCCGCTAAAGCGGCGATAATTTTATCGCCGTTTCTTGATAATATGCACCTTAGTTTGTTGACCCTGGAGTGTTTGTTGTGTTGATGTGTGAGTGGTGTTAGTTTTGATGACTGAGGAGTAGTGACTGTGGACTGTGGGGACTCGGTTGGGGGCTGGTTTGGGGGTAGGGGAGCAAGTTCATCAAGGGCTTATTGGATGTCAAATGTATCAATAGAGGTTGTTTACCACTGGAACTAGTGGCGTAGTGAAACCTGAGAGTGCCCCCCTGCAAAAAATGTTGAAGGGGCCCCCCACGCTTCAGACCCAGTAATGAGCTCTCAGGTCCACACGTGCGCAGTGCCAGAGGGGGCTCCTGGAGCTCGCCCCCTTCCCCCCACCACGGGGTGAGCGGGGGGCTATTGTTATGCCACTTAGAGTCCAAGGGCCACCCCAAATTCAGAAGCAAGCCCACCTATTCAGCACTTGACTTTCAAAGTAGAGGTGGCAAGAGAAGCCCAGGGCTCCCTCAGGGAGGTGGTGTGGGATGGAAACCCAGAGCTCAGTAGCATATAATAACTCTCAATAAATCATTGGCTAAGTAGTGTTTTTACTTTATATAAAAAAGAAAAGTAATGTAATGCAAGTTTAAAAATATGTACAAAAAATATATATACAGTTGGGAAGATGGTATCCAAAATAGAGAAACGAAAATGAAAAATAGCCCCCCAGATGATAATGGTGCAAATCCCCTACCGTTCGGATTCATAAAAGGGGAGAGTAACACCCTGACACTAGTCTTTTTCTGTTATTTGATGGGTATAAGGTGACAGTTTGCATGCCTGCAGGCTATTATACATAAAACTAGAAATATTTCTAAGTAGAACTGCAATAACACGAGCTATTCACAATCAACACAGTTGTTCATACAGACATTGTCAAAGTATTCACAATTAATAGGAAAAGCCAAATGCCTTGGACGGTGTATTCACATTTGCTAAGCTAGACCTACAAGCTTTATCACCCTTGAAGCATAAACCTAAGAGGCCATAGCATGAATGGCTGCGCTGGCTCAGTGCAGAGGCCAATGCTTGTTTTTGTGCGCATTGTACTGTCTAAATTGCATTTATTTAAACTGATATTTCTCTCAGTTAGAGCTGACTTTGTAGACAGCACAGAACAGAAACAGTGAGCAAGGTTGGCTTACTACTGCTTTTGAGATGTGCTGTTTAAAAGCATACCTTAACTTTGAGAAAGATAGGGTTAAATACATGCCCTTTCACTGTGCAAGTGCCTAATAACAGGAGCTTGGCTCTGCTCTGAGTAAGCGCAATTTTTAATGATTTAGCCCCAAGTCTCTGACTTCAAGAGGCCCATGACAGCCTTCAGGTTCGATGCGTGCGTCGGCCAATGGCCGTTGCGGGCACTACCTCCGTAGTGCTGCGCATGTCCGTTGGCCGACGTGGCCCCGCCCGCGCATGGAAACGCCTGCACCGCGGCGGATTTTACGCCGCAGTAAACGGGTTAAACATTATGGATGAATCCCTCACCTGAGTTGCAAAACAGTGTTGATTCATGCTTCTGTTGACACTGGTTGCCAAGGAACCTCCTTGACCCAACTGATCCATATGGCCAGACACTCACATGGCCTTGACAGAAACTAGGCCCAAGTGAGTGGTTTGAAGTAGGGGTCTTCCGTTCCTGTCTCCCTGCATTGTCTTTCTGGGGCATGCTCCCTCCACTAAATTACTTTCCAGAAACTTTATTCGATCTTTCTTGGTCCAGATCATAAAAGTGCATACAAAATACATAAAAATAGATATATAGAATCCCATCAAATCACTATCACTAGTGACCTTCATGTAGCAAACCCATTAACTTAAGTCTCAATGAAACAGGTGCAACCAACTTGTCACATTGTCTAATCATACCATTTACAACAGAAAGTTCTTCCCATACATCCTTGTACATTAAAATCTCATTGTCCACCTTCCAACTAAAAACTGTGGGCAAGGTTTTGATCACTTGTACTAAAAAGTAGAATCAGAAGAAATAGCTTCTTTCCATTCATCTTCACTAATAGCTTCATAAACATCTACAATGTTAGCTATCAACAAATCTTCATCTTCACTGGTATGCTCCATTTTACCATCCACTGGTAACCGTGACATACAATCAGCATTAACATTTTTCACTCCCGGTACATATTTTAAATCAAATGAAAATTCTTGCAACCGATATATCCATTTGGCTATGCGTGGAGTTGCTCTGCCTGCACCTGTGATAGTGAAAATGTCTAGCAATGGTCTCTGATCGGTACAGAGTTCAAATTTGGTGCCCCAAACATAAACACGGAAATGTTGTACGCCCCACCAACAAGCCAATGCTTCCTTTTCAATGGTGAACTATGACAATTCTGCACCCTAAAGAGTGCGTGATGCAAAAGCAATAACTCTCTCTTTACCCTCACACTCTTGCATTAATACAGCTTCACAGTTTCAAATGCTGTTTGACACTCCTTTGACCATTGAAAACGTACTCCTTTCTTCATGATTTCACGCAAAGGATTTACCATTTCAGAAATTCTGATGTACAAATTTAGCATAATACTCGGCTAAACCAAGAAATGATCTCAACTTATCCTTGTCCTGTGGTGAAGGAGCATTTTTAAAATCTTCTACCAAGTTTAACTTAGGTTTGATACCCTTGTGAGACAACGTATGTCCTAAATATTCTACTTCTTGTTGACAAAATGTACATTTTCGCAAACTGATGGTGAGACCAACTGCCTCGAGCTTAGACAGTATTTCTCTCAAAACGTCATCATGTTGATCCTCATTCATACCCCATACCAGAACATCATCTTGGAATACTAGTGCATTTTTAACATCCTTCAATATCTTTTGCATAATCCTCTGAAACATTTGCCGAGGCTAGCCCAAAAGGCATTCTGATGAATTGAAACGCACCTTCAGGTGTGATGAAGGATGTTAAATGCCTCAACTCTGGTTGTAACCGTACCTGATGGTAAACACTCGATAAATCTAACGTGGTGAAATACTTACCACCAGCAACACTAGATAACAACATTTTATTTATGCGAGGTAACCGATACCTGTCAACCCAAATACAGTCATTCAAATCTCTCAAATCCACACACATGCGGATCTTGCCGTTGGGTTTGTGTGCGATTACAATTGGACTTAACCAATCTGATGCCTCTATAGGTTCAATTGTCTTCTCCTTGCATAATCTCTGTAATTCATCATTCAACTTCCCTCTTAATGCACCTTGTGTACCTTGTGTACCTTAGGCATAGCATCCTTCTTAACTATAATTTGATGTTCAAATCCTTTTAGACATCCCAGTTCTTCCTTAAATAAATTGGGATACTCCTCTACCCATTTGTTAACCTTATCAACATTTGTTAATAGCACTTGTAAAGGATGATTTGGGTTAAGATAATGCCCACATTTTTCTGTTCCTTCCACCGCAATAAAAACCTTCCGGTTTCCACCACGTATATCTTTGCTACAGTACTTTGTTCCTTAAAGTGTACATTGGCGTTAAAATATCCCAACACTGGTAGTTTCGTTCCACAGTACCCTAGCGGTTCAACATCGATAGGAATTAATTTAATGGATTCCAAATTTTGCCAATTATTTTTATCTATCAAGGTAAAAGGGGATCACGAATCTGCCCACATTTGCAAATCAGTATTATTTATAGTTATGACACATTTAGGGGGAGAATATGTTATTGATTGACTATTATGCAAGGTAATAATATGGTCCACAACCATAACTTCTATATCGCTGTCACCTTCAACATTCACCTCGTCTCTCGAATGTGTCACTATAGAGTTATCTGTCGTGTTTACCATTTTCTTTAGTTTTGAAGCATCATTAGCTTTGCATACTCTTGAGAAATGACCAATTCTCCTGCATTTATAACAACGACTTTTAGCGGCAGGACAATGTATAGCATCAGCATTGTGCTTACAGCTTCCACATCTATAACAAGACTTTTTTTTATTTACCTCCTGTTTTTTCACAACATTTGAATTTTCATCACTATCTATTTTGGCAAATTGTTTAATTTTAGAATTCAGCACACATACTTTATTTGGATCTATTTCACCTTAAGAATTATTTTCAGCTAATTCTTTCACATATAGCGAAGTATTTTCAATTTGTCTAGCAATTTCTATAGACTTGTCTAAAGATGGATCTTTTAAATCTAATATTTGTTCTTGAACTCTTTTTTTGTTAGTTCTATTTATAAGTTGATCTCTAATGATATCATCCCTTAAATCTTTAAATTTGCACTGAATAGATAACTTTTTTTGTGTCTTTCTACAACGAAACTTAACTTCTTTTTGAAGTTATCAGCTAATGCTGCTAAAGCATTTTCATATACCTCTTCTCCCTCTTCATCTGAAGAATCATCAACAATTCTAACACTAGGTTGAAAATTAGGTAACTTACTCAAAACATTTCTTCCTTCCACTCCTAGACACACTTTTAAAATAGCTAATTTTCTCCTGGCAATAAACACATCACCACCTATCGCTTCTAAATCTGTGGTGAAAGATTCTTTCCAATCTTCCCAATCCATGCATGGAGAACCCGGTTCTTGTAGGAATGTTGGTGGAGTAGGAATGGATGATTGTGTACCCATAGTTCTTGGTGATGGTAAAATAAACTTATTTCTAAGTACTCCTTACTAAATAGATAAATAAGTATTCACCACGATGCCAAAATTTGCTATAAATGTAAGCAATTGTACTTTGTCAAGCATTCCCCCTACACAAGTTTGAATAGTCACACCAGGCTTCCTACTAGTGCAATTGATCGATCCAATGCTGAAATATAGAAGTTGTAAATATTCACAAAAATAAATCCTTGCACACAAAATGTAACACAGCAGATCTCGCGCAAAAATGTACAGTCATATGGAGGGCACATGCAAATCGACAGCCTCCCTTACTGGTTGCCGTCAGAGACTCCAGAACAGTTTTGTTCAGTGCTCCTTTTGTATAACACCACTCACCGGAAAATTAATATTAAAAATTCTCCCAGCTTTCCAAATCGCCTTCGATCACTAGGTGTCCAACTATCCAAACAGCTTCCATTATGAAGAATCTTGGATTAGCTGTATTTTCCTCTTTCGGTATAACAATCTTGAATCAAACTAGAAATTTGCCCAAAATAATATTTAAAATGGCAGGACGCACGCCGTCAGGTCACGACGGCACGCATGTAGCTGGGTCACGATGATGTGGCGATGCTTGATCCGCTGCGTAGCAACCACGCTGTGACGTCTCTATACGCATGTACTTACGTCTCCTAACGTGGAATGCCTCGTCTCTCACCTCTCAAGACCCGAAGCCTTCGATCCACGCAATCCTTCTCGCCGGAAGCCTTCAAGATGTGGACGCCGAATTCCACCTCATGGACACAACCGTCAATCCACGCAACTCTCGCTCACAGCAGTGCCGTTGCTAGGATGCAAACCTCGCACCAAGGTAAAGTTTATCTTTAAACAGCAACTGTCCTTCTTTTTTTGGAGATCGCAGGTTTCAATGACTATCGGTACACTCCCAATAGTCAAATACGGTCTTCATCATCCATTCATTCCACTGACTTTATATGTAGAACGATGGTCAAGCTGGGGGTCATAGATTTTGATGTTTTTTCGGCGTAGTTTCCTTCTGAATAATAAAGTCCAAGAATAAAGTCTTCTAAATACTGTGCGTGTCCTCCTTGGTGGTGTATCCTACCCTCGTGGCCATTTTTGGGAACACAGGACACAATTCGTGGAAGAAAGAAGGCTTATTGTAGATAAATCGTAACGACCCCCAGAAACCAACCTCTCAGCTCCACGGCCAAGCTTCTCTGCTGGACTCTACAATCCAGATTCCAGCAGTTCCAGCAGAAGAACCTTGTTGCTAGGAGATGATGAAGATTACAGTAAATGTACTAGAACATAACAGTGGGCATGTCTGGGACATTTCGTTTTTTGATCTTCGAAAACAAACTTCTGCTTTGGTAGTTTATTTCTAAAAAAAACAAAACTTTGTTGTGTGGGTGCACTGAACATGGGGCCTGTAAAGCAAAGGTTTAGTGCCTTCATCGGAGCATCCTTCAGAGATCCCGCCCAGGTGTGTGACTAAAAAGCAAATATGGCTCTACTGAATATTAAATGTAGCTGGAAACAACATCACACATTTTGCAGTATATGTGTAATAGATTCTCTAAGGAGCTGAAGCAATATGGTAGTGGAAAGGTATTCACAGCAAAACAACACTTATTTTAATATAAGGCATATTTCAGTTGATGGATTCTGAACCGAAGTTAGCTTATTTGAGAATTTCAAAAAATATATATGTTTATTATAATTTAGTGAGAATGAGAGGAAGTCTACAGCCTTAATCGTACAATTGTACAAGCTTGTGATTCATAATAAATAGGATCCCTATTTTTGGGCATGTACCAGGCACTTCTGGGCGGTCTGGATTCAAAGCAAGCAGGTACAGTTTTCCTTCTTCAGACAGCAGGGCAATCCTTCTTCTGAATCTCAAACAGATCCAGGAGTGTTCTGATGAGACCATCTAATGTTGCCACATTTATCCCTGGTGCCAGCCTTTGTGTCTGGTCTACTCCCAAACAGGCTCTAATTTGTTTTTCCCCCTTCTCATGTTTTTGGCTTGAAACTGTCTAGGGGGAACAAAGGCAATGGCAGGCCTGGTGTCAGGTTCCCATGTGGGATCTGCAGGCAGGGTCCTTTGAAGTGTAGGGCACAGCAACTCTTGAGCCATCCTGTCAGGAAGACCCACTCCTTCTACACACAGGCCTATTTTGTCCCCTTGTCTGGAAGAAATGCAGAACACACTGGCATAAAGGCACAGTTAGGTTAGGCAGAAAAATGGCAACTTTCTAAAAGTTGCTTTTTTGGAATAGTAAATCCAACTGTACCATTAAAACGGATTTTATAATACGATTCAGAAGAGTGGATGAAGAATGTCTCTATCTGTTCCACAACTAAAGGCGTTACATATTCAGGGCCATATTTATGACCCAGTTTACGTCGCTTTTGCACCATGCAACCTGTTGCAAGAGCGACACAAACCTTAAGTCAGATTTTGGAAGCCACGGAAAGCTACCTTGTGTGGCTTTGAGTGGCTCCAAAATCTGAAGTAACGCAGGGCAAATCGCTGTCTTGTGTTACTTGCCCCTGGGTAGGCATTCTATGGGAGCTGCATGGGTGTTCCCACGCAAATCCTAAGGATATTGACAGATTCCGTGCTTTACAAGACCTGGTAAACCCAGGAATGTGCCAAAAAGATACACCTCCCAGGAGAGACGTAATGAGGAGAAATACCTTTATTTCTCCTTGCTACTTCCTCTTTCCTGTTCTGCATTCTGGAGCACACATAGACAGAGGAAAATGCCTCTAGGGATTGATTTTGTGCAAAATATGTCCCTTACTGCACAAAATCAATCCTGCATGCAACGCAGGCACCCGTACACCGTGGTTCAAGGGTGCCTGCGTTGGCCCTAGGCAACCCATTGTGCACCAGCACAGGGGGAAAAGTCAGAAAAGCGCCATATGCCTTAAATATCACGCATTTCTGCCCTTTCCCAGTGAGGAAATGCAGCATAGCAAGGTTACTTGCTGCACTGCATTGCTCCACTATTTCATAAATATATCCCTAAGTGTAATAAGGTAAGCCAGTCTTAGTCTCTGTGAAAGATAGCCTTACAACAGTGAAAAACAACTTTAGAAGTTTCTTACTGTCAGGACATGTAAAACATAAACACACATATCCTAATTTTATTTACCATGCACCCTGCCCTTGAGCCTTTAGGGCTAACCTTAGTGGTGACTGATAAGTCTTAAAATACAAGGTTTATGCCTGACAAAAGGTTTATTTTGCAAGGTCTAAATATCAGTTTAAAACTGCAATACAGGCTAAAGTGGCAGGCCTGAGACATGTTTTACAGGACTACCTTAGTGGGCGACATAATGATTTCTGCAGCCCATGAGTAGCATTTCATTTACAGGTCCTGTGTACATGTAGAGCCATTTACTAGCAAGTTATAAGTAAATTAAATGTGGCAGCTATATGTAGTCCAATTTTTCCATGATTAAGAGAGAGAGTACAAACACTTTCCTACTGGTTAGCAGAGTTAAAGGGTCGAGAGTCCTAAAGCTAACAAAAATGAGTTCAGCGGAAAAAGGAGGGAAGGCACAAAGTCTAGGGGATACCACAAGGATGTCAGGCCTAACAGCATCTATTGTTCTTTATGTCCATAGGTGCACATGTTTCAACTACCTTACTGTTTCCTATACTGTGTCTGTGGCTTTCTTCATGATCCAAGACCTCTTTATGCTGCCCACCCTACACAAAGCTACTATTCCAATCTGTGAATGGAAGTGGTGCATGCAATCAAAAAGTGTCAAAACAAAAAAGAAAGTATGAACCAGTTATACTAAGGCACATTTTCCTCATAGAGCTGTAATAGAATATAGCAAAACCAAGGGGCTTTATGGGATTGTCTACTTATTTTCTATGGACAACAACATACAATGAGCAACCCAATGAATTGTGGATGTGTACGCTGCATACACATACAAAGCAATTCCATACACACGCCTAAATGCTGTTGTCATAAACAGGTGTGTCTGGCTTACCGTACGTTCTTTCTATGTAAGGCTCCAAGGAAGCGGGACGCTTGGTAACTCTTTGTGTCACACTCTACAAATTCCAGGTATTTATATATGACTCTAGCATGCTTTAACAGGGAAATCATTATCCAGATTAAAAAAGGATATAGATTTACCACTCCAAGATTAGTCCATTTCAACAAATATCTGGCTGACCTGCATCAATATAAAATTGGAGCACTGTGATCGGGGGCTTCGTATCTACTGAAACAGGTCGGAGTGTGACATCATTACGTAACTAAGTTTGACGTGTCCTGTATCGACATATCCAGCATTTAATGCCTTTGTGTTATTAAGGTGTGTGGTTGGCTCACAGCATATGGAATTATTGCATAGTCGAGTATCTAACTAGGTAATTTTTTATGGCTATTGAGCAACCTTCTTTAATCCTGAATGAAAACATGAAGATATTACAAATAAACACATTTCATTAACAGCACCCTACTTGTAATGACAGCATGTATTTTTACCATTTCAGAAAAAAACATTATTTCAGAATGGGGGAGCATTGTTACTGGGAGAAAATGAAGAAACTCTTGAAAATATTTCTTGAGGATAAGTACAATTTAACATCAGTGTTAGAAATTGGAGATAATATTAGTAATTTGGAATTGCCTTGCAGAAACATCACAAGGCGAGCCCAGATATAAAGGTACTTTATATGAGCATCCCCAGGATGCCCCTTTACAAGTCATAGACAAACTACTAGAGGATGTGATCACATAATTCAAATCCACTAAGTAATGGAGTGTGTGATCTTGAAGCAAAAAGAAAATTACTATGCATTTGGATGAAGAATTTACCACCAAATACCCACGACATCAATGGGCAGTACTTTTGCTCGGAGTATATCTTGCTTTTATGTCCACAATGTTGAATCCCAATTTATTAGCTCTGATACCAACCTTTACCATGACATTATTATGTGCCTCTAGTACATTTATAGATGACATTTTCAGAATTTGGACAGAGTGAAGACAAGACAGCTGCCTTGTTGACTGGATCAACACCCAAGATCCCTACCTGAAGTCTGCACACATAGGGGTCCATTAGGATAACGGGCGGATCGCCACCGCCCGTATGGCGGTGGCGATCCGCCCGCTAAAAATCACCGCCCGCTGCTAATTTCCCCCCACCATGGTGGGGGGGACCCCGGCAGACGGAAAGACCGTCCGCCGGTAGGCAATCCACCCAATTGCCTACCGGGCGGAAAAGCATTTTATATGGTGGCGGTGTCTGGTAGACACCGCCATCCATATTACAATGCAGGCGAGGACCTGCCTTTCCGTGGCGGCATGGCGTTTTTTGACATTGGGGGCCCGTAACGGGCCCCCAGGGATTCTGGGGGGTGGGGGTGCACATGGGGGGTACCTAGGGTACCCCCCTGCAGTTCCATGCACAACATGGCAGGCACCGCGCAGTGCCTGCCATGTTGTGCATGGAAGTGCACGACATGCCTTCTTGGCATTGCGGCAGGCGGTGCTGAGAGCACCGCCCGCCGCAATGTCAGGAATGCAGGATGCGCCCGCCAGTGTGGCAGGCGCATCCTAATTTCACCTACGGGACCCCCCGCACCAATGGCGGGCGGTCCCATTGCACGACAGGATTGTCATCCTAATGATGCCCATAGAGTAGACAAAAGATCCCCTTTTTGGGATCTCTCAATATTATACCCAAACAAGGGGGGCTGATTACAGAGGTCTTTCTCAAACTAACATACTGTAATGGTGTACATAGGTTTGACAGTTCCACCCATAAACAGTAAGAGAAAAGTTATAGAACAACCTATTTCTCTAGCCGAGACAAAACTGTTCAGAACTGCCCAGATACAATGACCAGTGAGCAATCATGTCACACAAGCTAATGGAAAGAAAATATCCCACACAAAATGATTAGGAAGCCTGAAAAGGAGCCTGTAAAAACATCCAAGAAACTCTATCAGCCACATCTACTCTTACCCATATATACTTACTTTCACAATATTTTGTTAGTCAATATTTAGGCTACACTATTTTGGTAGTAAAATAGTTTTGTGCTTGACAGTTTGACATATAACCACAGTCATGAATTTACCAACTTCCTGTCTCGCAATGCCTAAGCAACCTGCTATGCCAGTCAGCATTTGAAAAACACAAAGGGGCTCATTTATGAGTCCTTGCGTCACTTTTGCGCCGCCGGTGCGGCACTTTTTGTGACGCACCAGCGGCGTAAAAATTGGAGCTTGTTGCACCATATTTACAAAGTGACGCATCTAGTGAGATGCGTCACTTTGTAAACCCCTGCGCTACATTATACCTGTGTCAGGTATAATGTATGCAGGGTGGGTGTTCCCACGTAAGTAAGCATCGTAGAAGTGACGCAGTGAAATCTACGAGATTCCACTGCGCCACTTCTAGGGTGCAAATGCGTCAATATCTTACGCCTGTCTCACAGCAGACTTAAGACTGACGCAAGCCCTTTCACATGGGGCTTGCCCCATGTGAAAGGACACATTGCTGGAGTTGCGTCACTTTTGTGACACACTCCAGCAATGCGTCACTTTTGCGCCTACAGATACGTCAGAAATACTGACGCATCTGTAACTCCCTGCGACATGATGCGTCATACTGTAAATATGACGCATCCATCATTGCGCAAGGAGGGCGCACTGAGAAGTGACGCATCGCTACTTTCACGCAGCGATGCGTCACTTCTCATAAATGAGGCCCAAAGTCTTCTAACCTGAGTACAACAAATTTCTGCTTTGTGGTGGCCAAGATAGGGGCAACCAAACGCAGCTGTGAAGGCAAATGGTTTCCTGCAGCTGGAGAGGTGTAGCTCGTGACCAATGGTAGGAGAGTCAAGGAGATGTGGCCTAACAGCTGCATCTGCTAACTTTGGAATTGGGAAAAAACAAAGTTCAGTTCCCAGGCTTAAGGGACATCCTGCAATTCTGAGCAAATGACTTAATATCCCTGTGCCTAAAAAAAACGAAATTAAGAAACACAAGAAAAAGAAAGAAGACACTCTTGGTTCATCAGACAACAGATTAGCCCATTTGCCCCTCAATTGCACGAATCTTCTCTCACTACAGCCTCTGCATGCACTAACCTTTCTAGGGTTCTTCTTGTACTGCAGACTTCTACTCCCTAATCATAGAAACCACAGCATCTGTCTGACACATTGACTGAATCCAGCCCATCCACATGGAATCCTTCCCCAGTGCTGAAAATCTTCTCACTATTTGCCCTCCTACTCTTTTATTTTTTTATTTTTTATTTTTATTAGTAAGCAAACAGTAAGCATGCAATTGACAGAGCTTTAAACCAAGCAGTAGGTAACATTGCAACTTTGTTGGCTTCATATATGCTGCTGCCAGATGCAGCTGTCTGGTAATCTGCTGTATGTGGGGCTGTATGCAATACTGGAGAAGTAAATGAAAATTTATTTTTTAGAAACACCTAGTAAAGAAGGACAAAAAACATAAAGGGGTATGGGGCAGGGGGGGAAATGGGGAGGGCAGTTTTGAGAGGGCACCAAGTCTTATGAGATGGTAAGAGACTTTGTTTATGTAAAGTGGCAGTAGAATATCCACGGGTACCTGCGGTAGAGAGCAGGCCGTCGGCGAGGATGTGTTGCACACTGGTGGTGGTTTAACTACCAAAAGCTAGGGATGAGGGGGATGATGCTAGGGGGCTCTACTCATTCTCAAATGTAGATTGCCTTGCTGGTGTACTTGGCAGCATGCATTTGGTTAGTGGAACAAATGTTTAAATTGCACCTCGTTAAATCCTCGAGTCACTTTGGGGCCATTTTTATAAGAGCCCTGCATCACTTTTGCAGCACGTAAAGTGGCACGTGTAAAGTGGTGCATGCGTGATGTAGGGATCTCATAAAGATGTATGAAGCCACGCAAAGCCACCCTTGGTGGATTTGAATGGCCTTATAAATCACGAGTAAGGCAACGCAGTGCAAATCACTGCGTCGCCTTAGTCTGCGTTTGGGAGGCATTCCATGGGCATTGCTGTGGGTTTTCCCAAGCAACACCCATGAAATTTGATGCTGCCCCAGATTTCCACCTGCTCGTCTCAAATATAAAATAGAACTTTTATGGGAATCAGATTCGCAACATTCTTTTTCCACACAAACATGGAACTCTATCAGGCAGAAAATACATCACACCTCATGTCACGCTAGCACTACACAAACTCTATATTATTTTTTTATCAAAGACTGTTCTTAACTCCTACTTCCATTTGCAAATATAATTCAAGCTTGTCAAGCTCCTGTTCCACCTGCCCAAACACACCAGGCACATGTGTACATGCGTTTTTCAGTGCCCTTGCATCAACTCGATCAGGAAGAGGATTTGTAGGACAGTTTAAATGCTCTGTTCCATTAACTTTCTTTTTGAGATTAAATCTATTTTCTTGGGCAGTTCCTCACCTACTTGGTTTGGTGCCTGTAACTTGGGCACCTTTGTGGACTTGCTCATTGCTGTTGCTTTTCAAATCATTACATCTATTTGGAAAGACACCACCAAAGTTACTTTCATTGGATGGTGGAATTTACTGTGTCCCCCCCATATACTCAACAGAGCATCTGCCACCTCCAAGCATTAACTTCTTCAGAAGGACATTTTTTGGACTCCTCTTACTACTTACCCATTTACTCCTACTGCACAGATCCAGGATGGCAATTCCATTTTTCAACGGCCATCAATTTTTTGTTATTGTTTACAACATCCAAATGTTATTAACTGCTGTTATGGTTATGTACAATGCTTTGTTAATTCACAATAGCTGTCCTATGTTAATCTGATTGATTGCCTGTATTGTTCCACTTTTCATTTTATTTATTATCTTCTCCTTCTTTTCTCTTCTTTTCTCTTTTTTTAATTTTCTTAATATTCCTTTTCTTTTCCCTCTTAATACAAAATTGCGATATTATTACGGTACTATTTTTATTAAGTTATCCTTCATCTGTCTGTAACCTTTAGAACACATTGTTTCAATATTTGTCATGCTCTATTTGTATTATATTTTTCAGCATTACTATGTCAATACTGTCTTATTACCCGGCTATAAGACACATTTTATTAGGTTGTACCTCTTTGATGAAATAATTTCAATAAAGCTCTCTTAAACTCAACAACAAAGGAAACTGTCAGGTTTTGGAAGAAATGAAAGCTGGCAGGTGTCTCTGACCCCTCCAAGTCTACCATGCTTAGGTAGGGAAGGATGGTAGGAGTCACAAAAACCAGTCGGAGAATCTCTCGTCTGCATATGAAAATGTGTTACCCTTCCCAAACCGTGAAATCAGTCCCCCTAAACCAATATTGGTATTTTACAGCAAACTAACATTCATTATGTGCTATTCTCCTATAAATAATGTAAGAGTTATTACCATTACTATTAACTCTGCAAATAAAATGAATACATGGGTGAAACTCAACTATGACCTAATCATATTTCAGTGAACATCCCTAACTAACAAGCATAGTATCTATATTGCAACCAGGTGAAATTAGATTATAGTTTAATTTAGAACATTTAATTGTGAGTGATGTACAGGCCTGTATACCTTTATGCCATAATGTTCACAGCTAGTGATTTGTCTCACACCATCTGTCTAGCAACCGGTCCACCTGCCCTGCCCTCCAAACTACTAGCATCTTTCATACCATTGCTTGCATGGTAGTCTATGGAGCATGGACCAACTACTCATGCTCAACTTTTGTTTCTGTTCCACTAGCAATCAATGCTTTCATTCAGATTTCAGGATGAAAATGGAAGCTTTACTATTTGATTTCCCTGTTTTGTGGCTTGATGGACTAATGCATCCACTGCAGGGACCTGTGTTCAACCTGATGGTCACAGGTTCGAATCACGGCGGGTCCACTCATCCTTTCATCCTTCTGAGGTCGATCAAATGAGTACCATTGAGTTGGGTAACAATAAACATCTGTTATTCAGCACCAAGATGCCTGTGGGTGAACGTGCGCTTTACAAATGCACATGTTATTTTATAGCTCCTGTGATAGGGAACCTTGCAGGTCCATATTCAGTTGCAGATTAGAGCCACATCTACCACCTTTAAATCATATTGCTGCAGCGAATAGAAAATTCCTTCTCTGGCTTATTAATGTGCACTTGAGCACACATAATGTAAAGGGGGAAGCCACATTAAAATTGGACAGGCCTGCATTTTAGGCCCTAAACTACTGACACAATCTTCAATGCATTCTGTGTTCAAACATTAGGCACGTTAACCTGCAGTAAGGCCATGCAGCATGTAACATCACATAACTATTCAACAGAAGCTCTGCCACACACATCACCGTCATCTTATGCAAACCTGTCTCATTTGATTTTTTTTTTTACCCCATCTTGTATGCAAATTAAACCTCAACAATATACGGTTAGGTCCCACAAGTTTCAATGTAATGTTTAATGTGAGTGATATATTCTTTTAAGTGCTATCACCTGAGAACTTGTCTCATTTCATTCAGTCGCCTTTCAAAAATATAGGATGCATTAGACTCTTTCCCTTTGACCAATCGATTCTTCTTGTATTCTTCAGTGACTCATCAAGCACTAAGGGGCATATCAGCAACAACCGGCGATAATTATCGCTCAGCGCTCTTAGCGTGAGGATAATTATCGCCGGGTAACGTGGATTTTTATCGCTGAGATAGCGTGCTATTAGCAACGCTTATCTCCTGAGCGATAAAAATCCTCACGCTAACTGCCTAATGTGAGAATATCGCTGGAAACCCAGCGATAATCTCACGTAGTGTGGCGTTAGCTTGCTGATAGGGACTCACAAACTTAGCCATGATATCCACCTTCCATAGGATATCATGGCTAAGTCAGTCCTGAAGCAGGCATAAGGAAAGTAGCGATAACAGGGGTTACTTTTCCTGATGCTATGCTTCATAGCGTGGGGCTTGATGATAGGAGAAATGTCGCTTAGCGACATTTCTCCTGTCATGTTAGGTCAGGAACGCCCACTTTGCATCTCATTAGAGATGCAAAGCTGGGCGTTAGGAATCCTGACGCTAAAGCAAGGTTTCACGTGTTAGCGTGGCCTTGCTAATTAGGCGATAAAATTATCGCCACTTTTCGTCCGAAAACGGCCGCAAAAGCGGCGATAATTTTTTATCGCCAGCTTGTAAATATGCCCCTAAATTGTCTTGTAGCTGCAGTGGCTTCTTATCACTTCATTTTTTAAAACAACAACTCTCAAAATTAAGACTCAAGTGCATGTTACATTCATTTTCAGTAGCAGTACTGGGGACGGTTCATGCACCATTGCCCTGATTCTGGTTGAAAATCTATTACTCTTGGGGTCTCTGTTTCACACTCAAACCTCAAACGTTTAGTCCTTTATTATTAAGAAAATGATTGGTGTTCCTCCACCGACAAGAATTATCGGGAAAAAGCGACATGAAAAACATTGCAAAGTTTGTGAAGCTGTTCACATAATATGCTTATGTTCATTTGAACATCCTTTACTGACTGATTTTAAGTGGGAAACTATTCCTGACACATCAGAACCATGAGGCTTACTCTCCAATGTAGCAATTAATTCAAGCTAATAAGTGTTAAATGGTAGCGGTAGTTTCAGTCGATAACCTTTCAAGTATTGCCCGGCGGTAATCGCCTCTTATACCATTCGATGATTAACCAACAAAAGAGGCAGGCGCCGGAGACTGGAAGGCAGGAAACAAAGTTTTATTCCGTCGGAGCAGAACATGTCAGATCGGACAGCAAGGTATCGTCTCGAGGTGCTCTAACTGCATCTCTGAGACCTGGTCTCTTATACACACGTTTATGACTTTATTGCAGGTTTATCATACATGGCACATTCTTGAGATCGCTTTGATACATGAAAGAACATCCTCAGAATCCCCGGCTCAGATCCGCTCCCACACATAGCTACAGTAGAAGTCCCCACCCCACCCGCAGTAGGAGATGGCTATCACACAGCTGGACATTCTGCCAATTCCCGGGGGTGTGTGCGACTGGTCGGGTCTCAGGGGGTGGGGGCCTTGATCTACTGTAATCCCTTTGATGTGAGGTGTTTCCCTTACAGTAGGGGCAATAAACTGCATCCGCAGGGCTAGGTGATGGCCTGGGATCGGTTCGGACAATCGGGCGCAGAGGAAGGGGGTTATCAAAAGGATGTATGACCATGTATGGGATGAAAGGAGGTGCTGGTCAGGCGCGGGATGTGGTTCCATGGCAGGGTCGCGCAGAAGGAGAGGTTTTATGGCCGATGCATGAGAGAGCGGGGTGGTCAGCGCGCGGGGGGGATGTTCGCAGCGCCAGAGGGACGCGCTGGCGATCGGCAATGAGCGGGGAGAGGGGCCATGGTGCCTAAAATGGCCGCCGTGTGTTTCTGCGTGCGGCGTTGGAGAGAGACAAGATGGCGCAGATAATGTTCAGTTACGAACTAAATTTCAACAGTCCTCCCTTTTAACATATCTCGCCAGCTTGTTAGTTCGGATCTATCCCCATAATACCACGTACTTCTACCTCGTACAGAGCTTTCATATGTTCTGCTTCAAAGTTCAGAGTCTTAGGGCAGATGCAGTTCGTGAAAAGTGAACATAGAGGTGGCAAGCATTGAATCCCCAGGCAGCATCCACACAGTACCACAATCGGTATTAGGATAAACGTAAACAACCTCCACCCCAACTTTTAATAGTGTCCCAAAACCAACTCCCAAGCGACCATCCTTCTTGCTCCTGATGAACCTCTGCGGAAAGTCTGTGGAGGTGTTCAATCGCCTTGTAGACTGAGGGTGAGTTATCCGGTACGTAGGTACAACAGCTGGACCCAATGATGCGGCATGCTACTCCACGATCAGCCAGAACCACGTCTAGAACGAGGCGGTTCTGAAGAGCTACCAGGCGGACGGCCTGAAGCTCAGCGGTGTTGTTGGTGAGGATGCCGGCTGTAATGTTCATTGTGGTTTCGACTGCCTGGGTTAGGTGCCGGATGGCACAGCTGTTTGCCATTGGACCCCACAGTGGAACAAGTCCCTTTACTGCATCCATGAACTGTGCTCCAGTGGAGTCGGCTTGTACAATGTCCTTTGCACGTTTCTGCCGGTGATGGTTTTGCTGGAGCCACATATGTTGGAGGAAGGATAAAAGCGATGTAGCAGGTGCCTCCCCAACCTTTCGGAAGCCAGGTGTAGGCCTTAGTACCACAGACGAAGTACATATTTGGGGAGGTGACAAAGGAGGGTGGGTCAACTGAGTCCAATGTTCGGGTGATACGACAGGAACTGTGGCCTACCGGCTGTGTTCCTAGGCCTTCGAGGCACACCAGACCTGTGATGTTGACGACGGATAGGGCCACTGTTAGGGTGGCGGCCGTTCGTTTCCGGAGGTAAGAGAAGGTGGGTCTGGCTGGGTTGTTGAACACCTGCATTTCAACTCGCTCCTTGGCAGGGATGTCCATATGGAAAGAGGTGTTTGATCTCAGAGGACAAAAGGGGGCAGAGGTTTTTCCAGTTTGATTCAGCCAGAACCCATGATAGAAGTGCGACACAGTTTTGCCGGAAGTGGCATGGTCCTTGTAACTTTCTTGCAGGAGGATTAGCCAAGCAAGGCAGGAGCCATGGACAGAGAAGGGCGAAGGGATGAAAGGGATAGAATGTCCAGTGGCATGTGGTAGCAATCCACAGATCCAGCAGTTAGTGGCATTGGCGGCAAGATTGTGTTGGTGGAGCAGTTGCACAAAAGAGTTATTCCAGAACTCCTTACATCTTTCTCGGAGTTGGGGTGAAAGTGAAATCAGATGGTGTTCTTTCATGGTGGTGGGTTGAGCAGTGGTCAGCAATGTCTTATGAGCGGGTGCGTTTTCTTCCATGATCCAGAAAGTGACCATGAGAAGGAGGCAAAGGAGAAGGGTAATAAAAAGTGCAATAGTCTTTGAGCTGTGCATTTTGTCAGTCTTTGGGTTTTTGTAGTGGATCTTCGGACGTCAGGTTGCTTCCATCATCTTCATGTCGGGCGCTTCCATCACCTTCAAGGGACTCGGTAGCGGGCAGAACCACAGACTTTGTTTAGTTTCTCTCCTGGAGGCCTTTGAGGTGACTAGGCTACCGCTCTGAGATTTCAACTTAGTTCGTGGTCTGCTTAGCCGAAGTTCCCTCCTTTTGTCGTAGGTTATACCCTTCTTTGGATGGCACAGTGGGATCGGGATATTCAGTCAATTCAAGTGTCTCTGTATTCGGGTAGCAGCTCAGGGATGGTCGGTCTTTGTCCAGAAGTTCCTCTTGGGCGGTGATGTTGTCGGTGGTCGTCAGGGTCGATGATACCTTCTTGCAGTGGTGTGCATGCAGCCAATTACGTTTCCCCTCCACTCGAAGAGCTGTTCGGGTGGTGATCAGGACTTGCAGGGGGCCCGTCCACCGGGGCTCCAGACTCTTGGTGCGCTGGAAGTTGCGCACTAGGACAAAGTCGCCGGGTTGGATGTCGTGTCCGGGGCCCCTGGAAGCATCGGGAATGGCTTGCAGCACCTGCTGATGGATAACAGACAACGTTTTAGTTACATTGTACAGATAGTCAGACATGAGGACGTCCGGGACGTCGTGAATGGATGCTGGTTTTGGTCCAGTCCAAAGGTTCATGGGTCGCCCGAAGACGGCCTCGTAGGGGGTTAAGTGGTGTTTGGTAGGAGTGGAACGCATTGATAGCAATGCTAGTGGGAGGGCGTCTGGCCATTTCAGTCCTGTGGTGGCAACTATTTTGGCTAGTTTGAGTTTCAATGTGGCATTATGTCGCTCAACCAAGCCTGCAGATTGGGGGTGGAAGACCGCATGAAACTTCTGTTTTACACCCAACCCTTTTAAGATGAGTTGGATAACTTCGGCTACGAAGTGGGGGCCGTTGTCGCTCCACAAAATTCGACAAAGGCCGTAACGGGGGAAGAATTCTTTCAGTAGTACTTTTGCGGTAGTCATAGCAGTGTTGTCGCGGGTTGGGTAGGCTTCCACCCATTTGCTGAAGGCGCACACAACGACAAGCACGTACTTCAGGGTTTGTCACCTTTCTAACTGAATGTAGTCCATCTGTAGGACCTCAAAGGGGTGACTAGGAACCCCAAACCCTCCCTGGGGTACAGCAGTTCCTTTACCAGGGTTGTGTTGGAGGCATATCAGACATTGTTGGACTAGGCGTTTAGCTGAGTCTGGGATTTTGTCGTTGTGCCAGACTTTGGAGATGAGTTCAATCATGGGGGCAGACCCTATGTGTGTGGGGGAGTGTGTCATGGTCAGCATGGGAATCAGGTATGAGTCAGGTAGCAACCATTTGTTCGTGTCTCTAGTTCGCCAGCAGCCTTCATTGTCTTTCAATCCCACCCGTGCCCATTCAGTCAATTCGTGTGGTGAGCTGGCCAATTGTATGTCTCTAACGGTTTCCCTAGCATCTTTCCATTTTTCAGTTTGTGACCTGGTCACGTACATGCCTGTTGTTGTCCTATTCTCGGCTGTGGTTCGGGCAGTGATGTCAGCCAGCGCATTTCCCTGTCCTATAATGTCCGTCACCTTTTTGTGTGCCTGGCATTTGATCACAGCTAGCCGTGTGGGGAGGAGGACTGCTTCGGTCAGAGCGGAGACTAGATCTCCATGTAGGATGGGTGTGCCATGGGAAGTCAAGAATCCCCTCTCCTTCCATAGGAGCCCAAAGTGGTGAACCACCCCGAAGGCGTACTGGCTGTCGGTGTAAATGTTTGCGGTTGTCCCCGCTGCTAGGATGCATGCTCGTGTGAGAGTAATCAGTTCAGCCACCTGTGCGGATCGCTGTGTGATGTGGGCTGTCTCAACAACTGTTCGGGCCGTGGTGACTGCATAGGCGGCTGAAGTGGTGCCGTCGGGGAGCTTGATGCATGAGCCATCTACCCACAGCTCTCCGTCAGGATCTGGGAAGGCAGTATCTCGGAGGTCAACCCTACTCTTGGTCTGTTCATCGGTGAGGGTCACACAGTCATGTATAGGGGACGCATTGGGGTCATTGTCAGGGAGAGGTAGCAGAGTGGCTGGGTTCAGAGTGGTGCATCGTTTCAACGTGATGTGGGGTGCAAGCAGAGTCAGTTCATAACCAGTCAGTCGTGCGCTAGTCAGGTGTTGAGTCTTAGTCTGGTTCAGGAGGGTGTCAACAGCATGGGGTACTAGCACGTGAGGGGGTTTGAAAGCACGATCCCCTCACTTTGTCGGATAGAGACAGCAGCGGCGGCTACCGCTCGAAGGCAGGCGGGCAAAGCTCTGGCTACAGGGTCAAGAGTAGTAGAGAAGTAGGCACAAGGGCGTTGCTTGGGACCTATGGACTGGGTTAGAACAGACAACGGGCATCCCTCCCTTTTGTGGGTGAAGAGGGAGAAAGGTTTAGTGTAGTCTGGGGTTCCTAGGACTGGTTCTGAGCAAAGGGCATCTCGTAATTCTTTGAAGGAGGATTGGCATTCGGGTGTCCAGGGGAGGGGGAAGGGGACATCTTTAGCCAACAGGGAAAGCAGAGGTTTTACAATAAGACTGAAGTTTGGCAACCACTGTCGACAGAAGGAGGTGAGGCCTACCAGAGACCGCACTTGCTTCTGAGTTTTGGGAACAGGGGTTTCTAGGATGGTCTGAATTCGGTCTGGTGTAAGCTTCCTCCCATCTTTGGATAGGAGGTGGCCTAGGTATGTCACTTGGGGTTGGCAGAATTGCAACTTCTTCCTGGAGACCTTGTGACCGTTCTCCGCGAGGAAGTGGAGGAGGTGGATGGTGGCTGTGACTGCAAGCGGAGTGGTGTCGGCCGCCAAAAGAATATCATCGACGTACTGTATTAACACCACTCCGTCCGGTAGTTGAACTGCATCCAGTTGTCTCTTGAGGGCTTGGCTATATATGCTGGGACTCTCAGTGTAGCCCTGTGGTGCCCTACAAAATCTGTACGAACGGGCTTTTAAGGTGAAGCCGAAAAGGTAGCGGCTGTCTGGGTGGATGGGGATGGAAAAGAATGCGTTCTTGAGATCAATAACGGTAAAGGTAGTGGCAGTGGACGGAATCAGGGTGAGGATGGTGGTGATATCTGAGACTACGGGGTACTGAGGTATGACTACTTTGTTAACCTCTCGTAAGTCGACAATGAAGCGGTATGCTTTCTCATCTCCCTCGCCTTGCTTTTTAACAATGGGTAGGATAGGGCTGTTGCAAACATTACTAACTACTTCTTCTACCACTCCTGCATCGAGTAGGGACTGGATGATTTCCACCAACGCCTTCTCGCCTTCGGGCGATATCCGATACTGTGGAAGCTTTGGGAGCACTGCGTCCGGTCGGACAGTTATGTGTACAGGGTCGATCACCATGCGTCCTACGTCTGAGTCGGTTTTAGCCCATAGATGTGTGGGTAACGTGTCAAGTAGGGACAGGTCAGCATCGGTTATGGAGAACATACGTCATGCAAGACAAGGCCTGAACAGATCTGGGTTATCGTGCAGTATGACTCGAACTCCGTCTGGGGAACATCTGATGGTAGCCCTGAAATGTTTTAGTAAATCAAGACCCATAATGGCGTCGGGGGTGTTGGAGGAGAGCAGAAATGTCGTGTCAGTGGTGTTATTTTCCAAGTCAAAGGAGATTGGTGTGGACAAGGGATTAGTGGAGGGCGTTCCATCAAAGCCTATTGAGGTTACATGTGAGCCAGACAAGGGTGCCCTTGGGATCAGCCGTTTAGATAGCGCACTACGTGTCGCCCCAGTATCTACCAAAAATGGAGACTTTGTGCCCAGGACCTTAGCAGTGACGTAAGGACCTTGCTGGTCAACACGGAGTTCGACTGGACCCCTCCCTTGCCCCTGGCGGTCCTATGCAAAGTCATGGGTGTTTTCGTAGTCGGACTGCTGGCACTGGTTCTGTCGGGGGCAGTCGAAGGTGTTTGGTCTGTCTGGCCTGTCGTTGGTGGTGTCGTTCATGTACCCTCGTCCCTGTCCTCTATTTCTGGGGCTGTTTGCTATGTCTCTCGTGTCCCTATTCTTGTTCATATCCAGAAGGACCGGGCACTGGGATTTCCAGTGTCCGAACCCTTTACAGAACGCACACTGATTCTCGTCTAAGTCCCTGCGTCCAGCGTAGGGTGTGGGTGCATGGTCTCTAGGGGGTAGTTTTCTAGGAGCAGTCGGTTGGTAGTTTCCCTTGGGAGGTTCCCTTCCTATCGTCACCCCTTGCAACTGTGCGATCATTACCCTTTCCTTCAGTTCCTTTTTCTTTCTCTCGGACGCCCTATCGTTCTCATTCTTTTGGTGTTCGTAGTACTGGGCCATCTGGAGGATAGCCGCGGGTTTGGAGGCTGCCCAACTACTCTCGCTGGTCTGTAACTTCTGGGAGACTTCCTGTGACAGACCCTTCACATAATTCTGGACAAAGAGGTGATGTCCGGTTGCAGTGGTCATGTCCTGGCCACTATAATCGGAAAACACTGTCTCGAATCGAGAGAAGTATTCGGATACATCCTCCTGGGGTTTCTGGTGGCAAGCCGTCACTATCGACCAGTCTACCTTCCTTTCTGGGATTAGGGTCTTTAATTTCTGAACAATCTTGTCTGGGAGTTCCAATATGGCCTTTAGAGGTTTCTGTCCAGGTTCTCGCTGCTTGTCTATGGTATCGAGTTGTACCCAGGTATATCCGAACGGCTCAGCGTGGTCGACTTTCCGGATTTGCTTCCACACATCAGCCGGCAGACATAACCCGAAGAACAAATCGATATCCGCCAAGGTCGTTATAGTTGAACCTAAGGCCGTACCTAGTTCTGTGTAAAAGGCAGTCGGGTTCTTTCTTAAGTCGGGTAGGGTTTTTCTAAAGGTCAGGATGTCTTGTCGGTCCCATGGCTGATAGACCCAGTTATATACAACCCTTCCCTTCGCATCTTGGTGGTTGATGTCATCGTGTGTTCCCTGACCTCGTGGGGGGACCCAGTAAGGGGCGGCTTCCTTGATGGGCATCATGGTATCAGCTTTTCCTGCCTGGGGTTCAGTCGCTATGGGGGTTTCTGTCTTGGTCGTCTGCCTGTGTTCTTTAAGATGTCGGAAGACTTCGAGTGTACGTGTGAAGAGGTCCGTCACATCGCCCTCTCCCTCTTCCCCAATATCAACCTTTCTATACAAGGTTGCTAAGCCTTCGGGACCTCTATCCTGGTACCTATCCTCATAGGCATTCAGAGTGTGATAACAAAGTCGTACGACAAAGTGTCGTCTGTGGTTGTCGGCATACGAGTTATACATATCTGTCACATATTCCTCACTTTCCTTCCGTTCTACTAGTGTTCTCACTACCTTATCAATTCCGGCTCGTTCACCCTTTGTTAGCCGATTCATTCTGGCGGAATCTTTCTTTCTCGTCTCGGGGTCATCTAACGTTATTGCGAACGTTGTGTTCAGTACAAGAGGCTCGGCCGGCGCGGAGGCCGTGAGGACCGAGGCCCTGGTACTGCTTTCGCTTGCGTTCGGGGGTTGTGGGTGCTGCACTATAGGTTGGGAGGGAGCGTATGGAGGGGGCATGTAGATGATCGGAGGACCTAATAGCAATTCATCGTTCGCCCGTTGCTTGGAAGGCAACTCAGGGTAGAGCGTAGAGGGGGTCCTAACAGGGCACTGGCCTGACGTTTCAGATTCTTGTTTTTGTTTAGCTTCCTTTCTCTCCTTTATTTCTTCCTCTAACTTTCTAGCGACAAGGTGAGCTGCCTTTCGTGGTTCTTTTTCTGCCTTTACTTCTTCTCTCTTTTTCCGTTGCGTTGCTTCTTTGCGCCACATGCCGATACTATCGAGCATAGTGGGCGTCGTTTTATTGCTACGTAGAGCTATTTCTAGTGTTTCTATTTTATGGTCATCAAAGGATCCCATCAGTGGCCACTGACTTTCGGAGTCCTTCTTTGTATATTTATGCCATAGTTTGCTATAGGCTACAGCGACTAGTCCATAATTAGTAAACATGTCCTTATTAGGGGTGCCTTCCAGTGGAGCCGGATGGTTCATCTCTAATAAGCGGTCCGGGCAGACCCAACTACCAATCAGTGGGGAGAAGATAGGCATGACGGGTTACAACGGGGACAAAAGTCTGCACTACCTATCTTTTCACTGCTTGCAAAGACTAGACAGAATATCTCTATTCCACGTTATTTGTAAGCAGAGAATACCTCCAAAGAACCAATATCGAACAACCAGTGTTCGGACAATCAATCAATCAAATGGTGAGAAAGAGACAGGCACGACGGGTTACAACGGGGGACAAAAGTCCGCGTTACCTATCCTTCACTATCTGCAAAGACTAGACTGAATATTTCTATTCTACGTTATTTGCAAACAGAGAATATCTCAAAAAGCACTATTCGTCAAAAACAATCAATGTTCGGACAATCAATCAGTGGGGAGAAAAATAGGCACAACAGATTACAAAGGGGGACAAAAGTCCGCGTTACCTACCCTTCACTATCTGCAAAGGGAGAGAGAGTATTTCTACTCTTCCCCGTTTGTAGGCAGCGAATATCTCAAAAAGAACAATCAAATAAGCAATACTAGTATTTTCAATCAATCAATCAATCATTTCGCAATTTGTCGTGTTACACGACCTTACCCGGACCGCATGGACAGTTTCTCGTCTTCCGCCTCCAGCGCCCGATCGTCCCCTACTCTCCGTATTTGCCGCGGCACTCCTGATGGCTCCCAGTCAGGACCGTAGATCACTCGAGAGAGGTCTGCTCGGAACCAGTGAAGTTCGGATGATCGGCTGCCAGACGAGGGTCTATCGGGCAGGAGCTCTTCCCGATCGTTGCAGTCGTTCACTCTGTCGTCGGGACCTCTCCCGTTGGATCCACGTGTCGCTGATGGGCCCCACGTTTGGGACGCCAATTGTTAAATGGTAGCGGCAGTTTCAGTCGATAACCTTTCAAGTATTGCCCGGCGGTAATCGCCTCTTATACCATTCGATGATTAACCAACAAAAGAGGCAGGCGCCGGAGACTGGAAGGCAGGAAACAAAGTTTTATTCCGTCGGAGCAGAACAGGTCAGATCGGACAGCAAGGTATCGTCTCGAGGTGCTCTAACTGCATCTCTGAGACCTGGTCTCTTATACACACGTTTATGACTTTATTGCAGGTTTATCATACATGGCACATTCTTGAGATCGCTTTGATACATGAAAGAACATCCTCAGAATCCCCGGCTCAGATCCGCTCCCACACATAGCTACAGTAGAAGTCCCCACCCCACCCGCAGTAGGAGATGGCTATCACACAGCTGGACATTCCGCCAATTCCCGGGGGTGTGTGCGACTGGTCGGGTCTCAGGGGGTGGGGGCCTTGATCTACTGTAATCCCTTTGATGTGAGGTGTTTCCCTTACAGTAGGGGCAATAAACTGCATCCGCAGGGCTAGGTGATGGCCTGGGATCGGTTCGGACAATCGGGCGCAGAGGAAGGGGGTTATCAAAAGGATGTATGACCATGTATGGGATGAAAGGAGGTGCTGGTCAGGCGCGGGATGTGGTTCCATGGCAGGGTCGCGCAGAAGGAGAGGTTTTATGGCCCATGCATGAGAGAGCGGGGTGGTCAGCGCGCGGGGGGGATGTTCGCAGCGCCAGAGGGACGCGCTGGCGATCGGCAATGAGCGGGGAGAGGGGCCATGGTGCCTAAAATGGCCGCCGCGTGTTTCTGCGTGCGGCGTTGGAGAGAGACAAGATGGCGCAGATAATGTTCAGTTACGAACTAAATTTCCACATAAGCGCTTGGAATAGATGGGCCTCTTGCGAAGCACTATGTGATATCTAGGACGTACAGCAATAAGTTGCTGACTTCAATGTTATATCTTGTTTTCATATTAATGAAACTTTTCTAGTTGACTTCTCAAGGTTTTTAAATTAAAGCTTGCTACTAATTGGCCTATAAACCAACATCGTTGCTTCTTGAGGTGGTGGAAATAAATAGCAATTACAACATTCAGTCCTTTCACTCACTATAAAGCTTTAACTTTCATTTAAAGAATAGCATGGAGGGGGGGGGGGGGCAGAGGCAAGCTATGTGTGAATCTGAGCTCCAGGCAGAGACGTTTTAAGGCATGGGCAAAGTGGGCTCTGGCCCAGTGGCCCCCTTATAGAGCCACCTCTGTTCTGCAGAGAGTTTTGCCCCGATGACCGTGAATACTTTTTATACAAATTGTTTTAAATACCTTCGCTTTTAATATATTTTTTATGTGGATTATCTGTGAGAGTCTTTCTATTACAAAGATTTTGCGGAGAAATGTGTTTATGGTAGGGGTGGGCGGAATTTGCTAAATTCACTTTCACAAATTATCGCAAAAATGTTAAAAATCTCCGCAAACACGCGGAAATATCGCGAAGATGCGGAAGTTTTTTTCCCGCCCTTTCGCGGTATTTTCTGCGTGGTCGCGGCTCGCCAACTTACCCATGCGGTTGCTCGCGGGCGCAGCCATCTTGTTTTCACTTGTCTCGCGGTGCATGATCGCGAGAAGAAAGACGTGATCGCGCGACAAATAACGTTACTGCGGGCGCGAACTGTCGCGAGACAGCGCAAATAGCTACCAACAATCCAACATCTCGTGGAGAACGCGACCGGACCGGGAAAACTTGTCGGCGAACGCAGGGATTCAGGTAAGGCGATCGCGCGCACGCGAGAATGTATTATTTTACAGCACGAGCAAGCAAAAAATTTCCGGTACAATGCGGATTGCGGAAATTTTGACATTTTCGCGCTCTCCGCGGAACGCGAAAATGTCAAATTATCGCAATTTCCGCAAGCGGAACGGAATTTTAGCCCAAGTCTAGTTTATGTTTCATAGAACATTCATAAAAAAAGTTCTTTTAGATCAAAGAGCACCTCACATATGAGAAATGGGAGGGTGTCACAGAGATTATTTGCAGTAATATTAGTGAGCTGCCATCATATGACAATATTGAAAACACACATCACTATCTCTGAATATTAGATGTAAACACATTTAAAATTTGGACGAGTGTGCCTGTGCAGTGTCAGTGAGCTGGCCATAGAAGGCATGAAAGAGGTGAAATTGTAACATAAATTCAAAGCTGTTCTGGACAGGGGCCCCCAAAATCCTTAAGATGTCCGTGCCACAGGGAAACCAGCACAGACCCAACCCGATTGAGCACAATCCAGACTGAGCCCGATGCAAGATGCCTGCGGAACCGCTTGATAGAGCCAGGCGATACAGGCGCACCAGGCATCGCCCTACACATCTGCGAGGGAGACCGCCCTAAAATGCAAGATGGCGGCTAGTCAAGTGAGCCGGAGAGATGTTAACAGATGCATCAAAGTTAGCTAAGCATTGGATACTGTTGTGTGATGGGAAAGATGGGCTAGGTGCGTAGTAGTGAACATTAGCATTGTTTCTGCCTTTTTTGGTGCATTTGTTCTACTTGTGAAAACGTAAGTGTAAATGTATTAGAAATAAAAGACCAGCATAATCTTGTGAAATGGACTACTTTTGCAATGACCTAATTTGGTTACTCTGCATTCGTTGTGTATAACAATTTATTTGCATTGCCAGCAATCCGCTAAAGGACTTCTATGCTCAGAACAACTGGCTAGTAGTTTCTAACGAGCAATGAAGAGAATGCAGAATTACTGAGTGAAAATACACATTTGTGCTCCTCACTTTATTATACAACAATTTCTAAGTTCATTGAACAACCACCAACCATAAAACATTTATGGACAGAAAATGATTCCATGGGTACGCCACGTGATGTGCGGCTTTTGTAATGGTGCTTGTGGAGATAGTTCAACTTCATGCACCGAGACAAAATCGTGAATAGAGTATTGTTTACTTAGGATGCATTGCTTAGAATTCATACCATAAGGTTCAAATTTTATTTAGGGGTGTACTTAACTCGATAAATTCTCTGTAGCATAATCGACCGGAATTACCTAAGAATTCTGCAAGATTACTTTTGTATTACGTCAGAAGAGTAATTCAGATTTTAGCACTATTTCTTAGTGCAAACATGACCCCTCTCATCCAAAATGGATGTGAGGATGCATTTTGGGCTGAGAAATAGCGCTAAATGCTGCCAAACACAATTTGCGACTGCGAGGATTTTCCCCAAATTTACTGCCACCATTCCCCAACATTTTCGTAAATCCTAAATGGACACGAGGATGCATTTTGTGCTCAGCAACATCACTAAATGCAGCAGAATACGAATAGTGAGTGTGAGAGAGACACTCGCACTAGGCAAATGTGCCCTCATTGTAGGATTTTTCCCCTCAAATTACTCTTAATTAGGCGAGCAGGAGTAATCGCATTATTATCGGTAATTTCACATCAGAGAACAACAGAGAATTACCGAAATTACTATGATTACTCCAGCGTGATCGAAATCTGCCCAGGCCTAATATTATTGTGTCTTAGATATGGTTCTTCCGCACTAGGTTGGTTTTCAGAACATTAGATGTGGAATGCAGGACAAATATAGCTTTGTACTGTTCTTCCCTGTTTTTTTTTTAATATCTCTTTAATACCTCTTTCACAAATTTAAATGCCGATGATGTCTGTAATGACACACAATATACTCTTTTGTTTAGCATTCTAGGATCAGTATCTATAACTCTTTGTGTGCCTTCAACAGGCTCATGATTGATGTGCCTAGCAGCTATTTTGCAGAGTCTGATGATGTTCCCATAAGTGCTGTAATTGCCAGTGTTATCAGATCTCACTTATATCTTCTCGCTCTTTGTGAGCACTTTAGGAAATCACTTAGTCTTATTTTCATCAAGTTAAGTACTAGATTGTGTGACTACAGCCAAAGGAAAACCATTGGCCATTTTTTGTCAGTTCCCAAACTATAAGTTGCAAAATGAACATTACCATGTGTGGGATCCATATGGCTGGCTAGTGAACCCAGAACGCCTTTGGAAAATTGTTTATTACCTTAATTTCTATGTGAGTTGTAAATGCACAATCCAAAAGATTGATCAGTTGTTACATGGAAGGTGCCATTTACAGTGAAGCAGGGGCCGATTCACAGAACTAACTTAAGACAAAATCCTAAACTTACTACTTTTGATATTCACAGAAGTTAGGATTTTGTCTTAAGTTTGTCTTAAGACAAACTTAAGACAGACTTAAGACAGACTTAAGACAAACTTAAGACAAAATCCTAACTTAAGTCTGTCTTAAGTCTGTCTTAAGTCTGTTTTAAGTTTGTCTTAAGTCTGTCTTAAGTCTGTCTTAAGTTTGTCTTAAGACAAACTTAAGACAAAATCCTAACTTCTGTGAATACCAAAAGTAGTAAGTTTAGGATTTTGTCTTAAGTTAGTTCTGTGAATCGGGCCCGCAGTGTTAAAAGTCCTCTAACATGGGATGTTGATTGTCATTTACAATTAAAGCCTCCATTTCGTAACTGCTTAACATTCTATCCCACTTCCAATCAGGAACTTGTAAATCATTTTATCGTGCCATTATTAGAACTATTGCCTCCTTTCTTCTAGTGAAACTGTAACATGTTGTTGAATTTTCATGTTTTAAAATGTAAACTCTTTAGGAAAATCACATACTGGAATTAATGAGTCTGCTCCTAGGATTTGTCATTCTTCCCTCCCCCATATCCCTGAAAAGGAACAGTTGTTGCCCCAGAGCCAATATCCGTGCTCTTCATGGTTACTTAGATACAAAAGAGAATTTATCATTTTATTTCTAGATGAAAAATATGAATCAAATTTGTATAATTTTCATTACAGAAACAAATATCTGCATCAAACTGACATTTTGTAGGTTTTGTGTTGCATTCTGGATCTGCATCATCAAAAGAAATTAGGATTGTAGCTTAGTAAGGGATTTTTTACAATGTTTTTGTCTTAATCACTGCTAAATTGAGACGAAAGGTGAGTGTCACTTGCCTAGTCTCTGCTGTTCTTAAGACCTGGTAGTACAACTCCTCCCAAAAGACATGATGTTGCAACGGGTTGGCCATTAAATTGTTATTGACAGTAGGCACACTCGTAGTAGATGTTTGCAGCCCCCTTCGCCTGCATATCTATGCTGTGATTGGACATGGCTTTTCAAATTCTGTCAATTATTCACTGTGTCCATCATATGGATAAGAAACATCACCACAGTCCCAGATTGAAAACACATTGGCTGTCAACATTATTTAAAAATAAGTGAAGGGGGGCTTGTGTGTGTTTCTATCCCTTGCCTGAATATAATAATTTATATCACCAATAATTTAATTTAATAGGCCTACAGTTTTATCGAATCCATATATCTGGACATGTTCAAGATATGTTTCACCTAATTCTATTTCTTCTGCACTCGTCTGACCTATAAAACACAATTTAGTACCAAAATATTATGCCTAATCATCGTCTGGCAAAAATAGTGTGCCCTAAATATTGTTTGCAAAAATTACCCCCCCATTGAAGTTAATGGAAAACTGACACCCAAAGCACCAGGATTACTGTAAACAATATGTAGGCCTTGATATATATGTCAGACGAAATATTTGATTCTAATAATCTGACACACAAACGTTAAAATGTTTCATACTAAGACAACTCTGAGGGGCATATTTACAAGAAAATGTCGGAATTCGGACCTGCGCCAAATTTGCAGTGCTTCGCTCCGACAGTCCCAAAACGCAGGGATGCACTGTATTTACAATACAGTGCACCCCTGTGGTTTCCCTAGCACTGGTGCAAAAATGTGCTGCCTAGCGCAAACGCAGGCCCCCTTGCACCATAGTGCATGGGTGTCGGGGTTGCAGGGAATGATTGTTTATGTGCAAGAAGTTGTCCCTTCCTGCACATAATCAATCAATAATGGCAATTTGTTACTTCGATGTGTGCTGCATTCTGCATCACACATAGAAGTAGCTAATCGTCATTATTTAATGATTGTTTGTGTGCAGGAAGGGACACCTTCTTGCACATAAACAATCATTAATGGCATTTTGCTCTTTCTTTCTTTTGCATTCTCAGCACACAGAGAAAAACAAAAAATGAGGAGAGTAAAAAGTATATCTCATTGTTGCGCCATTCTAACACCTGCTATTGGGTTTTGGTGCTGCCTCAGATTTACATATCCTTGTAAATATGGGGCAACGTCAAAATGCAATGAGTGGTGCAGTGGAACGCCCACAGCAACACCCGTTGCATGCCCTTTTACACAAAGTGATGCGTGCAAAGGGGCTGTATTTACAAGGCAGTGTTCAACCACTCAAAGTGGGTTAGGGCCGTTTTGTAAATATGGAGAAGGGCATGGCGCCACCAGAACATCGCTAAAAAGGACGTTCTGGTGGTGCTTTCCCTTTGTAAATATACCCCTGAGTTTGGTGAGAATTTATGAATAAAGGTGTATTACTGGCTTTCGAAAACGAATGTTTTCCCAGAAAAGTTCCTGCTTTTAGTTTGTGAAAGTTTTACCGTGTTTTTATTTCTCCTACTTCCTGATGAGTATGTTTTTCCCTCTGTTGCATTTGGTAAATGTCTGATACGGGAAAAATAAGTACAGGTTCCCAAAAATAAGTGCCAAGACCCCCCTATCGGCAACCACTGGCTCAAATTAAGCACTGGCAGTTGCAAACATAAAAATAAATGTACGCATGCACAATGTTTCACAATGATTGTAATTTCATGATAGGATTCCTGGAGTACTTTGGAGACATTTATTTATGAATTCTTAATGTTCATAAATCTGCTTCCATGTGAATTAGAGAGCCTGTTGGAGCTGAGCTGTGAGATTTGGCGTAGCATTGTTCATTTATCATGCCAAAGGAGTACTGGAGCTTTGCCCAGAATTCCTTTTGCAAGGTATTGCACAGCATAGTATAAGAGACTCATGGCCTAACATCTCAAGATCAAATGCATTGATTTATTTTCTGGATGCAGTATATAATAAAAAAAAGACTTTTAAATCAAAAGAAATTTTGATTGGGTTTAAAGTCTGTGACACAAACTATGATGTATCAACGGACTTTGAAAGAAACAGAGGGGCATATTATCAAGAAACGGTGTTAAAATTATTGCCGCTTTAGCAGCAGAAAACTGTCGCTAAAACAGCGATAATGGGCTTGATAATATGCCCTTGAGAATTCCCATAGAAGCCCATGTTCTGGTGTCCACAAGGGCTTCTATGGGAATTCTCTGCGGCATATTATCAAGCCCATTATCGCCGCTTTACCGGCGGTTTTCTGCCGCTAAAGTGGCGATAATTTTAAAGCAGTGCTTGATAATATGCCCCAGAATTCTACGTGGGAACTGGACTCAGGAAAGGCTGTTTTTATTAATCTTAGCTTTCCTGTGAAAACATTCAAAGGTCAAATGGAATGGTGACAAACAAGGTGTACAGAGAACAATGGTGGTAAAAACAGCGAAGCGTCCAGTGAATGGGGGTGATTTAAAGTGAGGTGAAGTGTAAGGTGATCAAATTATATTCTCATATTTGTATTTCAAAAAAGATATATAGGTTAATTTAAATGAAAGGAAATCCCAATTTGTCTATCCAGGGTTCGCAAAGCCTTCGCGAATAATAACTAACTCCTGCAGAGATCTGCTGAGTTCTGGTTGGCTGCCAACACTTCAACCAGGAAGTGTTGGCAGTCATTTTGCAACTAAGCTTTAGCTGAGTTCCAAAACACAAGAAGCAAAAAAGAAAAGACAAGGGGGCAGGGTACGAATACCCTAACCCTCTAGCCGTGGTCAAGCAGGGCAAAAGAGGCTTTTTTTAAAAATTCATGGTGTAATTCACTAATATCGACGTCAATCAAATAAAAAACAAGCGCAGAAAACTGCGCTTGTTATAATTGCAGCCCACGAGTGGGCCAGGTCCTGAGAGCATTAAGAGTTTAATTAGAAAAATTGAGGGGGGTGCATGGGACCCCCTTCCAAAGGCTTAAAAATGCCCTGGGGACCACCACATCCCGGGGCTAATGACAATATTAAGCAGGGTGCTGCACAGACCCACCCTGGGCCCCGAAGACCACCACCTTCCTGTGCTATAAATAAAAAACTATATAAGGGGGCTGCGTGGACCCCTCCGGGCCCCATGGACCACCACCTCCCAAGGGCTAAAAAAACATTAAAGAGGGTGTCCATGCGGATCCCCGGGGACTACCACCTCCCCAGGGCCAATTATTTTTTTTTTTTAAATAGGAAGGGGGCCACACAGCCCCCCTCCCAGGCCATATACGGCCCTGGGGACCACCAGCTACCCGGGCCTGGCCCATGCATAACAAAGGAGGCGGGCCCGCACTGCCACCCTCTTAGAGATGTGACAGCTCCCACCAAGCAAAAGCAAGCACTCCACTTCCAGCAAGTGGGAGCTGTCAAACTGCTGCTGCTTGTTTGAAGTGGAGTTTTTATCTCTTCCCTGCCTGCAGACATGCGGGCAGGGAAAGAAATGAAAGTAGTGCTCCTTCATGCAGGGAGCCAAATACTTAGCAGCTCCCTGCATGCGGGAGCAATGCCGGCTCCCACAGGAGGAGGGAGACGGCTGGGGCCTTGGAGTCATTCAGGGCCCCCCTGCGGTCCTGGAGAAAAAGGAGGGAATCAGGCAGAAAGAGGCAAAATGAAGGACAGAAACTAGCAAAGAGGGTAACAATAAAGATCAGAAACAAGCAGAAAGAGGCATTATAAAGGTCCAAAGTGAGCAGAAATAGGCAGAATAAAGGTCAGAAACAAGCAGAAAGAGATGGAATAAAGGGCAGAAATGAGCAGCAAGAGGCAGAGTAAAGGTCAGAAACAAGCAGAAAGAGGTAAAATAAAGGTCAGAAACAAGCAGCAAGAGGCAGAATAAAGGTCAGAAATGAGCAGAAAAAATCAAAAGAAAATTAAAGGTTAGGAGCGAGCAGAAGGAAGCAAAATAATGGGCAGAAAGAAGCAAAATAGAGGGCAGGAGGAAGCAGAGAAGAGAAGAAGCAGAAAATTAGCAGAAAACAGGCAGAGAAGGCACAAAACCAAAGGTAGCAGAGGGTAGCAGGCTGTGGGCAAGCTGGACAGGAGGACTATCACAAGGGGAGCTGGCACGAGGACCTGCTCCTGTGTGTCCCCTTCCTTTTTTAGCTGTGCACCCATTGACAGACCCACTCAAACACTCATGCACCCACTCACAGACCCACTCAAACACTCATGCACCCATTCACAAACCCACTCAGAGATTCACACACCCACTGACAGACACACTCAGATATTCATGCACCCACTCATAGATCTATTCAAGCACTCATGCACCCACTCACAGACTCATTGAAAAAATCACACACACATTCATAGACCCACTCAGAGACTCACACAACCACTCACTGACCCACTCAGACACTAATGCACCCACTTAGAGACTCACACACTGACTCACAAATCCACTCAGACACTCATGCACCCACTCACAGACCCACTCAGAGACTCACGCAACCACTCACAGACCCACTCAGACACTCATGCACTCACTCCCCCACCCACTCAGAGACTTATCAATCCTCTCATAGACCCTCACAGACAAACATGCACCAACTCACAGACCCACTCAGAGATTCATACACCACCTCACTGATCCACTCAAACACTTATGCCCCACTCACACATCCACGCAGACGCTCATGCATCCAGTCACAGACATACTCAGGCACACATAACATAACATGTGTATTCATAAAGTGCACGTTCACCCAGAGGTCTCTTGGCACTGAATAACAGATGTTCATTGTTACCCAACTCAATGGTACTCATTTTATCAACCTCAGAAGGATAAAAGGCTGAGTGGAGCCGCCGGGATTTGAACCTGTAACCATCAGGTTGAACACAGGTCCCTGCAGTGGATGCATTAGTCCACCAAACCACCAAACAGAGAAATCTAATAGCCACCAGACCCAGACCACTCATGCGCCCATTCACAGACCCACCAGACACTCGCACACCCACTCACAGATCCACACAGGCACTCATACACCCACTCACACAGCCATGGACACACCCATATAATCACTCACACACCCACTCACAGACCCATACAGCCACTCACTAACCCACTCAACTACCTATACGGCCACTCACACACCCACTCTCAAAGGTTACAGGTTACCGTTAGGAAATTAAATGTAAAGAACTGTTGAAATTCACTGAAAAAATCTTAGGTTACAAGGATGTTGTAGTTAGGAAATAGATTTTTTAAAAACCTTTTAAATTCATTGAAAAAACCAAAGCTCACATGGACGTTATAGTTAGGCTCAGATTTTACTCGTACAAAACCATTGAAACTCAGAAGTTATAGTTAACTGAGCTAACGATAACTGCACTGCTTATAGACTCACAAATTACATCACTCATGATATGGTTAGTGACATCACTGATGACAACTATGACTGCTTATGACCTCACATATTACATCACTCATGACATCACTGTGGCTGCGCTGAGCTCTGCAATGGCTCCGTGGATTTCGCATGTGATAAAAAAAAGTTTCCTTGCATTTTACGGCCCATTAAACATGCACCTCTACCCTAACCTCTTCATGAGCTTTACATGCTTATTTTCAACCGGGGACCATTTCACAGCACATAAAATCGCAGCCGCAACTTTTTTGATTTAGGCCCTGCTGTGCCATGTGGACCCACAGATGCACCGCGGATGGACTTGCTGATTATCCGCGCCCCTAGATATAAAAATTTGGATTTTGTTTACTATCGCCAATGATATTAGCAAAACAAAAAATGCACTTTCTATGAAAACTAGGTCCTAACTGTAACTAGTATATATATATTGGGTGATTATTTTCGCAAGGGGAGAGAGGAGGCAGCAGTGAGCTGCCTGATAAGGGTTTAAACAAAGGTGTGAGCGGGACTATCATATCCAGGAATTCTGTGGTGGAATGCAGTCCAACGCCATATATTTGGGAGCATCATTGATGTTTAGAGTTCCACTTCACTGTAATGAGAAACCACGAAAGACTGCATGTACCATCATGCATTATGCCTGGAGCCTTTAGCGCATTCAACACACCTGTCTATGGGAGGAGGAGTCGAGAAACCATTTTAAAGGGAGTGGTCTTTGAGTTCCAGGATTACGAACCAGCCTGTGAGACCGGCACTGATGACGGCCATTTCCGGCTAGAAACGCGTCTGCCCAAGCGTTTCACGGACTGCAAGGACAGCGCTGAATTTGCTCATTAAATCCTTTGTTTTGCCCGGAGCAAGTGTCTCGCTAATTTTTATGAAGATTAGCATTGGGTGTGTATATATAGCCGGTTTTTGCTAATACCGGCATTGAAACACGCCCTCTCGTTCTGGAGCCCCGCGAATATTGGCAAACCTTGGTTGGAGTATGTTGAGTACATCGCGGTGCCCCCCCGAGCAGAGACATTACCATTGGGTGATTATTTTCGCAAGGGGAGAGAGGAGGCAGCAGTGAGCTGCCTGATAAGGGTTTAAACAAAGGTGTGAGCGGGACTATCATATCCAGGAATTCTGTGGTGGTATGCAGTCCGACGCCATGTATTTGGGAGCATCATTGATGTTTAAAGTTCCACTTCACTGTAATGAGGAACCACGAAAGACTGCATGTACCATCATGCATTATGCCTGGAGCCTTTAGCGCATTCAACACACCTGTCTATGGGAGGAGGAGTCGAGAAACCATTTTAAAGGGAGTGGTCTTTGAGTTCCAGGATTACGAACCAGCCTGTGAGACCGGCACTGATGACGGCCATTTCCGGCTAGAAACGCGTCTGCCCAAGCGTTTCACGGACTGCAAGGACAGCGCTGAATTTGCTCATTAAATCCTTTGTTTTGCCCGGAGCAAGTGTCTCGCTAATTTTTATGAAGATTAGCATTGGGTGTGTATATATAGCCGGTATTTGCTAATACCGACATTGGGACACGCCCTCTCGTTCTGGAGCCCCGCGAATATTGGCAAACGTTGGTTGGAGTATGTTGAGTACATCGCGGTGCCCCCCCGAGCAGAGACATTACCATTGGGTGAATATTTTTGCAAGGGGAGAGAGGAGGCAGCAGTGAGCTGCCTGATAAGGGTTTAAACAAAGGTGTGAGCGGGACTATCATATCCAGGAATTCTATGGTGGTATGCAGTCCAACGTCATATATTTGGGAGCATCATTGATGTTTAGAGTTCCACTTCACTGTAATGAGGAACCACGAAAGACTGCATGTACCATCATGCATTATGCCTGGAGCCTTTAGCGCATTCAACACACCTGTCTATGGGAGGAGGAGTCGAGAAACCATTGTAAAGGGAGTGGTCTTTGAGTTCCAGGATTACGAACCAGCCTGTGAGACCGGCACTGATGACGGCCATTTCCGGCTAGAAACGCGTCTGCCCAAGCGTTTCACGGACTGCAAGGACAGCGCTGAATTTGCTCATTAAATCCTTTGTTTTGCCCGGAGCAAGTGTCTCGCTAATTTTTATGAAGATTAGCATTGGGTGTGTATATATAGCCGGTTTTTGCTAATACCGACATTGGGACACGTCCTCTCGTTCTGTAGCCCCGTGAATATTGGCAAACGTTGGTTGGAGTATGTTGAGTACATCGCGGTGCCCCCCCGAGCAGAGACATTACCATTGGGTGATTATTTTCGCAAGGGGAGAGAGGAGGCAGCAGTGAGCTGCCTGATAAGGGTTTAAACAAAGGTGTGAGCGGGACTGTCATATCCAGGAATTCTGTGGTGGTATGCAGTCCAACGCCATATATTTGGGAGCATCATTGATGTTTAGAGTTCCACTTCACTGTAATGAGGTACCACGAAAGACTGCATGTACCATCATGCATTATGCCTGGAGCCTTTAGCGCATTCAACACACCTGTCTATGGGAGGAGGAGTCGAGAAACCATTTTAAAGGGAGTGGTCTTTGAGTTCCAGGATTACGAACCAGCCTGTGAGACCGGCACTGATGACTGCCATTTCCGGCTAGAAACGCGTCTGCCCAAGCGTTTCACGGACTGCAAGGACAGCGCTGAATTTGCTCATTAAATCCTTTGTTTTGCCCCGGAGCAAGTGTCTCGCTAATTTTTATGAAGATTAGCATTGGGTGTGTATATATAGCCGGTTTTTGCTAATACCGGCATTGGGACACGCCCTCTCGTTCTGGAGCCCCGCGAATATTGGCAAACGTTGGTTGGAGTATGTTGAGTACATCGCGGTGCCCCCCCAAGCAGAGACATTACCATTGGGTGATTATTTTCGCAAGGGGAGAGGGGAGGCAGCAGTGAGCTGCCTGATAAGGGTTTAAACAGAGGTGTGAGCGGGACTATCATATCCAGGAATTCTGTGGTGGTATGCAGTCCAACGCCATATATTTGGGAGCATCATTGATGTTTAGAGTTCCACTTCACTGTAATGAGGAACCACGAAAGACTGCATGTACCATCATGCATCAGGCCTGGAGCCTTTTGCGCATTCAACACACCTGTCTATGGGAGGAGGAGTCGAGAAACCATTTTAAAGGGAGTGGTCTTTGAGTTCCAGGATTACGAACCAGCCTGTGAGACCGGCACTGATGACGGCCATTTCCGGCTAGAAACGCGTCTGCCCAAGCGTTTCACGGACTGCAAGGACAGCGCTGAATTTGCTCATTAAATCCTTTGTTTTGCCCGGAGCAAGTGTCTCGCTAATTTTTATGAAGATTAGCATTGGATGTGTATATATAGCCGGTTTTTGCTAATACCGGCATTGGGACACGCCCTCTCGTTCTGGAGCCCCGCGAATATTGGCAAACGTTGGTTGGAGTATGTTGAGTACATCGCGGTGCCCCCCCGAGCAGAGACATTACCATTGGGTGATTATTTTTGCAAGGGGAGAGAGGAGGCAGCAGTGAGCTGCCTGATAAGGGTTTAAACAAAGGTGTGAGCGGGACTATCATATCGAGGAATTCTGTGGTGGTATTCAGTCCAACGCCATATATTTGGGAGCATCATTGATGTTTAGAGTTCCACTTCACTGTAATGAGGAACCACGAAAGACTGCATGTACCATCATGCATTATGCCTGGAGCCTTTAGCGCATTCAACACACCTGTCTATGGGAGGAGGAGTCAAGAAACCATTTTAAAGGGAGTGGTCTTTGAGTTCCAGGATTACGAACCAGCCTGTGAGACCGGCACTGATGACGGCCATTTCCGGCTAGAAACGCGTCTGCCCAAGCGTTTCACGGACTGCAAGGACAGCGCTGAATTTGCTCATTAAATCCTTTGTTTTGCCCGGAGCAAGTGTCTCGCTAATTTTTATGAAGATTAGCATTGGATGTGTATATATAGCCGGTTTTTGCTAATACCGGCATTGGGACACGCCCTCTCGTTCTGGAGCCCCGCGAATATTGGCAAACGTTGGTTGGAGTATGTTGAGTACATCGCGGTGCCCCCCCGAGCAGAGACATTACCATTGGGTGATTATTTTTGCAAGGGGAGAGAGGCGGCAGCAGTGAGCTGCCTGATAAGGGTTTAAACAAAGGTGTGAGCGGGACTATCATATCGAGGAATTCTGTGGTGGTATGCAGTCCAACGCCATATATTTGGGAGCATCATTGATGTTTAGAGTTCCACTTCACTGTAATGAGGAACCACGAAAGACTGCATGTACCATCATGCATTATGCCTGGAGCCTTTAGCGCATTCAACACACCTGTCTATGGGAGGAGGAGTCGAGAAACCATTTTAAAGGGAGTGGTCTTTGAGTTCCAGGATTACGAACCAGCCTGTGAGACCGGCACTGATGACGGCCATTTCCGGCTAGAAACGCGTCTGCCCAAGCGTTTCACGGACTGCAAGGACAGGGCTGAATTTGCTCATTAAATCCTTTGTTTTGCCCGGAGCAAGTGTCTCGCTAATTTTTATGAAGATTAGCATTGGGTGTGTATATATAGCCGGTTTTTGCTAATACCGGCATTGGGACACGCCCTCTCGTTCTGGAGCCCCGCGAATATTGGCAAACGTTGCTTGGAGTATGTTGAGTACATCGCGGTGCCCCCCCGAGCAGAGACATTACCATTGGGTGATTATTTTTGCGCTGAATCTGCTCATTAAATCCTTTGTTTTGCCCGGAGCAAGTGTTTCGCTAATTTTTATGAAGATTAGCATTGGATGTGTATATATATATATATATATCAGTAAATCCTGTGGACCATCGACACCGAGACAGCCGCACAAGATTGCCGGACATTGAAGGCAATAAATCTGCAGGCACTGTGAGATGCAAATAGATTCTTTTCATCTTAGTTTCCAATGTGAGTGCACCAAACATGATTTAGGATGCCAAATTGTTTCTACTTACACCTTCAACTGGGCTCTTTTATATATATATTACCTACTGGCAGTCGCCGGTAGGTAGTTATGGTTAGGATCTAGTTTCCATAGGAAAAGCATTTTTCTTTGCTGAAAACTTTGGTGCCATTAGACAAATCTTCATAATATATTCAAAACTAGTCCACCACTCATTTATTCTGCTGTCAGAAATGTTTTGGGGTGATTCATAAAGCGGGGCCAAGAAAAAGGGGGGTCCAAAACGCTTTTTCCCCTTGTAAGCTCCAATAGTGATTTTAGACACAACTACAGCCCAAACCACTGAACAGAATTACATCAAATTTCGCAGAAAGGTAGATATTGGTCCAGAAACAGGGATTTTTGTAATTTGGTCTAAATCTGTTTAGTAGTTTTGGTGTTATTAAAGGCAAAAGATTTATGTATATATAGAGAGGCGGATCCACCATGGATCCACGAGCCAATAGCAATGTCATGATTGTTGGGCTGCAACCTGATAGAAAAGTTGCAGCCGCCATTTTTTGAATTGGGACATGGTTCCTAGGGGAAATAAAGTAGAAATCGGGTATAAGGGGTCAGGGTAGTGGCATTCTGAGCCATGGAATTGGTGGAGGCTTCTGTGCTGGGACCCCTCATAGGGAAGAAATTGTGGGACAATTTTGTTTTTGCATAAATGAGGATATTCTGATCCACCGCGGCACTCAGCATGGCCCGTTTGTGAATCTCTGGCAGATCCGTGGATTCAGCCCCAATTAAAAATCACATATACTCACTCACAGACCCCCTCATACTCCCACAAAACTACTCACACACACACCCACACATCCAGACACCCACTCACATACCCCCTCATGCACCCTTTCAGTCATTCACACACCCATACAGTCACTGATGCACCCACTCACAGATCCACACAGGTACTCACACACCCACTCCCATATCACACAACCACATATATATCAACATACACACACAACCACTCACACACCTATACAGCCACTCACACACCAACTCAGAGACCCAGAAAACCACTCACACACCTGCAGAGACACTCACACACACAGGTGCACATCAATGCAGTTACTCACACACCCTCTCACACACCCATACAGTCACGGATGCATCCACGCATAGACTCAGAGGCAAGAAATTATCCAAACACCTTTTTTTTAACACTCGAGGATCTGCGGATTGACCCAGATCCTCATAGATTCGGGTGAATTTGGGTAAATTCATGGAGCCAGACCCCAATTAAAAAAACATGCAATCACTCACATATTCACTCACAGACCCCCCAGGGGCACTCACATATCCACTTACACACCCACACAACCACTCACATAGCCCTACTCACACACCCATATAGCCACTCACACATCCACTTGGAGACCCAGAAAACCACTCCCACACTCATTCAGACACCCATACAGCCACTCACAAACACACATACCCAGAAACCACTCACACACCCATGTGCATACTCATAGAGCCTCCCACACACCCACTTACAGACCAAGAGAACCACTCATACATCTACTCACAGACCCACACAGACCTCACACACCCACACACTTACTAACACAGGCACTCACACACCCACTCACACATCCACGTACACACCCAAATAATCACTCACACACCCACTTAGACACCTATATAGCAACTCACACACCCACTCAGAGACCCAGAAAACTACTCACACATCCACATCAGACACCCATACTGCCATTCACACACCCACTCAGATACCCAGAAAGTCACTCACACACCCATACAGACACTCATACATGCAGTCACACATCCATACAGCCACTCACACATCCTCTCACACACCTATACAGTCACTGATACATCCACTCAGAGAACAACTCAGATACCTACTCACAGACCCACACAGGCACTCACACACCCACTCATACAGTCACTCACACACCCATTCAGAGACCCAGAAATTACTTACATACCCATTTATGCACTCAAACAACTTCTCACACACCCACTTACAGACCCAGAGAACCACTCATACATCCACTCACAGACCTCACACACCCAAATAGTTACTTACAAAGCTACTCACCCACCACACACAGGCAGTATTTCAGTTATATAAATTGTAATAGGATATGTTTGTATTAAATGTATTGTTGTTTTGAATTGAATGTGTGGTTTCGGTTGGAAACGGATCTGCGAAGCTGCCGTGGATCTGCCTGAAACATAGCCAGCAGACCCCTTATTTGGCCGAGAAACAGGATGAATCTGCGAATCGGAGTGAGAAATTAGAAAAAAGGATTTGAAAACAAAAAGAACCAGTGTTTGGGAAAAGGGTTGGCTCTGAAAAGAGCATTTGTGTTTATGGTGTGTAGATGATAACTACACATAGAATAGGATGCAGTCCTTAATGTTGTTGAGGAACTCCCTGTTGCCTAGGTCTGTGAAATAGACCCCGTCTTTTCGATGTATATCGTGTCCATGACGAAGCATAAATTGTTATGCTATATAAATCCCATGTTGTGGTCTCACAGAAATGCAGAAACAGCTTTATTGACATGTTTCCTGCTTTTCTTTATCTGTGGACAAAATTGGGTTGACCCACAGCCACCTTTGTCTTTCACAAATGTTGGAGATCACCAAGGCAGTATGAGGGAAAAGTGACATTAATTTCCTAAAGTTATCCTTCATTAGGTTGTCCAGTCCTATCCCAGTAATTGTGCCCAGGTCATTGCCACCACAGTGCACGATCATGAGTTCAGGATGTTGGCAATCTGCAATGCTTTCAACCAAAGGCAGCAATTAATGCCACTTCAACCCTCTCAGGCCAACCCAAGTAATATCTACATTAGGTAAAACTAGGTCCCTGTCAATGCCACTCTTTCTAGCACTCTCTCTGGACCAAAATACAAACTATGGCCCACAATCCAGGCTCTGCCCATTTTAGAGAGAAGCAGGAATAGCACGCAGGAAAAGGCTACAAAAGAATGCGGCAGTTTTGAAGATGAAAGGCAGATACAATAGCGGACAGTGAGTAAAATATGAAAGAACATATTTGATTGGATGGTGGAATTGTGCCAGGAACTAAAAATAGGTAGTGACTTTAAGAAAAAAGTAACTAACTCTGTGATTGGCTCTGGAAAAATAAAAAAAGTTATGTTGTTTGGGATAAGCTTGGAATTGCTAACAGTCAACCACACCTGCTACCATTAATATGAAGTTAATATGCTGTTTAGAGAAAGTCTTGTGAACTTTTAACCTACTGATAGGCAGATACTATTGGACATATTGCTACTATGAGCTAAAAGAGTGTGGGGGAAGGGAACAAATAAGACCGAAGTGTGACAGTGAAGAGCAGCTAGTATAAAAAAAGTTCTAAGTAGGAAGTGTATGTCTTGAAATTGACAATATATGACAAAATAGAATATAAATGAAAAGCATTAACAGTAGATTGTTGACTGCTTTTAAAGGCTACCATGTGGATCCACAGATCTGCCGTGGATACACACCGGGGCCGCACTGAGCGCTGCGGTAGATCAGCGAAAAACCTACAAAATTGGACTTATTTACAGGAAACATAGGAAGGGTTAAAAATAGTGACCATTTGGAAGTGGTATAACAAAAAATAAAAGATGAAAGGAAGTCTGTGATTTGCTAAGTACAGGAGTATGAGTGAGAGCACAATGCGAATGATAACCATTTTAGGTACTTTTCTACTGAGAGGAAGGAGGAGTGCCGTATTTCTGACTTGAGATTTGCAGTGGGAAACAGATGTTAACAGATATTAAAATAAAAGTTGGACAACAGAAAAGAGAGTTAGCAGGTATGTTAATTAGGCTGCACTATAAAAAAGTATGCTTTAAAAAACCTAGGAGTGTATATAAGCTGAAAGAAATATGTAGCTTCTAGACACTTCAGTATAAGGCAAAATAGAAGGGAGGTTAGATGAGAACATTAACTAAAAATATAGTGAGCAGCAAAGGAGGAAGAAGATTTGCTATACAGAAAATATAGTTATTTTATTGGGCCAATATGAATGAATGCACTTAAAATGAGATGTGGGTGCTTCCTTATAGTATATAATTTAATAGTATATAATTGTCACACAGTCTGGTTGGCCCAATTACACATACACGCACACACCCATACACCCGGTTATACACTCAGCCACTCACCTATACAGCCACTCCCATACCTATTTACAAAACCATACAGCCACTCACACACCAGTCTGACAGCTACTCTGGCACTTACACTTACACATTCACTCACACATCCACACAGCACTTATGTATCTACCACTATCAGAACCACTAGCACACACAGTTATACACCCAAACACCCACTAAAACATCCAGTCACCAATCCATATAACCTTTTACATACCCATTATGCACCCATACAGTCACTACCACAACCATTCACACACTCACACAGCTACTTATACATCTAGGAACACACCTGCAGAGGCACTCATACACTCACTCACATATCCACTCAACCACTCACACACTTAGTCACCCACCCATACAGCCACTCATATACCAATTTATACACCCATATTCAGACACTTTCACATCCTCTTACACACTGACCTAACCACTTATGTAGCTACTCAATTGCTTATAGTATGCAATCTAATAGTATGTCATGTAAAGTTAAATATATTCTGTGTTTGCTTTTCAGATATCTACTTGTGTTTAAAGAGGAATGGAAGATGGAACAGTGAGGTGAAAAAACCCAATTATGCTTGTTGAAGTAAACTGGGAAACAGATGACATTTTTAGTGCAACTGGCATATGGCATTTGCCACAACGAGTGACCATGTCTTGTAGTTTTGGTGAAACAGCAGGGATGGTAACCATCTGGTTAGGAGATAAGGGTCCCACAGATGTTCCAGCTGCTGCTGATGATACACCACCTTCTTTCTCTCTTATCATCCTGTGATACATCTTTGTATGTATAGTTTTCAGGTGCTTCAAAATAGAGGATGTGCAATGTGAATACTTCTTCACCGTACCTCTTGATAGTTTTTGCTGCATAGATTAAATTGGACAAATTTCTTTTCTCCTGAAGGAATGGAGAAATATTTTCAAACATTGGAGGAATTCTTTCAAGGTGGTAAGTCTTCTTCTTCTTCATTCTGTTCATTCCCTTCTCTTCTTTACTCAACAGATGAAATCTTAACTGTGAAAGAAAGCCAAAAAACTTTGGAGTTGTGGTTTTCAGATTTTCAAGAGAGATCTGAAACGCAAATAACTGATTTAGGGTGCGGTTTCCAATGTGGATGGATGTAGACTTATTGTATCCAGTGATAAGTTGAGGTTTGGATGTGTTCCTGGATTGGAGGAGGATTTGTGGTGGCATCGCAGCAGATCCACGGATCCATAAAATGAATGCAAAAAAGAGAGAAACTTGCTGTATGGCATTTATAGAAAGTTTACATAAAGTTACGTAACTTTGATTTGTTAATTGTTACTTCTAAAATGTATAATAGGAAGACATTTGTGAATAAAATGTATTTATGAACTTGTACATATGTATATTACTAAATTGAACTTATCTGTGAAATTGTAGTACAATTTATATTTTTAAAACCTGTGAAATTCACTTAAAAAACTAAGGTTATAGAGGCATTGTATTTAGGAAATAGCATTGAAACCCATAGAAAAGCACTAAAAAAAACAAAGGTTAGAGGAACGTTATAGTTAAACTCAGATTTCACATGCACAAAAACCATAGATATTCAACAAATATAGTTACCTGAGCTAACTATAATTTATGCCCTTGCAATGCACTGCTTATGACCTCACATATTACATCACTCATGACATGGCCAGTGACATCACTGATGACATCTCAAAAGACATCACTCATGACATAATCTAGCAAAGTATACTTCAATATACTTCATAAAATACCATTTACATTTTAAAAAAATAAGAAGATGACACAGGTGAGAGACGACGTACAGCACAGAGCTTGCTGTAACCTTATCAACAACTCCACTTACTTGTCACCTAAGACAGAGTTCTCAGTTCATAGTCCTATCTTTTCTGAACCACTACTATAAACATTAATGGCCAAAGTAAAACGTCTAACTGTAATGGCTAGTCTAGTGCAAACCACAACAATACCATGCGTGGACTTGGAAAGAGGTTTTAGTGCAAAGGTCAGATTTACATCAACCACTACAACATAAAACCAGAAGAGAGGTCTTAGCGGACAGGCCACTATGTGACAAACCAGTAATAAAGTTATACTTCATCCTGGACATCTGTAGGAGACATGTGTCAGTGTAGAGGCTAGTTTACTGAAAAATAGTACACCCACTTTAGAAACGGAATTATAGATCAGATGACATATGTTAGAAATTGAATCACTCATTAGTAGTGCAGAAAGAGTAGTAATTTAACTTATGCAGCAGCTTAATATATATCTTTAAGTCTCAGACACTTTTACAAAACACACTCACTTGATGATGTCATCAGAGATGTCATGAGTGATGCCATTTGAGATGTCATCAGTGATGTCATGAGGGATGTAATATGTGAGGTCATTAGCAATGCATTGCGAGGCGTAACTTAAAGTTAGTTCAGGCAACTATAATTGCTGAATTTCTATGGTTTTGTGTGTGTGAAATCTGATCCTAACTATTACGTACCTGCCACCTTTCATTTTTTTGTGTGTATATATATATATATATATATATATATTCTATCGAAAAAAAACATTTAAAACGATCAAACCACTGAAATTCAACATTTAAATTTATTTCAGGTAACTATAACTCGTGCTTTAAAGTAGCTATAACTAATGCCCCCGCTATGCACAGTGTTTTCATCAATTATGTAATTTCAGGTGTTGCAGTGATGTTATCAGTGATGTCATAGAACATATCATGAGAGATGTAATATGGGAGGTAATTAGCAGTGCATGGCGAGAGCCCGAATCATAGTTATGGTAGAGCATTAGTTATAATTACTTGTGATAACTGTAACTGGTGAATCTCAGTGGTTTTGTTCATCTAAACTGTAAGTTTTAACTGACATTTTTACCTAACTAAAATGTTTTTTTAACCTTGGGTTTTTTAATGAATTTCTAAGATTTTTTTAATGTACAGTAACATATTATTACAATTCCTAACAATAAAGTCACTTTCACCTTTGCTTTTTCAGAGATTTTCTATTTTTTTAACATAAAGTAAGATGTCCAGGGCCAGGTTATGTGAACCAACCCCCCCAACTGAAGCCCAATCCCACACTGGCCATGCGCTCCATGAGGTTGGGCATAGGGCCCGGCCTTGGACATCATGCTTTACTATAAAAAAAAAACATACAAATTCACTGAAAAAAACTAAGGAAAAAGTGACATTATAGTTAGGAATTTTAAAAATATGCTTGCACGGCTCACTATGTGATGTTATAAAGATTATCATTTTAATTAAGGCCACATACTGACTGTCAAAATGTCAGAACACCAACATAGAAAAAGTAGGCTTATTGGCTTTATCAAGAAGTTAGCATATCAACTTATATAAAACAGACCTATTGTCTTTGTCAAAAAGCAACTACTAATTATAATCAAATGTATATTCTATGTAGTGATCGTCATAATGTCCTTTAATGAAGCCTTTTAAAAAGCATCAACATGTCTTTAAGTCTTTGTGTTATCATTTTTCCGGCCCAAAAATGCAGCCATAGAACCAAGCTGAAGAGCACAGAGCTCCAGCATCGAAGTATTTTAAACAAATATGGGTAAGCTCTTATGGGGTCACAAATTCAATGACCCAGGACACTTACTTTTTTTTTTATGTTGCTAGTGGACTGCTGTGCTCTGAGCACTCCCTCCCCCCTGCAACATTTAAAAAAAAATGCTTGGTGGTACCCCAGCCCCTTTTAGGGGGTACCATCATGGTCCAAAAAATATTCCACAAGATACTGTATAGCATACAACAGAAACAAAAAAGCCCTTGCAAGGCATTATGAGGTGCCCATTCCCTGAAGCAGTGAATAATTTAGCATTATTTTTAAATATTTTTTTTATGTGTGTGTGGGTGCCCACCCAGGGCACCCATACCACTGATTAATGTTGGGGAGCTGTGGGGGGAAGCCCAAAAGCCCCTGAGTCCCATAGTGGGTGCCAGTGGGAGCTAGCAATTTTTTGTTAAGTGGGTGCCCCAGTGCCTTCCCGGGGTACCCCAAACACTACCTTCATTGGGGTCGTGGGGGGAGCTTCAAGGCATTGACAGCCCCTGAAAGGCTCTCCAGCAGCCTGACCATGGGCAGATGCAGACCTGTCCTACATCTGCCCAGCTGCGCAGTCTCAACTGGACCTACCCGTGCCCTGCTGCTAGCCTCTTCTTGAGTGAGTCCTGATTCGAGACTAGCTTGCATTTGGCTGGGTTCAAATGGATGTCATGTGGTGTGCAAAATAGCAATGCAGGGTGTGGCAGGACCTGGCTTCATTATGTTGCTTTGGCCCCCGGCGGGAGCAGTTTTCTTCACTGCACCTGCCAGGTGGGAGCAAAGTTGTTTTTCCTGCTTGGGATAATTGATCTATCAGCCACAAGGGATGAGGTTACTAGGGCCTCTACCACACTCGGGGTAGAGGGCCATGTGGCCCCTCCCCATTATAAAAATACTGGCCCTGGGCGATATGGTCCCTCGGGCCTCATGCAGGCTGCACGCACACCCCCACAAAACAAAAAACAATGCACTCCAGGCTCTGCACCATCCTGTTTTTAAAAAGAAACTAAATAGGCAAGAGACCATCATATTTTGTTTATCGGACCCTTGGATTTGCTGTGCTGATTAAAAAATGCTGTTTTGTCCCCGGGTGCCCTCTGGGACATCCCCTACCAGGCCTTGAGGGACCAGGTATCCTTACCCTGTTCCCCTATGTGTTTATGTTTTACTTTTTTCTAGGACAGGGGACCAAGCCCCCAAGTCCCAAAATGGATGCCACCACATCTTCGTTGATGTGGTGACAGCCAATCAGATCTTATCTCAAGACCTTATGTCGCCATGGCATGATGCATCTATACGTTTTATGCCTTGATTTCTCAAAGATTACTGAATGGATATACATCAAATAAAAAGCATGCTTTCTGGACCAAGATTTAGCCAAATTTGGTGTAATTCCATTCAGCAGTTTTTGCAGTGTCACTGTTCAGTTTTCAGATGGAAAACTAATTAGGGAAAATGCGTTTTGGGACACTACCCCACCCCCTTTTTTTCTTTGCCCCTGCTTGACGGATCATCCTGAAACCAGGAAGGAGCTGAGGTGAGTGAGACTTCTTTTCAGAAAGTTTCAAGAAAATTCTTCAAACAGTACCAAAGTTATTAAACCAAACAATCACTGTGTCACTCTCACTGGAACCAAGCTGTACCTGGCTGATGAGCCCTAACTAGGGCGAAACAGGTCATAGGTCACTTGTATTCCGTTTCAGGGAGGACCTGCCTGGCAGTTTTGGTTGGACTTTTCCAACAGGGTCAACACTGATTTGCATATGGCTGGATCCAAACTGAGGGGGCATGCTGTGCAAAATAATGATGGACTGGGATGCATCCCAGAGTAATTACCAACGGCTGAGATTAATTCAAGCATTCTATCCATTACTTTTTGGTTGTGAGCGGGTGGAAATATCATGTTTGGTTTCTAAGGAATTATAATTTAAAATCCTTTTTAATGGTAAAGTTGGATTTTAAGTAATAACTCTGAAAACGCCACATTTAAAGGTTGGCTTTTTCTGGGTCACATGACTGGGTGTATTTGCCAGTTGGCCTTTGTGTATTTTGTGTTACCCCGAAACTGGTCCCAGGATGCTTGTTTCCGGTCCAGGGAAGACATGGCTTTGCAGTTCGGGCTGGACTGTTCCCATGAGGTACAGGGTCAAGACTGATTTGCATATAACTGTGTCTGAACTGGGGTGGCGAAGTGATCTAAAGAACGATGATGGATTCAACCCAGATCCATTATCCAGATCTAGATCTGAGACTGGGGGTGAATGTTTGAAAAGTTCCAGCACTCCGTCGATCATCTCCTTTTGTTTGCTTTGTGTATTCCTCCCAGACAGCCACATAATAGAAGGAATGGATGTTGCCAGGATGGGACATTCTAACTTGATGAGAGGGGCAGAGCTGTCAGCTGTCATACTTGAGCTTCAAAGAAAACACTGGCTCAGCCCACTCACACAGAACCTCACACCAGCCTTTTGTGACACAAAATCCAGTGGCGCCAGACCACGGAGGCAGGAAAGTCCAGAACTAGATGTGGGGGGATGACTGGATGCTTCTCCTATTTCACAACTAGCACCAGGTATACACATTGGACCCTCAGACCAACTCTTCAGATCACTTCTGGACAGGCGGAAGACTCAGAAGTAGGACTGCTTGTCTGTCCTGCTGAAAGAAGGACTGCCTTGCTGATCTGCTGCCTGAGGAAGGAAGACAGGACTTGTTCCTTCTACCCAGAACCACCAGAGTGACTACAAGTGCTAGCTGACTGGCCTCCTGTGCTGAGCTACAGGGACATAACAAGCTCCAGAGACCTGCCTTGCATCTGCCCAGCTGCCGGGTCTCAACTGGACCTGCTTGTGCCCTGCTTCTGGCCTCTGCTGAGTGAGTGCTGATCCCCAAGTGGTGCAACCCCCAGTTCCTAGACCCATGGCTGGCATCAGAGTGTACTCCTCCTGGCCCAACTGTGGGTTTCCTCTGAACTGACTCAGCACGATGCAACTCAATGTAGCACGACGCATGACCTCGCAGTGCAGCACCCCCCAGACCCTGAACAGCGGATGCAACATTCTGCATCGAGGACATAAAGTACAATTTTCAGAGGTGCTAACCTGGTCCCTGTATCTGGCCCACACTCCATTGCGGTGGGCCTGAACTTGTGGCTTTGTTCCAGTCCGGCGCAACCAGATAACCACAGTTGATGTTTTGTGCTTTTAGGTGCTATACTTACCTTAAAACTTTGGAATTATATATGTCCAGGCATCAGAGACAGAATGGGTTAATGCTGCCCTAATGGGTTTTGTTTGTAAAGTTCTACCTTTCTGCATTGCAACCTTGTCCCAGTGACTATGGTTACAATCATGGCACTTTGTGAAAGTGAATGCTGACCCTTGCAGGCCTTCAACTTTGCTTTTGCACCATGTTTAAAGGATTCTCAGAAGGAATACTGACTCCTAGATGTTGATGAAGCAGGGATTCTGTGAATCTATCTTAGAGGACTCTGAATCCTCGTGGCCAGATTATATGCACTATGCCAAATTCATACATCTGGCACAGTGCAAAGAAGTGTGGAGATTACATTGTAGATGCTGTGTAAACATTATGTGAAAAGAGCCAGCCAACAATGCATCTGGCTCATTCATTGTATTAAGGATTACGAGTATACGTATGGGAGTGGTAAGATTCTAAATCCCCCAAGGGCCAGGCTTTGACCATGTCCCATGAAAATGACTTATGGCTTGATATTGAACATATTAATCACTGTTCTCATGCAACATTTGCTATTTCTTTTTTCCCCTCATTTTATCCCTATTTCCATTTTGTAATCCTAGTTTATGAAGGTTAGGATATTCACAAAATTTTGAATAGCCTATTTTTCACAGATTGTATTCAAGGACTGCATCCATATTTCTTTTTTTTTTTATCTCAGGCTTTGATAAATTGATCTTATTTGGCACTAAAGGTAAAGGTAAATTTACAAGCATGCAGCACATTTGTTGGGAGAGTAGGCGCAGTAACAGACACGGCGGAGACAAATAGCAGGGCTACTCTTCATCAAAGTCTGTGATCAGTGGCGACTGGCACTGATCGGGGCGGGGGTGGAGGGTGAGGGGTGTAAAAAAAAATAGACAAAAACGTACCTGCTTGCCGCATCTCTCTCCTGGTCCCTCATTGTCTCTCCTGGCCAGAACAGGAAGGAGGAAGCACCAGGCTCCCCATAGCCAATCACAGCACTGCAATGCAGCGTTGTGATTGGCTCCCCTAAGCCAATCATAACTTTGCAATGCAGCTTTGTGATTGGTCTGAGCGATATGGTTCGGTGCTCATACAGGCAGTGGGGCCCTGGGCCTGTTCTCCATCCAGGTTGTAATACAGCCTGGGTAGAGAACAAGCAAAGTGCGCATGAATGTTTGGCCAGCCCAAGACGGCTGGCCAAACATTCATGCGCACTTGGAGTGGGCAAACCACTCCTCCCCCTGCTACTGTGTGAGCATCCCGACCTGCCCAGCTCGCAAAGCGGCCACAGCAGGAGGACATAAAATGATACATAACATTGATTTACTATCATTTTATGTCTCCTTTATTTCACAGCTGCGATGCCGTGGGCAACGCTCCTCACTTTAGCAGAGGAGCCGCCATTGTGTGTGCACACATACTGGATGACATAAATTATGAGTTATTGGAAGGTCAAATTATGCAGCATGGTTGACTAAGAAAAGGAAAAGACCACTTTCTAGAACATTTGAGGCCCAAGTCACAAACGTAAACATAGGGGCAGATTTACGTTCCCTTACGCATCCCTGCAAATCAGCAGGGATGCGCCAGGGAAGATGAGTCACACAAGTTTGCCCTTGCGCCACCGCAGATGCGCCGCATTTACAATGCGGTGCATCGTGACGCAAGGACAAGCAGATGCGTGACGCATCTGCCGGAGTAAGGTTGGCGCAGTGCTGAAGTTGTGCCGCAAGCGTGAAGCAACTCCAGCACTGTTCCAACCTGGCCTATCCCTAACATGGTGCGTCACGCCTTACACCTGCTTGAAGCAGGCGTAAGGATTTGACACACCAGCGTCGGAAAAGTGACTGCGTGAAATCTTGTAGATTTCACTGCGTCACTTTTCCAATGCTTTTTCCGATGTAACGCCCACCCTGCATACATTAAACCTGACGCGGGTTTAATGAGGCGCAGGGCTTTACAGCGTGACGAATCTCCCTAGATGCGTCACGTTGTAAATCTGTCGCAGCATGGCTCAAGCTTTGCGTCGCCGCTGCGTCACAAAAGTGACGCAACGGCAGCGCAAAAGTGGCGCACGGGGCTTGTAAATCTGCCCCTTAGACTTTAGTCTAAGTTTACTACTTTTAGTTTTCACAAAGTTGAAGTTAAGAGTCGTAACTTTATGAGGCAGAAGTCTCCGCAGTCATAAAGTTACTATTAAATCACAGTTTTGTGACTGCATAAAAAGAGTAAATTTACACAACTGTGTAAGTTTGCCCTTTTGAATTGGCTCCATACTTTTTCCGAGTCTCCCCACTTATGTGTACTAAAGATAAACTCAATAGACCATCTTCACAAAGGTAAACTTACACTTTTGTGGAACTTTGCAATTGTGTGGAATTCACAAAGGAATTTACAAGTAGTATCTTTAGGCGTGCGTAGTCTCTGCACATAAAAATCTTTCAGAATAGCAAACAACCCTAAAGTTACAAACGAAAGTGTAACTTTACCTTTGTGAATCAGGCCCAATGTGTTGGCAGAAGTCCTGATGAAGGGGATTTTAATTGATTCAGACTCATGGCTAGCCACAGAAGCACATCTTCATGAAAGCATGCATCGTGTGTCTCCGTGCTCCGTTGTCGTTTCTCGGCTCCAACAGCTGCACTAAATGTGCCCTCCCTGCGTTGAGAGACAAGGACCTGTTACCATGACAACAGCGATGGATTATTCCTCAAGGTACTCGGATATGTTTTATTTACAGCTTTAGAGACAGGTTTTATATTCCAGGATCTCATCCTCAAGACGATTGCTCCCGCCCTGACACGGAACAACCGCAGGTGGAGATACCAGGGGAGCAAGGAGTTAAGAAGTGTCTCACACTCAACATCCCGTGTTTGTTTCACACCTGTGAGCAGCTGACAGGGCTAGCCCATCAGTCTCTGCTACCCAGGTGAACGCGCACAGAGTGTGCTACGTGGGACTGCTTGGATGACATAAATACCATGTCCTATTTATCCTTTACAGAAATAGCAACACTGTAGGCATAGAGTTCTGGCATTAACTCCAAAAGGGCGATAATGTAATAATACAATAGTAAAATATTTTTGCCACAATATTTAGTCCATGTCACTCTGGTACCAGACCCCTCAGGCTTTTCCTTTGCAACCAGTGGAGTAGCCAGTGTGGCCCTGGTACAAGGCAGGAAACGGGCCCCCAGGCCCTCGTTCGAACTGTAAAATACAGCAATGATCAGGGTTCAACAGGCCCCTCATTCCTCCGGTGCCACTGCGCCTGCTGCACTAATGAAACCTATGCCCCCTGTTTCCTACCACTGGTTAATTATGTGTTTGTATTTTTTATAACACCGACAAAACCTGAATGGGTGACCAAGCGCTTAACATAGGACGAAGAGACCGCCCATGGTGAGCTCGGACAGTCCTAAAAGTGAAGACTCGAGTTGCAAGTGATGAAAGAACAACAACCTAGATTGATACATGATGTGGAAGGAGCCCACGGTATGTAGTAGGTAGAAGAGGACATGAAGTACTTAGTAACATAGAGGAGAACATGTTACATAGAATTATAGACATGCAGAATTATAGACTATACCAGTCCAAGATTACACAGATGGCCAGTTATGAAATGACCTTGAAGTCTGAGGACAGCTCATAGGTGGAAGTGACGATGGAACATCAAATAGTCCAGCTTTCCTTTAAATAGTTGATAGGAGGGATTAGTCTGCATAAGGTTCCACATTTAGGTGCAATCCGGAAAAGGAGAGAGCTTTCGAGATGAAAGGAATCACAGGCACTGATCTTGCTAACCCTAAAGATGGCAGTCTTTGGCCATTCACCAACCACCCCCCCCTCCTCCCCCCAGCATCAATTTAGAGGCCATGAACGGTCAAAGGGGAAGACTAGACTCAACTCAATGGAGAAACGTGTGATGTAATTTTCGCTACCCTTGGCATTATGGTGAATCAACATCCCTGGGTGCGGCAGCATCTCATCAAAACAATTGATTCACAAGAAGGCTCTGCAGAGGTAGATCGTGCTAGACAACAACTTTGAAGAGGAGTCATAATATTATTTAAACTTTGTTATACACTAAAGACAGTCTAGCATGGGTGGGCGGAACTCATGGAATTTCACTCCGCTGAATTCCACGACGTTAAATAAAAACTCCATGAGATTCTGCAGAGTTCTGCCAACAGGCAGAGTATATAAACGTTTTGCTGCTCTTGCTGTAATTTAGCAGAGGTAGCACTAGCAGCACTGAAAATTCAGCGCAAACGGCATAATGCGGTGCTCAAGACCGCGCGGCAATTCGAGTTGATTTTGCGGCTGCTCGAGTAGAAAACCTCCTCGAACAGCAGCAAATGTACTGAAGAGGCAGCCCTCTGACCCCGTCCACTCGCGAACCACAGCATTAGAACTCCTGCTAGGGGACGCCAAATCTCTCTTGCGCTTGCCAGCTCGCATTTCCGGAGCCATGTGAGAAAATCATTCCTCCATGCAGTGATTGGTGGCATTTGGTCAGAAATCTGTGTTACAAGAGTAATGCAGAGTCACCAAATTTCACCCATTCCATGGGTGGAATGAAACATTCCATCCACTCTTATACTTTAGATGCATTACAGTAACCTCCTTTGACCTTTCACTCTAGGCAACAACCTCATGTCTAACATTAAATACAACTCCCCTTCTTACATAGATAGATCTTTAGAAGTGTATTCACTTATGAATCCTTTGGTTCCCTCATTAAGGCCACCATTTTCTGGAGTATACTCTGGAGCAGGAAATTGTGGACCCTCAGGTAAAATAGTGCTTTGCCCTATGGGCACCATCTATTCCCCTCATGATACAGGCTTTAGTGTGGTCTTTTATTGAAATCTGGCATCCTCTTGTGACCGTGTTGGATTGTGCAGTAAGGCAGCTGCCCACAGTGGCCTTAATGGGGCACCAACCCTGGGTGTGTGAACGCTGTCATGGAGAAGAGCAAGAACACACTGTGAGGGATATGACTGCGATGGACTATATGCAATGTAGGGATGTGCACCCCAAGCCATTTCTACAATGTATGACCTGATTATTAATGTTTCCACCTGGTTCATTGTTCTCCGGAACTCCAAATCCATCGGAAATAAAGAATCTTAACACTGCCTTGTACACCACAGATGTGTTTATTGACACATTCACAAGGGCTCTGTTCCAGAGGAGACGGTCACAGGCCTTCGGACCGGAATTCGTCCGAATCATTTCACAAGGAGGATTCCACCCAGCCATTGGATAACTGAATTACATACAAGAGACTGCAGTCCACCTACAACCATGCATCAACATCTGGTCCTAGCAGCCTGATTAAATGCACACCAAGGCTTCCCCCTCTCATGATTTACTGCCACCTCCCATGGGACTCGGACTCCTCCTCTGTGCCAATCTCACTGCCACCCTCTCACATCATCAGGGGGCTTCCAGGGGGACCGCTCAGTATCACTAGTGTTTATACAGCAAACCTTACAGGAGTATGGTGGATCCTGGCTCCATCAAAACCTCTTCATCTCTAACACTGTGTCTATCAATGCTGCAGAGACAGCGACATACCACGAGTGACTTGGAGATTTCTACAAACGGGGTTCGGGCCAGTCTGGGGCTAGCTGGTCCAATTCTGGTGTCCCTGGTGGTGTCCACCTCCCTAGACCTATCACAGACCTGAGGTAATTTATTCAGCAGCTCCTCGGGCTCTTTCACACCCTGATGGACTCACCACAACCCGAGTAGAATATGCGCTTGACATCCATGCTTACCCACTAACTTGCCGGTGCACGACTAACCAGCCTCTTCCATACACTGTCAGTGACTCCCATACTCCGCCCATGCAGGCACACAAGGACATAGTGATGTCCCTCAATCCCTCCAGGGACAGTAGATGTTGCACCTCTTAGAGGGTTTTCAAGAATTATATTCTCCCATAGTCACCAACCTGCGCACTGGTCTCCAGACCTGGTCTCTAGATGCACTACTCCCACCTGTAACAAAGCAGTCATTACATATTCCTGAGAATGACGATTCTCCAATTGTTATGATGAGAGAATCTTGATTTCATTAAAGACAGACCGAGGCTAACATTATGCAATATACTTTTATTGCTGCCCCAACATGCAGCCATTTAAAGAACATTAATATATCATAAATGTATAGAATGCTCGTGAAGAAGTATAACTATCCAGTGCGCAGGGCTATCTTCCTCTTTAAGCTGCGAACATACAAGGATGAAAGGTATTCAATTCTGGTAGTTTTAAAAACAGAAGTTCTGCAAAACCATCTTGTTACACATCTCAATCCTTGGTGGAATTATCTAAAATAAGAGAAAATAGATTATAAAGTAAAAGGAATCAAGGAGCACTGGATGTTAAACATATTAGAAACTTAAATGTTAACAAATTTACCAACTCAGAACCTTATTACGTCTTCTCTCCTCATAGGGTGAGGAGGGTGGGATAATGTTAGCCTCGGTCTGTCTTTAATGAAATCAAGATTCTCTCAGCATAACAATTGGAGAATCGTCATTCTCAGGAATCTGTAATGACTGCTTTGTTACAGGTGGGAGTAGTGCATCTAGAGACTGATGGCAACAATTGGTTGAGGCACTATGCATGATCCTTCTGGAGAACCCGGAGAAGACAACTAGGCAACTTGTTCAAGGGAGAAAATTGTCCATGTGCCAGTTTTGAAACTTCTCAGAGTCAGCACTGTTTCAAGTCTTGAGTCAACAAAAATTAATGTATAGAACCCATTGTCTTTCCTCAGCATTTATTTTTTTTATTGACATTTACAAATTCTAATCTACAAAACTCCAAAAAAGCATTTCACAGAAGCAGTGCTGTCAATTTAATCTAAATCTGATAGGCAGAATTTGAAATGCATAAGTACTATACTTCAACAGCTGGAGATGTGGCAGCCAGTCAGCACACATGGTGCTTATTAATATTAATGGTTATTATTATTTATTAATCTTAAATGGCTTTTGTTGGAGGACCGCTACCACCACAGTGTTTCTAGGCACTCCGAGACAACCACCACGCTCTACCATTTTTTTAATGAAATGTTTTGGAGGGTTTCCTCAAAGTTCAGAAGATTTGACTTTTTAAAGTTTGCTGGAATAAGAGGAACAAGTCCTCAGATGGAGTGCGCTCCCAGGCTTTGATGAGAGAAACAAAGAGAATGCATTACATTGCTGGGCCATCCCATTGAAGCTTGTCCTTCAATAATTGAAGAACTAGTCCTTAGACAATTCTATGTCCCATGTCATGAAAATGACTCACTTTTGAGTGGGGAGCCCTTGCAGGTGGTGGGAACATTTCTCCTGTCATCAGCTTTATTGATTAATTCTGAATAAGCTGAAGTCATTGCCGGATATAAACCAATAGTGCCAGGTTCAGTGTATTGCCATTGTCCAGAGGATCCTCGTCCCGGCACTTGCAACTAGGATTCATCTTCCACAAATCAATTTCCCTTTGTATTGTTGGTTGAATTTGCTGCACACAGCCTGGATCTGTGAAGTCAGAGACAGCCATACATCAACCTTAAAGCTAGGTTTTCATACCCACTTTAACAGGAAAGGGCATTCACCACGTTTTTCTAGCTGAAATAGAATTAGCAAAACATCTGTACTACCTATGACCATCATTACCTTGTCCTTGGCCACTTGCTTCCAATTTTCATGTGCCAAGTTATGCTAAATTGCCAAAGACCCTCAAATTCATTGCCACTCATCTGAAGAAGGTTAGGTTTCTCCCTTTGAATGTGTCAGAAGTCGCTACTGCTCTCTGCGTAAAATATTGAATATATACATTTTTTTTGCTTTGCAGTTTTATATAGCGCACACTCGACCCAAAGGTATCAGAGTGCTTTACACAAGCACCAGTTGCATTACAGACGGACACATTCATTTTTAGGCATGGGGAGATTAAGTGATTTGCCCAGCATCGCAGGATGTTTGAGCCTCCCGGCAGACTCGAACCTGGTTCCCCAGCTTCAAAGTCAGCCGCCCTAGTCGTTAAGCCACATACATGGTAGGAAGACAGAACTGTGGCTGCACATTTAGCTCATCTCACTGCTGTCCACTCCCCCTGTACTTGCACCATTTTAATTTATGGATTTAGCCAATGAGCAACAATGGGTCTTCAATTTCAGACACAGATTGAAAACAAATATAATGGTCTAGGTATTTCTATGGATCACACCATTTGCTGGAAACCTACCGCTTGATGTCCAGTGGTGTACCACAAAATGATGCACCCCCCCTGCAGAATGTGACGAAGGGCCCCCGAGGCTCCCATGTCTCACAGATATATATTGGCCTTGGGCTGAATGTGGACCCACTAAAGGTTTGGTGGCCTCTTTGAAAGGTTGAGGCCCCGCTGTGCCGCAGGAGCTGTAGAGGCCAGCATTGCACCATTGCTGATGTCACCAAAAGGGGTCGCACTACAGGAGAAGACTCAGGGCCTCATTCATAAGGAAGTCACGCAGGGCAGCGCAGTAGGTCACCTTGCTGCGCTGCACTGCATGACAGGGAAAGAGCCGGAATGCACTGTATTTAGGGGAATACATTGAATAAGAGAATTCCTGTCCGTTCCCTTGTTCTGGCGCCCTTTTGGCAGCCTAGCACCAACTTACCCCTCCTTTCACCATGGTGCAAAAGTGCCTATGTTGCATGCAGGCTTGTTTTTGTGTGCATTAAAGGGCACAAGTAGTCATGGGAGGCATATTACACTTTCTTTATAGAAAAAGAAATGGCAGTGGTTATGAGAAAAGTCAGCACCTCCGTTTCCATCTTATCCCAACGTAATTATAGTCCACCATTTTTTGGTGTTTTCAATGTAAGACACCGTGCCATTAACAGTGTCCGTCCTATATACAAAAGGGAATTAACCTTTCTATGTATACTGCAAATGAATATAGATTACAGAGCACAACCATTAATGTATCTTTTAGGCTGACATAGTAGTCAGTGTAGTTTTAATAGACCCAAATATGTAAAAAACAGTCCAAATACAAACAATACAAATACACCAGATGTCAATCACAATAAAAATAGACAAATGGAGAATTCTTTGAGAGTCTTGATGTCGATGACTCTAAGTCCAGTTTGGATGAACAGACAGCCGACACGTGTTTCATCGTGTTGATACCACTTTTTCAAGGCTTGCAGGTAGTGATACAACGATCGCTAAAGAAATTCTTTTGGCAGACCCCAAAGAAATTGGCTGGGAATCTGGTGCGCTAAGAATAGAAGTTCCGCAGTATTACAAAAAGAGAGATCATAGGATGCGCACTAGGCACAACGTTGAGAAGCCACTAGACGTCTGCCACAGTTAAGGGCAAACATGTAAAATATTGTAGACTTGAATATCTTTATACTGGTTACGATATTAATTGGGGAATTGACGGTACAATCCTAATTTACGGTCCCCTCATATGATAATGGGAAAACTGAACATCTTGCTCCTACTCCGCGCGTCGCGTCAACCAAAGTAGCGTTCTGAAAGGTACTTTCAGAACGCCAAATATTCAAGTCTACAATATTTTAGATGCTTGCCCTTAACTGTGGCGGACGTCTAGTGGCTTCTCAACGTTGTGCTTAGTGCGCATCCTATGATCTCTCGTTTTGTAATACTACGGAACTTCTATTCTTAGCGCACCAGATTCCCAGCCAATTTCTTTGGGGTGTGGAAATGTGGATTTTCCTGATCAGTTATGTCCCCTATCTTGGACCCCAACGGATCTATATGCATGTTACAAGTACATGTATGTTCCCTCCAGTTCCAGTTTCTAAGACGCAAACATATGTGTGTCTACCGTCAACATGTTCTCTGTCAGATCCGCCATCAATGGGCTGGATATTCGATTCCTAAGTATGAAAGGCCACCGACTTTATATGGCTAAGTTACTTCATTTTTACAGTTCAGGCAAGTAGGCCCGATTCTGTCCTCAAGCCTTTCCCTGCTCTCTGTCTCTGACAGCTTCAGCTTGAGCTCGCATCTGTATCCATGAACTTTGTCCTACTCCCTGTGCAGCTAACGGTGCCTGCCTCGGCTAGTTTTCGCCTGTCTGCCAAGAAGTTGTATTTCACCTTCGAATTATCTATTTTGCTCTCCAGCCGATGCATTCCTGTCCAGTGATTTAGGTAAACATTTCCTTTAGCTCACAAGCAAAGGACTCAGCCTTTCCGTCCTCCTGCAAGTGATTCATAGCCCTGTTGCCATGGAAAGTTTTCTGCCCCTCGCATCTCATATAGACACTTAGACGCTTGTACACGTACACAGTCAGTATAGAATAGATTCTGTCCGAGAGTCCTTCCTTGTGGATAACATAGTTCTTTAAACATAGGATGTTAGATATGATTTGGGATTAGGTTGACTTGACCCCAGACTTCTCGTCTCCACATGTAGAGCTAAATGTCAAGTCCCCTTCACCCCCTAGTTGCACGTCAATTACACGTCATGCTGCCGCGCGCGCATCTATGCCAAGTATTATCTTATAGATCCACCTATGTCTGATAATTCTAACCAATCATGTTTCTTTTATTCCTTATTACGCCTAGTTTCGATTATGTCACTGTTTTGTCACTTTTCTTATCAAATGTTACGCCTTCTACATTCGTTTCATTGTAATGTACTTATTATAAAAATACATGTCTGTTAATAAATTATTGTACTTCACTTCCTGAACCCTCGTGGTGACGGAACCTGAGGGCCGCGACTCGAGTCGGCCATTTTGAATGGAATAAAGCCCATTAGAAAACCTCTTATACCACGGATTCTGCCTCTTGTTATTTTGAGCTATTTGCTTTATTTTAAGATTCCGTATGAAATTCAGTCCGGTAATATTTATTTTATTTACCACATAATGGCGCCCGAACAGGGACACTTTCTCATCTCACGCGCCGGCGGTGCGTTGCAGGCCCGGTCTCCTGCCACAGCTGGACGGACCATAAACGCGTACCAGCAGGATTTCCTGTAAGCTCCCTCCGGCCAAGCGGGGGCGACTGAGGCTGCGATCAACCCAGACGAGGCGGTGAGAAGTGCGAAGTATCCCGACCAGAGCCTAGCTGAGAGAGCAAGATCCGAGGTATACAGAGGCCCACCAGGTTTTCCGAAATCCCGACGTCCAGAGGGTCCGATGTCCGCAGTTATCGAGTCCTGTCCATTCTCTGAGGCCTTCCGTTTCAAGGAGCTACTCGGTGAGTACCATCGCCGGGGAGGCGTGTTGACGCGCACATAGGTTGTGCCGGTCAAGACGGATTTGGGTACACAAATCCGGTCTGCACTGTTTAGCAGTGTATATGTACTGTTTAGCAGTATATCAAGTATTCCGAAGTATTCAGTTATTGTCAAGAATTCAGCGTGGTGATTAGTTAGGCAGACTGTCATCATTGTCGATCATTGTTATAATGTTTAATGTTTAATGTTTAAAGTATTCAGAAAATGTCTTGCATATTGTGGTATGAATGACTGTTCATTGTTCACTGTTCATTATTGTGTTTTTCGTATTAAGTAAGTTCAAGAGTAAGTATCAGGTCAGTTGTCAATATGCCGCTCTTCTCGAAGTTAAGACAGATTACTACCAGAAAAGGGGTGCTTGAAGAAGCAGTTCCTATTCCTCCTAGAGACACTCCAGGACATTTCATGTACCATAAGCATGGCTTAGATGCCATATTGTTTCTTGATCTATGGGTAGATTATACCAAAGGATTACCGGAAAGTCAAAGGTGGCCCATAGCGGGAACCTGGGATGCAGAGTGCATCATGAAAGTGGAGGAAGAGTTATGGAAAAGAAAGGTCAGACAGTCACAGAAAGACGCTGTTGAGTTATGGCGTAAAGAATCTCATAGACGAACAGAAAAAGCACGTAGACAAGAAGAAAGGAGTAAAGAAAGTTCAAATAAAGTTCAAGAAAATCTATTAATTGAGGAAGGTATCCGAGTGAAATCAGAACAAGTGAATAGACAAAGAAATGCTCTTATGAATGGTATGTATCCCCTTCTAGCCGAAGGACTGCCTAAGGCTGTTACGGAGGTGCCAAAAGACTTGCCACCCCCATTATTTCCAATTAAGGTACATCCAAAGGGGCATCCCAGAACCGCAGAAGATGTTTTTCTTTCCTCATATCTAGACGATGCAGCTCCCGAGTATGCTAACGCCACACCACATAGACCGTCTGGCGGAGGGGTTCAACGTCAGGATCAGGTATCTGTCCCCGTGCAACAGCAAGTCCCGATACAAGCTTCGGCAAGCACATCTGTTTCCGCATCTGTCTCCGCAGTCGATCCTATAGGGGTATCGACACCCATAGTTGCTGTGTCACGTTCAACGAATCCATTCACACCCGACGCCCCAGATGGGGCCACGGGAGGTGCTAGCAGTACCTTCACACCACCTAGAATAAATAAACTTGTTTTTCAAGAGTCAGCACATTCACGTACACCTAAGTTCGTAAATGAACGTACGCTTAAGGAACTCCTTGTCAATTGTAGATATGACCCGGTGGTTGGTAAAGAGGACGAAATGGTCCTGGCATCATTACGTATCAGGCGAGCCGCAGAGTATTTAGCAAGGTTACCAGGAATGACTACGCATCTGGATAACATATATCATTTTGTTCAAACAGGACGAGATCCAGGATGTATTAACAGAGCTATGGAATTCCAGAAAGTAGAGATACAGGGGGAACTGTTACGTTTCCTCATAAACTGTGTAATCAGAAATCAAGATCGTCCGGGGGTAGACCCGAATGCAATGCTTATTCTTACAAGATGGAGTCAGAATATATCAAGAAGGGAGACACGATAAGCAAAATTGTATAATAGCCATGTGCCGAAAAATACGTAAAGAAATAGAGCGTATTCATGAAGAGAGATTGGGAACAGACGAGTTTGAGCAAGATGAAGTGTCCGAATCAGGGAATTCCGCAAGACAGTCAGAGACCATAGCCTATGTAGGCAAAGGAAGATACTGTGAAAATACTAGATGTTTTTCTGATCCAATACACTCTGTATGTCCAAATAATAGCAGAACGTATCCGACGCCTGTAATAAATCTGAAATCTCCTGAACATTCGTTTCAAGCCGCAGATAAAATACTACGAGAACGAAGAGGTTACCACCTCCTCGATTCCATGGATGAGCAAGAATTAGCCAGATCAGCCGTTCACTGGATTGATAGTCCTGAAAAATACGGTGATGAGACCGTAGCACACACGTTTCTCAACCTCAGTACAGATGAACAACGTTTAGCTGGAATCTATATGATTCAGCAACTCCTCATATTATATAAGAGCCAACATGCTGACCCTGGTCCTTTACCTGATATATTAACGGAACTACTTACGTACAGATGGAGAGGTTCTAGTAACAAGCTAATTAAAGAGATATTAGTGTCACGTAAGCAGTACGTCCTTTTTGTAAATCCAGATTCTCTCTCCTTGCCCCCCAGAGAAAGAGCACCGTACTACATGGATAGACAAAATCCTTTACGGGAAGTGCACCCAATAAAAGGCGAAGACAATGAGTTTCACCGTGTATTTGTTTACACACCCATATCAAAAATGGAATTATTAGAAATGAAGAAAGTAGTACCTAGTCATGACAAAGACCCAGCGGGTTTCCACCGAGAAATTAAAGACATGTTACTGATGGGAGAGTACACCTTTCCTGATATTATGACGATATTAAAGGTGCTTTTGCCTGCTGGCATATATGAAAAACTGAAAGAAAAAGAGTGGGAAGTGGGAGACCAAAAGATAGACTGGACAGCATTAGCAGAGGAAGAAAGGGGCCGAGCCGCAGGTTCAGGGCTCGGGGATAAAGTTAAACTATTACCAGGTTTACTAGTACAGGTACTGCCACGTTTATTAACTACAAAAAAGGAAGATTGGGGTGCAATCACAGCCTGTAAACAAAAGCAAGATGAAGACACAAGCGATTATTATGCTCGATTTGAAAAATGTTTTGGTATAAATAGTGGTATAAAAGCAAGTAGTGACTCATATCCACATTTATTTGTGACAAAATTAGTGGAAAATGCATTGCCTCCAGTGAAGAACAGAATATTGAAATTCGAGAGTACCTGGCAAAGTAACACTCCGTCGCAAATGCTACAAATGTTACAGTATCATCACAATAGAATTAGGGATGAACAAGAACACGAGCATAGACGCATGAAGGATACAAAAATGAAAATGCTAGTTTCTCAGACAGTACCAGCAGATGGTCACAAAAAGGGTGTGACACATTCTGGTGATTCTGCAGTTCCTGTAAAAGGAACCTGCAATTACTGTAAACAACTAGGCCATTATGTACATGATTGTCAAGTCCTGAAACGTAATATAGCTACAGGTATTGCAAAAGAGAGACCACGATTAGTTAGACAAGATCAGAATGAACAAGGAGCTATGCAGCATGGACAGTCCATGCCAGTTCAGCAACAGTCTATGCCAGCCTCACAGCAACCCATACAGTTTGTGCCAGCTGCACCACCGTTGCCTGCTACTGCCACACAAACCACAACACGACAAATGTATCAGACTGCACAGTATGAATACCCTGAGTATCAGCGTTACGCATGAACCAGCCTAGAGAGGGAAGTTGACTTACCGCTTATCGAGATTCCGGTAGATCAAGAAGGACCTTATGTACATAGTGAATTATTAGGTCAAGATAGAAAATTCTTACTCGATACAGGGGCAAGTCGAACAACCATAAAACGTAGTGAAGTTCCAGGGGCACCCCTCTCAGGCTCTCAAAACGTTTCCCTTGGTTTTTCGGGAAAACCTATTGTTAATGAAGTATCACAGCCTCTACCACTTACGATAGGACCTTTGACACGAACTACAGATTTATTGCTTACTAAATCATGCCCAGAAAATCTGTTAGGAATTAAGACTCTGAAAGCACTAGGAGCCATAATATGTTGTTCTCCGGAAGGAGTAAGGTTGTTTTTACGTGATTTTAAAGGTCACTATGTGTCCAGAGACATGGATCCCCGACTACAGATTTTACCAGTACATCTATGGGCACAAGGCCCTACGGATGTTGGCTGCATGAACATTACACCCTATCGAGTTACATTGAAAGCAGGAGTGGTACTACCACGAATGCGACAATACAAGTTACCGCATGATGCTGTAGTGGCTTTGTTGAAAATCATTGATGAGCTAATTGCCCAGGGAGTAGTTGTAGAAACAGACTCCAATGTATGTAATTCACCGATAATTCCGATTCTTAAACGAACTGATCCTACTGCTCCGCCAGTGTACCGATTGGTTATTGATTTGCGTGAACTAAACAAGTGTATTGTACCACAATTCCCTGTGGTCCCTGATATATCATCATTGTTGACAGCAATTGATTCCGAAGCAACATTCTTTACTGTAATTGATCTCAAGAATGCCTTTTTCAGCGTCCCAATAGATCCGGAAAGCCAATACTTGTTCGGATTCAGTTTAAATGGGCGCAGTTTTAAATTCTCACGCGCTCCTCAAGGATTTACAGAAAGCCCCAGCATCTACAGCCAAGCATTGAAACGAGAACTTGACAGTATCCACATGCCAGTCAATACAGCACTGCTTCAATATGTCGATGATCTGCTGATCACCGCAAGAAGCGAGCCAGAATGTGAAAAAGCTTCTCTGACAGTTTTACATTTCCTAGCCGACAAGGGGCACAAGGTGTCCCCTTCTAAGCTGCAATTCTGTGTTCAGCGAGTTATTTATCTTGGTCACTCGCTGTCCAAGGAGGGAAGGCAGCTTACACCAGATCGCATCCAGTTAATTGCTAACATGTCAATACCCCAGACACAAAAGGAGGTGCGGGCTTTCATAGGCCTCACTTCATATTGTAGGCAGTGGATCCCTCAGTACGCATTTCTAGCAAAACCACTCATTCAGTTAACCACCCAGGAGGCAGCCACATCGACTGTTCTCCCTTGGACTCAGGAACATACACAAGCTTTTGAAAGCCTAAAGGAAGCTTTATGTCAAGCACCTGTTTTAGCAACACCATGTTATAGCAAACCTTTTACACTCTTTGTTACAGAACGCGAAGGTACTGCCTTGTCAGTACTCACTCAGGATCAAGCAGGATCACGCAAGCCATGTGCTTATTTTTCCAGTACATTAGATCCCGTAGCTCAGGCTTTGCCTGCATGCCTGAAATCAGTGGCAGCGACAGCTTTAGCAATCAGACAAAGCGATGCCATAGTATTAGGACACCCATTGACAGTTCAAGTACCACATGCAGTAGAGGTTCTTGTGAACCGAACACAAACACAACACTTGACCATAGCAAGACTTACCGGTTATGAACTGACATTGTTTCAACCACACATAGAGATCCGACGGTGTAATACATTGAATCCTGCTACACTATTACCTGTAATTGGAACAGACCCACTAGCTCATGATTGTGTTGAAATCATTGAAATAAAGACGAAACCTAGACAAGACTTGACAGACGTTCCATTGTTAGATCCAGACCTGACGTTGTATGTAGACGGATCATGCATGAGAGCAAGTACAGGAGATTTAGTGGCCGCGTATGCAGTCACAACAGACACTGAAGTTATTGAGACACATTGTATAGATATTCTGTCAGCCCAAGCAGCAGAACTTATTGCTCTAACGCAAGCCTGTATTCAAGCCACAAATAAGAAAGTTAATGTATACACTGACTCACGTTATGCATTCGGAGTTGTACACGACTTCGGCGTGCTATGGCGAGAGAGAGGTTATTTAACGTCCCATGGTGCCCACATTCAGCACGGGCCCCTCATTCATGCTTTGTTAGACGCAATACATCTACCCACTGCTATATCGATTATGAAATGTAAAGCACACACGAAGGTTACTGATACCATTTCTCAAGGCAATGATTTAGCTGACCGAACAGCTAAACAGACTGCTCAGAATCGCACATTAGACATGACAAAGCCAATAGTTCAGACACCAACACAGTGTATGACAATTAAGGATCCCGCACTTGATGTAATTGACATACAGACACATGCCACAGCAGAAGAAATAAAGAAGTGGACTGAACTAGGAGGGATCCAGACAGATCAAGGATGGATGACGAAGGAGAAATCTGTATGGTTTCTCCCTGATTCCATGGTTCAAGCCATTATAGCTACAGTTCACAGTCCAGCACATTTAGGAGAGAAGGCTATGCTAGACAGCATTCAGCACATTTGGTTCAACAAACATTTACGAGCAGCAGCTAAACAAAAAGTTCGTACCTGTATGATATGTTGTCAGTTTAATCCAGGAAAGAGTGTTCCCGTAGAGCAGGGTGGATTTCAGCCTCCTGACCATCCTTTTGAAGTCCTCCAGATGGATTATATTCAGATGGAACGTTGTCGAGGATTCAAATATGTCCTCGTAGTTGTCTGCGCTCTCTCCCGTTGGACAGAGGCGTATCCCGTATCAGATTACACTGCCCCGACTACTGCCAAGCAGCTAGTTCGAGAATTCTTCCCACGGTACGGTTTACCACGTGTTGTATATTCAGATAACGGTCAGCCTTTCTCCTCCGAATTAATGAAACATGTCTCACTCTTGTTGGGATATCAGTGGAAATTCCACTGTGTCCGACACCCTGAGGCAGCAGGTCTCGTAGAAAGACATAACCAGACACTGAAAATCAGACTGTCCAAAATATGTAGAGAGAAAGGTGTCGACTGGATAGTAGCATTACCAGTTGCACTCTTTTACATGAGAATGGTAGCACACTCTAGAACAGGGCTATCCCCGTATGAGGTGATCTTTGGTAGACCACCGAATATGTGGGGGACGCCTATACCACGTAAAATAACTGATGTTGACTGTAACATGCTGACAGATTACTTGGCTTCCTTGATGTCTGCACTACAATCTTCTCGTTCACAGGTAGCTGCAGCCTTTCCCGACAACACTGAGGCGAAACCCCATGACGTTGTTCCGGGTAATCTTGTCTTTGTGAGAAACTTCGACAGGAAAAGTCAATTGGAGCCCAGGTGGAAAGCACCCAAGTTGGTCCTGTTGACCACAAGAACAGCCGTGAAGATCGAGGGACGAAAAGGGTGGATTCATTCAAGTCACGTCAAAAAATTTCATGGACTACCTTCAGATATAGACACTGTGCCCTGCACTCCCTCACAGACTGATTCAAAACTTCCTTTTGTTGAACAGAATGACTCTCAGTGCTATAAATTAAAGCTTAGGCCCAAACAGTCGAGCAATTTGATTGTTTAAGTCCTCTCCAAGGTGAAGCGGTTGAATTGTCTCCGACATGTATCCCTTGGACCTGAGTAGAGAAAATACCCGAGAAATGTTGAAACGACAGGCGTATTGTAAATCACTGCGTAACCACTGTATTGTGACTTTATTAATTTTGTCTTCCTTGAGTTTTTTAATAGTTACTGCAAGTATATTGTTGCATATGTATTATCCTGTTTCTAAACGTGTTTTCAATATAACTGATGAACATTCTTTTAGTGACCTACCGCCACATGAATTATCCTATAGACTTGCGCTGCGCAATAACACATTCATTAGTATGTTACATCATTCCCATCAGACTAGTAATGCGACCAATTGTTGGGTGTGTGGCCGACTTCCTCCCTATCAGAATAACAAAGGAGTTCTGCCTTTCTTTCCACATCCGTTCACACACAATGGCTCCTGTGGAGCATGGTTTAGTTTATTAAATTCCATAGACCCAGACACAGCAGTTTATCAACAACATTGGATATGGGGAAATCTGAATCTAGTTTTATTCAAAGTCTGTCACCCTAATAAGGAGGGTCACCCCAGTAGAACAGGAACTGATTTAGAAAATGAAGTGTATAAATTAGGTAATTTTACGCCTAATCTTATGATTCTGAATGTCAAATCCGAAGTTGAACTAATTCTGCCCACTATGTCAGTATTTTCAGTTAAGGGTGAATTATGTGTAAGAAAAGTTGGTTCCATACATATGGGCCATAGCCAATGCGTTACTACAGTAGAATATAGTGATCAAGGTAAATCTTCATTTAGAGCTTCTCGCCATTCTTACTTCATATGTGGCCAGACGGCATATATGCGTCTGCCTCTAGATTGGGATGGTACCTGTTACATAGCATTCCTTTTGCCACCTGTTTTCCTAGCTCCCCCTGATTATTATCGAGATGTTCATTTAGTACACAATAGAGAGCGGAGAGATCTCCCAGTTGTCGATTATACTGAGACGGCATGGGACAAGTATGTAGATTTCAATAAAGGTATCTTTCCCTATATAGGTACAATATCAAATAGTAAGTTGATACGCAGACTCACCAAGACTCTTGAAGCTGTAGTAAACGAGACTATAGCCGCCCTAGGCAATCTGACAGAGGAACAATCAGTGATGAGAATTGTTGTTCTCCAGAATCGTCTTGTCCTTGACGTCATCCTGGCCGATAGGGGCGGAGCTTGCAGGGTCATCGGATCCAGCTGCTGCATATTCATACCAGAAAATTCGCCATCTGTATATAAAGCTATAACACACCTTCATAAGATTGTAAGCCAGATACACGAGAATCCAGGCACTTGGACGTGGTCCGGGTGGTTTTGGAGTGTGATATCAGCCTGGGGATGGAGAGTTCTATCCTTCCTAGGTATTGGCCTTCTTATGCTCTTCAGTTGTTGTTTATGCCTACAATGTGGACCAGCGATTTGTGGTCTGTGTGCCACATCATGCATTCCATATCACAGTTCTCGTTCAGAATGCCGGAAGGAAGAAGAAATGATGCTCCATGAGCAAATCAATGGAATGATGAAGATTGATGTCTCGTGAAGGGCAAGAAGGGGACAAGGAGGGAATGTGGAAATGTGGATTTTCCTGATCAGTTATGTCCCCTATCTTGGACCCCAACGGATCTATATGCATGTTACAAGTACATGTATGTTCCCTCCAGTTCCAGTTTCTAAGACGCAAACATATGTGTGTCTACCGTCAACATGTTCTCTGTCAGATCCGCCATCAATGGGCTGGATATTCGATTCCTAAGTATGAAAGGCCACCGACTTTATATGGCTAAGTTACTTCATTTTTACAGTTCAGGCAAGTAGGCCCGATTCTGTCCTCAAGCCTTTCCCTGCTCTCTGTCTCTGACAGCTTCAGCTTGAGCTCGCATCTGTATCCATGAACTTTGTCCTACTCCCTGTGCAGCTAACGGTGCCTGCCTCGGCTAGTTTTCGCCTGTCTGCCAAGAAGTTGTATTTCACCTTCGAATTATCTATTTTGCTCTCCAGCCGATGCATTCCTGTCCAGTGATTTAGGTAAACATTTCCTTTAGCTCACAAGCAAAGGACTCAGCCTTTCCGTCCTCCTGCAAGTGATTCATAGCCCTGTTGCCATGGAAAGTTTTCTGCCCCTCGCATCTCATATAGACACTTAGACGCTTGTACACGTACACAGTCAGTATAGAATAGATTCTGTCCGAGAGTCCTTCCTTGTGGATAACATAGTTCTTTAAACATAGGATGTTAGATATGATTTGGGATTAGGTTGACTTGACCCCAGACTTCTCGTCTCCACATGTAGAGCTAAATGTCAAGTCCCCTTCACCCCCTAGTTGCACGTCAATTACACGTCATGCTGCCGCGCGCGCATCTATGCCAAGTATTATCTTATAGATCCACCTATGTCTGATAATTCTAACCAATCATGTTTCTTTTATTCCTTATTACGCCTAGTTTCGATTATGTCACTGTTTTGTCACTTTTCTTATCAAATGTTACGCCTTCTACATTCGTTTCATTGTAATGTACTTATTATAAAAATACATGTCTGTTAATAAATTATTGTACTTCACTTCCTGAACCCTCGTGGTGACGGAACCTGAGGGCCGCGACTCGAGTCGGCCATTTTGAATGGAATAAAGCCCATTAGAAAACCTCTTATACCACGGATTCTGCCTCTTGTTATTTTGAGCTATTTGCTTTATTTTAAGATTCCGTATGAAATTCAGTCCGGTAATATTTATTTTATTTACCACAGGGGTCTGCCAAAAGAATTTCTTGAGCCCCTCAGAGCCTTCCGAAAACATTCATGTGTTCATTACCTCTAGCTTTACATAGAGTTGGCATCCCTGAATACCGACTCGTGGTATCATTATAATATGAAAGCAGTAGGTATTCCCTTGATTTACATGAAGGCCGATGAAAATGCTTGAAATCACCCAAAAAACACTTGTTTTTCTTGGCGACCGATACATTTTTATTGGGCGGTGGTCCACTTCTACCTGTTCACACACCTAGGTTACTAAATTGGTCTGCTGCTATGTTTACTTCTTCAGGGTCAACTTAGAATTATGTAGTTCTTATGGAACAACACTGCTCAGTTTATTAAAGAGGTAATCACTCTCATCATTATACCTTCATTCAGTTTCATTGGTAAGGAAACAGGAATCACTCTTTAAAGAAAGCATTGTTGCAACAGCATCTACTCATGAAATAAGTACAGTTTCTCACCACAGCCCGTCATGACTCTGTAGGTGAAGAGGGAGGGTGTTCCAGTACTTAGCCATGAGATAGGAGAAGGAGTGTTAGCCATTGTTGCTGGGGTGTATGCGGGGAGTGTGGTCAAGGCAGAGGGAGGCAGAGCGTAGGTGTCTGGAGGGATGATGGAAGTTAAGTTGGTGGTTGATGTACTCTGGACCTTGGTTGTTGCGGGCTTTGTGGGAGTGGAGCAGCTTCTTGAACTGGCATCTCTTCTAAACGGGGAGCCAGTGGAAATTCCTGAGGTGAGGAGTGATGTGGGTTGGCTTGGGGAGGTCTAGGACGATTCGGGCTACTGAGTTCTGAATCATCTACAGTGTCTTAAGGAGGTGCGAGGTGATTCCTTCGTAGAGTGCGTTGCCGTACTCTAGTCGGCTGGTGACCAGGGCCTGTGTGACTGTGAGTCTGATGTTAATGAGGAGCCATCTTAAAATCTTGCAGAGCATGCGGAGGGTGAGGAAGTAGGTGGCTGAGGCAGCATTGTTTGATTTTGCCATGGTGAGCCTGCTGTCCAGAATGATGCCGATGTTGCGGCCGTGGTCGGTCGGTGTTGGTGCGGTCCTAGTTGAGGGGGTCACCAGACATCATTCCATGGGGAGGCATTTCCAAAGATCAGCATTTCCGTCTTGTCTGTGTTGAGTTGTAGGCAATTGTTCCTCATTCATTCAGTGATGTTTGTCATGCATCTGCAGACATTTGTCATTGTTGTTGGAGATGATGAGCTGTGTATCGTCTATGTAGGAGATGATGTTGAGTCTATGCGATTTTACAACGTTGGCCAGGGGAGTCATGTAAGTGTTGAATTGGGTTGGGCTGAGAGATTAGCCTTGCGGGACGCCACAGATGTTATTCTTAGGTTCCTAGGGGAAGGTCAGAAGGTGGACTCTCTGTGTTCTGCCGGTGAGGAAGGAGGCGATCCATTTGAGGGTGTCTCCTTGGATTCCGATGTTGTGGAGCCTTCTGATCAGGGTGTGGTGTGAATCTGTGTTGTACACTGCTGAGAGATCGAGGAGAGACAAGGCTGTCATTTTACCTTGGTTCGAGGATACATCTGATTTCATCTGTGGCTGCAATCAGGGCAGTTTTTGGTGCTCTGGTTTGAGCAGAATCAGGACTGGGATGAGTCCAGAAGGTTATGCTGGTCTGTAAGTTGGCGGTTGAAGACCTTCTCGAGCTTCTTTGGCTGGGAAGGGGAGCAAAGAGATAAGGTGGTAGTTCTTGAGATCATTGAGGTCTGCGGATGGTTTCTTTAGTAGGGGCTTGACCTCTACGTGCTTCCATCCCTCAGGGAAGGTGGCTATGGTGATTGATGCATTGAGGATAAACGTGAGCTCACTTCTGATTGTCTTGCTCCCGAGGTTGAAGATGTGGTGGGGGCATGGGTCCGTGGGTGCTCCTGAGTGGATAGAGGTCATGATGGCTGTGGTGTCTTGGGTGGTGAGCTGGTCCCAAGTGGTGAGCAGGTGGTCGTGTTCTTTATTCGTGGGATCTCGCTGGCTGAGGAGGTTGGTGTCTTGGGTATCGAAGTTTCTGTAGATGGTGGATATCTTGTTGTGGAAGAAATCTGCCAGCGGGTCACAGAGTTCCTGTGAGGGAGTGATGCCATTTCCGGTGGGTGAGGGGCTGGCCTCTCTGACTGATCCGTACTATCTGCCTTCTAACCTTTATCCATGACTTAGTAGATTTATTTTTGCTCAGCATTCTCATATATTATCAGCCAATCTCTCCTTGGTCTTGCTTCTGGGAAAGGGAAAAGTGCCTGCATCACATGCTTAGAAAGAACACTTGGGCTCCAATCCAGAGCTACTCTGGCTACTGAACTTAAAGAAGTGGCCAGTGCTGTTTTTGGAGAGGCATCTCAATATCGAATTGTTGTTCTTTGGCAGACGTTGAATTAAATTTTATTCAGCAGAACATTGTTTTTGCTGTTTACAAGATGCTAAACAAGCTTCATAACTTGAGGCTGAAAGAGGATGCCGGGCGGGCAAGTGGCTCATTTAAAGGGTTGCTCATTGTTGCCAGATGTTGTTGACAGGATCTAATTGGTACTAGACCTGCAGGTAAGAGGCTTTAACGAGCTTATCCGCTTAGGTCAATCTGTGTACGAGAGGGGTTTTGGTTTGAAGCTTCTTCTAATTACAAAACAAATTACATTAAGAATTTAGAAGGAAAAACAGAATCATATAGATAATTGGATGATGGGTCTGATTTCACGAGCCACTTTATAAAAAAAGATAGCATTGATGAAGATGCTCATGTTAGAGTGCGTATGGGCTTAGTTAACAGCAAAAGTGCAAGCTGAAAGTCTGTTTTCACATCCCACTTCCATATATCTGAATTTCGTCCCACTTTGTTTGCTTTTTGCTTGCGTTTACTCCCCTGTTCTCGCTGTCTGATATTTTGTAGATCTTCTACATTTTTTGCCACATTTTTATCTTATGATCTGTTTATGGATTGAACGTTTTGTTATTTTATCTAGAGGTTAAGGATATTGGTAATTAGATTTTGTTTTAACTTAAATCATTTTATTCTTCCCTGCGGCTGCAGCATGAGGGCGGGGCTGCTCTGCTGACAGAGCAGAGGAGGAGTGGTGGGCACACTAAAGTGTGCCTGATGCTTTTATCATCCCTCTCGTGCCGGCCAAACAGTCATGCGCACTTTAGCATGTTCTGAAAGCAGGCTGCATAACGGCCTGCATGGAGAACATGCCCAGGTACCGAGTCCCCGTCTGAGCACCGCATCACGGCACCCAGATTAATCACTTCACCGCATTGCAGCGATGTGATTCGTTTAGGGGAGTGAATCAAAATGCTGGATTGCAGCGTTGTGATTGGCTTATGGCAGCCTGGCTGCTTCTTGTTCGGCGGAGGAGAGATGACCTGGGACAGAGCAGCGAAGATGTAAGTGATTTTGTTTAGTTTTTTTAGAATATTGTTTTTATACCTCCATACCCCCATGCCCCCCAACCCTCCACCCCAGATCCGTGCTGGCCGCCACTGCCCGAGACGCATGTCAGTCATGTGTCCCTTCCGTAGTGAGCATGTTAATAAACGCTCATTAGGTATTTGACTAATTGTACAAAGGAACATCACAATGTGGCAATAAGATAGGAATCAAACTTACTCAAATAAAAAGTTAAAAATAAAAGGCATTAAAACCCTGCAGCCCAGCATTCACTTGTCTTCAAGGGTGGGTGGAACAGACAGCATTGTGTCTATTCCAAAGGTGCGCTGCCGTCTTTAAAAAGCACAGCTGAGTAGCCTGTAACTATCGGTGGCAACGGACTACAGTCAGTTCAGATGCAGGCGATTGCACTCACCGGCAGAAGTTTTAAAGGCAGTTGAGAGTCTCAGAGTTGCCAGTGCAACACGGTCCTCTAGCCAGCATTGCGGCAGTTAGCAAACAAAAGCAAAACTGTGCCTCAGTGCAGAGACTCCCAATTCCTTTTTTTTTGTAACTGTGAGCTTGGGCCCACAGCCACTGACCTATGTGTGTGTTTATTTGGAAGGTGGTTCAGGTCTAGGAGTGGCACCGAATAATAGCACCATGGGAGTCAGTTCTTATTCATGTGAACTGTTGTGTTTCCGGTGAGCGGGGTATTTTAAATTCAGTTCCAGCTGGGTCCATCTCAATTCTTCACTCCGTGCGCTATGCATTTGTTCAGGTGTCATCCTGCCTGGTGGATTAGCTTAACACCCTAATACCAGTGTCATAAAAAAATATCAGCTTTTCACTTCACGAATTTTTAAACTATGCTTTTGAGTTTCCATAATCTTTTTGTGACCTAAATGAGTGCCTCCCACAGTCAGCTTTCCAGTGCAGCCATGCTTACTGCTCTTGTCGCGAGCGTAATACTAAGGGGTATATTCACAAGAATGTGTGATAACTACCGCAAGAGTAGTGTAACGCAACTTTCAATATCGCAGCCTATCACGGGAAAATAACCCAGTGTCAAAGTAGAATTCACAACAAGGCGGTAGCATGCGATAGTCACCAGATAACGTGCCAAATCTCCGTGTGAAAATAAACGCCATGCCACATAAATGCGATGCGCGAACACAAAAAAACATGCGATGATGCCAACCGTGGTACAAAAAGTAGCGAAACCCAGCCACAGGCCGGCAAATCCCATGCGTCTGGCAGAACAATGCACCATAAAAACCACTGAAAAAATACACCAAAAACAATCCAAAGTGAGTAGCAACATGGATGCACCCTGACACAGAGCAGGGGCCAACTCGAATCCCACAACCCCCAAAGACTACCAGCAATGAACAACGGGGTCTGGGAAGGCCAAGGAGAAGAGGGAGAGGAAGACGGGGTGCAGACCGCAGGAAAACAAGACCAGCGTCACGGAGGTGACAGAACACTACAAGCAACTGACCCACTAGCAGACCACCTGGATTGCAGTCGGAGCGCCGAGGAGGCCAATCCAGGAGTCCAATAGATGCCGGCATGACATGACTACCTAAACCAGGCACAAACCTGCTGCCAACAGGAAGGCAGCAACGGCGACAGGAGGTGGCAGTCTAGCGCCACCGGGGGAGCTGAAGGAAACCCATGCCACAGTCATCAGTGTGGAGACGGTGCAAGGAGTAGGGATTACGGACACAGCTCGAGAGGACCTGACACAACATCAACAGGGAGTGCAACGAACAGGGACTGGGGGGACGGGGGGGAGTGGGCACAATTGCATACCAGGTCCATGGTCCCGATCCCCTTGGCACACTGCAGCACACACACATAGCACGAACAGCACACCCACATTGACGACAACAAGGAACAACGCGCATAGACGACACTGCAGAACAGAGGACACAACTGGCTCTGCACATGCTCAGAAACATGCCTACTACATCTGACGAAGCCGGAAACTGTCAAATGGAAATGCACGCGTACGACCTCACATCCGTCATGTAGACCAAATGTACACTGTCCCGCAGAACAATCCAGCACCCCCCAAACAGTCACAATGTACATTGCCATACAGTCTGCATGCAAACCTGCACAATGCGCCAACATATATGTCAACACAAAGTCAATACACACCTCCCCTTCACATCGCAGAGGGGCACACAACACCTTCAGCAGAGCACAGAATACAACTCATCAGTGATGCCGGAGAGGACCACCACACCATCGACACCAACGCCCTACAACAGCACATGGATATCCCACGCAACCCCACACCAGGACCCGGACAACCAAGCTACTCAGAGGAGAACACCGAGCCTGCAACAGACCACACAGCAGAAAGCACCCGCAAGCACAGCTGGCTCACGACACTTAACCCACCCACACATCGCACCCCAATGGCATGTTCCTGCATGTCAAAAGGAGGTGGGCCAACAGGTGTGGGTGGGGGCTGAACCCATGGAATGCGAACCAGGACACATACGTAGGTGTCTATCACCCTTCAGGGGCCACCAACACCCCACTAAGGAGACCCACACTGCCATAAAGACACATGCAGATGCACATTCACAGTACAGAACCATGGGCAGGGGTGCCCAAATAGCAGTCACACACCCATGTAGGCTCTGCATACGACAGCCCTGGCCACTCCCCTTACGAATTGAGTGGGTGACGACAAAGCTACATGTCCAAGCTCCAACCCACTGCCTGCGGTGACATGTCTGCATCCGATGTACACAGCACAATGTAATGGCATGGGGCCCAGGGCCTGCATACAGACAACAAGACCACAGGGACACACGCAGATATCATGTTGAACTGGCTACGGGCACATGCGCCGGCCCCTTTATTGGCAGGGCCACATGTACAGTGACGCCTGTGCTGGATGTGTGTGGGGTGAGTGTAAGCCATTCCGCATGGAATGTCTGGTGCTGGCAACCACTTGAACATTAGACACCAGTGCAATGGAAACAGAAAACACCTGTATAAAAGAGTCAACTGTTGAGCAACATGGAGGGAGCCGGAGAAAGTCCAGAGGACAGCCAACATGCAAACAGTGTCCGTGAGCTGCAGTGCCCTGGGGATGGGACACTAGAGATGAGCGCGCTCATGTGAAGAAAAATTCTTGGATTGTGTCCCTCCGACAGATACCTGATGCAGATGCAGTGGTGTGTGTCATACCTGCATCATCTTCCCCATCAACGTCTCAGGGTCCCCACACTGTTTGAGGTGACATAGCTGCGCAACCTCTCCACAGCTCAAAACTCAATCATTTACAGACAATGGCTTGCGGTTCACTGAGTCACTGGCACATGGAGTGCTGAGCAGGGAATCAGGCCGATGATGGCATCCACGATAGGTCCGAGCAACTCCGTAAGTCTGTCAGGACCACCGTGTCGACTGTGGCAGATGGCTGTTGGAGGTGGTCCTTGTGGTGGTGGCGTGTGCTTCCTGCCACATCCGGGCCGGTCAGGACTCGTTTTGGTGTGTGAGCCCTGGTGGGACGCTGTTGGGCCCAGAGGCTGCGTACAGCACAGGGCCACAGAGAAATGGCGTTTAGGATCCCAAGGCCAACACTTCAGGGGCCATCCAATATCTCAGAAGAAGGGGTCCCGGACCTGAAAAGTACAGAGTTAGTGGCCCCGGATGCACAGCGGCCGGCACAGGCACCCGGCCACGGGATGGTGACTTGTGGTGCAGTCAGATGGGCCATGTGACCTGAGCGGGTCACCATCAATGTCTGAGGTGTATGTTGCGGAGGGTTTCGGGGAACAGTGGAAGGTGTCCTCCAGGGCATGACGCCGGAAGGTTTGATTTTATCTGGAAGCAGCAAATGGAGGAGTGGAATGCGACAGCCTCGTTGCCACCACCAATTCGGTATCAGCTACATAAGGATGAAAACTGTCCTCTACTCAATAGACTCAGACGCCACCAAAGTTCAACCAGAGAGTGTCCATGATTGTCATAGTGGGACCGGGGCTGCGAGGGGTTGCTGTCTGCGATGATGCTGGTACGCTGATATGAACTCAACCATTGCAAAATGAAGAGTCTGTGACCTACTGGACCACAGTGTAGGCCAGAGGCAGCGGTCAGCAGTGGCCCACAGCCACGTGTCGTTGGTTGGCGAGGCACAGAGTTAGTGACACAAGGGCAGTTGTCGGTAGTGTTCGATCACCTCCGTAACGATGATCTTGTTCCCTCCGGAGTGCAACGCATCATCCTCTTACGCCTCTCCGTGCGTGCGATGACATGTATTCTACCTTTTGAATAACCGATGTTCAGTTCCAAATCTGTGACCCACTTGTGCGCACTGTAGGCCGAGGGCAGTAGTCCGCATAGGACCACAGACACGTGTGGTTGCGGTGCCATGCACAGACTTGTTGGCACCACATCGAAGTGAGTATAGTGACTTGTCCTATGCCTTAAATGGTGTTCACTGCCATGGTGTAATCAAGACTCAGTTCCAAATGTGTGACCTACCTGACCGTGGTGTAGGCATGAGACAGCGGTCAGCACAGGCCATTCACAGAGTGTCGCCGGCATAGGTTGGATGGCCCTAGTGCCCTGCGTAGTTCAGGTTCAGTGGCACCACGTGTTCAGACACCTCCGTGTATGTGACCCGGGTTTCGTTCGGACTGAGACGAATCTTCCTCTTACACCTCTTCGTGCGACCACTGGTGTGGACTCTGCCATTCGTGATTTGCGCCTAGGTGCAGGATGTGGGTCCTACTGGTCTGCAGGGTAGTCCTGGTCCCTCATCTACGTATGGCCGGCTGGCGTTGAACAGGGTTAGTGGCACCACATGTACCAGGCTGGCGTTGAACAGGGTTAGTGGCACTACGTGTCACAGGCTGGCGTTGAACAGGGTTAGTGGCACCACGTGTTGCAAGCAGCCCAAATGGAACTATGCTTCCCTGATTGGGTGGGGCCTGGTGCTGTTGCCGCTGGCCCGGATTTGGGGTCACTGCCATTCATGACTCAGGACACAGTTTCACACATGGGACCTACTGGGCCGAGGAGTAGGCCTGAGGCGGCAGTAGATACGTCAACGAAAAAAAACTAAGCGGGCCCGTGTCGTGGAGGCCGTGATGGTCTGAGAAGGCTGCCAAGGTCGCGGGACTCAGGCCTGGAGCTTGCGCCGGAACATGGTGGGCCCTCCTTGACACACGCTGGTATCGGCAGTTGATCAGTGATGCCTGGCTGCGCAGGGGCGGGCCTGAAGGGTTCGTGGTCCAGCGTGCCGGGGTCCGGCAGCCGCACAGTGTCACAGGCAACTCCGCTCTAGAGGACGGCGTCGGCCTCGTGGTGGGGTGAGAGTCGCCGCCCTGGCCGAGACATTGGGCTTTCCGTAAGAGGACCATGCCCAGGGATACGTGCTTCTTATTCACACCCCTACGCTGGCGTGGCGTATGCCGGGCCACCCCACTCCGGTCATGCTTAGGGGGGAGGCGTAACAGGCAAGATTTCCGCAAGGTCCCCCACTGCTTGTGGTGACATGGTTGCGTCCACTGTCCACTACACTCCATTCACCAGAGGTGTATTTCGCCATAGATATGGGTGTGTGCTACATACTGCGGTCTGTCCAGCACATCTCCGCCACTCTTGGCATTGTGTACTGTCCCAATCATGTTACTACTGCATCCTTCACACATGCCTGTTTGCCACCTCTCCCCACATTCGGCTGTTGTGTGGCTGAGGTGCCATGCCGTTGATGGCTCATGTTCACAGCTTGGCCAGGGAACCATTGTGAGTTGTTCTGTTGTGTCTGGTGGGTGGGCATGTTGTTGTGCATGTTGGTTGTGATTTTGTGACATGTGCATTGCCAGAGTTGTGATGGTTGTGGAGTTGAGGTGAGTGGGGTGTTCATTTGGAACTTGCCAAGGGGCTGTGCATTTCCCTTGGTGCCATCCTGGGAACGCTGGTTGCTGGTGGACTGTCGGAGGATGGAGGAATCATGCACACTGGCTGTGTATTTGAGGGTGACATTGTTGGAGGTCCCACGGTGTTCTGTTGTTGCCTGCACATTGGGGTGGGTCGTGTGCTTTCTGTTGCGGTGATTGTGTGCTGTGTCACCAGGGGGCACAGGTGGGACATGTGTGCTGTGGCTTGCCCCCAACATAGGCGTGCATCCTGCTATGGCGTATGGTCCTTGCTTGGTCTCCAGCGTGACATGCACATTGTGTTGGACGTATGGGGACTCGGGTACCAGGGTGATGGTGATGTCCAGGACAGGTGTGGGGGACTTGGATGTGGCTGGCAGTGAGACTCCACCGACTCTGGTGGGTGTTGGTTGGGGGGTGCCAGGGGCCAACAGTTTCAGCCAAGCCAGCAGCTTGGTGTGGGGTGGGATGTTGGTTGTCCGCTGTGTTGGTGCCGTAGGCTTGTTGTGCGATGATCGTTGCGATGCGTGGGATGGTTGTCCCTTTCAGCCTGTGGTGGACGGTGACATTGTCAGAGGTTAGGTCTGTGAGGCTGGTACGCTTCCTGGGGTCCGCTGTCTTTGTCTGCGCTGCGTCTGTGGTGGTCCGGGGGGGGGGGGTTTCCTTGTGTGGGTTGTGGTCCTGGGGTGGTGTCGGTGGGTGTTGTGGCCCTCTTGGGTGTCCGAGCCGCATGATGGGTGGCTCCATGTTGCCCTTCCGATATGCCCCTGGGCTGTGCTCTCTTTTGTTGTGGAGGCTGCCGTCTGACTTTACACCAGGTCACAGCAGGTGTAGATTTCCTGGTGCTAACGTGCCTTATCGCCTGTTTTGTGTTTTTATCGCAGTTCTGTCTGGTCATTGAGAATGTTGAGGTGTGATGTTGTCGCGTCTTTTGGCACGGGAACGCCCACTCTGGATCTCATTAGCGGGGGGCCTCTGGGGTGATGTTTTTTGCAGCTGCTATCGCGGGTAAACTGGTGCTGTGGGCTGTTAACACCAGCTTGTGAATGGGGCGATAGATTTATCGCAACTTTGGCTGCGATAAAGTGCTGTTGACTCAGCGATAGTTCTTTGTGAATATGCCCCTGAGTCTTTTCTTAGTCTTTGCAGCCGTTAACTTAGGGGCATATTAACAAGCCCCTATCAACACCACAATGTCACTTTTCATGACGTTGTGGTGGCGATATGGGCTTCACCTTATTTATAAGGCTTCGTTAAGCCACTTAAGGCACCATTTCACACTATACTTAGCTTGAAAGGAGAGGGCAATGGGTGTTGCAGTGGGCGTTCCACCTCAACACCCATTGATTTTGGCACTGCCCCATATTTACAAGGTTGGCATAAATATGGAGCCGCACCAAAATTAAGACCAGAGAAAACCTGGTCTTACCCTGGCGCAACGAGGAGAAATGTTTAATTTCTCCTCGATTTTTCTGTTTCCATGTGCAACATGCATAGAAACAGCAAAACATCATTAATAGTTTATGTGCAGGAAAGTGTCCCTTCCTGCACATAATCATTAAAAAACTGGCGTTTTGCAACTTCTATGTGTGCTGGCCTTTAAAGATTGTTTATGTGCAGGATGTTATGTGTGTTCCTGCACATAAACAATCTTCCCGTGCAATGCAGGCACCCTTGTACTATATTGCACGGGTGCTTGCATTGGCGCTAGGCAGCTAAATTTAGCACCAGTGCTGTGGGAAACGAAGGGCTGCACCATATTGTTGTAAATATGGTGCAGCCCTGCGTTTCAGAAGTGGCGGAGCACGGCGTTAAGCCAAGAAGGCCAACGCCGAGCTCCGCCACTTCTATTGTACATATACCCCCTTAGAGTTTCTTGTTGCTCTAATGGGAGTAAATTCTGATATTTATATGTTTCCCATATCTTCATTGCTGGATTTTGCTCGCAAAAAAGTGTCACTCATAGTCGTTGAAATGTCGCTCATAATTACATGTCGCACATAGCAATCTGAAATCTTGGCAACTATGGACTCCGACATATGGAGATTGAAGTTTAGCTCTGTGCTTGCAGTGAGGGCCTTACCACGCTTTTTGGAAATGGTCTGATTTCTCTCCGTTACCATAATGAATCCCTATTGAACGTCCGCAGTGATTGCACAAGGCAGGGGGAGGCGATTGCACGGTGTGCGCATGTTAGAAGCGCTAGCGATCCACGGCCTCTGCGCTAGCGCCTCGCGCCTCACGCTCTCCACCCAATCCGTGACCATGGCTGTAGGCGCCCTTATGCTGTGGAGGCTCTCCCTGAGGAGCGGCGCTCGCAGGGCCTCCGTGGCCTCCTACAGGATGGCCAGCGGGAGTGAGGGCTCCCCATGCAGGGCAGGCGCGGCCTGTGCCCTCGCCGGCCGGCCACCCCGCAGTCACCCCACAGCAGCGGACGCAGCTTCTTCTCAGCGGCCCCGGCCCGCTTCCTGTCCCAGGAGGGCAAGAACTTCATGTGGGCGCAGTATAACGAGATGAAGCGGCTGGTGCAAGGTGCTCTCTTAAGGGTGGAAGAGGGTCTGCCCGGCGGGGGAAGTGAGGGGCCCCTTTCTTACCGGGGGGGAGAAGCAACAAGGTGAGCAAGAAGGGGCGGGGGCTAGACTTCCCCCTGCACAGAGGGGGTCAGGTATTATGTCCTCCATCCATTGGTAGGTAGGCTTGAGATGCTGTGGGTGGTGCAGGTTGAGCCTAGTGACCCTCTAACCTGCTGGGGTGGGGGTGGGTATGTTTGTAGCAGGTGCTCCCTGGGGGGGGGGGTATGCTTTCTGCTTGGGGGGTAGAGGGGTGTCACCTCTCTGTTCCTGTGGAGAGGAGCAGGGGCATGCAAGGTGTGCCTCAGGGCGAGGGCCCCTTTGTGCCTGCTGGAGAGGGTGTAGAGGCCGGGGGAGGGGCACGGATGGTGGGGGTGGTGGGGCACATGACCCTCTGGTTGGCACTGGACTTGCACCTGCATGTCCTTGGATCTCACATGCTGGCTGTGCATCTGTTAACCCTAAGCTGGGCTGCATTCACACATAAGCTGCTCCTCCCTCCTGGGACCCGGAGGTGGACCTCACTCACGCCCACCCTTTCTACAGAGAGAACTGAGCCTCTGCCCATAGACAGATCACCACATGGTGCACCCCCAAGAAAGCTTCACTCATATCCGCCAATACACTGTAGAGAGTGGGCCCTCACTGACTCCTTGTATGAGGGTTCCCTCCCGCAAATGCTTGTCACTGGGACGAGTCCACACCAGCATTTGCGGGGTGACACTGTCTCGCAACCTGTATGAGCAGGGACATGAAAGACCACCCTCTTGTTTGTGACTTGACTAGTGCCCTTGCTGTGCTGCTCCTGCTGCAGCCAGAGAGCCTCACTTACCTCTCGGTGTGATCACTTTGCCTCAGGGTTGGTGGGGCGTTTCTTGAGATTATGGGATGCAGTTCAGTGACCGCCACTGATGAGATCCAAACTGAGCTGTGGTGGAATTCAGATTGGCTGTCAGTTGAACTACTTTGTACAGTGCCACCCTGACTACTTTGTTCATGAGGAATGATAGGGGTCATGGGATGAACGTTTTTAGGCCTTGCCTAGACAGTGCATTTGCTGTCTCTCTGAGACCTTGTGTTTTTTCTCGGTGCGCCCAGAAACCATCCATTCTTTATTATTGCTTGGCTTATTGTCACGTCCATTTGCTTGCTATTGGTCAGCGGTGTAGGCCTTCTTACTCTTTGTGTGTCCATCCCTCCCCTGGAGTATGGCTGCATTACATGTCAGGTCTATTTACTTTGCCAATGCTTTTGTTATATTAAAAATTGCAGGCCTTTCAGGTTCACTGGTGGATTTATTGACTTAAGCTCTTGAAGTAAATTGTTGAAATGCACACGGTGTAGGCGACTGTGGGAATGATAAATGATCATGACTAGGAGGAGCGCCCGTCTCGGCTGATCCTGGCCATAGATGTTTATTTTAACAAAGGGTACCAGCTCTGCTTTAAATGCCAAAAGATAGAGGCACCGTCGCTCCAGCCGCGGCCTGTTCCATACTGCACTGTTGTCAACTTTAAATATAGAAAGCTTGATTAGAAATGCCTTGCGGGATATATGGTACATGGATATTTAAGGACTCTGTATCTATAGCAGGGCCAGAATTCTTATTGTCCTAGTGATGATGGCAGTGGATTTCCTCCAGGTAGCTTATTAAGTTTTTAAGTACAACACAGTTTATCGAGTGCATCTTTAACCTACATATACTTACTTCCTTTATCTATAATCTTTCCATGTACTTTTGGATCTATAGATGTATTACTTTCTTCTAATTCATCATATCCAATGGACTATCCTATTTCTCACCCTATACCCCTCTCAATATATCTTCTACCTCAACTCTCTGACTCATCTCAAACCTCTTTCTATTTCCAATGCACTACCTTATTTCTCACCCTATACCTCTATCAATATATCCTCTACATTCTCACTCATCTCATACCCCATACCACTACTATGATCCCCCAAAATAGCCCTTTCTAGACTCTCCCCTACCCTACCCCTCCTTGCACCATCTGACACCTCATACTATACTGATCCCCCAAAACAAGCCTTTCTAAACTCTTCCCTCTAAATCTTCCTCTCCACATCCCTTTTTACTCATCTCAAGCCTCCTACTAATGCAGTGACCTCCAAAAAAAAGTCTAAATCCTTCACTCTTCTATCCCTCTACTATCCTTTTCAATCAAAATAACAGACTAACATGTCCACTTCTCAAATTTCATATTTCACTATACTAATGCACCACTAATTCTTTATGGGTTCCAAAGTAGCGTGCTACTCGTCGAAAAAAGCGCTTCAACACCTCATCAGGGATAGAAAACACTATATAAATGCAAACCTTTTTTCCCTCTTCTATCCCTCCGGTATCCTTCTCAATCAAAATAACTGACTAATATCCACCACCCAAATTACTTTCATATTTCACTATACTAATTCACCACTAATCCTTATGGGTTCGTAGTAGGGTGCTACTCACCCAAAAAGTGCTTCAACAACCCATCGGGGTAACAAGCGCTATATAAATGCAAACCTTTTTCCCTCTTCTATCCCTCCGGTATTCTTCTCAATCCAAATAACTGACTAATATCCACCACTCAAATGACTTTCATATTTCACTATACTAATTCAACATTATTCCTTTATGGATTCCGGAGTAGCGTGCTACTTGCTGAAAAAGCACTTCGATGCCTCGTCAGGGGTAGTAAGCGCTATATAAATGCAATTACAATACAATACAAAGATTCAACTCGCTGTTTGGAAACAACTCATGTGGTGATTTGGGATTAACATGACGAGTGATACAGGATTTCTGAAACTGTTGTTTGGATTTTCAGTAAAGTGCACTGCAAACCACTAGGTGTCAGTATACCCCTGCATTTATCCTCGAAGCTATTTGTTGGATAGGCTGTGTTTATATTGTGTTGTTCCAATGTAATGCACAGTGATGTAGGTTGAAACCACTAGATGGCAGTATCTCCCCATGTACAGATCTGGTGTCTGGACAGACTGGCGCCTATGCAAGACGTGAAGTTGTCTGATACCCTCAGGGAGAAAAGTATTTTGTGGCATGATTAAAATAGTGCATGTTCTGGCTCGTAAGTTCAACATTTTCATTTATAGAGTTTTATTTTTTCACTGTCATGATCCCTGGGCCATGGCATGTTAGAAAAGCGTGCAGCTCATGAGCATATTAGAAAATACCGAAGACGTCTGTGGTGTGCTGAGGTGTGTTCTCTGGTTCCATCCTATTCATGTCCCGTAGGAGGCGCCCTGGATAGAGGGGAGAGCTTTGCCCTGGTCCTACTTCTGTTTCAGTCCCGAGGAATGCTATGGTTTAATAATACACGCGTGATGATGCCCATTGTGGAATCGTCAGTTTCTGGACATGAAATGGCAGCCCTTCATCCTCACCCCATCCTGGGAATGCAAAGCTCTCAGCCGCAACCCTCTTAAAGACAAAGGTGAGAAATCACACTGCGGCTGTGGTTCAGGCATCACTAACCTGCACACTAACTTCTCTCTTCTGCAACTTTGCAAGCCCCTATCGCCACCACAACATCACTTTTAGGGACGTTGTGTTGGCGATAGGGGCTTCACCTTAACGTGACTTAACGCTGCCTTGTAAATAAGGCACCCTTTCATGCTGTACTTAGCGTGAAAGGGGAGGGCAATGGGTGTTGTTGTGGGTGTTCCGCCGCAACACCCATTGATTTTGATGCTGCCCCCTATACAAGGGTGGCATAAATAGGAGGCAGCACCAAAATTAAGACCAGGGAATACCTGCTCTTAAACATGCAAAACGAGGAAAAATGCATTATTTCTCCTTGTTTTTGCTGTTTCAATGTGTGTGATTGTTTATGTGCAGGAAGGTGACCATTCCTGCACATAAACAATTAAAAACAAAATAACATTTTGCAACTTCTATGTGTGCTGCACACGTAGAAGTTTCGAAATGCCATGAATAATTGTTTATGTGCAGAAAGGGAGACCTTCCTGTGCAGCATAAACCATTATTTCCCCCAACACAGCCTTGCACTATGGTGCAAGGGTGCCTGCGTTGGCACTAGAGAGTTGAACTCAGCGCAAGTGCAGGGGTAAACGCAGGGATACACCTTATTCTAGTGAATAAGGCACATCCCTGCGTTTTCAGAATGGAGAAGTGTGGCGTTAGCAATGTTTGCTTAACACCACGCTTTTCCATTCAGTTGTAAATATACCCCTTAGTTCTAAGTAGGTTTTTGCTAACAGCGACAGACACTTCTGCCAGTCTAGACTCTTAATTATCAGCACAGATGACCCCTATGGGGAAGTGTCACCCTTGACTTCCACTGCAACAGTTTTTTAAGGAACCCTTCTTGCAAGCAAGGTTTGTGTATTCAATGTATATATTTCTCATTCAAAAAATCATTATTTCAAAGATAAGGTAATATCTTCTGCAAAAACAAGGTGCTCCTACATTGTGATGGCGTAGTGAAAAGTGATATAGTCAATCAATAGTGCACTGGTGCTATATACAATATTATATACATGTGAACTGCCTGGGACGTCCAGTTGAAGTGACCTACTGCATCTTGGTAGACTGACCACAGACTTCCGGTGGCGCTACAGCGGACCATAGCCACAGCAGGAGGAGCAGGAGGTGCAGTGCAGAAAAAAAACGGAGCTGCAGCTACAGCGGCGTGCGGGGTGCGGTGCGGCAGGCGCTGTTGTAGACGCTGCGACTTCTAAACTTGCAGACTGTCAGACCTTCAGAGAGGTGTGCATCGGGGCGGCCGCCTCTGCCACAACAGACGGGAGCCGCCACTGCCGGGAGCCGAGTGCCGCCGCTGCCGGGGGCCGCGGCGAGCCACCGGTGGTTGCCACAGCGATCCGGTGGGAGCCGCGGGGGGCTCCGATTTACTGAGCGCGGCCGCCGTCACTGCCGCCACTGCCGACACTGCCGATAGCCTGCCACAGTGAACCGGTGAGAGCCGTAGGGGGGCATTGATTTTCCGAGCGGCTAAAAAAAAAAGGAAGGAGGAGGCTGTGCAGGGATCTTCAGTGGCGCTGCCTGGGTGCGCGTTGCTGCCGTCTCCTGCACCAGTCTGCCTTTTGCTTTCCGCCACCAGCCACTCCACGGCCAGCCACTGCACTCTGCCCCGGAGATTGCAAGCCCCCCCCTCCTAGCTACACGAGGGGAAGGGCGGTAGCAGCTATCGGGCGGAAGTGGAAAGCAGAGGTCAAGGCAAGTCAGGGCTATCTCCAGCCCATACAAAGCCGTTCAGAGCTCCCCTCCCCCCCCATCTTACACCTGGTCCACTATCCGCCCCAGATCCCCCCCCTGACGGCAGCAGCCCTACTACTGTAAGGGGGTCGACGGGCTTGAAAGGGTGAGCGGAGGTGGAATTGAAACCTAGAGCATCAGCGGACAAAGGGCTGAAAACGGAGAGGACGCATAAGTCATTTGGCCACATAGGTGAAAATCATTTTCTGAACCTGGGAGTCACGGCCAGTTTTAAGAGTGAGTTGTGCCGGGAAACCAGAGGAGGTAGGTTGTATGTAGGAGTGAGCACTGAGTCCAGTGCTGCGCGAACATCTTCGCTGCTGACCACAGCCCGTCGCTAATAGCGAGAATCCTCAAACAAGGAAAAAAAAAAAAAAAAAACCACAGGGAGGAAGCCGCTGGGCATAGTGGTGAAGCTGTGAGACCCAAGCCGCGGGCGTTCCAGCCCTTTCCGGCCTATACATGAGGTCTGGCAAAGTAAGAAAATCCCCAGGCGAGAAGTCAACAACTCTTAAGGGTACAGCCAAAAGGAGAAGAATTGAAAAAACAACTGTAAACAAGGCAAATAACACCTTTAAAAAACCCTTAATTTCACCAATTGCCACCTTCTTTGAAAAGTCAAAAGCGAGCAAAAACTCCTTACAGGATTCACGACTTCAGTTCCTGAAAGATCCGGGCTCAGCACTGTTTTCTTCAACAGCAGATGCTGTGGGACTATTGACCCCAATGGTCCCAGCAAAAGAACTTGAAGCAAACGACTGGCCGGGGAAAGCATTCGCGAATCAAGTTGTACAATCCTGCAAACACTGTCCGGTTACTATAGCTCAGGTCCATCAACAAAACGGTGAGCACAAAAAAAAAACGCCTTATAAAGAAGCAAGCTTCACTATATCAGCATTAATACATACAGCGAGCAAAGAGGACCTAGACATCGTTGAGCAACAAAACTCTCAAGAAAGCCAAATAAGTGGACCTCCTAGATTAAGTATGGAAAGTGGGGATATATTACAACAAAATCATACCCATTTATTCCACTCTAGCTTTGATGAGCCTCTTCAATTATGGTCTAACACTGGCCCATCTCAAGTCAGAGATCTATTGGATGAAAAAGGCCCTGCCCATCGGTTGAACCAGGGACTATCTAATGTAGAGACCACAAAGCTCAAGGAGAATGAGGCGTTACACTCACTAGATCTGAGTAAAAACAGATTTTTATCCGGATTAATGGACCTTGCCGGAGTACATGCCCCATCAGAAGACAAAACGCAGCACATGAAACCGTCAATAAATGAAGCTGACATAAATTCACATAAAGGCGAAGGGTCCCCGATTCTCGTTGCTCCCCTCCTGCAAGCATTACAAACAGCGACGGCTACGTTAATAATGCAATCCGACAAACTGGACATCCAAATTGATCTAATGAACATAATCGCCTCCTACATAGCTGGGATAAACACAAAATTAGATAATCTTAACACTCTAATCAAAAGAGCCCAAGCTAACACCACCAACTTGCAACTATCCTGTTCCTGCGGCCCTATCCTCGACAAAATGAGTACCTTACCAATGGTCCTCGAACAGATCGCCCAACTATCACCATAACCGAGCGTCTACAAATAGGCAGCAACAAGTCCTGCGAAAAAATGAGTGAAGAACAGCCAGCTAAGTCCATGATTAATACAGAGTCTTATGACGTCATGGAAAAATCAACGACTGAGTCCATTATTGCTGAGCCGATAAAACAAATATTAACAAAAAGACAAAAGAAAAAAGAACGGAAAGCGAGAAACAAAAAAAAAGAGGACCCTCTTTCACGCACTTGCATGTATCCAATATTTACAAACCAGAAAAAACAAAAAACGACAGAGGACTGCCAAAGGAGAAGTAGTCATGAGGCAACAGGAAAAGATAGAAGGTGCTCTATTACAAATACATCGACAAAAAAGGAACCCATGGCTTCACGTTCATTAGAAAGTCCTTCAAACCATCTATTAACGCTAAAAACCGAGCTAAATGACGCAGAAAAATTGATTAGCATACCGCCAATGGGCACAGAACAAAAAATTCCCGTAGTAAGGGATAACATCAAAACTGTCTTAAATGGGTCAACTTTTCAAGACACGGCGCCAGTCCTGGTAATTAAAAATGCGGCACGGCACACTAACTTAACCAATATCATACCAATACTAATACCCCAAACTGCTCAAATCGGTGCATACCAAGAGGGATATAAAGAGGCCCAAGAATGTGCTAGCAGTCAACCAGATAAGGCCTACCTGGGTGATGCGGAAAAGCCGGCATCAATAGTTAATAATTCAAAAACAGCTCACCCATGGGGAACACAAGACATTGCACAAAACTCTGGGCCAACACTTCATAACCTAACATCAGTCACCCAGCGAAATAAGGTCCAGACAAAACTAAGCTTCTGCATTATGAATAAAGAAAATACGCAGTCAAAGCATGAGGTGGTAACGAAGCCTGCGTCAGACCCTTTTCATCTGGGTTGGGTGAGCGCCATGATACTCTTTCGAGTGATAATGGCGCTATAGAAATACATTTTACATTACATTACATTACATTACAGACAGCATGAATTTAGACGATGTTTGTTTGCAAATTATTTTTACCCCGGAGTACGTAACTTAAGGGAGCCATGATATTCTAAATAGGAGTAATATTTTAAAATTGATGAAGGAAATTAAGGATCTGACTGCCATTAAATCTTCCGACCTAGATCGAGTACAATTTTTAAGTAGCACAAAAGAATTAACAAATGAACAAACAATGACAACTTGGAAAACCGCTGCGATAGTACAATTAATACTAGGGAAATCGGATATATTCCAATCGTGGGGTATTCAATTATCACAGCCAATCACCCCAAGATACCCGCTTCCCCTAAAGACAAAGAGTTGCCAACAACTGACAATGAGCATGGCGGACATTGCACCGAAAAAAACAGTTTATTCTATTTTACACAACGCCAAAGGCAGAAGTGAGGCAGAAACCATATGCAAAGTATCTGACATCGAAAGAATGGGGGACTCGGTAGAGCCATCTGACGATTGGAAATGGCTTCCCGGTATGCTGAATAATCAGAAGAATTGACCGAACGGTTCAGAAATAAATAAAGCAGTAAAGAACAATATACACATAATCTCATGGAACATAGCTGGAGCAAAAAGATTGCTGGAGGACGGCCTTGCTCCGGACGAATGGGACAATGCCGACATAATTGCACTCCAAGAGACCTGGCTCCAGGAAGACATCGCGTTGGCTGGATTTATTCAATACATGGTACCTGCGAAAAAAGGCAAAACCTTTGGCCGAGCAATTGGCGGTCTTCCGGTTTATGTGTCTACTACCCTAAAAATCAATTCAGAACAACTTACATCTCCAGATCCAAGCATTCAGCTTGTAAAATTATCTGGCCAAAATGCATACGGCCACAAAACGACAATTTTAATCAATTATTACATTCAACCAAATCGTCAAGCAAAAAAGATAAAAAATGATATGCTATGTAAGGAAATACTAAATCTACGAAGTACAGAGCCAACTTGGAACATTATATTAACAGGAGATTTTAATTCCAACCTGATATACACTCCAGAGGAAGATGAGATACTAACTGAAGAGAACATGCATTGGAATGTCCCACAGCAGTCAAATGGAGTAATAAAGAGCCGAAAGGACACCCTAGCCAAACATCTGGTAACGGAACTGGAGTACCTAGGCATGCGAGTTTTGAATGGCAGGACAGAGGAAGATAGACCCCCGAAAAAAATATATTATGGGACAAACACCCAATCAATATTGGACTTTACCATTGTTAGTCTTCAATTGATCCCCCTTTTACATAGAATATACACCAATGAGTGATCACGGGATGCAACATCTTAAACTCAACTCCTTTGCAGATCCACTTCAACCTGCCTGTTCCCTACAGGGCCAACTAGGTACACTCAACCTAAAACGTATATATTGGAATAGCTTGAACGATGAGAATTGGATCGCAATAATTGAGGTCATACTGAAAGAGTTGGAAAGTGTAACAATGGACAAAATTCAAGCCTGGTCCCTTTTTTTAGAGAAACTACAGACAAAAATGAAATCAATTAAAATAGGGGCTAAGAGAGAGAACCTAAGAAAGAACTTGCCGTTGGAGCTACAAGAACTAAGAAGGGTGTTGCAAAGAAGCCAAAAAAACCTGCAACTAAACTTTAACAACCGGAGCTATCTGGAAACCTTTCTTGCTCAAAGAAAGTTATATAAAAAAAAGATTTTGGATCATAAAAGGGAGTCGAATGACGAATTCTGGATCAATTTATTGGCCAGCACTAAACTTCAGGACTCAAATAAATTTTGGAAAATTATAAACCAGCTAATAAGACCGCGAAACGTATCGACATCAAATATCCAAGAATCCGAATGGGCAACTTTTTTGTCGTCAAAATTTAAAGAAAACCCAATGAAGGCACTTGGGCAGCCATTCGTCTTGGGGGATTCCTATACGATTAATAGCAAAGATCAATGCCGTATTTATCCAACGACAACGGTCCCAAGGAATTCGGTACACTCCGCGACCACAGCTGGCGCTTACTCAGTGGAGGAGATAATCACCATTATTAGAAAGGGTAAAAGCAATGGGGCACCGGGACCAAATGGTATCCCGCAAATTGCCTTTAAACAAGCACCAGAATTTTGGGCCCCATCGCTAGAAAAACTTTTTGCAGATGTTCAAAACCGTAATCGCATTCCTGAAAGTTGGAAAGGCTCTATCATCACGCCCATATATAAAGGAGGAGACAGAGCTAATCCTCTAAATTATCGCCTAATAACACTCCAGGATATAGAAGCTAAATATTTTGCATCACTCCTTCTAAAAGATCTGGTAAATTGGGCAGAAGACAAAGTAATGATCCCAATTAACCAGACTGGATTCAGAGCTGGAATCGGAAATATGTCAAACATACTGTCAATAACCATGATAGCTGAAAAATGCCTGCATGCTAAACAGTATCTTAACCTCTGTTTTATTGACCTGCAGGCGGCATTTGACAGTGTTGACCTCAAGCTACTATGGGCGAAGTTAAGAAGATGTGCCATACCGGAAGGGATACTTAGGGGCCTACTCCTGTTTTACTCTGAGACCTGGACACAAATCAAGCTAGGTGACGGTTCACATCTATCAAGAAAAGTCTATACATCGATCGGATTAAAACAGGGTTGCGTCCTAGCACCACAACTATTTAACTTATTCATTTCTGACCTCTCAGGCAAATTAAACAACTGTAATGCTCATGCACCGAAACTTGGCAACCTCCAACTCACTCATATGGCTTATGCCGATGACATTGTGCTTCTGAGCCTAACCAAAGTGGGCCTGTCTAGACTATTAGCAGTAACATCGGAGTTCCTGGAGGCAAATAATCTAGCTCTTAATCTGTCCAAGACAAAGATAATGTTAATAACCAACCGCAGATCTGCGCATCTTAATATCATGCTTGAAGGAAAACTCCTGGAAAGAGTATCAAATTACAAATATTTAGGATATTATATATATATATATATTATATCGACGACAAACTGAACTTAAACGCTCAAAAAAAATACATGACGCAAAGAGCAGGAGCCTTAATATTTGCTTTAAGTATACTTTCAAAAAAGCTGGAAGGTCCTTCGTTTACTCCCCTATTGACAGTGATGGCCACCAAAGTTCTTCCTACCCTAGCGTATGCCAGTGTAGCAATGCATCGCAAGGACGCAGTTATTTTAAACAACCTCATCACAAAAATTTATAAGAAGGTCTTAAAATTACCAAGCTCAGCTTCACCTGCTCAGGTGCGTCTAGAATTTGGCGTAATGAATGAGTCACTGGGACGACTTTACACAAGCATCAGAGTATGGCATCGAATTAAAATGAATTCTACAAATAATACTATGAACCGATTCTTGTGGCAGGAACTAGAAAGCCAACAAAACTCAGCCGCTAATAAATATCTGACTTGTGCTTTGGAGGAAACATGCACCGCCAAACTTTGGGACAAAGATCTGCCATATATTTCCTTTAAACAGGCACTAAATAAGGGGGCTAAATTTCATTCATTAATTACAGACAAAGCCATCTTTTCAGACCGCTCCCATTCTTGGTCCGTGATTAACAGTTATAAAAAACTCACCCCGGCTGCCTACTTAGAAACAACATATTCGGTTTTCATCAAAAAGAGGCTAATGGCCGTGAGATTTGGTAAATTACCAACTCTGGCAGACGAACCGGACTGGAAACGACCAGACTCAGATGTCTGTCGTCTATGTGGCACTACAAAAGAAAATTTAATCCACATTGTATGCCACTGTAAGTCTCTGAACCAGGAGCGTACGTACTTTTTAAAGCACATTTTTAGGGCCAAGAGACTACGTACCTGCAAGTCTGCCATTATTGGTGCTTTGGACTCAACATCCCCCATAATTAATTGCAAGCTGATAAAGTTCCTGATAGCTTTTGAAAAGTGTTTGAAAGCAATATGAAATCTCAAAACAAAAAAGGCTTTTTATATTAATGATTGATTTACTGATGTACAATTGTTAAAGTTCTTCTTCAGGGGTTAACTACACCAATTCATACATCATCTGGTTTACTTTAACACATGACAAGCTACAGGGGTGGGAGGATGGCTACGCAAAGTCTAGGCATGGATTGAATCGATCTCCCAACCACGGTACGATAATGAAGCATCGCCATCTACTTGAGCTGCTAGTGCAGTATCACGTCCCTTAAATGGAACCGCAGCATGTCAAAATACCATCAGAGTTGTCGATACATAAAAAGCCCTCAGTCAACGAGTAGCTACAGGGCTTCGCAATCCGTTAACATGCCAATGCTCCCAAGCGGATCTGTTTTGTTGTCCGAAGAGTGCGCCATGCTGGAATGGCTTTTGATTCATTGGTACAGAGACTCTCCTCTAGTTAGTCATGGGATATTCCTGATGGTTGGTCACTATGAAATAATTGCTCTTATTTCAATTGTTTGCTCATTTTGGCAGCCAAAATACTACCCCCTACCAAAGATAAAAGGAAATTATGTGTCCTTGTATCCGGCCCAGAAGTAAAAACTTCCAATCCCTAAACTACATATGGAACAACATCATATAAGTATCTCTGCTCAAAGGTACCGTCTAACAGAGTTATATGCAGAACAATCTATTATTGTGATTGTTCTCTCAACTCATCAGCAGCGATATTAACAACAAAAGGGTAATTGCTACCAGCCTACATCTCTATCTCCATTAAAACAACAGGTTTTATCCCAAAAACCAGTCTTGACAAGATAGCATACACATTTCTTGAAGTCCCTTCCACAGGGCACAGATGCACAACATTTTCGAGAACTAGCAATCACACAAAATAACAAGTCAATAACTTAAGGAGAGAACCGTCCTTAGACTTCATGCTGGCAGCACCTTCACTTTAAACAAATAGTTACCCATGCTTATCAAATCAACCAATAAAATCTATTTCTTCTCTTCAAAGGATGAAACTACCACCACCTAAGCATATTCTACTTCGTGGTTCATGCTCTTTTCTCATTTACCATTTCTTAAAATTGTTTCGTAAACAACTTTTGCTTAAAAATGTTTTTTTTCAATTTCCAAACCACCTTTTAAAACACTTTTTCTATCTGGGCTATTATTTTGACCAAATATCTGTGCATAAATCTCGATTTCGCTCTGTAATCTTTTTATTTACTTTCATTTCTTGGTAGTCTATGTTTTTAAAAAAACATAAGCGTTCCCTTATATATGAGTGCATAGCCAACAACCTTCCAGATGTGTGTGTAGGGTTACATATGGGTGCAAAACCAATAAACTTCCATATGGGCGGGGTTTATATATGGGTGCAGAGACAACAACCTTCCGGATTGGTATGTAGGAGTTTCATATGGGTGCATTGCCAACAACCTTCCGGATGAAGGGTAAGGGTTACATGTGGGTGTATGGCCAACAACCTTCTAGAATGGGGTAAGGGTTACATATGAGTGCATAGACAGCAACCTTCCAAATGGGTTGTATGGGTTGCATATGGGTGCTTTGCCAACAATCTTCCAGATGGAGGTAGGGATAACACACAGGTGCATACCCAACAACCTTCCAGATTGGGGGTCGGGGTTACATATGGGTGCATAGCAACCAACCTTCCAGATGGGGGGGGGGGGGGGGGGGTGAGGGGTTACATATGGGTGCATAGTCAACAACCTTCCATATGGATGTGTAGGGGTTACATATGGGCGCATAGCCAATAAATCTTCAGACGGGAAGAGGGTAAGAGTTACATATGAATGAATAGACAACATCCTTCCAGAAGGGGGTAGGGGTACAATATGGGTGCATAGACAGCAACCTTCCAGATTGGGAGTAGTGGTTACATATGGGTGCATAGCCAACAACCTTCCAGACGGGGGCAGGGTTTTCATATGGGTGCATAGCTGATAACCTTCCAGATTGGGGGTAGGGGTTGCATATGGGTGCATAGACAAAACCTTCTGTATCGGGGTAGGGGTTACATATGGGGTCAAAGACAACAACCTTCCAGATTGTGGTTAGTGGTTTCATATGGGTGCATAGACAACAACCTTCCAGATGAGGGCTAGGGGTAACATATGTGTGCACAGCCATCAACCTTCCATAGGGGGTAGGGGTTACATATGGGTGAATAACCAACAACCTTCCAGCTGTGGGTAGGTGATACATATGGGTGCATAGCCAGCAACTTTTGAGATTTGGGGTCATGGTTACATAAGGGTGCATAGCCTTCCAGATGGGGGTAGGGATTCCATATGGGTGCATAACCAACAACCTTCAGGATGAAGGGTAGGGGCTACATATGGGTGCCTAACCAACAACTCTCCATATGGGGGTGTAGTGGTTTCATATGGGTGCATAGCCAACAACCTTCCAGAAAGGGGCGGCTAAGGGTTACATATGAGTGAATAGACAACAACCTTACAGAAAGAGAGTAGGGGGTTACATGTGGGTGCATAAACAACAACCTTCCAGATTGGGGGTGGGGGTTACATATGGCTGCATAGCCAACAACCTTCCAGATGGGAGATAGGGGTTACACATGGGCGAATAGCTAATAAACGTCGAGACGGGAAGAGGGTAAGGGTTACATATGAGTGAATAGACACCAACTTTGCAGATGGGGATAGGGGTTACATATTGGTGCATAGACAACAACCTTCCCGATTTGGGGTTGGGGCTACATATGGGTGCATAGACAAAACCTTCCGGATGGGAGTAGGGGTTACATATGTGTTTAAAGACAACAACCTTCCAGATTGGAGTTAGGGGTTACATATGGGTGCATAGACAACAACCTTCCAGATGAGGGCTAGGGGTTACATATGGGTGAATAGCCCACAACCTTCCAGATGGGGATAAAGATTACACATGGGCCAATAGTCTTACATATGGGGGAGTAGGGGGTCATATATGGGTGCATAGCCAACACCTTCAGGCCGGGAGGCAGGGTTCACTTATGGGTGCATAGCCAACAACCTTCCAGATTGGGGGAAGGGGTTGCATATGGGTGCATGGACAACACCTTTCGGATGAAGGCCAGGGGTTACATATAGGTGCATAACCAACAACCTTCCAGATGGAGGTAGGGGTTTGTAACGCCCTGAACGTCTCAGGATCGTTTAACAGACACGATAATGAGAACGCAACCACTTGTGAAGGTTTAGTTATTTTAATGAAGGCAAAAATAATACAAGGAATAAACAAAGGTTATAGTCACTGGAATCCTCCAGGCTAAGTACGTTACCAGCCCACAGCACGGATGGTCCTAACCGTCCTCTGCATATACGCCGATCCCGGCGTATGCCAACAGAGGGCAGAATGCCAATCGGTAGGCTGTGAGGGGCACGAAGAGTGTTGGGGAGAATCGAGGAGTCAGGGAAACACCCAGCCGGGGTCTCTACCTGAAGGGAGCAGCCGCTCAACCTCTTCCTCAGACTGCACCGGGACGCGGAGTCACCTCCTGGTGATGCGTCACCGATACCCCAATCACAAGCAAAGAAGACTGAACCGAGAGCAGCCGCTCGATCGATCCTGTGGACTTCCGAGTCTGTAACGCGGCAAACACCTCCTGGTGTGCGTTACAGCTGGCAGTCCCTGTATCTCTGGTCGGGCTGGGAGTTACGACTCCAACCAGCAAAGCGCCACTGCCCTTTGACTCAGCCGAGTCAAAAAGCGAAGCTCAATGGTTATCCGGTAGAGCTTCCGGGTCCTTCACAGGTGACGATGGGGCAAGACACGGCCCAGGGAGTAACGACTCGACCTACCTCCGTTCTTGCCTTACTGGAGCACCACTCCGGAACACTGCTCTTCACTAAGCAGGTACGTCGGTTGTAAACACAATATCCGACAGCGTTGTACCTCCCGGTTCCTCCCTTTATAGGGCGTTGTTTTCCTTGAGTTATGTAACAGCTCTCCTGTTTACATAAGGGCGTGTTTTCCTTGAGTTATGTAACAGCTCTCCTGTTTACATAAGGGCGTGTTTTCCTTGAGTTATGTAACAGCTCTCCTGTTTACATAAGGGCGTGTTTTCCTTGAGTTATGTAACAGCTCTCCTGTTTACATAAGGGCGTGTTTTCCTTGAGTTATGTAACAGCTCTCCTGTTTACATAACCTCTCAACCGCTAAGCATCCTGGGAGATGTAGTCCGTTTTCGCTGGTTACCGTTTTCCTCCCCTCGCATGACAGGAATTCTTGACAGTACATCCTGCCTCTCAGCGGCTCCCCACGGGTCCAGCGCTGGCAGGAAAACGCCGATGGAACAAGGAGACCAAGCGCGGAGCATGAACCCCTTCAGCCGGTTCCCATGACTGCTCCTCCGGGCCATAGCCTTTCCATGCAACCAGGTACCACAGCTTCCCCCTGCGCCATTGGGACGCCCGTATGCCCGTCACTTCATACTCCACCTCCGACTCCACGCATACCGGCCTAGGTGTCCCAGACGGCTTGGAGGGTGCTGGTTTGAGCACTGATACATGAAAGACAGGGTGTATCCGCAATGACTGGGGCAAGCACACCTTCACGTTCACGGGACCCATACACTTGGTAATTCGATAGGGGCCCATGTACTTGGGATGGAACACACTGTTCTTTCGAAACCTCATGTTTCTTGTGGATATCCAGACGTAGTCTCCAGTGCGGTACAGTGGCCCGGGCCTTCTCTTCCTGTCTGCCGCAGCCTTGTATCTTCTCTTGGCCTCTATTAGGACAGCCCTTGAGCGCGTCAACGTGTCTTTTATGTGTGCCACCCTGTCCGCTGTGGCGGGAATCCTGTCCTCTCTGAACGGATGTAGAAATGGCAAGAACCTGGGATGTTGGCCATAGTTGCTATAGAACGGAGATGACTGTGTGGAGCTGTGAGTGGCGTTGTTATAGGCGATCTCTGCAACCCATAGCAAGTCGACCCATTCTTCCCTGCCCTGGTCCACAAAACATCGCAGATACTGTTTGAGCGTTTGGTTCAGGTGCTCGGTTTGGCCGTCCGTTTGAGGGTGGTAGCTGGTGGACAGGGCGGTCTTAACATGCAGCGCAGTGCACCAAGTCTTCCAGAATTGCGCAGTAAACTGCGACCCCCGGTCCAACACGATCACCCCAGGTAATCCATGCAGTCGTACCACATTCTTTAGGAGTAGTGACGCCAATTCCCCGGCCGTAGGGACTCTCTTGCAGGGGATGAAGTGCCCCATTTTCGTCAAGTAATCCACCACCACCAGTATTGCCGTCATCCCCTGGTCTACCGGTAGGCCCACCACGAAGTCCAGTGATATGCTATCCCATGGTCTATCCGGGGTCGGAAGTGGATGTAAGAGCCCTTGGGTTCGGCCATGGTCGGCCTTCATGGTAGCACACGTAGGACACTCCTGTCCCCACCTCCTGACATCCACTCTCATGGTTGGCCACCAGAAATGCCGTCCCATGCTAGCCACCGTTTTTTCAAAGCCCAAATGACCTGCGCATGGAGAGTCATGGCACCAGATGAATGCTTGTTTCCTTAGCCTAGGCGTGGGTATCAATAGGCACCTGCCCTTCAGGGGTATCCCGTCCTTCAGCTGCCATTCTCTGTGACTGAGGAGCCACCTCCGCCATGCGAATGACCTGATCCCTCTCTTTATTCCCCTTAGGAAAGTATCCGGTTGGATAACCCCCAATACCATCCTCGGGGAAATGATGGAATGCTCGGTCGCAGGCAATGGTTCCTTAACTGCAGATTGACGGGACAGGGCGTCCGCCTTCCGGTTTTCCGTCCCCGGCCGATATGTGATGCGGAAGTTGAACCCCGCAAAGAAGATCATCCACCGCAGCTGTCTGGGAGAAAGGTGTCTTGTGGCCGTCATGAACTGTAGGTTCCGATGGTCCGTGTACACCGATACCACATGTCTTGCCCCCATCAACCAATGCCTCCATTCGGTGAAGGCGTCCTTGATTGCGAGAAGCTCCTTCTCCGCAATATGGTAGTTGCGTTCGGCGTCGTTGAGTTTGCGGGACCTTCACAGGTGACGATGGGGCAAGACACGGCCCAGGGAGTAACGACTCGACCTACCTCCGTTCTTGCCTTACTGGAGCACCACTCCGGAACACTGCTCTTCACTAAGCAGGTACGTCGGTTGTAAACACAATATCCGACAGCGTTGTACCTCCCGGTTCCTCCCTTTATAGGGCGTTGTTTTCCTTGAGTTATGTAACAGCTCTCCTGTTTACATAAGGGCGTGTTTTCCTTGAGTTATGTAACAGCTCTCCTGTTTACATAAGGGCGTGTTTTCCTTGAGTTATGTAACAGCTCTCCTGTTTACATAAGGGCGTGTTTTCCTTGAGATATGTAACAGCTCTCCTGTTTACATAACCTCTCAACCGCTAAGCATCCTGGGAGATGTAGTCCGTTTTCGCTGGTTACCGTTTTCCTCCCCTCGCATGACAGGAATTCTTGACAGGGTTACATATTGGTGTATAGCCCACAACTTCCCAGATTGGGGGTTGTCGTTACATACGGGTGCATAGCCAACAACCTTCCTGATGGGGGTAGGGATTCGATGTGGGTGCATAGCCAACAACCTTCAAGATGAAGGGTAGGGGCTCCATAAAGGTGCATAGCCAACAACTTACCATATGGGGGTGTAGGGGTTACATATGGGTCCATTGCCAACACCCTTCCAGACGAGGGAGGGTAAGGGTTACCTATGACTGAATAGACAACAACCTTCCAGAAGGGGGTAGGGATTACATGTGAGTGCATAGACAACAACCTTTCAGATTGGGGTAGGAGTTACATATGGCTGCATAGCCAACAACCTTCCAGGTGGGGGATAGGTGTTACATATGGGTCCAAAGCCAACAACTTTCCATATGGGGGAGTAGAGGCTACATATGGGTGCATAGCCAACAACCTTCCAGATTGGGTGTAGGGGTTATACGTGGGTTCAAGGACAACAACCTTCCAGATGGAGCATAAGGGTTAAAAATGGGTGCACAGCCAACAACCTTTCAGGTGGGGTAGGGGTTTCATAAGGGTGCATAGCCACCACCCTTCCATATAGGGGGGTAGGGGTTACATATGTGTGCATAGCCAACAACCTTCCAGATGGGGGTTAGGTGTTACATATGGATATATAGCCAGCAGCCTTCCAGATGGATGGTATGAGAAATGGGTTGTGGGAGTCCAATACATTATTGTTTTCTCCTTTTGCGCTCTGACAGCCATTCTACACATCAAAGCAGCACTAGCATGAGATGCCATGCTTTTATAGCCAAGGACATGGTAGCGCCTCTTCAAAAACAGAAGACCTGCAAGCGCTACAGAACTATACTAGTGCAGGAGACAGATAGACTACGTGCAATCAAGGAGACTGCTATGTTGCCACAAGATAAGACAGCAACACAGCTCTTGGTGATGAGGAGAGGAAAACTAATGAAAGACAGAAAGACATGGGAGGGTGGTAAACTCTGTTCCGCTGGCAGAGTTCACAGAGTTTTGAGATACAGCGCTCCGCTTGGAATGCAGAGTTGAGCGAAAACTTCACCAACTACTGGAGGAGCGGAGTTTCCCGGCACACTCACCCCTAGCCAGGAGGCACATTTGCAGAGTGGTTGAGAAAGGGGGCAGGGCCTCCAATGAGCTCTCGGCAATCCCACTGTGGGGGACTTACTGGTGGCAACAATGGGTGTTCTTGGCCCCAAAGAGCCCTCAGCAGCCAAGAAGATGTCATCCCCCAACCAGTAGTGTGCCAGGAGATGTGTTTGCAGAATGGTTGAGAAAGGGGGCAGGGCCTCCGATGAGGTCTCAGCAATCCTACTGCGGGGCACTTACTGGTGGCAACAATAGGGTTTCTTGGCCCCCAAGAGCCCTCAGCAGCCAAGGAGACTTAATCCCCCAACCAGTAGTGTGCCAGGAGATGTGTTTGTAGAATGGTTGAGAATAAGGGTGGGGGCGCTGATTAGTTGTCAGCAAACCTACTGTGCTGCACTTACTGGTGGCAACAATAGGGGTTCTTGTCCCCGGTTGGTACACAATCCTGTCACTTCAATGCAATCATTGTCACAATAATTGTCTCCATCATCAGCAGCAGTCTTCAAGGAATTGCAATGTTTAACTGAAATGTTTTTAGCCAGAAGAATGGTCTGTTCATACTCAAGTGGCCACTCGCCAGATGCTGAGTTCAAGTACTAGTCAGCAAAATCTCAACTGAGTGCAGGACTTAAAAAATAAGGGCCTCATTTACCGCAAGTCTTTTAGCTGCCATTTCAAAAGGTCAGGCATGAACTGTATTTCCAAGATACAGTGCATTTCTGTCTTTTCAGGCAGTGTCGGTGCACAGTTTGGTGCCTAGCGCCAACACCACAGGCACCCTTGCTCCATGGTGCAAGGGTGCCTGTATTTTTGGCTGGATTGTTTTTGTGGAGGAAGGGACACCTTCTGCACAAAAACAATCCATGAAGGCTTTTTCCTCTTTTTAAGTGGGCTGCAGCATGCAACCCACATAAAAAAGAGGAAAAAACGAGAAGAAATAAATATATTTCTCCTCATGACGCCTCCCCTGGGTAGGTGAACCGTTTTTACGCATTCCCAGGTTTACAGATGCCTGTAAATTTGGGAATGAGTGTTGCGTGAGAAAAAGCACCTTAATGCCCTTGGAGCAACCCCCCCGAAGCCCGATGCAGTGTAAGGCAATGCAGCAACTCACGCTGTGTTGCCTTACACCGTATCTACGAGGCGATGAAAAGCCATGCAAAGTGGCTCTGCGTGGTCTTGTAGATATGGGTCTGCACTCTGCGCCACCGGAGCATCATACAAAACGGTGCATCGGCAGTGCAAGGGGCTGGTAAATAAGCCCCCAAGTGTATAACCCATTACAAACCCTTTACTCTGTTGAATGGCAAGACAAGTTGAGGTAATGCTCCTCAGGCAGCCCAGAAGCTGTGACCATCAGGTCATCCATATATTGTATCAGAACTGAATTTAAGGATAGATGAAAAACTCTCCGGATCTTTCTTCAAAATTTGGGAGAAAATTGATGGACTCTCTGTATAGCCCTGTGGGATTCAACACCAGACCATTACTCTATTGAAAAATGTATACACAAAGATATACCGACAATCCTCATGTAGAGGAATGGAGAAGCCTGTCTGACACGAATCTCTTATAGTAAATCACTCTGCAGTTGTAAGGATTTACAACACAATGACAGCGAAGTGGAAAAGCTCAGCAAGAGATCTGCCATGTGCGACTAGGACTGAGGATCTATGTCTGACAGTCTCGCAGCTGGGTGAGGAGAGATCACAAAGGGAACTCGTGACTGCCTGACCTGGAGCCTGGGGCACCAATGTTTGCCTTCCTGCTGAGACCAGAGGAACCCAGTGAAGAAGAGGGAGACCACCTAGAGGGAGCTAGGTCCAGTGAGGGATTTCGGCGAGTGCAATAGTATTGTGGCTGCACCTGTGTGCAGAATTGAGTTGGTGACCTCGATGTGAAAGAGGGCCAATGCAAAGGAAATTGCTGTAGCACCAATTGGTCCCTCACATGTGTGCTGAACAAAGTCGGCTACCCCGTGTGCCAAGGAGGAGGGCCTCCATGAAGAGCAAGAGCTGTCATCCTGGACAAACTGTCCACCAGGAAAGAGGGCCATCACCAAGACCATCGTAGGATCACGACAGCATGCAGGTCTTAATCGGTGTGACTGGACACTCAACTGAGGTATTGAAAGCCACGTGAGCACCTCTTTGTTAGGTTAGCGTATGTGTATTTGTTTACCACATTATCACCCAAAGAGGGTAACCTGGTGAAGAGCAGGTGTGCGTGCCTAGACTTGCCTAGGATGTAGTTTAATTAAAAGTGCCAGGTCTTCAGGTTCTTGCAAAACTCAAGAAGGGAGGAGGAGGCTCTGATATGATATCCTTTAGGAGTAATGTGTGAGAAGGCCAGTCTCCAATATTGTTCTGTGGATTTACGGGATGTGGTAGAAAGGGAGTGCCTGGGAGGTTGATGGAAGGAGCCTACCAAACAGTGGGATCAGAGGAACTTACTGCTTCACCATAGGAATTGTTCAGAGAACCAGCTGCCCTGTTGGATGCGGCGAGACTGCCGCTCGACACCAGCACTGGCTCCAGTCTACTGAGACACCAGAGTGCCGAACACTCCCAGGGTCTTCTGTCCAGAATCACCAGAGGGAGTGGGTACAACTTATTGCTGGGCTGACGGGTCCTGCAGCACTGGAACACTTTGACTTTTAAAAGCCATAGTGGGACTTCTCATATTCTGACTGGTAGCAGGACCTAACCTGAATGTTGTTATTGTAAATGGGGAATAACCACAACCAGTAGACAGGCTTGTGGAACTCAGATCTGTGCCTGCACAAAGCACATTAGGACTGCTGTGTGTAATATTTATCTGTGCTGCATTACACTTTGTGTTCGCACTTAAATACCACTTTTATCATAAAAGCTAATATCTGTCTGGACCTTCATTGTGGTGCTGGACGTGTTTTAAGTCTTGAGCCTGTGCATATGTTACACCTACCACCACCCCAGAGAAGCTTTGGACTGCTCAACCCCTGCTTCCAGTGAGTCAAGGGCTTAACGGGTACTTGGCCTAGTTGGTCAGGGCCCATAGTAGGTCAGGACCCAGGGTATCAAGGGTAAAAGGCCTTAACCTAACCCATAAGTTTGGGCCCAGTATTCTCAGCTTGTCCCGTAGCCCTCTGAAAGTGGTTCTGACGAATTGTAAATGTTTTAATATCACATTAATGTTTTTGATCATTATCATATTGCCAGGGGTTCCCTTTGCCCCAGCCCCGCTACAACCAGCCCCCTTATGCCTTTTTGTTCCCATTTTTCCCAACACGTGATGATGCATTGATGGTTCATGAAGATATTAGAGGAGGACAAACGACTCATGGCTCAACAGATTTGATGTTAGATACACTTAGAAAATCTGTCCATTTTTAAGTATTTCTAAGACAGGAAAATTACCTTTCTTTTGTAATGTTAGTTCTAATAGATAGTCTGTTTCCTATGCAGATTACGTATATCAGAAAGAGCCCTCTGCCAGCCCGCACACTGAGAATGCTTTTCAAGCTTTCACAGGACCAGAAATGCCACCAACCTTCTATTCTATTTTGTTGCAATGGCATGGCACAACACTAAACACATAGGATGACGTCCTAGGGTACATAAATATATGTCCCTCAGTTCCAGATATTCTTAGCCACAGAAGGATTTCGAAGATCCTACGAATGAGAAATGAAAGGAGGGCGGCTTATGCGATATCTATGCCTGGCCCTAATGTCTACCAGAACCTACATTACCAGAGGCAATTCACTTTTTTCTACAATGGATGCTATTTCCTCTGTAGACGTTTTATGGTTGAAAGATTCTCCTGATAAACCTAAGAACATGGAAAGATGTGCCCCAGATAATGCCCCAAAACATTCTCCACAGAGATAAGATGTTCTAGTGATCTTTAAAACCCAGTCTTGAGGATAACATTAAAGTCTAGAAAACAATCCTTAACAAACACATACAGATAAGGGAAGTGAAAGCTTTACTGATGAGCACCGCGCTGAGCTAGAAGCTTTTGTTTTTTTGTCTCCTTTCTGTTGGACCCGGCCTCGTGGCGTGGTCCTTACCCCCGTGGATTGTGCCCGTTCCCCGCCCCGGCCTTCACGGGCCACCCTTCTGAACTGCACCGAGGCCCTTCATCCTGAGCTGCACGAGGTCGCATACCCCTCGTGGCTCCGCCATCTTGTTGGCACCCACGTGACTCTGTGCACCAGCCAGCGCGACCCCGCTCAACCCGGCCTCGACCCCAGCGAAGCCCCGACATCGAGGCACCACGAACTGGCCAGGGGGTGCCGCAGGAACCATTCATCGCCCCCGGCGGAGGACAGTATCGATGGGACCCCCAACTGTCCTCCCCTCTCGAGGTGTGATCGCCCTGCAACTCCCTTGGGCCTGGCGCCTCTCCTGCTGGGCGTCTGGCCACCTCCACCCGGCCTCTCCGCCCCCACCGGGCGCCTGGGTCCGGACATCAAAGGGCTCCAGACCTATATCTGGGGCGACCCCGCCACAGATCGGCAGTTGTATCCCGGAGTCGAGAGCCCTGCTGATTGAATCGCGGCTGACCCTACGGAGAAGAACTCTTGTCGGAACCATCACGAGCCCGGCTGACTGCGTCGCGGCTCCTTCTTGTGAACACTTTGAAGCCACCTGGAACATCGGAGCCCTGCTGACGCTGTCGCGGCCCAACCTCGCTGAAACCTCCCTCGGAGCCCTGCTGACGACGTCGCGGCTCGAGCTGAGCAGAAACCATCTTGAGAGCCCTGCTGATTGGATCGCGGCTCTCCACGAACTGTACGCCAGAGCCCTGCTGACACCGTCGCGGCTCAACCCCTCCGAGATCCGGAGGTCCTCCAGCTTGAGGATAAGAACTGGGCCCCAGGTACCCTCGTACCGCACTCCTGCCAAAGACTGTCCTGCTACCCCTACCCTTCCAAAGAGACACTGAGCACTGAGACTTTTGGTGGATCCCTCGATCCCTTCGTGTAAATATTGACCTCGTAACCTTTTTATTGCTGATAAAGAATTGCTTGTCTTGAGACAACCTCCTTGAGTCCGGTGTGGTGGTGTTACTGTGCTAGTACGTGATAGGAGAAGGATCTCTCAGGAGACTTCTCGGCAGCGCTCGGCTACTTCGTACAGTGTGAGGGCCCCCCTTGGTGGTCTCGCCGACTCCTCGGGGTCCGCCTTCCAACACTTTCATGTACCACTGATTATTCTGCTACTTGGCAATTGTAAGCACCCAATGCCTGCCTCTAGTATGTCCTTTTGTACTTGCTGTTAGTTCTATATATCATTGCTTTTCTCCCACATTTATCTACCGATGTGTTCTGCAACTCATATGTAAAGCGCTCTGATACCCACGAGGGTCATGTCCGCGCTATATAAAACTTTAAAAATAAATAAAATAAATAAGATAAGCCAAGGTGGTCACCTTGAAAAAAGTCACCTCTCTGATAAGCTGAAGTGGAGGGCAGCAACAGGCCTGAAACAGTCCACTGAGGGGCCAGGGAGGGGTGGGTGAAATGAGAGGTGATCCAGTTTAGGCCTCTGGATCTAATTAGGAGGACGATGGGTGGGATAAGTTGCTGGATGGGTTGGATGGTATTAGAGTAGGGACCAGTTCCGTGGGAGACATTGGGAAGAATGATAAAAAACCTCTTCTCGCCTTCTGCTGAATATTCCATAATGCAACTTAATCCGAAAAGAGTTGAAAACAGTTCACTGGCTTCCTATTAGCCAAAGAATAACACTTCAGCACTCTTATTTACCTTTAGGGCTGTGAATTTGACGGGCCCAAGGTATATTCAAAGCTAGATTGAAAGGTATCACCCTAACAGAAATGTACGGTCAACCCATTAAAATCTTCTATGCATCCCAAGAATATATAAATGCAGAGCTGGAGGGAGGGCCTTCTCCTCGCTGGCGCCTAAATTGTGGAACTCGCCTCCTGATTAACTTCAAAACATATCCTCAGAGGCTATATCCAAAGCCCATTTAAAAACTCATCTTCCTAAAGAATTGTGAATTGTATCTCTGTTCCTTTTTGAAAGGAATAGCAAGTCGTTTTTTCCCTTTCTTGGACCTGCAACTAGCGCTGGGACGCTGTAGCTGGAGCAGCTGTTTCAACTTTAAAATTTCCCTTCATTCATTCATTCATTAATCCAATGATACAAGAAGGGGCAGTGAGGAGTCTTCTAGTCATTTCTCTAATTGTTATAGTCTTTTAGGATAAGAAAGATGTAAAAACTCTGTCAGTGCAGTTAGAGCAGATGGTGGAAGTGCAGGACGTATGGACAAGGAGAGAGGTATTGGTGTGGGTCTGATCCTGCTGGAGGGGCAGATGAAAGAGGTGTGAATAGTATAACAATTTGATCCATCTAGATTAAGTCCCTGCCTTTGAAAAGATTCCTTAACAATCTGTAGCTCCTTGGTGTGGGTTTTTCTCCTCTGGAATGGGTACCCACATTCTCCTGTCTACGGTGAATGGATGAAGCATGTGAATCGAGTCCAAGGATAAAAGGAATGAGGGTACCGACCCCAGGTACTGACGGCCTCATATATGGGCTTTTGCCGTAGGTCAGCGCTGCAGGCCTCACTGCTGCGCTGCCTTACGGCAAAAGAAAAGGGCAGAAATGTACTCTATATATGTGATACGGCGCATTCCTGTACTTTTTGCCTGCACCGACGCACAATGGGCTGCCGTGCACCAACGCAGGCAACTTTGCACAATGGTGCAAGTATGCCTGCGTTGCGGGGCTAATTGATTTTGTGCAGTAAGGGACACCTTCCTACACAAAATCAATAAATTCAGGCAATTTCTTTTTTCTATGTGTGCTGCAGCACAAGGAGAAAAATGTTCATTTCTCTGTTGCGCCTGCCTGACGCCACCCTAGGGGTGGCATTAGGTTCTGATGCATTTCCAGGTTTACGATTGCTCGTAAATCTCGGAATGTGTCAGGTTCCATGGGTGTTGCATGGGAACACCCACAGCAACACCTATGGAACGCCCCTTTCAAGCAGTTTTCTGCGTGAAAGGGGCACATATTTATAAGGCCATGAAAAGCCATCTAAACTACAATACCAACTCCAGTCCATGCAACTGTAGGGAAGGTGTTAGTCTTAAAAATTCAACACCCGTCCAACAATGCGCCACCTACAGCAAGTCATTGTAACGACTTTTGGGTTAAAGTAATGCGTGGTCACATTGCAGTCGGGTAGTGACTGCATTGTAAAGGCTGTTTGTTGTTCAGACTGCGGAGTAAAGATGTTTCTTGTTTTTGTACTGTATTAAATTTGTATTTTATGTTCTATATCTTTACATAAAACTAGCATACCGATTTATAGATCAAGTACTGGGGTTATGCCAACCTAAATTGGCGCGATAGCACTAGCTTGCGTACAGCTGTGAAACCTTAAAGGGCGGGCTGTTGCAGAGTACCATCGGGAAGAACAGAAGCAACTCCGGCAGCCAGCAGTGCGGTGAACGTCTGCTCCAGGCGGCACTTTGATGTCTCTGAGTTTCTTCTCCCCTGAAATTGCTTCTTCCTTCCCAAAAGCCCTCTACCCTGCCATCACTTCAGACTCCCCACCTGCACCTCCACTCCTACACTATCCTCTAGCATGACTCCCTCGTTCCTGCTCCCCATCTGCAGTCTCCCACACCAGCACTCTTCCTGTACTCTGGGGGGGGGTGTGTCTCTCAAAGGGGCGTGGCCTCTGTAGTGAAGAGCGTGGCTTAAACATGTAAGCTAAAAATCTGTGCTTAGCATAGTGTTCCACCAGAAAGGTATTTTGCTGCCTCTTTGTGTTATTGCACCCAGATACAATACAACAACTGACATTACATCTAAAACAAGCTAGGACTATTGACTTTGTCATGGTTGTTAGCTGCATGAAATAAATGAGTAACAACAGTGACTTTACCGTCCAATAGGAGCAGAAATCAAAATCGTTGTGAATATTTATTTTTATTTATTTTGGGCTAGAAGCTGCTAATACTGGACAGCAGCCACCCGTGCAGCAGCATCATCAGTCTTCAGCAGCTACTGCCTGCATAGGTGTTATATTTAGAGCCTGAGCGCTGCCTACCACCCCTCCTGCGGCACTGCGGATCATTCGGCATCATATCTTCCAATTAGCTACTGATCATGGCAAGCTGCATAACAAAGGAGCCTCTTCCAAATTCCATCAAAGGCCAGTGATGGGTGGTACTGCCGCCTAGTTAAGATTTTTATTACAAGCAGAGAGTGAGGGTAAACATGGAGAGCCCAACAGGGACAAGTCTCACCACCTGGGGGGATATTTACAATGAAACAGTACAGCAAGCAATTTAGCTGTGCCGAGCTGTGTCATTTAAAAAATACAGGGATGCACCGTATTAACAAGACTGCAGCGCATCCCTGTGCTCTCCCCAGCGCCGGCACTAAAAAAGCTGCCTAGCACCAGTCATGGTGCAAGGGTGCGTGCATTGAAGGAATGATTGTGTTTGTGCAGTTAGGGTCACCTTCCTGCACAAAAACAAACATTAAAAGCAATTTGCTCCTTCTATGTGTGCTGGACATAGAAAGAGCAAAACACGAGGAGAAATAAAAGTATTTCTCATCATTGTGCCACTCTAACACCTCCTTTGCAAAGGCGTTTTTGGGGCTACCTCAGATTTACAGATCTTGGAAGTAGGAAAGTGCCCCTTTTTGCACGGTTGCCCCCACTTTTTGCCTAAGGTTGATGTACTTTGACTGAGTGTGCCCTGGGTTCCTATCAACCAGGTACCCAGGGCCTATGTTCTTTCCCTAAACTGTACTGTTGCAAATCCCAATTGGCAACTCTCTGGCCACATGTAAGCCCCTTGTAAAAGGTAACATAGGTACTAAGGGTACTGTGACCAGGGAAGGCCTCTAAGGGCTGCAGCACTTATTGTGCCACCCTTAGAGGCTCCTGTACCGTTACACGCACACACTGCCATTGCAGGCTGCGTGTTTTGGTGCAGAACAAAGTAAAGAATCCCTGTGTGCCATGCCTACAATCCACTTTCCCTGGCATAGGTTAGCCACCCCTCAATCTGAGTGCACTATACCAGCGGTGAGGGTACAGGTGCATGAGTCCTTTACCCCTACAGTGTCAATTCTTAGAGTATATGGTCTGGGAGTTTGTCGTTACGAACTCCACAGCACCATAATGACTTTACAGAAAACTGGGACGTTTGGTAACAAACTTCTCAGCACAATAAACCCACACTGCTGCCGGAAAACCTACCTAGCTCTAATGTCCTGGCTGAGTGGCTGCTCTCCAGCTGCCACCACCAGACATGTTTCTGAACCCCTGGGTCGAGAGTCTGCCACTCTCGGGGTCCTGAAACAGAGCACATCCTGAGACGAGGTGCCAAGCCTACTCCCCCAGGATGGGCACGGTCCACGAAGAGGAAGCTTCAAAGTCTTGCCGCCTTTGTGAGCTACCCCAGCCATTTGCTGCTCCCAACAACTGGCACCCACCGGTTCTGACCCCTACTATGGGCGGGAGAATCAGCGGAAAAACCAAGTTAGGAGGAGAGGTGTGCCTACCTTTGCTAACCCCACCCCTCAGCTGGGGGAGGCGAGGTGAAGCACAACTCTAAGTCCCCGCCATCTTGCAGAATGGGGACTCAGCCAACCAGAGTGAGGCTTATGCCCCCTCCCACTGGAGGGTGGCATAAAAGGGGGTGTCCCTACCCCAAGGACCCGGCCTGTACCTACCTATAAAGCCCCTACATTTCGTATTTAGGGGCAACCCTGAACCTTGCCTCCTCAGACAAGAAGAAACAAGAAGAAGAAGGATCAAAGAGCCGTGCTGAAGAAGAAGAGGAAGACACCAACTGACTTGGCCCCAGTTCTACCGGCCTGTCCTGACCTCAACCGACTACAGCGTAATCACGATGTGTCCTGCAGCCAGCAGCCCCCAAGAACCCAGAGGACCTGACCTGCCTTCACTAACCAGACTTTATCTGCCGTGAGCACCGGATTTGCTCACCCACAGACTCTGCCTCCAGCCAAATCCGCGAGTCTGCACTACTCTGCACCTGACGCCCACGGCCCTAGTTCGAGTGGCCCAACACCACAAGGAGGTCTTGCCGGCGATCCTGACCTGGGATCTAGTGACCCCTGACCTAACTCAAGTCTCCAACAGATGCCTGCAGCCCCTTTCCGGAGGATCCCCCCGCCCACGACTGGAGCCGGTAAGAGAAACCCGGCGCCAAAAGTCACCCCTGAACCCGACGTCCCACGGCCTTGGGTGGCCCAACCGACGGTGTCTCAGCATCCCTAGTATCCCAATTTACCTCTCCAACCGGTGGTCACCTCCAGAAGATCTTCGTCCCGAGCCTGCAGTGTTTGTTGCAACCGGAGAATCCCCATTGAAATCAACAGGGCACCCAACGCCAAAACAGCACTCTGCATCCGGCTGCCCCTGTGCTGCTGTGGGTGCACCTTGTGTGCTAAATCGGATCCCCCTTTGCTCTGAGCCTAACACCAGAAGCTTTGCTCCCTCGACCTTGCGGCCTGCTCGTGAGCAGCCACCAACCGGAGGCCCCCTATTCCTCATTGGATAACACTGGGCCTCAACACGCTGCACCCAGCCACCCTAGTGCCGCTGAGGGTGCTTCAAGAGTGCATCCTTGACCCTGGGGTAACCCTGGCTCTAACCCCCAGAATACCTACTTCAAAACCTAAGTACTTACCAATAACACTGTTTTCTCCCATAGGACTGCATTGACTGCTTTTCTGTAAAACATCTTCTGTGAGGAGTTGGTTTGTATGAACACCCTAAGAAACTGCATATGTGTAAAAACTGAATTACTTACCCTTTGTCTAAGAAATGTCCCAGTGTGATATCTAGGCATTTCACACTGATTAGCAAAAGTAACCTAAAAAGTTATCCAATAAGTAACGAACACAGTAATCTACAAAGAAACTGAAAAGTAATTTTGACTGATCACTTACCTGTACCAGGCCTGGCTTGGTTCTGAAAATAAAAATAAAACTAAATTATATTTTTATACAAACAAATTGGTCTGAGTTCAGTCTTTGAGTGTGTGACATCATTTCTTGCCAGAGTGTTTACAATAAATACTTAACACTACCCTCTGATAAAGCCTTACTGCTGGCCCACACTACCACAAATAGAGAGTAAGGTGCTATCTACTTTTACCTCTGCCTACCTTTGGGGCTCCACTGGACTCCGTGCACACTATACCTTACTTTGGTATACTATATACAGAGCCAGCTTCCTACACTGGGTACAACCACAGCAACACCCATTGCACGCTGCTTTGCCACAGAAAACAGTGTTGAGGAGGACATATTTACCAGGCGGTGTTAAAATACGCAAAGTGACTTAGCACCGGCTTGTAAATATGGAGCAGGGAACAGTGCCACCGGAGCATTGGAAACAAGCATTGGCATAGCCAAAAGGTCTCGCCTTTGGGACCTGATAAGTATTTAGTTATGCAGCACAATATCCTTGGTGCAACATCACATTTTGCATGGGTAAACACTTAAAAGTCCCAAAGGTGAGACCTATTGGCTATGCCAATGCTTGTTAATAGTTGTAAGTTAAATATTTCCATTCCCCGAATGAATACCTCAGCAAGCGGCTTTTCTTAAGTGTTAGACACAAGGTGTAGAATTCGTTCTGTTTTGCTCTATAACACTTTTTTTCTCTCTCAAGTGCTTTACTGGGCGCTAGGCATGAAGGAAGAGGCACAGGCTGGGAGGGAGCCATGCAAAGCTAGAGTGAGAGAAAGAATGGCAGGCAGGGGAGGTAGGAACAGACAGGGAGGTGGGTCATGACAGCCGCAGAAAGGCCAGGAGGAGAGGTGTGAGATACGCCCTCAAGCGGGTGTGGGGATGGGAGTCAGAGTGATGGCTGAGGGGGTGAGCCAGCAGAGAAGAGTAAGGGAAGGGCATGCTCGTGGGAGGCAGAGGGTGAACAATGTCAGGCACAGAAGCGATAGACAGGGACAGAGAGAAGTGCGCACAGAGAGTGAGATGGAAAATGTTGAGAAAGGCATGTAGTCATAGAAGAGCAAAGAGAGACAGGCTTAAAGTTGAAGAGTGGCACACGCTGCTAGCGAGGGGTTTGTAGACAGGCAGAGTGTGAACAGGCAAAGAACAGAGGGAATGTGAAACAGGTGGATAGAATGGCAGTGAATGGAGAGGGGAAGTCTTAAAAATGTTTACCCAGTGCAGAACACACCATGTTCAGTCACCCACTGTAGGGAGGGGATGGGACACACACAATTCGTTTTCTGTGTGTGGGGGGGGCAACATGGAGAAATGCTGATCAAATAAATATGTGATGGTATTGCACAACCATCACATTAATAAATAACCGAAAAGGGTGTCACTTATTGAATATTACCTAGTTCCACACAGTCTGTCACCACACTCCTCTAGTAAAGCTGTACTGCAGGGTTCGGACTCGTGTTCGCTCAACAGAGGCAGCCCCACGGCTCAGGGGAGTCATTACGTCCTGTCCGAGGGGCTACGAGAATCACAGCCTCTGAGCACAGGGTCCCACAGTGAACAGCAGGCAGAGCACTGTGACCGCACCCCTCTAGTCTTCACTGAAGGGACCAGACTGGTGTCTGCTCGTAGCACCACGGCTCGGGAGAGTCATCACTTCCTGTCCGAGGATGCAAGAGTCACAGTCTGTGAGCCAAGTGTCACACAGTAAGCAGCAGGCAGAGCGTTGTGACCGTGTCCTCTAGTAAGGCTCGACTGAACAGACCGGAGCCCCTCAGCTTGTACATTTCAGATCCTGCACTTTAGCGGGAGGTGTGTGGGGGAGGGACGGAGGGGGGGGGGGGGGAACGGCACCGCGTCATGTAGATAAAAGATAGGGGCACGGCTAAAACATGATGCGCGGCAGCTGTAAAGTGGGCGCCATGCTGAAACAAGAAGCGCGAGAAAAGCGCGAGCAAAAAAAGGAGACTGAGAGGGCGGAACGAGTGTGTGGCTGGGACGTGTGGGCAAAAAGAGAGACGCGCGTGCCCTTAGGAGAGCAGTCTTCACTTTTCAAGCACTGCACTCATGCTTGTGGCGCACCGCTGCTCGTTCCCGCAAGGTGGATGCCGCCACAAGCACGAGTGCGGTGCTTGGAAAGTGAAGATCGATGGCTAAAGGCCCTCCTATGCAGCGCATGCGAGACCTAATGAACACATGTAGATTAGGATGACTCCCTCCCAATCCAAACAGAAATCTACCTAGATCAGGATTTCATTCTTTACTGGTTCCCAGCAACTTAGATTACTTTAACAACTAATATAGCATTGACATATCACAACCAAAAACTCAAAAGTAATCCGTAGTTCCCAGAAAACGCTGTTGACTAAAATTCATCAACACTGCTTCATATGAAGGGAAATTAGTAGACCATCAATGAGGGGGCATAAATAGAGGAAATGTAATATTTTAGTTAATCTATAAAGAGAAACAGCTGCACACAATCTGAACCCAAAAATGTTCTTAACTAGCCTGAAAGAAAGAAAAAATGCCCTATTCATCAGAATACTCAACAAATGTACGGCAGCAATACTACTTTGGAAGTATTTTTCCCTTTAAAGTCCACAGCTGTTGCCAACTTTTAACTGAAGATCTTTGCAAGGCATTCCCTACTGTGTGTTGTATTTGAAGGGTTGTAGTAAAATTGTAAATACTCTACATGTACCAGTTTACAAGAGTCATGTGGTTATATACCATTTAAGGACGGTGACAATTTTAATCAGGATGATAAGAAACCTGGAGGTAATTATGTTGAGATCAGAGAAGGTTCAACTGTGAGGAATGACCCAAGAAGGAAAAAATGTTGCCTGGAAGTCAAGAAGGAAAACTGTAAATTCCAATAATACAGAACAGAGTGCGTCACCCTGGGTATCTTGAGCAAGGGATGTATATTGGGGCACGGTGCAGAATGTACAGATGCAAACGGGTTTTCTGGCCAGGGTGGCATTGAAATGGTCTGAGTACTATCTTAGAAATATTAGCAACAATAGAGCAGCAGTCATAGTCCGCAAGAGTATTTCTGCAGTCTTTGACAGAGAGCACTATGGGCTCTGGTAGTGAGAATTTACTAATGAAGGATTAAGCTAATCTGGAACCCCTGTAGCGGTGAAGTGGGATAAGCCACACAGTCATCCCTTTAACTAGAACATAAAGCAGTTATTTTAGCAGTGCTGGGTCTAAAGTAGGTTTGTGGGAAGACCCTGGCAAACTTCTCATTTGGTGGGAATGGATCAATGTTCATGGAGACGCTGACAGAGGGGTTCAATGATAAAAGCATAATTGTTACATTGCATCACCTTCCCCATCTCTTACAGCTCAGCCCCGCTACTGTTTGACCAGTTGCCATGACTCATTCTAATGCTTAGATAGAGGAGGAAGGGCGGACCAGACCTGTTCGTGATGAGGGAAGAATGGCATGTTTATTCAGTATGATTCAGAAAATAATTCAATTCCCAGTCTAGTATCAAATGAAAGAGACCAACTAAGGTGCACTGTAGGAAAGTTTTTTTTTTTTTTAATGTGGTAGGATGTGGAAGAGTGGGTAGGAAAACGTCCACAGCTTTGCGAGTTCCACTCTCTCTACACGTCCACTCAGTCATGCATACATTATAGCTCCGAGAACAGCAGGACAGCACACTGACTTGTAGGCTGTCAAATCCCAACAGGCTGAAACTCTCTCTGGCTGCAGTACACCTCAGAGCCTGTATGCTAGATGGAGAGGTGCAACAGAGTGAGACCGAAATAATTTCTTAAATAAAGACAGCCACAGCTCAAGTGTAACAAACTAGCAAGTAAGTCAGTGTCTCATTTCCTGGTTGGTGACTGGGTGTGCTGGAATTATTGCCAGTGAATGGAAATCAGTAAACTGAGCTGTTGCAATTGGGGAGGAGGGTGCAAGAGTATTGAGATAGTGACAGTGGAGAGGTGTGGCTCACTGGTTAGAGGAAGCAGACCCAGAAGCAGAGGACGGCCCGGGACCAGGGTTCAATCCCCGACGCGGCAGGGTCGTGGACCAGGGCCAGCGGACTCGATAATTCTCGCTTCGGTGCCTACTCTAACCAGGGATCACACTCGGCGACTCTGGGCATTAGCTTGCCTCATCTCCACAACGGCCCCCCACATTCGCCGGGGATGCCCGGTTTCACCTTGGAGATACCCTGGAGGGACCATCTCACAGGGATAGCCAGGACGGGTTCCCCAGCGGTCTACAGCGCCAGGACGCCTCAGGGCAGCAGTGCGCTTTACAAGACACATACATTTACATACATTTACAGTGGCAATGGTGAAGTGGACTACAATGTAGGAAGCCTAGGCCAGAGGGGCTGGAGTAGACAAGTCAAAACTATTCCCTGATGAGCCGAACAGGTTTTGCCAATATTAAATGCATTGCTCGAACAAGGCGGAGTTGCAGACTTATTCAAACAAGCAATTATCATCCGTCGGAGGAAGTAACTACTCGTTAATGCGGCAGAATTCGAAAATTACAGACCGGTCTCAAACGTGGCTCCTAACCAAAATCATTTCAAGTGAGACGACGTACCAACTCCAAGACTTAAGTATATAAAATAAAACTGGTTAAATAAATTCAATCCTGTAACAGGGAGGGGAATGGAAACTAACTACAGATAATAAACAGTTTGACTCCCCGGGTTCCAGGAAAACGTGCTAATCATACCTATGTTAATCATACCTACCCCACCAGTAGCCCATGACACAATAGACCAAATAATCGCCATTTAACACTTTGGGGGGGGGGGGCGGGAATAGTGTAATGGGTTCAGTGCTTCTACAGATCAGTCAATAGATCACAATGGGACCTTCATACTCTGAATTCGATCACCTACAAGGTCCATCAAAGTTCTATCTTCAACCCCTTTTAATATCTGTATGAAAACACTGGCTCAAATCATCTTTTAACTACTAGCATGGTATTCAAGAAAATGTTACCTATGCCAATCACACAGATAAGAAAACCAATATCAGCACCACTTGTGTGAACCTCATTCACCCGGGGAAAAGGGAGCACAAGCTTTACTGGAATGGTACAAAACCGTATTTTTCAACTGGTCAGACCCCACAATATAGGTTAACTTTCAACTGTCTTATTTTACTAAGAGCCACCCCTTTATCAGCAGAAAGGGAGCAAAACCTCAGTAAATGGTTGTGCGAGTGCCCTTTTGCACATCAAATTTCATCACAAATATTCATTAACTTATAATGCTAAGGCTTCTTCACCTTTTCCAGTTAAGGGAATCCATAAAACTTTCAATGGCATGGGTTTGAAGACACAGAGTGAGGACTATTCAATTTCTGGGCACACAATTTGGTACCTAGTTAAGCACACACTTAAGCAACCTACCCAGGGAGCATCCGACAGGCACCTGAAGACAAAGACCATCAAAGAGGTATTATCTTAACCAGAAATCAAAAAGAACACCCCCCTCCAAAAAAAAACACACACAGGGCCCCATCAATGTACAGCCCACTGACTTAAAGCCCAGCAATAAAGATCATCCACTGGGCTCCCTTTCCTTGTCGACAGACACCACACCGGCTTGGCAGAAGTGTGGCACGATGCTGCGTCATGCAACCAATGCTAGAACTGCAAAATGTATCCATGCCACAGAAAAGAGGAAAAGAGAAGAAACTCAGTGATGTCAGGAAATATTCACAGCACTACACGCAAAAACTGAAAATGACAAATGTCCGCCCATCAGCCCAGTAGATTGCCATAATGTGAGCCAATTGTTCACATTTACCACAAAAAGCGTTTTATTGTATAAGGAAGAGCATGCTGGGGAAAAAAGTGTTAATATTGTTGGACATTTTATAATACATGCAACATATCTTTAAATAATTCAACTACATGGACAGAAATATTGGTTTACAGATGTCATAAGAGGAGAGCATTGGTAACTGTTATGTCAAAGAAACCAAAGTTGAGTGTGTATACTGATACTGACATGCTAGTAAAAACATAAAAGAAATCAAAAAGGCAAACAGAATAGAGAGAGAAACATGATAAATGTAGTCCAGTTTTAAACGACCAAACTAGGTCAATTGAGACGAAAGCCCCACAAGGAAGAAAATGATTCTAACAGTTCTAAAAAGCTGTGGGGAATAAAAATCTCTTTCCAATGCACAAATAAAAGAAGAATGAGGATTAAAATGTCTGTCTGGCGACACACTGTACTGCCCGATTCTCACTTGTGCAGCTGCCCTTTTTAGGTCTCGGCTAGCGAAGGCTGCGCTTGCACAGTCTCGCTCGCGAGATTTAAAGACTTGGAGAAGAGGGGCTTGAACCCACCTCTCTTCTCTCCTCTTCTCCATTGGCTGGCCTCTTGAATAGTGGTCAGCCATTGGAGAAGAGGTTTGTCTCTCCAAACAAGCCCCGTCCTTTTCGTATTCGGGGGCGTGTTTTTTCGATTCTTTCTCTCCTCTGGAATGTAAACATTCCAGCCAATGGCAAGAGGAGAGAAAGAAAAAACACGCCCCCGAATCCGAAAACGCTGCTGCCTTTCTCCGAGGTATTTCTGCTTGACCTCGGAGAAAGGCGGCGGTGTCTGCGCAGAGCGGGTGCTAGCCAGAAGCTTCTGCCATCGTACTGACGCCCTGAAAAATAGTCTGAAAGCTTTGGGACTTGAGTCCCTCTTTTGTTTCGGATATGGTAACTAAAACTGCAGCGGGGCGTTGAGCAGGCTAAGACTGAGCCACTTTTTGCACGAAAGTAGGAACGCAGTAATAATGGAAAACAAGCACTCTGAATTAACCAGGTCCCATTTTCGAATGGTCCCATTGAAATACTTTTAAAAAGCAGATCAGAAACGCAGACCAAGGCTTTACTCGCTCTTTGCAGTATATGTTATTATCAAATTAACTTAAGAAAACTAATATTTAACTAATAAGTATAACATGTATATACACACTGGAATTAGAATAATACAATCATACAGTATGTAAGTATCTATTGCTTGGATCGAATCCACAAAATTAATGTTACTCTATGTATTATTTTTCAACGCATTGGGTGACGACATTTCAATATGGACGTCGCGCTTGTTGCCATTTAGCTCCGCTAGAAGCTAGTACTTCTTCTCTGTTCGTTTCGAGCTGTCCCTGTGTGTTGATTCTGTAGGTGGTGCAGCTGCTCGAGCATCCATCCGGATTCCGGTCTACCACAACCCGAGCGAAGATGGCGCAGACACACGGAGGAATTCGCCTCAGCGCGGTAAGTGATGAGATAGCGGATGTCTTTGGTCACAGAGGCTGCCCCAGATTACAGGCGAGGCTGCCGTTTGTTTACGGTAAAGAGTGGGGTGCTGTAGCGGGCACGAGTGCACCATCAGCTTTCGATTCACCATACCTGTATCCCGAGAGGCTGGCAATATGGGAGTCACCAAGGTCTCACATCTCTGGGACAATATGTGCCCACTAGCAGAGGAAGACCGTTCCCGTGCCCAGTTCACACACTTCAAAGGCAGGCTGGGGCAACACTCTGTGTATAAAATACCACGTCTTCTGTCACCAAAGGCGTTTGGATTGTACACAGCAAAGGCAATCTATAGGAAATGGCTGTGAGCGCGCGCAGCTGCCTAGGTCCGGAGGATGCTGAGGGATGCACGGGGGCTCTGTGTGTGTGGCTTTTTTTTGTAGGTGGCTCTATGCGTGGTGGCTCTGTGTGTGGGTCACTGTGTGTGTAGGTGGCTCTGTGGGTGGCTCTATTTGTGTGTGGGTTGCTCTGTGTGGGTGGCTTTGTGTGTGTGGGTGGCTCTGTGGGTGGCTCTATTTGTGTGTGAGTTGCTCTGTGTGGGTGGCTCTGTGTGTGTGGGTGGCTTTGTGTGTGTGGCTCTGTGTGTGGGTGCAAATGCAAAAGGTCTCGCATTTGAGAGTGATTAAGCTATTGGCATTGTAAATAACAATGCCGTTTCTTTAAATGTTTTAAAAACATAAACAACAATAATGTCATGAGCAATGCCAATAGCTCTAACTTTAACAATGCCGAGACCATTGCATTGTAAATGCTTGTTAAATTTTAAGACTGGATTAATTTCCATGCTCAGGTCACGTTTCGAACAGTTGTTACTTTTCAGACAAATTGAAGATACCAGATTAAATGTCTACGACAATCAATACAACTAAAAAAAGAAAAGGCATTTGGGAAAGTACATTCTATTTAGGAGTTGTGTTTTATAGAATGTTTAATGAAAAGTCACGATTACTACAAGAAACATTTATTTCTCACTATCCACCCCTTGCTTGGACATTCTTTATTGCATACATTTGTAAGAAAAGCCGAACCAATAGCATTCGAAAGATGCAGCTGAACTGGCATATTAAAACAGGTCAAGAAAAATTTCAGAGTTCAACCTTCACGTTATGAAATGCATCCACAGAGGAAAGGAAAAGAAATGAAAATGGTTAAAAAAATAAATTTAAAAAAACGGGAAGAGGCCAGTAAGGTTGCCTACAGGGGAAAACGCTTGTCTTCCAGACACTGTGGTCTTTGAGTTCTTTGAAGTGTGGCCTACATTTTTCAATATAGCCTCCGGTTCACTATGAATTAATGTGTTTCATGCTTTAGCAATTGAAAAAAAAAAAACACCATACACGATAAAAAAAAGTAACAGAAAGGAGAACAGCTTTTCACCATATTAGTGCATCCGGCCATAATTAAGTTGTGAAGCATGCAGGGGACAAATAGTATCCAGGCTGCCTGCCAAACTTAAAAGTGATAAAACATTAAAATCGTGCCAAGAAGTTGATCCACCAAAGGAACAGGAAAGTCAAACAAGCGGGCGTGCGGCCGCAAAAGTGATCGCGATCGCGATCAAACATCAAAGCGTCCGCGAAAGTGAAAGTAATCGCAGTAAACATCAAAGAGGCCGTGGGGCCGCGAAAGTGAAAGCAATCGCTGTCAAGCGCGGCGCGCGCACCCGCGCACATGCACTGTAGGTCTAGGCTGGCCTGGTAGCACTTTTTGGAGCCCTCTCAAAAAGTCTAGCCAGACCAGCACATGCGCTAGGTCAGGCGAGACCTAAAAATGACACTCTGGCGCTGTACCCTTGTAAATATGCCCCTGGTTTTTAGAAGTGCTGGTGCTGAGCACTGACAGCCATGGTGCAAGAGTACGTGCGTTGTAGGGATGATTGTGTTTGTGTAGTTGGGGTCAATTTGCTCTGTCTATGTGTGCTGGGCATAGAAAGAGCAGAAAACTATGAGAAATAAAAGTATTTCTCCTCGTTGTGACACTCTAACACCTCCTTTTCAAAGGCGTTTTTGGTGCCGCCTTCGATTTACAGATCCTGGGTACAATCACAGCAACACCCATTGCATGCCTCTTTTCCACAGAAAACGGCGTAGAGGAAGGTATATTTATAAGGTGGTGTTAAGCCATGTAAAGTGGCTTAGTGCGCCTTGTTAATATTGAGCAAGGCACAGCGTCAATGGAGCATCGGGAAAAATGACACTTCGGTGGTGCTATGCCCTTGTAAATACGCCCCCTGCTTTTTAGAAGTGTTGGTGCTGAGCACTGACAGGATCCGGCCCACTTAACCACTTCCATGCTCAGGACGGTTCCCGACCGTCATGAGTCACGGTGGTCTGGTGCTCATGACGGCCGGGAGCCGTCCGACCGTTGCCACTCCGCCCACGTGCAGCTAATTCCCCGCCTGTGCGGGTGAATTAATTAGTGAACGGAGTTCGGACGGCTCCCGGCCGTCATGAGCACACGCCCACCGTGATTTATGACTGCCGGGAGCCGTCCTGGGTACCTGGGCGCCACACCCAGCCCCGCCCTCCCTCGCATCGCGGCAGAATTTGCCACACGTGGAAGGGGTTAAAGCCCTGCCTGAACTCTATTGCGGGCAGTATTTCTTCTGCCTTTAATATGTTAACTCTGTGTTTCCATGCAATGGCACATTAAACTCAGATCTATTGGCTTTGCCAGTGCTTGTTTTTATAGTGATGGTTCTTTTACAATTATTTATCATAAAGCAAGATCATTATTGAAAACATTTACCGATTTAAGCAACAGACTACGCTTTTAAAGCAACCCTGCTGACCGTGGATTTTGACCCCCATTTTACAGCCTTGTGCTGCACCCGGAAGTTATTTTAAACCCGCAGGGTGCAGCTTTCAAGAAATGTTTAAACTATGTTGCTCTCCTGATCCAGCTAATTATCAGATTCCTGTCAACAACAAAAGCTCTTTTTCTTAGATTTGAAGAGTCCGCTTTTCACACATCACTCACCCGTGCACTGCTCAACTGAGCTCCTGCCAGAGTCATGCAGCGTTGAGTGCTCAGGTCATGCAGCTTTTAAGTGCTCGGTCATGCAGCTTTGAGTGCTGGGGTCATGCAGCCTTTCAGTGCTCGAAGATCACATGGGTTTAAGAATTTCCTTCCTCCCTCGTAGTGCCAGGCTGAGAGGAAAAGCGTGATCCCAAAGCAACAGACGAGCTAGTCACTACTGCACATACAGGCCCTCTCTGCATGGCCACTGTCTGGGGGCGGGAGGAGGCCGCCCCCCTGTCCAGAGTGTAAATGCACCTCGATTTCTCAAGTAGCACGTTATGGCACGAATCTGTAATTCTGTAAAAACGAGTGCAAACGATTAGAAAATCTGTTTCCACGTTTGATATCAAAGCAATAGGTTTACATGCCCTAGGCTGTCTCATGTAAAAGGCTACAACTCCCACAATGCAGCACTGGGGCCATAAGTGGCAGGTTCACCAAATTATTGGAGGGGACCCAGTTTCACGACCCGATTTTGAAGATAAATTGGAAAGAATTACAAATAGCATGGGAGTGCAGTTATCTTATCCACTTGAGAAACGTTAACAAGTGTGTCCATTTGAAGAGTGGACAATGCTGTTAATTAAATTTCTTAATTTCTGCTCCTGCCCACTTTGCATGCACACTGCCCCTCTGCTCTTTCACTGTCCTTTCGCTCTCCACTACTTCTGCTCACCAGTGGTGGCTCGTGGCATGTGAAACTGGTGGGAAGCAACACTACCTTGAATACCAGAAAGCAAAGGAAAGACATATTTTTAGGAAACTTTAGGGATGGATAGGATTTCTTCCTCCTGGACATTTTGAAGAAGGGGTGGTGGGGAGGGGAGGGGGGGTCAAACAATGTATTTTAAAGCACAATTTTGACATCCCAGATCCAGACTGCATCTCCTCCCGGATGGTGGGTGCTGCGGCCGGTCTCTTTTGGCTGGTGTTTGTGTTCTCTCTCTGCCTTTGACATGCTTCTAGTGCAGCGGGGAGGAGCCCACTAGGGTGCATTCAGGAACATTTCTTTGAGGGGTCTCCCAAACAGCAAACTCCCTGTTAGCACATTGAGTTACGAAGAGATGAGTGTTGTACCCTCTGAGGAAGTTGTGTACGGAGGACCACTCCATACCCTCTTGGTATATTATGTTATGTATATTTGTAAAGTGCACTATCACCAGCTAGGGTATGTTGGCGCTGAGCAGGTGTGTGTGCCGAGCCCTGCTTATGGTACGTTGGTTAATGTAAAAGCCAGGTCTTCAGCTTCTTGCAGAATTCAAGGAGAGAGGAGGAGGCTCTGATGTAGAGTGGGAGGTCGTTCCATGCTTTAGGAGAGATGTAAGAGGATGTCCATCCTCCTGATCTGTTTCTGTGTATGCGTGGGATGTGTTTGAGGTGGAGTCTTGTAGAGCAAAGGTATCTGGGTGGTTGGTGGAAGGAGATGCGATTGTTCAGGTAGGCAGGGACCTAAGTTGTTTAGTGCCTTTTGTGTGTGTGGGGAGACATCCATTACAACGCGGTCTTTACACCACGATACATTTACTACGTGGTTATTATGACGCAACTCGTTACAACGACTTGCACTGGATGGCGCTCTACATTAAGGAATTATATGATTTAGTATGCCAACACCTGCCATACTGTTGCACACACTGGAGTTGGAATAGTAAATCATACTATTCCTAAGTCCAGCGCCTCTAGCGCAAGTCTTTGTAATGACTTGTGTTGTAATGACCACGTTGTAAATGTATCACGGTGTAAAGACCGCATTGTAACGTCATACATTCATGTGAGTGTGGGTGTGTAGTTTGGACGAGAGCTTTTGTTTATCAGGAGCAAAGGGGGCTTCCTAAGGTGTGATGTGATGGTTGAGGATGAGTATGTCTGCTGAGCTCTGAGTGATTTGTAGCCTTCTGGTGATTTGCTTTGTCATTCTGGCATATAAGTGGTTTCCGTAAACCAATTTGCTGTTGACTAGGTCATGAGTGATGGTTTTTGTAGTGTGCATGGACGCCATTTGAAGATCCTCCTCAGGATCTTCAGGGTGTGGAACCAGGATTTAGTGACGTCTCCGATTTGTGCGGTCATGTTCTGTTTCCTGTCGATGATGATTCCAGTGTTCCTGACGTGAGCGCTGGGTGTGGGTCCGAGTTTGGCTGGCTGGCCACCTCTGTTCAACCTTTTTGTGCAGGGCCTTGTTTACAGCTCTCATGAACCTCTCCACTTCCCCGTTTAATTGATGCCAGCAGGAGGTAATCTTCCAATTGAGTGCGGAGACACTGAAGGTAATTCTGAAACTTGCTACCTTGGAACAGCACCACGTTGTTTTTTTTGGCTTCAACTGGTGTGCCGAAAATCATGATGATCTTCTCTAGCTTGGTCTTTATGTAATCAAAAGCCTGAGATGGAACAATCTCTGTGACCTAGTGCACAAGTTGATCAAGACTAGTAGTTGGCTCCCATCCAGGAGTATGAAGAAATCATCCTCAACATTGCAACACAGCTGCTCATCTCCATCACCCAGGATGATCGGGGTCAGACATTCTGCTCCACCATGAGTTGGCAGAGGTGCCATTCTTGGAAAAGGGTCTGGAATAGGCTATCCACATTTTGAAAACTGTTTTTCTCATAATTGCTGCGGTGTGGGCTGTCCCTTGGTGTCCTTTCTGTGCCAGCTAGGTCACTTGGGCTTGGAGAGTTTTGAGAATGACTGATTTGAGTCCTCTTAATACCTACCATGCTCCATGCTCAATTTGGATCTTAAATGCCTTAGCATTATGAGGGTACTTTAGCTTTGAGTGGTCAGGTACAACTTTGACAACTTTCAGTATGTTTCTGAGTACCATTTGTAGACACTCATTGTTGCCGCTGATGTCTTCAATTTTCATTGTCAAAGGGCATTTGAAGTGGACTACGAGCTGTAGGTGTTCTTCCATGCTGTGGTTATGTCACAGTATATTCACATCATGGACTGCAGGGCATCTGGAGAGGTAGTCGGTGGGCTGCAAACATCTGGACGGTAGGCAAATGTGATATGATCTTTTTGGAGTTTCACAACCCATTTATCAGTCGGCTGCAGGGGATGTTGCGATGACCCACCAGTTCTTAATGTGGGCCGGTGGTTTCTGGTGCTCGGCACCGGCACTTAATTATCAACACCGACACTGGTTACAGATCACCACATAGTGGCGCTGTTTGTCTAATTTTGAAATGAGCATTAATACCTGCCACCCAAGCCATTCTTATAGCTTTGGGTGGCCTGGAATAGTCTTAATTGTTACACTTAAGGGAGTGTGATGGTCAATAGTTGTGTAAGTCACGTCATTGGCTATGCTGGCAAGAGTGTAGCTGCAGTGGCCTTCTGACAAGGGCCCAACTCTTATTTATTTACAAATTAAGCACTGCCCCACAAATAATGTGGAAGAGGGTTGTGTGATCTGTGATCAATGGCTAAAGAGATATAAATGAAGAGGGTGTAACCCAACAGAATTGTGAGAGCTTCTCTCTGTGATTGGAAGCAGTGGGTTTTGGTGTTTGAGATGGTCGGTCTAGCCAATAGAGCAGTGTTACGGTGCCAGAAGTGCTGGTCTGACAAGTCAGTGTCTTGGCTGGTTTTTGGCAGTGAGTGGTGGGCCTATTTTACGTTCTGCTGGGCTGGATTTTACTCTTTATGTCTTTGATATCACTACAAAAATCGCCTGCAGTAAGCAAAAATGTGGGACGGGTATGCCCAGACGTGGGTCCCGTGCTCTCCATACCAATGGAGTCATGCTATCCTGGCTGATGAGGGGTGAAACCCCGAAACCGGTCCTAGGATGCTTGTCTCCAGTCCAGGGAGGACCTGGCCTGGCAGTTCGGGCTGGACTGTTCCCATTGGGTGCAGGGTCAAGACTGATTTGCATATGGCTGGGTTCAAACTGGAATGGCATGGGGAGCAAAAAAACGATAGATTCAGGTCCAGATCTCTGTACTGGGGTGAAAATATGACATTTTTCTGCTTTCTGTCCATCAATTGTTCTTTTTGCAGTAAGCACAAATGTATACAGTCTCCCACACCTTGCAAAACACCTATACCATGTGACTAATTCAGCAAGGGGGCCGGGGCATCACTTTTATTTTGGCCCCCATGACTATTTTCTGTCACAATCTGACCCCGGCTATTGCAAGGCTTGTGAAATAAACTTGTTTTAGTTTATGGACATTATTTACTTACACGCAGTTCGGCAAACAAAGTGTGACTAGACGGTGGGAGGATGTTCATCCATTCAGCACTGCTGGCTATTGTTGTCGCCCTGCGAGAAGACAGCTCTTTTCTGCCTGTTTCTGATCATCCTGAACCTGTCCAAAACCCTGCTTAAAGTCTTTCTCCGCCGGACGGGTGGAAGGTGTTGAGTAAAGAATGTCAAACAGTTTAGCCTAGGGTCCCTCAACCCCCAGCCCACGGTATTATCGTCCATATCAAAGGCCGCACTCGTCATCAATCGATTGGGTTAAACGTTTGATTTTCGTTGTTTAAATGCAGTCTGATGATTGACCACGTGGTGGCAGCAACGCTTCATCTCATGACACACCATCCGTGTTCGTCTGGCGTTAGCCAACACCTTCAAATGTTACTGGAATTATTAGATCTGATGTTAGCCTAGACCCTTTGATTTTACTAAAATGATATGCATAATATACATTCTTTAAGGGACTTTCAGCCACCGCTCTTCATTCATTGGTCTGGTATTCTGTCATCCACAGCATGCAGCAATGGGTCAACCTACTTAAACCAATGGCTGACCACTTTGAGTGACTGCATTTTGCTCTTTCACAAGGAGCACATCCTCAAACAAGATAGTCCCCTTCAGTTCCAATGTTTTTGTTTTCACTTTATTATTACTTCAGTGTTACCTTTGTGTTCAGAGCCTGGTGTGATAGCAGGACGCTTTTTACCATCTCTTCATGTTGTTTTTGAAGTGAGCAGAGGCTACATTCCAGCGTTATCAGTTCCTGTCTCCTGCTAATGCCGTTGTAAAACAGGGATGTAGCTTCGAGGGATGTATTAAGTGGTACTATACTAATACCAATAATTTTGTGGCCGGCTTGGCCTTATAATTTCAGTTGGGATGGCAGTCTTCAGCAACAGTGACATTAGGTCATTGTTGCTGGAGAATGGGTAAAGATGGGCCACCAACATCTTAACAGGGAAAGTCGAGTCAGAACTGAGCAAATGGCGGAGCCGGACTCTTAAAGACTGTGCACGAGCTGAGACATTAAAATATTTGGTAGGTAAATCAAGTAGCAAACATCTCATAAAAATATGATAAAGTCACTTTCAAAAGCATTTCTTTTGCATACATATGGATGCGTTTCACCTTAGTACCTTAAATTATATCACTTAATTGGGAGGCATTTATTAATGTTAGTTTTGAAACAGACTTAAAAACAACAATGCTACTAGTGAAATTAGGGGCAATTCAGTTGTCTTCTACCCCATATGTGTCCTAGATTCTTTTTATGGACAGAGCAACATTATAGTCTGTTAAATCAAACACACGCGGCTTTTGTACAGCGCACTTCCTGAACTCAGGCATTTGAAGATATTCTTATTTGTGATATGAAGTAAAAGAAGGCTTGGTGAAATAAAGTATTTGCCTCGATTAGACATGTGTTCAAGTGAGGAAGCTGGTTTCACATTGTGCAATTCAGCAACTAGATGGGTACCATTTTTTTCTTGACCGTTTAACATCAGAGGTGACTGCTTTGTCATTAATTTTTGGTGCATGAGTATAGAATCTGAGGGCATGCAGAAACCACATGAAAGCTCAGCTTGTTGTGCACTGGATAGTCCAAGAAGACCTGAGAAGAGCCTGAGATGAGCCTGAGATGAGTCTGAGCGCGGCATCTGGCTGGGGATTCAGTTTTTGCCCACATCTAAGGCTTGGCCTGATATTGCATAGTGACCTACAAAGATATGTATGCACAGACAGCATCAAGGGCATAGATTTCATTGGGCCTCTGCCCGCCATTTCCTCCACATCAGTGTGCTGCCTGCAGGGCTTTATGTGGGTCGGGTCCTGCCAGGTCTCAGATGCAGCAAAAATAAAAAAATAAAAAATGGATCCATATCAGGCCCTAATGCTTTCAGTGCTCCTGTGTGTTGCTCTAATATAGACATTTAACTGTTATGTTACTAATTAAAGTGGTCATTTTGTCCAATCTATCTATCTATCTATCTATCTATCTATCTATCTATCTATCTATCTATCTATCTATCTATCTATCTATCTATCTATCTATCTATCTATCTATCTATCTATCTATCTATCTATCTATCTATCTATCTATCTATCTATCTATCTATCAATGCAAGCCTCTCTATATATCTATTTTTTCAACCCTGTCTATCTATTAGTAATAAAGATTTACACAAATGTTACAAAATAAAGCATTAGCAAAGGTAAGAGGCTGTCAGCTACTGCCACACTATTCGATTTTTTAGATCTGGTGCCAAGACCTTTTGATTTTACTAAAATTATGTGAATAATATAATTTTCAAACAGATTTCACCCATTAGTTTGTTATTGTGTATTTCACATTTTCCCCACCCACAACTGCATGTATCATGGGGCAATGGGACAGCTCCCTTCAACCACTCGATGACTTCACTGTGAATTATGGCATGCTGTCTTTTCACAGGGAGAAGATCCACTCAAAAAGTAATTTTCTTCTGTGTTAGCAAATACTATGATAAAATGTCAACTTTGAGACCAAAAACATATTTTTGCATTCAGCCAATGGATTTATTTTAGATTGATTAGGGAACAGCAGCTTCCCCAATAATAAGGTTTTGTAAAAATCATTACGATCAAAACAAGAGTTTAGTTTATTTAATAAATGTTCAATTAATTAAAATTATTACAGTAAAAAAGAAAAGAAAAAAAAATATATATATATTATATATATATAAATACTGCGGTCTGCAGTAACTAAAGTTTGCTCGGTGGAGCAAGCTAACGATTGGCACACCAAAAAATGGCATCGGAATATTTAAAGGGCCGGGAGGCTTCAGCAAACAACATTTTCAAGAAAAAATCGAATCAGGATTCAAGTCAGACCAATGTGGAAACCGGACATCTAGCAACGAGTCTGAACATCAAACAAAAGGGTAACGCGCTCGAAAAACTCAGGAAACGAGAAATAAGCAGATGGTGGGAAGCAACCTCGCTACAAAATTACATCGAGGTAAACAGGATCCCGAGAGGATTACGAATTTTTACAATACCTACCTTAAACAACCCTAAGCCACAACTGCTTAAAGATTGGATGAGCAATTCACATGAATGCTCAAAGAACATGTTGAACTTGTTGATTAAAAACGCATGGGAAGACCATGAAGATCTGATGACTCAAATACAGACTTTACTGGATGATCTTGACAAAGAAAGTGACCAAGAAGAGGTTCGTAAAACATTGTCAGCTATCGAAGAAAGAATGAAGAAATTTGAGTCGGATATCGTGAAACGTAAACAGAACAAGTTCGAGCGCGATGAACATGATTACATGATGGGAAGAATTCTCACGTTTGCGAGAAAATTTGACAAAGCAAGAAACGAACTTTCTAAGGAGAAAACTATGGGTAGAGCCGAAAAAACGCTCTATGCCTCAACAACGGATTTAAGTTCGGATTTAGAGTCTGTGGACAGCAATGCATCAACTACACCAGAAGTGACTTCTTTTTCCGAGGAAATGCGCCTCATACAAATGAGTATGGAACATTCGGAAAGGGGACGACCAAGAGGAAGAGGTCGAGGAGGCGCAACCAGAGCACAAAAAGGAGACAACGTCGAAGGAAAGAAGAGTTTGGTCAGCATGGGAACACGTGGGCAACTGACAAAGAAGCAGACATGAATAATACAGCAGCAGCATTAACGGTAATGAACCTATCTAAGAGAGTGTTAACTGACATTGATAGAAATGTACTTAGCTTAGGTTTGTCTTTTTGCCCTGATAACCCTCTTGACTATGCACAAGTACGAATCGATTTGTACAAATTCATTAGAAAATTGAAATTATGCAAAATACACACTAGCAACAAAAAAATGCAAAATGTCAATCGCTGTCCTGGGGTACCTAACACCATCACGAGTGAGGACAGTGCCCATAAGAATAATGACCTTGTACTCTTGAATACCTTATGTGATTTGGCTAATGATAACCCTGATTTGACACAGTCTCTCCCTTTGGACAACACTCCTTTAGAACTAGTGGACATAACCTTACATAGTGAGGCTGACACAGAACAGGATCACGAACACATCCATTCTGTGAAAACTAATTTTAGACCTAAGTCTAAGTATATCCCACAGATGCCCAAAGACAATATCGATGTTTTCCAGGATGCTGTGATCCGTGATCTGAACAAACTCACACTGATGCACACAAATAGGAGAAACATCACAAAAGAGCAATGGGATGCGGTAATTGCTCTACAAAAAGATGAAAACATTGTGATCAAACCTTCCGATAAAGGGGGCAATGTGATCATTATGGATAGGGAAGCATACATTAAAGAAGCTAATAGACAACTCTCGGACAGTGTATGCTATGAGAGAGTAGACAAGGGCTATCTTGATAAATTGCAAAAAAGATACCATCAAATGGTAGACAAATGGACACAAGATGAGCTTCTGAATTGGGATGAAAGTAGGTTCCTTATCAACACCACACCGACTACACCCACCTTCTACCTATTACCCAAAGTACACAAGAACCCCGTAAATCCACCGGGACGTCCCATTGTGTCTTCAAAGAATAGTTTGTTCGAGAACACTTCAATATACATCGACCACTTTCTCTTCCCTTTTGTGAAAGATCTCAGCTCCTACGTCAGGGATACCAAAGATTTTCTCCAGAAAATTGAGAATCTCCATTGGGGACCCAATTGTTGGATGGTATGCCTTGACGTAGAAAGCCTTTATACGAGCATACGTCATAATGATGGGATAAGAGCCTGCCATGATTTCCTAAAGACAAGGAGCACACACTTGTCTGACCACACACACATGATTCTCCAAATGATAGAGATGTGTCTCACTGAGAATGTGTTTTTGTTTAATGGCAATCTGTATAAACAAACACAAGGTACTTCTATGGGCACTTGCTTCGCTCCCAGCTACGCGAATCTTACCGTGGGCTGGTGGGAGAAGCAAGTGCTCTGGAATGAAGATATGGACAAATGGACCCAAAAGATCAATCTATGGCTACGGTACATAGACGACATCTTTTTTATTTGGGAAGGAAGTGAGAGTGAACTCTTTACTTTCTACGACACTCTCAATGAGAACAGTATGAATTTAAAGTTTTCGATGGTACATAGTCAACAGACCGTAAATGTTTTGGACATTAAACTCATGGTCAGCAATAATATCTTGACAACCACTCTCTTCAGAAAAGAAACTTCTGGAAATAGCATTTTACATGCTACCAGCTGACACCTCCCAAGTTTTAGGTGGAGTCTACCCTATGGGGAATTCCTCAGAGCAAAACGAAATTGTAGTACTGAGAGAGAATATCTAAACACCAAAGGAATGATGGTAAACAGACTGAGGGAGAGGGGCTACACTGGGAAAATACTCATGAAAGGTACAAAAAAAGTAGACAATATCAGTAGAACAGAGGCCCTTTTTAAAGTATCTACAAAACCAACTAACGCCCCAACTGATTTGACACCTATCAGGTTTGTAACCACCTTTTCTTCACAAACTAATCAGTTGAAGAATATTCTGAAAAACAGGTGGGACATTCTAACACATGATAGTATGCTATCAGTCAAAATTGGATCTTGCCCTTCTTTTTCCTTTAGAAAGTGTCCATCCCTGAAAGACATGTTGGTCAATAGCCATCTGAACCCCAAAAAAGGAACTTGGCTGGAACAGGGAAAGGGTTTTAAGCGGTGCAAGAAATGCAAAGCTTGCAGCCACTCTGAAGATATGAAAGAAGTTGTACCACAAAAAACAGGCAAATTGTGGAGGATCCCGAAATTGATCCACTGCAACACTGACCATGTAGTGTATGCCATTACATGTCCCTGCCCCAAATGGTATGTAGGGTCCACTACATTCCCAGTAAAAAAACGAATCTTGGAGCACTGGCGGGCTATAACGAATCAAGATCTGAGTTATAGCACTGCCAGGCACTTCAAGGAGCATCATTCCAGTGATTGGATGAAAGCAAAATTTTTTGCTCTAGACAGTGTGCCCAAACACCCTAGAGGTGGGAATAGAATACAATCACTGAGGCGACTCGAATCTCGTTTTATTTTACAAACAGGCAGTCTGTTTCCAATTGGTCTTAACAATGATGAGGAAATGTATTCACATTTGTAAATATTATTGTATTACTGTTTGCTGAAAGAGGCTTGAGGGTAAGTTTCATCTCCCCCTCGCTCCCCCTCTTTCCCCCCCCCCCCCTTTTTTATTCTGTTTCCCTCGCTGCTATAGTAACCAGTTTTAAAACCTGAATTCTGATGACTGTTTACCCCTTTTTGATTATTGATTGTATGGTTCTGTTCTCAATTGTATTGTTATGCTTTCTGAATGTACCCCATGGCCGGATACAAACATGGGTTGTTTAGTGACAGTTTGTTTTTTAATGTAACATACACTAATGATTGACTATCCCTTCTCTTTTTCGTTTCTGCAGCTTGGGGCCTATGAATAGATGAATTCATCACCAATAGTCACCGATAGAATATACTGGCTAAATCCTTGGTATGCGCACATTGTTCACTTTATGGGACTCGTATGGAGTTTTGGGGTACTATACCTATATTTGGATGCACTTATTTCCAGTTGTGGCCTTCTTCAAATAAATATTAGGCTCAAGCACTCCCTGGTACTTTACCAGTAGCTTTGATATTAATTTTGGACTTATTGATTTTTGGACATATAGATAGGTGACCACAACCTTGGGAATTTTTTCTACCTGCCACTGCGCGTACTATACTATATCACCCAGCTGCAGGGTTTTCGATATTAGTCTATGTATAAACAACTTATGTGCGGAAAACTAAAAACATTGACTGTCACGAACAACATTAAATTAAGTATAATGCAACAATGCTCACAACATTTGTAACTTGGTCGTCTAACATGGATACTAAAGGGAAAGCATTAAATGTATCAAATGTAATTTGTTTTCAATCACGAAATTATTGTGTGAGAAGAAAGACTGAGATTAAGTCTGTTTTTACTTTTGTTTGTGCACGCTGCGACGTGCCCGGAACCAATGACGATATATACTTCCTGGTTCAGGAGCGAGGTCATGTGACCAAGGCTGCTTGTCAGCCGAAACGCGTCGTCTGGTGTGAATAAACTCTACACTTTCCTGCAGACTACGGAGTGGCTCGTCTTTCTTCCTGGGATATTGGGGAGAACTTCAATGTAATATATATATATATATATATATATATATATATATATATATATATATATATATATATATATATATATATATATATATATATATATATATATATATATATATATATATATATATGTGTGTGTGTGTACATCCATGCAACCCTCCACCCACGCAGAGAAAAAAAGTGTGAAATAATAGCAGACCCACCAATTAACCTTTTTTTCCACATTTCTTTTACAATCCCGTCTCAGTAATATCATATTTAAGCAGACAGTAATAATTTCCACCAATCCCAATATTGCACTCAATGTTACCAAAAAGTGAGCTTTCAGTAAATATTACACAGAGCCCATTATTGCACTAATGGCGCCCGAGGGCTCTTTCCATTTCTTGCTCACACCCATTGTCATTATTTCTGTTAAGGTAAAAGCATTTCCTCACAATTTCAGTGCCCGAAGGGTGAATCTTCAAACATTATTGCACTAAGTTTTTTTTCCTTACCCTAGGGCACCTAAACTGCCTCAGATGTGCCTTTAAGGTGAAGTGCATTGCACTTACAGATGCAACAAATGGGGATGCCAACTTTTGTTTAGTATGGGCGTGTTCTCAAATACATTCAGTTGTGTGTCATGGATAGGAGCATGCCACATTCTAAAACCAATAAATAACTTTAAATGGGGTGTCCAATTAAGGCCCTTGCTGTAAGCTCCTTCTAGCAGGAGGGCGAGCATGCTATGCTCTAAAAAGAAGGGATGGACTGCGGAGTACTGCCTTATTAGCTTCCATTTATTGATTTTACCGCACACAGATGCTGGATTAGAATCCTTCCAGCTTGCCGATGACTTTCAGTTTTGATGGAGGGGAAAGGATAAAGTGCAATGTGCTGGCCAGTCAGGGACTGGTATTGATCTGTGGCAACTCAGTGAGTGCCAGCCTAATGGAGTTTGTGGATTTCCCCAGTCTTGCCAGGGTGCATGCTGCATTTTCAGAGAAGCACAAATCCAAAGCCTCCCTACAGTTACTGACTTCCCTTGCCCTTAAGATGGGAAAAGCAGGCGGCATTGCTTGTTGGTCAATTTGGAGCAACAGTAGATGCAGCCACGATTCTTTGCGATAGGTGCATCGCCTGCATGAAAATGCCTCTACTTTGTGTGCTCAGTAGGATTAAAGTCTGAGATTGGAAGAGCGATGAGCCTCATGGAGAGGATTTTCCTACGGGCCTGGACTGTCAGGGCATGACAGAAGTAAGGTTGTGCTTTCCCTAAGATGTATAATGCATCCAATGTCGCTGTGATGGGACTAGCGCAAAGTTTTGCATAATCCTTTTCAGAGAAGGTTACTAACACCTACCTGTTCACTGCTTTTTTCCAGGCAGACAAGGGAATGTCAAGGAAGTGCAAACTTTCTGCCTTGATCTTCTTGCTACTGATTGCCCGTGAAAGCCCGAGTTGTCAGGGGGAGCCCTCCTCCTCAAAGATTGTCCTCGGGTGATGTTTGAGTGAATTTTATGGGGCTTGGAGGACCCTGGTGAAAATGTTTATTAAGTCCCCCTGGCACGCCAAGTCTGGACTCTCAAGGCTTAACTCCAGCCTCAGTCTCGTTCTTCTGGGTTGCCGCGGGGCTAATAACACTGTCTTATATGCCCTAATTTCAGCGACTGTTAAAAGCCTGTCCAAGGCGCCTGGAAAAGCCAGATGGCCATAGTTGAAGGCCGGGATGAATTTTGCTTTCTGGAATGTCAGCATGGGTTCTGCAGTTGAACTTTGTAAGCGATTGCTTAGGTTCTTCAATGTCCGGATGACACAGTTGGACTTTATACTGAGGTGTCTCAAGTGAGCGGCTGGTTTGTCCCCATCAGAAAGACAAACCCCAAGGTAGTTGTAAGTTGGCGTTGTCACTATTGACAGGTCTCCCAGCTGCCAGTGAGATAGCTTTTTATGGGGATATTTGATGAACACTACTACCTTGGTTTTGCTCTGATTGACCTGCAAATTGTTCTCCTGATTGTAACGATGGAGTGCATTGAGGACTCTCTGTAGGCAAGCTCTGGTAGGGTCTATAAGTGCTGTGTCATCCGCATATTGCAGGATGGGAACTCACACCCTGCCCAGCCTTGGGGTGACTAGACTTGTGCCTTTCAGGGCTGCCCACAGATCTGCGGTATAGAGGTTAAAGAGGAGGGGGGCCAATAAGCAGCCCTGTTTAAGCCCGCTGTTTGTGGCAACTCTGGCAGTTACTGTGGTAGGGCTTGTTTTAACCCGAACCCATGTCCCATGGTATAATGATGTAATCCCCCATAAAGTGGCATGATCCACCCTATCAAAGGCAGTGCTGTAGTCAATGGAGCAACAACACAAAGGAGGTTGCTTCCTCCTGATGGCTTGTGTAGATAAGTAGGCCAGTGCTATGATATTGTCCATAGCTGAGCAGTCGGACCTGAATCCTGACTGAAAAAACAGAAGGATTAATTTCTCCATTGCCCATGTCTCCAGCTCCTTCAAGAGAACACGTGCATAAGCCTTAGCTTCTAAATCAGGCAGGGCAACAATCCTATAGTTTGACGGGATGGAGCTGTCACCTTTATTATGGTTGGGAAAGAGTATTGATCGACTCCAAGAACCCGGCACCGTTGCAATACCGAAGGCATGATTAAAAAGGGGCGGTACAGTTGTCGCTCAAAAGTATTCTGCCGATTTAAAAACAGGGGCAGGAATCCCATTTGGCCCTGGGGCCCCATCATTCCTCATTTTTTTAATGTTCGCTATTCCTGCTCCTTCAGTAATTGAAATACCTTGAAGGGTGCAGGTGGCTAGTTCTGAGCAGTGCGTTGAAGCGGCTACCGCAGCCAAAGGATCAGTTGAGTATAGCTGTTTGACATACTGTATCCAGACACGTTCCGCAACGCCATACTCCTTTGTCATTCCTGGGTTGCCTAGCCGATTTATATGCCTCCACATATGGGAGTGGTTCTTCTTTTTTAGTAGAGTGAAGACTTTGAGCCACTCTGATTCAATGTGCTCCCGTTTGAACTCCCATACTTTATTTTTGTAGGCTGTCTTAAGAGCGGTGAGAAAATGGCCGTCAGCCAATTTTCTGCCTCTTCTCCTGGCATCCAAGGTTTCGTGAAGAGCCCGTTTACAGTTGATTAATTCCTTAGGACAGCGGGGGATGTGTGATGTCATTGCGGGGCTCTTGCTTAGAGGTTTGCGTTGGCCATTCCCAAGCTCTTGTTGGAGGTGTGCAACAAGAGCTTCCCAATCTTCTATTACTGAAGTTGGAGTGGATAACTTGAAGCCAGAATTTCTCTTTCCCATCCAGGCAAGCAATTTATATCCTAGATTAGCAGACCATTTGATTCTTTGGAGACCAGTGTGGCACTCTTCCCCTGTTGTTTCCCCAATCACTGGAAATGTTAATGCTGTGGGGATAGCTAGTTGCAAAATAGCACGCAGGGGCATGTGATCACTTTCGTCTATGTCATCAATTTCAAAGTCTTCAAGGATAGGAGAGATCCTATCACTAACTAGGATAGTCTACTGTAGATGTGTTCCTGAAAGTGAGGTTCGGGCACCAGGAAGGTAAGCGGGTGTCAGGGTCTAAATACTTATTGCTGTCTGAACCACACAGGAGCAGAATGACGCTAGGTCCCAATACCCTTCTCAGAACCAATCCTGGTAGGTCTTTTAGTATTCCATTGCAGGTAAATTCTAAGGGGGAAAAAGGGGTTGGGGACAGAGAAGAGACTGCTCCAATATTCTGCCTGTTCAGCTACGTCTTCTTCTTCTTCTTACAGGACTGCAACATTACATGTAAAAACCTTTTTTTTACTGTGCCTTTTAACTAACTGTTTTTTTCTATGGGGTATAAATAACTTATCTTACCAGAATGTTTACTAAAGCTTACTTCTCTTCTACTTCTCATGTATTGTTTGCTAGGTTGTATGAGAAGTCTTCACTCAGATATCTTTCCTTTTCGTTCTCAGGTACAATCTGCACTTGATCGTGCTATTCCTTAATGTAAGAAAGATAGGGTTTTGAGTATTTATTTCTGTATTCCTAATTTATGTATTATTTGGGTTTCTCTTTCTTTCTATTAACTCATTGTTAAGAGACTGGAGTGGGCCTTGAACTGGGGTTTCTGGAGTAGGATGACTGCTTTAATGTCTTTAATTAGTCTTTAAACAATGCTTCAGAACTTAGGTTAAATGTTAAAAGGAAGCGTTCGTTTTATTCAGGCCTTTGGTTTTAATGTGTGCTGGAAGCACAATTTATTCTGCTACCGGTTTTAATGTTTGCTGAAGAGTTAATTTACTCTGGCCATACGTGAGGAGAACATTACTGGAGTTCTTTAACTGGGCCTTCACGTTATTTTTCTTCAAAGAAATATGCCCCGGCTTTTGACCCTCACTTTACCTTTTAATTAATTCTCAGAAGACTGAACAAGTTTCAGTCAAAGAAGACGCCGAGTGTTGAAGGCAAAGGCGTGTTGAAAGGTCACGCCCGTGTCTGACAGATTCTGGAACAGCTGAAAAAGACTGCTGATTCAAAAAGCTTTTTGTTAAATCTTCTGGCAAAGGAAAGCAATTACTGAAAGGTATTTCCAGTTCTCAAACAAAGGAAAATATATTCTGACTTAGCTTCCTTTTTAAATAGAAATTTACCACTGACACGATAACCTTTTCTCGCAGAATGTTTTATATTTCTAACTGACTTCCACGACGATTGGGAAAGCAGGTGCTCTTCCAATTATTTCTTCAGTGAAGTGCGCAGTGGAATGTTGAAGCGCACTTCACCAGATGTCATGAAACCTAAAAGACTAGACTGCTAACAGCGGTGTGCTGTCACAGTATGTGCATGTTGGCAGCCATCTTGGAGTTCCATCGGTGCCAACAAGCACTCCAGCTTGAGGGATTATCAGACTTTTGGTAAGTTTGTAGAGGGAAAATGGTAGCCAGCATAGAGTTAGAAAGAGGAAACCTCCCGTGAGTCCTGACAGTACCCCCTCCCAACGGGGTTTCCTCCGGTCGTGGTTTGGCAGGGAATTTGGCATAAAAAGGTTCTAATTAATTCTGGGGGCATGGACATTAGTACTCTTTTCCCAGGAACGTTCATCAGGTCCATAACCCTGCCAATCAATGAGGTAGAAAATGTCATTGCGGATGAGTTTTGAGTCCAAAACGTTTAACTTCGTACTCGGCCTCACCATTAACCATCAGAGGATCAGGAGGGGAAACCCTACGCAACCCCGGTTGAATTGGTTTAAGGAGAGAAACATGAAAGACTGGATGAATTTTGGTAGAACCAGTAAGAGATAGTTGATAAGTGACTGGATTTATGACCTTCTCAATTGGATAAGGACCCATAGAACGAGGCTTAAATTTACGGGGACCTTTGAGTCTGAGATTTTTAGTACTCAACCAGACTAAGTCTCCTACATGAAGCTCAGGTTCTTTTTTACGTTTTCGGTCAGCGCAGTGTTTGTAACAATCCTTCGCGATCGACAAATTTTGGGTTACTGAGTGATGACTTTTAGCTAACTGTCGGGCGATAACTTGAACAGCAGGAACATCAGTGGCGTCACTAGGAGGGTGCGGGGGGTGCGCACCACACCGGGTGACACCATCACATGGGGTGACACCCGGTGACAGTGGGTACAGGGGACTGCAGCGGTAGGGGCAGAGCGAAGTGCGGAGGTACGGGGCACTACACTTCTCGCACACGCGTTCAGTGATCACGACTCTTTCCTTGTTTGCAGCTGAAAAAATAGTGAGGAAAATCTACACTAAAAGTATTTCTGCGATGCGGTAAAGATAAAATTACTTGTTTAATTGTAGGAGTTGTATAGCATACGTCAACACATGGACAACTGCAGGAGCGCGCGCTGCGCCACGTATTTAGCTCATCTTCCTACGGATTTACTCTTTACGCATGCGCAGTCTGTAGACCTCCACCCTCACTTTCTCTTTTAGTTATTTGTGATTTGCGGGGTCGAAAAGCGGACAAAAGGAAGTCATTGTGGTGGGCGTAGGCAGCCGGGGCCTGAGGCTTCACATACGGAGCTCCTGCAGTACCGAGGACCGGCTGTGGTGGTTGCACTGTGAAAGGCGCGATGTGAGTGCACTTTTCAGCCGCTTGCAGTTTAGCTTTTACAGGTTGCTTATTGCGTATGTAAAGTTGCTTTGTGCTTTACCTCTGTATGTAGATTGTGATAAATATATAATAAACTATCAGGCAGTTCCGGTGCAAAGATTACACAAAATGATTAGGACGTACATTACAAAAACTCGCATCATGGAATAATATTTCCTTGCAAGACCGGCAAAAGTAGCAAACAGGCTCGGGATTGGTCTGTAGAGCAATCTGGCAGTGCCCGACGAGCTGATCTAACAGATGAGTGAGTGTGTGGGGCATTTTTGGACTGTTTTTCGGCCTGTTTTAGGTTCTTTTAGGCCGGCCGCTGTGAGTTAGCACATTGTCTTCACCAAGCACAGATGTAGGCTATGGAACGGCAGTGTGCAAACAGCTTCTCGGAGCTTGACATAGACAACGCTGGTTAAAAGGACGGGCTGGTGCGGCTTGCCTTCTTTCTCCATGTACGCTTGGGATGTGTTTTCGATCTTCATTTAAGGAATGTTGAAAGTAAAATGTTCAGTAGGCATAACGCGTACAAGCTGCAGGAGTGACGTCTGTTTTATTGAATGTTCTTGTGTTTTTTAATGCCATTAGAGACTCGTTTTATTGCGGCGTGCAAAAGTGTTGTATTGTGAGTCATTCGACATGCAGATGGAGAGGGGCTGTGATCTCTAAGAGACATGGCCATAGTTTTGAACAAAAACTGTGGGGGGGGGAGAATTCCTGGGTCCGAGAGCTCTCATTGGCCAGTGGACTTCAGAAGCTTGAAAGAGCCCTGGGCATGCCTTTGCATGCGGCACGAGGGAGTGTGGCAGTATCCATAGCTGACACTGCGACCCCGACCCCTGCAGAGCCCCACTCTTCGCTGGCTGCCCGGCTGAAATTAGCAGCTGGGTGGCAGGCGAGCTCACGGCAGCGCGTACGACTGTTAAATCAGCTTCTGCTATTTGTCACAGTTATACCACTGAGAGTGGACAAGGATTAGGCACACAGTTTCGCCTAATTAACCTAGTTAGGAGCCTCTACCTTTCTGAAGCAGTTGCTTGCATCCTGCGTTGGTGTATGTGCACAATAATGATAAACAAGACAGACAATGGTTAATTTTCCAACGTAACATATTAGTATATCTTATGACAGTAGTGCTCATGTTTTAGGTACAATAGGGTGCGCAGAGGCTGCATTAGGGCACCATAGCCAGCGTATTCTTAGTTATATATAAGATTATAGCTCAAAAAAGGACTCCATACGGATATTTGTTGGAAGTATGAATTTTGTTGCTTGTTAAATAAACACATCTTTGAGTTAACTTACAGGCGACCAGAGAGGCATTTAACAACGAGATGACCTAAACTGACTGCCCACTTCATTTGATAACCACCAACCAGGAATTGTTTAGCACCTGGTGTTATCTTTTTAGAATTTTTTAGAGTTCACCCCGCATCAGGACCCCATGATCAAGGAAAGTCTAGCTCCCACACAAAACAAGTAGCCTCAGGCCAGCCCCAGGGTTCAGGATTTCAGCTGTCCCGCAGATGTGGGAGATGATGCTGCTTTCATACCAACGTCCTGATGTAGACACTGTTCAGGTTATGCCATGTAGCCCCATCAGTACATATTATCATATCGCTCTGTAAGCCCACCAAATCTCCAGTGATGCTTACCTCTGCCCAGTACTCCCCACCACTCCTGTACTATCACTTCTATTACCTGCAAGCCACCTATTCGTTACACTTCTTTTTCAAAAGAGATGCACTGAAGCCGGCGACGATGCTCACCCTCTTTTGCACTCTGACAAGTGTAGGTTAACCTTCAAGGCTTGTCCACCACTATTCATACTGAAATTCACCTCCAGTCTTGCGGGCAGGCCTATGAAGCAGTACACCCTAGAACAGTGACCCTGTCACTGAGATCACAGGACCCTTGAGAAGGGCCAGCTCTAAGGCGCTGCAACCGGTGTGACCGCACCAGGTGCTCACTTTAGGTGGAGGCATCATTTTTGCAAGTATATTATGCTTTTAAAAGCGCTTGCTGCCTCCTTCCTGGCCTCCAGTAATTTTCGGTAACAATAAAAATGTCATGATGACTCTGGTGATTAATGTTCTTCCTAGAGAGAGATCGGAACTTTGTCTAATGGAAGATTTGACTCATGGAAAGGTAGCTCAGAGGGTTAATGTACCTGCTACAAAGAACATGTACCATGCAGATCACAAAGTGCACATAATGTAAATAGGCCAGTGGGCTACTGCTTTTGTCAGAGAGATCCTTTTGTTACTTGCAGTTTATAAGTTAAAATCCTAACATAGAACAGTAAGCTATTAACTGCCATCTACTCCGCAGCAACACAAGTCACATGTTTTATTAACTTTTGATACGTTTGAGCTACAAACAATTTATTAGTTGAAATGGTCAGATCATGCTGCAGATCTTGCATTATGAAGCAAATATGGCAGAGCCATTATTATTTAGAAAACATTTGCAAACTAGGATTTTTAGCCATTTATGTTTGAACTGCTGTTTTGGAAAAAGGAGAAGTGCTGATGACAGAAACTCCATGGCTCGGAGACAAATGGCTTGTGCTTCCACATTTTATCGTATTTGGGGACATTCTGTGATTAGAAGCATATCCCACTTTGTGAATACATTTTACTGTCAATAACTCCTTATAACCTTAAATAATCATGTGTATCCAATGGTTGATAAAACTGGGCAGTGAAACCAAACAAATACAAAAAATTGGGATGTTTGCGCATTCTGGCCATGCCTCTGGCTCTGCCCACTGATCCAATCCTTGGGTTATTCCCGCCCTCTGATTCTCCGCCCACAGTTCCCCTACTTTTTTCCCCCCACTTCGACCACTGATATATCGTGTTGCTGGATAGTGGGAACACCACACCAGTAAAAAGTACCATACCTATGATATTATAAATTCCAATAAACTGTTGACTAGCAGGTAGCCCACTGTACAACCTGATTAATGAATCATTATCACACTGTTTTTAACAGACACATTTTGTAAATATAGGACCTACATTTACAAACGTTACTAAGGATTCTGTATGATCCCGTTATTTGCCAACTGTGTCCACTGGTGGACTCGGGGCGGAGGAGGTCCATGCGGTAAGTCGTGAGGGGGTGACACCATGAGTTACCCGCACCGGGTGACACCAACCCTAGTGACGCCACTGAGGAACATTAACATCATCAAAGTTAACATGAGAATTGGGATGTCTGCCTGAGTTTATAAAGAAAGGGGAGTGGCCAGTGGATACATTTAGAGCATTATTGTGAGCATACTCCGCAGTCCATAAGTGGTCAGGCCAGTCACCCTCCTCATCTAACAAATAAAGTCTGAGGTGTTGTTCTAGGTCTTGGTTAATGCGTTCAGTCTGACCATCAGTTTCTGTGTGAAAACTGGTGGAATAACGATGGTCATTATTAAGGTCTTTGATGTAAGCCTTCCAAAATCGTGATAGAAACTGAGAGCCCCTGTTTGAAATGAGGACCCTAGGAATCCCATGTAGGTGAATAACATGTTGATTGAAAAGTTGGGAAAATTGTTTAGCAGTGGGTGTACCTTTGAAGGGTATATAATGTGCCATCTTGCTAAAGGTGTCGACAACTACTAGAATGGTATCATACCCATGGGAAGAAGGTAGATCAACAATCAAATCTAAGGAGACTGTGGGCCAAGGATATGGGGGGGTTGGCATGGTTTGTAGGAGACCTTTAGGAGCTTGCCTGTCCGATTTTCCCCGTGCACAAATTTCGCAGCCTAACACATATTGACAGACGTCTCGACACATGTATGGCCACCAGAAACAACGTTTGAGTAATTCTTCGGTTTTCACAACACCTTTGTGGCCAGCCAGATGGTTGTCGTGACATTCCTGCATTGCCTCCAGCTGTCACGTTCCAATCTTCCTGGTTTCCTCTGAGCTGTGCTGATGCTTAATGGGGTGCACCTCTTGACTTCCCCAAGTCCGGAATATAGAATAACGCGGACTAGTGAAGTAGTCAAGCGAGGGAAGGAAAGGGTAGGGACAGCAGGGAAGGAGATCTGAGAAGAGAAAGGAACACGATCAATATTTGTTGTTGAAGAACAGTCTCTAGCAGCAGACACAGTCTAACAGGTGAGTAATAGCTCTAGTTTTACACACTACCTGAAAAGAAGAAAAACGCAGCTGTATTGCCTGAAGAGAGAAGAGGAGGACTACACTGGTTTAGCCTGTTATGTAACCAGAAGAGAGGACATTTACCTCCACTGGCAACATAGATTACAAGCCACAACTCAACGAGTTCCCTTCTTACATGAATGAAAGAGATGAGTCCCCTTACGTACCCGAAGACTTATATGACCCAGGAGGTAGAGCAACACAGTGACCTCCTATACTCCTTATATCTCTCTTTCCTAGGCAAAAGGATAGATAACGAGCAAACGATTTTGTTACTCATTCAGCAGGAATCGTGCATCACAATATGTACATAAATGTAGGAATCAGAGAATGTAATAGTTATACCACCCGATATGGAAATACGTCTTTCCACTACCTGAGTGTGTAGCAACTAATGTGGGCGCCGGCAAGGTTTGCACTGTAATAACGTCTTTACAGAGCCTCAGTCTTGCTCATTCACCACAACTGAGTACCCAATACTAATGATTGATACGTGGCGTCTCCCGCTAGGGAGTATCTTACTGTATCTAGGTGCGCAGGGGATCTCACCAATGACCTTCCGTGATGCCTTTCTTGCATAGCGAGCGGAGGGCAGCTTGGAAAGCCCGGAGCACGGGAGAGGCTCCTCTGCAAGAGATGCGGACCGCACTCTCGCCAACAGAGGAGTGGGAAGAAAACAATGAAACGCTTTAGCGTTCCTCTGCACGAGACTCGGAAATGAGATCTCACCAACAGAGGAACGGGGATGTAGACAACGAAACGCTTTAGCGTTCCTCTGCACGAGACTCGGCAATGAGTTCTCTCCAACAGAGGAACGGGACGAAAACAATGCACGTGCGTTCCTCTGCACGAGACTCGGAAATGAGGTCTCACCAACAGAGGAACAGGACGAAAACAATGCACGTGCGTTCCTCTGCACGAGACTCGGAAATGAGGTCTCACCAACAGAGGAACGGGGAATTAATCCACAGAACGCTTTAGCGTTCCTCTGCACGAGACTTGGGAAGGAAGTCTCACCAACAGAGTAACGGGCGAGGAAGGCCTCTGGAATCAGGACTGGGAACAACGAAGCTGGGTAGTACTCACGGTACTTATACTGGAATCAAGATTTGCTGGCCGTCGGGTTGCTGCTTTCTCGGAACGCCGTGACTGCTCTTAGCTGAGGGAATAACCAGCACTGAGTGTTCTTCCGGTAGCGTAGATAACGGAAACGCGCCCAGCGTCAGAGTCACGTGATTCGTGCCTCGAGCCGAGCATCTTTGGAAATGTAGTTTCTCGGCGTTGTTATAGCGGGAGTAATAGGCAGTCAGTGATTACCGGGGGCTCGGCCTGACAGTACATCCACCTTTCCGAGAACACTGACTGACTCTAGGTTTCCCCGGGTATCTTGCATGAAAAGCAGAAACCAGACGAGCCGCATGTACTGCTTCAGCCGGTTCCCAAGAGTTCTCCTCCGGTCCGTATCCTTTCCATGCCACCAGGTACCATAACTCGCCCTTTACCACTTTGGAGTCCAAAATACCCTGGACCTCGTATTCCAGATCCTGTTGTACCCATATAGGAATGGGAGGTTTCTTTACTGGACAATGAGAAGGTTTGAGTAAGGAAACGTGAAAGACAGGATGGATATGAAACTGTGCAGGCAATTTCAGTTTTACTGCTACTGGATTGACGTGTCGGACTACACGGTAAGGGCCTATATATTTGGGGTGGAAAGCACTGTGTTTTTTGAACCGGATATTTTTTGTTGACAGCCAGACCCACTCCCTTTTTTTGTATGTGGGACCTTGTCGTCTATGTTTGTCTGGTTGGGCCTTGTATCTCTTTTTGGCGAGAAGTAAATTGTCACGAGTGTCTAGTAAAGTGTTACGGATGTGTTCGAGTCTGTCTTGTAAAGTGGGCAGGTTGGAGGTGTGACGTGGAAGGATCAAGGGGGTAAACCGAGGGTGAAAACCATAAGTGCTAAAGAAAGGGGAGTGTAGTGTGGAGGCACGCTTGGCGCTATTGTACGCTATCTCTGCTACCCACAACCACTCCACCCAGGCTACTGTGTTGTTGTTGACATAGCACCGAAGGAATTGTTTTAGAGTCTGATTAAGCCTCTCGGTTTGGCCATCTGTTTGTGGATGAAAACTTGTGGACATTGAGGATTCTATCTTGAGTTCGGAGCACCAAGTCTTCCAAAAACAGGCGGTGAACTGTGCCCCTCTGTCCGATACGATGACTTTCGGAAGTCCATGGAGCCGGATGACATGAGTTAACAGTAATTTGGCCAATGAACTCGCCGTTGGAACTTGTTTACACGCTATAAAATGTCCCATCTTGGATAGATAGTCAACCACGACTACTATCGAGGTGTACCCCTGGTCTCGAGGTAAGCCCACGATGAAATCCACCGAAAACCGTTCCCATGGGGTGTCTGGTGTAGGTAAGGGTTGTAACAATCCTTGCATGGGGCGATGGGCTGTCTTCATCTGAGCGCAAGTGACACAGCTTTTTACCCATGACAACACGTCTGTGCGAACCGTTGGCCACCAGAATTGTCTTAATACCTTTTCCAAGGTTTTCTTCCCTCCGGGATGTCCTGCACAGGGAAGGTCATGACACCAGGCGAACACCATCTTTCTCATGGATTGGGTTGGAATTAACAGTTGTTGACCTTTCATCAAGAGGCCTTGGTGGTTTCTCCATTCAGGGTGAAATTTCGACCAGGCTTTCCAGGTAAAGGAGTTCAATCCTTGCTTGGTTTTTTTGTAGGAATAAGTCTGTATGGATGGCACCAATCACTATGTTTGGTTCGATAATGGCCCTTTCCGCGATCCCGAGTTGTTGCGCTGGAATTTCTTGTCTTGTCAGAGCATCTGCTTTTAGATTCTCTCTGCCTGGACGGAACGTAATGAGAAAATGGAACTCTGCAAAAAACAGCATCCAACGGAGTTGACGAGGGGTGAGATGGCGCGCGGCTCGCATAAATTGAAGGTTGCGATGATTCGTGTAGACGGTGACTTGGTGAACGGCCCCTAACAGCCAGTGTCTCCATTCTTGAAACGCATCCTTGATTGCTAGGAGCTCTTTTTCCGCGATAGTATAGTTCTGCTCTGCGGAATTGAGCTTTCGGGACATGAAAGCGATTGGGTGAAGGTGTCCGGTGGTTTCGTTTCTTTGTGACAATACTGCTCCCACCGCTACTTCAGAGGCGTCCGCTTCTACGATAAAAGGCACCTCAGGACGAGCATGGGCCAAAACAGGGGCCGACGTGAAGGCATGTTTGAGTAGATCGAAAGCCTCTTGTGCCTCGGTAGACCAGAGAAACTGGACCTTTTTTCGGGTGAGTCTGGTGAGAGGTGTTACCTGATCAGAAAAATTGTAGATAAACCTCCGATAGAAGTTAGCAAAACCCAGAAAACTCTGGATTTCCTTCACATTCTTTGGCTGAGGCCATTCGATAATGGCTTTCACTTTTCTTTCAGCCATCACCTGACCTGAAGGGGTAAGCATGACCCCAAGGAATTCCACGGTGGTCATGTGAAATTCGCACTTGGTTATTTTGCAATATAATTGATGATCCTGAAGTGCTTGTAATACCCGTCCCACGTGGACTCTGTGTTCTTCTTCGGTAGTGGAATACACCAAGATGTCGTCAATATATACTACTACAAAGTGGTCCAAGAACTCTCTCAGGACATCATTCAGAAAAAATTGAAACGCGGCTGGGGCGTTACACAGCCCGAAGGGGATGACCAAGAATTCGAATAGTCCATACCGCGTTTTGAAGGCCGTCTTCCATTCATCGCCTTCTCGCATGCGGACCAGATGGTATGCCCCTGTAAGGTCCAATTTGGTGTATATCACCGCTGTCCTCACTTGTTCAAGGAGAACCGGAATTAGGGGCAACGGGTATTGGTTCTTGACGGTGATGGCATTCAACGCCCTATAATCAATGCAGCATCGCAAATCCCCGTTGGCTTTGGCTATGAAAAAGAGGGGAGAGGCCGCCGGCGATCTGGAGGGGTGGATGAACCCCAATTTTAGATATTTATCAAGATATTCCCGGAGATGTAGGTTTTCGGGAGTGGTCAGCGCATATATTCTACCGCACGGTATCTCAGCACCTGGAACCAGATCGATCCGGCAATCATATTACCTATGTGGGGGAAGCTCTTCGGCCTTACTGTCGCTAAACACCTCTGCACGTTTCTCATAACATTCGGGCAGCATTACGTCTTTTTCTGCCGCGGTTGCAACATGATGACACGTGGCTAGGGTTTTTGAGGGCCGTGTGGGTGTCCGATTACACACATTCTGACAGTAATTGGACTGCAAGGTTAGGGTCTTGTTGGTCCAATTTATTGTGGGTTCATGTTTTTGCAGCCAGGGAAGACCGAGTATGATTCCATAATGAGGGGCTTGAATCACTTGAAAGGATATCCATTCACGGTGATACCCACCGTAGATGAGTTCGTATTCCTGGGTAACGTAGCTGATGGTGCCTGATTCCAATTCTTTGCCGTCCACAGCATAGACTCTTTCAGGGGTTGTTTTTTGTATTAGCCGTACCTTGAGTCTCAGAGCTTCTTTGTGATCAATAAAACACCCCGTGGCTCCAGAATCCACCATGGCCTTTGTGGGTTTGCTTCCTGAGTCCACTTGAATGTGTAACGCTATGTAAAAGTGATTAGTCTCCACAACACCGTGGCGATTAACTGAAGGGATCGTGTATTTGCTTGATGGTTTCCCTTCTTGCACCTTCAAGCTTTGAAGTTTTCCGCATCCTTTTCTGTAGTTACTGCGGCCATTTGCCCTGGTCGGGAGCGTCCGTACTTTGGTCTAACTGGACAGTCACGGAGGAAGTGTCCCTTTTTCCCGCAATATAGACAGAGACCTTGCTTTCTTCGATGGTCCTTGTCACTTAAGGTTAAAGAGGCTCCAACGGCTCCTATTCCATAGGTTCTGGTTTGTTAGCGGAAGATTCCATAGCAGGACTACGTTCGTGCTGCGAGAAATTTCTGTCTTTTCGCTTATGGTCTCCTTTCCTTTCTCTGAGACGATGGTCCAGCCGTAAGGTCAACTCAATGAGGGCCGTACATGTTTGGGGTTGTGGGTCAATTTGGGCTAGAACGTCTTTCAGCTCATCCTTCAACCCTTGATAGAAGATGGCTGCTTGCTTGGATTCAGGCCAGTCTGTCTCTGCCACCAACCGCCGAAAGTTGTTTAGGTACGTAATCAAGTCAGAGTTTCCCTGACAAAGTTCTAACAGATCTCTGTATGCTGCGAAGGACTCAGCCCTACGATCGAAGGTCTTCTCAAATTCTGTACGAAAAGCGTCCCAGTCGTAGAGCAAAGGGTCGTCTCTTCTTACTAGGGGTACAGCCCACTGTGCTGCCTCTCCGGCCAGATATGATATTACAAAGGCCACCCTAGCTTGATTTGTGGCGAATAGTTTTGGTTTGCAGTTAAAGTGAAGCAGGGCCTGTGTCATGAATACCTGAACCTTTCTGTTATCCCCATAAAAGCGCTCGGGAGAGGCTAACGGAATCTGTGTAGGCATTTCTACTACTACTGGGACTGGCGTAGGACGCGAGGGTCCCCCTCCGCATCGAATGAGTTCCTTTTTTTTCCGATCTACACGAGCCTGGAGAGTGGCGGTCTCAGTACGTGAGGCCGTAAGTTCCGCCCGAACCAGAGCAAGGGCTGCCATGACATCCTCCAGAGTGGCCATTACAACACCAGCACAACCAGGAGGAAAAGAATTCGTGGGCTGGTTATTCTGTCACGTTCCAATCTTCCTGGTTTCCTCGGAGCTGTGCTGATGCTTAATGGGGTCCACCTCTTGACTTCCCCAAGTCCGGAATATAGAATAACGCGGACTAGTGAAGTAGTCAAGCGAGGGAAGGAAAGGGTAGGGACAGCAGGGAAGGAGATCTGAGAAGAGAAAGGAACACGATCAATATTTGTTGTTGAAGAACAGTGTCTAGCAGCAGACACAGTCTAACAGGTGAGTAATAGCTCTAGTTTTACACACTACCTGAAAAGAAGAAAAACGCAGCTGTATTGCCTGAAGAGAGAAGAGGAGGGCTACACTGGTTTAGCCTGTAATGTAACCAGAAGAGAGAACATTTACCTCCACTGGCAACATAGATTACAAGCCACAACTCAACGAGTTCCCTTCTTACATGAATGAAAGAAATGAGTCCCCTTACGTACCCGAAGACTTATATGACCCAGGAGGTAGAGCAACACAGTGACCTTCTATACTCCTTATATCTCTCTTTCCTAGGCAAAAGGATAGATAACGAGCAAACGATTTTGTTACTCATTCAGCAGGAATCGTGCATCACAATATGTACATAAATGTAGGAATCAGAGAATGTAATAGTTATACCACCCGATATGGAAATACGTCTTTCCACTACCTGAGTGTGTAGCAACTAATGTGGGCGCCGGCAAGGTTTGCACTGTAATATCGTCTTTACAGAGCCCCAGTCTTGCTCATTCACCACAACTGAGTACCCAATACTAATGATTGATACGTGGCGTCTCCCGCTAGGGAGTATCTTACGGTATCTAGGTGCGCAGGGGATCTCACCAATGACCTTCCCTGATGCCTTTCTTGCATTGAGAGCGGAGGGCAGCTTGGAAAGCCCGGAGCACGGGAGAGGCTCCTCTGCAAGAGATGCGGACCGCACTCTCGCCAACAGAGGAGCGGGAAGAAAACAATGAAACGCTTTAGCGTTCCTCTGCACGAGACTCGGAAATGAGATCTCACCAACAGAGGAACGGGGATGTAGACAACGAAACGCTTTAGCGTTCCTCTGCACGAGATTCGGCAATGAGGTCTCTCCAACAGAGGAACGGGACGAAAACAATGCACGTGCGTTCCTCTGCACGAGACTTGGGAATGAGGTCTCACCAACAGAGGAACGGGACAAAAACAATGCACGTGCGTTCCTCTGCACGAGACTCGGAAATGAGGTCTCACCAACAGAGGAACGGGGAATTAATCCACAGAACGCTTTAGCGTTCCTCTGCACGAGACTTAGGAAGGAAGTCTCACCAACAGAGGAACGGGCGAGGAAGGCCTCTGGAATCAGGACCGGGAACAACGAAGCTGGGTAGTACTCATGGTACTTATACTGGAATCAAGATTTGCTGGCCGTTGGGTTGCTGCTTTCTCGGAACGCCGTGACTGCTCTTAGCTGAGGGAATAACCAGCACTGAGTGTTCTTCCGGTAGCGTAGATAACGGAAACGCGCCCAGTGTCAGAGTCACGTGATTCGTGCCTCGAGCCGAGCATCTTGGGAAATGTAGTTTCTCGGCGTTGTTATAGCGGGAGTAATAGGCAGTCAGTGATTACCGGGTGCTCGGCCTGACATCAGCTGACGCTCCTTGGTGGGTAAATACAGAGTGGTACCTAAATAGGGAAGGCCGTTGCGCATGAAACGTTGTGAATCTTCTGTGGCCCAGTTCTCCATTTCAAGGTCGGTCATCAAATTTCGAACGTGATGTTCAAAGGGTTCTAAGGAGATAGTTCCAATGAATTTTCCATCAGGTATGATTTGCTGGTTTTCAATGACTGAAGTCTGATTTTCTGTGTCGAGTCTAGAGAGTTTCAACAAAAAAGTACTGGCACACTGTAGCAAAACTTCCTTGTTATTCTGGACTAGGTAGGAGGAAGTGTGCTTTATCACAAACCTCCAACACTCATTTATATTGTATGGAGACAGCCCATCCAGAATGCTACAAATTTAAAAAGTTAAGTAGATAAGAAAAGTCAGAAGAAAGGAGAATGTGCAGTCAGTCCACAAAAAGATACACTCTACAGAAACCCTCAATAGTAACGAGGTGAAAAAATGTGTAGAGAGAGAGAGAGTACCTCACGTGCGCACCACCAGAGGAGCTACTGGTTGGTTCTCACCAGCTTGCCCACGTTTATTTCATCATCGGTCACTCTCTCTCAAGAAAAAAGTGTGCAGTGTCCAGTAGAAAAACACATAACACAAGACAGTGTGGTGTGAGAAACAAAAAAACACATAAATTGTGCAGACAACAACAGTAAAAAATGGTGAGGGTATATAGACTCACAAATGATTGTTTTATTCTGGTTAGGAGTCTATCCCACTACTTAAAAACACAGCATGTTGCATACCTTAATAATGACGGCCAACATGTTTCATTGCCAATAAAATTTGTGGCAAATTCATCAGGGCAAGAAGGGGTCAAGGATCACCTTCTCTGGACACACACCTTTAAAAGGACTGACAAACACAAACAGACAAACATACAGCATAATCAGTACGGAGAGGGATGAGTTCACTGACCATCCTGAAGATGGTGATGGTAACAAGCTTTAATTCATTACCTAGTTGGGGCTATGGGCCCACATACCAGCCACCAACCAGTCGCAGGGGCGTTCTAAACTTTTTACTATCGCCTTCCTGCTCGCAAAGCACGACCGTCGTTGGTGCCTGCACCTGTGGAAAAAATGTATAGACCATCTATACCTGGTTTAATCCGGCAAACTCTCTGTGTGTTTACTCTTCCTCGATCTCTAAAAGATCATTAACCTCGCTGTTTGGTAGTTCTACTCACAACAACTAACCCATTAAAATCTGATGTATCACATCAGCGCAACTCGTTACCAATATCGTTTTCACAGCTCGACTGACTTCGAGGATCACAACCGTCTTGTACATACCATGCTTGAAAAATGTGTAAAACCATGGTCTTTACGTACCGCACCAGCCACGCAACAACCGAAAGTGCAAACAGCATTTTTCAGTAGCTCATCCACCCCCGGCTTACCCTGTCCCTTGTACAACCAGGCGGTACCTCAACACTGGAGCAACTAGACGCGCGACTTCGTCTATTTTCAAAGTGTTGCTCTGGCGTCATCTCGCGAGACTACGCGAGTCCCCAGGTTGTATCGATCTACACTCGTGAATGCCGCGGCCATTTTGAAGTGGTCCAGGACCCCGATTTAAAGCCATTTCAAAATCAAATGGAACAAACTACTCTGGCTACAGAGTAGTAGGTGATTGTGCCATCTTGTTTAGTTCATGAACCCCAATCCATCAGGGTAGCAACCCATATGTGGAGGACGTGATCCTCATCCAAACCAGTCTACAAGCAAATCTCTTCTAAGAAAAGACAAACATGGCAGACATCTTGCCCGAGATCGGTATAGTGTGTAATAAAAGGGAGTTAGTCCGCGATTGATAACATTTGGGACAAATCAGGAAAAAATTAGGAAAAAATTAGGAAGCCTCCAGAATGCGTAGTGGAGCGCATATGTGCCCCATGAACATTTTGCATACAGTGCACCCACCAATAACGCCAGGGAGAAACTAAACCCATAGCCCATGTGTCACCCGGTGGGCACACCGGGGAGCAGGTGAATCTCAACCAGATCATTAGGGAACATGCAACTTCACTTTACAAGGGCTATACTACATAAAAAAAGTACATCAAGGGTGCGTGGAGGTAGTATGTTCATAATTACATGATGTAGTACTCAGCTTATTAATAACCACCTATCTGCTTACTTTGTTCCACTCGATTTGGTCATTAAGACCAATGGTGTCCCCCTTCTCAGTAAAGATCCAGCAGGCCTCCTTCACGGCCAGTCTCTTGTCAATATCGCCCATGTCGCCCCAAACTTTCTCCAGAACAACCCACTTTAAAGATCTAAATTGATGTTGCTGGTCTTTATAGTGTTGAACCAGTCGTGTAGTGAGCTTGCCAGCCCTAATCGTGCTCAGATGTTCCTGTATGCGTACCTTGACCTTTCTAGATGTAAGACCAATGTAATGTAGTCCACATGGACATGTCAGTCTGTAAATTACATGGCAAGTATTACAATTGGTAAACTGGCGGAGAGACCAGGTCCTCCCACTACCTAGTGTGATCTCAGTTGTTTTCTCCGTCAGTTCGCATACTGAACAGCTCCCACAGGGACGGTGTCCTGGAGGTAGACTTACGTTCTTCTGTACATGGGCAGGTCTTGTATGCACCAGTCTATCCTTAAGGTTTTGAGTCCTTTTAAATGCGAATCTGGGCTGGGGCATCTGAAAGTCACTGGTGGATAACAATGACCAATGTCGCTTGATTATTTGTCTGATCTTATTAGACAACGAGTCAAATGTAAGCACCACTGGCAAACTCTCCTTGGCTTCCTTCTTGTTCCTCTCCAGCAATGCCTCCCTAGGTGTATTGTGCGCCCTTTTGCGGGTTCTGGTGATGATTTTCTTCGGGTACACACGTTGTTCCAATTTCATGCTCAACACCTCTGATTGATGTAAATAATCAGATGTAGAGGAACAGTTTCTGCAGTATCTCAGAAACTGACCAACTGGGAGATTGTCCCTCAGAGCTCTGGGGTGGTACGACTGGTAGTGTAATAAGGAGTTTTTATCGGTGAGCTTATGATGAACGCTGGTACTAAGTTTATCATCCACCACAGTGATATCAAGGTCGAGGTATGTGGCCACCTCCCTACTGAACTGCCAGGTAAATTTTAAACAGATGTCAAGTGAATTCAGCCATTCCAGAAACTCACAGAGGTGTTGTTGAGTGCCCCTCCAAATACATAGAACATCATCTATATATCTCTTCCAGAGGCAGATGTGCCCCTGGAAGGGATTGGAGGGGTGGTCAAGGTAGTTTTCCTCGAATTGGCCGACGTAAATACACGCCAAGCTCGGCGCAAATGTAGCGCCCATCGATGTCCCCGAGATCTGTAAATACAGGGCATCCTTGTGACAGAAATAGTTACGGGTGAGGGCCAACTCCACACATTGCATGACAAAGGACTGGGGAGTGTCGTAAAACCACTCCTGGGACCCCAGGGCGCGAGCTGCTGCCACCAGCGTTGCGTCCTGGGGGATGCTAGTATACAAGGACTCGATGTCGATGGTCACAAGTAACTGCTGGGAGGGATCAAAGTCCATTTCATTGATGATGTTGAGGATATCGGTAGTATCCTGCACATAAGACCGTTGGGTGATTACAGATTCCCTGAGGAAAAAATCAGAGAACTGGGAAAGGGGCTCCAATACCGAGGCGATGCCCGATACAATGGGACGGCCTGGGGGTGGACGCTGGGCCTTATGAATCTTCGGCAGAATATAGAATGCCGGTGTCCTGGGGTTGACGTTGACGAGGAACTCCGCCTCTTTCGCAGTGATCCACTTCTTCTCCCGCGCCTGTGCCACAATGATGGTGATCTGTTGTAGCAGTTCAGCCGTGGGATCACGTGCAAGAGGACGGTAGTTCCTCCTGTCGCTCAACAACCTCAGAACTTCCGCCTCATAGTCGCTGGTATTCATAAGAACCACAGCGCCCCCTTTATCAGCAGATTTGATGGTGAGTGCAGTGTTATCTTGCAAGGATTTGACTGCAGCCCAATCTAATCTGCTCATGTTGTTATAGGTGTTGGCCTGTTCTGATTCCTCCAGAAGTCTGATCTCATTCAGGACCTTGTTCTCAAAAACTACCACCTCAGGACCAACTGAAGATAATGGTGGACAAAACTGGGAGGGACGGTGTAAATCCGTGGAAAAAACTGAAGCAGGAGTCTGTTCTTTATTGGTAAAGAATTTTTTGATCTTGATTTTTCTCACCATTTCATGAAGTTCGGTCCGGCATCTGAAAGAGTCATGTTTGGGGGTTGGAACATACCCAAGGCCACGGTTCAGTACTTTCAATTGACATGCTGTTAATTCATGTCCTGAAAGGTTCACAACAATGTTGTTCACATCTACATCGGGGCTCGACCTCGGCTGCGAGTTTGGCGCGGGGAGAACATCTGCCAGTTCTGAGACTGGTTCTGTCTGGCTCTGTTGTGAACCTTTCAGGACATGAATTAACAGCAGGTCAATTGAAAGTACTGAACCGTGGCCTTGGGTATGTTCCAACCCCCAAACATGACTCTTTCAGATGCCGGACCGAACTTCATGAAATGGTGAGAAAAATCAAGATCAAAAAATTCTTTGCCAATAAAGAACAGACTCCTGCTTCAGTTTTTTCCACGGATTTACACCGTCCCTCCCAGTTTTGTCCACCATTATCTTCAGTTGGTCCTGAGGTGGTAGTTTTTGAGAACAAGGTCCTGAATGAGATCAGACTTCTGGAGGAATCAGAACAGGCCAACACCTATAACAACATGAGCAGATTAGATTGGGCTGCAGTCAAATCCTTGCAAGATAACACTGCACTCACCATCAAATCTGCTGATAAAGGGGGCGCTGTGGTTCTTATGAATACCAGAGACTATGAGGCGGAAGTTCTGAGGTTGTTGAGCGACAGGAGGAACTACCGTCCTCTTGCACGTGATCCCACGGCTGAACTGCTACAACAGATCACCATCATTGTGGCACAGGCGCGGGAGAAGAAGTGGATCACTGCGAAAGAGGCGGAGTTCCTCGTCAACGTCAACCCCAGGACACCGGCATTCTATATTCTGCCGAAGATTCATAAGGCCCAGCGTCCACCCCCAGGCCGTCCCATTGTATCGGGCATCGCCTCGGTATTGGAGCCCCTTTCCCAGTTCTCTGATTTTTTCCTCAGGGAATCTGTAATCACCCAACGGTCTTATGTGCAGGATACTACCGATATCCTCAACATCATCAATGAAATGGACTTTGATCCCTCCCAGCAGTTACTTGTGACCATCGACATCGAGTCCTTGTATACTAGCATCCCCCAGGACGCAACGCTGGTGGCAGCAGCTCGCGCCCTGGGGGCCCAGGAGTGGTTTTACGACACTCCCCAGTCCTTTGTCATGCAATGTGTGGAGTTGGCCCTCACCCGTAACTATTTCTGTCACAAGGATGCCCTGTATTTACAGATCTCGGGGACATCGATGGGCGCTACATTTGCGCCGAGCTTGGCGTGTATTTACGTCGGCCAATTCGAGGAAAACTACCTTGACCACCCCTCCAATCCCTTCCAGGGGCACATCTGCCTCTGGAAGAGATATATAGATGATGTTCTATGTATTTGGAGGGGCACTCAACAACACCTCTGTGAGTTTCTGGAATGGCTGAATTCACTTGACATCTGTTTAAAATTTACCTGGCAGTTCAGTAGGGAGGTGGCCACATACCTCGACCTTGATATCACTGTGGTGGATGATAAACTTAGTACCAGCGTTCATCATAAGCCCACCGATAAAAACTCCTTATTACACTACCAGTCGTACCACCCCAGAGCTCTGAGGGACAATCTCCCAGTTGGTCAGTTTCTGAGATACCGCAGAAACTGTTCCTCTACATCTGATTATTTACATCAATCAGAGGTGTTAAGCATGAAATTGGAACAACGTGCGTACCCGAAGAAAATCATCACCAGAGCCCGCAAAAGGGCGCACAATACACCTAGGGAGGCATTGCTGGAGAGGAACAAGAAGGAAGCCAAGGAGAGTTTGCCAGTGGTGCTTACATTTGACCCGTTGTCTAATAAGATCAGACAAATAATCAAGCGACATTGGTCATTGTTATCCACCAGTGACTTTCAGATGCCCCAGCCCAGATTCGCATTTAAAAGGACTCAAAACCTTAAGGATAGACTGGTGCATACAAGACCTGCCCATGTACAGAAGAACGTAAGTCTACCTCCAGGACACCATCCCTGTGGGAGCTGTTCAGTATGCGAACTGACGGAGAAAACAACTGAGATCACACTAGGTAGTGGGAGGACCTGGTCTCTCCGCCAGTTTACCAATTGTAATACTTGCCATGTAATTTACAGACTGACATGCCCATGTGGACTACATTACATTGGTCTTACATCTAGAAAGGTCAAGGTACGCATACAGGAACATCTGAGCACGATTAGGGCTGGCAAGCTCACTACACGACTGGTTCAACACTATAAAGACCAGCAACATCAATTTAGATCTTTAAAGTGGGTTGTTCTGGAGAAAGTTTGGGGCGACATGGGCGATATTGACAAGAGACTGGCCGTGAAGGAGGCCTGCTGGATCTTTACTGAGAAGGGGGACACCATTGGTCTTAATGACCAAATCGAGTGGAACAAAGTAAGCAGATAGGTGGTTATTAATAAGCTGAGTACTACATCATGTAATTATGAACATACTACCTCCACGCACCCTTGATGTACTTTTTTTATGTAGTATAGCCCTTGTAAAGTGAAGTTGCATGTTCCCTAATGATCTGGTTGAGATTCAACTGCTCCCCGGTGTGCCCACCGGGTGACACATGGGCTATGGGTTTAGTTTCTCCCTGGCGTTATTGGTGGGTGCACTGTATGCAAAATGTTCATGGGGCACATATGCGCTCCACTATGCATTCTGGAGGCTTCCTAATTTTTTCCTAATTTGTTCCTGATTTGTCCCAAATGTTATCAATCGCGGACTAACTCCCTTTTATTACACACTATACCGATCTCGGGCAAGATGTCTGCCATGTTTGTCTTTTCTTAGAAGAGATTTGCTTGTAGACTGGTTTGGATGAGGATCACGTCCTCCACATATGGGTTGCTACCCTGATGGATTGGGGTTCATGAACTAAACAAGATGGCACAATCACCTACTACTCTGTAGCCAGAGTAGTTTGTTCCATTTGATTTTGAAATGGCTTTAAATCGGGGTCCTGGACCACTTCAAAATGGCCGCGGCATTCACGAGTGTAGATCGATACAACCTGGGGACTCGCGTAGTCTCGCGAGATGACGCCAGAGCCACACTTTGAAAATAGACGAAGTCACGCGTCTAGTTGCTCCAGTGTTGAGGTACCGCCTGGTTGTACAAGGGACAGGGTAAGCCGGGGGTGGATGAGCTACTGAAAAATGCTGTTTGCACTTTCGGTTGTTGCGTGGCTGGTGCGGTACGTAAAGACCATGGTTTTACACATTTTTCAAGCATGGTATGTACAAGACGGTTGTGATCCTCGAAGTCAGTCGAGCTGTGAAAACGATATTGGTAACGAGTTGCGCTGATGTGATACATCAGATTTTAATGGGTTAGTTGTTGTGAGTAGAACTACCAAACAGCGAGGTTAATGATCTTTTAGAGATCGAGGAAGAGTAAACACACAGAGAGTTTGCCGGATTAAATCAGGTATAGATGGTCTATACATTTTTTCCACAGGTGCAGGCACCAACGACGGTCGTGCTTTGCGAGCAGGAAGGCGATAGTAAAAAGTTTAGAACGCCCCTGCGACTGGTTGGTGGCTGGTATGTGGGCCCATAGCCCCAACTAGGTAATGAATTAAAGCTTGTTACCATCACCATCTTCAGGATGGTCAGTGAACTCATCCCTCTCCGTACTGATTATGCTGTATGTTTGTCTGTTTGTGTTTGTCAGTCCTTTTAAAGGTGTGTGTCCAGAGAAGGTGATCCTTGACCCCTTCTTGCCCTGATGAATTTGCCACAAATTTTATTGGCAATGAAACATGTTGGCCGTCATTATTAAGGTATGCAACATGCTGTGTTTTTAAACAGGGTGATAGACTCCTAACCAGAATAAAACAATCATTTGTGAGTCTATATACCCTCACCATTTTTTACTGTTGTTGTCTGCACAATTTATGTGTTTTTTTGTTTCTCACACCACACTGTCTTGTGTTATGTGTTTTTCTACTGGACACTGCACACTTTTTTCTTGAGAGAGAGTGACCGATGATGAAATAAACGTGGGCAAGCTGGTGAGAACCAACCAGTAGCTCCTCTGGTGGTGCGCACGTGAGGTACTCTCTCTCTCTCTACACATTTTTTCACCTCGTTACTATTGAGGGTTTCTGTAGAGTGTATCTTTTTGTGGACTGACTGCACATTCTCCTTTCTTCTGACTTTTCTTATCTACTTAACTTTTTAAATTTGTAGCATTCTGGATGGGCTGTCTCCATACAATATAAATGAGTGTTGGAGGTTTGTGATAAAGCACACTTCCTCCTACCTAGTCCAGAATAACAAGGAAGTTTTGCTACAGTGTGCCAGTACTTTTTTGTTGAAACTATTGTTGATTGGAGGGCGTTCTGGCACGGTTTTCCCTCTCTAGCTCCTTTGGTGATTAAATCGAGTCTAGAGAGGACATCAGCCTTTCCATTCTTGGATCCAGAAAGGTGATAACAAAATCAAAGTTCACGAAGTAAAGAGACCAGCGCAGCTGACGTGGTATGAGAGTCCGAGCAGATCACAAAAATTTTAGGTTGCGGTGGTCCGTAAACACCGTTACGGTGTGTTTTGCCCTCATTAAGTAATGCCTCCAATCTTTGAAGTCATCTTTGATTGCCAGGAGTTCTTTTTCTGTAATCGTATAGTTGCATTCCGCAGGGTTGAGTTTGCGGGACCGATATGCCACCGAGTGTAACTGTCCAGTGTCCTTGTGCCTCTGAGAAAGTATCCCTCCGAAGGCTAGGTCCGATGCGTCTGTCTCCAAATAAAAAGGCTCAGAGGGATCTGCATGAAGCAACACCGGTGCTGTGGTGAAACTGTCCTTCATCAACTGAAAAGCTTCTTCTGCTTCTTCTGACCATTGGAACGGAACTCCATTCTTCAGAAGACGAGTCAGCGGAAGTATCTTCTTGGAGAATCCATTAATGAATTGTTTGTAAATATTTTAGAATCCGATAAAGCTTTGAACCTCTTTGATACTGGTAGGAGATTTCCAGTCCGTTATCGCCTTCTCTTTTTGCTCATCCATTCGAACTCCTGCAGGTGATAACACAAAACCTAGGAATTCTACTGTATCTGTGTTGAAGAGGCATTTCTCCAATTTAACGTATAGAGAGTTCTCTCGTAGATGTTGTAAAACTGCTCTGACCTGGTCGTGATGTTCTTCAACCATGTTGGAATAAATCAGGATGTCATCTATGTAGACTATAGTGCATCGGTCAATGAATTCACTTAAAACATCATTGATAAAGTACTGGAAGGCCGCTGGTGCATTAGAGAGACCATATGGCATCACAAGATACTCATAAAGGCCAAATTTGGTCCTGAACGCAGTCTTCCACTTGTCGCCTTCCCGGAGTCTAATCAAGTGGTATGCTCCTCGTAGGTATAGGCATCTGACTGGACCTGTTGTTAGGAACACTGCCTCTGTGTTCTTTGAACCTCTATGGGGACATCCAGAGGAGGCTGAAGGTGCGCTGCCTATTGGTTATTACAGCAAGTAATCCTGATGTCAGTGGGAGTGCAAGATCATATTTGACTGATTTTGCCTCCCTTGTTGTTGCTATTAGTGGCCCGCAGAACTAAAGAGACCCACTTCGCTCCCTTGGTAGGATAGAGGACATAGGGATGTTTCTCCTGCCGGGGTGTTTGGATATCTATGCCCCAGTCGGTCAGCTGTGGCAATTCCTCAAGTATTGCGAGTTGAAATCTCTGTTGGCGGAATCCTTCCAGCGTTGAGTCACCATGGGTGTCTCCAGAAAGGTTCAGGAATCTTGTCTACTCCAAGTCATCTGAATGAATTTGAGCCAGAGATGTTATATGTTTAAATAGACGAAGGATGTTGCCCCTATTCAGGATATCATGGAGGCCCTTAATATGATATTTGGGGGTGAGCACAACCTCATAGATGTGGGGGTTTCATTGGAGGCTGGTGATGTTTCTATTCCTGAGACACTTTCTTGGTTGATAATTGGGGAGTCAGGGCCAGATGGACCCCTCAGTACGTATCCAGTTTCACAGTTAGCTAATCTTCCTGAAATAGGGACCGCCTCTCTGGCATCATGGACTTTGGCTGTGAAAATATGGGAGCCCCTACCAGACACATTGACGCCGCTGTGCATGAGGCATTTGCTGTAAAGGCCTGAGTACTGGCATCCATCGTCGTAAGATTTAGCACCAGTGAATCTTTGAGCTCAGGTCGGGTTTTGCCACGCGGAGAGCCTGGAATTCCTGTGTGTTACTGGAATGAAGAGAGGACTTATGCCCTGGAGTCGCTACCTCTTTTATTGCCCTTAATTTAGCCCCCTGTTGGAAGGTGTAATGGCATTTAAGTGTTGTTTCCTGGGGTGCATCTGTTAAGGGTACATGGCAGTATCATCCTTCTTTTCGCTTTGGCTTTTTTATGCTGCTTCTTCACCTTTTTCTTGGCTGTCCTAGATAGAGGGGTATCTGGCGGCACAGGGCTGACTGGTGCCACAGTGTTGCTGCATTTCCTTTTTAGTTCAACTGCGCCCTGGGGGCTAGCCCCTGATTGGGCGGGTAGACATTTGAGCTGTGATACTGGGCTCAAAAGACCCTGGATGGACTTGTGGCTGTTGCTTGGGGGGGGGGGGAGACCCCTCTTCAGCTGCTGGGGCCTGCATGAATTTGTCTGGAGCTGTTGGTCTGGTGATTGCTGGGATGCCCTCCCACACCCTGTGTCGCTATGATTTCCTCAAGAATCTGCGGGAGAGTGGTCCACCTAAGAATAATTGCTGAACATGAGCAGGACTCAGATTTTGGGTCCAGATTGCTAAGGATTTTCTCTTCCATTGCCTCCATTCTGAAACGTTGATTCACCAGGTGCTGCGCGATCGATTGTAGAAGGTCTATTTCAACCTCCATTTTTTATGGCCTGCCATATTAGGGCTCTTGCTATAGTTTTGTGCAACGCTTGTGGCTGTCAAGTGCAGATCTTCCTTGCGCTTGGAAACTTGGGTCTTGGTGGGTGATTCCCTTACCCCTTCCAGCGTTCTAAACAACTTTGGTATTAGATCTGGTGTGCTTTCTATTTTTGACTCCAAGTTTTGTAGGAAGGAGTCTGTGAGATTACCCATGTCGGTGGGATCAACTATCAGGCCAGCTGCGGGTAGGGTGGGACCTGGAGTGGCTAAGAAGATTTTTACACTTTAATTCTTCAGGTCCAGATGCTCTATGGTGATGAATTTGTGCAGATATGACTTGAATACCGCCCTCTGTTTTAGAGGCTTCCCTGGCACACACTAAATTGTGTGTGTTCATTGGAATTACCGTCAAGGGCTCCCTAACTTGACTTATGAGGGAGGTATTAAAGTCTTTGGGGTCTTGGGGCATTAATTGTGCCATGCTCAGGCGCACCCCGTTCCCCTGGACACGAATGTGATCTATGCTTCGAGTTGAGCTTGCTAGAATGGGCAATGGTAGTCATGCTCAGGCTTGGACAAGCCATGGAGTTAATTGCTTTTAATCCTTCTGCTTTACCGGCAGTAGAGGAAGCCAAAGTGAATCTCGGTATGGCAGATATTTGAAAAAACTGCGTGATGAGGTCTGTTTGAGGGGATTTAAAAAGAGGTTTCCCAGGTGACTGCAGCTGAAAAGGTGCTCCGTGTAACCCTTTTAATTATTGGTGGTGAGATGGTTTTCTCCTCGGAGTCTAAGTTTGAGCAAAGGGCAGGTTTCCTTTTAGGCGCCATAGTACTGTAGCAAAGGCTCCTTATGTGAGCTCCTGGGGGGGAGGTTTCATACAATGGGTAGTAGGAGGGGCCGGCACAGGCTTCCGCTGAGAGCTTACCAATTGAGGCCCTCTTGAACCTTGCTTATGCCACCTATTGATTTTTCTGTGGTAGATTTAGGGGCTGTTCAATGGGCTGTGTAAAAGGCATAAAGGGTGAGAAAAGTTGCTAGAACTTGTTCCTGCGGGCCTCCGGCTTGTCCTTAAGCGGAAGGTTCTGGGTGACTAGGATTATTGACCTGATTCCAGTGGTGGTACTGCAAATGGAGCACACCAGTGTCCCACAAGCTGCACCCAACCTAACTGGGCCACTTTTGCAAGGTCCAGGGGCTCGCTCCCCGTGGGGGTTGACTATAGCCACCACACTTGCTGTGCTAAGGGAGCCCGGGGTCTAGGGTGGAGGATTCGGACTACCAGGTTCTTCAGCTGCTCTTCTGCTGCTATTGCTGCTACAGTAGGAAGGTGCGGGTTGAGATGGACCTCGCCTACCCCCGCTACTCCCCTCAGAGCTTCAGGAGTTCACGGCCAAAGAAGTGGGTCGGAGGCACTACTGCTGCAGGGCTGAGTGGGGCACTTCAAGACTCCACAAGCCGCACTCAGGCCTAGCTGGGCCACTTCCATGGCAGCCTCGGGGCTTACACTCTGCAGCGGCTTGCTAAAGCAGCCACGCTCAGGCCACACACAGCATGCCGCACCCACCACTTGGTGGCCAGAGGATCTGGAGTGGCCCTTTGAGGTGAGGCGGGTGGGGCTAGCAGTGAGCTGTGAGTGGTGAGTGGTGAGCTACGCCGTTCCAGCTAGCACATTGCCACAGTACCCGCTCGCCAAGTGTCCATGTCTCTGTGTCTCCCCTCACTGCTCTTGCTCTTGTTACTCCAGTTCTGGCTCTCGTCGGCAGCAGCTAACAGCTAACAGCGACGCGGCACTCTGCTGAAGCAAGAGCTGTCAAAATCAAAAGGCCTATTGGCTTTCTTAATGCTTGTTTTTTCATATTATTGTCAGACAAAATACTATCATACATCATCTCCAGAATACACAATCCAGCAAACGTTTATGTATCTGTGGATTCCACCCCAGTTCGAAGTTACCAGTAAGCGCAAATGTAGGAGAGCACATTTATTGGTCTATCACTTCTTCTGAAGCTGCAGATATGGTTGCACAAGACCTACAAACAGTAATGGGGGGTTACAAGGCACGTGCAGATGGTCAGAAAGCATTCACTGTCAAATTAAAGTAAAACTGAATTGACTTTCATTTGAAGCCAATTTCAATACTGGTCTCACTGTAGGCCAATTTTCCCTAAGAAGTAGAGAAGGCAAGAACCACTCCCAAAACTTTAGAAACAGATAAACAGGTCGATATGGGATGAATGTCCTCTGGCAGGAATTCTGAAGCTTTGCTGTCTTGTCATGTATACTTCTGGACAGTTCTGTGCCTTATTCCCTCAGTGAATTTGACAATCATGCAAGTCAAGTGACTATTCTCCCATTTAGTGACTAAAAGGGATCAAAGCTAGACTCTCAATTTGAGGGGGCACCCAAATTGCATGCTTATTTGCGAATGTGACCACCCTTCCTTCAACCTAGGCTATGTGTGGACCATATAATGTTGGTGTAGTCCTACATATGCCGAATCCTTTGACTCCATTATGTTGTGAGCATGTTAGTTACGTGTATGAGTATGTGGGTGTACCTTGAGTAGCAACTGGTGGAATCTTCTAAACACCACATGCATGTGTGGCTCAACACGGTGGGCTGCTGTATGTAAGTCTGTCCACATTCAGTTTTGGACTGGTAGGATTGCATGTACAGAATCTCCTGCCCCTCCTTCCAGAAACCATTTGTTACAATGGATGAGAAGAAGGTAGCTCATCGGACCCTTGATGTAATTGCAATTCCCCGTCTGGGTGAAACCAATCCCCTCCCACCTTTCTGAGACTGAATTCCTTTAGAGGATGGCTTCTCTGGAGCCATTCCACAAGTGTATTTGAGCCGGATCAAACTGGTCTCTGGGTGACTAGTCAGGCTGCATGGCCAATGCATGAGCAGATCATAGATAAAGCTGCTCCCATAAGATTAAAAAGGACCCTCAAGATTTAAAAAAACTGCAGATCACCTGATTATTTATGATTGACTATCAGGGGAAGGTAAGTACTGGGTCAGTGGCCAGTACCCCCTTCAATGTCCCCTCGCCACTTCCAAGGAGGTCCTGTATACTAATATAAGAAAAAAGACAACAGAAGGTCCAGGTGTAGAATATCTGCAGGATAATACTCTCTTATGCGCCCAGTCTGAGCAGAAATCCAGAAAACCCTGCAGAGCCGCTGCTAGCTTGTGTGAAAAGAAAGACTGCCATTGTGAGAAAAAGAATTGCAACTACCAGGAGTGAGCCAACCCCAAGGAAGTACAGCTGATTGGAGGGAATTGTGGAGCTGGTCATCAGACAATCATTGACCTGGGGACAGGTTCCTCTGGCTAGCTGCTCAGAATGCAAGACCTAACACATAACATCACCTGGGTACAGGAGATGCATAATCAATTGCAGAACATTTAAGGGGTGCAGCCTAAACCTCACTGTTCCTGTGAGGTTCCCTCTACTCTAACTTCTACTTAAAACGTTATAGAGATTATCTTTTCTGTTACGTCATATTACAAAAACTGTGTGGCCAGTGCAAGTGATGTGACAGTGGTACTTTGACCCTATTGTGCCAACGTTAGCACTAGAAAGGCCTTTTTTTTATTCAGAAGATGTCCGACTTCTTCTGCTGGTCTGTTGACATAATGGGGTTCCAGGATTTCTGTGATTCATGCAAATAATGTAATCTAAATTTCACCAGAATTTTTTCTGATTCCATAACTTGTGCTAGGAAAATGCACTGTCCTGTAAGAATGGAGAATGGAGACCCAACATGGTGGGCATGTGCGATGATGCAATGAGGGAGTTACAGACCCCCCCGGGTGAAACTTTGAAAGGGTGTGATCACAGTCTGGGGACGAGGACAGGTGTTGTCTCCATACAAACAACCAAGTTGCATCTCCTATCAGGCGATGTCCCCCTGTGCACACCTGTCGGCCCCAACTGGTGGGTGAAAATTATAAACTGAAGTAATCTTATCGATGAAGTCAGTTGAAGGTTGACGTTTTATTCACATCAAGCCAACGGTGTACCCTTCGTCAGGGACAACATCTGAAAAATAAACCAAAAAATACAGCGCTTACAGGAAGAACACACCCTGTTTGGGTGTTAATAAGTGTCAAGCTAGTGTTAAAAATCGTTTCGATTGTCACTTTTCACTAATACACGTAGATACACTTAATCACATCTTGTTCGTATTTCCATCACCAGGCCACACCTTCGCTCACGTGGTGGAATTTGGTCTACTCTGTACTTGTGGGTCATAAGGTTTTTTAACCCTAGCTTGCCTCTATTAACACCCATACAGGGTGTGTTCTTCCTGTAAGCGCCGTATTTTTTGGTTCATTTTTCAGATGTTTCCCTGACGAAGGACACACTGTTGCCCGAAATGCATCGGGATTAATGTATATTAACGTCTATATTCGAATGGATTTGTTTATATTCACAAAGATTTATTGAAGATATTTAAACGCGTTGGCTTGATGTGAATAAAATGTCAACCTTCAACTGACTTCATCGATAAGATTACTTCAGTTTATAATTTTCACCCACCAGTTGGGGCAGACAGCTGTGCACAGGGGGACATCGCCTAATAGGAGATACAACTTGGTTGTTAGCTACATTTTACACTTTGCGGATCAGAAAGTGAATCTCCAGTAGCACGCTACACTGATACAAACTTTATTGAACAAACTGGTAGTGCGTGTATCAACCTGTTTTGTCGTCTTCATACAAATGGCCAGCAGGGGGCACAAGTACAGATCCATTGCAAGCGGATGGTCTTGATATGCACTGCTGCTGCTTTGAAAGAGACCAGAGGCCAAATGTACTAAGACTGGGAATAGCTATTCCGAATTACAATATTCTCTAAATAGCAATTAGGAAATTGCTATTCCTAATGTATAAAACTATTATTTAATTACCAATTGCAGTTTGTGACCCATTAGGAATGATAACCATCACAGGGATGATGTCCTGCTGGAGTCAGAAGACCATCATGTCTTTGATTGCTTTTTAATAAAGCAAACCTTTTTTAAATGCTGCCAATTTTCCATAAAGGAAAACGGGATGCGTTTAAAAAAAATGAAATGTTTAACTTTCATTTTCTAGGAACAGGCAGTGGTCCATGTGACTACTGGCTGCTATTAAAAGATTTTTTTTTTTTACATTCTCAAAGTTGAAGGGGGCCCATGAGGACCCCTTCCCATTTGCGAATGGGTTACCGTCAATTTTGAATTGATGGTAAAATAATAATGTTTTGCGACTGGAATTTGGTTGCAAAACATTAATATATACCAAAATGATTCAGTACATGGAAGGGATGCCCTCAACACCCCACTTTCAAATACCGAATCGCAAACCCAAATTGCGATTCCATGTTTGTACATTAAAAAGGCATTTTTGCAGTTGCAAACAGTACATACTTGTGATGTGCACCAAGTCCAGTGCTCCTCTGTCTTTCTCCTGACACAATTACGCATGCTTATCAGCAGTGCCTGCTATTCCTGGAAAAATGGCTCCACCAGAGCTCCTTGGACAAGACCTGCAGGTAGCACACGCACGGCTTCAGTGTCAAGTCGCATCACAAGGGCATCCGTGGAACACTGAAGAGACAGGTGCAGTACGGAGATATTCCACAGAACCCGGAAGAACTACACCTCCCATGATTCCATGGGTGTCCGACATTGCTGACGTCATCCCGTTCAAGGAGGCATTTGGTTTCAATCGCTTCCGGGGCACCGGCTGGGTGCCGTTTACTATTGCAGCTGAGCTTTGTCCAAGACAAGAGGAGGTTCGGTAAGGGTGCTACTCGCACCACCACTCCCAAGTCCTTTTGTTGCTTGTAGTGTGCTCAGTAGGCAGTGGCCTGACTTCACCGGGAGTCTTTTCCGTCTGCTGTTTTGCCCCGTCGGTTGAACCATTATTCACGGTTCATGCGGAGCAAAAACGAGCAGCAACTAATATCCTGACATTGCTGAAGGATTACCTTATGTGGGAGATTTGTGGAATTGCACTAAGGGTGTGGCCGATGCCGTCTTTCTAACCGCTGACAATACCTATGAATAATTGCAGCACGCTGGGTTACACGGCTGCCGTTACCAGCAGAAAAGGCACATTATTGGTGTTCTCTTGCGTTGGGGAGTTGAGTCCCAGCTCGTGCAGAGAGAATACACAAGGCCGGACTATAATGGCATGTACTAGTGTTTACTTTCTGAGGAGAGAAGTATCGCTATCCAAGGAACTATTGGAATATCCTGTTTCTTTGTGACACGTTGTGTTTCTATATATCATTACGCATGGGGAGCTCCTACCAAGGGTTACATGCTGACTTTTGTGAATGGTATACCTTGAATAACGGAGCAACAGTTATGAGCCTCTGTGAGAAGTGTGGAATCTAGAAAATACCAAGAAGAATTGATGTTTGAGGTGGATTGATTTTTCCTTTGGGTTATCCAACTTTTATGTACCAACGTTAATAGTGCTGTGGCACTTGTTTGTTTCTTTGTGTTCTTTCACAACAGGGGTACTTGAGCATACTGGAAGACAGCTCTCCACCCCTGTTCCGACCTACTCTACAAAATCTTTGGTAGGTGTTGTGTCTAGAGAGTTAGGTTTCCAAATAGGAGGGTTGTTTTGACAGGAAGGGTCATTAATTATGTTGTTCCATCCTTAGAACATAATGGAGTCTTTCCGCACGAAAAGCGGTCTATGAATCAGGAAAATTTTGTATACAGGTATATTTTAGAAAACAAGGTGGATATAAAAAGGTATCATTGTGCATGTATTGGTGTACTGTGTTCTCAACGTTATTGCTCTTGTTACAGGTCTCCTTCCCCGCTGTTCCCATCCTTTCCTTCCCCCACTTGATCACTCCATTAAGTCTGTATACTCAATCAGACCTTGGGCTATCAGGAGGTGGATCATATAGAGCAACATATGATCCTGAGGATTCAAGGCCACGACATTCAGTGCCCTGCCACATAGAGCTTTCCCAGTCACACACACACAGATGCATGCATGGGCACATACAGAGACATGCCCGTGCCATGTCTGAGCCCCGCACAATGAGCTTTGACAAAATGTTCTCGTTAGACACCAACACAGACATACCAATGAACGGAATTCCCATCATGTAGAAGCCATTACTATCCATTCATCATTGACAAGCAATTACTCGGCGGTCCTGTTTTATGTTTAAACCTATAATAACTGATAACAAAACCCTGAAAAGGTAACTACCCTCATCAGTGAAAATATATAAAAACATATACACTTCTGCACAAGCATAAACTAAAATGCCATTCAAAGAGAGTAAAGTGAGAGAGAGAATTAGTAATTTGTATCTCTTTCTAAGGGGGCCACAACAATGTAACGTTGTTATACATGTAAGAAGCAAGAAAGACTGGTCTAAGATTATTCTGTGAGCGTTTTGTTGTTTATTGATGCCACTAAAATGCCATTTCTTCTTCCTTTTGTATCCTCCAGTTCTGTGTGCTTGGATTTAAGGTGCATGGTTTTGAAGCATGTTTTTTTGGTCTGATCTAAATATTTTATACACTGTATGGAATCTGGGAATATTAAAATCATATTCGATCTTTTGGCAGCATTTAATTCTGTCACTGATCGGTGAAATGCCTGGCTCATAAGAATCTTGGCTAATATTTCCCATCACATTTGGCAACAAACACAGAACGGGTAAATCTGTTTGATACATCTGCCCCCCTCTTCTCGCAGGTCAATTTGTTTAAGTAGGTCAACTGCCAGGCACCCTAGGCTTTACACATTCAATGCAAGGTGTAGTGACAGGTACCTGTCAAAAACATGTTGTCAGAATGACCATGCCGGAATTCCAGGCCTGCTGAATTCTGTTTACCTCCTGAGAAGGATGGTGCCCAGCTCTACACCAAGACGGGCTCCCAGATGAAACATACCCACTGGTAACTGGGGAGTAAGATTGCCCTAAGGGGTCCTGGCAGATTCACCCACCCTAGGCACACTAGGATAGGGATGGCTAGGGAGGAGCATAACTATACTTATATGCAAGCATATAATCCATCTAACAGAACAATGGTTGAACTGTTCATTTTCTTTACCATTCTTGTAATGCTGATTGCTCTGTTTTGTTTCCTTCTATTAATACTTGTAACACATGTATTTTACACAAGAATCCTATTAATTAAATAAATTCAAGTATTTATTGTGTCTTCCTTTGGGCATTAATGAGTTACTAAACGAAAGGGTTTAGATCGGTTTCCATGATTTCCTTGAGGAGTCAGGGTTGTCAGGAGTTTGCACATACCACCTGTTATCTTGGTAGGCTAGGGGTACAGGTGGTGCACTGTGAGCTAGCTAGGACTACGGGCAACATATCCTGATGTGTGCGTGGACTCAGCCTTGCGCAGTTTTGAGGTTTATGTTGTCCAAAAATGAGCAGTCTTACTGAGAAAGTATGAACCAAACGACAGTGCCCCAATGTTATGTGTGATACATTCAGCTAATCCTGGCTTTTTACCCGGATGCACTTTACAGCTGCTGTTTTTGAGCTGATGGTGTTAATAGCAACATTTCAAGTCCCAGAGTACAATGGGATGTCTGTTAAGAGACCAGGGCTGACTTAAAGTGAGACATTTGCCATGGGGGCACTTGGAAGCTATGGAAGGCCAGACAACAGCAGCACCACCTTAATGTAGTTAGGCAAAGAGAGTAGAAAAGCAGTGCCTAATAATGCAAGGCTAAATATTAATGTGGTGTATTTCAAAATTGGAAAGGTTTCACACAGTACTATGCTTTTGGCAGGGTTGACCAACCCTACAGTGTCATAATATTCAGTACGGAGTATGTGAATGACTCCCAACTGTGTCCAGGAGTTTGTTTATTAAAACATTTGACTATTGCACTCTTATTTTTTATCCATTAATTGCCCAGAAAATGTGTGTGTGAAAGGCAAGGAGATGTGAGGAGGATGATGGGATGTGAGTGTGAGTGCAATACACAGATTTTGTGCCTGATTACGAGTTGAGGCGTTATTTATCGTCCGTGATAAATAACAATTCCACAGAGTACATTATTTATCGGGTGCAACAAATAACACTTATTATGAGTTTATGGGGAATAGCATGGGATTTGGTATTTCATGCAATAAAATATGCATGGTTTGGTAATTACCATATGTGTTTCCATGTTTGACCTACCGAAATTTAACAAATGTTGGGTTATTTAACACATATGATAATTATCAGATGCCTTAAATAAAACGAAACATGTAATTTCGCCCAGTGCGTATACAGGGATTAATGCTTCGGATAGAATTTAATGAACCACTCATAATAAGGCCCTTTCTACGCTTAGAACAGTATAACAACAAGCATTTACAATGCAATGGTCTCGGCATTGTTAAAGTTAGAGCTATTGGCATTGCTCATGACATTATTTTTGTTTATGTTTTTGTTTTTGAAACATTTTAAAGAAACTGCATTGTTATTTACAATGTCAATAGCTTAATCTGTCTCAAATGCGAGACCTATTGCATTTGCACCCACACAGAGCCACACACACAAAGCCACCCACACACACACAGAACCACCTACACAGCTATTCACATAGAGCAACCCACACACAGACAGAGCCACCCACGCATAGAGCCACCTTCAAAAAAAGCCACACACACACACACAGAGGCACACACACATAGGCACACACATACACACACACACACACAGAGACCTCTGCAGCAAACACATTAACCCACTGATCCGGGGTGCATAAACCGAGAGGGGGTGCATAAACCGAGAGGGGGTGCATAAACCGAGAGGGGGTGCATACACTCACAGGGGGTGCATAAACCGAGAGGGGGTACATAAACCGAGAGGGGGTGCATTCTTGCGTTCTCTCTACTGAGGGAGAAGTCCTGGCTCACGTAACCCATGTCTGCTTCCAGGAGGCACTGCGAACTTCTGGTGCATCGAGTAGAGTGGCCTGAAGGCGAGTGCAGTCTATACCAGGTAGTCACGGAGACAGCTGAAATGGGACCTTTGGGTATTTCCGGGTGGGTAGGAAGGACGCAGTACCCGAGCGTGCGCTTTGCCGAGTAAATTAATTTGAACACTTATGTGCAGAGAGATTAAGCCAGAGCAGGACTCGAGATGTCCTGGCTTGCTAGAGTAAACTCAATACTACCCATCGACCCCTCAAAGGGCTGGTGTCAGGGAGGGGCAGACATTGAAGTATTATTAGAATGCTAAGGCCTTATACAGGCACAGCAGGGATACAGGTGAAAGAACATTCATTGTACATTAGGGATGCGGGCCCTGGAATGGCGCGGTAGCTGGGGCACATAATGCCCTTTGACCCCCTCTTGTGATGTCCCTCCCCTGACACGGTGCTGAGGTGCACGGATGGGAAGCGGCTCGTGGGTGTGAAGGGCTGCTGTTGGTACAGCAGAGCACCCCAGCCATGGCGCAGAGGTGGAGAAGCCAGTCTGTGGTGGTACAGCTAGCTAGCACCAACCAGCGTGAGGATTACCTCACAAACCCACCAAAGGGAGCTCCCATGTGAAAGGGAAACAGGGGATCTATGATACTGGAAAAAAACGAACTGCAGGGTTTTTTTTAAAACCTGATGTCCTAGGAATGCCAGTAAATCAGGAAACATTGAGGAGTCAGCTTTGTGGAGGAAGTTTCTGCAGAGTCGGTGTCCTCAAGAGTTTTTTTTCCTCCAGAATCACACACAATCGTTGAAGTGGTATTCAAGGTGGAAGGACGTAAACTGCACACCGATGGATGTATTTACTAAGCATACATCCAAGAACACACTCCTGTACTGTGCTATTGTGCACACTACATCACTTTAAATAATGTTCAATTTGTGAAGCTTTTTTAGATTGAGACACAGCTGCGCACAATACGCGGGGTTTGGTAACAAGGCTTTGATTCTACAGACTAAACAAGTAGCTGACTTAAAGGGGAGCAAATGGTATGATCGAGAAATTCTGCTGCAACTTCGGAACCAGGCACGTTGACAATTTCGTTTGTCTGATGACGCATAATCTATCAGTTAAGTAGAGCCGGCAGGCCGGAGCTGCTGAAATGCAGGAAGTACTTTTAGAAGCGGAGAGCTCTGGCATGCAGTCAGAAGAGGAACGTGGGACAGGAATGTACCTTTGAGCCGGAAATCAGGCGCTGTGCGGCGGGGAGTGGCTACAAACATAGACTCATCTTCCTTCACAGAAAATGCACTTCAGAGTACACTACATGAACAGGTGCAACAATGCACACATGTTGCTTAGTCATATATGGCGATTACTGGACTGTTATAAGCAGAGAAGCGATGGCAAATATAATAATCGAATAAAACGTTAGTGCAGTACTTTTTTTTAAAGATTACCACTTCAGATCTGGATAATAATGCTGAAGTTATTTTAATATAGTAATATATCGAATGATTGCACTATTATCAATGCACAACAAATGAAAAAGTTAAAGTGCTCTTTCGCCTTACGGAATGTCAGCTTCTCTACGAGCGAGAATCTGACAGACTACAGATACAACCTGAAACTACGGTCTGAATAAACAAATCTGGTATAGGCAAAGTGACAACCAGACTACTTACAGAGCCGCCCGTGAATTCAGCTTTAAGTCTATGGTCCATTGTTGATCTTTTCACGGATGTCATTTGCCTGTAAATCCAGCACTTCCGGGTCGCATACCAAACAGATCCCATTGCACAACATATTCAGGGAGTCTTGTGAGAGTGGGAGGTACTGGTAATGTGCAATAAGGGCAATCATTGGAGCAATTGGCGGCACCTCGGCCAATCCTAGTGCTCCGCAAAGAATTTCAATGTGCTGATTGGTTACGGAGTCTACACGTGCCTCCTGTCCTACCTTTCTTCAGAGGGTAGATACTCGGCAGGATCGTTTTATTTGTGGTTTGGCTGGCGCTCTTGATGGGGAGTCAGCCTCTTTCGGCTTAGTCAAGGTTGCTGGCTGATCCATGGTGGTCTACAGTGGGCGATGCTTGAACTCTGTCACGACTCGAAGTCACCGCGGCAGTCGAAAGGACCTGTTCACAAGGACAGCCAACATATTCAGGGAGTCTTGTGAGAGTGGGAGGTACTGGTAATGTGCAATAAGGGCAATCATTGGAGCAATTGGCGGCACCTCGGCCAATCCTAGTGCTCCGCAAAGAATTTCAATGTGCTGATTGGTTACGGAGTCTACACGTGCCTCCTGTCCTACCTTTCTTCAGAGGGTAGATACTCGGCAGGATCGTTTTATTTGTGGTTTGGCTGGCGCTCTTGATGGGGAGTCAGCCTCTTTCGGCTTAGTCAAGGTTGCTGGCTGATCCATGGTGGTCTACAGTGGGCGATGCTTGAACTCTGTCACGACTCGAAGTCACCGCGGCAGTCGAAAGGACCTGTTCACAAGGACAGCCGGTCTCTCACATGACCGAGACTCGTGAGCAGTAGTGGTCGGTGACTCGTGCTTCACGCGAATCTTTCGGCAGTTTAATCTCTAATTTATTGAATTATGAGTTAATGGGAGTTACTGTGCATACTAAATTTGCATCGATCGTCGGAATTCTGCATAGTATTTCCCAGTTACGAAAGTACTCCTGTTTGTTGCTGGGCAGGGTTTGAGGGAGGGCGTTGAATACGTAACAGAGGAAAGAGGGAAAAAAGATGCCCCGGGAGCACCTGAGGTACTGTGGAGGCCTGAAAGCGCTGAGAACCGAGAGTTGGCTCCGGGGATACAAGGTAAGGGCTGAACAGCTACGGGCTCGAGCCGCAGGGACACCACCGCCTTTCTCCGAGGCTGAGAAGAACTGCCTCGGAGAAACGCAGCGTCCTTTTCGGATTTGGGGGCGTGTTTTGCTGTTGTCTCCTCCCTGAGACTTCTCGCAAAAAACACGCCCCCCGATCCGAAAAGGACGGGGCATTATAGGAGTGACTGGACCTCTTCTCCAGTGGCTGGCCAGCATTTAAGAGGCCAGCCAATGGAGAACAGGAGAGAAGAGGGGCGGGTGCAAGCCCCTCTTCTCAAAGACATTAAATCTCCGGACTTCCGGTCTGCCGACCGGATGGTCCCGAGACCTAAAAATCAGTTGGACATACTTCCAATGCAAAGCACTGCATGGCCTGCATTACTTCCTCTTTTAATTAAATATGCTCTTTATACCAATGATTGCAAAAAGAAAAAAACACAATAGATTTTGTAAACAATGGAAAAACAGTTTCGTCTATTTTGGGAGTTAGGCAGCTGTATAAACACTGATAAGCACAGATTTCAAAATGTTTGGAAAATACCGAGAAAAAAACCTATCAAATCCTCAACAAAAGTAAATACTGAAAGTAGGACAGCCTACTAGTGCGCCGACATACCTGTCAACCTGCTGACTCTAAAATAAAGCTGAAGTCAAGTGCTTAAGAAAGTGCATGAACCTTTTTTTAAGGTGACAAAGGGTTGAGAACAGGGTGATGTCATTGAACTCGGCAAACTATTTCATGAGGATTCAACCTAGTGACTACATTAACCCCTTGAGCCATTGAACACAACTAGGCACTATAATCAATCATTATGTTTAGTGCTTTGTAAATATAACAAGGCATGAAGTGCAGCTAGAAAACCCACACATTAGTTGTCCTATGTCACCAAATTTTGGATCAAATTACCAGTCTCCAGGGCTCCGCATGACTGTTGCACTGCTGAAATATAAGGCCCTGGCAGCACCTTGAGCGATCACAGTCAACTGCTAGAATAACAAGTGCATTGACCGATGGGTGACATCACAGCAGCTTGAAGAAACCAATAAACGAAGGTGGTGTGGAGTACTGGAGAGACCTGACTGCTTAGAATCTCTTACTGTTCCATTGCCCCAAGCTGAGTGCAATACCACAAGGATACCATTAGCCAGACTGCCGCTCAGCATTGGATTCCACCTCTGCATGATGCTACAGGGTCATAGCAGGGGCGGTTCCTCTGCTAAGGCGGAGGAGCGTCGCCCCACTGCTCTCAGAGCAGGAGAAAGGAAAAATAAAATGATAACCCTGGTATTATCATTAGATTTTTCACTATGGGGCTAGGTTAGGGCGTGGTGGAGCTGGGGCCCCGGGGGTGGGGGCAGGGGGGGATTGGTGGCATATCTAAGTGGGCATGACTGTTTGGCCGGCTGTCATGAGCCTGCCAAACCATTATGCGCACTTTGTATGTTCCCCACCAGGCTGCATTACACAGCATGGTGAGGCACATGCCCAGGCTCCTATTCCCCGTCTGAGTGCAGAATATAGTGCTCTGACCAACCACAATGCTTGATTGCAGCATTGTGATTGTCTCAGGGGAGAGAGCCTGTGTGCTTACTGTTTCTGCCGAAGCTGAGGAGAAGGCAACATGGGAAGGGATCGAAGCGGAGGAGAGATGGCAGCCAGCAAAGGGTAAGATTTTTTTGTTGTTTTTTTTTTGTTCCCACCCCGCCACCCATGTTCCCTGCCAGTCCCTACTGGGTCATAGTGGTGACAGTGTGAGAGTCACTTTGGACCTGCCTGCACATCAAGTCTCGCCACTGGCACGGTGAACACCCATCCATTAGCAACAAGCAGAACTTGATAGCCGAACATAACTGCCACAAAGCACAATAGTCCTGTGACCCAACTTTGTAAATATTTAGGGGATTATTCCACCCAATGCATCCCTTAGCAAGATACGCCTAGGCTAGCATGCGGGCAAGATATGTGTTTTGGTTTGTCTCACCTGGGTGAATTGTCTTCGGAGTCCTGGTTTCCCACCCCTGCTCCGACACACTAACAGGAACTACCGTACATGCCACAGGCGAGACACATACCCCGAGCCACAGGGTAAGCGCTGGAGTGCCGGAAAAGGAAATCACATTGTGAGAAGGTACATTTTATATCACCTTCTGACGGCTGAGCATTCTCAACCCTGCCTAGAGATTCTCCGAATTTTGTTTTAACCTTGCGACAAACCATCGCTTCTGCTTGGAGTTCGACAGCACGGAAGGTTCTAGCCATGGTTAATATGTTTTCAACCTTTCTTGGCTTCTGTAATAGTTTCTATCTAAAAACTGCTGACTCACAGCCGGCTATGACTTGAGACCGTACTGCTTGCTCACTGTTGTAACTATTAAACTCACAGTGCTGCACACATTTTTCAGTCCTGTCACAAATGCATCAATCGTTTCTCAATATTTCTGTATTCCTTATGAAACAGTTACCTTTCAAATTACTCTTTGGAAGAAAGTAAGCTACCAACTAGAGCCCATTATGTAAATCATACAGCAAACCAAATCAAAGTTCAAATAAGTGTATTTCTTTAACAGACGGTAGCTTTGCTATTAATAGGGCACATCCTAACACAGCACTGAGAAGTACTTGTTAAAAGTGATCGTTTTGTACAACTGGTAAGCTGAACCCGCATATTCGAAAGTGCTTTCATAGACGATAATGAAGAAAAAAGTGTTTTAGTGAAATAAAATATATGCCTAAGATCACCAATTTAAGCAGGGAAGCTGTGATTTATTCAGTATTTCTGGTTTTACTCTGTGCAAATCAGCCAGTAAATGGGTATCTGTAAGATACTGGGTTGTTTGTTGACTTGGGCATAAGCCCTGGTCAAATAGCAACTACAATCCAAGTAAGGGTACAAGAAAACCTCATATTAACCTGTGCTCACCCCCTTAGTAGCTTGGTACAAAGCAGTCAGACTTAAATTAGAGGCAATGTGTAAGGTGTTTTTGCAACACTTCAAACAATAAAACAGTGAAATCACACCACAAAAGGAGCCCACAACAAATTTAGAAACATAGAGTAATTTTTAAAAAGTGAAACAGGACCAAAAAGACAAAAATCCAATTAGTAGGACCTGAGATATTGAATTTTAAAGTTTGTAGTGAAAAAGCATAAAGCGCTGATTGGGGATATCCAATCGTGCCTGACCGAGACAAAGTCACAAGTTCAAGTCAACCTTGATGGAGCGCAGGCCAGCTACAGCAACCCAGTTAGGCCCGCTGAACAGAGTACCTTGAATCCTGGTTGTGGAGCAATGGTTCCAAGATGGGGCGGGTTGCGGTGCAAGGTCCTTTTGCGTCATCGTGGAGGATCCCGTAGACGGGCCGTGCGATACGTAGTCCAGAGTTGGGGATGCAGCGTGCAGCTGGTGATGCGTTGGTTCCAAGGTGCTGCATAGCTGTGATGTGGAGTCTGTCGTCGTCGCTGAGGCTGCTATTAGTGAGAGTTACGATGACCTGGACTGTGGATGTGCCGCGCCGTTGGGATGATGTGTCAGTTCCGAGGTTTGAGGAGACGGTAGAGGTCTTTAAAACGGGTCCAAATTTATGCTTGGCACGCGCCGCTCAGCCGAGGAAATGCACCAGTTCTGCTCAGGATGCATTGCTCAGCAGATGGGACGTATCAGTTCTGCTGGTAAGCACCTTAGGACAACCTCCAAGGGTCCAGGACTGGGGTGGCACCACTTGGCAGGGCAGATTCACATATGGCAGAGTCCTGGTGCAGGTGCAAGAGGGTTGAAAACCTGTTATGTCTCTAAAGCTTCAGATCAGAAGAGCATCCAACTAGCCCTTGCGGTCACTCTGGGTTCTGTTTTCAAGAGATCCAGCCCCAGTACTTCTCACTCAGGCAAGAGGGCAGCAGGCAGCACAGCAAAGCAGGAGTCCAGCAGAGTACAGTTCAGCAGAGTGGCAGTCCTTCAGCAGCAAAGCAGTCAGTTTCCCTAGAAGAGTATCCACAAGTCCAGAAGTGTGCTGAAGTGGTGGTGTCTGAGGTCCTTCTTTTATACACAGTTGTGTTTTAGAGGCATGCCTTTGAAGTGCACAGATGCCCTACCTTCCCTGTCCTGGCTCCGCTCCAGACTAACTACAGGCATATGGAGCCCTTTGTGTGGAGAACAGAACACAGCTTTTTCATGTTTAAGTGAAGCTGGGCCTAGCTCCTCCATCCCACCCTGCCAGTGATGATTCATGCAGTCACACCTAAGCTCCCACTGTGTGTGGCTGTCTGGGAGGAATACACAAAGTCCAAGTGCCAACTACACCAAGTCATGTGTCGAGAGTCAGGCTGCAGGCACCTCATGGCTAAGGTAAAAAAGCCAACAAGTGGCATTTACAGAATTGTAATTTAAAATCCGACTTCACCTTAAGTTAGGATTTTAAATTTGTATTCCAGAGACACCAAACTTGAACCAGTCATATCTTCCCATTTGGAAATTGCCCTTATAAAATGTAATAAGGAATTCCCAATGTTCACCTAAGGGAGATATAGGCCTTGCAGTAGTGAAAAACGAATGTAAGAGTTTTTCACTAACACGACATATAGAACTTAAAAGTACATTTCCTGCTTTTTAAATACATTACACCCTGCCCCCTGGTCTGTCCAGGGCCTACCCTAGGGGTGACTTATATGTATTCAAAAGAAAGGGTTTGGCCTAGGAAAAGGTCGAAATGGCAGGTTAAACTGCACACACAGGTTTTGCAACTGCAGGCCTGAGATACGTTTAAAGGGCTACTTAAGTAGGGTGGCACAATCAGTGCTGTTGGTCCACTAGTAGAAATTAATTTTCAGGCCCTGGGCACATGTACATGCCACTTTGCTAGGGTCTTACAAGTAAACTAAATGTGCCAATGGGTATAAGCCAATGTTAGCATATTTTAAGGAGAGAACACAAGCACTTTAGCTCTGTTTAGCAATGGTAATGCCCAGAGCCCCAAAGCCAAAAAAAACAAATTCAGCAGAAATAGGAGGAGGAAGGCAAAACGTTTGGGGATAACCCTGCAGAGCGCCATTTCCAACAGTATCTATAGGTCTTTCCTTATGTTAAGGTTTTGTTTTTACCTCTTTGTGCATTCTTCTGCTGTTTTTAAAATAAAGTTGCAAACTCAAACTGAAGGTCTTAGAGCGCTTTACACCAGTTACATTACACATGGTCAATGCATTGTGTATAGGCAAGGGGAGATTACGTGATTTGCCCAGAATCACATGATGTTGAGCCGACTCAAACCTAGTTCCCAAGTTCCGTAGTCAGCAGCAGGAGCGGCCGGTCCATTGGGGCTGAGTCGCCACGCCCCTCCACCTTTCGTCTCGAGGAAGGCAGCATTCTCAAACCTCCTGGAACCTCCGAGGGCAGAGCTGGCTGCAGGTAAGTGTTTGTTTTCCTTTTGAACTGTTTGGTGCACGTGTGCGTGTATGTATGAATGTTTGGTGAAGAGTGTTGTGAATGGATGTGTTTGTGTGCATGTGTGCGTGCTTGTAAGAATGTTTGGTGAAGAGTGTTGTGAAAGGATGAGTTTGTGTGCGTGCGTGCGTGAATACATTGCTTTGAGTGTTATGTGTATGTATGCGTGAGAGTGTGTCCCGTCCGCCCCTCCCATCAAAAATTACCTGCCGCCCCTGGTCTGCAGTTCTGGCCATAACACCACATATGAGTGGAGGGAGGCAGAAGCCACACAAAAGCTCATCTCGTTTTGAGCTCAAGGTTCCAACGGGGCTTTGAGTTGAGCCAAAGCCTGGCTTCAGCCTCCAGCTTTCAGTGGCTTGCCCACCTACAGCCCTGCCACGTACCAAGCATCAGGGGCTAGACTAGCATCATCACACTAAAAAGCATTTATCACGCATAAAGCTCCTCAAGGATCATGTGGCTCTGTGCTCTATGAAAGCAGCCTATGCGCAGCGCTTTCTGTGCACTGCCGCAGTTCTTACCCTGTAAAGGCAATGTAATAGTTAACATTCTCCTGCTGCAGTCCTGAAGCTCACATGAGACTTATGAGTCATTGCTGTGGTGACCCGGTAGTCCTAAACTGCAGTTGGATACATTAATTTCCACTTGGGAAATATAAAAACAGAAGCACCATGTCCAGCATGACCTATAGAGATCCGGCGTCTTCAATTGTGTTCCAGGACTAGCTTGTACTGCGGAGGATTGGTCCTGCCGATCAGCGCTGTGCACCAGTGGGATTGTTTTGACTCTTTTCTGCAGGCTGCCCAAACAAGAGGTGCTGTGTGACTCGAACAACCCATAAGTGGTGGAAACAGACCTGGTAGGGTGACGGCAGTGGTCAGACCAGATAGCGACGGCGGGCCATAGAATTGTGTTTACTGCAACCGGGGAGAGCCATGTGATTGCACTTTACTCTCCCAGCTCACCCTGATTTCACTGGAACGATTGGTGTTTTTAAAAAACATCATATTACATCTGACACATGTGTGTCAGACTGGGCGGGGAGTTATTCTTCCAGTCAAGCTCACTTGCACGAATGTAAGGTCCAGCGCCGTTGGACAGCCAGACATACTGTCCTTAGTGAGGAGGAGAGAACTGTGACTGATCGTCTGCGCAATGTGATGCTGCTTAAGCCTGTGGCCATGCTGCTCAGCCCGCCCGCATCACAGAGCGTTTAAGGTAATACATGATGTCAAATCAAATCAAATCAAGCTTTATTTGACTATTAGAAAATTATCATAAAAGCACATACAGATAAAAACAATTTAGAACAATGCCATATAGAAATACATTCTCACAAAAGCTAGATGTGCATCAGCATGAGTTGATTAATCATTCAAATCTCAAAATAAAACGGCGGTTTACTTGATCGTAAACTTTCTACAAGTTAAAACAATTTAAAACATGGCATATAAAATACAAATGCTGTAAAATCAGATGAGCTACAGCGTAAGTTGGCTAATCACAGGTGTTAAACCGCATATCCCTAGGGATAGACTTTCTACAAGTGAAAACCGACTTTAAAAATGTAGATATAGATGCAATTAAAAGTTCATCCCCAAGTGATTGCATAACCAAAAAGGCTGGGCGGCATAGTCGGTGACCTAAGGATTTAAAGAACAGGGAAAATCCATCTCTTTCTTTGAACTTGATCAAATTTGCAAAAAAATAAAACATGCATGGTGGTCTGAGCTGAGTACTCATCGCATGGACATTTAATTAGCACTCTGGACCAGTCATTTCTGGCTGGAAAGCTGAGGGATCTGTGGTTAATGCCCAGTCTAAATCGGGTAAGCAAGAATCTTTCGTAATCAGAGATGACCAATTTCAAATAGGGCTGCATTTTAGGAGAGATCAAGATATGCTGATAGGCTATATCAGTAATTTTGGAGAACTTCGAGTTGAATCTAAGATTTTCTACAAAGTGAAGACAACTTTGTTTTAAATTCTTTCTTGTCTAAGTTGGCTAAAATAGAAGGGTCTTCAAAATATTCCTGACGGCCCATTCTCCGCAAAAAATCTCTGACATATTTCAGCCATCCAATACGAGAGATTCCATCCAGCCCACAGCAATCGGTAATAATTTGACGATTTAAAACGTCTGCTCGGTAGTCCAGACACGATACCATAGAAGAATTGGTTGGATACGAATTATGTCCGTTAAATATGGTAAGCCAAGTTCCATATGGCAATTAAAAGTGGACACGCATTCCGACAGCCAATAAAAACCTAAGGAATCTATTTTCCACCATCTGAAGAACGGTCACATCAGCGTGACCCCAGATGCCAGCCCCATAGGGTGCGATAGCAACACATTTGGCTTTGTAAATTTGGAGTAATTCTGGGGGCGGGCGTTTACCCAATTTCCTACTAAAATTAGTCAGGGCGGCCAAACCCTTTAAAAATAACAACTTCCTAGAGTGAATAGCCTGGGTCCATGAGCCAATGTGGTCGAATAAGACCCCCAGGTAGGAAAAGGTATTAGAACGTTTAAGGCGGTTTTGCTCAAGAAAGAACGAACGTGAGCTCATACTCCCTCGTCCACAATTTTAAATAAAAGTTTTGGAGGTATTGACTGAAAGACCCAGATTTGACATAAAATTAGCGAAACTAGAGATAACTTTCTGTAGGCCAATCCGGGTGCGGGCCATAAGGACGGCATTGTCTGCATACATAAATGCAGGGAGTGGACACTTCACAACCAGTGGAAGGTCCTGGCACTCATCCATCAGAACTTTTCCTAAGTTGTTAATGTACAATGTAAATAGGAAGGGAGCCAGGACGCAACCTTGTCTCACTCCTCTTCCAATGGTAAAGGAATCAGTAAGCTCACCCCCTGCCCCATAACGAACTCTGGCCCTGGCTCCAATATAAAATTGTCTAATAAAAGGAATGAGACTGGGGTCCACTCCCATACGTTTCAAAATCACCCAGAGTTTGTCATGGATAACGCAGTCAAAAGCCGCGGTTAAATCCACGAACGCCAAATACAAATTACCCCCCTTGGCCTTAGTGTATTTTCCAATTGTGAGGTCCAAGTTTAAGCATTGATCAATGGTCCCCAGCCCTTTACGGAAGCCATATTGGATGTTACTAATTATTTGGTGATCATCTGCGCAATCCTGTAATCAGGCTAAAAGAACTCTCCCGATAATTTTAACTGTCGAATCTAATAATGAAATCAGCCTGTAACAGGCCGGGCTGTGCCTATCCCCTTTTTTGAAGATGGGCACCAGAATCGATTCGCTCCAAGTTGATGTCAGTGGTTTAGTTTCTGTGTATATTTCACATTTTCCTTAATCTTTCTTTCCTTAAGATTTTTAGATAATTCCAGGATGTGTTTCTGTATCTTTTTTCATGTAGTATTTTACACTTGTGTAGCGAGTGCATACTTCATACTGCTGGAGCAGAGTTTTCAGTTTGAAAATTCTGGGGCTTTTGAAGCTCTGGCATGTCTATTCGTTGTACTAATTTATTAATAATTAATAATTAATTATTTGTCTTGTGCAAGTGCGTTTATATTAATCAATCCGTTTGTTTTAACAAGAGAGAGTTACACGTGAGTGTGCTTAAATGTGCTGACTGATAATAACACGCGAGTTAAATGTGTTTTCATGTTTAAACGTTGCTATGTGCTGTTTATTTTTTGAGCACAAAACGCTTTTCGAATTAATGCTTTTCTATGTTGCAAGTGCTAGATAAATGCATACACATAAGGGTATTAGTGGGGTTAACACTGTTTAATCACTATGCTGTAGTAACGTTGTTTTTGTCTCTTTTAATTAAGATGGTCTATTAAGGCCTATGTTGACTAAAGAAAGATGGCTGAATAGTGAGCCTGGCTGTGATTATAATTTGAAAACTGAGACGAGGGAGACCCCTGCTGGAAATGGTTCTGAAGCTAACTGACCATGGTCCTTGTCGAAAACTTTCCATGAGGACGGCAGCAGTTTTTGGGAGATCTCCAAGAGAAGTGAAAGTGTCCTTGGCAGCCTTGGGAAACAAAGGAGCCTTAGAAAGAAGCTCTGAACTGTGGCTTGATGGCCGAGGAGAAGCAGGATAATTGTGATACATGTTTTATTTTCTTGGTTCCTGTTCCGTAGTTTTCGCTATGTGTATTTTTTCTGAGCGGAGATTCTCAAATGTAGCAATGTTACATCCTTTCCTTCTCGCTCTGCTCAGCAAGTCCGGCGGACATTATGATTTTTTCTATGTTCCCAATGTATCTTTCTATTGTTTAGAGTCTATAAGATGTTAGCCTAGAGAGGGTCTTTGCCACTTGCCATTTTGCCTTTGCCGCGTATCGAATCTGCGTTGCTGAGGATTGATGCTGAAGGGACTTCGTCTTGAGAGACATTTACCGAGAGACTTGTCCTGACCCGTTCTGACATTTAGCTAGAATAGGTAACTATGAGAAATGATTTACTCTGATTGATTTTCCTTGACTAATTTTAGATAAAGCAATATAATTTTAAACATGGTGTTGGATATTCTTTCTTGTCAATTATTGAGTTTGCATTATTGATTATTGTTGTATATTTTGTATAGATTATGCTTAGGGACAGTCACAAAAACCAGGTCTTATCGACCTCGATATAGATGCAGGGTGTTTAGGAGTGTTTTCCTTCCACAGGTTTATTGCTGGTAGAGTATTTGAGCGTATGTTAGTGAAATGGGCCCTAGCGTATGATGTATACATGTGCGTGTAACTGTGAGATTACTCTATCCGTGGTAGTGGGAATTTTGTACACACCCTGATCTCTATCAATTTCCTGGTAGCAGAGATTGATGGTTTTTGATGATTGTCTTGATTAGATAAGATTGTTTTTATTGATTATTGATTATTGGTTCATGTTGGTATATGTACTAATACTATATGTTGGAGTCGTAATGTTGAGTTATATGTAGTGCTTCTGGAATTTGGAAGCTGCTGTAGCAGTTCCGTAGTAGGGCAGAGGGAAGTAAATGCTGCTCTCGGGAAAGACGGAATTGTAAGGAATAACGTGTGACAATTGAAGTTGCGCGTCACATTGTCTGGGTTCGGAATCAGTGACATCGTCGTATGTTACTATTAGATATTTCTGGTATATAAGGAGTGTGAATGATAGTGAAGGTTATCTGTGAAACTCTGGTCTTAAGTCCCAGGGATCCGTAAGGATTTCCGTTAAAGCTTATCGCGGGAGGAGTAATAGGTATTCTCTGAGCTTATTTGAAGAACTGGGCAAAGAAAGCTTGCTTAGTTAATGTGTGTTATAATTCTGTAGTGGAGCAGATTGTCTGTTCTCGGGAAGCAGGATTCTGTGCGTATGTACTATATTTCCTTTGTATGAATGTGCGTGAATGTTTGTACATTTAGTTGATTGTAAGACTCTTTGGACAAGTCCTAGAGGAAACAGTTAATGAATGTATGTTAGTAGGGCAGAGTAGAAGAAGTGCTACTGTGTCAATGAAAGGTTTCTTATGAAATAGACTCTCTTTACTATTCTGTGGTTAGCGAAGCAGACAATGGAGATGTTTTTATGTTGTAACTAATAGATTTTGTAGAAATTTTGACACGAAGTCTACTGAAAAGATTTTGTAAAGGAGGGGTAGACGAGTGACAGAAGACAAGAGACAAACTGCAGCGACTGTTGACGTCAGAAAGACCGCGCTCTGATTGGATGATAGATCAGAATAGTGCTCGCGCTAGGATTGGTGCGTTAGTGTGAGCCGCGCAAGGATTGGAAGAGCTATCTAGTGACGTAGACGTTCCAGGATTGGTGCGTTAGTGTGAGTCGCGCTGCAATTGGTTGAAAATTCGTATTGTATATTTATAATACGGAAAGAGTAGAGAGTTCTTTGTAAACGTTAAAATGTATTATCAAGAAGAGAAGAAGAAGAAAACATTTTTTGGTAGAGTTAAAAAGTGGTTTAGCAAGGATAAAGATGTTAAAACAAGAGAGGGCGAGTTGTTACCTCCACCGAAAACACCTGCATCCTTCATGGCTGCGAGACATGGGTTTCATACTTGTATATGGTTGGAGAATTGGGTTAGGTATACTAAAGAAGATGGTGTTCTAGCATTTCCAGAACATGGTTCATTTAATCTGGCCGTGTTGAGAAATTTACGGGAAAAGATGTTATGTCTTGACCCGAAGCCGAGACCTACACAGTTCGAGGCTTTAGTGGAATGGGAAGAGGAAGTACATGAGAGAGAGAAACAAAGATCTGGGGGGTACTATAGGTACATGTTTGGGAGGAGACATGATCGTGAAACTCATCATGATCGAATGAAAAGGTGGCGAGATGTTAGTATGTCAGAGGGATTATATCCGATGAGAACAGTTGAAGGAGGAGCAGAAAGGGTTCCTGAGTCAGAAATAAGAAAATATGGAGTTAATGAGTATGAGGATGAGGTCTTAAATGACATGATTTACAAAAGACCACCTCCATATAGACCAGAACCGGACAAAAGTACACCAGTTGTTTCTCCGATAAGAGATACAGTTTGTGTTAGTGAGACAGAAAATGAGACACCTGAAGTGAGAAGTGATCATTACCTTGATAAGAATGCCAGACAATTAGCCAGAACTACAACAGAGTTGACTGAGAAGATTAGGGAGTTAACGAAAAATCTAGAAGCTGTTACGGTGCCTGTAACAATAGGTCCAGTTATGCCTGTGTTTGACAAACAGAGAGCAGGTGAGAATGGACTGGTGATTCCATATGTTGGGAATAATCTGACAAATTCAGTTGGTCCTTCAGGAGATTCAGGCAAAAGAGCAGAAAGAAATGACCTGAGACAATCAAGACATGACACATGTAGTGAAATATTGGATGCTAGTGAAGCTAGTTGTTCAGGGATGCCGATTTTAGAACCGCAAAAGAGAGTGGTTCCAGTGAGAAAAACTGCTGAAATAACAGTTGATGATTTGAATGATTGGATGAAGGTTCTACAGAAAAAAGATAAAGATTCACAAGTAATTGATGTAGCTAAGTTACGTGTAGAACTAGAAGAGCTTGTCACAGGGACAGTTCCAACAGAAATTCTGAAGAGTCATCATGATGGTGAACTAATGTTTATGTGTAAGAGTGTTACCTGGAGAGCAAGGAATACACATGACAGGCTAAGAGCAATAGCAAATGAACAGGGAGTTGACATTGATAAAGTGAAAGCTTTACAGAGAACTTACAGGATGGATTTTACAGGGAAGGACATTGAAAATTTGAATGCTACTGGTAGAACAGGACAGATTAAGGAAATGGTAGCATTATTGCGTAGATGGGGTGATGTTGAAAAGTGGAAGGATAGGTGGTACAAGAAAAGAGATGAGACTGAAGATAGAACAACTTATTCAGCATTTCCAGTGAGAGAAAAGGAGAAACCAGTGGATAATTATCCTATGAGAGAAATACCTGGAGGAGGATATGTACATGTTCCATGGACCAGACAGGATATTTTATCATTTACGAATGATTTCCCTCGATTGAGAGAAAAGCCCGTCGAGTGGTATAGGCAGGTAGATAGGTTTGTGAAATTGTCAAAAGTGCTGTGGGTTGACCTGAATAGTCTGTTTGATATAATTGTTCCAGCGGACTTGTGGACTGAGTGTAAAATAGTTGTGAGTTGGCCTACTGAGGAATATCCAAGAGACCCAAGAACAGGGGCACCAGATCCAGAAGTAATGAGGAAGTATGATCAGGTGATGGTATACCTGAAGAGTAAAGTACCTGCAAAAGAGACAGACTGGGTAAAGATAGATCGAACACAACAGGAAGCGAAAGAATCAGTTCATGCTTTTTACGAGAGGCTGATACTGGCATTTAAACAATTCAGTGGAGATGAACACCTGGGTGACAAAGATTTGAGTCACTTTGTATACAGATTTGTATATGGCCTTAGACCTGAAATTGGTGAGAGAATTCGTGAGCACACAGTGGATTGGCAGAGTAAGAAAGTAGATGAGATCCTGAGACATGCAAAATACTTCAGTGATGAAATTGAAGCAAAACAAAGAAAGCTGAAAGAGAAAGCAATGTGGGCACAAGTGAAAGTTGCGGAGAGACAGGAAGCACAGTTAGTGGAACAGGCGAATAATCCAGGAAATAATGCAGGGAATAGACCAAGATATGCAGGAAAAGGAAAAGGAAGTCTTGAGGAAGCGAAGAAAAAGTTCCCTTGTCACAACTGTGGCCAATTGGGGCATTGGAGATCGGAGTGTCCTAATCCACCATTAGTGAGTAATGAGAGTAAACCTTTAAATCAACAGGTGCAGAACCAGAACGAAGGAAATAATCAACAGCAGCAACAACAGAAAGTTGTGAGACAGCAGAGTCAAGAGCCAAAACCGCCCTTGCCGCAGAATAGAGGGTTACAAAAGTATAATCAGGATTCAGGATTCTACAATGATGAGCAGGTAAACAAACCAAGACGTTCTAACAAAGTACAGCAGTACTTGTTAAAGAGTGAAGGGAGTGAGTCTGAGGGTGATTATTGACGGTGCCGAGGAGAGGAAGAAGAGTGCATACTTGGTGCAACTCTAGAAATAGACCAGGCAGGACCATTTGTGGATGGGAAAATAAATGAGGAGAGTGTTACTTTTTTGGTAGACACAGGTGCGACAAGATCAACTGTCAGGTCAACAGATGTTAGAAATCTTCCTCTCTCGGATGAAGCAATCCAAGTAGTTGGTGTGGCCAATACACAAATCAAAACACGTCTTACTGAACCTGTAAGAGTACAGATAGGGAAATTTTCAGACATGCATAGATTCATTGTCTGTGACACGAGTCCAGTGAACCTATTGGGTAGGGACTTGTTGTGCAAGATGAACTGCACAATTTTTTGTACACCGGATGGAATAGCCTTTGAGACACCAGATGAAGATGCTTTGTACCGAGTGACTCTAGAAAATAGAGAAAGTGAGTTAATTGGTGCATTTGCTGTGTTTAATCCGGAGGATTTGCCTCAAGAGCTGAGAGACACAGTGAAAAGGACAGTTTGGGATTTTACTGGAGAGGATGTGGGATTGATGAATAATGTAGATCCAGTGAAAATTGCAGTAAAAGAGGGAATCACATATCCTAACATTCCTCAATACAAAATGACACCAGAAATAATTGAAGGGATAACTCCTATAATTGAGAAAATGATTCAGCAAGGAGTCCTGAGAGAACTACGGAGTAGTCCGTGTAATTCACCGATAATGGGACTAAAAAAGCCCAATGGGAAATTTAGGATCGTACAGGATTTTAGAAAAGTTAATCAAATTGTGGTGGCATGTTGTCCTATTGTGCCAAATCCATCAGTGATCCTGTATCAAATTCCACATGATGCTGAGTGGTATACAGTGATTGATTTGTGTCATGCGTTCTTTTCAATTCCATTGCATCATGATAGCCAGCCGATTTTTGCATTTAGGTTTGGCCAGCGTATTTTAGCATGGTGTCGAATCCCACAGGGGTATACGGAGAGTCCTTCGATATTCAATCAGTTATTGAAGAAATCGTTGGAAAGTTTGATCATGCCCGAAAGTTCAGTGCTAGTGCAGTACATTGATGACCTACTGGTGGCATCAAAGACACGTGAAGCTTGTGAAGTAGATACCATAGCTTTACTGAATCATCTGGCAGATGGAGGGTTAAAGGTATCTCCAGCCAAATTACAGTTTTGCAAGAAAGAGGTTCATTATCTTGGACACAATATTGAAAAAGGTCTGAGAAAAGTGACTACTGACAGGATCAGAATAATCAGAGAAATGAAAGCTCCAAAGACCCAGAGAGAAGTGAGAATGTTCCTGGGTATGGTGGGTTATTGTCGTCAGTGGATAATTAATTTTTCCCTGATAGCAAAGCCACTGATTAAGCTGACAAAAAGTGAAATGACGGATCCATTGGATCTAGATGCAGAACAAATGGCAGCATTTGAAGAGCTCAAGAATAAAATGTGTGAGGCTCCAGCTTTGGGTATGCCTGACTATGAGAAAGAATTTGAGCTGTACTGCAGTGAGAGAAATGGATGTGCACTTTCAGTGTTAATTCAGAAACATGGATTACTGAGAAGGCCTATTGCGTACTTCTCATCGACACTTGACCCTGTAGCTGTGGGTTTACCAGGTTGTCTGAAATCTGTGGCTGCAACATGCAGGAGCCTGGAACAGAGTGAAGGAATCATAATGGGATATCCTGTAAGGGTATTCGTACCTCACAATGTGGCAATTCTTTTGACAAGAAGCAGAACTCAGTACATGTCACATAGTCGATTGACCAAATATGAAAAAGTGATTCTGGGAGCATCAAATGTGACTCTCGAGAGATGTGTGAATGTGAATCCAGCGACGCTTTTGCCAGACATTGAAAATGTGGGTGTGAAAATGGAAGATGATCATGACTGTTTGGATGTGCTTGAGTACTGTACAAAACCAAGACCAGACATAAGAGATTTACCCTTGAATGAGAGTGATCATGTGTTGTTTGTGGATGGATCATGCCTGAGAAATGATGATGGTGTGCTATGTGCAGCATATGCGGTATGCAAAGTTTCAGAGGTCATGGAAGCATCACCATTGAAAGGGGTGAAATCTGCGCAAGTTGCTGAATTGATAGCATTGACAAAAGCTTGCGAAATTGGGAGAGATTTGAGGACGACTGTGTTGACTGATAGTCAGTATGGATTTGGAGTGGTGCATGATTTTGGCCAACTTTGGCTACAAAGAGGTTTCTTGACATCGAGTGGAACTCCAATAAAGAATGCTGAAATGATTGGTAAATTGCTTGAGGCGATACAGCTGCCTAAGGAGTTAGTAGTTGTAAAATGTGCTGCCCATGGTCTAGGGGAGGATTTTATAACGGTCGGAAACAGATATGCCAACGATGTTGCGCAATACTGTGCCAAGACGAATCAGTCCATCAACAGGGACAGAGAAGGGGAAATGTCTTTTCTCTCTGTGATGTTTACTAATGTCCTAGAGACCTGGGATGAAGTGAAACAGTTGCAAGATGAGGCAGGAGAGGAAGAGAAAAAAGATTGGATTAAGGCAGAATGTGCTCCAAGAGAAACAGACCATGTTTGGGTCTACAGAGATGGCAGACCAGTGATGCCCAACTCCATCTTGTCGTCAATGGCAAGGATGTATCATGGCCAGTGACATTTGGGGAGGGACGCGATGGTTAGGTCATTCAAGCAGACCTGGTACAATGCAAAGTTCAGGACAATTGCAGAAAGCATCTGTCAGAGGTGTTTAGTTTGTCAGCAATTTAACACTGGGAAAAAGACAGTGGTGAGTCTGGGAACAATAGGCAGAGAAGGAGGTCCTTTTACAAGAATGCAGATTGATTTCATTGAAATGCCCCAAGTAAACAGACTGAGGTATGTTCTAGTGGTAGTCTGTTTGTTTTCAAGGTGGGTGGAAGCTTACCCGACTAGAAGAAATGATGGATTAACAGTGGCAAAGTTACTGTTAAGGGAGTTGATTCCTAGGTACGGGTTTCCAGTAACAGTTGAGTCTGATAGAGGTAGACATTTTCAAAATGAGCTCATAGGTTTGATTTGTGAAGCATTGAAAATACAGCAGAAGCTACATTGTGCATACCGACCAGAGGCTTCTGGTGTGGTTGAGCAGATTAATGGCACAATCATGAATAGGATTGGGAAAATGTGCTTAGCCACTGGCATGAAATGGCCAGATGTTTTGCCTCTAGTTCTGATGACAATGAGATCTACTCCAGATAGAACTACTGGTTTGAGTCCGCACGAGATAATCATGGGACGTGCTATGCGCCATGCATTCGTGCCTGTCAATAAGTTGGTGACAATAACTGATGACATGATTTTGGATTACTGTAAAGGCCTGGCTGACGCAGTTCATTCTGTGTTTCACCAGGTTGGAGAAGAAGCTACCACACTTGAGAAGAAGCAAGCCCATGATCTAAGTCCAGGAGACTGGGTGAGGATAAAAGTTCACAGAAGAAGAAATTGCTTGATTCCAAGGTGGGGAAGGCCAAGACAAGTTATTCTGACTACGACGACTGCAGTAAAGTGTGCTGGAGTGAAGCACTGGGTACATGCAAGTCATACTCTGAGAGTTCCAAACCCAAAAGAAGGGACTGGTAAAGAGTATTTTGAAGAGTCAGATTCCAGCGATGATGAAGATACAGAATCAGTGGGGAAAGAAGTAGGAAGAGCTTCGAATGAACCACTGCGAGTATCAGAGAGGAGATCAAATTCTGTAAAAGAGCCTGAGGTTTCAAACAGCAGCGAAGGAAAAAGAAAAGAAAAGAGAAATCACACAGAGACTACTCCTGAATCAGAAGAGGAGGAGATTGAAGAACCACTTGAGATTATACTTGAAGAAGTAGGGTCAGAAAAAGATAGAGAGGGACAGATTGCGGAAGACCCCCGAGGAGGTGTAGGGAACATTCTTGATGAGCCAGGTGAAGGGACAAGTAGACAGCAAGAAGATTGCGTGTCGGAGACCCGAGGAGGGACAGGAGTAGGGAAGTCTCAAACAGTGGTGAAAAAATCTGTGGAAAAGAAGAGAGCTGCTGGAAAACGGAAACAAGAGGCACTTGAAACAGATGATGAAGATGAACAAACAGAGGGTCGAGTTCTGAGAAAGAGAACTTGGATTGGAGAAAGAAGTAATAAAGAAATAAAGCCGAAAAAGGTGTTAAGAGGAGACCGTTGGCCTAACAACAGAGTTAAGAGGCTGAGATACAAAATAATAAGAGCAAATACATCGAAAGCTGAACAAGTGAATGAAGTTTCGAGTCAAAGTTCAAAAGCTGAAGGAGAAGAATCAAAGGAGTCAAACGAACCAGTAGAAATAAAAAGAGTAAGAAGACCCAACCAAAAGTACAGATCACCGGAATGGTCTTATGTGGCACTGTCTGAAGGAGGAAAAGAAGAAGCAGTGACTCGAGATAATCCGGAAGAGATCTTGAGAGAAGTGGTTGAGGAAGATACTGGTGAAATTCTGAAAGTACTCTTGACTGACATTGGAGAAGAGTCGAGTACTGAGGATTTTGATGTTGGAGATCTAATACAATTTGATGTTGAAGAAATTGAAGTGAAGAATGACAAGTATCCAAACTGAGTGAAAGAAGGATTCACTTGGATCAAGTGAACGGAGAGATCATTTGGATAAACTGAAAGCTGAAGAATTGCTGAAGAATTGAAATTGAAAAGTTCAAACAGTAGTGGAGTAGTAGAGGCTAAACTAAAATGGCTAACATAGAGGATAATAGAAATAGATGTGCCTTCTTTAAGAGGTGGTGTAGGATGTGCTGCTGCTGTACTGGATTATTAATGCTTCTATGGGGTGTTTTAGTTTTATTAGTTACTTTTAAAGTAGAGTTTGGAATGCATATAGAAAATGTGACAAATGTAGAGAAGAATTCACAAAAAGTAGTTCCAATTAGAATTAGTAATGCTTACACACACAAAGATAGATCAATTAATAACTTTTCTAGTAATGTTTTTTCGAAACTGTTATATGAATATGTGAAGACAATGGAAGTAAGGGATTGCTACGTCTGTATGCAATTACCTGCATCCGTCCCAGAGGGTGTTACTTATGATCATTTACCAGCTACATATGGTATTTCCTGTAGTATTTTAAGTAGTGTTTTTTATTTGTTAGGGAAAGTAGATTATAAGATGTCTAACAGAGATAGTATTTTTGGGCATTTGCCAATGAACAAAGAGCTGAATCCAGCTAAAGAAGCTAACACTTTTGCTGAGATTTTTATTGAAGAAAAAGGATTAACATTAGATTACATTTTTAAGAATAATTTAACTTGCAGTTTGAAAGGAGAGGAGAAAGCTTTCCTGTATATGGTAGAAGAAAGGAGATTGAACATGCATGAGAAAGCAGGAAAATATAAAGTGAGTGAGACAATTTGGGACATTGAGATGGGAAAAGAGTTGAAGAATGGGGCTAGTCCAACTTTAGCTCTAGATGCACCACAGAAGGGTAAACTTTGTATTACAAGAAGGAAATCCCAATATGATACATATTTTGTCGGGACTAGTGAGTGCCATGATACATACTTCATTGCAACAGGTTGGGGTTTCAAAGGTGGAGAAGATACGATTTTTCCAGGAGTATATTATGTTTGTGGGAATAAGGCTTATTACAAGTTGCCTGACCATTGGTATGGCACATGTTATGTGGGCCTAGTTTTTCCAAAGATTTTTCATATAGATAAAGTAACAGATGTATAAGATGTTAACTTACTAATGCGTTTTAAGAGAGAAACTTGGTCTGAAATAGTGGGTGATATTTTTGGGGTTTTGATTCCAGCAGTGGGAATTTCTTTGAATGCTTATGGAATTCGGAAACTGTCCACAGTGGTTGATCGCTTATCGACAAATACCGCTGGAGGGTTTCTTTTGGTAAATACGGAATTAAGTGCCGTACGTGCCATGTCTATGCAAAATCGACTTGCCCTTGATATTCTATTGGCCAAGGAGGGTGGAGTCTGTGGAATGCTGAAAGTTCAACATTGTTGCACTTACATTCCAGACGAAAGCAGAGACCTAAAGGTCTATATCAAAAATATTACTGATTTGCATGAAGAATTAGTACCACTTGAAGCTGAGAGTTTATGGACTAAAATAGCTAATAAAATGATAGCTGTTAAGGATTTTATTGCAAAGATAGGTAGTACTATTATAGGTAGAATATTGTTTCCCTTGTCTTGTATAATTGTGGCTTTATTAATAATAAGATTGGTGTGTGTGTGTTGTAAAAACAGGGGAGGGAGGAAGAAATTGAATAAAGAAAAGAAAAACAAGAGGTTGAAGAGAGAACCTCAAGAAATTGAACTAGAAGAATTGAGGGAGAGTGTTTACTTAGAGACAAAAAGGGATGATGAAAGAGTGACTGGTGTTTAATGTTGTGTAAAGGGGAAAAGACATTTCTGATTTCTCCTAAAATGGGACTACATTTTCACTAATTTTTTTTTTGGGTTTATTTGGTGATAAAATCACCAAAGGGGGGATTGCTGGAGCAGAGTTTTCAGTTTGAAAATTCTGGGGCTTTTGAAGCTCTGGCATGTCTATTCGTTGTACTAATTTATTAATAATTTTTTTTTTTTTTTTTTTTTTTGAAAAACCTTTATTGACATTTCAACCAATAACAAGTATGGGCCTACAACCCCCGGGGCCGGCCGCTAAGCAGTCAGAGTAACAGAAATCAATATTTATAACAGGCAGCACCTCGGGGAGCAGAATTTCCATGCTGGTATACTCTCGGCCACTAAACAGCCCAAGTAGGAGACCATGATACAAAAGGTTTTCATTTTATAATAAGGGAGAATGGAAGGATCAGGTGCCAAACAGTTTCCCGGCAGCAAGAAATGGCAGGCAGAATAATAAACGTCCACAATAAACAGCAATTTATCTAGTCAATGGCGCTGAAACAAGAAGTTCAGGATGTGGAGGAATATCACGGCCATTTGCACCTGCAGTCCCCTGCCCTAAAACCCAGAAAACACCACGGAAATTGTGGCACACATGAAAACGCAGCGATCAATGACGAAGGAGTTCTACCATGCTGATCCCAGAAAAGAAAGACAAAGAAGAAATAAGAGAAGAAAAAGGAGGCCATGGAAAAAAAAAAAAGGGTTAAAGACTAAAGGATCCCCTCCCCCAACCCCCCACCCTGCACCTCTGCAGATGAGTACGGCCCCCCCCCCAGCAGCGTGCCTGTCGCCCCGGAACCAGACCCGAAATATAGAAGAAACAGAGAAAGAGGAGTAGGAAAAGAAACCCCACCAGACGGGGGGGTAGAGAGAATATTAATAAACTGGAGGAGGGCCTTCAAAACATGCCCCCGGCTTCTCCCTCCCGCACAATTTGTTTTCCCCTAAAGCAAACATTAAGCAACACAGAATCGACCAAGTCAAAGAAGAATGGGGAGCATTATGCGCCTATTACACTAACAGTTATGCCGTGAGAGCACGCAACCCCTGAACCCACCCGCCTATTAGATGACCACCTCTGAAGGATCAGCCTTATCCTTGGCCACTCTTTGCGAATCTACCCATGCATACCCATCGACCCAGTGCCATGTCTAATGCTACAAAGAAGAGGAGCGTCCAAAAGAGAACAGGAAGCGACACACACAGGTAGGGTGGAAGTCTCTGATCACCAACACAGTCAGCAGTATGGAGAGTCGTCTTTCCCAGTGCTGCCCCAGGATCTGCACCGCACACAAGGTCCAAGAAAGCGAAATCAGCCAGAGCAGGCGACCGTTGCTTGAATGTTGCCTGGGTTGCCGGAGGCCGCGCACGGGACAAGGCCACCACCCCCCACTCAGGTCCAATACCTCCGGAACAGACCAGACCCACAGCCAGCCGATCACACGTTAAGATACTGTCCGGAGTTTCCAGCTGGTCACTATCCACAGGGGCGGCCACGACACTGTCCTCCTGTGTGCGGTGTAGGAAGTCCCCGTGTACCTGGGGACAGGCAGCAACTGTTCCAACGCTGATGTCACCCCATCAAGCTTACTCCCCAATACCCAGGCGCCGTGAACCAAGGTGGAATGGAGGGCACCGAGAGCCTCGAGAAGATCACCATACCCCAGCACAGCTCTCGGCGCTCGCTCCGCGACGCTCCTCATAGTCGCACACTTCCAATCGTGCTGCGACCCAGTGTACAGGATAGTAGACTTCGTCCTGTCAAGATGGCCGCCGGGTAGGTCCAACCCAGATTGGGACCAGGACTCAGGGACAAGCGCCTCAGGTTCCATGTCACTGGAATCAGGGTTTCGGGGGCAGGCAAAAAATACATCCGGCGTGTGGTCACGGGCAACAGTCATCCCCTCCACGGACCTGCGCCCGCGAAAATCCGGGAGCAGTCCGCAAAAAACAGGGGGCGAGTTACGGGCGGCGGCCGGGCGGCTCACCGGCGAAGGCTGAGACAATCACCGGGGAATCTTGGATTAGCCACCTCGGGCATGCACTCGTTCCGCTACGCGTAGTGGTAGGAACGACCACGGCGAAATGTAGGCCGATATTCGCACCGATCCGGTTAGGCCGACTCCACCCAGTCATCAAAGGCCGCTGTTGTTGAACTGCCGCCCGGCCATGTTGTCCACTCGAGGTCCCGGTTCCAGGGTTGCACAGGCCGCAAACTTCAACTGGACATTTCTCCGGCGATACCGCCGCCAGAAACTTCGGAGTCACACGATCGGTTGCCGCTCTCATACACCAACACGGGCATATAGCGCAGGCTAAGGATCTCATGCAGGATATCTGTGCGGGATGCGGAGGTTCACAGAGCCGGGAGCCTACGCTGCCGTCCCGGTCGCCATCTTGGCTCCTCCCCCATTTATTAATAATTAATAATTAATTATTTGTCTTGTGCAAGTGCGTTTATATTAATCAATCCGTTTGTTTTAACAAGAGAGAGTTACACGTGAGTGTGCTTAAATGTGCTGACTGATAATAACACGCGAGTTAAATGTGTTTTCATGTTTAAACGTTGCTATGTGCTGTTTATTTTTTGAGCACAAAACGCTTTTCGAATTAATGCTTTTCTATGTTGCAAGTGCTAGATAAATGCATACACATAAGGGTATTAGTGGGGTTAACACTGTTTAATCACTATGCTGTAGTAACGTTGTTTTTGTCTCTTTTAATTAAGATGGTCTATTAAGGCCTATGTTGGCTAAAGAAAGATGGCTGAATAGTGAGCCTGGCTGTGATTATAATTTGAAAACTGAGACGAGGGAGACCCCTGCTGGAAATGGTTCTGAAGCTAACTGACCATGGTCCTTGTCGAAAACTTTCCATGAGGACGGCAGCAGTTTTTGGGAGATCTCCAAGAGAAGTGAAAGTGTCCTTGGCAGCCTTGGGAAACAAAGGAGCCTTAGAAAGAAGCTCTGAACTGTGGCTTGATGGCCGAGGAGAAGCAGGATAATTGTGATACATGTTTTATTTTCTTGGTTCCTGTTCCGTAGTTTTCGCTATGTGTATTTTTTCTGAGCGGAGATTCTCAAATGTAGCAATGTTACATCCTTTCCTTCTCGCTCTGCTCAGCAAGTCCGGCGGACATTATGATTTTTTCTATGTTCCCAATGTATCTTTCTATTGTTTAGAGTCTATAAGATGTTAGCCTAGAGAGGGTCTTTGCCACTTGCCATTTTGCCTTTGCCGCGTATCGAATCTGCGTTGCTGAGGATTGATGCTGAAGGGACTTCGTCTTGAGAGACATTTACCGAGAGACTTGTCCTGACCCGTTCTGACATTTAGCTAGAATAGGTAACTATGAGAAATGATTTACTCTGATTGATTTTCCTTGACTAATTTTAGATAAAGCAATATAATTTTAAACATGGTGTTGGATATTCTTTCTTGTCAATTATTGAGTTTGCATTATTGATTATTGTTGTATATTTTGTATAGATTATGCTTAGGGACAGTCACAAAAACCAGGTCTTATCGACCTCGATATAGATGCAGGGTGTTTAGGAGTGTTTTCCTTGCACAGGTTTATTGCTGGTAGAGTATTTGAGCGTATGTTAGTGAAATGGGCCCTAGCGTATGATGTATACATGTGCGTGTAACTGTGAGATTACTCTATCCGTGGTAGTGGGAATTTTGTACACACCCTGATCTCTATCAATACTATTCACCTCCAGATGTTTATAACAAGCCACAATCAAGAGCTCTAGAGTTAAAGATGAAGGCAGTAAGAGTCCCTTACAGTGCTTGTCAGTGGGTTAAAAAGTGTTCGCAACACATGGTCATCCAACAATGGTGACAGCTAGGGTCTCGAAATGGTGATAGCGGGTCGGGGGAGGGCTGAAAAGAAAAAAGAAAAGGTCTCTTACCTGTGTACCACAGCCACCTCTTCTCCGTCCTCTTCTGTTCCTGACTCCCGCACCGCACAGGCTCCCAGAATCCCCTAAGCCAATCATGAAGCTGCAATTATTATTATCAGCATGACTGCAGCATTGTGATTGGTCTGAGCAGCCTGGTTTGCCACTCAGACAGTGCCTGGTAGCCTGAGACTGTTCTCTTACCAAGCTGTGCAACACAGCTGGGTGGAGAAATGCTAAGTACGCTTGACAGTTTGCCCGCCCTACGACAGCTGGCCAAACCACCATGTGCACTTATGGTGCCCACCACTCCTCCTCCTCTGCTGGCTGCTGCTGTCCATCAGGATAGCACAGCCCTGTCCCACCCTATCTCAGTACTGAAAAATTAAATGATAAAATCATTGTGTCTCTTACTTGATCTCCTACTAACAGCAGGTGTAAAATGGTTCTAAATAAATGGAAAGACACCTCCAAGGCATTGTTTAAGGGATAGCTTAATTGGGTGACGTACCTTAGAGGTGCAGATACGATGGCCCTACGAGACTCACCGTGGAGACAGCCCGCCAGGAAAATGTGGGCATCCCTGGACAAATACTTAGACCCCTATGAACCACCCCGAAGGTGTCTAGTATAACAACCTGGTTACCAACCCTTTTTAGACAATGGCGAGCAGGCTTCTTCTCTCTCCGCTCTGGTCCCTTCTTCCCTGTCCCTATCTGTGCTTCCTGTGACCTTTTACGAGAACAGAGGATGGGGGGCAGCCTAAAAAGGAAACAAAAACTTGTACCTCAACTAGTACAACCAACATGAGCTGCCCTGTAACATCATGCGATACAAAGTGCATGTTTTATGTTTATTTGTATTTGTTTTGTATGGCTTTTGTATATGACAAAATCTCAATAAAATTCTATAGAAATTTAAAAAAAAAATCATTGTGTTATTATCATTTTATTTTTCCTTTTGGCACTGCTCAGAGAGCAGCGGGACGACGTTCCTCCGCCTTAACCGAGGAGCCGCCATTGCCATCCAATCCTTGGCCTACTTGCCATGTAATGGTCATGTATTCCAGTTTCAACTGTGTTTCTGTGTGAAGGAGGGATACAGTTGTCAAAATATTTACAAGGCAAAAGTGAAAGAAACAGCAGTGCTTATAGGTGTGTATTGTGTTTTGGCAGTGGAATGAAGGAGTTGTGAGGAAGTGCATTCAAGAGTGAGGGAAAAAGAGGGTGTGAAGAGGAAAGTGGTGAGGTGTTAGATATGCAGATGGGGAGAGAAAAAGAATGCAAAGGGCGTACGTGACTAACATAGGTTGAACTTAACAGGAGTGATTGAGACACCCAGAAGGCCACTGCCATTTCTACAGACCTCAGCATTGTTTAATTCAAAGCCTAGCTGTTTCATAATTGAAACATTTTCAGTATTATTTACAAACAAAATCATTGTTTTTACTCATTTATCTTAAACTGCTACCAACTATTGACAAAGCCAATAGTCCAGGCTGGTTTTAGAGATATGTCAGTTGTCAAATTTAAGAAAGGAACCAAAATACTGGTCAGACGGCACACTATGGAAATCACAGAAATTTAGTTTATGTGGTTAAGCCATACGCTTAATTAAATAGGCCATGCATGCCCCTTTTAGAGACCACCCACTTTTTTCCTCCCACTTAAAGCACTGATGTCAAGATTTTAGGTGGTGTAGTTGTGCTGTCAGACTAGTGAGCACAGTCATGCATGTCCCTTGACACCACAGGAAGGACAGCACAGCAGCATAGATCACTGTAATTGTGGCCCACACGCACTCCCATCAATGACAATTATTTTCCTGGCAGCCTTTTCTTTAAGAAGTTTCCATTGGTATTTGATATGGACCCAGCACAGGCCCTCCTCCGGGGCAAGGACAAAGCATTAGATGGTTCTGTAGAGGGCCATTTTTACATTGGTGCAAGAAGACGATAGAATGTCCTCAAATGTGTGTGGCTTTGAAAGGCTAACCTGGCTGAAGTAAGTTTGTCTGGAGTGTGACCCCATAGACAGTCGCACCACACTGTCAGATACAGCTCTCCTCCCTCCCTAATCATGGTCAGTGACCTTCCTTCATAGGGGTTTCTCCGTATTTTGAATAACTTTTTAGAACTTCTCCTAGCTCAAAAATGAGTCATATCTGATACTCATCTTTTATAGGGACTTTATGGCTTTGTTTTACTCACAAGAAAGTGTCACTCGAAATGTCACACATTTGGCACTAAAGTGTCACTCATAAGTCACTGAAACCCTACAAATGTCACACATAAGCAATTTTAAAACTTGGAAGCTGTGTATTACAAAGCTGATCACTAGAACAAATATGAGTGACTGTGGTAATATGTGAGATTCTGGGAAATAAAATAACTCTGCTTGCTTTATTGCAGTGTAATAGCAATCTACGTATATTATATCCTTAATCACTTTTAACATATGCTTTTCACAATCAATACATCCAACCTCATGTTTTTGCATAGCTTTTCATAATAAACTGATCAGGCCTATTGCCTACAGTAATATTGATTTTGATTACTTTAGAGAGCTAGGAGCTGAGCTAAAGTCTTTTGAAAAAATTACATCCTGTGTGCCTCAACCTCGCACTCTCCTGAGGCTTGCCCGATGCTGCGGCGGCGGACTAGGTAGCACTCCCAGTCCACGAGTCAGGTGACTGTAGTGACTGAGCAATTTTGAAAAATTATTAGCAGACACCTGAGATCATCTGCAACGGGGTCTCTACTCTCTAAAATCTTGTTTGCTACAGTTGGGTCCCACAGTGCCCTTCCATTTCTGGGGCTTTGCAGCAGTTTAAAGATTTTAGAATTTCTCGTTGCTCAGATGGGTGTAATTTCTTATATTTACATGTTCTCCTCGTTTTCATTGCTTGATTTTTGCTCGCGATAAAGTGTCACTCAAAGTCCTTGAATGCCACTCATAATTACAATTAAATTATACAAATTGCACACATAAGCAATCAGATACCTTGGCCGCTTGTGCACTTCTACATACATACCAGTTAGCTGAATTTTCCCCGTCTAGCGCTCTAATGTTTATAAATAGACTAGCAGCGCTTGAGGATATTCCTAAAAAAAATTAAAAACGAACCCGAATAACCATCTGTACCAGGCGCGCAACACCCATTGGACTAAAAGGGCTTCCGCCCCCCCCCCCCCCCGTGTGTGGCAGCCCGGGATGAGACAGCTTCCCGGGCACCCACACAGCCGCACCCGAGCACTTCACAGGTCTTTAAAAGACCATTTGCATGTTAATGAGGCCTTGCTGTTGTTTCACCCCTTCTAAGAGCCCCTGCAGTTCCACTCTGCCTATTGCTTAAAGATTCAGCCCCCCCCCCCCCCGAAATTTTTTCTTAATCCCCCTCCCCCCCCCCCCCCCCCCCCCCCCGAAATTTGGCTCTAGTTGCGCCTCTTTTCTGTACATTGTTTGTAAAGTTGATAACAGTTGAGGAGCGTGAGGAAAGCCGGGCACAGCACGAGGCGAGCGGGCTACGGGGCCGGGCCTAGGCGGAGGAGGAGGGCCGCGGCCTGGAAGGAGGAGCCGCCGCGCAGGGCGGGAGCGGTGGAAAAGGAAGCGACCGCGGCTCTTGCCTCACTCGGCCTGTTCCTTCCGTCGCCGCCACGCTCTCCAGAGCCCAGGGTTCCGGGTAGAGGGAGAGCAGGGAGCCGCCACAGCCATGCCGCCCACCACCGGCAGCCGCGTGGAGCTGAGGAGCCGCGTACGGGGCATGATCGAGGCCCAGCGGGTCGTGGTGTTCAGCAAGACCAGCTGCCCGTACTGCCACAAGGTGCGCGGGGTCCGGCGGGAGAGGGGAGGCTGCGGGGCGGCAAGGATCCGGGAAAGGGAGAATGGCACCTGGGGAGGAAAGTGACAGGTGCCGGGGGAGGGACCTCGTCTCCTCAGCGGAGTCTAAGGTTACTCGCCGGGCCACAGGCCGGTGTGGAGGGAGCCGGAGCGGGGCATTAACCTACTGCTGGTGTACCACGGGAGGAGCGGACAGGAAGAGCAGGGAAGAGCTCCTCAGGCCGGGGGCAGGCGGCGCTCCTCAGACAGGGGGCACTAATCGCTCCTCTGGCCGGGGGCAGGCGGCGCTCCTCTGGCCGGGGGCAGGCGGCGCTCCTCAGGCCGGGGGCAGGGGGCACTAGGCGCTCCTGCTCGTGACTGAATGGCTCGTTGGCGGGTGACATTCCTGTCAGAGCTCACGTCGTCTTCCCGCCATTTGCGGCTCCCCCCCCGTTAATGTGCCCGAGTAGCGAGTCTGAAGATCCTCGCCCGCAGTCACCGTGGCCCTTCGACCGTCCCGTACTGTATGTAGTTCTTGTGTAATCCTCTGCACTTTCCTGCTTAAGCATGCCATTTCCCCGTTAAGTGTTACCCAATCCTTTCTTCCGTCTTTGCGCCATGCCTAATAGTAGTATATCACTCCCTCATCGTTCCAGAGACCACTCTCTCATCTGTATACCCGATCCGTAGATCACTCCCTCATCCATCCAGAGACCACCCTCTCATCTCTATAACCGATCCGTAGATCACTCCCTCATCCATCCAGAGACCACCCTCTCATCTCTATAACCGATCCGTAGATCACTCCTCATCCATCCAGAGACCACCCTCTCTCATCTCTATAACCGATCCGTAGATCACTCCCTCATCCATCCAGAGACCACCCTCTCTCATCTCTATAACCGATCCGTAGATCACTCCCTCATCCATCCAGAGACCACCCTCTCTCATCTCTATAACCGATCTGTAGATCACTCCCTCATCCATCCAGAGACCACCCTCTCTCATCTCTATAACCGATCCGTAGATCACTCCCTCATCCATCCAGAGACCACCCTCTCATCTGTATACCCGATCCACATCAGGAGTGCTAGCCCTCAGCTCCTCCACCTTATGTGAATTCCTGCACTACAAGCATGTTTCCTTCATCCTCACCGCCTAAGCAGGGTTCATGCGCTGCCCTTCTGCGACAGGTCTCTCTTTATGCACCTTGCAAATTATTTCGTCATCGTGGATGCAGCTATAGTTAAAGCAAATAGACGCAGAACCAACTAGAATTCTGCCCTAGGACCGCTTAGGTCTGTTGTGTAAGTGTGTTTTATACCCCTCATTGTTAATGAGTCAGTGGGCAAGTTTTCAAAACTATTAAGTCAGGCAGAACTGCCACATCGTAGGAAATGTCACAGTATTTGACATTGGGAAAATATGCAAACAAATCAAAATGAACACAAGAACTCCAAAATACACGAAGGCAGACTAGTGGTTTAAAGTAGCAGAGCAGCACTTTCTCTCCAAAGTGGTTTCTCTAATCAAATAAAGGGTTGGTTAGGAGGGTCATGTAGTTAGTTATGTGATCTACAGCTCCCGGTAGGTGCTCTGCACACATCAGAACTCTGAAAGTGAACATATTTGACTCTTAAATTCCCACTAAAAAAAAATACAGGTATGCTGAGAACCAACATACAGGGTGAGCTTGCCTTCAAGATCAGCAGGAGTGCTGGTTGTGATAGATTTGCAAATGATGCAGCTGGTCTTGAAGATGGTGTATGCTGGTAATGTCAGCCAAAGGAGTTCCATCAGATTGGGGTGATGGGATTATATTTCTTCAGGCTGTGGATAAGATGTGCTGAAGCATGTGTGATGCCCCTACGGGGTGCCAATGTAGAGTCTGTGAGGTCATGGAGTACTTCATTACTTAAATCCAGATAATAGACTTAAAGGGCTCAAACAGTGGTTCTGAAGTTCCTTTCTAGAGGATACAGTTTGATGTTCTTTAGAAGGGAGACCAGGTACCAGGCTATCCTTGTGTTTTTTGGTACCATGTTCCTCGAGGGAGAGATTGGTGTTCAGGGTGAATCAGTGATTTGGGATTCAGTGAGAGTTTGGGTTTAAAGCAGTTGAGGGTCATATCATTGAGACAGGTTTGCACTGTATCTTGACTGTTGTTCTAGGCTAATAGCAGGCGTTCTGGGTTGAGCTTCAGTTAGGCAGGTCTAGGTGATGTGTAAGCAGCGTTTGATGCGTTGCATCTCCAAAGCAGAGGAGACTTTTAAGTAGATTTGTGTATCATGAGCAGATTGGTGTTATCTGTGAGAAGACCACCAAGAGGCTTCGTGTAGCGGTTCAAGCTGTCAGGAGACAATATAGAGCTCTGTCGCTCTACATGTGATGGGGGTCTATTGTGACCCGGAGTTGCCTTTATGAAAAAACTGGTGTCAGTTGGAGGAGAACCAGTAAGACATTGCTGATGAATCTCATTTGTGACTCGAGGGAAGGATGCTAGTCTGTTGAAGGCAACTTACAGAAATATGAGAAGATGGAGGTTGTCTTCATCTGTGGTCAAAAGTGCATAGTTTACAATGTGTAATGGAACGGTCCATGTGCTGCATCTATTATCTGAAGCCAGACTGGTAGTCCATGCCGCAGATGGTTAGTGTTGCTGCAATCTTGGAGTTTACTGTAGAGTGATCTTGCTGACTAACAGTAGGTGAGTGGTAGGCACTTATTCATGAAGTCATCAGTCTAATGTAGGTTTCTTAGGAGTGGAATTATCTGGCAATTCTTGAAAGCTTCTGAAAAGATGCCTTGAGTGAGGGAGGCATTTAGAATGGTAAGTAGGGGTAAGAGTATCCCGAAAGAGTGTTTTGATGAAAGACAATGGTGCCGCTCGTAGGCTGGGACATTGCTTGCTCTTTAATCTTCCACTCGCTGGGGTTGCCCTGGAGGAGCTGACCGGCTGCTGTTCACGAACAAGTGTTTTTAAAAGGAACATTTCATTGTTGGGACTGCGAGGACCAGCGTGCCTTGCACATTCTTCAGTTATCGCACCTGGGTCCTCTTCCCGACTCCTCCTCTCGACTATTTTAGCCACGCCCAGTCTCGCGTGAGCGGGACGCGTGCGGGGCGAAGCCTGGGCAAAGGGCGGGCCCGTTTAAGCCCGTTCAAGCACGGGCAAGACCGGACCGGGCCCCCCCTCTTACCCGTACTCTCTACCATTAGGTGATGTCCTCAAGGGAAATGAGAAGCAAAGCCACACCAGTAGTTTCTATGGTTGATAATTTTCTTATTAGGGCTCTCTCTGTGGTGAACAATGAATTGGATCTTCTGGAAATCGGTTGTCAGATGGGATCGCAAGTACTAGAAGATCGTCTCTGGGTCTAATGTCAACTGTCAAAACCTTCGAGAATTTAGATGACTCTCATACTGCTCTCATGGACAGTATTGACCAAACAATAGACTCTGTCCTGCAAGAACTCGGGTCTAGCACATCCTCCCGCCGAGATTCACTCCAACCCATCCCTGAGAGTCTTCCTCCCTCTACCTCTGAAGTTGTATTGACTGATAAAGGCGGGAGTGACTTAAAGATATCTTCTGCATGTGGGTCTCTGGAGGGTGCTGTTCCAAAGAGGAAGGGAGTGAGGAAGCTTAAGGGAGGTAAAAGGGCTAAGATAGATTGCCCTCGTTGCAACCCACCAACTATGATTCCTCCTGCGGATAGTCTGGTAACTTTAAATTCTAATCCTACCCCAGTCCCACCTGACCCGGTACAAATATCCTCTTCACCACATCCTCTTTTGGGTATTTCTGAAGTGGGGCTTGGAGGGGGTGGAGAGTACCTCATTAATGTCATCACTAATGTCTTAAAAGATTTCCTTGCCCCCCTGATGGCTAGATTTGATTCTATTGATGCCAGGTTAAATAAAATAGAATTGGTCACAGGGGATATTGAGATCTGCCTGAGGTCCAAGGGATGCACTCTAAGTGTGGTGTTAACAAATATTGCTGATTCCTCCTTGCCTAATCCTATTGGCCTCACAAAACCTACGATAGGATGGCACTCTATTTTATCGGGTACATCTGTAACCCCACTTCCCTCCCATGGTCAGCCCTTTTCCGGTGCAAGGAATTCTAACCCGGTAGATAATTCAAATGTGATCAAACTAGGGAAGATCCCGAATGACACTGGTGGCCGTAATACACAAGACCTACCCAGCTTAAGCGGGGAAAATGTAGTAAACCTTCCTCCAGAGGTCGCACCTTATGTAATTGTCCTAACTGGTGTTCCTGAGCTCAAAAATTCTGTATTAGAAACTTATAAGTCTTTAAAAACCTTATATATGAGAGGTGAATTGTTGATGGTTAGGAGGGTAACTTGGCTAGGACATACTGAGAAGAAATTGAGGGGCGATTGTATTCTGGTACATTTTAGAAATCCACAAATTGTTTCCCACATTTTTAATTGGCTGGGTAGTAAGGAAGGTACATCCATTCAACCTTTTCCACTCTCCTTTTTTTATCCCCCATGTAATTTCCGCAACCATCCAGGGACTGCTGATGAATGGACAAGGGTGGGACCTAGACCTCTAGGCAGAAGATTTAGCTATATTCAGCATGAGACTCCCAATTTAGGTGATTACTCATGCATTAATAGGTATAGCTGTCTTGAACAGGTTGACTGACTTTCTAGTGAGGACGGCATTAAGAGCACTGAAGGAGGGAATTGCCAGCTAGCGCAGTCGGGGGCAGTGGCTGTTGCCCCTTGCATCGGGCACTCACCGCGAGGTCAATCGCCTTTCCGATTGGTGAACCCAGGAAATGAGCATTCTCCCGTCCAACTTCTTGATACCTCCCCAGGCCCTCCAGTATTAAAATTCTTTCCTGGAACGTAGCAGGCCTTGGTAACAAGCTGGCCTGTCCTGAATGGGGATCTTTTATAGATCTCCATGATATCTGTTTCTTCCAGGAAACATGGGCAAGGGAAGAGCTATTCCGTCTGGGATATGCTTCTTTTTCAGTCCCTGCTAGGTGGGGAGGAAAGGGCCGACCGTCGGGGGGCCTAACAATCTGGGTTGCAACCCATTTGGGCTGCAGACCCACAGTCCTGGACACTGAGACTGATGATGTTCAGTGTGTGTTTCTGGAGTGGCGGTCTGGCTTTAGATTTGCTATGGTCAATGTCTATTCTAGACCTGTGAGTCTTTCCGCTGAGTCAGGGGCAATAGAAGAGCTGTCCACAGTCCTGTCTAGAATCCCAGAGGGTATCATGTTCGTGGTGGGAGGTGATTTCTACTCCCATTTCGAACTGCTTGAAGGGTTGTTGGACGGTATAAATCAGGAGGAGGATGATCTTTGGAAAATTCCACCAGTTGTAGGCCCGGTGGCACGGATGTGTGGACTCCTCTTGCCGTCCAAATTACATCTTTGACCCTTGCCCACTCGATGAGGGCTTGTAACGGCCGTGCAAAATCTGATAACCCCTCCATGCCTACATTTAATAAGGCGCGGAGGGAGGCACGTCTTGATTACATTTTTGTCCAGTGCAGGGCCTGGAATAGAGTCTCAGATTTTAGGGTGGTTCCTAGGGGTGAGAGCGACCATAATCCCTTGATTTTGGATTTTTTTTAGTCCCAGATGTCTGCAAGAGCAGACTACGATCGCTCTCTGGTATATCTAGTAGGGCTACCCTTTCTAGTAATAGACGTAGGGTAAGATGGGATAAGTTGGCTGACAACCCCGAGGAATTATCTGGTCTTTATGCTAGGGTTGCTTCAGTACTGGCAGATGTGGCTGTCCTTATCGAACAGCCCGTGTCTGATATCTTTCAAAGACTGGGAGAATTGAATAAATTACTATTTTTAGGACTCTGATATTCTAAATCCCCCAGGTTCTGGTGGGAAAAGGACACAAAGGAAGCAATCCTGGTATAATAGGACATGCAGACTAGAAAAGAGCGGACTCCTTGATGCAGTAAAGAATAGTGCAAGCAGGGAAACTATCCAGCAAAGGAGGCAAGTATATTGCCACCTAATACACCATGCTAAGCTTGAGTGGGGCAATGAGAACTGGGCCAGGTTAACTACAGCGCTAGCCGTCCAGGACAGACGCAAATTCTGGCAGATTGTGACCACAGGCTCACCTGACCCCGACCCTGCAGTAACTTCAAATATTGCTCCAGAGGTATGGGAAGATCATTTTAGTACCCTGTACAAAGGGGATTACCCCTGTTTGGAAGACCCTTCGGATGATAGATTGCCGAGTTGTACCGATGGCTTAGAAGCGATTTATTTTTACCCTAAGCGAGGTTCACCTCGCGATATCTAGACTCCCTGTGGGTAAAGCACCAGGGCTGAATAAGGTTCCGGGAGATCTTTACAAACAGGAACCTAAGGTTTGGGTGCCCTACTTGTTGACAATTTTTAATGCTATCTCTGGTGGTATGGCGGTCCCTGATACTTGGCTGGGAGCGGAGGTAGTCCCGATTTTTTTTTTTTTTTTTTTTTTTTTTTTTTTTTTTTTTTTAGGAAGGGGTCGCCCCTGCTCCCAGCCAACTATAGGCCAATCAGCCTAATAGATGTAGAACAAAAACTTTTTGCAAGGCTGATCCTTGATCACCTCTTGGACTGGATGGAAGATGCAGAGATTCTGAGCCAGTTTCAGGCAGGTTTTAGAAAGAGTGTATCAACCATCGACCAGATTTTTAGTTTGGCTATGCTTTTTTGGAAGACAGCGAAGGTAGAGGGTGGCTCTCTCTACACTGTCTTCGTAGACCTGCGTGCGGCCTTTTATTTAGTCCCACGTAGGAAATTATGGAATGTCCTACGGGACCTAGGAATACCTGCTCCTCTACTGGATATTATTATAAGACTCCACACTCATAATTTCGCAAAGGTCAGGTGTAGGAGAGAAGGCAATTTGTCATCTAGCTTTCCTGTCGCCAGGGGGGTTAGGCAGGGTTGCGTTTTGGCGCCAACCCTGTTCTGCCTCTATGTAAACGGTGTTATGTCCCACCTGAATGCGGTCCCCAACAGAGATGCACCAAAGCTTGGTGGCATAAGGATATCAGCTATTATGTTCGCTGACGATACCCTCTTACTCGCCAAAACGCCTATGGGCATCCATCGAGTTTTAGAGGGTTTCGTCACGTTCTGCTCTGATAGGAGGCTGGAAATAAATACGGCCAAGACGAAATTTATGATTTTTAACCCCTCTAAGTCAACCCGACCAAATCCGGTTATAAATGGTGTGAGCCTAGAAAGAGTACAAACGTTTGAGTATTTGGGCTTGACTCTTAACGAGAATATGACCTGGGCTCAACACCAGACTAAATCTCAGCTTAAGCTAATACAAAAGGCTGGGGGGATTATTAAACTGTGGAATAAGTCGACGATAAAACCTATTGGGCCCCCCCCTTGAAATTTATAAAATGCAGGCCCGTGGTGCTATAATATATGGTGGCGAATTGTGGGGACATAAGTGTATCCCTGCAATTACTGTCACGGAAAATAAGTTCCTCAGGCAGTTAGCTTCCTAGCCTATTAGTTCACCCATTCTTCCTCTCAGGCTTGATCTGGGAATAAGACCATTAAAGGAGGAATTGGGTCTGAAGCCCCTTAACTTTTTGGAGGCGTTTATGGGTAACCCCCGAACTATTTAGCTATAGGCAAGAGCTTAAGGAACTATTACAAATCCCACTTGTACGGGAACTCCCCTTGTTAAAACATATTAAGCAGGAATTTGAGAGGTTGGGCTGCCCTTTGATGTGGATTAACCCGGAAGAGGCCAGTAGAAATATATCGCACAAGGACCTGGTTAATCGGTATTATGAGTATAATCTAATCTAGTAGCCTACTGAATGATCAAATGGGGATAATGTCCAGCACCTTTATAACATCGAACGATTATAATAAGTTGGAGACTGTCTTGGACAACATTAGCCATAATGGTTTAAAGAAACTCTTTCTCCAATGGAGATATAATTCCTTACCAATAAGAGCCCTTACTAGTAGATGGTATCCATCTACCAGCAAAAACTGCCCAGTTTGCTCTGACGAGTTTGAGAATGATATCCATGTTATGTTTTTTTTGTCCTTCCTGTTCAAAGCCTAGGAAGAAGTGGATCATTCCCTTATGTAGAAACTGGGGGATTAGGCACTGTTCACTCTCATACCAAATACTAAAAACTGACCTATCCCCATTAACTGTTTTTGCTGTTAATAAATTCCTAGCTACTATGTGGAACATCAGAAGATGCCTTGTGGCAAAATGAGTTTTGCTCCATCAATGTTTAGTGAATGGGGCTAGAGGCTTTTTAAATTAGGAGTTGCATTCCCGTTGTTTTAATGTATAAATGAACAAACTGTTATGATCTTTAACTGTGATTGTAAATTTTATAATCGGTAAAGATTTGTTTTGTAATGTATTGCTATTTCTTTTATGACTTCAAGTCGAAATAAAGATAATGAAATGAAAAATGGTAAGACATAATCTTCTTAGGAAATGGCTTTGAAGTGCTAATGTTTCAGCCAGATGTGTGAGAGGTAGGCTTTTAAAGGCTGGCTATTGCTGATCTTACTGGGAGGAGTGAAGGTGATAGATGAGGCAGGCTTGGTATCGTCAATGTGCCGTTGGATCTTTTGTATTTTTTTTCAATGAAGAAAAGGTTGATGGCATTGGACTTTCTAAAGTGTGAGGAATAGGGTAGCCTGGCAGGCGGACTAGTGGAGTGGCAGATAGTCTTTAAAACGTTCTGCTGCTGTTGGTGGCTTAATTGACGGTGAAAGTATAGTACTTTGCTTTTAGCTGATATGATGAGCTGCCCGTGAGTTGCTTCGAGGGCTTCAGTATAACAAAGCCATCTGGAGTTCTAATTTTCTAAATACATGCCACTTGTTAAGGTCAAGTCTGTATATCCCTTATTCATCCTCTTGCTGATTCTTGTATTCTACACTCACCTATTCACATATGTCTACTGTGTTTATCTGCCCTAAGTTTCAAGGGTCTAGTTGTGCCTTATGTTGGCAGCATCTCTTCCCACCGTGTTTGGATACTGCATTAGCTCACTCCTAACTGAGCGAAGTCTGCATGCATGTCCTGCACTGCCAACTCTCTTGGAGTCCACCACATTTCTTGACTTCTCTCAAATTGTTCATATTTTCATTTTATATAGGACACGGGTATTTGACAGAGTGCCAAAACATTTCACAAATGTAGCTACTTGAAAGAACCAGGCAAGCCCAAGCAAGTTGAAAATCCAGACCTTTGTGGTGGTGGCATTGGGGTTTGAGTCAAGCTTGTGGTGAAGCAAGGTATGTAAAGTGCTATTCCTGGGGCAACATACGGATCGTTCCCTTCAGGAGCTTGAGCAAAGATTGGTGGCCATTGGTAGTCTGTAATTATTTGGTCTGAATTTACTAGTGCTTCTACTATTGACAGCTGTTAAGTTAGTGGTGACGACTGGCCCTTGCCAAGACTTCATAATTGCGTTTTGTGGTGAAAAACCATAGTGGTGCCCAATAAGACATGAATTGTAGATTGAAGAGATGGTTAGCTCTTGCTCAGAAGGATGTAGCAGCAGGAAATTGAGTTTAATGTATGTCTATTGTTAATACATAGTACAAGTGCCCCCGCTTTCTTCTAACTTGAGATTAGCTTGTTGATCTGTTTGATTTTAGTTTAGCACTGATCTAATTCTGGAGTTGATGGATGAATAACCAATAATAAATAACAAACAGTGGTTACACCTGTGTAACTCCACATTGTAGCCTGTTTCCTGCTGATTCAGACACTCCACGCTGAATCTGGGGGAGTACTATCTGCGAGGCTGTAAATCATTCAAGAACACCACCTGCCACTCTTGCTATGAAAAGCAAGTAGAACAGAGTTCTATAGTCCACTGCCTTGAACTTGACCTAGGGTCCAAAAAGCACCCTCCATCTGCTGCATCTAAGATATCCATTCAGACTACCCAGATGGCTTTGTGTCCCACCTGGCCTGCAGATAAATTGTGTTTTTTCTTTTGCACTGTTCTATTTTTCTTTCAAAGTGAGAGGAATCCGAGCAATAGTTCGGTAGTTACCTGAGTTTGATGTATGGATCTGTGATGTTATCAGTTAATGAACTGATTGATGACCTCACTTTCTATTGAGGGTGAATATGTCTTCCAGAAGCGACTTATTTGCTTATCATTTTTGTTTGGATTGTCACTAAGTTTGTCACTGTCTTGGACACAGTAATTCCGAGTTGGCTTCCACTTCTCTTTGCTAACCTGTGTTTTTAATTTACCCTTTCTCAGTAACCACCATACCCCATAAATCAGTGACCCAATTTTTTCCTCCAACCTTTGTTCACACGCACAACAGGTAGATGCATATCTCCTTCCGTGATAAACCGATCTAAAGCAAGGTATTTGTTTACACCATCTTTGGTCTGACCACAAAACAGATTAAGGAGCGATCTGTAGTATAATGTAGTGTTTGTTGCAGGGCAGAGGAACTTAATCTGCGAAATGTGCGAAGAATGTGGGTCTGTCAAGTTTTAATTATGCCAACAAAATTTGTGAAATTCTAGTTTTTCACGTTAAGCCAGATGTCATATTAGTTTCCGATAATTTATATCCATGGGAGACTAGTTTGTGCAGAAATGTCTTCAGACCTTTTTCTGCTGAACCAGTCTGCTACTGGTATCTTGCCAGTGTAATGTATGCCCTCACTTAAAAGTCATGCAAAATACTGGCGCACCACACTTTACAATTGAAGTTGAGTGTCGTGTTTTCTTGAAATGTTGTTTAACATCAAATATGCAACATTTGCTCAAAACCAGAAAAAATTAAAGGTGAAAACTAGAGGCACCTGGCTGATGCTTCCTATATATCCCAGCACACCCTATGTTTCTACTTCTTCTGTGAATTGGTAGAAAAGATTTTTAGTAGCATTCCCTAACTTGAACTGGTTATAACTTGGCAATGTTGGGCTTTGAATTTGCTGCTGTTGAGTGCGTGCCTTGTCTGCTTACTGCTGAACTATTAGCAGACTATTTTATTTATTATATCCATAGTTTTTTTTATTTTATTTTTTTTATAGCAGAATCCAACATGTTACTGGACGTAGGCTATTACCTATTCACCTCTCATTGAAAAAGTTAGTTTGGGCAACTGTTGCCTAGGTTATCATGAAATAGGCTTTTCATTTAGCCTTTGAAGATAAACTTATTTGCATTTCTTGCTTGAACTACATTGCAACTAGTGATTCTTTCATTGGAAGGTGGCACCGGGTGGTTCAAGGCACATACATTGTGACTGTCTGGGGCGCTCATTACGACTGGCCTAGTAATTGGTGTGATATAAGTGACTGGATAAATAAGTAAATCTTTTAACTTAACTATTTATCTACAATTGCTTCACTATTGAATTACACAAATTATATATAAACAAATAAAATACATTATAAAGTAGAACATTTGAAAGCTGGACTTTATTTAATGCATCTTTAATCTACATATACAGGCTTCCTTTATGGATCTATATACCTTCCATGTGCGTATGGATCAATATATTTATTACTTTTCTTTGAATTCAGCATATCCAATTCACTACCCTATACCCCTCTCAGTATATTGTGACTCATCTCAAACCTCTTTCTACACTTTCCAATGCACTACCCTATTTCTCACCCTATACCTCTATCAATATGTCCTCAACCTCTGCTTTCTCATTTATCCCATACCACTACTATGATCCCTAAAATAACCATTTCTAAATTCTTCCCTACTCTACCCCTCCTTGCACCATCTCATACCTTTTTACTATTCCGATCCCCCAAAAGAAGCCTTTCTAAACTCTTCCGTATGACTGTTCCCTTTCCACATCCCTATTACTCATCCCAAGCCTCCTCCTACTGCTATGACTGCTAAAACGCAAAAAAGTCAATCTTTCCCTCCACTATCCTTTTCAATACAAGTAACAGACTAACATGTCCACTCCTCAAATTATTTCATATTTCACTATACTAATTCACCAAAAATCTTTTATGGGTTCCGGAGTAGCGTGCTACTCAGCGAAAAAGCGCTTCAACACCCCATCAGGAGTAGCAAGCGTTAAATGCAAACCTTTTCCCTCTATACCTCCACTATCCTTCTGAATCCAAATAACTGATTAACCTATCCACCACTCAAATTACTTTGATATTTCACTTTACTAATTCACCACTAATCCTTTATGGGTTCCAGAGTAGCGTGCTACTTGATGAAAAAGCACTTTGACACCTCGTCAGGAGTAGTAAACGCTATACAAGTGCAATTACAATTCAATATTTTTTGCACATCCTAAAATCTGAATGTTGCATTTATTGGTTCCAGTTCCAATACAGATTTGGGTGCAAGATCCTCAAATTCTCGTGTTATGGTAAATATTAAGCATTTTTACCGCAATAAACAGCAAGTTATGATATTTATCACAACTCATTAACGCTATATTTGTGGTAACAGCAGTTACCACGCTTCGCAATTAACTGGGCTACTCGTAATGAGGGCCAAAGGTAGTTTTTCCGTGTACTAAGCATAAGTGAGACACATATACCATCAAAAACTTTACTTCGGCCACAAAAGCTACCCTAAAAGTACAGCAAAAAAATGACCAAGACATTACATACTTACTTAATACATCCTAACACAAAAGTAGGTAAGTAAACCTTGATCATAAAAGTAACAAGCACAATAAATTGATAAAAAGCCTCAGGTCGGGCAACACTGGCACTACAATTTAAAAATAAACAAGGTTCCCTGTGGTGTTCTTGCTTGACCTGCAAATGCCCGTGCATGAACATTTTGGCTGGTGCCTGTATGCAGACAATTGGGTACCAGACGCCTTAGCACTGCTCTTTGTATTTTTAGATCTGATTACTGGCCTTTATATTCTTGTTCCGTTGCCAAGTATTTGGGTGCTGTGTGTATTTGGGTGCTGTGTGGCTGATTGCAGGAAAGCCTTTCCTGAAATGACAGTTTGCTTTTTAGAATTAAATCGGGTTTTTTTATTGGCAGAACACATGACAAAAAAAACATACAGTGCATTATTGCCTATAGTCCTGTGGGTCGGCGATTTCACAAACAAGAAGTAAAGAGCGTGGTTAATGGTCCACAGAGCAACTAAACCGTAAAGTAACACAGCATGTCGCCTACAACCCATCTCAGGCCGGCCGCGTACCACATCTTGAAATGAGTGATAAATGTAACATCATGAGAATAGAACCAATGCCAGGTCGAAGACACCACACATGGCTATATGACAGTACTACCCGGGCACACTGTAGCACATGGAGAGCAAGTACGTCTGCCTTTAAGTGATCAAAAAAGAAAAATTAGAACTAACAAATTCTAAACTTATGAACCCGGTAGCCTCCCCCGCCCCACCCCTCCTCCCTCTTGGTGAGCCACCTGCGTACTGGGACCTACACATGGGTACCTATAATAACGATATCAGTCCGATTGGAGTGAAGGCAATTACGTTGGGGGCGATTTCCTTGATCCACTACCGGGCTCTCTGTGATCAACTGCAGAAGCCGCAAGTAGGCAGGACAAGTTAGTTCCTGGAATTTTGAGGATAAAATTGTAATAAAGGGCACCCACACCTTTTAGAGTATTCAGATTTTTCTCCCAGGGTGGCCATGGACAACGGCTCCATGCCCAGAAGGGACCACAACTGGAGCAACCAGTGGGAGTGATCTGGGATCCTGTCAGTCCTCCAGCCTGCCAAGATAACCTGGTGAGCAGCATTCAAGGCTAGGGTGATCTGTTTGCCTTTGAGTGAGCGCAAAGGGAAGGTCACTGCATTGGGGAGTCCTAGGGTAGTGTAGGCGGGAAATCTCGGAATAGCAGTATCAAAGGCCCTGTCAATCTCATCAAGGATTGTGTTCCAGAATCGTGTTAATTTGGGGCAATTCCATAACAAATGCAGAAGGGTTCTTGGACTCCCACGCCAGCAGAGTCCATCCTTCTGGGAGTTCCACTTAGCCAATCGGGCCGGGGTATAGTACCAGTAGGATGTAATTTTATATGCAGTATCTATGTACCCCATGGAGTGTGCAAAATGATGTGATCTATAAAAGATGTCCTCCCACTCTTTGTCAGTCCGGGTGCAACCTATCTCCACCACTTCTGTCCCACAGAGCGAGTCCCTTTCGTTCCAGGCGTATGGAAGGCGTGGCGTATAATTTGTCGATAAGCCTGCGGTCGTCTTTTTTTTTCAGGAAACTCCACTTCTCGAATGGAAGCATCGGTCTGCTGACCAGTGGACGCACTAGAGGGCTAGAAGTCCAGTGCCGCATTTGTATGTGGAGAAAGAGGTCCTGGCTCGCTAGATTATAGTCCTCTCGGAGTTCTTTAAAAGAAACATGGCCCTTTAGGTCAAACTGTCTAAAGTCTTTGACACCCACCTTCCACCCATCGGACTCCCACACCCATGATCATCCCAGGAGGAAAATCGGGGTTCGAAATGATGGGAGATATGGGGGGAGGGATAGGTGGTAAGATTGGCTTGTTTAGACACCTTGTCCCACGCTATGATGGTGGGGCGGGCGACGTGATGAGTAGAGGCCCCATGCACGCGCTGGTCTGGGCAGCCAACATTCCCTCCAGATATGCCGACCGGCTACTGTCTGGTTCATGAATACCCAGTGTTTCTCTGTCATGGGATGGTTCCATTCCACAAGATACGCAAAAGCAAGGCCTGGTAATAAGGAGTGAGATTAGGTAAGGCCAACCCACCATCTTTCTTAGGGCGTTGTAACAGAGTTTTCTGCAGTCTGGGTGAAATCGGGTTTATTCGCTGAATCTTACAGACAAACGGCAGCCATTACGCGTTTCATCCCTCCTGGGGGACTTGATCACATGACGCAGATCTACCAATGGCTCTTGGTTTTAAAAGGTTACATTTTTTTTCTTTTTGTGTTTTTCATTGTGATTGGGCAGAATTCGCCACATGATTCCTGGTGCATAATATATTGTTTCAAATCACTTTCACACATACTGTTCAACATTAAAATATTTCAGTCATAGTGACTCAAAGTGTGTGTGTATGTATGTATATATGTGTGTATGTGTATATATATATATATCCTTCCTACTGGCGGTCGCCAGTAGGTAGTTATAGTTAAGATCCTGTTTCCATAGGAAAACCGCAACATTCTATTTGGAATAACTTTGGCGCCGGTCGACGAATCCTCGCGAAATGTTCAAAACTAATGGGGCGCTACGCTCCGCTCCTACCCTGAAAGTCCCGGGGGGGATTCGTCAAGCGGGGCCTGAGAAAAAAGGGGGGGGTCCCAAAACGCGTTTTTTCCCATGCATTTTTCCATAGGACCTTTAGACACAGCTACAGCCCGAACGGCTGAACAGAGTTACTTGAAATTTGGCAAAGCGCACCGCGTGCTCACTGTGCACGCACGGTGCGCGAAGCGCACCGTGCACGCACGGAACGAACTGCGTTAAGTGGGCGCGCACGCCACGAACGGCGTAAAGTAACTTAGCATTTAAAAAAACGTACAAATTCACTGAAAAAACCATAGGTTTCACACATGTTATAGTTAGCTGGACATTTTACTCATAAAAAACCAATGAAATTCCCCCGTTATAGTTAGTGCAGGCAACTATAACTCACGCGACCGCAATCCTCTGCTGATGACATGTGTCTTTATGAAAAAAAAATATTTGTAATATATGTATAGCTAAAATTTAATGGAAGAAGACATGGGCAAATAAGTGTCTAAATACAGTATTAGCATCAGCAGAGGATTGCGGTCGCGTGAGTTATAGTTGCCTGCACTAACTATAACGGGGGAATTTCATTGGTTTTTTATGAGTGAAATGTCCAGCTAACTATAACATGTGTGAAACCTATGGTTTTTTCAGTGAATATGAATATATATATATATATATATATATATATATATATATATAACAAAAACTGCTGCCACACGACAGGTCGATTTTGTTGAAAAGAACGCACTCACTCGTATTTCCAGAGGTGGGTACGGCAATGATTGTAAAATAAAGCCGCCTTAAAACCTCTGGAAATACGAGTGAGTGCGTTCTTTTCAACAATCGACCTGTCGTGTGGCAGCAGTTTTTGTTCTCCATTTGAATACAAACCGGCGTGGCCCTGCCGGAGACAAATGCACCATCTTAAAATTGAGCGCCGGCGGCAACCTTTGGGCTGCAGTGTGTGTATGTATGTATGTCCCTGACTGATCCGGGCATAAGAGGCTTTAGCCTGTGGGCCAGAATGCTTGAGAATAACTTTGCGTCAATATTAAGCAGGGAAATGGGCGGTAGGAACTACAGAGCGCCGGGTCTTTCGTTGGTTTGGGAATGACAGATATCGTGGCCTGGAGCATAGAGGTCGTGAGGGTGCCTGTGTCTAGGAAGGAGTTAGTCGGGTGAGCACAGGTGCCAGTCCTGTGCAGAATGTCTTATAAAAAAAGGACGCTGAACCCATCTGGACCGGGCGCTTTCAGAGGTTTTAGCCGAGCAATGGCAGAGGTCACCTCTTCAATTCGAATGGGGGCCTCCAACCCTTCCGCCTCCAGTACTGGGAAGGGGATTACTTCCGCGCCGCGTAAGTACTCTAGGGTCTAGAAGGCTTGAGGACTCGGTGGAATATAGTCCTGCATAGAAAGCCAGAAAGGCCGCCGATGTAGCAAGGTCGTCGGTCACCTCTGACCCCTGGGTGGCCCGGACCACCTTCACGGCTTGGGTCTTGCTGCTGGCAGTGGAGATAATGCGCCAGCATGCGGCCGCCCCTATTAGAGCCTACGTAATACTCCTGCTTTAGTCAGAGCACCGTGTATTCGGCCCTGTCCAGGTCCAGACGTTTCAATTGTAGTCTCTCCTTCTCCAACTGGCGCTAGATACAGGGCGCATACGTGCGCTTGTGAATGGCCTCTAGTTCCCTCACTTGGCCCTCAAGATCTTGGCGCTTCTCGTGCCTAATTTCATTATCTCTAGGCCGCCCAGAGGTGAGAGCCCCTTGCGTGACTAGATTAAGCGCCTCCCAAACGGAGGCCAGAGGTGTGGTGCAACCATCGCTGAGCGATCTACCCCTGTGTCCATAACCAAATCTCCCCTCCCCCCCCCCCCCCCCCCCCCCCCCCCCCCCAGAGCATGCAGCAGGAACCCCTCTTGAGGGTCATTAGGGGAATAGAGGGAAGCTAGTGTGTTAGTGAGAGACCCTATACGAAGTCGCAGTGCAAGTAGGCGCCCTGGAATCTCTGCTACTAGTCCCACAACCGAGCCTCTAAAGTGTGTGGAAAGTAAAATGTCCACCTCCCCAGTTTTCTGTTTCCCCGAGGACCAGAATTGCACAGGAAACGCTCTGTTTCATGTGGTGGGTGTCGCTATGGCGGAGGTGCGTTTCTTGGAGTAGGCACACATTCCCCCCCTGTGTTTTTTTAAGTAAAGCTAGCACAGCCTTCCTTTTAGTGGGATTATTAAGGCCTTTGACATTATAACAACCCGGACTGCCATTAGTGGGAGAGAGACCGATAAGTGCCATAGCTAAGGCCAGGGGCCCAAGTAAAGAGTGAAGGACATTAAGGACTGGGTGTGTACGTGCTGGCAGGTAGGACTTATCGCAGAGATCATGACTATAAAGCGCACCATAGGAAGGATTCCCCCCCCCCCCCCTCCCCCGGCCCACAAAAAATGGTGTAAACCCAAAGGCACATTACCCTCAGTCATTAGTGTCCAATGAGCCCCCTTCTGCACCTGTCGGGGTTCGGAGAACAGTAGATCGTTCCTTGAGAATAGTGGCCGAATCAGGGTGAAGGCGGTCCAGGGCCTGGGCGTTTTGGGGGCCGCGACCCGAGATCCCCCGCGGATCAGGTTCCGCAGCATTTGGAGGAGAGGGCAGGTCGTCAAGGGACAGCTTCAGCACTCTGCAGGCGTCACATAAGGAAGGGACCTGGTGCAGCTTCCCGTCGAGACAAAATATGAGGCGAAAGGGGTGGCCCCAAGCATAGGAAATGTTCTGTGAGCGGAGATGGTTTGTTATGGGGCGGAAGTCTCTTCTCTTTTGGAGCGTACTAGCCGCTAAGTCCTGGAAAAGGTGCGGGGTATGGTCCCTGAAGTGGAGAGGTTGACTGGCACGAGCTGCCCTGAGAATCTCCTCCTTCACTGTGTAATTATGAACGCATATCAGGACGACGACTCGACTGGTGAGGGGGCGCCAACTCGATGACAACGGTCTATCTTGACGGAGGATTCCGACGGGGAGCCCAAGATACAGTGGAAGAGGTCTTGCACGTAGCCCAGGAGGCCCTCTCCCTCCGCCCCCGTGGGTACCGCCAAGATGCGAATATTGTTCCTCCAAGACCTATTTTCAAAGTCCTCCAGAATGTGCCTGGAGATCCAACTGTTGATCCCGCAGTCTCTGGACTTCCCGTTTGGAGCACTGCTATCTCTTCATCTCGCGCCATCGTGGAGTCCTCCAGGGCGGCAACCCGCTATCCCACCGCATCCACATCTTTCCTGACCTCACGGAGATCCGCTTGCTGGTCTGTCTTGATGGCCAAGATATCTTCCCTTTGTGAGACAAATAGGGACTCCAGGAATTCTCTGGTGACCACGCTGTCCGGACTGTCTCCCACTGATGCTGCCCCAGAACCCGAGTCGTCCCCTATCGCTTTCAGCAGGAAATCTCGCACAGATCTGTCTTTTCTACCTTTGGTGGTAGCCATCCCAAAACCAGCGGGCAATGGGTGAGATAGGCAGGCTCGCCTGACCCCAAGGCAAAAGCGCTAAGTAGTAGCCGTGGGTAGGCCGTTCCGTGCTCAAGTAGCAGCAAGCTCCGGTCAACTGCACGCGGCTCCGCACAGCACCCAGGGACAGCTTGCACGCAGTCCAGGTTTCGCTGTCCTGCTATACTGCGGGCATGTAGTGCCCCTAAGGTGACCCCAACACCCAGATGCATGGACGTACATCTCAGGCCCTCACCGGATCAATCCACAATGAATAGGAAGGGGGTCAGTCATGGACCTGTGGCTCCTCTGTACAGCAGGCCTCCTACGCTGCAAAATCCTGCGTGGCTCCCCCACAAGCAGCACTTTGGTCCAGCACCATCACAGTGTTAGCGTCCAGGGGCCCCCAAGTCGGCCCCGGAAGGTAGTAACCCCCACAGAATGCGGCAGCGCCCCCTGATGGATCAATTCACCAGGGGCACCTCTCCACACCGTAGGCCTCACATATACCGCAATCAGGCCACAAACAGAGGGTCGATAAGGCAAGGCCCCAAGAGGGCTGCGGTTGGGGTCAGACGTTGTGAGGGACTTCAGGGGGCACTTGCCTGACTCCTTAGGTTTCCAAATGAGCACCCTCTGCCGTCGTAAGCCTGAGTCAGTACTTGCAGTGGGCCGTGGGCTCGTGTAGATTTCTGGCCAGCGTGGCCTCGCCCGGGTCCGGGCGCCTGCTGCCACCCCAGCGCTGCGGACATAGTGTGAGAGTAGTTCGTCGGCCCCCGTCAGTTCCCACGGAGAGACGATTCCCGCAGCGCGGCCGCACCACAGCTCTAATGTGCCCCAGAGAGCCGCACATCAGAGGCAGCCGCCCTGTCCTCTGACGTCGGAGCCACGGGTTGTGCATTATTCGCGCAGGCAGGGCTGCCACGGGCAGGCAGTGTAGCTCGCCACCCTCCGACGCGTGCTGGGCAGTGACGGGGCTACCAACCAGGGGTTTGAAGCTTTGGTGTGCCGTAATAGATGCTGTAGGCCCGGCAGGAGCAGAGCTCAGGGAATGCACGTCCTCTCACTCCGCCATCGTGGCCACGCCCCGACAGTTTGCTTTTTAAACTTGTTTCATGTCTCATGTACTATATTACACAGCTAAAATGTCTGCGTTTGCCTGACCTTGTAATTTTTTTTTTTATTAACTGTTTTACGTATTTTAATGTCACGCTTCCACTTTATTTGTGTTCCTGAATTTTCAAGTATTTGCATGTACTCATATGGCTTTTGGTAGCCAAAATAAAGTGATTTGACTTTGAACAGTGTTAACACCCTATATGAGTAACATTCTAAGATTTCAACAAGCCCACCTGAAGATCTAACCTAGGGTGGCCATTCGGCGAGATAGCCCTACGCTGCTAAGGTGCTGAGAATTAAAATATCATTCTTTTGGCAAAAGAGCAAATGCTAACACAGAGTGGGAGAGTTAAGCTGTTGTAGATAAACAAGAGCATCGCCACACCTTCTAATTCCACTCTTATGCTTAGTATTTAAAACCTCTTGGTTTAAACATATAAAACTGGGGGAATAATTACATGGAGCTAACGGGGAGGAGGGGCAGATTACCATTTTACATCGGTCAAATTGACCAACAGGGAAACCCAGATGCCAAGTCTAAGTCTAGTTAAAAGCTCTCTATCCCAGGTACTGTCAACCTATACTAAGTATAGCTTTAATACTGTGGAGTTTTGGAGCTTCACATAATTCCTGACAGGGATCCATAGGATTTCAGTTTCCTCTCTTTGCTGTTTGCTCAGAGCTTTAAAAGACTTCTTGACAGAAACTAGGTCGAATTTGGACTTGAAATAGGGCCTGGAGAAGAGTTCCGGCCTCCCCTGATTAGTTAGTTCTGTTCTTGAAGTGAAACCAGGACATTTTCAAGCCTCTTTCACGAGAGGAAATCGAATAACCTCCCTATTGAAACCAGCCTACAGATTCCCCCAGAACAAGGCAGGAGGGGGCCAGTTTAATACTGTCTTCCACATACTCAACCCCAAGCTCCTGGTGTACAATGAAAGTTGGACATTCCAGGGTAACTCCCCAAGAGACGCCTCCTCACCCGGTTCTATTCACTCTGGAGGGAGTTGATATTCGAATAGCCCTATGTGTTAAGATTAGGGAGGAATTTAGTTGCAAAAACCTCCAACAGGGGTGCAACAGATTTTCTTCCGATGTGGGAGGCTAAGCTATAGATCTAGCCAGCGCATTTGCCAATCTGTGACGCGCATTGAGCTTACAAGTTCCTCCTGGCAGCAAAGACTATGCCTGTGTACAAGAAGTTCATGGTGGAAGCCACAGGGTGGACCTTAATATATACACTCCTTATCTTGTGATGTTTTGGGCCGCAGACCGTAGTGAAGATTTTTGAGTGATTGGTAACCAGTCCAAGTTACCCCATAAAACTGACCAACTCCCTAAACCGGATATTTCAGCAAAGGCAAATCCAAGCATTCGTCCATCGTACCTAGCCCCTCCTGAAAACCATACTGCGACTCCAACAGCGTGTCCAACTCCCTGATCCGTAACAAAATGAACTCCAGCATAACTTGCCCCCATTTTCTTCACAGCGTAATCTAGCCGTGATATTGGCCGATAGCAACTTGGAGATTGAAGGTCATCCTTCACTCCCCCCCCCCCCCCCCCCCCCCCCACCTTTTTTGTTTTTTTTGTTTGTAGAATAGAAACGATGGTGGTGTTATGCCATGATTCTGGGAATTCTGTTTTGGTAAATGCGTTTAAAAGCAATTGCATAGCAGGAGTGCCCAAAGGTCTGGTAGGGTTTTTTACAGATCCATGGGGACCCCATCCAGTTCAGGGGCCTTGTTTGAGACACACATTCATGTAAACCATGGATTACGCAAAGTGAGGCTGAAACCTTTTTTGTTTACATTGCAGTTCAGATGTTCTCGTACACTAAACTGATTTGTTTCTTTTTAACGTGTGTAACAAACACTCATATTAGAAGTTGAGCCCATGTCACTAATAGATGTCCTCTCACAACTCCAGAATTTCCTTAAGTTCGTATGTGCGGTTAGTGGAAACAGTTAAATATTTGCCAATTTTGGTCAATTTAGGGGGCTATTTTGGTTTACCACATCTAATTATTAAATGCTTTAGTGGGCAGTTGCATTGAATTAAGTGCTACTATTTGACCACAATTCGAGAAGGGAGTGGAGAAAGCCACTTATACGGGGATAATGAATTAACTCAACTACTTTTAAAGAATGGTGCAACTCGCTTCTCCATTGTATGTACATATAGCGGCACTCACTCACTTTGGCCTTGTTCCATCATACAGTATCAACTTCATTTGTGACTTGAAATGTCCTTATAACGTGCAGTTGGAGAGCATTTTCATGTTTGGGTACTTTCCTTGCATAAACTGCAGTGATACGTTTTTTGTATTTCACTGGACCAGAAATAATTGTAAGTGGTAGACCATATCATTCAGAAATGTATTTAAATTATGCAGTAAGAAAATTAAAATTCTGCGGCCTATTCTGACTTTTTTTTTTTTAATCCATTTGACCTACAAACATTTTCTGTTGCAATTGTTGACAAATTGATAAAAAAAGCGCTAAATGTAACTGAATTGCATAATTCCATTCTCGTCGACTATTATCTTTTTTATCAACCGTAATCAGGAAAGGTAAACTCAATCTAAAAATTCAAATTCCAATTAGTGCTTTTTACCTGAATCTTGAAGAGCACAGCTTCAACAATAAAAGATGAGTAGCAAGCCTAAACAAGCCCTATGGATTCCAGAATACCCCTGTTGGCCCCCTTTTTGCGGGTTGTGTGTTTTAAAGGAGCCTGTCTCTTGTTGTTTGGCACGTCATGCTGCACACAGCAGGGCATCGTCTGGAGCTGGGGCATGCACGGAAAAGACTAGGTAATAGGAATCTAGTGCTGGTTATGACTTACTTTCGACTACTTTGTTTAAACTGGGCTTACAAGTCATAAAAAGCATATCGGTACCACTCCTGTTGCGCTGCAGTGTAGAGCTCTGGACCGATGCTAAAGACACAGTAAGCCCTCAAACCAAGAAAGATTCGAAGTATGATTGCCAGGGGGAAATCGAAAAACAGAGGGGTTTTGCACTGATAGTACTGTCTTTAGAGTAGAGAGAGGGCCATGATTTGAAAGTACAATAGGGTGCTATCTTAAAACTGAGGTGAACTGATATTCCTTTACTAGTCGGTATAAAAAGATGATCTGCTCTTTGTCGTTTCATGAGTGCATTTTTTTACTATTATAAGAAACACCCTTTAAATGTTGGAGTCTGGCTTAGTCACAACTCAGCTGTGCGTCGTGAAATGGTATTTTGCAATAGATAACTACTGGGTACTTTAGACGGAAGTAATTTGAGAGCTGTGTGCAACAGCATGGCTGTGCATATTACCCCACAGGATATGCGGGCTGCTTGTAGGATTTTGGTGGCTTGAAGATGTTGCTAGTCTTGACATTAGAGTTTCATATGCGCCTGATAAGTAATCAGTGGATCTGCTCTGATTCAGATAGTATATTGATAATTTGAGATGTATACTACGTTTGTATTTTTTATTTATTATCAGTAGAATATATCTGGGCAAGCTCTCAGAGGGTACGAGTTAAAATGTGACAATTATCAAAAGTGAATGTTTAACAGCATGGCAATGAGATAAACCAGTCACGTACACGCTAATTTCATGTCTGACACTACAGAAAACGTATGTTTTATTTCCATCAGGGACAACGCCATTGGTATTACAGGAGTTTGGCATGGTGGCGCACGTGTGTATAGTGTTCCTAACTTGGTGCATCCAAATACAAGTAGCTGTACCACAGAGCTTGTTGTGCAAACGCAGCACACTTGTTCCGCTTGATGCACATTTCTCGTATTGCTGTGCTTCGCTAAAAACACGGGAGCAACCATTGAATCTGTTTAGGTGGGTCATTTGTAAGTTTCGGTGTCTATCTTGAAGTAGAGCTCCGCATATCCTGAAGACTGTCGAGGACTGCGAAAAAGAACATTAAGCTCTTTTGGGGTGAGTATTAAATGTAACTGGTGAGTTGAACTTTTCAGCTTTGAGCATGTCTTTCAAAAACCTCGTTTATATGTCCTTTTCACGGGCACCACTAATGGTTTTTACCTACTTTGAGTCTGGCTGTGTGCTGTGACATGGGCACTGGTCTGCTGGTTGCTTGCTCTGTTTCTCCAGGTCACACCCTGAAGTTCCCTACTGCTCGATTTGCTTCTGGTGTACTAAACCGTGCTTTATCACACTTCTAGCTCCTTGTGACCCTCCCAATGAAGTACATTAACCGGGTCTGCTGCTACGTGTTATGCCTGTTATGTGACTGCCCCCCTATTTCCATGCTTCTGCATAGCCTTTACGTCAGCATTAGAGTAAAGGAACGGGGGTTGGAGGAGGGTTGGTAATGGGTCTGTAGTGCTGCATATAAAGTGGCACTTTGTGTGCGCTAAGATGGAAAGCTCCTGGTATTAGTGTGTGTAAGATTTTCGCCTTTAATCCCCACCTACTGGTTTCCACACATTTGTTAGTATGTCAAGGTAGCACTCGTGTTAATATTCTGTGTGAAGGGGTCTGTAGTATAGCCTACGAATCTCACTCTCCACTGGCCTGCTCCCCCACCCCCTGTCACATTCACACTCTATTTGTTATCCTTTATCTCTTCTTCCCTCACCTGGGATTATATTTTGTATTTGTGAGACTCTGCAGCTGCTCACTTCTACTGGGCTACACTGTTTATGCTGTATCCCTGAGTGAACTTTATTTCTTAACTCGAGTTTGCACGCGGCTCTCATCTCTTTAACAGAAAATTAAACTTTAAAAAAATTACAGGGATGACTTTAGAATAATAGATAAGCTTAATAAATCGGGGAATTGGGAAGCTCGGCACTCACCTGTGAGGGTCTCAAGGCGGTTGGGGGGGGGGGGGGGGGGGGGGTGGAGCTACAGGCTAGCCAAAAAGCCAGATATTGAGGCTCTTCCTGAAGGTGTGCAGAGTAGGGGAGCGTCTGATGTTGCCTGGGAGCTCGTTCCAGGCCTTGGACAAGACGTAGAAGTCTCTTCAACCTGCTCTGGTTCTGCGTATGTGTGGGGTTTCTACTAGGGCGAGGTCAGCGGAGGTTTTTTTGGTTATGTGGAAGGAGACTTTCGTTGAGGTATTGGGGGCCAATGTTGTGGAGGGATTTGTAGGCATGATTGGGTAGCTTGAAGGTTACTCTCTCCTCGATGGGGAGCCAGTGGAGGTCTCGCAGGTGTTGGGTGAAGTCCTTGGCATCCCAGGACATGAGCACGAGTCTGGCCGCGGTGTTCTGGAAGGTCTGGAGTTTGCGCAGCAGAGATTTTGTTGATTCCAGCGTAGAGGGCGTAGAGGGCGTTTCTGTTGTTCAGTCTGCTCGTTATGAGTGCGTGGGTGATGGCCTTTCCTGCTATGGGGCGAGGGGAAATTCACTTGAGGGTCTTGCGAAGGATGTGGAGGGTGTTTAAGCAGGTGGAGGCGACGATGTTGATCTGGCAGGTCATGGTGAGGGTGTAGTCTAGTATGATGCTGAGGTTCCTGGCGTGGTCTGTGTGGGGGGGGGGGTTGATGTGGGCCACCAGGTGTTGTCCCAAGCTGAGGTGGTGGGTCCAAGGACGAGTTGAGCTTCAGACCGCTGCTACTCATCCAGGCTGCAACGTCTTTCATTCTTTCCTGGAAGCTGAGTGTGGTGGCTTTGGGGTCTTTCGTGAGGGAGAGGATGAACTGGGTGTCGTCGGTGTAGGATACTATGCGGAGTCCATGCTGTCTGATGATGGCGGCGAGGGGGGCCCAAGTAGATGTTGGATAGCATGGGACTGAGCGATGATCCTTGGGGTACTCCGCAGTTGATCTCTGTGGGTTTGGAGAGGAAAGGCAGGAGTCTGATCCTTTGGTGTGGTCTTGGTTGAGGAGCGTGCGGATGTAGTCTGTGCGGCGAGGAGGGCTGTCTCGGTGCTGTGGTTACTGCGGAATCTGGATTGGGAAGGGTCGAGGATGGCATATTCTTCGATGAAGTTTGTCAGCTGGGCATTGACTGTCTTCTCTGTGACTTTGGCTGCAAAGGGAAGGAGAGAGATGGGTCGGTAGTTTTTCAGGTCTGTCGGGTCTGCAGAGGATTTCTTGCGGAGGCGCTTGACTTCTAAGCGTTTCCAGTCGTCGAGGAAAGTGCCGGATTCGAAGGTGGCATTGATGGTGTGTCGTAGCTTGGGTGCTATGGCGGCAGCAGCTCTGTGGAAGATGTGTGGCGGGCAGGGTTCAATGGGGGCTCCTGAGTAAGTGCTCTTCATGGTCGTGGAGGTATCTTTGGTGGTGACTGGGGTCCAGGCGGTTAGTGTGGGTTGGCTGTCATTGCTGGAAGAAAAGGTGGTTTCTGGAGTCTGTTCGCTGAAGTTGTCATAGAGGGCCTTGATTTTCATGTGGATGTAGGAGCAGAGCATGTTGCAGAGGTCCTGGGAGGGTGTGACGTCCGTGACTTCGCCTTGTGGTTTGTTGTATTGCTGGATGATGCTGAAGACTTCCTGCGAGTTGGTGAGGATTTTGTTCCGGATGAAGGGCCTTTTGGTCATCTTTTAAGTTGGTGGTATTGAGCCATGGCGTTTTTGTAGGTGGTCTGGTCCACACTGGTTATACTGCTTTTACTCCATCGTTTTTAGAGGCGTCTGCAGGTGCGTCTGGATTCTTGGAGGTCGGTGGTGAACCAGGTCCTTCAAGGGGCGTTGTCTGTCAGGGTTGCGGAGGGGTGCAAGCTTGTCTGCGCAGTTGGTGATCCACCGGTGTAGTTAATTGGCTGCAGAGCTGGCGTCGGTCGAGGCGGGCGGGGTGTTGTGGATGAGGGTGGAGTTGATGCGCTCTCTGTGACCTTGCTCCAGTTCCTTTGTGGTGGGCGTGGAGTGGGTTTGTGAGTGGTGGCAGTGTTGAATGAGAAGTGTACGCAGTGGTTGTCTGTCCAGAGGGGCTGCGTGGTGTGGCTGAAGCGGAAGTTGTTCACTCCTAGAATGGGGTAGAGTGTGTCCTGCCTTGTGGGTAGGGGCACTGTTTCAGTCTGATGTTGGCGAGGTTGTCTAGTAGGGCAGTGGAATTGGGGGTTGTTGAGGTGGAAGTTCAGGTCTCCGATGAGTATGTAGTCCTTGGAGGCGATGGTGTGGGGTGCGATGAGGTCGGTGATGGTAGTGGTAAATGAGGCACAGGGCCCGGGGGGTCTGTAGGCAAGGGTGCCGCAAAGCGTTGTTCTGGGGCTAGTCTGGATCTGGAAGTGAAGGTGTTTGGTGGTGCAAGGGGAGTCGCTCATGCTGGAGGTGGAGAGTTGGAGGGAGATCTTGTGTGCGATGGAGAGTCGTCCTACTGGCTGGTTGGGTCGGTCCTTCCTCTGGATCTTGTATCTGTCAGGGATGGTGGTGGTGATGTCGGAGCGAAGGAGGCATTGGTCCAGGTTTCCCTGAAGAAGGCGGCCTCTGGCGGGAGGGTGTCGAGGAGGTCCCAGATCTCTACAGCAGGGGGGGAGAATGGTGAAGGATTGTCTGCAGGAGAACTGGCCGTGGGTGGCTTTCAGCATAGACAGCTGGCAGTTGTTCTTTCCAGGGTTGAGTGCAAGGAGGGCGGCTGAGTCGTAGTAGTGGGAGGTCAGAGAGCCAGGGTCCCCGGCGCTGGTCGGGTTGCGGATGGGCGCAGATGTGCTTGCCTATGGCGCACTACCACCGGCCGCTGCGCGGCCACAGAGCGGCTTCAATTAAAAGGGGGAGGGAAGCGCAGGTGGGAACCGGCAGGGGTTAGGTGCCTCTGGGCAGCAGCGGGGGGAAGGAAACGGGCATGGAGGACACAAACGAACAGGAAAAAAGGCAATAACAAAACACCAAGACAATCAAAGGCACAATAACTAAAAACTCGCAAGGACAGAAAAAACAGGCATAAATAGACTGCAGCGGACCAGCAGAAGAGCAAGGCTCTCCCACTGGACCACCAGGGATGAGGGGCAGGCAGGAGCCTGCGGGTGGAGGAGGTTCTCAAACACCTACCAGACAGGTGAACTGGGTCATCGGCAGCAGTACAACAGCGGAGCTGCTGGGGGAGAGAGCAGGTCTCTGACCAGGTCTGACCTCCTGAACTATTTTGGGCACAGTTCAACTTTCTACAAACCTTCTTGGACATTCGGAGCATCCATGAAACCATATTTTCCCCTGAGGTTACAACTACCTCAGTAGTGTGCCGGTGCACCCGCAGCCATCCTTTTTCTTCTGAAAAAGTTGTTGTTCTTAGCTTTTTAAAAAGGGTTAACGTTATTATGCATTGCTTTAAAGAGTATAGCTGGAAGGTGCTGTTCAAGATAAATACCGAATACTCCTGGTTGCGTACACGCTTGTTGCCTGCTTAGAAGGCTTTTTGTGTAAAATAAATAAATAAAAAAAAAAAAAGAAAAAAAGAAAATCATCCCATGCATGTACAGCTATCTTGAAATGTTTTTCCTCATGAATTCCAAGATGGCCACTTGTCTGTGATCATGCACACATGGGTGGCAATCTTAGCATGTTTCTAAAAAAGCGTTTTTAAATGGCATCCTGCGGTCCATGCCTTTTTTTTTTTTTTCGTTCCTTTTTTTTTTTTTGTTCCGTTATTTGTTTTTCTTAACACAATGCTAAAGCAAATAATAATTGGCAGAGCTGGTTACTACAGGAAAGACCCATTGACTTTGTAAGTGCTTGTTTTAATAATTCAAATAAAGACAGTCTTGGAATTGATGCTACCCAGTTGTAGTGGAAAAAATTATAAGTGCATGACTAACTCTTCCTATCTCATCCCCTCTTTTTTTCAAGGCGCCCTCCTCCTTAACCTTGCAACCAAAATATTTTTAGGATACAAAAGGGTTGACGTTTTAGATTACATTAGTGAGGACATGACCTTGTTTGGCAAATATATAATTGAGTTGATCAGTTTTATTAAACAAAATGTTTATAATTGTCTTCGATTTCCCACTATCACGTTTAAAAACCTTTTGTATCTTCCACAGGTTAAGGAACTCTTTAATTCACTCAGCGTTGAGTATAATGCCTTGGAACTTGATCAGTGCGGTAAGATGATTTAGTGTGAACCATGTGCGCTACTTGCATTGTCCCTCAGAAGAAATGTATGCCTGTGTGTAATTCTAGGAAATAACTGTATTGGATTGTTTGACAAGGACCTGGTATGGGTAGTTGAGTTTATATGCCTACATGGATGTTGTGGTGTATGACGATGGAACGTTGCATAGTGATGGATGAAAATAACAAAAAACCCTGAGGGTTTAATATTGTGCGCCCTTAACATATTCATCACTACATTACTCAAATCTGCAACTTTGTATTATACTGACCTGACGTTTTAAAATACGACGTGCATTGATTTAGGGCCACTTTTTGAAGGAGTTTCTTCCATTGTTAATGAGTGCAGCACGCATTTCTATTTATTGTTTTTGTTTTGTTCAACACTGTGCACTGTATTTTGCTGTCTCTGAGCGCTATGTAAAGTAGAGGTCCTAATACAGGGACAATATGTTTTAAAAAATTGGTAGAGTTGGGTGCTTCGTTGAGATTGGGTGTCAACATTCATGGCCAGTGCAGGTTAGTAAGATGGCGATGCCTTGACAGTCATTCTCAAGAAGCACTAGGTGTTGAATTTTAGCACACTCTTGGTATAAATAGAGTAAAACACGATTGTTACGGGGCAAACAATGATTGCTTGTATGCAGAACAGATCAAGTAGGACTTTGGCTTTTGCCAGAAAAGGTGAAGAGGAGGTCGAGGCAGGAGATGTCTCAGTTAGGGTTTAGGCAACTTTGAGTGCCAGGCTTTTTTTTCCAATCTTTGCCTGGACCTTTGGAAAACTGTGGAGGGGTGCATCTACTCTGCCATTGCCCTTGCCCTCTATACACTCCTCTTAAGGACCTGTATAATGCAACAATAGTGTCGCCATCTGATTAAAAGAAGTAGGTTGTAGTCAATGTATGCTTTTGTGTGAGCGTTGAAGCATAGAAGTTTCAAGCTATGTCCCGTGGGTCTGATGCTGTGTTTATTAAAACAAAAAACACCAAAAAAAACACCTATGTGATCTAGGGGTTACCCCATGGATGGCTATAATGGAAAGATGCTCACCGAATGTTTGCGGGGATTGGCTTGATCTTTGCCTCCAAAAGAATTTAATGAGTTTGTTGCAGAGGTTGGCGATGAGAATTGGTGCTCTGCAGGGTTGTTGTTGCCATTTCATGTTTGTAGATGCAGAACAAGTTTATAGCTTCTACTAAGAGCAATTAAAATGAATCCTCATGTGTCTGGTGTGAGCGCACTTGTAGCTGGAGATGTAGATCAGGCAAACTGAGGTCTGAGGTCCGTTTATAGGGATGTAGACCAACATTGCTTATGAATCCTTCTGTTTCATTTCTCCTGCCTTCGCTCAGGGTGTCTTTGATCCATCTACTGCCTTTTTTTCCAGGTGAGCTAAGAATACTTTAGGGGATAATATGAGTAGTTCCTCAGTGGTTGGGAGATCTGGAACATAACTGTCAGGAGAGTTGCTGGGCATTCTTACTGAGGAGTGTTTATTCAGTCTTGTCATTGTGTACGTAGGACCCATGTCACTTGGGATAAGACATTTTACACTGGTTTGATCTTACCAGAAAATAGGCTTACAGCTAGCTAAAAATCTGGAGCCCTGGAAACAAATCTAGGGAGTAGATAGGAGTGAGTTAACTTCTTAAGCACCCTGAAGAATCTGTTCCAGGGTAATGTATTATACCTTAGAAGTAGTTTTGGAGAAGTCGTTTGGACATAAGTTCAGGTCTGCTTGGATAGGAGTATGAATTTGTTACGTTTAGACTGTCTCCTGGTTAAGTGGATGTTATTTGTGGGATGTTGTATAGAGTTTATTGTAATTGAAGTGGAATTGTAGTAATTCAACCGTTAGTACCACAACCAAGTGAATTGTGGAACAAGTCTTGCGTTCCTTTATAGAATGAAGTAAATAAGGAAGTCCTCCACCAGACTTTTATTTGGTTAAGATAAAATTGGGATGGAGGCGATTGACAATTCTTTTTTTTTTTTTTTTGTAGTTTCTCCTATTTGTAAAAGTTCTCTCACTTCCTCCACCAAATACCAGTCTATATTTTTTACTGTTCTTTATTTATCTGAATATTTGCCAATTTTACATTTTCACCCGTTACATAAAGCAACAGTTGCAGCTAATTTTGTATGTTTATTTTTGTGTTTGTGTCAAATAGAAAATCTTTGCCATTCGACTTGCGTGTTTTTCGGCTGTGGAAAAAAAAGCCCTCAAAGAAAAAAGAATTTAACAAGCTTTTTTCCTGTAAATCCATTCGAAAATGTCAGTCTTGCTATCTTCCACATACACTTTGCCGTATAAGACTTTGATTAGACACCCCTCCTCCATTACGGAATGCTGTCTGAACCTTTGCACCATCAGCTCCTTAGAACCTGCCGTGTTTTTCTGCCTTTCCTTCTTGCACGTAGATAAAGATATTTTCCTTCGTTTATGGAGTATTGCTCCTTTTAGTGTTTTCACGGAAGTGACCTTCCTAAAGTAAGAATGCTTAGTCATTTCAGATTTGGCCTCATTCCCAGGGTATTGCTGTGGGTTTGATGCAAGCTACTTTGTTTTCTGAAGATACACTAGGGCGCCCTCCATGGTAGAATTTTATTTTTCATGTGTACCAGCAAGCTCTATGTACATTTTGGTTTTGTTTAAATGTTATCTACCCTTGCATACTTCAGAAATTATTGTACCTGACCCAGCGTTATTACCATGTTCCTGTTTTGAGAGCATGATGGTGTCGTAGCTTACAATTACTTTCTTTCCTCTATAGCTCTTCGAACTGATCTTTATCTTGGTTATTACTAGCTTAACGTGAACCTTTTCATGAAATTTGGCCAACTGTGGCTATAGTATAGCTAAACATTTTGCTTGCCTTTTTGTAGCTGTAGTGTGGGTTTTTTAAATTTTTTTTTAAAGTTTGTATAACTGTTCGGTTTGCCCAGCTTAAAGGCTGGGGGGGGGGGAGGAGATGTGTACACCTGCCGTTGGAAGCAGTGTTGGTTGCGTTTGCTTGTACAGCATATTCTACTGTTTTGTGAGTGCGTATGTTCTAGCCATTCGTGGGTTTTCTTTTGTGGTTTTTTTCCTTCGTTTTTTTAAATGTATTTTGGAGATGTATCTAGCTTTGTGTAGATGATTTGTCAGTGGTAAAGATGACCATTGTGTCCATGGTGAATAAATAGTCTTGCTTCTCGATATTATTGTTCTACTTGGGGCAAAAGAGGGATCATGTGAAGCATTGGAAAATGTGTATCTTCAGCATGGTTGGTGCATGATAAATTGTTTTTTGATCTTATTGCAGTATAGCTTACAGTATTTCATTTTCTTTTAGAGGATGGAACGACCATTCAGGAAATACTGCTGGAAATGACTGGACAAAATACTGTCCCAAACGTGTTTGTAAATAAAGAGCACGTGGGCGGATGTGATAAAACTTTACAGGTAATGTCTTTTTATCCAATCATACGGTTGGTGTTCTTATTGGGTGACTTACCCTCTTGTTACTGAATGCATAATTGTAAATGCATCATTTTCTGGGGAGTTTTTAAGCTTAGAAGAGCTCAACATTTGGGACAGATGAGCCATACACCCATTTATGCTAAAACAGTGAGGTAGTAAATGTTTTTAATTTTTTTTCCAGGCAACAACATCCTGTCGTTTACTTTGACGGTTAGAGGCAGGGCTCAATGGTGTGCATCTACACTACAGCTAGCCCTACAGGCCAAGTGAATTTCCATTTGCTATGGCTGACCTTATCTGAAGAATTGCGTTTTCAGATATTGATAAATGATTCTGTGGATGTGCACTAATAAACAATCCCTACAAATCTCAGAATTTCTTAGCAAGGCAGTGTGTACATTAGTGTTGAACAGCACTGCAACTCCGAGCAACCTACACACGAGCATACAAGATTGTTTTTCTTCCTGTGACGTCTCTGTGGAGTTGCTTGACTGTCTTGCTATTGACCTGGTTATTCTTCCGCTGCCTGTCTCAGCGAGAACTGTGATGCACATTTGCAATTCCTCACAACTACTGAGCCTCTCTCTCGTCACAAATGAGCCTGTGTGCAGTTGAACATGTGCAGACCGGGGTTGTGTGCATGCAAAGCATTTTTGGGTACTTGGAGACCATGCATGAGGGTTTTATGTTGCCTCTTAAGTGTGATCACCCTAGTCCTTCCTCCTTTCCCTTCCCTTGATGTTACAGATTAATTCTACTTCAGTGGCAAACTAAGTCGTAGTCGGACTGGAGATTCATGTACTTGGGGATGGATTACTTTTGAATAACCATTTTAAACCAGTTCAACAGCACTGTATATACTGTATTCACATTCAGCACGTTTTTGCACTTCTGTCACTTATTCACCCTTGCGCTGTTAAAATCTTTGTCTGTTGCCTGTGACAGCCTTATGTAATTTCTGTATCAAAAAATGTAAAAGTGATTCATTGTTCAATACATTCTTATGATTTATTCATGATTGATGGTCGTTTTTTTTTTTTTTTTTTTCTTTTTCCCATTAAGTGTTGGAGCAATTGATTTTTCTTCATTTTTCTCTTCACTATCTATTGTTGAATAAGTGGTAAAGCAATTCTGTACCCGACTGAACTAACATTACTTAATCATCTACTTCATCATCTACTGGGAGTACACTCTTCCTATCGCAGAAAAACTGCAGCTTACCCCATCACAAGACACTATTTCTCTCCTTCTTCTGAGCAGATGACCGATACTTAGCTTCAGTGACCATTGTCTCATAACTTTCCCCCATGCAGGATCACAAGGTATCTGCAAACACCACAGACACTTTCATGTAAATGTTTGACCTCCTGGCAGCTATATGCTGTGAGGAGGGAGATGTAACATACCCAGGTAAACGATGCTGGCTCGCCCTTCTCACATGAAAACCGAGCTTGATTTCAGCATGGCTGGCCGAAAGAAAAAAAATTTTGTGCTAGCACCAAAAGTCTGTAAAACTGTCAGAAATCCTAAAAAGTACGAAGAAGCACCGATAACAATAAGCATTGGAAATGCATCGGTTTTGCCTATGTCATGCATAATAAGCTGTTCTCAGCAATAGTCATAATCTATGAATAATCCCCGCCCATATGCGGGATCCCGGAGCATATAGCAAATGCATATATATACATATATGTGAAAACGTATACATGCAGCCTAAAATGTTTCCAACATGGCAAAAATGCTGAAATTACATAGGTTTGCATTGTAGTACCCCTACCTTCCTAACCCATAAGGAAAAAAGGAAGCACTGAAAGAATCCAGTACCGCGAGGCAATGAGTATTGTCTTAATTTCTCTCATTGTAATTTTTTGTTCCAGAACACTTTCCGTATCACAACTCTATGTAATGTGGATGTTAACTTCAGATGACACGGTAACAATAGACGTTACTGCAAAGTTACATTCGGACATTATCTGCACAATCTCACATCTTTCCCTGTAAATGCTTGTGCTCAAACTTTGCCTTAAATGGTATTGCAAGACATAGTTGGTGGCTGTTATGATGCATTAGCAAACACTCTCTGCAAAGCATCCTTTTGAATTGGTCTTTTAATAAGTCTGAAGTTGTACACCGCACACAGTGGAAAAACGCTTAATGTTCTTTTTTAAGTTGGGAGTCCATATTTGGATCTCTTCAAAAGCTTGCACCAATAGTTTTTGCTTTATATAAGACACAGATCAGTGTACACACCTGTCTTGGCTCTTCAGTGCTTGACTTTGTTAGTTTGGAAACGTTTATTTAATGCCTAATATTTGAAGGTATAAACTGAATAATTCTTTATCTGTAGCATATTGGAAAATGATCATCCAGTTGTTTGATGTTGAATTTAATTAATGAAATTGCAACCTGGGTGTTAAGTAGTCTCACATTATTTTGCTTATTCTGACTCTGTTCCTCTTACAGTAGTACTTCAGATTGGAAACTAAAATATATTTGTGTCCACTTGCAAGAATTGTTTAGAAAGTCATTTAAACCAGACTTGTTCGAGTGATGTAGACGCTTGGTATTAACTTTCATCAAGGATGGGCACCGTGTTCTCCCATGGTCGTGCGGCGGATGTCTTTTGTCATACTTCTTGAAGGGTATTTAAGAGCGAGAGTGCAGTTTACAAATGTTCTGAAAAGTAGCTGTGCATTCCAGACTCATATGTCACTCAATTTGCTCCTATTTTATCTGCTTTGTCGTAGAATGAAATTTTGTTTTGACAAGTGAATTCTGTTTGTATATTTTAACCTTCTAGCCTTATAGTGCTGTCTGTGGTGGTAGGTGGTGCTTTAAAAGAAATAAAGCTGGTTCCTTGTGGTTGCTCTGAATTGGCTGAGATGGTTATTGCAAGCTGATGGGACTGCTTATGTTCAGGACTGCTTACGGACTTGCACTGCACAACTTGACAAAAGCTGTTTGGTCTGTGCACCATTTATGTGTGTGTTTCTATTTCTTGCCAAAGAAATTGTTAACATTCCCACAGTACTGTTCTCTGTTAAAGAACAGCTTGGATTCTGTCATGGTGGTTGTGGTCAAATGGTATGCTGGACAGAGTGGAAAATCTCTGTTTCTCACATAATGTGGACAGAATACTAACCATCCTAACACTAGCATAGGGCCTTAAAGGATAATGGGGAAGATAATTTGCTCTCCTCTGCAGTGTCCCTTTTATTCCTGTAGCTGAAAATGATATAAGTGAAGTAAAGGTGGGGGGAAAAACTACTTGTATGTGAAGATACTCTTAAATGGGCCAACACGGTTTTAAACTTTGACGAGTTCCTCAAGCGAAAATGTGCTCTAAAGGCTACAGATCATCTAGTTTATCTTTTGTGCAGTTCCTATTTTATGCAGTCATGGTTTGCTTGGTCATGCTTACTGCAGAAAAAGAAAACTAATCCCTTACCTAGTGGTCTTGTGTATGCAGAAGCTATTTGCTTAATGACTTTTCTCCGTTTGCTTATGATATCCCTTGGTACGTGCAGCCGAATGTCTTACTGAGCACAGATCTTATCTTGAATAGAAAGATAAAGGTTAGAGGTGTTGCCTTGGTAAGACTCCGATTGAGCAATCGTGATTTCCCCATCTCTGACACGGTATGAGATTCTCTACGAGTTGCAGAAATTCTGACTCCTGTTTAGGTCTTACCTGAGACAGTGCATGCACAGATGCTTGTGAGACACTTTGCTACCATATTGTGGGCTTGGAGCCTGCCCATTGTTTACCATTTGTTGCCTTCGTCACTCAAGTGCTTCTCATTTGTCAGCTAGTGTGTCCGTTACTATCTTTTTGCTGTTTGTCCTGTTGTGTTTCGATTTAGATGCCCGTAGATATAGGTTTCCCTGAATCATGTCCTTTATATAGGCACAATTCGCATTGCCCTTATTTCGGCATAGAATCCTAGTCCTTATTTAGGCATTAGCCATGCAATCCAAATACAGGCATGGTCACCTACATCCGTCCATCCCCACGTCACAACAAATTCTTAGAAACCAGACCATTAAGCCATTGGGACTTTCCCTAGCTAGGATTATTGATTTCTCCAAGAACTCATTATTATGCATTAACTACTATTCCTTAGGGGTTCATTCATGACGTCCTCCTCTGCCCGACTTTACGTCAATGCTAGCATTCCTAAGTACCTTCCAGGTATAAATATACCTTCCCTTACCATGGCAAACGACGGCTCGGCTACACAGCTCGATATGGCTCGCCACGGTAAGTTCAGAAGAATTAGAGTCCCCGCCTGACGCACTGACCAGACGCTGTCATCCCTGCTTGCAGAGAATCCAGCTTCCAGTGTTCTGACTCCCTTCGCGGGGTGTTAGAGATTGAGACTCGGAAAGAGATTCCCACCTCTCTCATTCTAAGGTATGGACCTGACCAGAACCTTGAGGGACTCATGGCATATAAACTTAGTATATACTATACTATAGAAAACAGCACCTACTTCTTACCTTGTACTCCACTTAGGTTAGGTACACTGGGGTAGAACTATTTAGAAGCATCAGACGAGTATTCACTTTTTAGCCTGTTATTTATGTATGTGTATATATGAATACATGTCGTAGCTAAAAGACGATGCTGTTGCAGTATTATTTCTTCTTACTGCTTATGCTGTGCGTATTATATCTTGCTTACTGTCTAATGATTGTAACAGGTCATATCTCTTACACGAGAAACAAGACTGTTCAATAAATCCTTTTATTGAAACGCCAGTATCTATTTCTGTGTAACTCTGAAGAAACTAAGCTTGCACGATTGACTATGTGAAACTGTTATCTATTGTTTTCACGATTCTGAGACCCGTTCCGATGCTAAGGGAAACAAAGTTGTCATGTTTCTGCAGTTGTCAGAGACTACTCCTGTCTTGTTTATTCGAGAAGTTTCTAGTGACCTCTGTGCTAGCTGGCACACAAAGTAATTAAGTTTAATGTACTCGATAGAGGCCTACTGACCTCAGTCCTATGTCACAACTATAGTGTATATTATTCCAATGTGCAGAGCCTATAAGGGAAATAGGAACTACACTACAGTCCCTTCCCTGGAGCATGACCCAAGTACTTGTTCTCTTCTATCGCGCACATTTTGGGTGCTCCATTATTTTATTTTTTTATTTTTTAATGTTCCTTGGTTTTGTTGAATAACTTATAAGAATGCATGTTTTGCAGGCTTCTTTGCGTTTTAAGCGCTGTACAGTGTATATCTGGTTTTAAGTTGTCTCCCTCCTGTGCTTCTTCCCACTCCATGTTTCTCCCATTTATGTGCCCTCCAAAACCCTCATTTTTTGTTTTCGTCGGTGTTGACTTGCTCCCGTTGTCCTGGCTACCCGATTGTCCCTCCCATAGGGCTTGTTGCCTCGCCCACTCTCCAGTTTTCCTTGTTGCTCTATCACCTTGGCATTGTTTCCCACTCCCATCCTTCCCTACAATGTTTGTATCCTACTGCTTGCTTTCCCCTACCCGCCCTATTTTCTTCCCCATCCATGATGCCTGACACACACCTGCTTTAAAAAAATAAAAAAGGGCTGACATGGCCAGTGCTGGCCATGTCGTTGTATTTTTAAAAAAAAAGTTATTATGTAAACTTTCTGACATGTTTTGCCAGTGCTTGTGTTTTAAGTGCCAGTAGCTTGACTCACTTCTTGGAAGGGTGGATACATTCTTATATTCTGATACATTGCTCAATTGGATTTATATTTTAAATATTGGTCTACCAAAAGTAGCACTGTATTCATAAAATCTGACCTGATGGTGTGCCACAAAGTTTCTCACATATTACAGTTCTGTGTTTACCCTAAAGTCTTCGCTTTGCAGTGTCGTGATCTGATTTGTATGTTAGACACTAACACCTATATAAAATAGTGTAATTTTGTGTGCCATGCTTTTTTGTGTTTGAAATACACGAGTCGAACAGAGTACCAATATGGACAAGAGGAATGCCTTACTTAGTTTAAGAACATGTCATTATTCAGATCAAATAAAATTGTCATGTATTCTGCTCTAGGAATACAGTTTCAAAAAATAAATTAATGATAATATAAAAACAAATACAATTTATTGATGTTCCAGGGTGGTTACAAACACTAGTGACATGTTTGGAGATAAGACAAAGTATCAAGGACTTGGTATGTGAATGAAAATGGTGCTACGAAGTACTGCAGCATGAGGGATTTCGTGTTCCTCTGGTTTCATTCCACAGTCAGTTTCTTCTCTACATAACTATTTTTGGCCTTTGTGGATGTCTTCTGCCCTTGTTTTACAAAGATGCTCCAAGTTTATTTCAATAATCATGTCTTATCGGTCAGATCCAGTTCGACTCTCATTTAAACCTGATATATGGACAGTCACCCCACCTGGACTAGCTTGGCAGCAGAGGTAGGCATGTTAAGGATGTCTTGCAGGGAGCAGGGAAACTGATGTAATTCATCATATCAAGCGTTTGCAGCATAGCTGGTTAAAATCTTCATTATTGCACCAGCAACAAAATTGCCAGTCATAAATTTATTCAACTATAAAGCCATAAACGGTCAGCATAAATACAGTTTACGCACACCATCAAATTAATAGCATAACAAGTGACATAGAAAATATAATCTCTGTATAAAAAAAATATATCCATCTTTGTTTAAGTCTAACACAACAATAAAAGCTCAAGTGCCAAAATTAGGCCTGGGCGAAGTTCTGTTATGCAGAACTCCGTGAAGTGACAAACTCCACCAAGCTACGCAGAGTTCCGCGAACAGCGGAGTGTTACCAAACGCCGTTTACACTGATTTTTAGCGCCGAGTGTTTGGCCTGCGCTTTAAGATCCGCGCTAACGGTATCGCGTGCAGCGCAAGAGGGCGCACCTTCTATCTGCCACTCGAGTAGAAGTTCTACTCGAGCAGCAACTTCCTCGACGCAAAGGGAAGGTTTCTCCACGTGAGCGGTAGTGACCATCCGTGACGCAAAGGGAAGGTTTCTCCACGTGAGCGGTAGTGACCATCCGTGACTACACGCGTTGAGATCTCACTGGGAAGCAGTCTAGTGTTGGATTTTCCTCGCTCGGAGCGTGAAACTCAGCAAACAAAGTTCTAGCCTAGCCAAAATACAGTTGCTAAAACAATGCAACCATGCAACCATATTTGATCAACAGTATCTTTTCCTGATGCTTAAAGAACCTCTAATATAACTGATCAGAGTGTGGCAAACCCCAGGTGAATCCTGGTGCTGAAAAAATTCTAATATCATTATTATAGGAAATAGGGTGTAGAGTATGCATAAAAAGAGCTATGAAACTAGTTCTCACAGATTTGTAAAGTGCACAAAAAAAGCATAAAGTGCAGTGTGATTTGCCTTGAAAAACTATTGTATGGGCATGGCAGTAAATTTTCAATCTATCTACCCTTCTGTGGAAAGGTGTGAGAAAGTACCTCTTTTGACATGGCTAGCCCCCCCACTTTTCGGCTGAGGAAGGGTGTGGTTTCAATTGTAGTGCACCGGATCCCTGCCAACCAAGTCCCCTATGCCAGTGAGTCTTCCCTAAAATTCACTCAATTGGCCCTTTAGGCCCCTTATAAGTCCCTAGTGAATGGTACCTAGGGCTTTCGGCCTGAAGAGGGTCCCTTAGGGACGCCCTAACTAGGCCATGCAGCATGCATGCCCTGGTGCAGGCAAAACGACAGTCGACATGGGACATTGTCTGTGTGCCATGCCAACTAGCTCTTCCTACGGTATAGGTCAATCACCCCTCTAGCATGCCTTACAGCCCTAAGACATGGTGCACTATATCACAGGTGTGGCATATCTGTGTGAGCAGATATGCCCCTATAATATTGTGTATTCTTAGATATTGTAAGTGCCAGAGAAGCCATAGAGTGCATGGGCTGGAAATTAGACAACTCTAGGTCCACAGCACCATGATGGCTTCTCTGAACACAGGACTGGTACTAAACTACTTTCAATAAACCCACACTGATTCTAATGTGGGATTTATTGAAACATGTACTCGGAGGGCACTTCAGAGGTGCCCCTTGAAAACCTACCCACTCTGCTGTGGTCACATACTGACTTTAGACAGCCTGCCACCATGAGACACGATTCTAGACCCCTGCCCCTCCACCCTCCCCACCACCCAACCTCTGCTGCTAGAAGCAGATGGCAGCCCCCACTTTGGGCAGGAAAAGCTAGGAATAGGGCTAAGAGGAGAGGTGAAGCACATCTTTCAGCCCCTGTCGTCTTGAAGGGGGGGGGGGGGGGCTTGAGTCCTCCAATTGGGTCTAGGACATTTTCCCCCCTTCCACAGGACTGCGGCATAATTGAGGTTGTAGGCACTCCAGGTAAGGTAACCATTGGCCCTACCTGTCACTCCCTTGAAACGCACCTAAATTTTAGTATTTTATTTAGGTGGCTCTCCCCAGATCTTGAAACTAGTTGCTGCCGACCTAAGAAAAAGAACAAAGACAGTGCCGGGAAGACTGTCAACGCCCTCTGACTTGTCTCCAGCCCTACCGGCTGGTCTGCAGCCCTCGAAGTTGCAAATAAACTGCCTGTCTTGCAGTCTGTGGATTCTACAACCCTGCGAGGACTGCCTGCCTTTAGAGAAAAAACACAACTCCAGAGGAAAGCAGCTCTGTCCACATGAAGCAAACACCCAGGACTCTGGTGACCTCTAGATCCGCGATCCTTAACCTTTCTGCACCAGACTCCTCTGGCCTGTGTCCAGGTGGCTCACTGATCCAGAAAAGGTTTCCGAGTGATCCTGAGTCTAAGTCCAGCATTGGCTGACCTCCCTCCCACCCCTTCTGGATTCCACACTGACGCCTGCAGTGTGACTCCGAAGGCTCCCCTGACCGACCTCTGTAAGAAAATCCAACGTCAAAGGACACTCCTGAACCTGAAGCCCCTGGGCCTTGGTGATCTCGACCGACTGTGTCCCTGCGACCTACAGTATCTCAACTTACCTCTGCTGTCGCTGATTTTCTTCGTGCAGCCTCTAGTTTGTCACCTGTAGCCTGTTTTCCAAACCGTTTCTCCATTGTATTGCATTGGATGCCTGACACTGTTTGCACTCTGCCTCCCATTTGCCGCTGGTGGTGTATGTTTGGTGCTGCCTTGTGGCCCCTCTTCCACCCCCACACACAGTGCTTGTTTTAACCACAGAGCTCTGCAACCGATCTACTTGCAAGCAACGCGTCTTCAAACCCCCCCCCCCCCCCCCCCCCCCAAGTCTCCATTGAGTAACATTAAGCCTGATCTTCAACTTTGACTTCTGCACCTTTGCTGTTGGTGGTGTAGTGTTTGCGTTACCTGAACCTTGCCCTCGGCTGACCCTGCAACCTGAAGACTGAATTTGTAAGTTGGTTAGTTACCTGTAAACCACATTGTTTTTGGCCTCCCTAGGTTGACTTTGCAAATACTGAAAATTGCACTGTCAACTTTTGAAACTGAAAAGAATTTGTTTAAAACCTTACCATTTTGCAAAGTTCTTGGTTATGAGTTGTGTAATTTATTGGTCCTTGTGTGCACAACCAATGTCTTGTGCTCCTCTACGTTAGGCCTAAGACTGCTCGCCCACACTACAACAAATAGAGCACTTTGGGTTTGCATTAAGCCCTGTACTCCTCTGAAGGATTTTCTGGACTCTGGGCACAGTATAACCACCTAGTGGTATACCACATACAGAGCCAGCTTCCTACAAAAGGCTAAAAGAAAGGGCAAATAAATAATTTGTAACGTGGTCAGATTAAACCTAAATTGGGCATTCTCTATGTAGGTAAGATAAATTTTCAGCTCATGGCTAAGAGATAGAGTATGGTAATGAATCAGAGAGGGAAGTTGGTCTGTCTTGTACATGATCATAGAAAGCCGTTAATTTTTTTTTTTTTTTTTTTTTGTCCTGGCTCTAGTCACGCAGGGGATTTGATCAGGGTAGTTAAACTCTGGGATTCCCAAATCCATAAAATTACTCTTAAGATACCCCAACCAAGGAATGGGGTCTCAATTGCCCAGAACTAGGCAGTCCAAAAGGATACTTTTAGAGAGACCTAGCTCAGGTGTTTGCCAGATTTTCAGCCATAAAAACAATGCGGCAAGCATGAGAGCATCCCCTCGTAATTTAAAAACACTTCTGAACAGAAATGTGTGCGCGCCCTGTGGAACCAGAAGGAATCTTCACAGGAAGCGATTTTCAAATTCTTGGAGTCTGGAGTAGTCCCGATACCATAGGTAGCAGTTGAGCGCCACTGGTCTATGGTCGAACTTGCATGCAAAATGGAAAATAGCTTCAACCGATCTGGTTAATTGCTGCACTCTCAACTCTAGTAGAGGTTCCCAGTTTAATTGTTTGTCAAATGGCAACCCCAAGTAACTAGAGCACCCTCTATAAAGAATATCCTCGTATTTTTAGTTATCTTTGGCCCACAAACCATTGCATAGTACTTTTGCTGATTGATCTTTAAGTCTAAAGTAGACCTAAATTCAGCAAAAGCATTCAAAGTTCTCAAACTCCTCCTCGCTGCCCAACAAACCACCCCCCCCAACCCCACAGAGGTTGTATGCATTCACTCTTTTCATGTAGAACGAGCAACAGCTAGTAGGAAGGAGGGAAATCTAGAAGCTATACCCAGCAGTAGCATTCCAAAACAATGGAGTGCAGTGATGCATATTGGAATCAGTCATTGTTGCTCCTTCCTTCCCCTGACAGTTGGTATATTAGCGCTTTTTTCCCCTCGCCCGCCCTCCGTGTGTGGACAGCTGCTTAATGCATAAAAACTATTTGCAATCTGGCCACGGCCTTCCTTTTTCCACCCTTATTTAGTTTTAATAGGGACGTATTTCATTGCAAATATTTAACGACGTTCAATTTCATCTAGCCAAACCGAGGTAAACATTGAGCCTTGGAGTTTAGGATTACTCGAGACTTATTTTGGTGTAATTACGGGTTAGGTGACAGTTGGCAGTTTTTAGACCACCTTGGGTGAGAGAGGCGGTGTTTGTATCGTGCAATTGACGACACCGAGAGAGTGTACAGGGTAGGTTCCTCAAGTGAGTATCTTTTCTGGTCTTATGAAGGAAGATGTTTCCAGTACACTGTGTGCATGTCCAGCATTGTGTGCCGGTCGATTGGCGTCTTTGGAATCGTCAAAAGTGTGGCGAGGGCGGTATTCACCTACCTATGTACGTAAAATTGCGGCTGCCTGCGAACATATTGGACCTTGGTGATTTGTTTTGCCCACTTGCACTTGGTGCCCCACCCCCCCCCTGTTTCAACCAGGTTAAAAGTTTGGAGCTTTCCAACGTGAAAAACTAGCAATCGCTTTTTTTTTTTAGAACTTTCTGCTGCTGCCTTTAATCAGCCCTATGATTAACAGACAGATGCTTCTTTTGCCCAACATAATCTATTTTATTGACCTTAAAAACCTCAAAAGCGGAGTCGGCCCTGCCACATTCAAACCAGAGACCTGCTGCTGTTGCTCGTATTTCTGCACAAGTGAGGAACCGCTTGAGCTCCGATCTTTCCTTTTTATTTCATAACTTAAGATCTCATGACTCTTGTGTATCCAAGCAATAAAGTAAGCATTCACGCTTTTATTCTCCTGCTTGCTTGAGGTAAAAGGATTTAACTTTAGAGCGATTGATTGGATCACCAGATGTGATCTTTCCTTCCCCGAAGATTCATACATTTACTTACCTGTAGTCTTCATTTAGTATGCCCACTCAATCAGCAAACATCTGCTGGGAAAACTGGATAATTATGTGTTATTGTGTCCTCCTGGTAATTTCCCCAAAATAGTGGTGCAGAGTAGAAAAGCTGTCCACTAAAATGATTACTGCTGTGCAGCATGGCTAAGCCAATAGGTCCCAAGGGATAGATGGGTCTATTGGCTTTGCCAATGCTTGTTCTAAAATGTAATGCTGTGTAACAGAACGTGTGCATGTTGAGCTGACCTGTGGATGTCTTGGCGCTAAATAATCAATGTTAACCGCAGATAAACTAAAAACAAGGTTCTCATTTTCCAGAGCATTCACTCCTGTTAAATTCCACACTACTCCCATCCTCTCCCCGCCGCATGCTATATGCCCTTTTCGTGCGGCTTCAGGTTGCTAATAAATATTTATCCTATACTCATCCCCCTGCATTGTCACTTTTGAAGACCTTGAAGACAGCTGACCCTCTTGTAACGGTAGCACCCTGCCTACCCCATTCATCATAGGGTGAATTCAACAATTGTTTTGCCTGCTGTAAGCCCCTGTTTGTCCAACTTAGAATTGTTTTATTTTTTCTTGTCTCAGAAGAACATAAAAGGTGTTTCAGTGAAGTTTTCACATCGATTGCAGACTAATTAGGTTACTTGGTCAAAATCCTCTCTATCCGTCTTGGCTCTCCTAGGCTTAATATCACTAGAACTGAAGATGTGCTATCATCCATCATCTCTTTAGCTTAAAGTTTTCTTTTTAGGTGCTGAAAAAAATCCTTCCTTTTTGCTTCCTTATTCCGGGTTATTGTGTAAATGAGCTATGCATCTGCAGCTCGCTCTGTCAATACAAACTCAAAAGGCAGCCTTGCGGCCATCCTTGTAACATGGAATGCTTTGACCACCTCCATTTCTGGATTCAAAACTGTTGCTGAACATCACCAAAACAGAGGCTGCTATGATCAATGTCTAGGTACGAACCCGTTTCTTGGTGATGTATCTCAAACTCGCCAAATACCTATGAAAGTGTGCTGCTATGTGTATGTATTTCATTTGTATTTCCTGAAATAGGAGCACCTAAACTTTGTGCAGGGGTGGTTAGATAAGGGCTGCTACAAAAACTGACCCCATAACTCCAATCCCCCCCCCCCCCAAAAAATATAATCTGCAATCCAGCTGGGTTTCTTTATTCCAAATTAAACCAGCAATGTCCCATGGAGCTAACTTGAGAAGGGACGTGTTCCAAATGCTTTAGAGTCAACATCAAGTAAAAGTTGCTCGTCTGCTCCTCCTGAAACTCCATGCCTTTGTTTCGACAAATCTTTATCAAGTAAGGGAATAATTGTTGCAAAATGCAGCTGTGCTGCTGCCATATCCATTTTGTATACCTCGCGTCTACTGTCTCGTCTCTAGTACAATTCAAGAAGCGAAGAGATCCAGTTTGCCTCAATCCAACTTTGTGATATGCTAACAAAATTAAACTTCTGCTGCTGCTTGTTTTCACAGGTTAAACATGTTTTAATAATCTGCATTTGAAAACCTTTAAGCTCTTGAATCTGTGTTCCGACCTTTATTATGCTCAACTTTGTGTTGAGCACAACACTCTTAAATTGACTTTTTTTTTCTTTTTCTTCAAGGCTCACCGAAATGGCTCGTTACAAAAACTCTTGAATGAAAGCAAAGAAGTGTATGATTATGACCTGATTGTCATTGGTGGTGGTTCTGGAGGACTTGCATGTTCTAAGGTATGAGGGAGACACATTCATTGTCCGTTAATGATTTTATTTTTCTACATAATAATGAATGAGTTTAATTTTAACTAATCCAACCAAATGTTTTTTCGTGTTCTAAACTGGTTGCATCCTGTTGCCTGATAGACTGCAACTTTCAAGATGTTGTGGAAAAAGTGCTGCTTAAACCCTCCTTATGCAAATGTGAGGATTCAAAATCCAAAACTTGTATTGGTACATTTAAGTTTTTTTATCAGTCAGTGAGTCGGCACTAGTTGCCTCCTCCTTGCCATAGGAAATCTGTTTGAACGCAACAAGCCTCAAATATGGCTAGACTGTCCCTCGGGAATGAGTCGGGACTGATTTTTCATATAATTAGACTCCTGTGATATATGGGAACTACATGACCGCTAGCTCGTTGCCTCTTAGGATGACCTTGTCCATGGTTGCCATCTGACCGCTTTAAAAAACAAAAAACCGTGTCAAATCACAGGTTTGAATACTAAGATTTTCTTTAAAATTCAATGTGGCAAAATACCAGATATGATGGATGGATCATTGAGCTCCGGCTTATGATGGTAGATTCATAACACTTTTGTGTGATCACAGCGGATTTTTTAAAAGTTTAAGTTTCAATTTTTTACATTTTTTATTTTTCCCGAAAAGACTTTCTGTATGCAGAAAATCTTATGCAAAGTTGGTGTAGTTTGTATGTCATCTAATCCTCTGACATGAATTGTATAAAGAATTCCTGGATTTGACCACTGGTTGAGTTACTGACTTGAGACCTACCACCTACAGTTCAGGGTATTTTTTTCAAATTTTCAGTGATTAAAAAGAACTAACCACCATGAATAAGATTATTTTGATACCAATATTTTGCATTGGTGAATTTAATTTCTAGATTTAACTTTCTTGTCTTGCACTTTAATAGTCCAGTCTTCTCTACAAAATGGTAATTGGCTTAACTTTCATCTTGCCATTTTTCCTTGAGGGTGTTAATTATATTACGGTTGTTTTCTCTAATGAACTAGGAGGGAGAAACCCCTTCTCTTGTCAAAAAACAAAACTGATGTTAAATATGCCCCCACACCCCATGAGAGTGATTTCAAATTTCGGGTGCAAACTTAAGTATATGTGCAAAAAACAAACTTAATAAATTTCTCACTCACTGAAGGGGTGTGATAATTGGTTTGATATTGCAATGTTTTAAAGTTCTTATGGGATGTTAAACTATATTGTGATTAAGGGCCTGATTTGTTTGACCCCCTTCACTGAAGTTTAATTGGCATGTCTTAAACACTGAGTGCATACGCCAATAAGCACCAGTGAAGTAAATGTGGTGATGCGTGTGTTATTTTACAGGAGGCTGCTGCGTTGGGTAAGAAGGTCCTGGTGCTAGATTTTGTTGTACCAACACCTCAAGGTGTATCATGGGGTAAGAATTTTATCACATTTTTAGTCTCTAATATAGTATATTGAACGAGGTTGCTTTTATTTCCGGTTTGATTGCAAATAATTGGTTATGAATTTCAAGTCAGTTACCTTAACTGGTATATAGTTGTACTCAACATGACCCCAACCACCCCAAATGAAAATTTCCTTGCGGAATATGTGAGTCAAATATGAAACTGATTTTGTAATTTAAACTGAGCACTCCTACTGTGTCTTCTTGATCAGATTACTGGAACACTGCCGAACATTTAGTAAATTCAAATGCGACAAAAGCTAACTAAAAATATCCCCCCCCCCCCCCCCCCCCCCACCCCCCAAAAAAACAAGCATTTGCAGTGCAATAGGTCTTGCATTTGTGAAAGTTAGATCTATTGGCATTGTAAATAGTTTTTTTACTTGCTGTGGAGCGAATGTTTGTGGTGTGCAGTGGAATTATGTGGGTAGTATTTGTGTTATTTAGTGTATTGGAATTATGTGGAGTGGGATTGCATGTTATGGAGAGGAATTATGTGGTATGGTATTTTGTGTCGTGGAGTCTTATGTAGTGGAGTTGCATTATATCGCATGCTATTGAATTTTATGGTGTGATGTGGAATTATGTGGTGTGTATTGTATTTGGTGTTGTCTAATTGTGTTTTTTAATATGCGGTTTCTTGAATTGTGGTGTGAAATGGAAACGTGTTGAGTTGATTTGTGTGGCGTTGAGTGATATTATGCTGGTTAGAATTGCGTGAAAAAACAGAACAAATTGTCCAGACTGAGACTGACTACACATTTCACTTCGTGGAGAATGTTTATTTATTTCACATTTCTCTGCTATTGTGCGCTTTAACAATACTTCATTGCGCATTTATCTTTTATACAAAATACAATACATTTCACATCAAAAACATAATAATCTTGATCCCCTAGATGAAAATTACAAACCACATTCACTCTTCAGGCATTCATGGCCAATATACTCTTACATACAAACAATACACATGCACATTGTATAAAAGATAAATGCGCAATGAAGTATTGTTAAAGCGCACAATAGCAGAGAAATGTGAAATAAATAATAAACATTCTCTTGATTAATACGGAAATTCATAAAGCCCTCCTCCCATGTTTTATTTTTCATGATAGGAGTCACGAAGTGAAATGTGTAGTCAGTCTCAGTCTGGACAATTTGTTCTGTTTTTTCAGTTAATTGGGCTCAGTCCAACTGAGTTTTTTTGAGCCAGGACCCAGTGTTGGTTAGTAGGGTTAGAATTACGTGGCATGGTGTGGAGTGTTAATTTGGATGGTTGCTATGTGGTATAGATTAGTTTTATGTGGTGTGTATTTATGTGGTAGTAATTTGAGTATTATGCGAAGTTGAATTATGTTGTGTTGTGGTATGCGTAGTGTAATTCTGCTGGGTGGTTTGGAATGTTGTGCTTAACTCTGCCTGACTCTAGAATGTGACTGGTAGCTTGGGATCTGTATACTCAGCCAGTCTTTCAGTAAAGGGTCTGACTGTCAGCTGATATCCATGATGAAGGATAAATAGTATTAATGAGGGATTCTCACTGGATAGCCTATGGGCATGTATGTAAAAAGTCCATTGTTATGGCTATATCATTGACATTGCCATTTGGGGGCGGAATCTGTGCATTAACTATTCCAGTTCATATAGCTTGCACTCATGTTGGTGCAACCTTAAATCAACATTGGCGACACCTGTCCAGGGGAAAAAGCTACGTTTGCACCAACTAAACAATTGAAAAATGACATTTTGCACTGGTAAATTAGTCCAGTTGTCAAAGCAAAACTTGCATTGGTGGTAGTGCACTGTATTTAATCTGGAAATGTAAGTGTACTATGTAATGTGGCTCCTGGAGAGGACAGCAACTTTGAGCCAATATTATTTCAAACACGAGGCAACCCGATTGTGTACAGCCCCTTTCTACACAGGAAAATCTCATGAGAGATCTACTTAATGGCATCAGGCTCAGCATTGAAAATACACTTTAGTCTGAATCGGTTTGTCCTCGCTTCTATACCTTTGTGTCCAGGTTATGAAATATCGTATACGTCCCCTCCGGCTAATGTGAGCATTTAAGAAGCAGAGGTGTAGTTTAGGTTGGATGGGTTTGTGGAATAATAGATGTTTACATCAATGCTTGACTGGCTGGATGGATACCTGTATGAGCAAATGGATGGATGTTTGGTTGATTAGATGAATGAATAGATAATGGGTGATGTTTGGGTAGGATAGTTTCATGTGGCTGGTATGGAAACGGAAAGATGGATTTATTTTTTTATATAGCGCAAACTTGATACCGAAGGATATCTGAGCGCTTTACAGTTTGAAGGAAATGAAGGTAACAGATCAGTACATGAGTCAAATAGGAAATCTACATAGGTATTGAATCAAATAGTGCACACATAAAAGACAATATATAAATCTGGGGTAAGCGAAGAATGGGCTAGTCAATGAAACATAATGACAAAAGGGGAGCAAATGCATTAGTAAAATACAAGATTGACAACCAATACTGCAGTATGTCCGATGCGAATAGAGTTGACAGGTAAAATATTCATTTGAAAGAAATGTTAGTGCTTTTTTCGGACGTTTGTTAGAACTGGACGAATTGTCTATTACACATTTTGAGCCCTAGCTACACGATTACCTGTATGAATAATTTTGTTCTTGAAACTGTTTGTGTATCACTTTTTGTAAACCCACAGAGACGGTAATAAGAAACGAGGTGGTCATTTTTTTTCTTCTTCTTGGGGCATGGGTAGATTAAGTGATTTGCCCAAAATTGCAGGATATTTAGCCGATGCCAAGACTGGAACCTTGTTTCCTTGTTCCAGAGTCGGCAGCTCTGGTTGTAACGTTACATCCGCTCCCCATCGAGAAAAGCATGCATGTAGCAGCGTCCATACAAAGAATGACCACTTCCGCACTGCACGGATACACACCGTTGTCTTTATCAAAAGAATAATATCCACGTTTGGAAATTATCGTGGCAAAGCACACTTTTCAACTGGCCACAGAAAGAAAATACATTTTCAGTTTTATTGCACAGATATTGTACTTCATATTGTTAGTGCAGGCTGCAGTTTCTGCCTTTCTACAGGTAGATCTTTTTAATGTTACGGCCCGGGAAAATGTACAAACTACGTATGATGGAAAAGTGAATACACATTTCTACGTTGTGGTGGTACGAGTACACTCTACATATTATTCAATTTCCAAACGCTGTGTGCACGTTTTCTGGAGACTGCTCCAGTATCACACCAGACGTGCAGTCTGAGTGATGTCGGAGGGCAGTCCCCTCCGGCGCGGGTACGACGTGTGTCTCTGCGCAGGTCAGGAGATTAGTTGGGGCTGAGGTCCAGGACCGTTTTACCTGCCCTTATTGCATTCCAACTGAAGAGCTTTAGCTTCCAGGGAAGGAGCTGCAGACCATTGAATCGTAGTGCTTTCCCCGGAGCTGCTGTGGGACAGCGACTAGAATGCAGCAAGACGTGTGTCTGTCGAGGGGTTGGGTAAGAAGGATAGAGGGACAAAGAAAGGAAGGGGAGCAGTGCGGCGACGGTGTGCACGTCCCTGCCCACTCAAACACCTTTTCCTGGAGCTGCATGGTCTACAATGGCAGATAACATGTACCGAATGATTAATTCCGATTAGTTAGCTCAGTGGGTTAAGCGCATGCAGCAGAAATCTGTGTTGCTTGCAGATCAGAGCTTCGCGTCCATCATGGCATGTCCAATTTTTGTCGTCCTAGGTTCACTCCAGCTTGGTTGGATGCCACTCATTAGCCATGAAACCAGTCTGTTTGTGGGACGCGCTGCTGTTGACCCGACAGTACTAATATTACTACTGTATGCCAGCACGAGCAGGAACCTTCTACTGGGAGCCTGGATCACGCCAGACAGGCAAGCTTTAAGCTGTCACCAGTGTGAGCAGCTCAGAGGTGGAGGGCAGAATATGCAGGTATCAGTGACTGGACGCCAGGCCAGAGCCCACGACAAACCCTGACCGGTGGCTCGCAATAAACCACCCCAAAAAAACCCATCAAGAACTGCAAAAGAGAAAGTGTGGTCTAGTGGAAAATGGGGGAGTTTCCCGATGCCCTTGCTTCTGAAGGGCTGGAATGGAGTCAGTGGGCTGTGAGGTAGCAAGCGACCCTTTCCCTGCGTTACGACCCTTCAGAAAGAAGGCATGTTGGTAAATCTTCCTGTTTCCATTTAAGGCAGGTTTCAAATTGCAAAATCTCGTCCTTTTAGGAGGTAGAAACAAGGACCTAGCTGCTGTTGCTTTTTCCACTGTACCTCCTTGAGCTCCCCAGCACGGTCAAACCATCAGCTCGGAGATGCGATCCTGGCATGCAGTCATGGGGCGAGCTGCACTGGTTCCATTTTCGAGCACGCCAGTGAGCCGGAGAGGGAGGGAGGCTCCTGCCCTGGAAGTGCTTTTCCCACCTTGAAGAGAATGTGCCATGACCTGGAATTGCGCTGGACTCAGTGGAGTCACTGACAGCAGTTGAAGTTTGCCGCACGCATTTGTGGGACAGATTGTGGCATTTCTTTCAAAATACTGAACAAACTGGCTCATGCCTAGATGAGCGGTGCGAGTGGAGTGTTTGTGGCACATAGTCCCTTTAAAGGGGGGGGGGGGGGGGGGGGCGGGAAGTGGAGAGCTTGTCCAGGAAGGTGATTTAAGAAAATAGTGCTCGCAGGCTGTAATTAAAACATGTAGAGTAAACGCATGTAACGGGGAATCCTCATGGGAGGTTACAACAGGAGAAGAAAAGGGAGTAAGGAGGGACTGCTAAGCCTATTGATGAATCATAAGCCACTGTTTACAAAGGACAGTAACCAATTGAAAAGATGGGTGGAGCCTAAAGTCCATACCTGAATACAGCATGTCTCGAAAGAGACCACGCAGGCGCTGCCTAAGCGCGACCTAGAAAGGTACCATGCTAGAGGAGCTGCTTACGTAGCTATTACTTCCCCCACTGATGCACTATTAAGCCCCCTCCCAGGTGCCACTCCTTACTGTGTGGTTAGCAGAGCAAACACCCTTTCTAGTCTGGCAAAGTACCTGAGGGGAAATCCGGTTTCATAGGCAGATGAAAGTGCCTCCATTGTGGTTGCAGTTCCAGAAAGCCCTTCAACGTGAATTCTCACAAGCTGGTTGGTCTTATACGTGAGATTATTTACAAATGTAGCAAAAATGAAAAACAACCATTTCTTACCAGAAACTAGGACACCGCATACATTACTGGTACACCTAAACAGTCTTCAGGGAAACTGCCACCCTTTGGATTGTTTAAACCTAGTTCATGGCTGGGTCTGGTCCTTCACATCGGACGTGGACGTTCTGGCTTAGTAGGAAACCTTTTTTGAGGAATGACTGTTTCTTGGCATTGTAGTGATTTCATCTGATTAGGGTTTGTAGTATAAAGACTAAAACGAACTTTGCTGCTCAGCACAAGTCTCCAACAGCGTTTAGTTCTCTGAAGAACTTTCCGAATCACATTTGTTCCATAATGGACTCGTTTGAGCTGGAGTACCATTACTAAAGATTCATATTTGTTGAACATTCTGCCATTAGCTTGGTTTTAAGCGTGCTGTAGACTGTATGTCATGTTTTTTTTTTTTTTATTTCAATGTTGACGTTGCATATCAATATACTACCCTATGCTACATGCCTTTCTAGAGATAAGGTCAGAATTATACTTGCTGATCAAAGCAAGCACGTTTGGTTTGTTTCTGTATCATGTTTGCGCTGTTGTGACTCTCAAACCCACCCCACTGTTGATTACAAAAAGGATCCGCGTTGCATCATCTGTTTCGTTTTCCTTTCACCATTTGAGTTTACTTTATTCAGTGTTCCCAAAGGACTCGATAATAAATGGATATTCATTCCTCTTTCCAAGGTCTCGGAGGTACTTGTGTGAATGTAGGTTGTATTCCTAAGAAGTTAATGCACCAAGCAGCACTACTGGGGCAAGCGTTGCGAGATTCCAGGAAGTTTGGCTGGGAATATGACGAGCAGGGTAACTCATTTTGGTTTCTTTTTATTATTTGACCATAGTGTAATTTGAAGTAGCTATAGAGCAGGTGGTTTTGGTTTCGAAGACTACTCGCAAAAGCCATTTTAGTCTATAGGAGTGCACTGGAAGAAACTCGTTGTGGCAAAAGCATGTCCATTGATGCAACCCTCTGTGTGAAGCTTTCTTCTGTATATGGGAACTGTTGCTGCTGGAAAGCTTTTAATGGCTTTTGATGTTTATTCATCCGACAAACCACCTGCTCCTGTTGGTTAAATATTTAAGCAGTGTCACAAAGTATAGTCCTAGTTACTGTTATCCCCACATTCTGAGCCTTAAAACTAGACCAAACCGTGTAATTTCTCCTCCGTATTTAACAAGTGCCTTGATATTTTTCTCAAATACTTCTGTTTTAGTTAAACACAATTGGCAAACCATGACCGAAGAAATTCAGAACTACATCGGATCCCTTAATTGGGGATACAGGGTGTCTCTGCGTGACAAGAAGGTGACTTATGAAAACGCCTACGCAGAGTTTGTAGAACCACACAAGATCAGGGTATGTAATGCATTTATGATGTTGCTAATTTAATGGTTCAGACTAATATCCTTGTATTGTATGGTTAGTTTTGTTTATCAAAATGTAGGGGAATGGCAATATTCCTTCTTTTAATAAAACATACCTTTGTGGTTTAGAGAAGTCCTTGGCAGAAGAAAGTGTAACTGCGTAAATCATTACCGTGATTTGCAGGACAGTAACAGGCAAGCAATTACTGCCCCTAGACGTGGTTTTATTTTTCTTAACCGCTTGCCTTTTCTCACCTTTTGCGGTAATGATTTTAATTTGATGTGTGTATAAATGTTTTTTGTTTTTTTTGTTGATGCATTGTAATTGTCAAACTGTTCTGGTTTCGAAATTGTTTGAACATAGCTTTAAATCTACATAACCAAAAACCTATTTTCTTTTAGTACACCTGCTGCCCCAGATATTACACACTTTTTCACTCTGGCATAGGAGCACAGAATGTATTAAAGTATTTATGTTCAATAATTTCATGCATGCCTTGTCTGCACTGAAATCAAAATTGTAATGTTGGTCTAATGATGGACCTTTTAACACTTAGTGATTCTGAGCCGAAAAATACACTGACTACGAACCTTGCTAAGGATGTAGATTAAATCTGCCATTAAATTGACATGAAGGCAATTTGACTAAAATTGTTTCTACATGAACAGAAAAATATGTGCATAATTAGAAGTGGTGAAAAGCAATAATATCTCCTTTATGGACTAAGTATTGTAAAACCCTCACTTTCTGTAATTCAGGCGACCGGCAGGAACAAAAAGGAAAAATTCTTCACTGCGGATAAATTTGTGGTGGCAACAGGAGAGAGACCACGATATTTGGGCATCCCTGGAGACAAGGAATATTGTATCACAAGGTAAGAACACTTCTATAGGGGAACCTAAATAACTACCCAGTATAAACCATGGACGTATCACCATTTCCTTTCTGTTGTTGATTACTGTTCTTTTCTAGTTGTTGTGCACTTTCTACCAAAAAATGCTTTAAAGACTGTCACAGAATTTTAATCTTTACCATTTTATCTATTTCTATTCTATTGGAATGCTTTGGTGATAGAACGGTGCTTTGTGTCACAGTTGGTGGTAAGTGCAATGCATCTGCATAGAAGCAGTGGCAAATGTGCAGAGCACACCCTAATGGGAAACTCTTTCTGGGAACAAAGTTTTAAACCCATGGCTCCTTATGTAGGGCATCTTTGTATACCAGCCATTGCCCTTCAGTTAACATTCTCAAATTAGACAGATTAGATCATGTCAAGCCGTGTACACGAACTACAGTGCATGTTGCATTTGATCAGATCATCCTAAGAAAATGCAAGCACTCGTAACATCTGGGTGTTTTATCCCTCTACCCAAATACACCAGTCAGTTGCTACCAAACCATCTCTTGGTTGTGCACACTGTATTCTGTCCATCGTTCCGGCACCCATTTGGTTTGTTTTTAAGTGTATAGGTCGGCTTTAAGTTCTGAAATGCATGCTGTACTCTTAAGATATAATACAATCTGTTGTTTTGACTTGCCTATCTTTGGCGTCTTTGACAAATCTTCATGACATTTTTTGATGAAAAATGGCCCGGTGATTCTTGATGCGCATGGAAAGTTTCTGGGTGATCACTCAAGCGGGGGCCAAGAAAAGGGGGGCAAGGGAGGGGGGAACTGACAAAAAAGTCAGTTTCCCATGTTAATTCCCATAGGACTCCTTCCACGGGGACCCTGCAGGACCAAAAAGCGTTATTGTTATTTTTGGCAGGATCCGCAGATCCCCAGAATATAATAATCCACATTTGTAAAGTGTGAACAATCACCCGTAAGGGTCTCTAGGCGCTGGGGGGCCGTTGGGAAGATTAAGCAAGCTATTGCCTAGAGTCACATGGTGCTGGGCTAATCTGCCGCTGGGGATCGAACCGTGATCCCCAGATTCCGGGGTCAGTCGCCCTGGCCGCGGCGCTATGTATGTACGGGTGGGTGGGTGTGTATGTAGGTGGGTGGGTGTGTGTGTATGCAGGTGTATGCGTGCGTGTATGTGTGTATGCATGTAGGTGTGTATCTGTAAAACAAACAGTCTGTAATCGGTGCGCTCTATCTGCGGGTGCCAGTGTCTAGGTCAGACCGCGCCTCGCAACAATTTATTCAAACAAAAAGGGTCACCGCACTCCAGAAGTTGTGTTTAAATTAGGAAAGCTTTTTAGTAAAGCATAAATTCCGCCACCATTACCACCACCCACCAACGTTTCGACCAAGAAATGGTCTTTATCACGGTTGCGTGAGTCCTTTGTCAGTTTCACCCTTAAATAGTGTTCATTTGAATTGCCAGTTCTGATGCATTCTGGTCTTTGTATTTCCAAATTCTGGTACTAAACCTATGATAACTAAAAGTTGTTGGAAAACTCATAGGACATCGTGATTAATGAATTTCATCTGTGCCATTACAAAGAGACCTGTATATAATGCAGAATCAAGCAATGTGACTCAGTTTGGAAATAAAAAGACCAGAATGCATCAGAACTGGCAATTCAAATGAACACTAAGGTTGAAACTGACAAAGGGCTCACCTAACCGTGATAAAGACCATTTCTTGGCCGAAACGTTGGTGGGTGGTGGTAATGGTGGCGGAAATTTATGCTTTATGAAAAAGCTTTCTGAATTTAAACACAACTTCTGGAGTGTGTGTGTGTATGTGTGTGGCTGTTTGGAGGAGTACTGGAGTTCTATCAGGAATGAGGATGTGGGTCTTGTAGCGGGGCGGTTCTTGCGACTGCCCGCATGGTATCTGAATTCTCGCCAACAAGAAATGCCTTTCTTGCTAGCGGCCGGCCGGAAGGTTGTAGGCCCATATTTGTATAATTTTTGAGTCTTGTAATAAACGGTTTCAAAAAAAAAAAAAAAAAAAAAGAAATGCCTTTCTGACACCAGCTGGTAATTGGGCACCGCCGATGCGGTGAGGTGGCTTTGGCGCTATCAATTTTGCTGATGAGTCCCCTTCAACCCCGAGGTTGTGCTATCTTGGATTTTATTTTAAAGTTGGCCGCTATTTTCCGAATGCATGTGCCTTTGCCCTGAGACATTCTGGATACTGACCCTGCAGTAACATTTGGCTTTGATTACCGGTTATGCAGCTGCCTATCCAGTGGCATTATGGGAGTTGGAGTCCCGAGTGGGGTTGGGAGCACTGGCTCGATGGACTGTGGATTAAGAGTTCAATATTTGTCCAGTCTGGTGACCCAGAGAGGGGAATGTATTTATCCGGTCCCAGGGTCTTGTATTAATAAGAGCGTGACAATAACATTACGGCAGAACTCGAAGTGATCTAATAGTTTGGGTCAGAGGCCGGGCTGTTGCGAACTTATCAGCTTGGTAGAGCTTTCCGGGACATTGGCAGAGATTATGGGACATGAATAGAAATGTTTTGCAGCAGCGGCTTTTCAAATTGCTTTTTATATATCTGTTTTTATTAAAGCGCCACAGGATTTATGGTCTGGCTACAGAGTTTCAATACCCACAGTAATTCCCACTATGTATAACGTCTGATGTGATTTATATGCATAACTGTCCATGCAGTCTGAATTGTTGGTATTTTGGGCAACTACAATATATGCACTGTGTATAATAAGTTTTGAAGGTATACCTTTCCTGCATTTTGCTGACTTTCAGCTGCAGACAGCATGTATACGATGTTATTTTGTTGGAAAATGATTACATACACCATAGTATGTCTATGTTCACTCAGAAGTCCAGTGGGAGGGGCTATATAATACTTTTGTAAAACGGCGCCAAACCAGATTGACAAAGGCCTCTTGAGGCCGAAACGCATCTCTCCTTGTACTTGGGATTGAGGGCGACACCAACTAATAAAGATGCCGAATCCTGAACCACTTCGTGTCCATGTTTCCATACCATGGTGTCACTGTGGGAGGTGGATGTTTGGTTCGTGTGTGTGTAAAATATATATATATATATATATATATATATATATATATATATATATATATATTCGTACATCTTGTGGTGTAGGATTAGGCATCAAGGAGATAAGCAAGGGGGTGTGGCAGGTGGTTATCAACCTGCGTGTTTTTACCATATATAAATGAGAATTTCTAAAACTCATTGAATTTGCTTTAATTGTCGATATTTTCTTTTTTGTTAAGAAAAATGAACATAGTATTATTTATTTGGTGTTTTTTTTTCCCCTCCTTTCCTTTTGCAGTGATGACCTGTTCTCTCTTCCTTACTGTCCTGGCAAGACACTTGTTGTGGGTGCTTCCTACGTAGCTTTGGAGTGTGCCGGCTTTCTTGCTGGAATTGGTGTAGATGTAACCGTCATGGTGCGCTCCATCCTTCTGCGTGGCTTTGACCAAGAAATGGCAGAAAGAGCAGGTTCCTACATGGAAAAGCATGGTGTGAAATTCATTCGGAAATTTGTTCCAACTGCGGTAAGAATATATTTCTGAGACGTAGGTCTGAAGAGGTGGAGGTGTAGATGCAGATTAAATGCCTTCAAGGATTTCACAACTGCATTTTGCCTAGCAACGCAGTTCAGTTTCAACTGGCATATAGCCATTTTGTTATGCAATTGCAAAGTTTAAAAGTACAGTAGCAGATCAAAGTGCACAAAAAAGTGCATGCATGTATGCTTGTTTTGAATGACCCCTCTGATTTCTTTATACAGATTGAAAGGTTGGAAGAAGGCGCACCAGGGAAAATCAAAGTGGTGGCAAAGTCCACAGAGGGCCCAGACGTAATTGAAGGAGAATATAACACTGTAAGTTAAGTAATGTTGTGTTTTAGAAATCAAACAAATGTAGATTCAACTTGGTATCGAGTGTCCTTTATCCATATATAATGTTCACTGATATTTATGGGCTCCTTGTCTTTCTATATGGTTGTCTAAAGCATTTTTCTTTTTGAGGTTTTCAATAAACCAAACTTAATATTTGAGTGCACTTAAAAAAAAAAAAAAAAAAATTAAGTAGGGAAGAGAGCCTGCACTGTGCCGTGAGCCCTTTAGGCCCACTTTCCAGCCATTGATGGCACTGTTGTATTTGACTAGTTCATGTTGGGGTTTTTTTGTTTTTTGTTTTTTTTTCTGTGGTGTTGTCCTTCCCGAAATGTGAGCTCCCCCCCCAACCCCCCATTTCTTATTACATTTTCAAAAACCTAACTGAAAATCAACTTGTTCTGATGTGAGCTTTCAGTGAGCTTTTTTGCAAATTTCGCTGCTTGTTACAGAAGACTTATCTTAACTGTTCATAAAAAATGCACTAATTGTCAGCCCAAAAACGTGCATAAATAGGCAAAGCTTCTATGTAAAATGTGTAGTAAGGTTATTTATTACTTGGCTTGTCACCTCGTCAGTCCATTTGTCATGGTGTTTTCCTCTACGGAGATGCTTGTGTGTTCACTGTTCATGAACTTGCATGATTTGGTAGCAGCAGTCTTTGCCTCCCTTGGTTTTACCAGGGACTCGCTCTTTAGACAGGAGGGAGTGTTTTGTTGATGGGAGAGTTTGTAAGGAGAGTCTGTGGCGTTTGGGTGGAGGGCTGGCCAGCACCTCGGGGAACCTACCAAATTCATGCATTTTTGACAACTAGAGACCTCGACTTATGAGTGATGGAGCTTTCAATTCGCTACAGATGTCACAATTGTGGCGCTGGAAGTCTAGAATTTTAGGAAAACGGCTAAGGTCCTACGTTGTAATGTTCGCACATTAGTCCTGATAAAAACAGTACCCTACGTGTGTGCATAGGCCAAAAATTGTGACCCTCATTAAAACTTTGTTTATAAAGTAACATTTGGTCTGCTCCTGTCATTTACGAGAGGCCCTCCTAAACTTAAGGTAATGTTTTTATTGGTAGAAGTTTGGAAACACTGGGTGGTGGAAGTTTCAGAACTTTCTCACTCAGAAATCTAAAAAAATTCAGTGTTTACCCAGTTGACATCTGCAAGGCATTTTGAAAAAAAAAAAGTGGTGGTATCAACAAAATTCACATCATGCAGAACTCTTTGCTGTCTATTGTTCAGAAATATGAGGTTGATTGGTTTCCTTGGATGTGTTTGTTTTCCAGGAGCAGGGTGCGTTTTTGGGCTCCTTGCTGGAGTGCACAGCTGTGTTTTCACAGCAGTGTAGAGATTAATGTGGTTTAGATTTTTTCAAAGGTTGATCAAAAATGGTGTTTAGAATCTTGGTTGGGGCTCAGTTATGTGTGCGTGTCTGTGCCGTACCAAGGGTCTAGGTGCTGTCTGGATCTGGTGCTGCCTGGATCCAAACAGCATCTGGCTCATTGGGCGAAGAACTGTGTCCCTGTGCCATAAAAATAAAAAAATAAACTTTCCCTTTCGACCGGTGACATATAAATAATAGAAAAAAAATCCCCTTTCCCTTTGGCCAAACAACCCACTTTCCAGAAGTCTAGGTGCAGGGCACATAACAAGCCCTTATTTTCTCCTCATTAACAGTGCATATGAGGTTTAAAATCCTGGTTGGACCATAGCCTGGTATCCGATGGCGGTCCTGCATGGAATTTGGCAGGAGGGGCTGGCCGCCGGTGGGCTGTCATCTTTATTGCAGTAGCTCCATTAAACAAGCATTTGCAATGCAATAGGTCTCGCAGTTACACGAGTTAAAGCTATTGGCATTGTAAATGACAATGCCAATAGGCATTGTTATTTGCAATGTCAATAGCTCAAACTCGCGTAAATGCGAGACCTAATGCATTGCAAATGCTTGTTTGAATTTACACTCCGCCTAGGTATACACTTTCAACATGCAGTGTATTTATTCCCTGTACACTGACACCTCTATATATAAACTGCAGTTTCTTTTTACTGTCTCTCTTCCTCCACATGCACACCCTATGTCACCCCCGCCCCCAGCGTGAGAGGGCCTGAGTGCAGCTGTCGCTCTCACCCTGCTGACCTGACCCCGGACTCGTCGGGGTAAGCACAGCACAATGGAGCGGTAGTTGTCATGGCACAGCACCGTTCAGCTCCAGGTCTCGTGCAGGTAAAAACAAGGTGAGAATCGGAGTACTCACATCATCGAATAGCGTGCCCACGTTGGCCGTCACCAGCAGCATCCCGGTGCCCGAACATGCTCCCTTCACCGCCATCCTCCAGCAGACAACTCGGGCAGCAGACGCGGGGAGCCCGAGCAGCGCAATCCGCAGTACACTGCGGCTCTCTCCAGAGCAGCCTCAGTGCCGCCGGGGAGAGCCCTGGGGCTTCCAGGTGGGTGACCCCAAGGAGGGAGATCCCAGGAAGGGAGGGAGGCTCAAGGGGTAGGAGAACAGCCTGGGTGGTGCCAGATCTTGGAGTAGAGCAGCTGCGGTGCCCGCGGGTAGGGTCTGTCTGCGGGTCGAGGCTCTGGCTGCCCCTAGACGTCCCCAGCCGTGAAGTGCCTCCCGGAGCCAGGAAAGTTCAGCCCGCTCCTGCACCCGCAGCAGCCTGCACATTCCCTGCTCATCATTGCAAGTTTCTCTGGTCGTCGCTGCTCCTCATCGGGGGAGGAGGAATGGGCTGTGGGGGCGGAGCCTGCCCTGCACCAAGGAGAGCCCTTCCGTGGGAAAAGAACAAGCACCGGGGGCGCGCGCGGCCCTCTGTGCACGCACTGAACGGATCCGGCCTTCGCGGAGCGCGCGCCCGCACACATCCAGGGACACCGGTATCCTTCCCCTGGAGGTAGTGCACGTGACGTCACCACAGCTCTTAAGGGCACTGGCAAAGTGCTCGAGTAATCCCATTAGTGTTTGCTACTCGGAGCCTCGAGAGACAGCACTGACCTGTTCTCCTCAGTCAGGTACTTCTCTTCCCGGAGCTGCACACCCCGATACAGCCTTAGCTTATGCAACAAGAGCTGGTAAGTGGGGCATGCTGTACGTTTAAAGCGCGCCGCGCTTGGAGCGCACGTGTGCATTTAAAAAAAAAAATTGCATGTTGTACATTTAAAGCGCGACGCGCTTGGAGCGCATTTAAAAAAAAAAAATTACATGAGGCTGGTGTTGCATGTTGTATATTTAAAGCGCGACGCGCTTGGAGCGCATTTAAAAAAAATTACATGAGGCTGGTGAGGACGAAAGTGAAACTGCTTGCTGGCTTGCGAGGGAAGGGGGACAGGAGATGTGCACGCCGCGTGGCTGTAAGCGCGTACACCAACTCAAATCCGCCGAGAGCCTGCGCGTGCCCATCTCCTGTCCCCCTTCCGAGGCAAGTCAGCAACAATAGATCTCGCTGGCGATAGCAGCGCTTCGCGCAATTTCCCACCCAGAGAGATTAAGTGATTTGCATAGAATCACAGGATGTTGCGCACAGAGACTCAAACCAGATCCCCAGCTCGCAGTCAGCAGCTGTGGCCACTGCGCCACATCCTCTTCATGGAGCTCCTTCTTTCGTCCCGGAGGATGATTGATAAAAACAGGTCTTTACTGATCACATTGGCAAAACCAATGCATTGCCAATGCTTGTGTAACATGCTGTCACTGCCATCCCAGCTCTGCTTTCCATCCGTAGTGGATAAATAAAGTGCCTCTAGCGCCAACAGACAGTAAATGTGTCGCGCACGCTTTATGAAATGACCAGGTTTGTTACTATACTCGCGTTGGCTGATGCAGGTCATCGTTTCCAATTTTTGGAAGTTTGTCAAATATTTTTCTCATGAACAGCTGGACTGTTCATGAGCTCCCTAGGGTGGGGCGGGACACGGTTTCTTCAATCCAAAAAAAGGTGACTTGTTTATGAGTTTATCTAATGCCCAGAAGGTGGGTGTTGTAGGAGCCGTGCATTCCTGGACCATCCCTGGAAGCAGCGCCTTCATGAGGAAGGTGCACTTATCGGGGTGTGGCTGAGGGTAGAGTGCAGGAAAAATCCAATTATTCAGATGGGGAAAAATGTACACTTCTGAAACACAGATTAATCAGCCCAGCTGGTATCACTGCATAACGCGGGCGGCAGTGGTATGATCCTAACCAACCACAGAAGCCTTATGTCTAGGGTGATATGTGCATCTGCTCAGGATCAGGCAATGCGTCGGAGTAGAGTCAGGAGTCCAAACACAGACTCTTAACAGTTACAACAAGCACCAATCCGTAGAGAGCATCCATACCGTACGCTATGTTATGGAACATCCATACCGTACGCTATGTTATGGAACATCCATACCGTACGCTTTCTTATAGCTGCTGTTTTATTTGAACAGGGAACTGTTTCTTTGCGGTTTTCTCACGCATGGACCGGGACACTTGAAGGTTTGGAGGGGCGGAGCGTTGCACACTAATAATGCATGGGCTCAATGTTTGGACTACTTGTCTGTAAATCTGCCCTCTACAGATACTGGACTGTTAACAACGGTCATCTTGGTCTGAGCAGGCTTGACTCAGCCTTTCATCCATACGCACCAAAATCAGCTCTTTTCTTCGTCTCGGACTCCGACCCGCTCGTTATTCATCACATAGGCGAAGCCGATGCATTAGCAATGCCTGTTACTAGTGTGAACTCAACTTGCGTGTTTTGTGCTGAGAGGCGGGGCGCTTTGCTTCGTGGCGCCCACCGCTGAGGCTGTGTGCGGGATTAGAAACAGGTTTCATAAGGACGCCTTTCCGGTCTCCCCTCCAACCCGCCCACCGTGTTGTCTTTGTGGGAAGCCATTCCCCTGAAATGTGCCTGGCACGAATCCACCCCTATCGGCCTTGTAGAGGTACCAGTCTGCTCCTCCGAAGCCCTTCCGAGGGGACCCTGCCATGACTGACTTTACCCCACCCACACTTGTCCTTTCAATAAGAGTCTGGCATACAGGTAAACCTGACATGTGGCTGCCTGTCCCCCTGCCTTTATCGGGCACTAGCCTGGCACGTGGCTCACCCTGATCCCTGTAACTTGTAACGCAATGATTTGTAACTTGTAACGCAACGATCCTCACGTAAAGCGCTCTGATACCTACGGGTCTAGCCAGCGCTATATAAAACTCTTCAAATAAACAAATAAGTAAAGACTGGCCACCCTGTAGAGGCACTGGCCACTGTCCCAGCCCAGCTGTCCTTTCAGCAGCTCTACCCCAGCCACGCTGTCATTTAGAGAGTTTGCCGCATGACTTGCTCTGCCCCAGCCCAATTGTCTTTTTAGGAGGCAGGCTCCCATGACATTAGCACGGCTCCCTACTGGTCTTCAAGATGTATAAGCCTGCAGCCTGTCAGAGGCATCCACCTACCATGAAACTCACTGTGCCCCAGCCCTGCAAGCCGTTCCGAACCACTCTCCATCCACTAAAGGCCAGTGAGCTTTCACCGGAATATTTCCATTTTTATAATCTGTCCAATCAAAAGGGACCTAACCCCACCCTGTTGACCGTCATTTGCATAAGGCATTCATCCCAGGATGCACCTGTGCGGACCTCGCGTTTGGCTGCATTATTTATGAAAGAGTAGGAACGCGCGTGAGACTTTGACAACAGAGGAAATCCTCCGGGTAAATCGACAATTTAAGTAGAGCCCGAGAACAATATCTGTCGTGCGTCCCAGATCCCATCGTGTTACGAGAGAGGGCTGGGCAGAGAGAGAGAGCGGCAGCTGTCGCCGCTCAACAATCGGACGCGTTATTACTTTGAGGGTTCTCTGCTAGAGGTGAGTGTTGCCTGAGGGTGTCAGAGGCAGCCTAACGCCAAATGTAATGGAAAACTCAGAAGTCGGAGTGAATTAAGAGAAATATTCTGCCCGCTAGTGAAATGTGTTTTTTTTTGGACATTAAACACAGTAAAACAGCAGATTCACATCTGTACAAGGTCACACAATACACCTGCTACGGTCCTGCCAGGCGCATTTTAAAAAAAAATTACATGAGGCTGGTGAGGACGAAAGTGAAACTGCTTGCTGGCTTGCGAGGGAAGGGGGACAGGAGATGTGCACGCCACATGGCTGTAAGCGCGTACACCAACTCAAATCCGCCGAGAGCCTGCGCGTGCCCATCTCCTGTCCCCCTTCTGAGGCAAGTCAGCAACAATAGATCTCGCTGGCGATAGCAGCGCTTCGCGCTGCGTTCGCCAGGCGAGACCTAAAAATGTGGGGAACCACATGGAATGATTGAGAAGGTCTGAAACAATAGCTCTTCAATGGGCTTTTACCTTCATGATTAGCCCCAAAAATGTTTGTTTAAAATAAATAAAGTTCAGTGTGACCTGCCTGTTAAAGATATTGCAGCTGGACATGTCACCCCATGGTATCTTGTTTGCCAGAAAATCAGCCAGTAGCCAACCAACAAGTCTGCTGTCAACTAATTTAGTTCATAAGCAAACCAATTACTTTAGAATCGTGGTTTTTTTTTTTCTTTTTTTTTTTTTTAAACACAGTGCATGTGGGCAAGTGATTGTGATCCTTAATGTAGATCTATTGCATTATTGGGATGTTGGGCTAGCTTACTTCCTTAGTGAGTGTCAGATATCTCATGAATTGAGGATTCCATCTTTCCAAATATAGAGGTTTATTACATGAAGGTGAGAATTGACATGCTATTCCGCCCAGAAAATGTTTTATTTCTAAACAATTTTGAAAGGAGAGCATTTTAAGTGTGCCAACCTATTTCAAGTAATAGATTCTGGGATGGTGACCGTGCCTGCAGATATTCAGGGTTGAATACTAATGAAGATCCATAGTTATGTCCTTCCTCCATCTCTTTTGTCATCGGTGTTTTGAAGGATCTCTGGTGTGGGCTTCAGTACTATTCCTAAAACCACATTTTCTTCATATTAGTCTAGCAGTGCCTTCTTGATTCGCATCCTCTACAGCAGTGCTTTAAAGCTAGAGGCATGTCTGCCATTCTTTAAGTTGGTAAAACCAGTCTTTTTAAATTTGTTGGAAGTTAGGTTTCACTGGTAAGCTTCAGTAAGCGCCAGACTCCCTAGCCCAGGTTTCAAATTATACCAAAGAGGTATACTGCCTGCAGAGTACATATTCTACTATCCCGAAGGACATGCTCAATAACAATGATAATGGTGCAGCTGTCATCCTCTTTTAGATGGGAATACTGCCTACATCGAAATCCATATTTGAAATTTGCACAGGTTGGCATACCTGCCCCGCTTGAGGGAAGGTTGCTTATGGAAGAACTGGGGAACAAGGCCATCTCATACACTTAAAAAACCATCAACAATAATATCCCTGATACATTAGGCACAATGCAGGAGAAATTGGTGACTAATGTTGGGGAGATTGACGCTACTAACTGGCGGCCTTGATGAATCCCAGGGAAGTTGCAATAAGGGCAAGCCTCCGGCTGATACAGTTTATGGTCCTCCAATGGGTCCATTATGCTCAATCCTGGCTACATAGGATGGTGGGCGGCTTACCATGATGCGCTGTGTGGGGGTCTATTGGACACTTCTTGCATGCTCTGGAGTTGTCCCATCATCCAGAGATATTGGACAGAGGTTGTCCAAGAACTCCAGGATATCCCCGAGGTTGATATCCCACTTGACCCGAATTATGTTCTCTTTGCAATTCTGACTGAGATTGATGTCACGAGAGCCCAACTCCTGTTATGTTATTTTGGTCTGGTTGGGGAGAAGAGGGAGGTGGTCAGATGTCTGGGGGGGGGGGGGGATGTTCTCCGGTGATCCTGACCCTTCATGAATTGGGAAGAGGTGTATGGACATGTAAATGGCCACTGAGCATGTTTTAGAGTCTGGGACGGGGGTTCCCAAAAGTTTAGCCAAGTATGGGGACACTAGATGCGTTTTTTTTTATTTGGGACCCAAGCTGCTTGAGGTTGGCGACTTGTTACCGGGAATTGTGGATGCGGTGTCTGGATAGACTTGCACTCGTGGTGTACCAGGGGCTGCTTGATCTCCCATGTTGTGGAGTACTATAGTCATTGATTGCGTGTGTGTCGCTGGAGTTTTTCCTCCCCCTTCCTGATGCTTTATTAGTTTTAATGTCTTGGATGTCGCACGCTTTCTACTCTGTATTATATGCGTTTTGGAAGCACTGCTTTGGACGATTAAGAAGTTTGATTATTTTGTTTAGAAAATGCAAATAAAGATAGATAGATATATATATATATATATATATATATATATATATATATATATATATATATATATATATATACATACATACTAAAGGCGATACTGATTTAAAACTGGTTGTCTTTTTCCTGGTTTTTTGGGGTTGTAAAGTTTTGGGTGGTTTGCCACGTAGTCAGAACTTGGACTTATTTCGAGTTTGACTGGTAAACAAAAAGCTAACGGCAAACCAAGGTCAAGCACTTCCAGTCCATATGTAGCTGTGGTTTATAAGATGGTGCAGACTCTTCCAACACCCGCCGTCCAAGGGTGTTATGTCAAGATCAACAAATAGAAAGATTGGAAGGTGCACTCGTTTCGGAGTCAAAAAAAATGAAGTAAATCTTATTCCATACAAAAGTCCTTTTATTCAACCAGTTGTCCAAAACTGGCACACAGCCAACGCGTTTCGTTCCCAATTCTTTGCCAGTGGGAACTTCATCAGGGCTGTAACATTATAGATAAAAGACGACATAACACATAATATTGAACGAATAAAACAAACATAATACTAACATACATATATAATATTCATAGATGACCCAACAAAAAGACAACACCACAGATAAATCCATCAGCAAAACTAAACAGACAAACTCTGGTGTAGGAGAAATCACACCCAGAGGGTTGAATAATACAAACATCCTATGGGACAAAGAACGAGCAACAATATATGCATACATAAAAATAACATTTCAGAAGACGTAAAAACACAAAATGAAAACATATTTAAAGAACAATTAAGAAACATTTAAAAAACGACATAATACCACATTAAAAAACACATATATTCCAATAAGAACATATATACAGCAAGTCATTAAAGGGTAGGTACCTGATAATATGCTGGCCCACCTAACTAATGATGTGCCCTGCTCCGAAGCTTTATCAGAAACCCAAATCTCCTTCACTAGGTCAAAAGTCCATATTAATTGAGAGGTAAATTCAACTGGGTTCTAAGCATATCAAAAGAACTCGTATAGAAGATCTCACCTCCTGAATAGTTAATCCGCAAATTATTCAACCCTCTGGGTGTGATTTCTCCTACACCAGAGTTTGTCTGTTTAGTTTTGCTGATGGATTTATCTGTGGTGTTGTCTTTTTGTTGGGTCATCTATGAATATTATATATGTATGTTAGTATTATTATGTTTGTTTTATTCGTTCAATATTATGTGTTATTTATGTCGTCTTTTATCTATAATGTTACAGCCCTGATGAAGTTCCCACTGGCAAAGAATTGGGAACGAAACGCGTTGGCTGTGTGCCAGTTTTGGACAACTTGTTGAATAAAAGGACTTTTGTATGGAATAAGAGATTTACTTCATTTTTTTGACTCCGAAACGAGTGCACCTTCCAATCTTTCTATTTGTTGATCGCGTTTGACTGGTGTCTGCTGTACTAAGATTTGTGATATCAGGTGGCATTCTAAATACAGCAGATAGGACATATACTACATTTTGGTCAAACTCCCAAGTAATTCCCTTCATCTCCTTTTGAGCTGTTTATGTAATAACTCTCATGTCTTGCTATTGTGGAGAATACATTACTCCAGACATATTGAGACGCAGTAGCTACTGAAAGTTGAGCTGTGCTCATGTGGCATGTCCACTTTAAGTTCTAATGAAAGAGAGGGACCCCTTGAGACCAAAAGAATAGGGTACAATAAAACTATATCAACAAGGCGATTTCCTTTGGGCTATCCTATAAGAAAAATAACTACTAGTCGCACCCACTCGTAATGGCCTAGACCACGCAATCTCTAAACCACTCCACATACACCATACACACAAGGGAGGTATAATAGTAAGCCCAATGTCACAAGAAATGTATAAAAATAGATCTAGTTATTGATCATTGTATCAAAAAAATGCACATTATTTCTAAAGTTAAGAACAATATAAAACCATATTAAGAACTTTGTTGTAGTACTAAATTAAAAACAAGACGGCATATAACTCACACATGGTTGGTAATATTCATATATGATCTGGCCCAACTGATCAATACCTAACAGACACAATAAAAAAAACCTATACATATTAACAGAGTACACATAAAAGACAGTACACTTTGTCATTGACAAATTACACATCCCTCATGAAATAATGTGAAGCACTAGAACCCGATACCACAAAGTTAATTATTAATCTCTGGTTCCAGCCTTTTTGACTGATTGTGTCATGTAGCGTTGACTTGTTTCGATGAAAGAAATTGTAGCACAATCTTTTTCAAGACTGTATCTGAGTCTTGGTCAAATGATTTTTTGGAGAAAACTAGAATAAAAATACCTTAATGTTAACATACATATATTTGGCTATCCATCAACCACTGTTTCACTTCATTCAAATCGCAAAGCATCATAAGCGTGTATCAAGCGATACTGCTAGCACATTTTATGATGTACGCATTTCTATGTTAAAAAAAATAAAGGGGCGGGCTTATAAAAATTGGAACCAGAGAAATTAATATTAATAAACCATTAAATACAGACTTCCTTTCTCCAATTATCACCATCCCCCTGGGCTTCACATTATACCCCTCTATATCCATACACTCTCCCTGGAGACACTAGACACAAACCCCCAATTATAGGGCGCTCACTCGCATCTAGGACCGAATTGTCCCGATCTTATTGTCCTAATGGACGCTTATTCTTTCGCTATGCTCACCCTTTTGTTTCCTGATTAGATAAAGGGTAAGACCTTTCTTTGTTTTATTCTCTTGACATTTTTTGTGGGAGAATAGCTTGGAGAGTAGAAAACTCCATCCATCTTGGATGTGTCCTGTCCTGTAATTACAGGGACGTGTCTGTAAATACAGATGTGATCTAATTAAATATAGATAGTAATAATTTTCAGGGCCTAAGACTCTATATTATCTATTGCCCATAGTTATACCAAACACGGTCATGGTTCTAAATGAGGTTAATCCCTCACCTTTGTCTCTATTCCAATAGAACAAGAATAATTTGTTATGCATGTCCACTTTGACCACGTGGTCAGGTAATTATTTTCAGGTTTCCACAATGTTTTCAGTGTTCCTCGATCAGCAAGTCTTTGGCCCAGAGTTGAGGCCAGTATGTCTGCACGCTTCCTTATTTTCAGTACTGTGGCACTGGTTGACTTCTCTATCCATTTTCATGGGAAAGTAGCACTTACGCTAAACTTATGTTTTTACAGGGAATTTCCAAAATCAGCCTTTTTACTAATTTCTAAATTTTAGGAAGTCTTTGTGGAGGGCATTTTTAAAAGTGCATTCATGGTATCTATCCTCTGGTAACTATCATTTACAGTTTCAGAATATCAAACCGTGACCCTTCATAAATCTATTTTAAATGTACCATTAAACTGTAGCCACATCGTTCTAAATCTGCTCACTTGCATTTTATTAATTTGTGCCTGATACAAGACTTGCTACCATGGTTACTTACACGGGAATCCGTTTTATAACCTGACATTTGCAGATATCCCGCCCCCCCCGAAAAATAACTTATCTGTGCAGACTTCTTAATCTTGTATGTCTAAAGCCCATAAAAGTGAAACTTTGCCTATGTAGGAAGCACATATATACAACTTTGTGTTGCAGGTTGCTAATAGTGTGAAATAAAACTTGGACTGAGATGTTCACACTATCTGTGCCTAATAAAAAAGGGCTTGAGCTTAAACCGGTCTCAAACTATCCCCATGATAAAAACTGTTTTATTTGTGAGCAAGTGTAATGTAATATAATATATTTTTTGTTGTTATTAATTAGGTTTTGATAGCCGTTGGCCGTGATGCCTGCACTAGGAACATTGGCCTGGACAAGATTGGTGTTGAAATCAATGAGAAGTAAGTATTGTGTTTTTCCATCCTTTGCATGAATGAGTACATTTTCCTTGTTATGGTATTAATGTGTTCTGAGTTAAGTTTTCTGAAACTAACTGCGCAATCATGTTAACCAACTTTGAAATAACATCTCCTATTTAAAATATTGAAGAAACAGTTTGACTTTGAATGTGTGAGAAATCTGAGCTATGGGGACAGTTACCCCAAGCCTTTACTTGGCCCACACAACGACCAACCACTCTGACTCCTGAAAGTATCCTTATTTCTGTGATCAATCCGTGCGCTCTATTGACCGCTTGGCGTATGCTGCAAGGCTTTCCCCAAAGAGATGCTTGTGTTACATATACAACAAACTAAAAGTTATTTTAAATTTCAAAAGTATGTTGAACAGCGAAAATCTTGCTGATTAAAAGCCACAAAAATGAAGACCATCAGATATAGGGTTCAGATGTTACAAACTAACGTTTCATTAAAATCTGCGGTTTTGATCAAATGAACATTGGTAGGCTGGGACGTGCACATCCTTCGTGACCGCCTCGCAATGGACTGTGACGACATGCTTCATTCAGTCGTTTTTTCTTTTTTTCTTTCCATCATCAGGATTACAAACTTTTCTGGATTTTCAGAGCAGCAAGGCTGAAAGCTGTAGCAGAGAATAACTTCAGGAGTTTGCTTGGGTCTATTAAGGATATGCCGCAGCTTTGTGTCAAAAAGCTCCAAGCCAGTGCTTCTTTCTTTTTAAGTTCAAACACATTTTAGCGGCCCACCTAGTTTTAATGGGGGTGGTATAAGTCTCTTATTTTTTTTATTTTTTATGTAACTAAAGCTTCATATGGCAGTTCCCTGTCGTTTGCACACAGCACATACTCCATTGAAGTAGCCACTTCTAAATTTGCACATACATATTGTGTGTGGAAATCTGATATCAGTGAATACTTATCATTTGAAAGTGTCTGGATTGGTTTTGATCTATTAAAATCGATGCTGCCATCACACTACTGAATTACAATTTATGTGCTTCAATATTGCTTTCCGGGCTCTCTATGCGACCTGTTAATTTACAAGTATTTACACTTTCTTGTATGATACAAAAAATGGCATCCTACAGCCTTTCCTTTCTCGCACACACTGTACCCCTGCAAGATTGTCATAGTTTAGCTTACTTTTCATTCTCTGCAAAGTGAGAGGAGATTGTAAATACCAATTCCCTTGTTAAAAAATAAATAGCAATTTGTCTGAAGACCTACTCTGGCATTATACCTCTGTCTTTGAAGCGCAGCAAATGTGACAAGATAAACACAGAATTTAAAGACACCTTTATTAATTGCTTGGACTTACATGACCCACCAAAAAATAGGCTCGCGAACCAGTTTGGGAAACCCTGCTCCAAGCAGACAAACCACTATGCGGATGATGAAAGTTGTGGTGTTTTGCTGGGTTTTGGATCTCCAATGTTTGATAAAACAAATGCATGATTTAGATGGCCTTGCAGAGTCGTAAATTGGTGGTTGTTCTAACAGCACTGGCTCTTCCGTGAAGTAAATTGTATGGTAGGGAGTATTCATTGAACCACAGTACAGCCAGACCACCAGTACTGGAGGTTAATAATACCTTACTGCTGTGAGTTAATCGGTTAAAACTGGAGTTGTTCGGAAGTAGCTTCATAGACCAGACATACTTACCCAAAGCTTCCTGTTTGTTCTCTCGCTATCACAAGCATTAGTGCCTACTTTTAAACATCACCTATGAAAGTATTGGCTTTAGAGGACCCGAAGATCTTCAGTTTGCCATGGCCAATACTGATGTAACAAACCTCCTGTTGCTCTGTTGTCTGCCTGATTTCGGACTTCTCGTTTTAGGATTGGCTGAGGATGAGTGTCCAATAAGACTCTAACCAGAATCATTCTGCCTACTGCCAACATTGCAAATATAATCTCCATTTGGAACTTAAAGCTCCCAAAATGTTTGTGGAATGCTTAACAGGACCTTGATTCGCACTCTAGTTGTGGATGACCTGCTCACTCCAGTTTGGGTCAAGTTACTAAATTATTATTATTATTTTATATATATATATATATATATATATATATATATATATATTTATATTTTCCAAACGACCAAGTTTCTAAAGTCTATGGCCCGTAGACAGGTGGCAAGTCAAACCGGGCAGGTCTCCCGGTGAATGTCACACGCTGCAAACTTCTTCAAAGAAGGACTCGCACTCAGGGAAAACCAAGATTTATTCACCACGGTAACGCGTTTCGACAGACAAGCTGTCTTGCTTACACAAAGTCGTGTACATTTCAAAGGAATCTTTATAGGTACAAACATGAAAGAAAGACTACTGTTTGTCAAATGGTCTCGACCTGCAAATGTGGCGGCCATGTCTGAATGTCAAAAAACAAATAATACGTTATGTTATACTCAATAGATCAGTTGGTATTGACAATACAGACACACATTGAATGTAAAACATGTGTATAATTATATTTTGTTATTGTAGACCTGTAGTCCTATGTCTGTAATCATATTGCATCAAACGTGAATCTGAGCGAATCAGTGTAATTACTATAAACGGCAAATAGTGCTCGAAAAAATCATGATAAACACCCAGATCACATGCAGTCAGGCGATCAAACTTACATCTTAAGCGGGGATGAATCAGACTTTATACCCTTTGTTTTTACATAAATATGCTGGCGGCATAGTGCCCCTAATATATTAGGCTGATAACCCACTAAATAAAATATATTTCTAACGAACTCAGAGTGTGCCTGACTTAATAATATATTACAGCGGACTGTTAAATCTTGACAAATGAACCATGGTTTTAAACAAACATAAGTAGTACGAAGATCTAACAGTTTTTTTTTAAAGATTCAAGAAATGCAAGGAAGAAACAATTGATATAGTGCACATCACAACGATTCGGATAAGAAAAAAATGATCTTATCTGGGAAAGACCCATGGGACGCGGAAGAAAAGGGTAGGGTAGCTGGAACGGATGGAACAGTCCACAACTGGAATAACCCTTCCTTTCTTCCTGTATAAAAAATATCAAACATGAAAGAAAAAGTGTGTAAAATCACTTATTAAAATATATAGGCACATACTATTACATCATAGTAAGTACTTCAATATAAAAGCAACATCAGTATGAATGCTAGCAGCTATATGCACAGACAGCTAAAGTATACTAAAAGGACTAGTTATCCCGTAGATGGGTATTCAATTATTCATCAAGATTGTGCCCCTTAGGATACTTAGTTTCCAGTTCAATGATCCATCTAGATTCTCTTTTCCGTAACATTAGAGTTCTGTTGCCTCCCCTGGGACCAGTATGTACTTGGTCAATCACAAAATAGCTGAGTAGCGAGCTATTTGATAGGTGGAACAATTCAAAGTGTCTGGCAATGGGATAATGGGTATCTTTTTTGTTTATGGCTCGCATGTGTTCCAACACACGTTTCTTAGCCATCAATGTAGTGCTTCCCACATACCACATTTGACATGGACATACCAAGACATAAACACAGTATGTAGAACTACACGTTAGAAATTGTTTAATACTCTTAGGGGACCTATGACCTGGAATTTGTACAGTTTTTTTCATGCTACTGTTACGACAGGCTTTGCAGTGCCCGCAAGGGAAAAAACCTTTTAGATTATGTTCACTTGAGGGTTTCCTAGATGTAATGTCGTTATGTATTAAGATATCTCTGTTACGACCTTTTCTGTAGGTAATTCTAGGTCTACGCTCCATTGTTTTGCCTATGATGGAATCGCTGGTCAGAATGTCCCATTTGTCAGCCAGTATTTTGTGTATTTGGTTGGAGTTAGTGTTATAGGTAAGAATTACTCTACCTGTTTCTTGGATATTGTCATTTTTGTCAGAGCTTGTTTGTGTCTGGGGGTTTAATGTCTGAGTACGGTCAATTTGATCTACTCTTTTGATGGCTCTTTGGATTACCCAAGCAGGGTAGCCTCTGTCTTTGAATCTTTGAATCATAATTTCGTTTTCTTTTTCAAATGCGGCAATGGTACTACAATTTCTTCGTGCCCTGAGCAGCTCACCAAACGGGATACTCCACTTGAGAGTTTCGGGGTGGCTGCTAAGGGCATGAAGAAGAGTGTTACCAGCTGTTGTTTTGTGAAATAAACTGGTTTGCAGTGTGTTGACCTGAGGTGTTATTACAAGGTCCAAAAACTCAACTGACTGTCTACTCATATTGCTTGTCAGGACAATATTCTTGTTGTTGTTATTAAGTTTGTCAATCAATTCGGCAGCTTGTTGTTCGGTGTCAGACCAGATGAGAAAAAGGTCATCAATATATCGAAGCCATAATTTGACCTTTGAGAGATATTGATAAAGTGTGGTATCTAATTTGATGTCCTCCTCCCATTTACCCAGGAAAAGATTGGCAAAGCTAGGGGCAAAACATGTCCCCATCGCCGTACCTTTAATTTGTTTGTACATAATACCATTGAACATAAAAATATTGCTGGTAAGACAGAGTGACATCATCTCCAGCAACATGTTAGTATGTTCAAGGTATTGAATGGGTCTGGTCTTCAGAAAGTGATGACATGACTTGACACCTTCGGTTTGATCTATGATAGTATAGAGTGAGTTAACGTCTAGCGTTATCATAAGATCATTAGGTTGCCAGGTGACATGTCGAAGTTTAGCTAAAAAATCGGTGGTATCTTTTACATGGGAAGGGAGTTCAGTAACATACTCACGTAAGAAGTGATCCACATACTTGGATACATTTTCAAAGGCACTTCCTATTGAGGAGACAATAGGCCTCCCAGGTGGTACTGTAGGGTTTTTGTGGATCTTTGGCAAAAGATATAGGATAGATAGTTTGGGATAGTCTCGTTTGAGAAAACAATATTCTTCCCACGTTAACCTTTTTCCTCCCATTCTTTTAGTTTTTCCCAAATATTACAAATGCGGACATTATACATTTCCATATTGGCCTTCATATAGAAGTGGTGATCATTCAATTGTCTTTCCGCCTCCAATATATATTTATCTTTTTCCCAGAGGACAATGTTGCCACCTTTATCCGCTGGGCGGATGACAATGTTAGTATCGTTGGCAAGTTCGGTCAAAAAAATCTTTTTGTTTACTGGAAAGATTAGATTGGATGCGGTTGTTTGTTTTATGTTTCAGTTTCAATAGGGCTTGGGTGACCACCTCCTGGAAAGTATCGATGTTATCGTGAGGAAGGTTGGGATAAAAGATCGATCGAGGTTTAAATTTGGTAGAGGTAATAGAGTCAGTGGGAATATCAAGCTCCCATTCCTGATTATCCATAGGAGATAGGGGGTCAAGTTCAGTTGCGAGATCCTGTATCATGTGCAACATTTGGGCATCAGCAATAGTTACATTGGAAAAGGGTTGATTCATAGTGGTGTCTCCGTCTCTGGATAGTGTATTAGAAATATCCTTTTTGTACAAGGCATGCCATTTTTTTAGTCTTACTTTTCTAATGAATTTGTACAGATCAATCCGTGTATCCGCATAATTAAAAGTTTCTGAGGGACAAAAGGTTAATCCCAGACACAGTGTACTTTTTTCGGAGAATGTTAATTTTCTCTTACTCAGATTAACAATTGTTTTATTTACCGTGTCGTGATCCATTATTGTTTGCCTTTGGAGCCACGTATCTCGTTTCCCATGGGCTCTCTTGCATTGCTCTTTTGTTTGTCTCTGTTTTCGTCGCTTCCGTCTCGGTTTGCTCCTCCCCTCCCTCTGCCTCTTCCCCGGCCTCTCCCACGTTGTTTTCCTCTGTTTGGTGTTGATTGTGGGGTTGTTCTCGGTGTCTGACGGCCTTTTCTCAAGACCCGGAACTCGTCTAAAAAAGTGGCAGTTTTTAAGGTGATCGGTCTTTCAGAAATCGAGCTCACTGTGGAGATTGAGGTGTCATTGTCTGATCCACTTGTTTCAGCAGTGGGGTTCTCCGCTTCTGTTATTGGAGGTTCCATTGTTTCCTTTGGTTGTGGTAGATTTTCATATAAGTGGTCGTATTTGTGACTATATGTTAAAGTGCGACTAGACTCATAGTCTACACAGTCTCTGTGCAATTTGCGTTGCTTCCGGTTTTTTATATCTTCCTCATGTTGTTGCAGTTTGATTGTTAAATCTTTCATGAATTTGTTGATTAGGTCTTGTTCTTTGTTTTTTGATAATTCGTCTTCCAATGTTTTTATTTCCGACAGAATTGTTTCTCTGTCTTCCCAAGCATATTTTATCAGAATATTTAGCATGGTTCGGGAGCTGTTGGCTGAATTCTCTTGCCAATCCTGCAACATCCTAGGGTTTAAGGATTCATATGAAGGCATGATATAAATACGGAGGCCTCTAGGAACCATTTGTTTGTCCACATAGTCCTGTAGTGAGACTGCTTCCCACCATTTTGCTGTTTCTGATTTTTTAAGTTTCTCCAATCTCCTTAGTTTCGCATTGAGTGAGACATCTGTTGAGTTTTGTCTCGTGCTGGTTCCTGTGCCCGGCGCCCGTGCAAGCAGCGTGGCTGCTGCTGCACGCCGTTCAGCTTCTGCATTCATTCTGTGTTTATCGATGAATCCTTATATGTGCATATATAGGATCCAAAAAGAATCGTTGTGTACTTTGAAGGGATACTCTCCCTTTGTTTACTTGGTTAAACCCCCCTCCACATACTTGGAGGTTCCTGTTGCCGATGATTCTACTTGTGCTCAGGTTGCCGATCAATATAGGCGCACAGTTCCTATTCTTTCTGCTGCATAAATCAGGGGTCGTGTCTCCTAAAAAGCGGTATGGCGGGCGGGGGACCGGGCGCGTCTGCTCCCAAACGTACTCCCGCCCCTCCTGTTAGTTACCCCGTCTCACGCTCCCCAGAACCCGGGCATAGGAGACACTCACCGTGAGATATGTGCGTAGATCTGTAGGTCCTGAGAAATCCGTAGGTATTACTTATCGTATTGAGTGACGGCCGGCCGGTAGACTTTTCCGTATTATGACTTTCCAAACGACCAAGTTTCCAAAGTCTATGGCCCGTAGACAGGTGGCAAGTCAAACCGGGCAGGTCTCCCGGTGAATGTCACACGCTGCAAACTTCTTCAAAGAAGGACTCTCACTCAGGGAAAACCAGGATTTATTCACCACGGTAACGCGTTTCGACAGACAAGCTGTCTTGCTCACACAAAGTCGTGTACATTTCAAAGGAATCTTTATAGGTACAAACATGAAAGAAAGACTACTGTTTGTCAAATGGTCTCGACCTGCAAATGTGGCGGCCATGTCTGAATGTCAAAAAACAAATACGTTATATGTTATACTCAATAGATCAGTTGGTATTGACAATACAGACACACATTGAATGTAAAACATGTGTATAATTATATTTTGTTATTGTAGACCTGTAGTCCTATGTCTGTAATCATATTGCATCAAACGTGAATCTGAGCGAATCAGTGTAATTACTATAAACGGCAAATAGTGCTCGAAAAAATCATGATAAACACCCAGATCACATGCAGTCAGGCGATCAAACTTACATCTTAAGCGGGGATGAATCAGACTTTATACCCTTTGTTTGACATAGGACTATAGGTCTACAATAACAAAATATAATTATACAAATGTTTTACATTCAATGTGTGTCTGTATTGTCAATACCAACTGATCTATTGAGTATAACATATAACGTATTTGTTTTTTGACATTCCGACATGGCCGCCACATTTGCAGGTCGAGACCATTTGACAAACAGTAGTCTTTCTTTCATGTTTGTACCTATAAAGATTCCTTTGAAATGTACACGACTTTGTGTGAGCAAGACAGCTTGTCTGTCGAAACGCGTTACCGTGGTGAATAAATCTTGGTTTTCCCTGAGTGCGAGTCCTTCTTTGAAGAAGTTTGCGGCGTGTGTGATATATACATATATATATATATATATATATATATATATATATATATATATATATATATATATATATATATATATAATTTGCATTTCTATACAATACTCAAATTACACTTTAGAAATACAAGAACAACGTTTTGTAACAAGAAACCTCACTTGGTGTGGTCTTAAGACTGCCTCTATGGCCCACAGTATTTGCTTTATTAAATGTATATATTTTATAAACGATTATCCATAAATGTTATGAATAGCACTATCCTTTCAAAAGTAAATGTATACATTTGATTCATGTTATGCAAAGGAAATGTGCTGTGCAGCATAGCTGCAAGGAACATGTATTTTTATAAATAACATTGTGCTTTAACGTTCAAGTGGGGGAAAGGTTTTCTTTCTCCCTACGCTTCAATAAATGAGCAAACACGTTTTGATTTTTATGAAATACCAAAGTGACAAGTATTGCAACCTTGGACTTATTGTATAGAGCACGTCTAAGGCCTGCTTAGAAGCAGTTTAATAGAAGTAAGATTTTTGAAGAAGAAAAACACCCTTGTTGCTCAGGATGCTTAGCAGCATGGCTCAAGGATCTATCTTTGATTTAACTAACTAAAGCGTGGAATAAAACGTGTTGCACAAAGTATCTGTTCTACAAAAACAGAGCAGGAGAAGGAATAGCCAGGTTTTGTGTTTTTTAACCTGCAGATTCTATTGCGCTGTAAAGTTATTACAGTTGAGCGGCTAGGTCATTTCTTACAGTAGACCAGTGTGGTCACAAGTGGAATGTAACAAGGAAATTAGAGTGACTCTTATACAAGGATTGCAGGCTCCCTTGCATCATGGTATAATCTAATACAGTAATATGATGACTAGAATTGGCATGAGGAATAGGGTACAGTATAAATAAAACTGTGGGCTTTTTGTATTTTCTAAAATAATACTGGAAAGGGCCAACTTGTGAAATTACTGAGCCTGCCGATGTCATTCGCTCGTTATGTATGGGTATGTTAATAGCCTGTCTGAGATGAAGTTTCTGCCAGACTAATTGTGCTTGTAAATTGAATCCTGTTCCTTTAACTTAGTGATTCAGCAGTTTTGCTAATGTGCAATGAGTGACTCAGCCGGTGTTGCAATGAGATTAATAGAGACTCACACAGAGCACTTTCCTAAGGAATGCATCCTCTTGTACTAAATCTTTTAGTGGCTCTTGAAGAGTACTTGACGAAATTGAATTGAAGGCTACTTTCATAGATCTGTTCTTGCCCAGCTGTTCAGCATAATGTTGTCCAGTTTCTGTGAATTATTGAGAAACATTCGGAGTCTTTGTGCCCTCTGCCTAAATAGCAGGTCCTTGTTCACATGGAAGGCCTTTTTCAAGTTGTGGCTGTTCTATAACTAACATTTTGTATATTTTCTCTTTGTATTTACGTTCCAAATTATATTTTTGTGAACACTATGATGGTCTCCATTTTTAGTTCGCTTATTTCTGCTCGATTACCTGCCTGAAGGCTGTTATCTGTAATGGAACTTGTGGCATTCGCAACTGCCCTCAAAAAATGCTGAGTTCATCATGGCTGGCCACTGCCTAAGTTGACGTGTTTTGTCCTTAACATGGCTCTTTACACAGTTAGTCATGGATAGATCTGACATACATTTTGCTATGTTATTTAGGTCTGGTGAGAGATACAGTGACACCCATTCCAGTTTTAGATTGAAACCATGAGCTTAAATTTGATTTAATTTGTATAGCCTGACGTATGCCCTAAGGTGTCTGCCTGTAAAGTGAAAAGAAATAGCAGATAAAGCTACAAGGCGAGGGTAAACAGCAAGATTTTAGTGACTTTCTAAAAACCAGATAGTTGGATATATGCCTTAGCTCAGTGGTTCCCAAACTGGGGTCCGTGGACCCCCAAGGGTCTGTGACACATTCCCAGGGGGTCCTCAGGCTGCAGTTTTAAAAGCACTGCAAAGTTCCTTGTATAATCAGCAGTTTTTGAGCAGCAATAAAAGTATCTAGATAACTTCGGTGATTAATGTACCTGCTGGCTTGAGATCCGGGTTTTGTCCAGTGGCCGCTTTGACTCATCTTAGGAAGCCCAGGTGGTTAATATTCCTGCTGCAGAAATGTCTACCATGCATTTAAAAAAAAAAACTATTTTGTTTTGTGCATAGCTCAGTGGGTTCCTGCTTTTGCCACAGAGACTCTTTTGTTATTGTGCAGTTCACAAGTATCTATCATCATCTAGCACAATGAGCTATGAACTGCCATCAAACAGCTGCATGCAAACTGCATGGTACAAGTTAGTAAGTAATGCTTTTCCCAGTCTTTCTTTATCCTGATGCTGCTAAAAAGGTTTGTTTGGCTAGAAATAAACCTTATTATTAAAGTCAACGCTAACCCCTCTGTTATGAATCCTTAGTTTGTTCTTCTCCAGACCAAGCACTCTTTAAAAAATGCCTACCAGGACGGATGACCTGTAGAATCCTACACCTTGTAGTTCCCTTTGCCTTATGTAACATTTTCTATCAATTGATTTACACATGTATGATTCATTGTTTGTGTGTGATGTAAAGTGTTCTGACACCCTACAGTGGTATGGTGCAATACAACAAATTAAATACATGTCACAGTGGGGCTATGGAGAGATGAGAAGCACTGCTGGAGGGCAGTAGTGAGGGAATCATTGAAGATTGTCAATCATTAAAGATTGACATAAGGATGTTGTATCCTGGTGCATAGTAAGGTCATTTAATATGCTTTAAAAGCTAAAACAATTCAATATGTAATGACAAATGTGTTGTAAAATGCACCATTTACCCCCAAATTTTCTTGGGGGAGAGGCCCCAAGAGCCCCCCTTATAGTGGTCAGGCTCACTCGTTGCACTTGGTGTACACCATACGGGGACTGATCTTACAACATTTGCCAGAGCAGCTTTAAGTTTCCAGTCAAGCCGTGGCAGGAGCAGGATCCTCTGGCTGCAAAATAAAACCAAACAATGAAAAGTTAGTCGCGAGATGAAGCACCAACCTTCCCATTAGGATTTTCAAATTTTGCAAATGGGTTTAATATAAAAATAATAATCTTTAGTAATTCAAGTCTAGTCTTTGATGTGCACACGTGCTTTTTTTTCGAATTAGTTTTAATTTTTGACATTTAAATCATACAAATTGCCTGGGGATCCACAGCTTTCTGTAGTGAATCAGTGGGGGTCCTCAGGAGTTTAAAGTTTGGGAACCACTGCCTTAGATAATCTGGAATCTGTTTCCAGAGGAGAGTGGTAGCATATGAAAGCTTCAACCTCCCAGGGAGGCTTTGGAGATGAAAGGAGCAGACCCTTTTTAGCTGAGGCTGATCTCTGAGATCTGTTTGGGATGTACCACAAGACTTTGTTTTCTGAGAGACTGGGACATTGTGGAAAAGTGATTTATGAGATGTACAGAGCGCCTTAAAGGCAACTCAATTTAAAAATGAAAAAAAAACATTTTAATGGGCTAGCCAATGTAGATCTTGCCTTGAAAAGAGGTTCAAATTTGTTTTCTTTATCAGAAGCTAAACTGCTGATTTTTGCAATCTGTTTGACAGTATTACATGAGTCTAACTTTGAATGCTCCAGGGAAGTAACCACTGTCTTCAACAGGTCAAAGGGAAAAGTTTCTTTAACATTTTTAAGGATGGAAACCTGAGTAGGTCAAGATATTGGCTTGATCCCTAAAAGAGAGATTGGAGTCCAACATTATTCCAAGATTTCTCGTTTTGACCACAGGGATTGGAAGGGGGCCAAGGACCTGTGGCAGCCAGGAGTTATTCCAAAAGGATGTATCAACTGAAAAGGAGAACCTCTATCTTTTTCAGAATTCAATTTCAGACTATGGGAGCTCCTCCAGTTAAAGATTGCACTCGTACAGTTGTTAAAACGAGATGACACCTCATCAATATCATTTTTATGGGAGCAATGATTTGAGTGTCGTCAGCATAAGACACTGTGGAAAAACCGAATGACCTAATGAGATCCATAAGGGGGGCCACATAAATATTAAATGAAGTAGGGCTTAAAGACAAGCCTTGTGGAACACCGCAAGGCAGCGAGAAGGGCTTAGAGCTGAAGTCTCCAAAGTTAACCGTTGGCTTCCTATCGTCCAGGAAGAAGCCGAGTAAATGGAGGGCAGGGATTTGAAACCTTATCTCCTTCAATTGCTGTTTCATAATCTCATGACTTGGTGTCAAAGGCTGCAGGTAGGTCCAAATGGACCACCACAGCCTTATCCCCTTGATCAAGGATTGCCCTAACCTCTTCAGATACTGTGACAGCGCAGATTTGGTATTGTGGGCTTCCCTAATGCCCAACTGGAAGTTATCCAGAATGCCATTTAGATCCCAAAAAAAAGTAGTAAGAGTGGTGTTAAGATGTCTTTCTAGAACTTTAGCTAGGAATGAGAAATTTCCTAGCTAACGTAACGGAAAGTTTCAATTCTATTAAGGACTCTGAGGCGAGGATTATGCTCTATCTTTCTTTAATTTCAATAGCAGCACTTCAAAGTTAACAAAAAACCACTGTTCCCATGAACCATAGGGAACATAATACAAAACAATAGAGTGACATGGGTAGACAGTCCGACATCCATGCACCAATCACAGGGCTCCTGGAGGTATGTAGTCCTCTGTTTTTATCCATTCCTCCTCTTTCGATGCTGTAGGCCAGCCAGTCCCAGAACCTCACGAATCTTGTTTGCCAGAATCGTCTGCGGAAGCAAAGGACAGCGTAAGCGATAACCTTGGTTAAGGCTTAGTCCTGCAAGGAAGGAATTCCAGTACAGACATTCAATAGGTACAAGCAAAAAACAACCACAGAAGACCTGTTACTTACCCCAGTACGAGGGTGGGAAAGGTATCCCAGCACTGATACCCTGGGCGGGATAATCCTCGCCTCCGAGTCCTTAATAGAATTGAAACTTTCCGTTACGTTAGCTAGGAAATTTTTCATGCTATGTCAGGACCGGGGGCGAGGATTATGCTCGTTTAAAGCTTGCTCACCACCAAATGTGCCATATCCAGCACTGGTTTGAAATAAAACCGTTTAAAGGTGGAGTCCGAAGACCAATCTGCCGCATTGAGAATGTCTTCCAGACGAGCTCCCAGGGCCTCTGGTAGAATGGGCCCCAAAAACACGGAGGTCAATGCCTGCCTCCTACATCACCCAACGTACCCAACGGGCTATCGTGGGGGAGGAGACCGCCGTGTGCGGTTTCCTCAGCGCGATAAGCAACTGCCGTTCTCCGGGAGGGCGGAACTCGTCCGACATTTCCTCATAAGAGGCAGGACACTACGCAAAGCTTAGAGTCCGGAAAGGCAGGTAAGAAACAGAGGTGGTACCGCATTTCGTCCGTCGTCGGATAGTGAACGTAACCCCAAAGGGAGTGAAAATCCTTCCTGAGACATCCAGCGCCCGCACATCCGAAACCCTCCGGCAAGATATTAGACAAAGAAGCATAGCCAGTTTGGCAGAAAGCTCCTTCCGAGATAATAAACGGTTTGGTTGCCAAGACAAGAAAAGGTTCAGGACCTGGTTTACGTCCCACAGCTGTGAATAACGAGGCTCCGGCGGCAACGAAAGACGGATGCCTCGAAGCAGGCGACAGACCCAAGGGTGCTCGCCCACCGGGGAGCCGTCCACTAAGGAGTGGCCAGCCGAAATGGCCGAGCGAAAGGTATTGATGCTTCTATAAGCCAAACCGTCTTCAGCCAAAGCGGCTAAAAAGTTCACAACTGCAGTCATATCTGCCGCCACGGGATCGAGATTCCGGCGCATACACCAACGCACCCATCGCCTCCAAGAGGATCGGTATCGCTTGACCGTACCATCGGCCTAAGCCTTTGACATGAGCCTCTCAGCTGTTCCCGAAAGGCCCGGGATCGCCCATCGTCCCCGGTAATCTGCCAGGCCATCAGGGCAAGGGACCCCTGTGCTATGAGCGGGTGAGGAATCCCGTCGGGATCGAGGAGAAGAGTTGGGAAGCGGGGTAGTAGGATTGGAAAATCCCAGGAAAGTTCCAGTAGAACTGGAAACCAAACTTGAGATCTCCAAATCGGAGATATTAACACAATGTCCGCCCCCTGGCGACGCACCTGCGCTGACACTCTCATTAGCATGGCAAACAGGGGAAAGGTATAACCCGTCTCCTCTCTCCAATCCTGGAGAAAAGCATCCGGGCACGTCGCCAGAGGATCCGTCCGCCAACTGAAGAACCGGGGCAGTTGATAATCTAAGCGGGATGCAAACAGATCCACTGAAAACAGGCCCCAGATGCTCTGGAGGTCCGCAAACACGCCCGGATGAAGTTTCCACAGGCTCTGGTCCTGAACATGCCGTGAGTGGAAATCCGCCACCTGGTTCCTGTGGCCCGGTAGGTATTCCGCTGTGACGGAAACATGATGGTCGAGGCAATACTGCCAAAAATTCGCCGCCAGGTCGGATAGCGCGCGAGAGCGGACCCCCCCCCCCCCCCCCCCCCCCCCCCCCCCCCCCCCCCCCTCCCAACGGACCGTGTCTTTGGTCCAGCACTTGATCAAAAAAGGATCCCGCCAACAGCGCTAGACAGTTGATGTGAAGCCGTTGCTCTTGCGGTGACCACACACCTCCGGTAGCATACTCTCCACATCGTGCGCCCCATCCGGACCTGCTGGCGTCTGACTCGATAACGATATCGGGCGCGGAACCGAAGATTGCCCGCCCATTCCAGGCTTCCATATTGGCAAGCCACCATGTCAATTCTTCCTTGGCCTCGGCCGAAAGGATGACTTTCTGGGAATACGAGAGACCCCTGCGAAGGTGGCGGGCCTTGAGGCGTTGTAAAGCCCTGTAGTGCAACGGGCCCGGAAAAATCGCTTGTATGGAGGCTGAGAGAAGACCGACTATAGGTGCCAGTTGGCAGAGGGAGAGGCGCGACTGTGCAAGGGACCTTCTGATCTCGTGACGGATCTTGGTCCTCTTGCGAGAAGGCAGGCTGAGGGTGGCTGCCACCGAGTCGATCACAAAACCTAGGAACGTCACCTGTTGGGCCGGGAACAGGACGGATTTCGCTTCGTTGATAATGAAGCCTAAATCCTGAAGGAGATCCACCGCCATTTGAAGATGGTCCGACAATACCTGACCAAGAAAATATTGCTGAGGAAACCTCTGGAATGAGGCCGTGCCTCGACGATAGCTTGCTTGTCCAATAAAGCGGAGACCACTAAGTCGACCAATGCCATGTCGGCGACCGAAAAGGAGATAGGGCGAGGAGGAACCGACTGGTAAGGTTCTCCAAGGAACTCTGTGGAACCCTCGAACCGTCTGCAGCACCCACGCGTCCCCCGTGACAGAAGTCCAGGCCTGGAAAAAATGCGCCAGACGGCCTCCCACTTTAAGAAGGGAAGAAGGGCGAACACTCACCGGACGAGTTGGAGGCTCCACTGCCTCGACCGCCTCTGCCTTTTCATCTGCGACCTCTAGTCTGGTAAAAGTTTCCAAATCTGGCTTGATCCTGGTAGTTGCCATTACCGGAGCCTTGCCCTCTGCCCTGATTAGGACGGCCGGACAAGCGGCCCCTGCCTCGTCAGGCCCCCCGGAAAACACTGGGACAGAGCCCATTCTTCCATCAGGAAAGTTTTCCATCTAGCGAGGTGAAAGTATTTACAAATTTATCTAATTCCTTAATAAAGGGTTCTCCGGAAAGGCCTCCCTGGGCCACGGAGCCCACCTCAGAGTCAGCGAGGTCGCCAAGCTTGGGATCCACCTTGATGTGCAAGCTTCGGCGTCTCTCCGTAGAGAGTGCGCAGTTGGCGTTCCCTAGAAACACCACTACGCGCTGAGCCCAAGCAGAGAGGGTGTCGGGAGAAATCAAAGATCCTGATATTTTGGCCTCTTCGGCCATATCCAGAATCTTTGTGGCAGGTCCAAGTACATCCAGAAGTTTATCCTGGCAAGCTCGCCAGGACCTGTCAATACCCCGCTTGGGGTCCTTGACAAACTTTTGCAAGAATGTCGCCATATGGGGATCGATCTCTGGAGTAGCAGCCACCTTGCCCTCCAGAGAAGGCCGGGGGCACTCCGCCCTAAGACAGCTCCTGGCTGTGGCCTCTAACGGCCGACGGATTCTGCTGGCGACATATTGGGCGACTTTCTCTGAGGGGGAGCCCAGTCTGAGGAGCGGGGATGTAAAATATCATCGGGGTCTAACATGTCGGCGCAAAGATTCTGCGCTTCGCTAGTTGGTTCGGGATGGCCGCCAGGGATGGGCTGGCCTCGCAGTCAGCATCGTCTGCTACATCCCCCGATGGTGTGGAAGTCGCTGGTGAAGGGTTGCTCGCTAAGAACGCCTGCTTAAGGCGAGCGAAGGCATCTATGTCCACTCCAGCCTCTTTAGGCCGTTTGGAAGGAGGAGGCTGAGAATCAGCAAGAGTACCACCGGAAACGGGGAGGGAGGGGGAAGGTTCTGCACCCTGGCCAACGCCTGCTCTATTCTACGGGAAAGGCGATCCTCCAAGGGCCCCATGGCCTGCTCCACCGCTTTGTGGATAGTCCTACACCGCGTCATAAAAGTCCTCATCCCATTGTAAGGCTGTTAAGGGATCCTCCTCCCACTGACCGTCCTGCTGATAAGCCTCCTCGTCGTACGATTCCATGTGTAGGCGAGGGCTTCAAACCGGTAAGTGGGGCAGAGAGGGTAACCTCTGTACTAAGGGGGGCTGGGTGTCAGCCTGAATAAAGTGCGGGCATTACTCGCGTTAAGGGTACAAAGCCCTGCGATGATGAATGTAGGGCACCCTGCCAACAGTATATGGATCCCTACTGACTCTCCAGAGCGTTGGTTAGGCCTAAATGTACTGACCTCTTTTACCCCTGAAGCGATTAGATTCGCTAAGTGTCTTGCTTCCAAGGAAAAAATAGACAGCTGCCTAATGGCAGTTACAGACTCGCTTAAATGCGAGGGTTCGAGTTTCAGCACAGGGAGAGGCGTTCAACACACACTGCCTCAGGGCAGGACAACAGGCCACACGGGCGTTCTGGCAGTGGAGGCTCCTCGACGAAACGTCTCGTGCATTGACAAATGCGCGCGGAATGCCAGACGGTTGGTCGATGCGGCGCGCGCCAGGTGCCCTCTAGCGGCAGGAGGGGCGCCGCAAGCCTGGGCACCACAGGTACCGGCCGTTAGGGAGTGAAAACGCTCCCACGGCCAGGCGAGGGATGACCGGGTAGCGGCTCCCTCGCAAACCTTGAAGGAAAAAGGAAATTTCAAACGGGCATATTCCGCGCAGCACTGACAGAAAAAACGCGTCACAGAAAGAACGCGTCGAATAATAAAGCTAAATATGAAAAAATACCATCAGAAAAAAAACAGCGTGCGCGAAGCGCTCTCTAAAACAGAACTATTACATGCTTCGAATACTTTCAAATATCGCATTAATTCCCAAAACAAAGTTACAAGGGAAAGTTATATGAAAACACTTATCTCAGGCTGCAGCATTAAAGAAAGAGGGGGAATGGATAAGAACAGAGGACTACATACCTCCAGGAGCCCTGTGATTGGTGCATGGATGTCGGACTGTCTACCCATGGACACACTATTGTTTTGTATTGTGTTCCCTATGGTTCATGGGAACAGTGTTTTTTTTTTTTTGTTAACTTTGAAGTGCTGCTATTGAAATTAAAGAAAGATAGAGCATAATCCTCGCCTCCGGTCCTGACATAGAATGGAAGTCTAGCTATCGGGCGGTAATTCTTTTCTTCTGCCGGATCCAAAGTGGGTTTTTTCCAAAAGTAGAACAATGGAAGCTTTTTTTCATTCAGTGGGATAACAAATCGGTGGTCAAACCAGATTTAAACCCCAGAATTTAATTGTTGATTAGGAGAGATCTTCATGCTAGAATTATCCCCAGAGGTTCCCCTAGAATTCCCATCCAATAACTCCTGTGCAAGAGCTGACTTGTCTCCAGGAGATGTGCTGAAGGCGTTCCTGACTAAATGTACACATTCTCGCTCCCCCGGCTGATCTAGCGATACGAAGGAATGATTTGAGATTCATCTAGAAGGTAGAAAGTTAGACTATCTGTTTAATGCTGTAGCTACAATTTTTAGCATAGTGCTTAGAAATAGTGCTAGGATGTTAGGAACAGCCCTCACTTTAACATTACTGTTCATATTTTATGCACTAGACTAAGGATTTTAAAATAAACATATTAATCTTTGTCCCCGCTTCTTAGTGCTGTCTTTGAGTATGTTGTTCACCAACAAAAGCTTGGTCTGAATTACCACTGTGTCCCTGAAACTCGAACGGGACTAATGGTAATATGAAAACCCTGCAGACACAAGATTGCTGAGCGTGTCTGGGTCATGGCTGTGGTCCAAATGTTTTTTCTAATTTAGTGTTGATGCATTGCATCAAGTCCTTGTGAAGAGAACTAATGACTTGAGTTCTGGCAGCAGCCTTTACCACAGTTTTGTTTACAAATGAATGTTTGTCATTGCTAGGGCCACAAAAAATTGGCCAAATGCAGCCAATGTGTGGTTCTGGTTGCATGTTGGCTGGTGAGATTCAGTGGGGAAGGCTAGGTTTACTGGTCTCCAATCCTGTTTTTTTACAATTCTCAATAGGCGTAGAGAAGCCATTTGTTTTGCCATGTACTAAAATTCTATCCTTTAATCCTCTAATTTTTATTTCTAGGAATGGTAAAGTCCCCGTTAATGATGAAGAGCAAACAAACGTGCCCTATGTGTATGCGATCGGAGATATTTTGGATGGGAAGCTAGAGCTCACACCAGTTGCTATTCAGGCAGGAAGACTGCTGGCACGAAGGCTGTTTGGTGGCTCCACTTTAAAGGTAAAACTCCCAATTGTTCAATGTGATTATTTTTTTAAAAAGTTTAGAACTGTGAAAAATATTGGGCTGGTGTGAAGGACAGTCTAAAAGAGAAGAAAGTAAACAGTCACTTTAAGGTAGCTGGGCTGTACATTTGCTTCAAAATGCAGTGCCGTGATAAAGAGTAGTTATTTTGTCTGAGGACTAGGATCCATGCTACTGAGCTCTACTCTTGGATTTGTTTAAACAAATTATATTGCTTGATTTCCTTTATCAGACTGATTTCCTCCAGTATGCCTTCCCTTTTTGTTTAATACCAATCTTGTGGAAAGAATGTCTGAAAGACCTTTGTGGTCTGTCTCCCTTCAGCCATTTGGTTGATTTTTTTTTTTTAATCTTTTTTTTTTAATAACCATAATAAAGGATTATCGGTGACTGGGGAATCAGTCTTGGAAAAATATAAGGATCCAGTAGTCCTTTAATTCTGGTTTGGGATGATAGACCCGCTGCAGCACCACCTCTTGCTTTTATGGCCGTTTCCAACCCATACCTTGCTTCATTTAGGCATACAACTCCTAGAATAACCTGCGCTGTGTATTCATAACATTACAAAAAAGGCACACTTGCAGACCGTGCACCAACGAAAAATGACACCCCTGTGTCCTGTCACTGCAGATCAACAACTACGCAGAATCTTCACCCCAGAATGTACCATACTCCTTGTGGCAATACCTCATCTGCATAGTCCCTGCTCACGAAACGTTGACCAGAGATCAGGTTAAATATCCCTTTTTCTGGTCTTTTAGACCTAACCGCTTTGGACTCGTATGAAGCCTGTTTTGGGTGCTGGGGTCTGTGTCTGCGGCTAGTGAACTCAAATTACAGGTGGTCAACCATTTGATTTGGAAAAAATTTAGGTGGAAAAGATCTGGAACACAAAAGGTGCAGGTTCTTACTCCTGCTACTATGTAGCATAATTGATCCAAAATAAAAGCATTTCAACCCATAGACCTGAAGAGTGCAAACAAATGAATCAAAAAGGAAACTTTCAGGATGGATGCGTGTGCTTTAACAAATCTATCCTCAGTTATAATAGGAGTATTTTATATGGGCACCCAGCAGACTGAATTCCAGTCTGGAGATTCTCCCAGGTTTGTGGGCAACTTGAGGGATTGCTCACTATGGGCCTCATGTAGGTAGCCAAATACCGGTCGGTAACGGCCGATTTTCGGTAAATATGCCGTTACCGACCGGTAATCAGACAAGTGAGATGTAGGAGTCCAAAAACCACTTTTCGGTAAATATGAGGCGGTAAATACCGATTCATAGTTACCGAATTCTAAAATACCGATTCATATTTACCGAATACATTATTAACGAATCGGTAAATATGAAGTGGTAAATATGAAGTGGTAAAAATTGAAAATGACATGTAGGAGCAGTCGGTAATTAAGAAATCCAGGAAAATCGGTAAATAAGAGTCGGTAATTAACACGGATGGAAAGCAGGTGGTAACCATCAACAATGCATATAAGCAATCCCAAAATGCAACAGCGTGGACAACATGGCCGCCATGTACGTCATTGCAAGGCGCCTACGTCTACAGGCAGCAGGACTGAGGGTGTGGCGACGGGAGGAACAAATCTACAGACAGCGCATCACACTATTCCAGCTGACTGATGCAGAGATACATGAGAGGTACAGGCTACACCCCGAAACCATCATGGACTTAATCAGGGACCTTCACCCACTCCTGGACCAGCCAATAAGAAGGGCGCACGCCATACCCCCACATGTGCAGGTGCTCTGCAGCCTACATCTGTTGGCATCCGGCAGTTATCAGGTGGTGATAGCTGCGGTGGGTGGGGTATCCCAGAGTTGCCTGTCACGTTTCTTCAGGAAGTTCCTGGATGCCATGATGCAGAGAATGCACCACTACATCAGCTTCCCAAACACACAGGCTGCACTGCAGAAAACAAAAACAGACTTTTATCACATGGCACAGTTCCCCCATGTCATCGGCTGTATTGATGGTACACACATCCCAATCTGTCCTCCAGCTGACACAGAGCACATCTACAGGAACAGGAAGTCCACCCACTCCATCAATGTGCAGGTGATCTGTGATGCAGGGAACATCATCACAGATATTGTTGCAAAGTTTCCTGGGAGCACCCACGACTCTTACATCTTCCAGAATAGTGGGATCTACACACGACTGAGAGCCGGAGAATTCGGAGAGGGATACCTGCAGTGACGCCCCTTGAAACCTGCAAATCAGAGTGTATAGAGGCATGTAACTGATGGTTCCCTTTTACTCATCCAGGCGACAGTGCATATGCATGCCGTTCATTCATCCTCACTCCCTACCTACACCCAGCAACCCAGAGTGAGAGACGATACAACGTGGCCCACAAATCTACACGCAATGTGGTGGAGCGCACGTTTGGACTGCTGAAGAGCAGGTTCCGCTGCCTCCACAAGAGCGGAGGCGCACGCCAGTACAAACCCATCACCTGCTGCAAGATAATTGCCACTTGTGCAATGCTGCACAACCTTGCCACGAAAAAAGGTACAGATGTGGAACTAACATATTTTGAGGACAACGAGGATGAGTCAGGCCAGCCAGAGGGCAGCGCAGCTAGAGTGCCAACTGCAATCGATGGGAGAGAGAGACGGGCAGAGATCACATGCAACTATTTCTGAGTAAGTGAGGGGACACAGCGAGTCGTGAGAAGTCATGACGTAGTTTAATGTGGCACCACGCCATGAACACATGAACAGGCCAATCTGGCAATATGCCATCTATACAATGAGTATGTCCAGGGTTACGTCACCCAATGGCAAGTGGATAAGCAGGGCCACATCAATGTTTGCGCATACGCGCTGCAGTGGTGGATTGCACGGCCTGTGCATCCTCACTAGAGCCAACCCCAAGCCGCCTGCTGCTCCTGCGTGCTTCGGGGACGGGGGGTGTGATGCTGCTGCTGGTGTCGATGCTCTCCGCAGCATCCCCTGCAGCAGTTGTCGACGCCTGACTTGTCAATAGCACCCCTAGTGCACTTGTCACCTGCACCATCCCCCGTGACAGGTCGCTGCAGCACTGTGTTAGGCCCTCCTGCATCGTCACAGAGCGCCGGCAAAGTAGGGAAGTCGCAGTTGCCAGACGGTTGAGTGCCCTGCTGGTAGTGTCCCTTCTCTGGCGTTCCCGGCGCCGTGCTTCGATGTCAGCATCTAATTTGCTGCACAACTGCTGGATTGACTGGGACATGTCCCGAATGCCCGCAGCCATGCCGCCAATGTTTGTGTCCATGTTGACTAAGCTTGTCCTCATCACCCGCATGTGCCTCTGGACTGACATTACTGCCTTTGATTGCAGGCGCTGTTGCTTCAACATTTGGCCCTCGAGCCCCAAGAAGACACCATGGCCGTCAGTGGGTGCTGGTGGACTCTGGACACGCGACCTGCGGCGCCCTCTTGCTCCCGTCTGTGCTGCCTGTGATGTTTGGGGCACAGTGGGATGGCTCCCTTCCTGGGGCCCGGTGCGGTCTTCTGGGCCCATGCTGTCGTCTGACGAGGTGTCTAAGGCTCGTAGCCTGGCTGCTGGACGCCTCCTCATTCTCACACCTGCAAGCGGAGATGTGGCCGGTGAATCGAACATGAGTGGCGATGCTGGCTCTGGTGGTGGTGATGCTGGCTCTCGGTGAGGTGATGCTGGCTCTGTGTGCGGCGAGGCTGGCTGCGTAGGTGGTGCGGCTGCAAGTGGGCCTGCTCCCTGGTCTGCACTCGTGCTGGCTAGAGGTGATTTTTGTGGCCGGTGTGCCGTCTCCCCTGCAGCATGCCCTGTACTGCATGATGTCACATCTGTGGACAGAAAAACAACATTGGCTCAGTGTCCCCGAAGGGCTGCATTGCAAGCGTCACAATAAATCATTTCACATTCCAATCTGTCCTCTGTCTCCTTGTGCCTCGAGTGCGTGACATGCCTTGTTGCCCTGTGACATTTACGTCATGGTTAGTGTTGCCCTGACTACATCTCCCGGAATGCATTGCCTGTCTGCACTGACACGTGTGGACTGCAGTGTGATTCTCGTGTCACAATGGGGGATGTGGGATAGGGGTAGGGGCGGCTACATTGCTGTGCTTTCGTCTTACCTTGGTGTGTTGCGGCTCTGGCAGAGCTGTCGGCGTCCCCAAGACCCACGACGCTCTCTTGCTCGAGTGTGGCCGCCACCAGCTCCTCCAGTTCGGTGAGGGCAGGTGCCCTGTTGGTTCCACCTCCGGTCTGGCTGGCCTCCTTCTGGATGTCGCCCATCTTCCTCTTGGTCACAATCCTCAGGTCATACCAGCGCTTTTTGAGGACCTCAATTTCCCTGTGGGTCACTCCCACAGCATTGACCTGCGCCTGGATGGCCAGCCATATGTTGCGCTTTTCGGCCTCAGGCACTTGCAGGGATTGCCTCCCAAACAGCTTCTGGTGCTGCTTCACCACCTCCTCCACCAGCACCTGGAGTTCCTTGGGGCTGAATTTGAGCTTCCTCCTCCTTTCCCCTCCGTCTTTCTGTGTGCTCTGGCTGGACATGCTGTTCGTTTCCCGCTCGCACATGCAACTGCTCCCTGCCTCTCCTCTGCACTCCGAGCCTCTCCAGGGTCGGCTAATTATGTACACCTGCCTGGGTGTGGCCACTTCGGCTAATTGTGTACACCTGCCTGGGTGTGGGCAGTTCCTGGTTGGGTGGGCTGTCGTTGCACAGGATTAGCTGTTTCGTCAAGTCATGTGATGTTATTTACCGAATCCGTACGTACCGATTCGGTATTTTCCGATTCGGTAGATACCACCTCGGTATTTTCCGATTCGGTAGATACCACCTCGGTATTTTCCGAATCGGTAGATACCACCTCGTTATTTTCCGATTCGGTAATTATCACCTCGGTATTTACCGAATCGGTGAATTCCGATTCGTATTTACCGACTGTTACCGAATCGGTAACTGTTACCGAATTTTTACCTACATGTAACTTACCGATTCTAATTTACCGATTCGGTACGGCTCGGTATTTAAGAACCGGTAAAATTTATTTACCTACATGAGGCCCTATGTGAGGGTCCAGATAAGTGTGGAAAGTCTGTATCCATGTCATTTGCAAGTAATGATCCATGTGTGTAAAAGTCTGCCCAGGAGGGTTGAGGTCAGGCTGTTCTCTACACTTCATGTCTTCAGCTTCAAGCAGATTCCTCACCCAACTGTTGGATAGATATCCTTTCCTACTCCTTGATTCTTGTATACTTATTGTCCCCCATGCAAGACCTCTTGATGTTTGAGTGCCTAGAATAGCTGCACAAGAGTTTGAGGACAGGTTGACTTTATTTCATGGTGCCCCAGTCACTATGTTAAGGGAAACTGAATAGCAGAACAGTTCAGTGAAAGTCTACATCAACTATGTAATTGACTTTGGATATCTAACCATGCAGGGGAAGTAGTTGAGCAGAAAATGTTTCTTTGATAAAAATTAACGGGGACCCCAAACGTAGGTAGAAATAATCTAGGTTCATGAATGCAAACGAAGATAGCCCTCGGAGAGCTAAAGTAATTTTTGTACCTATGCAAATTTTGGTGCACCAAAGTTTAATGTTAAAACCCCATAATCTGATTGCCTTGACTCCCTCGTGGTGACAAGTGACGTTTAGTTTGTTGGAAAACCCAAGGTCCCAAGTCAGTCTGCTGTGAAAAACCTTGCTCCTTTGCATGCTCCAAAACTAAGCCACTCCCCCTGAACTCTTAGTACTGATTTTAAATCCGTATGTGCTCTTATATTGCAGCCCAATGGCCCTGTAGCTTTTCATCTGTTCCTGCCGCGTATTCCTATACATGAGTAACCCCGGGCGTAGCACTACGCTTCGCCCACGTAGTGTACGTAGCGCTGCCTGCTTCGCACTTTCCGAAGTAGGCGAAGCAGGGCAGCGCTACGCACACGCCGAGGGCGAAGCGTAGCTGCCTGCCACCCACCTCCCGCCCGCCCTCCTTTTAAATAATATCAGCAATGTAAAATAAATTAAAGTAAAGCGACTTACCTTAAGCGCGGCGTCTCCGGGGCTCCCTCTTTCTCGTTTCTAATTTCTTCTGGCAAATGCGCATGCGCGGACACCAGCGCATGCGCATTTCTTGCGAGAAATGCGCGGGCGTCCGCGCATGCACATTTGTCAGAAGAAATTAGAAACGAAGAAGAGGGAGCCCCGGAGACGCCGCGCTTAAGGTAAGTCGCTTTACTTTAATTTATTTTACATTGCTGATATTATTTAAAAGGCGGGCGGGAGGTGGGTGGCACGTAGTGGGGCTACGCGAAGCGCGTAGTGTGCGTAGATTTGGGCACACTACGTGCTGCTTCACGTAGCCCCACTACGCCCACCCTTATACATGAGGCACTGCATGTGGCACACATTGGGGGCATTTTGTTCTAAAGAGAATTTTCTTTTTTTAAATTTTTTTAAATTAAGCAAGTTGGTTTGTTAATCTTGTCAGTGAGTCCTATACATTGAGATCTGCGTCTACTCTACCTATGTCCTCCAATTTTCTGTCACTTGAACTCCGTAAATTCCTGCATTTCTTTTTGCGTGTGAGTGTTGCAGACAGGGGTCATACCGGTAAGCCTGACTAAGAAAACATCTTGAGCACAGTAGTAGCAATTGGGTGGCATATTGTACTTTAAGTCCAAAGTAATATGGTATAACCTGAATCTTTAAGCACATTCTATTTATTTCCATAAGAATAAAACTAATTTATTTTTTTTACAATTTCAGTGTGACTATGTCAATGTTCCGACTACTGTTTTTACTCCAATTGAATATGGTTGTTGTGGATATTCAGAGGATCGTGCCGTTGAGCAGTTTGGAGAGGAGAATTTGGAGGTGAAAATTAGATTTGTAAAGAATCTAAATAACTTTGATAGCAATCAAGATTTTCTTTTATTGTTCCCTGATACATATCTGCACTTCAAAATAGGTATCCTGCTTCAAACTTGTCGTTTTACAGAAACATAGCTCTGATCTACCCTCCTACAATAACCACTAACCTTCTTCTTTTCGTTGTGCACACAAGTGCATCCTTCATTGGTGAATTTACACTAATTAAGGTCATTCTCAACAGTGTTTTATGGTTAATGTATTTTATCTTTTTGCTCATCTCACACTGTTCGCTGTCCTAGTCTCATGAACAGTACTTTTTTTTTTATAAAGCTTTCTTTGGTGTCCTTATCAGTGGATTTCCTACAAAAGTAGGAGTCATCTTAGATTCTGTAAGCAAGGTTCTAAGTGTAGAATTTGGTTCCTTCCCTGCTAAAAGTTTTTCCTGGTCCCCTTAACTCCTCCCTAATGTTAGTATGGGTATTGAAGATCGAGGATTCTTTATTAAAAAGAGCAATCACTGATAAATATTTCTCTGCAAGTGGTCCCCCAACTGCTATGTTTTCGTTGGCACTGGAACCCTCATTGCCTGTTGACACCTATTGTTTGTCCTTTTTTTTTTATTCATATACAGTCTCCTCTTCTTGGAAGAGGCAGGCTTTGTACATATTCGATTCAAGCTTAAGTAGGGATTTCCTCCCTGTATCTTGCATTTGGTTTACCAGCATTTCATGTTTTAAAGACCTCATCCAGGTATACTCTGGAATCAATAGACACTAAAACCACCTTAATTTTATAGCAAGTAAGGTTTCCCTACTGATTGAGACCTACACTCTGCCCCATGACGGAAGGTCACCATTACAGATAATGGGGTAACCCAAGAATAGTCGCCAGACCTAGGTACAATACGGGAATACAAGAGAATGGTCCGTGACTCATTCGTAGAGAACTTTATTCTAAGATGAATAGTCTGTGTGGGGGGTGTGTGTGTATGTGTGTGTGTGTATATGTGTATATATATATGTATGTATGTATATATATATATATATATATATATATATATATATATATATATATATATATATATATATATATATATATATATATATATATATATATATATATATATATATATATATATATATACATACATACATACATATACAACACTGGCATCTAATCCCAAGTGAAGGCTACTACGTATATATGCAATCAACAGATACATTATAAATGCATACAATGAATGGGAAAGCAAAAACAAAGCGCCAAGGAAACAAATTTATCTGCAATGAATTTATTCCACATAGTATTTAAATCAATACATTAATGATAGGTTGCAAAAAGAGCAAAGAAGGGGGAATTTAGGCGTGCTCGTGTAGGGCAAGTGAAAGTGAAGACAGGTTAAGGAATAAACAATTCAAATAATTTACAACAACAAACTGGTAAAGACCAGTGTAGCGGGGCCTGTCCCAATTAGAACATTTTTACAGTCATGTATTCAAATCAACCATGCATCAAATGCATTTTCGAAGTATAAAACAGGGCGACAGGTGCAGACCTTATGTGGGTGGAGGGCGTCGACGTTTCGACTCGGCTACCGCACCAAGGGAGTTTTGGGGCCTCAGCTGCGAGTCTTCTTCAGGACGGGGTAAAGCAACCTATTCCTGGTGCCAGGCTGGAAACACAGGTATGTGGCGAATCCAAGATAGGCCGGTAACAACTGTCAAACGACCATTGAATGGTGGTAGGGGCAGTAGTTGGATTGTCCAGAATGACAGGAGCCCGAACGAGTCTTCCTAACTACAAGGTGTGGAACCATCCAAGTTACTCGATTGTGTAGGCCCCCGAAGTCAGGCGTTCTTAGTTCAGTACATTCAGAATTTCTTAGGTTTAGGAATGGCCGTGCACCTCACAGTGGTGCCTCAGTCAATCGCCGAGCCTATCTTGGATTCTTCACATAACTGTGTTGCCAGCCTGGCACCAGGAATAGGTTGCTTTACCCCGTCCTGAAGAAGACTCACAGCTGAGGCCCCAAAACTCTCTACGTGCGTTAGCCGAGTCAAAACGTTGACGCCCTCCACCCACATGAGGCCTGTACCTGTCTCCCTGTTCTAAACTACGAAAATGCATTTGATGCATGGTTGATTTGAATACATGACTGTAAAAATGTTCTAATTGGGACAGGCCCCGCTACACTGGTCTTCTTTTACCAGTTTGTTGCTGTAAATTATTTGAATTGTTTCTTCCTTAACCGGTGTTGTTCACTTTCACTTGCCCTACACGACGACGCCTACATTCCCCCTTCTTTCCTCTTTTTGCAGCCTACCATTAATGTATTGATTTAAATACAATATGTAGAATAAATGCATTGGAGATAAATTTGTTTCCATGACGGAAGGTGTCTTGGGCTAAGTAATAGAAATTCGGAACTTGCTGCAATTTAAGTCGGTAGCACCTATCATTATGGGATGTCTTTTCCCATGTTTCAGGTCCCTCAACTGCTGGTTCAACAGAAGGTTTCTGCAGGCCAACACTTTGGCATCTTTGAGCACAGGACATGTAGTCCTTTGTTACCAAATGACAAGCTCACACTGAATTTAGTAAGAAAAGTACTTGTGCTGAGGAACCTCAATTTGATTAATGCATTCTTTAGTAGACTTCTACGTCAAAATCGTCAAAGGAGGTAGAATAGGCCTTTGACAAAATCCCCGAAGCCTAATGTGGAGTCAGTTTTCACTCAGTTTCTTGATACCATATGTTAATATTGTTTTTTTGGCACTAATGCAGCTGCACCGTTCTTCCCAAAAAGCACTATGCTACTTCTACCACATTGGCACCGGAGATGTTGGCATGCCATTCAACACAGCAGATTGCCAATATCTGTCCTTATCTTACACCCAGCTTGTTCAGATGCTAGCCATTATAGACTGCATGCTCTTATCCCTTTGTACCACATTAGTCGGTTAATCACTCATTCGGATTGGGTTAGCCAGCTCTCCCCTATCTCTTATACCATTAACAAACTCAGTCTTAGTATGCGTGCACGCATATGAAATCTTTTAAGTATAATAGTTCTTTATAACGGGAATTGATTGAATCATCCATCCATTGAAGATGTAGATTTTGACACAACTTCTGTACAAACTGGTTGTTTGAAGCTTGCTATAGAATGTTTTCTTCTACTTCCAGCAGAAGTAGAATTCAATTCCCTATCAGTAGGGAAAGAAGGTGAGCAGAATGACTGAAGAATGAAAAATAAAAATCACCTTGGTTACGTTTTCATTACTGTCTGTTGGCTTTCTTCTGACCTTATGACCTCATCCAACTAACACCTAAATTTGTGTAGGAACTAGTTTCAGTCTTTGCTGTATGATGAGGGGGGGGAGGGGGGTTGGGAGGGGGTTGATTGCTGTTCCAGGCATCCACATGACCCCCCCCCCCCTCTACACCTTCAATTCTCCAGGGAATGTATTCTTTAACTAAGCTTAGCTGGTTCTATTTTTGGGCAAAGGCCATTAGCTGCCTATGAAGGAGAGTCCTCTGACTAATTGTACTAGATCACTATCAAGGTGTATTTTTTGTTTTCACTTTAGAACACCATATTGATGCGTCCGCCTGATGCTGAATATGGAACATCTTGTACCTCCAAACATTGTGCACTGCCTAGAGTTGAGAGATGTTTAATTTTACCACTTTGGCTTTTTAAGGTATACCACACATTGTTCTGGCCTCTGGAATGGACAGTGCCTGGGAGAGACAACAACACCTGCTATGCAAAGATAATTTGTGACAAGAGAGATGACGTAAGTTTCTCAATTGAGAAGCAGTTACTTTAACTCCCATTCTTTTATTCTCCTTTGGCAGTGGACTGGAGTGGAGGGTGGGTGAAGCTTTGTACATGGCGAAAGAAAACACAGCATATTACATAGAACAGAGTTAAAACTGGAGGAATGTGGCTTACTCATGAGCAAGGGTAGAGAGTGTCTGCAATCTTGGTCTGTTAAAAGGACTGGTAGGGGCATGGAGACGGGAGTACTGCAAGGCAGACCTTTCTCTGTCTGGAGGTACTTTTGGTCCTTCAGAAACTTGAGGGCAGACTTGGATGAGGAGGCACATTTTACTTCAGAAGTTAGGCGTGAGGCAGGAAAAATCTTAAGGAACCTTGCCTGATGGACATCCTGAATGTAAAGGCAAAATTGGAGACCATGAATAAATCTTAGGCCCCCTGCTAGGGCGAGCTTACTGACACACGTCTGGTTTAAAGGCTTTTGCAGATGAGACACTTGGGTTTTAGGTAAGTAACATGGTAATATTGTCTGTGGCCAGCGCCTAGGTGGACGACCACATAGAGTGCAGCCTTCAATGATTTGAGTGAGTTGTCGTTAACACCATCTAGACTGGATGATACAAGACGTTGACAAGGGAGTAGGATGTTAGTTTTAAGAATTGCAGTGAACTTAGTTTAAGCCAGCTGGAGTGCATCTTCCTGTTTACAGTTTTGAAATGCAGGTTTCAAGACCAAAGGATTCCTGCTAGTGTTAGTGAAGACCCAGAGCCACATATTTTACTATGGGATAGTCCTAATTGATTTGGGCTCACTGGGTTGTGCCGTACAGAGAACATTCAGTTTTTGTGAGGTTTAACTAAGTGCAAGGCAAACATTCCATAAATCATTGAAGCTGAGTCGTGATCTTGCAGGGTAAACACCAGGAAGTCCTAGGAGCAGATTAGTTATCTGCATATTGTTGGTTTGGGTGTCAGCATTGACCGGCAGTGTTTCCATATATAAGCTGAAGAGGATATATCTTAACCCTGTAATGAGACTGGCTGACTGTTTGGCATGGAGGGATCTGGATCACATTTGGATGATTTTACAGAAACCAGAAAGGTTCACTAATCCCTTGGTCCACGTCAAAATAACTGATGTAGAGGGGCGGTAAGCAGCATTGTGACTGTCTTGAAAATCCGTAGTCCAAGGCTAATAAACAAGTGCAAGGTGAGGTTCCAGGTTAAAAAGCTCATGGGTGTATACAAAAAATGATCAATCCAGAAAGCAAAACTTCATTGGGGAGATTAGCAGAATCAAAATAATCTAAATATAGTTCTACAAGAGGACTAACCTAAGATCTGCATCTGAAGAAAACCCAAGGAAGGACAGATCAGTAAACGGACTGGTAGAGCTTTTTACGATTATTTGGACAGCAGACTAGAAGTATAAATCAAGTAACAGACTAACTCGGCGTCTGCTCAGTTATCCGTAGAAAGCCCAAGTATAAATCAAATAGACAAACCTAGTCAACTTCACTAGAAAAGCAAAAAGTCTACCGCCAAAGAAATACAGTAGTTATTTGAGGTTAATGTAAGTCTGACTAGACTGTCATCTCTAAAATAATACAGCTTTTTAATTTTTGAGGAAGCAGAAGCCCCACACAGTACATGGTATGATGTGGCATAACTGGGTTGGACTAGCAATGTTGCAAACACATAGATCTATATATTTTAGTAAACAAGATGCTTCTAGAGACACCTTCTTTCTAATGCTAATGCATTTCATTAGTTATGTTATGCATGACTAATAAAGGAAATAAAATTGACATTTTAAGTAACAGCAGGACAATGGTTGGTTCTGCTAATGAATGTCCTATACAGGACATCAGTGGGTAACTTTGGAAAGCTACCAAATAAAGGACCATCCTGAACATTGCTTCCTCGAACACAAATATTACATTTTATGTTTGGAAAAGACAACAGTTAAGATTTCATTTTTGTTGATTTTCCAGAAAAGGAAATAAGCAAAAATACAGGCAGTGAAAGACTTACGAAAAATTAATGTGCACTTTTATTATGCAAATATAAATAGCTGTCAATGCAAGCTGACTGCAGCCTGGCCATGCCTTATAAAAACTCGCCTACAGCAATGTTGGAAAGGCAGCTTAGTAGGACTTGTTAGTCAAGCAGAAAGCTGAATTAGAGTGACTTCAAATTAACTTTGATTTGCAATTGAAGTGCTGCTACTTTTTCCAAGATTTTGGTACGGATAAGCAAACCGGCAGGGGACAGTAATTAGTTTGTCTGGGTCCAGACTAGGTTTGTTTTTCAGGTACAGCTAAATGTGCCCGGGGTAGAAATGGTGTTTAGAAGAGGTGACGTTTGAATGAAGTTAGTCAATGGAATGGGATATGAATGTAAAGCCTGGGTTGTGAAGGTAATCTATGGGCAGAGGATTAAAGATGATACCCAGAAGTGACTGTAAGGACATGTGGATTGCTTTACAAAATCCCAGTAGATCAGTAGTCCATGACACCAGTTATCTTGGAGGTTGGACAGCTGAGTTATTACGGTGTTGCTCAATTTGAGTTTAAAATGCATGTTTGTGTTAGAGAATTTACACATGTGTATATATATATATGTCCTAATAAGTTTTATTTATTGCTTCTCCGGTTCATCTTTAGCATATTTGTACTCTTATTCCGTTGTAGGATGTTGTCATGCCTTTAGGTTGTCCTTGTTAAGAACTTTTGGATTAAATGCAAGTAGCACTCTATAACATCGTCTGTTCCTTGTGGATATTAACTACCCAGTTTACTTTTATAGGATCGTGTCGTAGGATTTCATGTTTTGGGACCAAATGCTGGTGAAGTTACCCAAGGTTTTGGCGTGGCAATGAAATGCGGGCTTACTAAGCAGTTGCTTGACGAGACCATTGGTATTCACCCTACGAATGCAGAGGTACGTGATCTGTTTTTAAACCGCACATGATGAAACTTTACCATAGGTTTTCCTACAAAGGGAGAATGGATTAAGCATTTAAGGTTACAAGTAGGGAATTGGACGGTCCGTTCATTTTTAGGTGGAGCTTACTAGGCAGGGCAGATGTCTCGAAGAACTGTTCCTTTTCCAAGAGCCATCAGGTGCCTATAGCCTGTCCATTTGTTTGCTTTCTTCTTACTCAACGACTTTCCTTGTCCTAGCTTGTTCATATTGAGCTTCTTTCACCTGCCTCTTTACCATCTCTCTAATTGACTGGCTGCTGTCCTTCCATTCCTCAAATTTTGGGCATTTTATAAAAACAAAACTGTTTTGCTTTCCATCAGTGTGTATGTGGGTTCCACCGATTTCCCTCTTGTGCCTATCTCCCCATGTCTGTGTTGCTCTCTTGTTAGTGTTCTTCTCCCCAACCCCTCGCATTCCCTGTTTGGCTTTCACTTGTATACCACCTCCTTTTCCCCCTGTGTTTTTCTCCCTCGTGCTTCAATCCCCGCCCTCTGTGTTGCTTCCTTTCCACTCCCGCCCACCCACAGTTTCATTTAATTCCTCCTGTAAGACCACACCATCCCCCAACATGGCTTTTTAATTTTTTTATACTTTTGGGATAGCCTGCCAGCTGCTTTTTACTGCCAGACCACACTGCAGTGCAATAAGCTTTTTTCCCCTTTTTTTTCCCTTTTTGCAAATCCATGGGGGGTGCCGCCTTGGATCTGTAAATGAAGAAAATGGTGTCCGGCTGTGTCATGACACTGGTGTACACTTGTGCAGTGACACTTATTATCCCCCCCCCCCCCCCCCCACACACACAATGCTGCACTGCATCAACCAAAATCATTTTCCCTTTTCCCGATGCTGTGCAGTATCAACTAAAAGCATTAGCAAAGCCTGTAGGTATCCTAGATGAGAATGCCTGGCTTTGCCTCAGCTTGTTCTGTATGTTAGCAGGTGGTCTGAAGTGTATTCGGATCAATACGAATATTAACTATGCTTAATTCACAAAATACTCGGCTAGTGGGTTAAAAAAAAATGTAAACTGTAGAGCAGATTGGAACGTTCACCATACTATTTCTATAGGGGTTGTAACATTCTACACATAACATGTAAATGAATTTAATAACTATTGTCAAATACAGAATCCACATTTTCAAAATAATTATGCATGTAATACAGGGGAGCTTACAATCCTTGTATTAAAGACAGTCTACAGTTTCCTGTTTACAGTTGAGTTGTGACTTTTCTAATCACCTGTAATAAAGAAATAATGTAGCTGCTGAACAGGAATACCGTATTAGATATTGTGATGCCAAATGCCTCCTAAATAGCCAACAACTAAAGTGCAAGGCAAGTCGGAGCAGAAGTACACTGAAATCGTGGACTGGCTTTTATTCTCCTGGTAACTTTTTGGTGTGCACTTTGTAGGTCATTCTAGGAATGATTCTGGATTCAGAGCTACATCATTTTTATTAGTCAGACTTACATTAACCTCAAATAACTACTGACTGCTTTTTGATGTTATTTCTCACTACATATTTTGCTTTCATTCATGTCCGTAACCATACTCTTTCATGTGGAAGAACTTTACACCAAGCATTTAAGCTGCCTGTAGAAACGGGGATGCGTGTGAACATGTATTATATGGAATAAAATATCCAGTGCCTTATGTTAATAGGAAATTGCAAGTCACCTCTGAGTTACATGACCATTTAATGGAAGTCTAGCTTTGTCTACTTTCCTCTGTATGGTCACAGAATTCATCAGTAACATCCTTACATGCATTTTTTACTTGCACGAAAGCCCTTAAAAAAAAAAAAATGGAAGGTCCGGCAGTAAATGTATATATGGCAGGATGCGCAACAAGCAGGGTGTGCAACGGATGGGGTGGTTGGATAGAATAATTTTAAAACCATATTAAGAGAAGCCAAGGAGGAGGGAGTAGCATGGAGCCCTTAGGGCAGGAGGAGTAAAAAGCAGCCCAAAAGGGAGAGATCATGACAAGGCATGCACTGTAAGAAAAATAAAGTAGTTCCCTGAATGTGAGCAATGCAAGGATACAAGTTAGCCAATCAAAAGGATGGTTAAAAGGATATGCTCCAGGGAAGGGACAAACCCAAGGAGAGGAAGGAAGCCTTTTGAATACGAAGCAAGCAGATAGGTGACGTAGCCAACCTGTGGTAAACAGCAGATGGACTCAGCCCAATCTTACGTGTGTTTATAAAAAAAAAAAAAAATCGTTTTTATGGTTCCCAGGAGGCTTTCGCATACAGCCAGCTAAGTCTGGTAGCCGAGAACTAAAATCGAACTTGATGAACTGACTTTTTTAGTGTTAACAGGCTGCGCAAGCATAACATTTAACGCATGAAGATGTCTGTTTTCTAGACGATTCAATAAGCTACCTACTGCAAGATTGGTATCTTTTTTTTTAAATCGATACTTTCGTTTTGGACCCAGCCTATAAAAAGTTGCTTTCTGTGCCCAATTTGCTCATTGTTCCTAGAACAGGATGCAAACTCTAAATCTGGCTTCTGACTGTGCCACCGCCTGGCAATGGAAAAAAAGCTGCATAGTGTGGGCAACTACTAAATAGATTACACTCCCATTCTTAGCTTGTGGCCACTCTTGGTACCTAGTGGTAGGGTTGGAAACTGCTTCTGACTAAATTCAGAGTTCTTTGGTTATCCCACATGCGCATGTGGGTCCTTCATGGCATTCCACATTCTCTGCACACCCTCAGTAGTTCCATTTGATGTTGTATGTGTGGGGCATCTGCTTCTCTTGTGCTCAACTCCATGGTAAAAAGGGGTAATTTAACACTGTTTACTATTGCAATATGTGCAAGTCTTCCCACAAGGAACGATGCAAGGGGGAAATAATCTGAAGCTGGTGCCTACAGTGTGGGATATTGTTGACTACATCGCAAGTCGCTTTTTTCTCTGCCTGCCTAAAAACCATTCCTATAAAGACCAGGCTCTTCTTAGCCCAACATCTAGATGGCAGCATGATTCACTGCATCCAAAACTAGTCCCAAGCTGCAAGAATGTTACTACATATAAGTAACTTCCCACCCGAAGGACTCTACTGACTTGCTTCCACACAGTAGGGACAATCCAGATCAAAATAGCGTGGCTCTTATATTCCAAAATTGCTGGTTACCTTGCCATGGAACACCAAGAAAGTGTATCCGAGAATGCTTGGAGTCTTGAGATGAAGCCTGACTGTTGTTAGGAGCTCGATATTTTGCTAATGTTAAACATCCTTAGCTAGAACAGTCTTTGCTCCTTCCTTGGTCTGAACCAAACAATTATGGGACTGAAGTACAACTTCCTTACAGTGGAGTTCCCAGTACCTGCTGCTTTAGTAAAATTGTAATCCCTCATCATTTGTGCTCCAGTATAATTTGAGATTTTTCAGTTTGATCCCTTAAAGGATTAGTCCTCTTTCTTCGTATCCTTAAAAGCATTTATGCATCTTCGCACATCATACCATTTTTTCACTAGATCTTGTCATGTTTAAAAGTACATGCCCCAGCTTTGTAACAGACTAAGGGGGACATGCAAGTTCAGGCTGTCGTTCATAGCCTGTAGTTTTGAAATATTCCTCTGATCATTTCCCTTTTGATGTTCACAGTTGGTACACCAGTTTAAACATGCACGCGTTTAGTTGTCCTGCCAGAAACCTTTCCTGCCCCTTAGAGGCTCAGAGCACTATCTGCAAATACAAAACAAATTAATGCTGGAGTGATAAAGTACTCTTACCTGTAACAGTTAATGAGATGGTATCTGCTTTGTATTAATATATCCCCCTCCCTTCCTCTGATTGAGACGCCATACATGTTTGTCATGCTCAAAAAATTGGCAAAGCTTGGTGGCTCTTAATAAACATTCAGGTTGTAGCCTTTGGGTGCCTACTTACCAATGTTACATTTGTGTAGTCCTAAGAACCTTTGGGGCATCGAGTGAAGTCTTAGCCATATTATTACATAGAAAGAGTCCATACCGAAGTACTGTTCTAGATGTGTTTTTAAGATCCTTGCCTAAATGTAAGAGCCTGCATTTTATGTCCTAAATCTAGTATGAACGAATTTTTAACAAATGTGTTTTCTTTGCAGGTCTTCACCACCATGGAGGTTACCAAAAACTCTGGAGCAGACATCTCCCAAAAAGGCTGCTGAGGTTAAGCCCTGCTGTTAAATATGTTTCCAGCCCATGAACCTTTATCTTTCTGGATAGTTTCCAAATAATCTTAATATACTCAGGTTAAAACTAGACACCCACTGATAAGGTGTTGTAAGTGCAAGATGGTTTGAAACGATTCATGCAAGATAAAATTATGCGGCAAGGGAACGTTATAACAGCAGGGTAACCTTGAATGTGCTGTCTTGACATGCATGGTGGTGCATTAAAGTGCATTTTTGAAGTCTTAGCTTGGAGCCTCTTGAGGTGGGCTTTGACGGATGACTACCTTGCAGGATCAAGGAATATCCTCTTTTCTGACTGAGCTTCTACAAAAGAAACTTCATTAACTCGTGCAGTTTAATCCCATCGCTGACGTTTGCCAGATGTGCAGTGTAGCATAATGCTACGCAGGAAAACCTCATTTCACGTGTCCCAACAGGTTGTCTCTGCCCTCACATAGCAACAGTCTCCGGACTGCTTTGTGCAAGCATTTTAAAGTGTTTGCCGCTGTTCCGATCATTATTGCAAGGGCCAGTGCTTATGTAATCAAATAGTACATAATACAAAATCTGTACATATTAACTATACTTTTTCTTTAAGGATGCCTGACCCTAATCGCATTTCCAAAAGCGGATTGTCTTTCAAGCTGCACCTTACTCAGAGAACACTCTGCGGCAATTTCAAGACAATGTTTTTTCTAGAGTTACTTGTTCAGTGTATTCTTTAACTGTACAGCCGTCCCCTGTTTATGCATACTTAAACAGTGGCCTCTCTGTTTTAGGGTTCCTTAAATAAAATGTATATTGGTAATCATTAAAAGGGGGGTTTCCGTGAAGGAAATAAATACCCCTCACACAGTTTCTGGACACTTTTTCCCCATTGAAGTTTCACTTCATCTGTTCTTAGAATGTGTCCAGTGCTCAACACCCCAAAGTAAGCGAATGGAAGAAGCTGTTGGCATTCTTATTCAGAATACTTATCATGTGTCTATGTAAATGATATATTCAATTTCATGTTAATTCGGCCCATAAACCAAGAATGTTTTATCTACTGAATTATGGTCCCGGATTTGTTTGTCCAATGCCATGTTTCGGAGGATTGTATATGAATGCACTGTATCACATGCCGACTTAAAACATTTGTAACTATTTATCTACAGTTTACCTCTTATGGAGTTTAAATAAAATACCATGGTTGAATGATGTCAGTGATTTTAAGTGATTGTTTAATACGGCTGACGTGTAATGTCTGTTGATCAGTGGTCCATACAAGGTGTTGAAGTATGACTGAGCAACTTAAGAAACGATTACCATGTTGTGGCTAAAAAAGTTAGCCTGTATTGAGTCTTTCTTAATACATTGGTATGCTATTTAGGAAGAGCCCAAACTATGTAGAGTCGTGATTACTGAAATAGTTTGATACCATATAATGCATTCTACATTAGTATTGACTGCTTGCAGTTGATGATACATGTATTAGTATTTTGTGACTCAGAAATAACATTTAAAAAAAGCAAAGACACCCCAGTACAGCTATGACTTTGACCGGGGCAGGCGCTTTAGACCATCAACTATTCTGCAGCTCTTTAAGTCTGGAGAGCAGTGGCCTAGTTTAGTGCCCATGGTCAGTGAAACCTTCTCATCTGACCTGGTTTATCCTGTGGGGCTAGTTCCAACGGTCACAAAATTATCCGTGTTTTTGAAAAGAATAGCCATTCCTGGCCACTGAAGGCAAATTTCCTGGTGCACGGAAGAGCGCATACGCTGTCTGCACAGTGCATTAGGGTAGGTCGAGGGGAACACTAATTTCAGAATAAATGTGATACGTTTATTAGCACAAGGACCTCACATTTTATTACTAAGCATACACTAGAAAGGGGGTCATTGCTGACCTCATAAAATGACAGATGGACTAGTTGGTAATTCCAGGCGGGGTCCATCTTGAATAAAGAAAAGTAGCCTTACTGGGCGGGGCATAATGACATGTCATGGAGTAGCCACAAAATGAGAATTGAGTAGAGAACAAAAACCTCTACATTGGTTCAAAAGAAACTGCACACCTCCTCACCAGTGCAGTTCGCAATCCCCATGGACCGTTCTTTAATTGGGATATAAAAGATGGAGTGGGGTCTGTAAAAGTGGCGTGGACAAAGTGTATTTTTACTCCCTTTTCAAGTATTGTGCCCTAAAACGTGTGAACTAGAATTCTGCACTTGGTGCAGTGTGCTATCTGGCCAGTATGTGGGTAAGAACTAGAATCCAGTGCTTGACGCAGTGTGACAACTATGCAGGTGATTTGTGTCCTATAAGAGCATCCATGCATATCACATAAAAGGAACATGCGTCTATTGACTTTGCCAGTGCTTGCTAGCCTGATCAGATAAATAACCAGGATATTGTGAGTGATTAGAAAAGAACATGTTCCAGTTATGAAAATGACTGAATCAAACAATACTAAGGGCAGCAAAGGGATAGTGGTGTTAGAAGTGTCTCAATCACTCCACTATCTCTGCAGTTCCTCACTGTTCGGTACACTCCTTTTCTCTCGCCCTTTTCTAACACTTCATCAGTGTTTCGATCTACCCTATGTGTACTTTCCTGCGTCATCCCCACATACCCCACTTTTCTATCTCGTACCACTTTTCTATCTCATAACTTATTTAAACACCGCATTTTCTTTTCCCTTTTTTTCTGTCCACATTTCAACAGTTCTGTATAGCTCCTTCACACACTTTGACAAAGTTTGTAATTGCCACATAATGCACCCATTGCTCTGTGCAGAGAGGCCAGGTTTTGGATGAGCATGTAATCAACACCTAGCTGACCCACTGACTGGTGCAATAGGTAAATCTCCCTTACTCCTATTCAACTCCAGAGCTCTTAACTGTGTTCTGCTGTCATGAACACATCCTCACCCTGCGCTCACCCCGACACCTTGAGGCGGGCCACTTCACAGTATGCACTATACAAGGGTCATAATGGCCCTTTTCAAAGTCCGTTTCTTGTTAGGCTCGGGTTTGAGCACAGGTGGGAACCGCTTTAAATAATGCCCTGCCCATGGACAACTCTAAGTTGCCGTATCCTTCGTTCAGCAAAGTCCAACGGGCATGAGAGAGTCCAGTTATTACGTTTATTCCTTTAATCCCTTCGCCCACACCACCCAAGCTTTATCCCGCCCCTTCCTCATGATCTCAAAAAAGGTTCAAACTTGTGTGTGCATATGTGTGTGTGTGTGTATATATATATATATATATATATATATATATATATATATATACAGAAAAAACCATAGGTTTCACACATGTTATAGTTACGAATTAGCATTTAAAAAACCTTGCAAATTCACTTAAAAAAACATAGGTTTCACACATGTTATAGTTAGCTGGACATTTCACTCGTAAAAAACCAATGAAATTACCCCGTTATAGTTAGTGCAGGCAACTATAACTCACGCGACCGCAATCCTCTGCTGATGACATCAGATATTACATCACTGTATTTAGACACTTATTTACCCATGTCTTCTTCCATTAATCTTTAGCTATACATATATTACAAATATTTATTTTTCATAAAGACACATATGTCATCAGTGATGTAATATCTGACGTCATCAGCAGAGGATTGCGGTCGCGTGAGTTATAGTTGCCTGCACTCACTATAACGGGGGAATTTCATTGGTTTTTTACGTGTGAAATGTCCAGCTAACTATAACATGTGTGAAACCTATGGTTTTTTAAGTGAATTTGCAAGGTTTTTTAAATGCTAATTCGTAACTATAACGTGTGAAACCTATGGTTTTTTCTGTGAATTTCAAAGGTTTTTTAAATGCTAATTTCTAACTATGCCTACAGAGATAGGACATGTGAAGAAAGAAGAAAAAATGCACAGAAAGAACAAAAAGAAGAGCAGAAAGAAGCCTTGTTGCAAAATCATCCTCTACCCTCAACTTTTTCAGACGGATACTGGTGGTAACTGAGTCTGACTAACCAGTCCTAGAGCCAGTGCTATGTTAAAAGACACTTAGAATACAGTGAAAACACCTACATACACTAGGGAACATTATGCGTTGGGGTCCCCCTGTGATTAGCATGACCTCCCCTGTAAGCCCCTAGTATATAATAGGGCATGGGGATTAAAACTACCTCTTAAAACTGGCCACCGGGCGTTTTTGCACACGTTAACTCAGGCCCCGTCCCCTCCCTTCACCACTGTGTAAACACGCCCTGTGTCCGTTTTTAGTTGGGAGATTAAGTTCATTTGAATCCTGAGGGTCCCTAGGGTCCAACTAGCCCACTAGGTACCTCCAGTAAGTGCCACAGAGCTGCGTTGCAGAGAGGTGTAAAAAGTGGCACGGCCTGGACCACCTCTCTGCAATGCAGCTCAGTGGCGCTTACTGGAAGCACTTGGTGGGCTAGTTAGCCCCCAGGGGCCCTCAGTATTGAAGGGAAATTATATCCCCAATTTAAAACGTGCCATAGTGCGTGTTTGCACACGTCACCTCAGGCCCCGTCCCCTCCCTTCACCACTGTGTAAACGCTTCCTGTGGCTGTTCTAAGTTGAGAGATTAAGTCCCCTTGAATCCTGAGGGTCCCTAGGGTCAAACTAGCCCACTAGGTACCTCCAGTAAGCGCCACAGAGCTGCGTTGCAGAGATGTGTAGAAAGGAGCTTGGCCTCAGAACACCTGTCTGCAGCGCAGCTCCCTGGCGCATACTGGAGTTGCCTGTTGGGGGCGCGTTTGCAGAGTGCTGCACGGAGGGGGCATGGCCTCCGGCACGATGCCAGTCTTTTATTTATTTTAATTTTTTAAGAAGGGGGGCTGTATGGTTCCCCTTATTCTAATTTATTGGCCCTGATGACCCCATCCCCCAGGGCCTGTCTCCTAATTATATTTTTTTGACCCCAATCCCCAGGGCCGGCCACTGTTTTTTATTATTTTAAAAAATATATATATTTATAGACACACCTAGGACATGCTGGACAAACCGTACGTACCTATCACCATGACGATTTGCGTGATATTCATTAAAAGGCGACTATGCATACAATGAATCCATGTGGAATGTATTTACACCACTAGTGAAGCTCTGACATGTCTGATGCCCTACCGTGCCTAATCCCGGTAGACACCCTTGTCGTTTATTTATACAAACATGGGTAGCTATTGACGGGCACATTTAATACACATGCACACTAAGCCATTCAAAGGGGATTCGACAAATTCTATCAAAACTATGCAAGAAACCCCCCTCACGGTTAACAAAGCACACATCCACTGCCGGATGTGTAATACTTTTTATTTTACTCTCTGGAAAGGGGACGAACATCACTTGAGTCACAGCGCGCTCCTGACAGAGCCCAATGCTATGTTACACCCACCATTTCCTGCCGAGTGCCACACACCTCTGTGTTGTATTCCACTAGCTAGTGCATATGCTATGAAACTCTCTAGCCCATGTGCACTGTAACACCACCAATTGAAAATGTCATGCCACACTTGTCTTAGCACGGGTTATATTGCCCCATCTAACGTGCCTTCCTCGATGCCTATGTTATAACGCACAGTGCTATGCCATACATATTACAATCTGGGATCCATATCTTTGTCACAGTGCATATGCAACGTTACACTCCCCAGCACATATTTTATATTACAACTTTAGAGACTAGTTAGGTTACACAACACTGCCCTGTGCATATTACACTCCAAGGCGCATATCACGCGCTAGTGCCTGTGCTATCTCGCGCTCTCCAATGAATCTGTCATTGCGCCCAATGTATTGCATATTATATTTCACGCCCGGTTCATCTTATATCACACTTTTTGGTGCATAGTTTATAGCATACACTATATCTAGTTTTCATTTTCAATCGTGCTCTCAGGACTATGTTCTATATAACACTGTGTTCACCTACCCTTTTCACGGGCATTACATTTTGCGATAGGGGGTGGAGGGTCAGGGCGTGTTTCTGCCAAGTGAGCCCAGAGTCAGTCACAAACGTCCTCTTCTTCCTGAATAAAAGTGAGATTATGCTGCATACTTGTTCATATTTTAAGTAGTTCGCACAGACACAATGTTTTAAAAACAATAAAGTTCCTAATACCCGCCTTCTCTGAACAGTTAGCTTGCTGCCCATCCCCCTCCTCCCTATCCTCTGTTGTGTGAATCCATGGACTAGCCTCCTCCCTCCTGCCATGCATGGTCTGATGTGCTGCCACTGCCCTCAATTTAGTATGATGTACCAGTCCACTCCTCCTGCCCTCCATTGCCCAATTCTATGCCCCATCATTGACCTCCTGCTTAAACTCTGTGCTTAGCTTGCTGCCCCTATTCTCCTTCCCCCTGCCCTCCGATGTCTTTGTGCATGCCCCTGCTCCATCCTTTTTGCCCACCATGTTCCATGGACCTGCCACTCCCACCTGCCTAGCATTGTCAGATGACTGTAACCTGTCCCTACCACCTCCACCCTGCCTGTCCACATGCCATGCCCCTATCCTCTTCCTCCTGTCCTACATGGTCCATTGTACTGCCACACCCTTCTGCCCTCCCTGGTCTGTTGTGCTGCAACTGCTCCTCCTGCCTGCCCCGTGTGGTCTGTTGTGAGGCCCCTTCCCCTGAACTTTCTTGTCTGTGCACAGGTCCTGACCCTCCCTTCTATCCTCCATCGTCCTTTGTGCATGCCCCTGCACCCTCCTTCTTGCCCATCATAGCCATTGTGCTGCCACTAACCCTCCCACTTGCCATGCATGGTCTTCTGTGCTGCAATGGCCCCTCCCAACTTCCCTGTGTGGTCAGTTAGCTGCCCCTTACCCCCTCCCACCTTCCCTCCATGGTCTGTGTGTTTGCCATCACAGTCTCACTGTTGCTCTTCATGGTGTGTCTTGCTTCTAGTGCCCATCCTGCCTGACCCCCATGGCTATCTTGCTGCTCCTGCCCTGCCCCCTTGCCCCCAGCCCTCTGTTTACATGTGCAGACCCCTACTCCCTCCCTCCTGGCTTGTCTGTTCCATTGTAATGCCCCTGATCCGTCCCTCCTGCCCTTTATGGTCTGTTATGCTGCAGCTTTCTCTCCTGTCTGTCCATTATGGTCAGCTAGCTACCATTGCCTCTTGCCTCTCTGTTCTCTGTTGTCCATGTGCATGGTCCTGTCCCCTCCCTCTTGCTTTCTATGGATTGTTGTGCTGCACTCCCGTCCTGCATGCCCTGTGTGGTGTATTGTGCTGCTGCAAACCCTGATGCCTGCCCTGCAGGGTCAGTTTGGTGCACCTCTCCATGTCCCTCCTGTCCTCTGTTATCCAAGTCCATGTCCCTACCCCATTTCCTTCCATGATCCAATGTACCATACTTGCGAACATTTTGAACTTGGTAAGAGGGAGATTTTGAAAAAAAACTGGGGTATTGATGTTCCCCTTTGAGTTACATTGAAAAAGAGGAGATTGTAGACAGGAGACAGATCAAATAAAGCCCATTTGAGCTTAAAAACATTGGACGTTTCCTGACTGAATCGGGTCTGTTGGCATGTATGGTTGTACTACCATTGCCTCTTCCTTCTGCCCACAATGGTCTTATTACATTGCCACAGCCTCTCTTGCAAGTCCTGTATTGTTGGTTTGTTGCCCCTGCCCCCCTTTCCACTGCCCTCCATAGTCTGTTGTGCTTCCACGGCCCTTCCTGCCTGCTCAGTGTGGTTAAATTGTTGCCTTTGCACCCTCCTACCTGCCTTCAATTTTCAGAGTCCGTGCCCCTGGCCTCTGCCTCTCAACAGTATCCTAATGAACAACTAGATTGCTAACATTCTATATTGTTGGAAGGCGGACCCCGAGGAGTCGGTGAGACCACCAAGGGGGGCCCTCTCACTGCACGAAGTAGCCGAGCGCTGCCGAGAAGTCTCCTGGGAGATCCTTCTCCTATCACGTACTAGCACAGTAACACCACCACACCGGACTCAAGGAGGTTGTCTCAAGACAAGCAATTCTTTATCAGCAATAAAAAGGTTACGAGGTCAATATTTACACGAAGGGATCGAGGGATCCACCAAAAGTCTCAGTGTCTCTTTGGAAGGTTAGGGGTAGCGGGACAGTCTTTGGCAGGAGGGCGGTACGAGGGTACCTGGGGCCCAGTTCTTATCCTCAAGCTGGAGGACCTCCGGATCTCGGATGGGTCGAGCCGCGACGGCGTCAGCAGGGCTCTGGCGTACAGTTCGTGGAGAGCCGCGATTCAATCAGCAGGGCTCTCAAGATGGTTTCTGCTCAGCTCGAGCCGCGACGTCGTCAGCAGGGCTCCGAGGAAGGTTTCAGCGAGGTTGGGCCGCGACGCAGTCAGCAGGGCTCGTGATGGTTCCGACAAGAGTTCTTCTCCGTAGGGTCAGCCGCGATTCAATCAGCAGGGCTCTCGACTCCGGGATACAACTCCTGAGCTGTGGTGGGGTCGCCCCAGATATAGGTCTGGAGCCCTTTGATGTCCGGACCTATGCGCCCGAGGGGGGCGGAGTGGCCGGGTGGAGGTGGCCAGACGCCCAGCAGGAGAGGCGCCAGGCCCATGGGAGGTGCAGGGCGATCACGCCTCGAGAGGGGAGGACAGTTGGGGGTCCCATCGATACTGTCCTCCGCCGGGGGCGATGAATGGTTCCTGCGGCACCCCCTGGCTAGTTCGTGGTGCCTCGATGTCGGGGCTTCGCTGGGGTCGAGGCCGGGTTGAGCGGGGTCGCGCCGGCTGGTGCACGGTGTGACGTGGATGCCAACAAGATGGCGGAGCCACGAGGAGTATGCGACCACGTGCAGTTCCGGGGGAAGGGCCTTGGTGCAGTTCAGACGGGTGGCCCGTGACGGCCGGGGCGGGGAACGGGCACAATCCAGGGGGTTAAGGACCACGCCACGAGGCCGGGTCCAACAGGCGTCCCCCCCCCCCCAGCCGAAGGCATGGAGAGTCACCCATCTCCTTGGGGATTCTCCTCGTCAAGGCGGAAGAAGCGGGACAGGCCGTTGGCGTGGTCATTGCCGGGCCGGTGTTCGACGTCAAAGTCCATCCCTTGTAGCGAGATGGACCATCGCAGCAGCTTGGGGTTCTCGCCCCGCATTCGCATTAACCATTGCAAGGGCCGGTGGTCGGTCTGGACCCGGAAGTGGGCGCCAAAGAGGTAGGGCCGGAGCTTCTTGAGGGCCCACACCACAGCGAAGGCCTCACGCTCAATAGTGCTCCAGCGTTGCTCTCGGGGCAGTAGTCGTCGGCTGATGAAGGCCACTGGTCGGTCGAGCCCCTTTTCGTCGGCTTGGGATAGGACGGCCCCGATCCCATACTCGGAGGCGTCCGTCTGTACCACGAACTCCTTCTGGTAGTCCGGGGCCTGCAGCACTGGAGCAGTACACATGGCTGTTTTTAGGGTGTCGAAGGCTGTTTGGCAGCGGGGTGTCCAGTGTACCTTCTTGGGCTGCTTTTTGGACGTTAACTCTGTGAGGCGGCCAACAATGCTCCCATAGTCTCGGATAAACCGCCGGTAGTATCCGGTGAGGCCCAGGAAGGCCCGGACAGCGGTCTGGGTAGTGGGGGGGTTCCCAGGTCTGGATGGCATCTATCTTCGCTTGGAGGGGGGCCACCTGCTCGCTTGGAGGGGGGCCACCTGCCCGCTCCCCACTTGATGGCCCAGGTAGGTCACGGCTCCGTGGCCGATTTGACATTTGCTGGCCTTGATTGTGAGCCCGGCCTGCTGGAGGGCGGCCAGGACGGCCTTCAGGTGACGGAGGTGCTCGGCCCAGTGGTTGCTGTACACGGCAATGTCGTCTAAGTAGGCCGCGCTGAAGGCCTCAAGCCCGGCCAAAACCTTGTTCACCAGTCTTTGGAAGGTGGCCGGGGCGTTCTTCATTCCGAAGGGCATCACCCGAAAGTGGTAATGCCCATCCAGAGTCGAAAAGGCGGATCTTTCTTGGGCGCCGGGGGTGAGCTGGATTTGCCAGTACCCGGTGGTGAAGTCCAGCGTGCTCAAGTAGCGAGCGGCCCCTAGGCGGTCGATGAGTTCGTCGGCCCGGGGTATCGGGTGTGCGTCTGTCTTGGTTACTGCATTCAGGGCTCGGTAGTCCACACAGAATCGCAACTCCGGGGGGTGACCGGGAGCTGCGGCCTTGGGCACCAGGACGACAGGGCTGGCCCACGGGCTGTCGGAAGGCTCGATGACCCCCAGGGCCAGCATCTTCGCTACTTCGGCCTGGATGCAGGCCCGCACTCGGTCAGGCACCCGGTAGGCTCTGTGTCATATGGGGGGGGCTCTCCCCGGTGTCGACGTCGTGGACGCACCAGTGAGTCACCCCCGGGGTGAGAGAGAAGAGGGCTGCGTAGTCCCGCAGTAATTGCTGGCAGTCGTTGCGCTGTTCCGGGGTCAGGGACGAGGCGAGTTGGACCCCTTCGATCGATCCATCGTGAATGTCGGATTGCAAGAGGTCGGGCAAGGGCTCGGAGTCGTCCTCTCCCCCCTCGTCGGTCGCCAGCAGCAGGCTCAGTTCGGTCCGGGCGAAGTGGGGTTTTAGCCTGTTAGCATGTAGGACCCGGAGGGGGTTCCGGGGGGACTCCAGATCGACCAGGTAGGTGACGGGACTTTTCTTCTCCACCACCTTGAAGGGCCCAGTCCACTTGTCCTGGAGGGCGCCGGGTTCGACCGGGGCCATGACCCATACTTTCTGACCTGGCTCGAATTCTACAGTAGAGGTGTTGCGATCGTACCACCGCTTCATGTCCTCCTGGCTGGCCTCGAGGTTGGCTTCGGCCATGGCTCGGAACTTGCGGGTCTGGTTTCGGAGGGTCAGGAGGTATTGGTAGACGTCAGGAGGGGCGCATCGGGGCTTCATCTCCCAGCCCTCCTTGACCAGGCTGAGCGGTCCGCGGACCGGGTGTCCATACAATAGTTCAAACGGGCTGAACCCCAGGGACTTCTGCGGGACCTCCCGATAGGCAAACAGGAGGCAGGGCAGCAGGACATCCCATTTCCGCCTGAGCGGTTCTTCCAGGCCCTGGATCATCCCTTTTAATGTTCGGTTGAACCGCTCAACCAGTCCGTTCCCCTGAGGGTGATAGGGGGTCGTGAACTTGTATGTGACCCCGCACTGTTGCCACAGGGACCGCATGTACCTGGAGATAAAGTTCGTGCCGCGGTCGCTCACCACTTCGCTGGGGAATCCCACTCGGGAGAAGATCCCCATCAAGGCCCGGCCTACCACAGGGGCCGTTATAGTTCTTAGCGGGACCGCCTCCGGGTACCTGGTGGCGTGGTCCACGAGGACCAGGATGAAGCGGTGGCCCAGGGCGGTTTGGGGGTCCAGGGGTCCCACAATATCGATTCCGACCCGCTCGAACGGGGTGCTGACGGCGGGAAAGGGCTGGAGGGGGGCCTTGACCCGACCCCCCCCGTCTTTCCGCTGGCTTGGCAGGTCTGGCAGGAATGGCAGTGGTTGTCCACATCTCTCCGCATCCGGGGCCAGTAGAAGTGGGTCACCAGACGACTGTACGTTTTGTCTTGCCCCAAGTGTCCGGCGAGGGGTACGTCATGGGCCAGGTTGAGAAGGAACTCCCGGAAGCGGAGGGGGACCACCAACACGCGGCTGGCCCCGAGTTCTGCTACTTTCTGTTCACTGTACAACAGGCCCTCGGCCCAGTAGATCCAGTGGGTGCCGGTCTGGTCACCGTTGGCTTGCGCGGTCGCCTGTTGTCGGACCCCTTCGAGAGAGGGACAGGACTGTTGCTCTTGCTGGAACTGCTCTCGGGTGGGGCCCCCTTCGTGTTGCCATGGCGTCGGTTCTGGTAGGGCGCTCGGAGAAGCCATCCCTTCGGGGGAGGATTCGCTGGGCCCAGGGTCGGTGTCCGCCTCCTCCTCGCTGCTGGTGGGAGGGGGTGTGAGCCCCTCGGGTTGCGCGGTCCCGGAGGTCGAGGATGAGCGGGGGGCCTGGGCGGTCATGGACCGGGTGATGGCGCAGGCCCAATCAGCCAGTCCCAACATTCGGAGGTGCTCTCGTCGTTCTACTTGAGCCCAGGGGGAACTTTCCAAGTCGTTCCCCAGGAGGCAGTCGACCGGGGCGTCGTCGCGCACTGTCACCTTCAGCAGGCCCGTCACCCCTCCCCACTCGAAGGGGACCAGGGCCATCTGGCATAGGCTTTCACTGTTGTCGGCCGTCCGTACGGGGCACAGCACATTCGGTAGAATCTGTTCAGGGGTCACCAGGTGGCAGCGGACAGCGGTGATACTGGCGCCTGTGTCGCGAAGGGCTTCGGCCCGTTGACCGTGACCTGCTGCCGGTACTTCTGGGTGTTGGTTGGGATGGGGGTGCAGGGTACCATCTCTCGGCTACCCAGGCAGACCAGGGACATGGCTGCCGGCTCCCACTCAGTGTTCTCTCGGTCGAGGGCCTCCTCTTCCTCTTCTCCTCCCCCCAAGGCGGCGGCTGTCAGCTGCCGGGGCGGGGGCCCGCCGGCCCCGTTTCTTCGGTTCAGAGGGCAGGCCGGATCGCTGGCAAAGTGTCCGGTTTGTTGGCAGCCATAGCAGGTCACTGGTGGCCGTGATCCGGGTCGGGCCGGGCCCACCCTTCGAGCTAGGCTCGGGGAGAGATGTGGCTGCGGTGGCCCTCGAGGGGGGCTCCTGGGGGCCCCGGCGGGAGGGTCTCGGTTCCTGTTCGGCCCTCCCCCCCACCGCGCTGGCGTGGGGGTCCGTTGGGGTTCCTCTGGTACTCCCCCATTGAGCTCCGGAGGACCCGGGAGTTGACCCATCGATCGGCCTCGACGGCAAGTTTTCGCGGGTCGGTCATTTTGCTGTCGAGGAGGTGCTGTCTCAGTTCCACGAAGCAATTGTTGGAAAGATGTTCCCACACGATGAGGTCGACCAGCTGCCCGTAGGTGGTTACTTTGCTTCCTTTGATCCACCCTTCTAGGGCCCGACTGAAAAAGTCCACATATTCCACCCATGTGGTACCCGGGATTTTCTTGCAGTCTCTGAACCGCTGGCGGTACATTTCCGCTGTTAGCCCGTAGCGGGTGAGCAGGGCCTCCTTCATGTGATCGTAGGAGGTCATCACCTCCTCCGGTAGCTGGAGTAGCGTGTCCCGCCCTTCACTCAGGAATCGCCCCCACAGGCCTGCGCCCCAGTCTTTTCGGGGCACCCGATGGGAGGTCATGGCCACCTCGTAGGCCTTAAACCATTGTTGGATGTCGTCATTCTTGTAATACTCCTTGACGACCTCTTTCGGGATATGTACCTTGGCCTCGGGAGGCGGTAGAGTGTCTCTAGTACTGGGGGTGTCAGTCCCTCCGTTCTTGGCCTTGATCTCGAGCTCCTTGAGACTGCGCTTGTGCTCAAGAGTTAGTTTCTTTTCCTCCAACTCCCGGTGTCGTCTCTTCTCTTCTATCTCTTCTTGAAGGCGTAGCTGCTCGAGGGCCAGTTTCTTTTCTGCCAGCTGGAGTTCGCCGTCCAGCCGCAGTCGGGCGAGCTCTAGCTCGTGGCTCCGGACCTTTTCCCTCTCTCGTATTTCTTCTTCGGAGAGGCCGGTTTCTAGGCTCTTTCTTCCTCCGGTTGCCGGAGTCAGTGCGGTTGCTGTGGTCTCCGTCAGGGGCAAGGGCCCTTCTTCCTGGGAGGGGCCTGCCCCGGCCTCCAACCATGCCCTCAGAGCTTTCTGCATCTCTTCTTTGGTACCTAGGCTGGTGGTTGCAATGCCTTTGTCTTTGCAGAACTGTTTTAATTCTTTGTGCGTATATTCTTCCAGCCGTTCGGGCTGGAACTCCATTGTCGCGTTGTTTTCCTGGCTGCTCATGATGCTATTCGTTTGGATGGGTAGCTAGTGGGTACTGGCTGGTACGTACTGCGTTCGGCTCGGATCCCGCCGCTGGCCACCAAATGTTGGAAGGCGGACCCCGAGGAGTCGGTGAGACCACCAAGGGGGGCCCTCTCACTGCACGAAGTAGCCGAGCGCTGCCGAGAAGTCTCCTGGGAGATCCTTCTCCTATCACGTACTAGCACAGTAACACCACCACACCGGACTCAAGGAGGTTGTCTCAAGACAAGCAATTCTTTATCAGCAATAAAAAGGTTACGAGGTCAATATTTACACGAAGGGATCCACCAAAAGTCTCAGTGTCTCTTTGGAAGGGTAGGGGTAACGGGACAGTCTTTGGCAGGAGGGCGGTACGAGGGTACCTGGGGCCCAGTTCTTATCCTCAAGCTGGAGGACCTCCGGATCTCGGATGGGTCGAGCCGCGACGGCGTCAGCAGGGCTCTGGCGTACAGTTCGTGGAGAGCCGCGATTCAATCAGCAGGGCTCTCAAGATGGTTTCTGCTCAGCTCGAGCCGCGACGTCGTCAGCAGGGCTCCGAGGAAGGTTTCAGCGAGGTTGGGCCGCGACAGCGTCAGCAGGGCTCCGATGTTCTAGGTGGTTCAGAAAGGGTTCACAAGAAGGAGCCGCGACGCAGTCAGCAGGGCTCGTGATGGTTCCGACAAGAGTTCTTCTCCGTAGGGTCAGCCGCGATTCAATCAGCAGGGCTCTCGACTCCGGGATACAACTCCTGAGCTGTGGTGGGGTCGCCCCAGATATAGGTCTGGAGCCCTTTGATGTCCGGACCTATGCACCCGAGGGGGCGGAGTGGCCGGGTGGAGGTGGCCAGACGCCCAGCAGGAGAGGCGCCAGGCCCATGGGAGGTGCAGGGCGATCACGCCTCGAGAGGGGAGGACAGTTGGGGGTCCCATTGATACTGTCCTCCGCCGGGGGCGATGAATGGTTCCTGCGGCACCCCCTGGCTAGTTCGTGGTGCCTCGATGTCGGGGCTTCGCTGGTGTCGAGGCCGGGTTGAGCGGGGTCGCGCCGGCTGGTGCACGGTGTGACGTGGATGCCAACAAGATGGCGGAGCCACGAGGAGTATGCGACCACGTGCAGTTCCGGGTGAAGGGCCTTGGTGCAGTTCAGACGGGTGGCCCGTGACGGCCGGGGCGGGGAACGGGCACAATCCAGGGGGTTAAGGACCACGCCACGAGGCCGGGTCCAACATATATTTATTACAAAAGTGTGGAACGCCTGACATCATCTTGATGTAATCAAAACTGTAATACCTAGAGCATTTCCTTTAGAAATTACATATGAGAGGGACTTATTGGCATCAAAATTATGGTTAGTGCTCTAAAAGACTAAAATAAGGACATATTTTCTGAGTTTTCAAATCGCGACAAAGCACTTTTAAATTATTTGTTATCTTTGTTTTTTTATCTAGTTGACCACTTGATTAAATGTTGCACTTAGGGGAGAGGATGTGGTGTTACTTCCAGAACTGCAGACTTTGCAACTGGGGAACCAGGTTGAAGTTTCTGCTTCAGCTCGACATTCTGTGATTCTGGTCAAATCACTTAGTCTCCCCATGTCTACAACCAAAATGAATTTGTTCTTGTGTGATGTAACCAATGCTCATGTAAAGCACTCCAATACCTGACAAGCCTGCACTATATAACACTGCAACAACACAAAATAATAAGTGTTTTGCACACTTCTGTCATTGGGCTATATTTGGGCTGCATCTGGGTGATTTTGGGCTACATTTGGGCTCTTTTGTCTCCGGTGGCCATCTTGGGAGATTTATTTGTTATGAAGTTTCCTAATTTCCTCATGTACTGCAGTCTCCTCAGTAGGAAATGCTTTCAGTTTTTTACTTTGATTCCATCATGAAGGTATTCAGATATGTCACACATTTGCCATAAATTCTGAATGTTAGCACTCTAGTTGCTCATTAGATCACTGTAGTAAAACTACTGTTCACCATGGAAGTCTGCTCCTGGTATTAAAAGTGCATGTTTCAGTCTGCATGTCAGAATTTTTTAATGAAATAGAAGAGGATTTGAGAAGTCACTCAAAATGTGCCCTCGTTTTCTTTCTTCAGCATTAATCATAATTTCTATGGCAAAATGAACCCCCTCATTGTGTTCCTTTTTAAATTAAATGTTTTAAGTGTTACCAGTTTATTCCAATCAAGATGGCTTCAGGTGTGCCATACTTTTGTCATAATGAAGACAGTAAGCGCTCTAGTTGTTTTTAAGAACATTCTGGGACATTCTGTCATTGGGCTATACTTGGGCTACATCTGGGTGATATTTGGGCTACATTTGGGCTCTTTTGTCTCTGGTGGCCATCTTGGGAGACTTATTTGTTATGAAGTTTCCTAATTTCCTCATTTACTGCAGTCTCCTCAGTAGGAAATACTTTCAGTTTTTTACTTTGATTCCATCAAGAAGGCATTCAGATGTGTCACACATTTGCCATAAATTCAGAATGTTAGCACTCTTTTTGCTCATCAGATCACTGTAGTAAAGCTACTGCTCACCAGGGAAAACTGCTGCTGGTATTGAAAGTGCATGTTTCAGTCTGCATGTCAGAATCTTTTAATAAAATAGAAGAGGATTTGAGAAGTCACTCAATGTGCCCTAATTTTTCTTTCTGCAGCACTAATCATACTTTTTATGGAAAAATGAACCCCCTCATTTTGTTCCTTTTTAAATTAAATGTTTTAAGAGTTACCACTTTAATCCAAGCAAGATGGCTTCAGGTGTGCCATACGTTTATCATAAGTAGGACTGTTAGCACTCTAGTAGTTCTTTGGAACACTCTGGGAAGCTGCAGTAGAACACAAAGGAATCAACTGACTGTCTCTGCCCTTGTTGGATGTACATGTTTTACTGAGAATGTCAGACTTCATTCTCACATGACTGAGAAAGATAATGTGAATTTACAGAAAATAAGCTCTCAGTTTAGCTTATAGATCACCTTCCAAACCTCTGTGGTAAAAGCATGAGAAAATATTTTTCTCTCAATCATGATATCCCAGCAGAAGGCTTTTTCACATGGTGAAATCACCTTAGAACATACCACAATTCCTAAAATGAGTATAGTACCATCAACAAATGATTTATAATGTAACTAAAGTCTTAAAACCGTCTATTAACTGCAATGCTTTTTAATGAGGTGCTATCATGTATATTGGTCCCAAGATGGCTGCCAACACTTCTTGGATGAAGTGCTGACAGCCAATCAGATCTCAGGATGAGATGTGTGGTTAGGCTCCGCCCACATATATATGCTTTTAAATGCTATTTTCTCAGGAAATACTGGACAGATTTACACCAGACCTGCAAAAGGCACTTCCTTGACCTTATGGCTACCTCTCTGCCAAATTTCACGTAATTCTGTTCAGCCGTTCGGGCTGTAGCTGCGACTAAAGGTCCTATGGAAAAATGCATGGGGAAAACGTGTTTTGGGACCCCCCCCTTTTCTCGGCCCCCGCTTGACGAATCACCCCGAGACTTTCAGGGTAGGAGCTGAACGGAGCGCCCCATTAGTTTTGAAAATTTCGCGAGGATTCGTCAACCGGCGCCAAAGTTATTCAAAATAGAATTTTGAGATTTCCTATGGAAACTAGGTTGTAACTATAACTATCTACTGGCGACCGCCAGTAGATAATACATATATATATATATATATATATATATATATATATATATATACAATTACCACTCCTGTGTGCATTCAAGCACGGCGAGAGAAACTGACAACTTCCTGTGCAGATTTATGCCAATGTAGCGTTTTTTTTATTTTTATTATAGGTGCAGTCGATCATGACTCGTTTCGGCCAACTCAGTGCCCTTGGTCACATGATCGCGTTACGTTAAAGTGTATATTTTATTGGGTACCCTAATACCATGTGACACCTAGTCTGTAACTTGTATAGACCTGAACAAAATACTACTATTTGTTTAAGCCTGGATGTTTAGCTGTTGATTAAGAGCCACTGTTCGATATATAGCGAGGAAATAATGACATGTTAAAAATCTGACATAATTAATTTCGTAAACAGTCAAAGCGGTCAAATCTTAATGAATACTATATATATATCTATACCAAACTAGGGCACAGACTCCAGTTAAAGATGCAATAATGAAGTTTTATTGTCTTAGCATGTCGGGATTCTGCGTTTCGACCACAAGCCTGTGGCTTTATATATATATATATATATATATATATATATATATATATATATATATATATATATTACCTACTGGCGGTCGCCAGTAGGTAGTTATAGTTAGGACCCTGTTTCCATAGGAAATCCGCAACATTCTATTTTGAATAACTTTGGCGCCGGTCGACGAATCCTCGCGAATTTCTCAAAATAGGTGGGGCGCTACGCTCCGCTCCTACCCTGAAAGTCTCGAGGGGATTCGTCAAGCGGGGGCTGAGATAAAAGGGGGGTCCCAAAACGCGTTTTTCCCATGCATTTTTCCATAGGACCTTTAGACAGGGCTACAGCCCGAACGGCTGAACAGAATTACTAGAAATTTGGCAGAGGGGTAGTCCTCAGGTCAGGGAAGTGCCTTTTGTAGGTTTGGTGTAAATCTGTTCAGTAGATTCTGAGAAAATAGCCTTTAAATCAATATATATATCTGAGCCAGCTTATGGTACGCTTACCGTAAGCTTACCGTACGCGTACGGTGGCGTGCGCGTGCGCGATTCTGATTAACTGTTACATCTAAGTAAACATTCGAATCGGTCGAAACCAGGAAGCGGCGGCCGCCATTTTCTCTCTCGCACTCTGAGGGGGGGGCTGTAAACAAAGGCAAAAAACATATAAAGGGGCTGTTTAGACAGCGCCCATGCACATAGCCATGTTAGTTGAGTCCTCAAAGATCCCCTAAGGCCAAAAACGGTAAATTTTTATTTTTTGAAAATTTCGCCGATTACGCTTACCGTACGCGTACGGTGCGCTTACGCTAAAAATTTTAATAAAAAAACACTCTGTGCATGGCGTATTATTGTCATCACTTACAAATTAAATTTAACAGATTACCTATCACAAGGAAGCGCATAATATGTCCTCCATGTGCGCACGGTGCGCTACGCGCACCGCGTACCCACCTTGCGTGTACGGCACTAACTGCGTAAAGTGGGCGCGCACGGTGCGCGCACGGAACGAACTGCGTTAAGTGGGCGTGCACGCCACGAATGGCGTTAAGTAACTTAGCATTTAAAAAACCGTACAAATTCACTGAAAAAACCATAGGTTTCACACACGTTATAGTTGGGAATTAGCATTTAAAAAACCTTGCAAATTCACTGAAAAAACCATAGGTTTCACACATGTTATAGTTAGCGGAAATTTTACTGATAAAAAACCAATGAAATTCCCCCGTTATAGTTAGTGCAGGCAACTATAACTCACGCGACCGCAATCTTCTGCTGATGACATATGTGTCTTTATGAAAAAAAAATATTTGTAATATATGTATAGCTAAAAATGTATGGAAGAAGACATGGGCAAATAAGTGTCTAAATACAGTATTAGCATCAGCAGAGGATTGCGGTCGCGTGAGTTATAGTTGCCTGCACTAACTATAACGGGGGAATTTCATTGGTTTTTTATCAGTAAAATTTCCGCTAACTATAACCTGTGTGAAACCTATGGTTTTTTCAGTGAATATATATAATATATATATATATAATATATATATATATATATATATAATCTCCAACAAACATCCCAACTTCACCAAAGAAAAGGGAGCCCGCACTCGAGGAGCCAAATCATGGCTGATTTAATGCAGTGTGGTCACTCCGGACCCAGATTGAAAACACTCGTTTCGGCTGCACACAGCCTTTCTCAATCAGTGAATCACCCAGTTACAGCTTTTAAAAGGACCCCTCTAGTAATAGACATAGTGCTAACCCCGAATATGTAAACATTTAAATGCAGCACTGAAAAAACTTGCTCATTTCAAACGTGCGCGCAGTGCCTGTAAGAAATTGTGAAGACATTTATGTAAATGGCAGGACAAAATGACCATTTAAACATAATGTGTCCAGTGTTCGCGCTGCACGAAATCAAAATATTTCAACCTGCAAGCATTCAATAACAGATTGGTAATAAAATAAACTTAGAAATGTTACTGCACAATAATAATAATGTTCGGGTCTTTGCCCATTAGAATTAAAGCATTAAGGAGTTCAATTCAAAGGATCGCCTCTTTCACAATTCATGATGTGATCACGTGCCACATTTCACGGCCACTCCAAATGTGGGCTGCTCAACCACCATCTGTTGATTTTCTGCACAATGTAAACGTCCTGCTATCTGAACCACTGTCCACACAGAAATGTTCAAGACTCTGGGATTTCACCGTTATAGTGACATATATTAACCAAACATTGTGATGCAGCGCATAGTTCAGCGAGAAAGAGGCGCATATAAGATCCTCATATATGCTGAGCAGGGAGAGCATCACGTCCCGTAAAATAAAGCCACAGAAATGTATGGATCTGCGATGAGGAGCGAGCCATAAGATCTATCATCAACAAACATTGGAAGATCATTTTAGCTGACCCCACCCTAGGAGCGCTTGTAGCACAACGCCCTACCATTACACACAGACGTGCATTCTCCATGCATGATGCTTTAGTCAAGAGCAGCCCTGAATACATTCCAAAATCCGATCGGCTAACGGACACCAAAGGGTTTCTCAAATGCAGCAGCTGCAGAGCATGCAAATTTGGGATCAATATCGCCCAAGTTGTTGCCACCTTTCGCAACGAACCCCTCGTCATTATAAGCCGACTCACTTGCAGAACGGAGTTTGCAGTCTACGTACTCCAGTGCGGCTGGCCTGAGATGTGGGGAGTACCAAACTCCAAGTCCACCTACGTATCCTACAGCATTTGCGAGCCATTGTTAACGGCGACCCCACATACCCAGTATCCAGACACTTCAAAGATGTACACAACAATTTGGACCATCTTAAATACTTTGTCCTTGTCAGAGTATCCCTGCGTGGTGGGAACCGCGAGAAACCGCTTAGGCGACTGGAAACCTGTTATGTCTTGGAACTCCATACCAAATCACCGGCGGTATACTCACGAGAATAGCATACAATTCTCATTCTATCACCAGATCGCTTCCCAAATGTATAGATTAAGTTGCAGATGTATATCATAAATTGCATCAATGTAAAACACAGGTAAAGCATATCGGAACATCGAAAGACACATCTTCCCAAGATTGTAGATTGAACATAGACATAAAGTGAAAAATAAAGTGAAAATACTGGCAATCTTGCAGAGTGTGTTTCAAGAGACCAAGAAAAATATATACATACATGAAGAAACCCTTGTGGGCATGGGGAAAGATTTTCTATTGGTAACTGTTCCAGAATGAATTGACAACTGGTAATTACAAACTGCAATCGATCCAAATAGGGAACACCTGCCACTTGATCATATATTCCAATTATTGTCTCTATAGTTAATCCTCATTAGGCAAAGCCAGTAATGAGAAAATACAAATACAGTGAATACCAGGAAACAGGGGGGAAAAAGTGTAGAGAAGGGAAATCACAAATCATTAAATTTTACCAAATTGTGTCTGAAATGTCCAACTGCACCGTGCAGATAGTTGAAGAAAAGGGTAGGGTTCTCACACACCATACTAAAGTTGCTGTTTCCTGGAGTACCCCTTCCTTTCCACGTAGGTGGGACCCCTTTAATTAATGCCCTACCCATGGGCAACGCTAACTTGCCGCATCCTTTGTTCAGCAAGGACCACCAGGCAATGAGAGTCCAGTTATTGAGTTTAATCCTTTCACCACACCACACAAGCTTTATCCCTCCCTTTCCTCATGATCTCAAAGGTTTAAACGTGTGTGTGTAGATATAGATGTGTGTATATGTGTGTGTGTGTGTGTGTATATATATATATATATATATATATCTATATATATATCTTGCTCTGAGGTTTACCACACTCTTAGGAATCACTCATCACTCGAACAGCTGTGCAGGTTCACCTCTAAACCTTTAATTCATGGTTCGGGCGGTATGTAGCATGCAGGAAAGCAGTTAGTTCGTCTCGCCTTACGCGTTTCGAATTTCTTCTTCATCAGAGGTTTTGACGAAAGAATGCGTGCCTCTCTCCCATAGCGCTGTTACTGGCAATGACACGCCCCTCAATGGTCATGATGTCTGTGGCATTATGGGAGTTAGAGTTCATTTATACCATGGATGGTGCACTGTCTTTACTGCAATTATAATTTAAAGCTCTATGAGCCCCCACATGCAATGCCGTCCTCAATCCGCACAGCTGTTCGAGTGATTCCTAAGTGTGTGGTAAACCTCAGAGCAAGATTTATTTGCGGCAGCCCAGGCGTAAGGAATGCACCACCCCAAGATCACTGGGGGCCGCGAGGTACGAGATATACTCACCTCACTGCGGGGCATCTGTGATGGATTGAGGACGGCATTGCATGTGGGGGCTCATATAGAGCTTTAAATTATAATTGCAGTAAAGACAGTGCACCATCCATGGTATAAATGAACTCTAACTCCCATAATGCCACAGACATCGTGACCATTGAGGGGCGTGTCATTGCCAGTAACAGCGCTATGGGAGAGAGGCACGCATTCTTTCGTCAAAACCTCTGATGAAGAAGAAATTCGAAACGCGTAAGGCGAGACGAACTAACTGCTTTCCTGCATGCTACATACCGCCCGAACCATGAATTAAAGGTTTAGAGGTGAACCTGCACAGCTGTTCGAGTGATTCCTAAGAGTGTGGTAAACCTCAGAGCAAGATAGATATATATATATATATATATATATAAAATTCTTTGGTGGGTGGTTTGGAAATTAGAATTTGGGGAGCGCCCACATGAACTGTAATTGAACCGGCAAAGGGGAAGCATATACTTTAAACTAGTTTGGGTTTTGGGAGGATTGAGCCCATTGACCAGTCACCAAAGAGGAATGAATTTGGCTGTCCAGTGACTGAGACTAGTGCTGGTAATCCATTCCTGGTTTTTAAAAACACACATCGCTGCTCTCTGGGTAATGTGTTCTGGATTTTCCCTATAATAAGCAGGGCCGCATATCCAAAAATAAACTGAAAGGAGACCAGGGCTGGACTCTCCAGGGAGTTGCCTGAAAAATATTACACCACTCGCTCTCAACCATATACCCAAGTAAGCGAAGGTACTCCCCACATGGTAATTCTGAAAACAATGTACTTAAATGGCCTATTTCACCCATCAGTTCAAGAAAATGAGGTCTGAATCATAGAAGTCTCCCAGAATGCGCATGGGCCCTCATGAAATCAATGCATCGAGGTTTGTGTTAAGTGGCTGACCCTCCTCCGCAGGGTGTCCAAGAGATTTTTAAGAAATGGAGCTTCATCATTCATTGTACTGCACGGATTTCAAGTAAATCAACTGATAAGTCTGTAGGTAGGCGTGAAGGGACGCTGTTTAAATATTCTGATTCTGGAGGACAAAAAACAAGGACTATTCACCCCAGTAATAATAGAGGGGATGTGGATGGCGCCCCAATTACTTACTTTTTTTCTTTCATCTCTCCATGTCTTTCGTTCTTAAATATTTTCCTTCTCTTACACTTATTTCCAGCACTGTGTCCATTTTGTCCTTGTCTGCACTTTTTTTGTTTCTTTCATTCTTTCCTGATAGTGCACTCACAACATGCATCACGCTGTCTCTTTTCCCTCACTCCCCCCCCCCCCCCCCCCCATCCCTACCCTGAATCAACACTCCAGGAGATAGACAACAGCCATTAGTGTGGTTTGACCAAAGGCGTAGCCTTTTATTCATAGACTTATTGTGAAATGATAACCGTAGTTAAGCAGACCTTGTTATGAGAATACAGGCCCTAAGATCAGCCAGATCATACATAATTGTTATGAGAAGCAGGGCATGAGGCAAATAAACAGCTCAGATTGTGCAAGCAATTCAACAGTATCTCTACCTACCGTTACAGCAGAACATTTCAGAATTCTGCAAAGTGCCAGCAGGCCATTTACCTTATCCATCGCCCACGCCCTCAACCAAGGGCATACCGTATTAGGAACTTCCCCCTCCATCACTCTGAGGGATGGGCAGTGTCCGCAGTTCCATTTACCTACACATCCACCAGGGCACCGCATAGTGCTTCGTCCTTGCCAGGGGATACCGGTCACCAGGCAAAATCCCCCAAATTATTAAAGTTATGGCAACCCGGGGTAGGGCAGAAAGGTCCAGGACCACCAGTAGGTTAGTCCCACCCTCCTGCCTGCCCAGTGCCCACACAAATCAACAACCCTCCTAGGGGAAAATTCAGTAAATCGGTCCACATTTGGGGTAGCCCCCATTTCTGCTGCAAGAAATTCTGCCACAGGGCGAAGAGGTCACTGGCGAACTCTTCCTCCCGCCAACTACTGCTTCAGCTCCTCCATAAAGGCCCCTATGATTGTGCACCTGATTGCAGAGCTTCCAGCCCCTGCATGTCCAAAGCACTGCCTCCCTATGGGACCGCTCCCTATCCCCGGGACCCCACTCTATGGGTACCTCCAGATATGTTTCTAACTCCCCTTCCTTAAAGGGTATTTGTCCGCTGGCTGGCTACACCCAGCACCTTACCAGCAGAGGCCATACCAACCTCACTGTTTTTAACATGTTACACTTCAACCCGGTACTGTAACTATTCCCAGTGATCTCTGCTTCCTCCCAAGTAGGAGGCAAGCGTAAACGTACCCCCGCTCAACCCTCTTGTCCAGAGGTGAAGCACTCCTCAGACCTTCTGTCATTTTCATATCCTACTAATGACTATATATCCAACGGGTGGATCCCGCCTCTGGAGGATTTGTTTGGCCTCCCTGAACCCGGAGACTGAACATGAATTCAGCATGTTCCTGAATGGTAATGTCCTTGTGGCATGCATCACTTTGCGCAACTGACCCAGGTAAGAACCTTCAACTGATCCCAGACCTGCATGCCAGGGGGTATCCCACCACATTCATTTACTGCCTCCGTATGTTCTACTGCCTCAACCAAGCCAAATACTATGCATCCCCTGAACCCCTACTGGTTCCCCCTCTGATCATACAAAGAACAGTTAAACCCCAGAGGAGCACGACAGGCGGGAAAACTGACTTCTATTTTGAACTTATGTCACTCTGTTGGGTCTGCCTACCTTCTATAGGCAGATTGTGGACTCGCATGCTTAAAGGGGTGACAAACCTCCGCACTCGAATTCCTAAAGCAAGGTGGCTCTAGCTTAACAATACCTAAATGTCAGCAAAATGAAGTTAATTCACCAACAATGTGGAAGTCTCCTGGAGAGTTATGCAAATCGCCTTACTTGGAGCCAGGCTACCAACAATGCCCACTAAGAAATTGCATGCCTATATCATGTGAATAACCGGTGCCTGCCGATCCGTTGCTGCCCTTTGGTGAGGTTTGGCAACCCCTGCTCCAACCTTCCTTACCCACAGTACCACCCTTAGCTGGGGTGGGTCCTGCCTTGCGTTGCCTCCCCCCACCAGACCCAGGAACTGAGCAACCCATGTCCCCCCCCCCCCCCCCCCCACCCATAAAGAAGTGGGATGCATGAACAAATTAGCGGCCTCTGGTCAGGGGTGTCAGCAAAGAGGACCAGTAACCCAAAATGGAACCAACTAGACTGCCTGGAGGAGCCTAGCTCAGGGCCCTAAGCCCACAATTCCTATGACCCTCGAAGGCATCTACCTCCTGTGCTGAGAATCGATGTACTCTGACTGTCACCTCCTACTCGGAACCAACTTTGGATGTAAAGGAAGTAAGTCCTGAGCCCCCAAGTTTTACTCAGGAGCTCATGCCGATGCTACGAAGATCGAGGCTGCTGAGCTCTAGGCTGTATAAGTCTGCTTCTAGCTGACGACCTTACCAGCCCCCATCGGTCTCCCCGTACCAATTTATCTCACTCTAGGCCCCAAAATTGAGTGCTGGTATGCCTTCTGCCCCCCAGCAACCCCTGGTGCAGATTAAGCAGTTTCTTTTACAGACAGAGGGGGGTCAGGAGAGGGGGGGTGTACTAGTCGACCGTCCCACCGCAATCTTGGGAGGCCGAGTTACCCAATGCATCTCTAACTGCTAGAGTGGGCTTCCAGCTCTGCAAGGAAGTAGATCAGAAGACAGCATCTTCCAGGCTCTGATGCGAGGAAAGTGGGACCCTGGACCTTATTTCCATGCTTATTCCTTTCTTGGGGGTGACTGACATCCATAAAAGAAACAAAAGAGCCAATTTTACGGATGTTACTGTAGGTCTTCACTTCAAGAAGTCCCCACCCTGGATAATCTGATCCGAATGTATGAAGCATCACATCCGCAATGCAGAGTCTCCAGTCACTTTATATGAAAACCATGTAAAATTAGCATGCTCTAGGGATGGGACAAACACAATCGATGGAGGGAAACAATTGACTAGGGAATAAGGAACTGAGATGGAAAAAAGCTATCGCCACCAGCCTGCGGAGGACCCAAAGCCCACTATACGTTAATTGTGTTGTACTCCATAAGTCCTCACTAAAGACTGCTGACACTTAAAAAGAAAAGAGAAACTCCACATATAAATATTTGGCACTTAAGTCAAGCTACCCTAATCTTGATTGTATCTGAAAGAAACACGTTAGTTAGATTCCTCACCTTAGAATATCCCCAGGCGTCAGACTGGATCCGGAAGATTTTTCGTCAGCAATACCCCTTGCGCGTCGACTGCGGCTCCGCGTCCGTCGTCGGCGTCGTGCGCCGGAATGACGTCGTCGGAGTACTTAGACGCCGCCCTCGCGCGCTGACGTCAGTTCTTCTTTTTTCCGCGCCAGTAAGCTAGATCCGGGAGAGCTACCCCTTTTAGTCTTTTTTGACTAAGTTTTTTGATCCTTTTTGATCTTGTCTCGACTCCGGTGCCGGTAGGATGCCTGGTTTCAAAGCCTGTGCTGACTGCAACCGCTTGATGTCGGTTACGGATCGTCACCGCCAGTGCTTTTACTGGTTGGGCCTCGACCACGACGCGGAGTCGTGTTCGGACTGCAAGGCCCTGACCTCGAAGGCTAGACTGGAGCGGTCCCGTAAGCTCCTCGAGCTTCGCCACTCGGCTCCGCGCCCCTCTCGATCCCGGTCCAGGAGGAGGTCCAAGGATCGGTCGCGGAGCCGCAGCCGACGTCATCATCGCTCGTCTGGCTCCAAGTCTTCAAGTAAGTTGAAGCACTCAAAGTCCAAGAGGCGACACCGCTCTTCGGACTCCCCTCGCCGGTCGCGCGACTCTGCCGAGGGTCAGGGTGGTTCCACCCCCGCGGCTCCAGCGGAGCCAGAGGCGCCGCGCAAGTCCCCATACCCCCCGGTCCCTGGGACTGACGCGGCACCGGCGGAAGTCAGTGCCTTCCTCTCGGCCATGAGGAGCCTGGCTCCACCGTCGACGCCCGCTGGCGCGCCTTCGGGCCCTGCAGACCCGACTGGGCAACCTTGCATGCCTGCGGCTCTGGCCCCGTCGCCGGCTCCGGCCCCGACGCCGCAGGTTCCCGAGTGATTCGTCGTCCCCGCCGATGCCGGTCGACCTCGTCACGCCTCCTCCGCCGGCGTCGACACCGGTACCACCTCCGACGCCGGCTCCGCTCAGCGTCGAGCCCCACTTCAGCCCCGCTCCGGACCCGACGCCGTTACGGCGTCTATGTACGGCGCCGTTCGAGACACATTATGTCTATCGTCCGGCTCCGATCCTTCCTCCTGTTTACCAGGAATCGGATGACGGGGACGTCTGGGAGGAGTCCGAGGATCACATGGCCGTTCAGGCTCAGCTGTCACAGGACTGGGCAGATGAACTGGGGGAGGCCAGTGGTCTGGATACCTCACCAGACACTGGATTCATCTCTCCTCCGACTGTGGCTTCGGAGGAGGGTGCTGCTTTCTCTGTGGTGCTGCGCAAGGCGGCCGCAGCCCTTGGGCTCGAGCTGCCTGCCGTGGCTGTGAGGACTAACGTCCTCACTGAGGTGCTTCAGTCTGCAGCAAGCTCCACTGAGCCTCTGCTGCAATTCAATGAGGCCCTCATTGACGTTCTGCAGGGCACCTGGTCCAAGCCCTCCACAGTCCCTCCTGTGGACAGGAACGTCGCCAGGCGCCACCGCCCTGCTCCGGGCGACCCCAGTTTTCTGTCCCAACACCCCACCCCCGAGAGCCTGGTTATCCAGGCTTCTACCTCCCAATCCTCCTTCCCGACCGCTCCGCCGGACCGGGATTCCAAGAGACTGGAACAGTTTGGCAAAAAGCTGTTCTCCTCCCTTAGTTTGGGTCTGCGGTCCTTGAACACCGCCTGTCTTTTGGACCGTTATTCCCACTCTCTGTGGGATACAGTGGAGGACGTGCTGCCCCTGTGCCCGGAGGAGGCCCAGACACGACTTACCCAGGCTCTGGCCGATGGGAGGGATGCAGCGCGACATGCAATCCGATGTGGGCTTGACACTACGGACTCGCTGAGTAGGGCGATTTCTACCACGGTGGCGCTTAGACGTCACGCCTGGCTGCGGTCCACGTCCTTTTCGGGGGATGTCCAGAGCACTCTCATGGACATGCCCTTTGATGGCACTCGCCTTTTTGGTGAGAAAGGGGACAGTGCGCTGAATCGCTTTAAGGACTCCCGGGCTACGGCCAAGTCCTTGGGCGTCTCGGCCCCGCGGTCGCAAACTTCCGCCTTTCGCCCCTTTCGTGGCCAAGGAAGGGGTGCCTCCTCACGTACGCCTAGCCTCCAGCCGCAGAACCAACCTGCGCGTGGTCGCGGACGTGGTTTCCGCCGAGGCGGTTCTGGAGGACGACGCGGTCAGCCCACATCCACCCCGGCAGCATCTGCCTCCAAGCCTTCCTAGTCCGAGCTTTCCGGCCCATTCCTCGCCAGTGGGCGGCAGAGTTCGCCATCACCTGCTCCACTGGCGTACCGTCACTTCGGACAGGTGGGTGCTGCAGATCGTCCGAAGGGGCTACTCCCTCCCCTTCGAGACGACCCCTCCAGCCATGCCACCGCAGCACCACCGTATCTCGGACGATCATTTGAATCTTCTGCGAGAGGAAGTTTCGGCCCTCTTGGCCAAAGAGGCCGTCGAGCGCGTTCCGAGCTCAGAAGTAGGTCGTGGTTGTTATTCCCACTACTTTCTGTTTCCCAAGAAGGGCAAAGGGGGCCTACGCCCTATCTTGGACCTCCGGGACGTAAATGCCTTCCTCCGGAAGGAACGGTTCAAAATGTTGACGTTGGCTCAGGTTCTAGCTGCCCTCGACCCTGGAGACTGGATGGTAGCGTTGGACTTGCAGGACGCATATTTCCACATCCCCGTCCTGCCGGCCCACCGGCGTTACCTGCGGTTCACGGTGGGCCAGGAGCATTTTCAGTTCACCGTGCTCCCCTTCGGCCTCACCAGTGCCCCCCTTCGGCCTCACCAGTGCCCCTCGGGTGTTCACGAAAGTGATGGCGGTGGTCGCAGCTCATCTGCGCAGATCAGGGGTTCCAGTCTTCCCCTATCTCGACGACTGGTTGTTGAAGGCGGGCTCGCCCCAGGCAGTCGTCTCCCACCTCCAGACTACGGCAGATCTCCTGCATTTGCTGGGGTTTTCCATCAACGTGCCGAAGTCACACCTGAGCCCCTCTCAGAAGCTCCTCTTCATCGGAGCGGTACTCGATTCGGCGCAGTTCCGGGTCTATCCACCGGAACAGCGGGTCCGGGATATTCAGGCCCTGATTCCCATCTTTCGGCCTCTATCCTGGGTTTCGGTCAGGCTAGTGTTGCGGCTTCTGGGGCTGATGGCCTCCTGCATCCTACTAGTGCATCACGCCAGGCGGCGCATGCGGGCTCTGCAGTGGGACCTGAAGTTTCAGTGGGCCCAGCATCACGGCAACCTGTCCGACCATGTCTTGATCTCGGAGGGCACTGCGAAGCAGTTGCAGTGGTGGCTCACGGACTGCGATTGGGTCACGGGCAAGAGCCTCTCCCTTCCCCAACCGGAGCATGTCGTAGTGACGGATGCGTCCCTCCTGGGATGGGGTGGCCATATGGGAGAGGCGGAGATCAGAGGCCTCTGGTCTCCGGCGGAGTCTCGTCTCCACATCAACCTGTTGGAGTTGAGAGCGATCCGACTTCCTCTGACAGAGGGAAGGAAGGCTTTCAGTGCAAGTGTCGTGCAGGTGTTCACGGACAACACTACCGCCATGTGGTATTGCAACAAACAGGGCGGGGTGGGGTCGTGGACCCTTTGTCAGGAGGCTCTGCGCCTCTGGACATGGCTGGAACACCAGGGCGTTACCCTGGTGGTTCAACATCTGGCGGGCTCTCTGAACGCCAGAGCAGACGAACTCAGCCGCCGGTGCATGATGGATCACGAATGGCGTCTGAACTCCGAAGTGGCGCAAGGTCTCTTTCAGCAGTGGGGAGAGCCTTGGTTGGATCTATTCGCGACCGAAGAGAACGCGCAATGTCAGCAGTTCTGCGCGTTGGAATTTCCAAGGCGGCACTCGCTCGGCGACGCTTTTCATCACGAGTGGAGTTGCGGTCTGTTGTACGCCTTTCCGCCTATACCACTTCTGCTCAGAGTGCTGAAGAAGATCAGGCACGACCGGGCCCAAGTCATCTTGGTGGCCCCGGATTGGGCACGAAGGTACTGGTATCCCGAGTTACTCAGTATGTTGACCGATCCTCCGATACGTCTGCCCCTTCGGGAGGATCTTCTGTCGCAGCAGCAGGGGACGGTCCTCCACCCGAACCTGTCCAGCCTCCACCTCCATGTGTGGAGATTGAGCGGCGGCAGTTGATGCCATTTGACTTGCCTCCTGAAGTCTGTGATATCATTCTGGCAGCCAGGCGTCCCTCCACAAAGACGGTATACGCCTGCCGGTGGAACAAATTTGTGGTATGGTGCACAGCAAAGGCTGTGGATCCCCTTTCCGCCCCTCTTTCTGAGGTTCTCCTCTTTCTTCTTTCTTTGGCCCGGCAGGGCTCTGCCCTGGGCACCTTGAAAGGTTATCTTGCTGCCCTCTCTGCCTTCTTACGGCTTCCTGATCAGCCTTCTCTTTTCAAGTCCCCTGTGGTTCAACGCTTTCTTAAAGGCATTACTCATACGTTCCCTCCTGTTCCTTTCGTAATGCCTCAGTGGGACTTGAATCTTGTTCTCACATTTCTGATGTGCGCTCCCTTTGAGCCTCCTCACAATTGTCCTCTTCGTCTTCTGACGCTTAAGACTGCTTTCCTGGTAGCCATCACCTCGGCTAGACGGGTGAGTGAGCTCCAGGCTCTATCATCCAAGCCTCCTTTTCTCTCTGTTCATCCGGACAAGGTTGTCCTTCGGCCTCGTCCTTCTTTTCTACCGAAAGCGGTGACTCCCTTTCATCTTGGGCAGTCTGTCACCTTGCCCACCTTCTTTCCGCCTCCGCATCCTTCCAAAGAGGAAGAGAGGCTCCACCGTCTGGACCCAAAGCGTGCGCTCTCTTTTTATTTGGACCGCACAAAACAGTTCCGGGTGGACGACCAACTTTTCGTTGGATACGTGGGTGCTAAGAAGGGAAAAGCTGTGCACAAACGGACCATCTCCCGTGGGTCGTTTTGTGCATCAAAATCTGTTACTCCTTGGCGAAAAAGGACCCTCCTGTTGGGCTGCGCGCCCATTCCACTCGGGCTACAGCGGCTACTACTGCTTTGGGACGGGGAGTCCCTTTGCAGGACATCTGTCAGGCGGCTACGTGGGCTTTGCTACACACGTTTGCCAGGCATTATTGCCTAGACAGCCAAGTCCGGAGGGATGGCTTCTTTGGCCGTTCTGTCCTCCAGGACTTTCTGGTGTGATCTTGGTTCGCAGACCCACCACCGGGGATGGTATTGCTTGGGTATCTATTCTAAGGTGAGGAATCTAACTAACGTGTTTCTTTCAGATGAACAAGTTACTTACCTTCGGTAACGATGTATCTGTAAGAAACATTAGTTAGTTAGATTCCTCACCGACCCACTCATCCTCCCCGTTCTGCGAACTGACATCTAGGGTTAAGGATATCCCTTTCAGGGCCCTAGAATTTTTTGGCACCAGTGTCGGTATCTTGCATGGCTCTGCGTTCCTGGCGCGAAAGGCTATGTACAAGAACTGACGTCAGCGCGCGAGGGCGGCGTCTAAGTACTCCGTCATTCCGGCGCACGACGCCGACGACGGACGCGGAGCCGCAGACGACTCCTAGCGACGCGCAAGGGGTATTGCTGATGAAAAATCTTCCGGATCCAGTCTGACGCCTGGGGATATTCTAAGGTGAGGAATCTAACTAACTAATGTTTCTTACAGATACATCGTTACCGAAGGTAAGTAACTTGTTCTTCTTTGCAATTCCCCACATTGCAACCTAGTTTTGAGGGGGGGGATGCATCCTGTGAATTATGTCACAATATAGCGCAAGACGATTTTTTTTTTAATGCATTTCCTTCATTTCAGGGATATGCTTGCGGCAGCTGATGTGGAGCTGGCTGACAGAATTACTTTCGGTGTAGGGAAGCCAACTGGGCGCCACAGCAGGGGTGGTTCTGCTAGTTCTGTTAAATAACCCACATGTGCTTATCCAAAGCACCCATGTAAAAAAGCGTGTGAGCTACTGCGATTTGGGAAGTCATGTGTTTGACAGACTTATTACACATGATGTTCATAAGAAAGCAAGCTCCTGAGAGCTAAGCCAGGACACCTTCAAGCAAAGCTGCATAACATATAGCCATAGATTGCAACATAACACCTCTCCGAGGTGTTGTACTGCACATGGAGTCCCTGCAATTTAGGATACGTGGGGGAGACAGGCCGTGAATTTAGGACACGCTACAGTGAACACAGGTCAGCGATAAAAACTAGAAAAACACTATGTCCAATGGTCCAACATTGTATAGAACTTGGACACAATGAAAATGAACTGAGGTGGCTAATCTTAGAGAAGGTAAGACAAACTCCAGGCCGAGATATGAAAGAAATACGAAGAATGCGAGAAACCTATTGGATCTATACCTTGGATACGGTAAAGACAGGCTTAAATGAAGAAATAGTGTGGCATACAAGATGATGTATGACCCATACTCAGTACTAGATAACTTGGACACTGTTTATCTAAGCATGATGGAGAGCACATATCAGTGGCATGGTTGTCACAATTTGTGCTTGCCCCACTAGTATCCGTGTGAAAATTGTACTATAACATTTTATCTAAATAACATGACCTGAAACCAGAAAACAGCAATCACCATCATCCCGTTCCAAGATGGCGCGAGGATTTTGCCAATAGGAATGAGGAATCAGCCTATTATTAGTGGCGAACAAACAGATTCATTGAATTTGGTTGTAAAACCGTTGCGGGCAATCTCAGCTTTCTTATTTCCTCATGTATTATTTAGTCAAGCCAATACAGGATCTGAGGGTTATAACATCGTAGAGACAAAGCGCTTTTGCATTACTTAATTAGGGAATATCCACTCCAAGATGGCGACGCTGACAGCATAGATATTCACACAATCCCACAGCGAGGTTCCGCGCAGTCTGATGATGTCACAGTACTCGGCAGGTGTTTGACATTGAAACCCTTTTCCTAGTTATACGCTGAATATAAAAAGGCGGTAGCCACCTCCTGATTCCTAGCAGAACGACTGGACGTGCGGACGGAGTCACGTATGAAATTTACCAGCTTTTCAAGGTAAGACATGCGATAGAAAGAGGGGACTATGACTGGTTCTCGCAAAATCGGTAAAATTGTTTCCAAATAGCCTAATAGCAAACTTATGTCGTACACATGGCCTTTGGAAAACTTTATGGAAATTTTATCAGGAGACTCCTACGTAACAATTTGCTAGACATATTTGTGATTCACAAAATGAGATACCTTACAAATTTTAATAAAAACATGTAAGCTAGAGCTCGTTCATGCATTCATGTCCGTCTTAGCACTTAGTAGGAATAACAACTCAATCTCCTCGTGTGAAAACATCCCTCTACTCATAAAGGCCGCGGAGGGAGAGACTTTGTAGTAGTTTCACATACAACCTGTGTCCTTTACTAAACCCTATTAACTAATAGGCTGATTTTCGTTTTCCCTCTTTCCTCTCCCGCCATAGCAACACCAGGTTCACCTGGCAGAAGAGAATCGGGGATCAACAAAACGATACTTACAACGCCGTGGCCTATTCCCCAAAAAAGGACAAAACGAAAATAAAAGAAACAAAATAAAAAGGAAAACTCAGTTAATCTCGCTTGAGTAAGTATGTTACTCACTAAAGGTTAAAATTTCCCAATGTAAAAATATAGGTTGTTATTGTGTTATTACCAATAAATTATCTAAGGATAGGTGTTCAGTAATATCAGTGACTCTCTCTGTACAAAAATACATTTTTTTTATTATTATATGCAGATATGAAGTAAACACAAAAAGGCTGGCACTTATAGTCCCATTCCCTCAGATAATAATTGAAGGACATTTTGCGTGAAAAACGACTTTGTATTTCTGGATCCAAAAAAAATCTGAGATGGCCAACACAGCACAAAGGTTTGTAAAGTAATGTATCTGTGAGTAGTGGGGAGATAGCTTAGATGGGTTTTCTCTGCACATAACAGTTCACTCTGGGGTAGAGTGATTATGAGAAGAGATCATAGTTTTTTAACGAAAAAAACCTATATAGACAAGTAATGTGCTCTGGCCCACACCGGACTCTGATCCCAGTGCCAGGACTTGCGGTTTTGTTTCTTCTTTGAGTGTGTTCTCTTCAGAATCTCTTCACGGGGAGGCTTTTCCTAATTTAACTAGAGCACCCTCTTCTAGTGGCACATTTGTAAATCTGACAGTATGTATATTCTAGAGTCAAAATTTTTTGGGAGAAAATTTAAGAATTCTCTCGTGGGTTGAAAAAATCAACATGACCATTTATGTATAATTCACGTAAGTAATATTCTGTATTCTCTTTGCAGAAATTTTTATTCCCCCATCCATGCCCGTTACCATACTGTTCAGTAACAGGTCTTGAAGAAGATGGCAACTAACGGAGAATAAGCCATTGAAACGCGCGTCGACCAGTGTGTATGACACACCCCAGCGCACAGCACAACAACCGAGGGTTGAGCAGCTCACCCCTGTTTTTGGTCTTTCTGTGCATGTTGCCGGGCTCTGGGGTGGGTAGAGTGTATGTTATGTATGAGAGTGATATGAATGAGGAGTGTGTAGAGGTGTAAATGGTGTGGGGATGTTTTCTTTTCTTCTCCGAAGTAACGCCAATTAGTGCAGGCTTGTATAAGACAATAGCCAATTGCACTTTATACCAACTTTGCTTTTTCCAAAAGTGTAATTATATAAAAAGCCTGCTATATAATTTGGATAGTCTTGTATATATGAAAATAGTAATTTAATGTCTATGTTCTTTTTGGAAAATAAGAGATGAATTTTACCTGTACGTAAAATAATGAACAAAAGAAATTAAATAAAAAGAAGATAAAAATATATGTATTAGGTTGTTGTGTTTTTCCAATGTGAACCCACGATAATTAAAGCAATATAGGTCTTGAGGGATACTGTACATTATAGTTTGCTGCACATGGAGAGCCATCAAGACACACTGGGGACATTATCTAGTCCTAGGCTACCTACCCCCACCACTCTAGAGATAGGGGCTTTGACCTCCTGCCGCAACAGTGCAGCCGGTAGCGCCCGGCGCAAAACCCTGCCGGTGCAGTTGTGGGTGTGGCTTTGTGATGGCTGATACTTAATTGAGAGAGATTTCATGGAGAAAAAGAGAGGCAATGTTAAGATTTAATAGAAAAACACCTTGACAGAGCCGCAAGGATCGAAACAGAATCATTTAACTTGTTGGGCATCCGCTGCCACTCCACAAAGCACTAACCCCAAACTCAGAATCACAGCTGATTAATATGCAGAATCAAAGGTAGTAACTGGCAGACTGCAAGGTTATTAACCAGCCAGTCAATAAACCGGGATGGCGGGATGCAGACAGAGTCAAATTAAAACTTCAAGTGAAGCGCACCTAACAAATAAGATAATGTGAGACAACTCGCCCTGAACAGAAGTGCCGCAGCGCTCTTGATATTACCGTCAATAAACAAAGTCAAGGTACTTAGCAACATCTGAACATGTGTGCTTAATATGTCATGTTGCCAGACCTTAAGAAGGCTGAGACTCTGACAAGGACCATAAATCAAGATAGGTAGTAGTTCCTAGCTTAGTGATATATTCTGAGCTACATATAATCTATTTTGGTAGCTCTTAGTATCCAATATAATATTGCTCATAAGGTCAACCATGCAACAAAACGATATCCACAGTTAGTAAAGCTTTTTATTCTTTTTTTATAAAAGATTTTTAAATTTCCATTAACAATTGTGTCAAGGTTGTTCCAAGGGGAACGTGCAAATAGTAAGGGTGCTTGAGTAAAGAGAGTGAAAAAGGAAAGCGGGAATTATTTCAGAGGTTGTGACATAAGAAAAATTTAAATAAGTTAAGCAATGGACTGGTTGTCATTCACCATCCAAGTGCAAAAACCTGGTCACGTGTATCGGTTTATACAATAAATAAATCAAGCGATTATACATTCATTAGAAGCCAATTCTAATAGAGCACGTGGGCAGATAGGCGTATCCCAGGTATGTATGTATGGGGCGTCGACGTTTCGATCCGTCTTGGTGGCCTAGTGGTGGTTTGAACCTTGGCCTTGCGGATCTTCCTCAGGACTGGGGAACAACCTGGAAGGGTTGGGCCTAGTAGATTGCCTAAAATTAATGAGATTGAAGTAAACATGTGTTGCATGGGAAAATGATTAAAAACCCCGTAAGAAGGCTTGTGAAGGGGTAGGGAGGGCTTACCCGCTGTAATACGCGAAGCGAATCCCTTTAATGGAAATCCAGTGGTGTACCACATATGGCTGTCCTCCGTTAGTAAGGTGCCACACAGTAGAACTGGTGGGGGCTGTAAATATGAAGAACCGGCTGTCAATTAATGGAGCCAATCTTATAATTAGTAAAATGTACGCATGAGTGAAGGAGGGTTACCTCAGTTGCGTGATGCCACCCACTTGCGTTCCAAAACTTGTTTCTTTTATTCTTATTTCACCACGTTTGGAGTCAATCCCGGGCTGAGGACGGGGATATATAAAAAGGGGGTGTGGTTAGAAGGCGAGTGTGCCCAGGTACTCTTAACAAGAGGCAGACTATCTTCCACACAGGCTAAAATTACCTTAGCCGTTAAGATCCGGCAACCATCCGTAACGCGTTGTGTTCGTCTACTAATCACCGCGCACCGCGAGGACGTCTATTTAAAAGAGGCGTCGACGTAAGGGCTACGGTACCGGGGCGTGAAAAAGGGGAAAGAGTTAAAAGACTCGAACCGGACTGCCGGTTGCGAGTCCTCCTATCATGCGTTCATAAGGAGTCAAGGTCTTTCTTAAGATTGCTGAAAACTTTAATTCGAGTTAGTAATTGTATCAGCATTAAGCCTCCGATATATATACTTCAAAACCGAGAGGTGTCCCTTATACTTCTGTAGATAGTATGGAGCAGGCATTGATTAAGACAGTCAAACCCGGAGGGAGGAGCCAAGATGGCGACCGGGACGGCAGCGTAGGCTCCCGGCTCTGTGAACCTCCGCGTCCCGCACAGATATCCTGCATGAGATCCTTAGCCTGCGCTATATGTCCGTGTTGGTGAATGATAGCGGCAACCGATCGTGTGACTCCGAAGTTTCTGGCGGCGGTATCGCCGGAGAAATGTCCAGTTGAAGTTTGCGGCCTGTACAACCCTGGAACCGGGACCTCGAGTGGACAACATGGCCGGGCGGCAGTTCAACAACAGCGGCCTTTGATGACTAGGTGGAGTCGGCCTAGCCGGAGCGGTGCGAATATCGGCCTACATTTCGCCGTGGTCGTTCCTACCACTAAGCGTAGCGGAACGAGTGCATGCCCGAGGCGACTAATCCAAGATTCCCCGGTGATTGTCTCAGCCTTTGCCGGTGAGCCGCCCGGCCGCCGCCCGTAACTCGCCCGGATTTTCGCGGACTGCTCCCGGATTTTCGCGGGCGCAGGTCCGTGGAGGGGATGACTGTTGCCCGTGACCACACGCCGGATATATTTTTTGCCTGCCCCCGAAACCCTGATTCCAGTGACATGGAACCTGAGGCGCTTGTCCCTGAGTCCTGGTCCCACTCTGGGTTGGCCCTACCCGGCGGCCATCTTGACAGGACGAAGTCTACTATCCTGTACACTGGGTCGCAGCACGATTGGAAGTGTGCGACTATGAGGAGCGTCGCGGTGCGAGCGCCGAGAGCTGTGCTGGGGTATGGTGATCTTCTCGAGGCTCTCGGTGCCCTCCATTCCACCTTGGTTCACGGCGCCTGGGTATTGGGGAGTAAGCTTGATGGGGTGACATCAGCGTTGGAACAGTTGCTGCCTGCCTGTCCCCAGGTACACGGGGAATTCCTACACCGCACACAAGAGGACAGTGTCGTGGCCGCCCCTGTGGATAGTGACCAGCTGGAAACTCCGGACAGTATCTTAACGTGTGATCGGCTGGCTGTGGGTCTGGTCTGTTCCGGAGGTATTGGACATGAGTGGGGGGTGGTGGCCTTGTCCCGTGCGCGGCCTCCGGCAACCCAGGCAACATTCAAGCAACGGTCGCCTGCTCTGGCTGATTTCGCTTTCTTGGACCTTGTGTGCGGTGCAGATCCTGGGGCAGCACTGGGAAAGATGACTCTCCATACTGCTGACTGTGTCGGTGATCAGAGACTTCCACCCTACCTGTGTGTGTCGCTTCCTGTTCTCCTTTGGACGCTCCTCTTCTTTGTAGCATTGGACATGGCACTGGGTCGATGGGTATGCATGGGTAGATTCGCAAAGAGTGGCCAAGGATAAGGCTGATCCTTCAGAGGTAGTCATCTAATAGGCGGGCGGGCTCAGGGGTTGCGTGCTCTCACGGCATAACTGTTAGTGTATTAGGCGCATAATGCTCCCCATTCTTCTTTGACTTGGTCGATTCTGTGTTGCTTAATGTTTGCTTTAGGGGAAAACAAATTGTGCGGGAGGGAGAAGCCAGGGGCATGTTTTGAAGGCCCTCCTCCAGTTTCTTAATATTCTCTCTACCCCCCCCGTCTGGTGGGGTTTCTTTTCCTACTCCTCTTTCTCTGTTTCTTCTATATTTCGGGTCTGGTTCCGGGGCGACAGGCACGCTGCTGGGGGGGGGGGCCGTACTCATCTGCAGAGGTGCAGGGTTGGGGGAGGGGATCTTTTAGTCTTTAACCTCCTTTTTTCCATGGCCTCCTTTTTCTTCTCTTATTCTTCTTTGTCTTTCTTTTCCGGGATCAGCATGGTAAAACTCCTTCGTCGTTAATCGCTGCGTTTTCATGTGTGCCACAATTTCCGTGGTGTTTTCTGGGTTTTAGGGCAGGGGACTGCAGGTGTAAATGGCCGTGATATTCCTCCACATCCTGTACTTCTTGTTTCAGCGCCATTGACTAGATAAATTGCTGTTTATTGTGGACGTTTATTATTCTGCCTGCCATTTCTTGCTGCCGGGAAACTGTTTGGCACCTGATCCTTCCATTCTCCCTTATTATAAAATGAAAACCTTTTGTATCATGTCTCCTACTTGGGCTGTTTAGTGGCCGAGAGTATACCAACATGGAGATTCTGCTCCCCGAGGTGCTGCCTGTGATAAATATTGATTTTTGTTACTCTGACTGCTTAGCGGCCGGCCCCGGGGGTTGTAGGCCCATACTTGTTATTGGTTGCAATGTCAATAAAGGTTTTTCAAAAAAAAAAAAAAAAAAAGACAGTCAAACCTAATTACAATTTTACATATATTAACAAAAAAACAAGAATTAATAATGAAACATATTAGCCATTAGGTAAACATCATCGTACGTAGAACAGTTTTGTACAGGGATAATGGTTAAACAATGTGTACAACAGAATTTATCAAATTACGCGTGGTAAACAAAACTGGTTGGGTGTGGTACATGGTGGTTAAACATCATAGTTAGACAATATGTACAACAGAAATTTATCAATTGCACGTGGTAAACAGCGTTACAAGGTAAGCTACCATAGCAATTAGACATTGGGTGTTGGTCATGACTAACTTATTAAGAGGCATATTTGACCTACTAAGGCCCCGGTGACTACATGACCCATTATGTATGTGTTCCACAAGGGTGGACTCATCCAATGTTCATCCAATATTCATAATTGAGATCTGCTTACTGATTTCCTCAAATTCATTCAGACCCCTGGCGATCGTGTCCAGGGAGTGTATCCACCTGCATTCTCGTTTGCTGAGTATACTATTGAAATCACCACCTCTTGGGTTGGGTGTGACCTTCTCAATTACCCGCCATCTCAGGCTATCTGCAGGGTGTTCAAAAGCAGAGAAATGGTCCACGAGGGGGGCACCTTGTGTCTTGCAGCGTATGCGGCTGCAATGCTGCAGGATGCGACATTTGACTTTCTGGATTGTCTGGCCCACGTACAGAAAACCACATGGGCAGACAATGGCATAGATAACTCCCATGGTATTACAGTTACTATGTACATTGAGTTGATATGTCTGACTGTTATGTGAAAATTCCGTTATCTCTTTTGTCAGTGTACAGGCCTTACATGATCCACATTTATGGTGACCTCTAATCGGCGGAATTCCCCAAAGTGTGTTTTGGTTTGCTGTACGAGGTGTGGGGAGTAGAGATTTAACTACATAATCTCTTATATTTTTGCCCTTCCTGAAAGCGTGTAAGGGTGGTGGCATATTACCCAAATCTTCCGCTATTAAGTGCCAATGTCGATTGATAGCCTTTTTAATAGCACTGCTTTTCGTGTTAAATGTCGTGACACATACTAGACGTTCATCCTTGATGTTTGTACTAGGTTGTGGGGCTAATAAGAACTCTCTATGGTTGTGCCAGGCCCGTTTACGTGCCTGTTTTAATAGTCTGATGGGGTATCCACGTTCTAAAAGTCTAGCTAAAAGACTTGCTGACTCGTCAAAGTAATCCTCTTTTTTTTAACAGTTCCTACGTAACCTCAGGAATTGACCAAAGGGTAAGTTATCCCTGAGGTTACGCGGATGGTGACTAGTGTAACGCAGTAGTGTATTTCGTTCACTGTTTTTCCTGTAGAGACTCGTGTGCAGTTTGCCTGACTCTGACTTGATAATGATATCCAGGAAGTGTACCGCTTCTCTATTAGATTCTAGAGTAAATTGAATGTCAGCTGAGCATGTATTGAGCCAGTGGTGGAACGTAACCAAGTGTTCATCGTTTCCTTGCCAAATGATTAGTACATCATCGATGTAACGTCGCCAAAGTGCTATATTGGCCCTATAAGGGTTGAGATCACTGAGGACAAATTGATTTTCATAATCATTCATATAGATAATGGCCAGGTTGGGAGCGAAGCTTGCTCCCATCGCTACGCCTTTAGTCTGGTTGTAGAAACTACCTTGAAAGGTGAAGTAATTCCTGGTCATTGCGATCTTGAGTAGTGAGATTATGAACTCAGTGGGAACTTCATGTGGGGCAGGTCTGGTGTTAAGTGCCGATTCCATGCTGGTAAGTGCTGAATGTTGTGGAATATTAGTATAGAGGGACGTTATATCCATAGTGGCCAATAACTGTGTATTGGAATCAAAAGGGCGTTCGTCCACTAATTGGATTGTTTGCATCGTGTCTCTAAGGTAAGTCGCAGTATTCTCAGCGATGGGTTTTAAAAATACATCTACGTATTTACATAAGGGCTCTAAAATTGACCCACATCCAGAGATTATTGGTCTGCCCGGTGGATCCTCCATACGCTTATGTATCTTTGGGAGGGTGTAAATAGTCGGTATTCTCGGGTGTTTGTTATTTAAATATTCATACTCAAGTTTGTTTAGAAAACCGGATTCTAAAGCCCGTTTTGTCACATCACTTATGATGTTACTTATCTCATGTGTGGGGTCCCTGCTGAGTTTAGTGTAATTACCTTCAACTGACAACTGTGCTAGGATCTCTTTTCTGTAATCATCCACGTTCTGAAGGACGATTGCACCGCCCTTATCCGCGGGTTTAATCACGATGTTGGTGTTCTTTTTCAGGGTTTCTAGGGCCTCCCGTTCTAGTTTGCTCACGTTATATTTCACATATTGTCTTTTAGTCAATATGGAGTCAATGTCCCTCATGACTACCTGTTCGTATGCCAACAATTTATGTGACATAAGGTGAGTAGGTGGGTTAAACTTGGAGGGTGGTCTAAGGCCACTGCCTGAGAAGACCGGGTTGTAGGGAGTCTTAAGAAAATAGTGTTTAAGACGGATCTTCCTGAAGAATTGGTGCAGCTCAATTTTCAAGTTAAAGGTGTTAGGCATGGAAGTTGGTACAAAGGAAAGGCCTTTTTCCAGGATTCCCTGTTCATTGGGTGTCAGTGTATGGCCTGATAAATTGACTATCGGGTTTTTGGGTGCATGGACTACCATCTGTAGTGCTGTTGTCGGGTCTGTATTTCTCCATGTGTCTCCTGTTGGAAGTGTTTGTTTTTTCATTTGGCCCCTCCCCTGATTCCATGTTCCGCCTCTGGGGCCCCTGGGTCTGCCCCAGGGACGTCCCCGTCCTCGCTGTCCCCACCATGGTTCCTCCACTAAAAAAGGGGGCTGTTGATAGTTCTGCCCTGTAGGGGGTGCACCTGTGTTTGTACCTGAACTTGGACCTGCACGTTCTGTGTCACTATCAGCGTTACTGCTGACTGATGATCCAGAGAAGGTTGTGTACCTTCTGAATCCACTCCTGCCTCTGCTAGAGAATGTGCCCTGTGGTTCCCTTACGTAGTAGCCCTCCTGTAGGTATGGATAAGTAGCTCGTTTGTCATATACCTTGATGTCCCTGGCTACTTTGTCTAATTTGGTGGCTTGTGTGTAAATGTCGAATTCACGAATGGTTCTTTCCAGCCTTTCTAAAGCTTCCTTAGCATTAAGTAATGCCTTGTCCTCAATGATCTCTTTCTTCAGATCATGTATCTCTTTAGTTAGACGTTGCACTTCTTCCACCGCAGTTTCAATGCCAAGCACCATCCAGTGCCTGGAACAGTTATTTGAAACAAAGCTAAAATTCTCTTTGAATTTTGGGTTATCAAGGAAGATGGCTGGTTCATTCCTTACTTGTAACCCAACAGGGATGACATTGGATTTAAGATATTTAGCTAGAGTGTGTCCATGTAGACGTGTTCTAATCAGTTTCTTCTCTAGACGTTCTAATTTGGATACTTTTTCATTGAGTGTCAGGTCTATGTTCGTAGTGGTATTACCCAGAAAAGTGTTGCCTTCCTGTTCTTGCAATAATTTATCTATGTAGTCTTCGCTATAAGATAAGGTTTCCTTATCTGACATAGAACACGTCTACATGGACACACTCTAGCTAAATATCTTAAATCCAATATCATCCCTGTTGGGTTACAAGTAAGGAATGAACCAGCCATCTTCCTTGATAACCCAAAATTCAAAGAGAATTTTAGCTTTGTTTCAAATAACTGTTCCAGGCACTGGATGGTGCTTGGCATTGAAACTGCGGTGGAAGAAGTGCAACGTCTAACTAAAGAGATACATGATCTGAAGAAAGAGATCATTGAGGACAAGGCATTACTTAATGCTAAGGAAGCTTTAGAAAGGCTGGAAAGAACCATTCGTGAATTCGACATTTACACACAAGCCACCAAATTAGACAAAGTAGCCAGGGACATCAAGGTATATGACAAACTAGCTACTTATCCATACCTACAGGAGGGCTACTACGTAAGGGAACCACAGGGCACATTCTCTAGCAGAGGCAGGAGTGGATTCAGAAGGTACACAACCTTCTCGAGATCATCAGTCAGCAGTAACGCTGATAGTGACACAGAACGTGCAGGTCCAAGTTCAGGTACAAACACAGGTGCACCCCCTACAGGGCAGAACTATCAACAGCCCCCTTTTTTAGTGGAGGAACCATGGTGGGGACAGCGAGGACGGGGACGTCCCTGGGGCAGACCCAGGGGCCCCAGAGGCAGAACATGGAATCAGGGGAGGGGCCAAATGAAAAAACAAACACTTCCAACAGGAGACACATGGAGAAATACAGACCCGACGACAGCACTACAGATGGTAGTCCATGCACCCAAAAACCCGATAGTCAATTTATCAGGCCATACACTGACACCCAATGAACAGGGAATCCTGGAAAAAGGCCTTTCCTTTGTACCAACTTCCATGCCTAACACCTTTAACTTGAAAATTGAGCTGCACCAATTCTTCAGGAAGATCCGTCTTAAACACTATTTTCTTAAGACTCCCTACAACCCGGTCTTCTCAGGCAGTGGCCTTAGACCACCCTCCAAGTTTAACCCACCTACTCACCTTATGTCACATAAATTGTTGGCATACGAACAGGTAGTCATGAGGGACATTGACTCCATATTGACTAAAAGACAATATGTGAAATATAACGTGAGCAAACTAGAACGGGAGGCCCTAGAAACCCTGAAAAAGAACACCAACATCGTGATTAAACCCGCGGATAAGGGCGGTGCAATCGTCCTTCAGAACGTGGATGATTACAGAAAAGAGATCCTAGCACAGTTGTCAGTTGAAGGTAATTACACTAAACTCAGCAGGGACCCCACACATGAGATAAGTAACATCATAAGTGATGTGACAAAACGGGCTTTAGAATCCGGTTTTCTAAACAAACTTGAGTATGAATATTTAAATAACAAACACCCGAGAATACCGACTATTTACACCCTCCCAAAGATACATAAGCGTATGGAGGATCCACCGGGCAGACCAATAATCTCTGGATGTGGGTCAATTTTAGAGCCCTTATGTAAATACGTAGATGTATTTTTAAAACCCATCGCTGAGAATACTGCGACTTGCCTTAGAGACACGATGCAAACAATCCAATTAGTGGACGAACGCCCTTTTGATTCCAATACACAGTTATTGGCCACTATGGATATAACGTCCCTCTATACTAATATTCCACAACATTCAGCACTTACCAGCATGGAATCGGCACTTAACACCAGACCTGCCCCACATGAAGTTCCCACTGAGTTCATAATCTCACTACTCAAGATCGCAATGACCAGGAATTACTTCACCTTTCAAGGTAGTTTCTACAACCAGACTAAAGGCGTAGCGATGGGAGCAAGCTTCGCTCCCAACCTGGCCATTATCTATATGAATGATTATGAAAATCAATTTGTCCTCAGTGATCTCAACCCTTATAGGGCCAATATAGCACTTTGGCGACGTTACATCGATGATGTACTAATCATTTGGCAAGGAAACGATGAACACTTGGTTACGTTCCACCACTGGCTCAATACATGCTCAGCTGACATTCAATTTACTCTAGAATCTAATAGAGAAGCGGTACACTTCCTGGATATCATTATCAAGTCAGAGTCAGGCAAACTGCACACGAGTCTCTACAGGAAAAACAGTGAACGAAATACACTACTGCGTTACACTAGTCACCATCCGCGTAACCTCAGGGATAACTTACCCTTTGGTCAATTCCTGAGGTTACGTAGGAACTGTTCAAAAAAAGAGGATTACTTTGACGAGTCAGCAAGTCTTTTAGCTAGACTTTTAGAACGTGGATACCCCATCAGACTATTAAAACAGGCACGTAAACGGGCCTGGCACAACCATAGAGAGTTCTTATTAGCCCCACAACCTAGAACAAACATCAAGGATGAACGTCTAGTATGTGTCACGACATTTAACACGAAAAGCAGTGCTATTAAAAAGGCTATCAATCGACATTGGCACTTAATAGCGGAAGATTTGGGTAATATGCCACCACCCTTACACGCTTTCAGGAAGGGCAAAAATATAAGAGATTATGTAGTTAAATCTCTACTCCCCACACCTCGTACAGCAAATCAAAACACACTTTGGGGAATTCCGCCGATTAGAGGTCACCATAAATGTGGATCATGTAAGGCCTGTACACTGACAAAAGAGATAACGGAATTTTCACATAACAATCAGACATATCAACTCAATGTACATAGTAACTGTAATACCACGGGAGTTATCTATGCCATTGTCTGCCCATGTGGTTTTCTGTACGTGGGCCAGACAATCCAGAAAGTCAAATGTCGCATCCTGCAGCGTTGCAGCCGCATACGCTGCAAGACACAAGGTGCCCCCCTCGTGGACCATTTCTCTGCTTTTGAACACCCTGCAGATAGCCTGAGATGGCGGGTAATTGAGAAGGTCACACCCAACCCAAGAGGTGGTGATTTCAATAGTATACTCAGCAAACGAGAATGCAGGTGGATACACTCCCTGGACACGATCGCCAGGGGTCTGAATGAATTTGAGGAAATCAGTAAGCAGATCTCAATTATGAATATTGGATGAACATTGGATGAGTCCACCCTTGTGGAACACATACATAATGGGTCATGTAGTCACCGGGGCCTTAGTAGGTCAAATATGCCTCTTAATAAGTTAGTCATGACCAACACCCAATGTCTAATTGCTATGGTAGCTTACCTTGTAACGCTGTTTACCACGTGCAATTGATAAATTTCTGTTGTACATATTGTCTAACTATGATGTTTAACCACCATGTACCACACCCAACCAGTTTTGTTTACCACGCGTAATTTGATAAATTCTGTTGTACACATTGTTTAACCATTATCCCTGTACAACACTGTTCTACGTACTTAGATGATGTTTACCTAATGGCTAATATGTTTCATTATTAATTCTTGTTTTTTTGTTAATATATGTAAAATTGTAATTAGGTTTGACTGTCTTAATCAATGCCTGCTCCATACTATCTACAGAAGTATAAGGGACACCTCTCGGTTTTGAAGTATATATATCGGAGGCTTAATGCTGATACAATTACTAACTCGAATTAAAGTTTTCAGCAATCTTAAGAAAAACCTTGACTCCTTATGAACGCATGATAGGAGGACTCGCAACCGGCAGTCCGGTTCGAGTCTTTTAACTCTTTCCCCTTTTTCACGCCCCGGTACCGTAGCCCTTACGTCGACGCCTCTTTTAAATAGACGTCCGCGCGGTGATTAGTAGACGAACACAACGCGTTACGGATGGTTGCCGGATCTTAACGGCTAAGGTAATTTTAGCCTGTGTGGAAGATCGTCTGCCTCTTGTTAAGAGTACCTGGGCACACTCGCCTTCTAACCACACCCCCTTTTTATATATCCCCGTCCTTAGCCCGGGATTGACTCCAAACGTGGTGAAATAAGAATAAAAGAAACAAGTTTTGGAACGCAAGTGGGTGGCATCACGCAACTGAGGTAACCCTCCTTCACTCTCATGCGTACATTTTACTAATTATAAGATTGGCTCCATTAATTGACAGCCGGTTCTTCATATTTACAGCCCCCACCAGTTCTACTGTGTGGCACCTTACTAACGGAGGACAGCCATATGTGGTACACCACTGGATTTCCATTAAAGGGATTTGCTTCGCGCATTACAGCGGGTAAGCCCTCCCTACCCCTTCACAGGCCTTCTTACAGGGTTTTTAATCATTTTCCCATGCAACACATGTTTACTTCAATCTCATTAATTTTAGGCAATCTACTAGGTCCAACCCTTCCAGGTTGTTCCCCAGTCCTGAGGAAGATCCGCAAGGCCAAGGTTCAAACCACCACTAGGCCACCAAGACGGATCGAAACGTCGACGCCCCATACATACATACCTGGGATACGCCTATCTGCCCACGTGCTCTATTAGAATTGGCTTCTAATGAATGTATAATCGCTTGATTTATTTATTGTATAAACCGATACACGTGACCAGGTTTTTGCACTTGGATGGTGAATGACAACCAGTCCATTGCTTAACTTATTTAAATTTTTCTTATGTCACAACCTCTGAAATAATTCCTTCTTTCCTTTTTCACTCTCTTTACTCAAGCACCCTTACTATTTGCACGTTCCCCTTGGAACAACCTTGACACAATTGTTAATGGAAATTTAAAAATCTTTTATAAAAAAAGAATAAAAAGCTTTACTAACTGTGGATATCGTTTTGTTGCATGGTTGACCTTATGAGCAATATTGTATTGGATACTAAGAGCTACCAAAATAGATTATATGTAGCTCAGAATATATCACTAAGCTAGGAACTACTACCTATCTTGATTTATGGTCCAGGACCATTGTTTTTCGTATTACATTGTACCCAGGTCCTTGACATTTTTGGGTTACCCCATTTTTTGTAATGGAGACTCTGACAAGAGCTGTCTTCTCCATGCGTTTGGAGACCCGGATTAACGTTCTGTTTTCATGTGAGGCGTGAAAGTTGATTGTGCTGACCTGTACTAAAGACCACATCAAGTTTAGAGTTTACCAGGCAGTACTCCCGCAACAAGAAAAGCGTGCGCCACTATTTTATTCTTTTAATAGGACTTCTGTTCTGTCTACCCTTCTCATGACCATTAACAATGCACATTATCTGATGTTACAATTTCATTAGAGCTGAAGTTGCATATTTAACTGCCACGCCTTGTTTGTAACTGTGTATCTGAAAGAAACACGTTGGTTAGATTCCTCACCTTAGAATATCCCCAGGCGTCAGGCTGGATCCGGAAAGATTTTTGACGGAATGACGGAGTACTTGGACGCCGCCCTCGCGCGCTTACGTCAGTTCTTCTTCTTTTTTCCACGCCAGTAAGCGCCGATCCGGGAAGAGCTTACTCCTAGTCAATTTTTGACAAATTTTTTTGACTTCTTTTGGTCTATCGACTCGACTCTGGTGCCGGTAGGATGCCTGGTTTCAAGGCCTGTGACGCCTGTCATCGCCTGATGTCGGTGACGGATCACCATCGCCGGTGCCTTTATTGCCTGGGGGCCGACCATGACGCGGAGTCGTGCCTCGATTGCCAGGCCTTGACGTCGAAAGCTAGGCAGGAGCGGTCCCGTAAGCTTCTCGAGCTTCGGCACTCGGCTCCGCGCCGCTCTCGGTCCCGGTCCAGGAGGATGTCCAAGGACCGATCGCGGAGCCGCAGTCATCGTTCGTCGGGGTCTTCGGCTAAGTCGAAGCACTCCAAGAAGTCCAAGAGACGACATCGCTCTTCGGACTCCCTCGCCGGTCGCGCGACTCGGCTGAGGGTCAGGGTGGTCCCACCCCCGCGGCTCCGTCAGAGCCGCGTCCGTCCCCATACCCGCCGGTCCCTGGGTCTGACGCGACTCCGGCGGAGGTCAGTGCCTTCCTCTCGGCCATGTGAGGGGCCTGGCTCTGCAGTCAACGCCTGTAGGCGCACCTTCGGGCCCCGCAGGTTCGACTGTGTGACCTTGCGTGCCGGTGGCTCCGGCCCCGACGCCGCATGTCCCCGAGGGATCCAGGCCTGGATCTCGGTCGGCGCCGGTCGACCTCACGACGCCTCCTCCGCCGGCGCCGACACCAGTTCCATCTCCAGCGCCGTCTCCGGACGATGCCGTTCCCCGGTTTAGCCCTGGTCCGGACCCGACGCCGGTGCGGGTCGATGGATGACCGTTTCATCTACCGTCCGGCTCCGATCGTTCCTCCTGTTTATCAGGAATCGGATGACGGGGGCGACTGGGAGGTGTGTGGGACCCTATGGCCCTCCAGGGTCAACTTTCACAGGACTGGGCAGACTAACTGGGGGATGCCAGCGGTCTGGATACCTTCCCGGACGCTGGTTTCATCTCTCCTCCGACTGTGGCCTCGGAGGAGGGTGCAGCCTTTTCAGTGGTGCTGCGCAAGGCGGCCGAAGCCCTAGGGCTGGAGTTGCCTGCTGTGGCCGTGAGGACTAACGTCCTCACAGAGGTCCTTCAACCGACAGCAAGCTCCACTGAGCCTCTGCTGCAGTTTAATGAGGCCCTCATAGACGTTCTGCAGGGCACTTGGTCTAAGCCCTCCACAGTTCCTCCTGTGGACCAGAATGTTGCCCGGCACCACCGTCCTGCTCCGGGCGACCCCAATTTCCTCTCCCAACACCCCACCCCCGAGAGTCTGGTTATCCAGGCCTCGACCTCCCAATCCTCCTTCCCATCCGCTCCTCCGGATCGGGAATCCAAGAGGTTGGAACAGTTTGGCAAGAAACTGTTCTCGTCCCTGAGTTTGGGGCTGCGGTCTTTAAATACCGCTTGCCTTTTGGACCGTTATTCCCACTCTCTGTGGGATACGGTGGAGGACGTGCTGCCCTTGTGCCCGGTGGAGGCCCGGGCACGACTCACTCAAGCACTTGCTGACGGTCGAGATGCAGCACGACACGCCATATGGTGTGGACTTGACACCACAGACTCGCTGGGTCGGGCGATTTCCACCCCGGTGGCGCTTCGGCGTCACGCCTGGCTGAGGTCCACGTCCTTTTCGGGGGATGTCCAGAGTTCCCTCATGGACATGCCCTTTGATGGCACTCGCCTTTTTGGTGAGAAGGCGGACAGTGCGCTGGCTCGGTTCAAGGACTCCCGGGCCGCGGCCAAGTCCTTGGGTCTTTCGGCCCCGCGGCCGCATACAAGTCCTTGGGTCTTTCGGCCCCGCGGCCGCATACTTCCGCCTTTCGTGGCCAAGGAAGGGGCGCCTCCTCACATCCGCCCGGCCGCAGAACCAACCTGCACGCGGTCGCGGACGTGGATTCCATCGAGGCGGTACTGGAGGTCAACGTGCCGGTCAGTCCACATCCACCCTGGCAGCATCTGCCTCAAAGCCCTCCTAGTCCGAGCTTTCAGGCCCATTCAATGCCAGTGGGCGGCAGAGTTCGCCATCACCTGCTCCACTGGCGCTCCATCACGTCGGACAGGTGGGTGCTGCAAATCGTCCGAAGGGGCTACTCCCTCCCCTTCGAGACGACCCCTCCAGCCATGCCACCGCTGAACCACCGTATGTCGGGGGATCATTTGCATCTTCTACGAGAGGAAGTTTCGGCCCTCTTGGCCAAAGAGGCCATCGAGCGCGTTCCTGGTCCAGAAGTAGGTCGTGGTTGTTATTCCCACTACTTTCTGGTTCCCAAGAAGGGCAAAGGGGGCCTACGCCCGATCTTGGACCTCAGGAGCGTGAACTCCTTCTTCCGGAAGGACCGGTTCAGGATGCTCACTTTAGCTCAGGTTCTGGCTGCCCTAGACCCTGGAGACTGGATGGTTGCGTTGGACTTGCAGGACGCTTATTTCCACATCCCCGTCCTGCCGGCCCACCGGCGTTACCTGCGGTTCACGGTGGGTCAGGAGGACTTTCAGTTCACCGTGCTCCCCTTAGGCCTCACCAGTGCCCCTCGGGTGTTCACGAAAGTGATGGCGGTGGTCGCAGCTCATCTGCGCAGATCAGGGGTTCCAGTCTACCCCTATCTCGACGACTGGCTGTTGAAGGCGGGCTCGCCCCAGCAAGTCGTCTCCCACCTCCAGACTACGGCCAACCTCCTGCACTCGCTGGGGTTCTCCATCAATGTGCCGAAGTCGCACCTGAGTCCCTCCCAGAAGCTCCTTTTCATTGGGGCGGCTCTCGATTCAGCGCCGTTCCGGGTCTATCCGCCGGAACAGCGCGTCCGGGACATTCAGGCCCTGATTTCCATCTTCCGGCCTCTGTCCTGGGTTTCGGTCAGGTTGGTGCTGCGGCTTCTGGGGCTGATGGCCTCCTGCATCCTGTTGGTACCTCACGCCAGGTGGCGGATGCGGGCTCTGCAGTGGGACCTGAAGTTTCAGTTAGCCCAGCATCGAGGCAACCTGTCCGACCATGTCTTGATCTCGGAGGGCACTGCGAACCAGCTGCAGTGGTGGCTCACGAATCGAGATTGGGTCAGCGGCAGATCCCTCTCCCTACCCCAACCGGAGCATGTCGTAGTGACTGATGCGTCCCTCCTGCGATGGGGGGGCCATATGGGAGAGGTGGAGATCAGGGGACTCTGGTCTCCGTCGGAGACTCGGCTCCATATCAACTTATTGGAGCTGAGGGCGATCTGACTTGCACTGAAAGCCTTCCTTCCCTCTGTCTGGGGGAGTGTTGTGCAGGTGTTAACGGACAACACCACCGCCATGTGGTATTGCAACAAACAGGGCGGGGTGGGATCGTGGACCCTTTGTCAGGAGGCTCTGTGCCTCTGGACATGGCTGGAACATCAGGGCATCACCTTGGTGGTTCAACATCTGGCGGGCTCTCAACGCCAGAGCAGACTAACTCAGCCACCAGTGCATGATGGATCACGAATGGCGTCTGAACTCGGACGTGGCGCAAGGTCTCTTTCTGCAGTGGGGAGAGCCTTGGTTAGATGTATTCGCCACCGAAGAGAACGCGCAATGTCAGCAGTTCTGCGCGTTGGAATTTCCTAGGCGGCACTCGCTCGGAGACTATTTTCGTCGCGAGTCGAGTTGCGGTCTGTTGTACGCCTTTCCGCCTATACCACTTCTGCCCAGAGTGCTGAAGAAGATCAGGCGCGACCGGGCCCAAGTCATCTTGGTGGCTCCGGATTGGGCACGAAGGTACTGGTACCCCGAGCTACTCGGTATGTCAATTGATTCCCCAGATACGACTGCCTCTTCAGGAGAACCTTCTGTCGCAGCAGCAGGGGACGGTCCTCCACCCGAACCTGTCCAGCCTCCACCTCCATGCGTGGGGATTGAGCGGCGACAGTTGATGCCATTTGACTTGCCTCCTGAAGTCTGTGATGTCATTCTGGCAGCCAGGCGTCCCTCCACAAAGACGGTATACGCCTGCCGGTGGAACAAATTTGTGGTATGGTGCACAGCAAAGGCTGTGGATCCCCTTTCCGCCCCTCTTTCTGAGGTTCTCCTCTTTCTTCTTTCTTTAGCCCAGCATGGCTCTGCTCTGGGCACCTTGAAGGGTTATCTTGCTGCAATCTCTGCCTTCTTAAGGCTTCCTGATCAGCCTTCTCTTTTCAAGTCCCCTGTTTCACGTTTTCTCAAGGGCATTACTCATATGTTCCCTCCTGTTCCATTCGTAATGCCTCAGTGGGACTTGAACCTTGTTCTCACTTTTCTGATGTGCGCTCCCTTTGAGCCCCTTCACAACTGTCCCATTCGTCTACTGACTCTGAAAACTGCCTTCCTGGTGGCGATCACCTCCGCTAGGCGGGTGAGTGAGCTCCAGGCTCTGTCAGCTAAGCTTCCCTTCATTTCGGTTTATCCGGATAAGGTTGTCCTCCGGACACGTCTTTCTTTTCTTCCTAAAGTCATGACTCCCTTTCACATCGGGCAATCTGTCACGCTGCCCACCTTCTTTCCGCCTCCTTCAAAAGATGTTTAGAGGCTCCACCGTCTGGACCCAAAACGTGCGCTGTCCTTCTTTTTGGACCGCACAGAACAGTTCCGGGTGGACGACCAACTTTTTGTTGGATATGTAGGTGCTAAGAAGGCTAAAGCTGTGCACAAACGGACCATCTCGCGATGGGTTGTATTGTGTATTAAACTCTGCTATTCCTTGGCGAAAAAGGTCCCTCCTGTTGGGCTGAGAGCCATTCCACCCGGGCCATAGCGGCGACAACTGCCCTGGGACGGGGAGTCCCCTTGCAGGACATCTGTCGGCGACGTGGGCTTCACTGCACACGTTCGCCAAGCACTATTGCCTGGACAGCCAAGTCCGGAGAGATGGCCGCTTTGGCCGTTCTGTTCTCCAGGACTTTTTGGTGTGATCTTGGTTCGCAGACCCACCTCCGGGGTTGGTATTGCTGGGGTATCTATTCTAAGGTGAGGAATCTAACTAACGTGTTTCTTTCAGATGAACAAGTTACTTACCTTCGGTAACTATGTATCTGTAAAACATTAGTTTAGTTAGATTCCTCACCGACTCACCCAGCCTCCCCGTTCTGCGAACCGACATCTAGGGTTAAGGTTCTCCCTTTCAGGGCCCTAGATTTTTTGGCACCAGTGTCGGTCTCTTGCATGGCTTAGCGTCCCTGGCGCGGAAAGCTATGTATAAGAACTGACGTCAGCGCGCGAGGGCGGCGTCTAAGTGCTCCGACATCATTCCGGCGCATGACGCCGACGACTGACGCGGAGCCGCAGACGACGCGTACCGACGCGCAAGGGGTATTGCTACAAAAATCTTTCCGGATCCAGCCTGACGACTGGGTATATTCTAAGGTGAGGAATCTAACTAATGTTTCTTACAGATACATCGTTACCGAAGGTAAGTAGCTTGTTCTTTACACCAGTCTGTTTTCTAAGCATACCCACAATATGGCCAGGTATTGCCGAGTCCCCTCCCATTGGTTGAAATGTTGACCCCCCCCCCCCCCCAAACTCCCCTCCAGACAGGGATCCCGGGATGGTTGCTTCTAACATCCCCAAACACAGAACTTTGATCAGGGGTCGAATACCCCCGACTGTATTTTATTAAATTAATAAATCATAATTAAAAATACTTGACACAATTTTAATACGCAGAAAACCCAAACACATTCAATAACATTTCAAATACACATATTTACACATCTTTTATGGCTAGCCTTAACATGAGTCTAATACATAGCCATACCTTACCTAAAACTGGAATATGTACACTTTGTACGTAGGCTCATCCGGGATACACAGAAAACAATGTCATGACTGTTCCCAACTACTTGCCAGGTCCCCCTTTAACAGAGTGACCTTGCGCAGGAGGCCCATTTGCCCATCCGATTCCTTTCCGTGGTCACCCCTTATCCCCTCCAATACTACTTCCCAGGGACTGTTATGCCACATTGGCGCCCATGTGCCTGCGCAGGGGTTGGCCCAAGGGGCCTGCCGGAAGGGAACTTCCTACCCCGCACCCTTCAGCCTTCCGGCTGCAAGCGCCCCCTGGAGTGTGATGAGAGACCACTGTGCCCCCCCCCCCGTCCCCATTAAACAATGGGATGCCTACTAAGAGATGTAAAAATTGACCTAGCAATCATGACCTTACTGCCACAGGCCAGTATAGTTGACCGACTATCTTGCCCGCCATCTGCTGCTGACACAAAGGTCTTGCCCTATTCGTTGCCCCTAACATCCAGGCTAGCACATTCTCCACGAAAAAATAATTGCCCAATTTAGAAAGGTGCACCCTGTCTTGTAGAAAAAAAACTCCTCTCCCCCCCCCCCCCCCCCCATCCCCCCCGAGGCAACCATGTGCAATCGTCTGCAGTTTGGGCGACCGGAAAAGCTTATCGAACCTGTTATTAATCTTCTTTACGGATTGATTCAAAGCCCACACACTCACCTCCCCCCCCCCCCCTCTCCACTGGGACCTCGGGATCATGTGAGACCATCCTAATACTGCCTGTGGGCACTGCTTGGCCAACCATCCTACTTCTGTGATTAGTTTCTCCACCACTCCTTTCCTACCCATGTGTACCAAAGCATTGCCTCCCGGATGTATTAATACCGTAGAGGGTGTCGATGGGGACCTATGCAACAAAGCACCAACGACATTACGAAACTGACTCAATCACAATCCCCCTTGATCATGCAATGACACCTTAAAACCCGCCTGGTGGGCCCTGTCCCCAATTTTTTCTGTGAAAAAATGCTGTTTCAAACTGCTCACGTATGAATGGCCTACGATCCAGACTTGCCTGGCCCCCAGGCGGGTACCTGGAGTGGGCGAGGCTCAGTTGACCGACAGACGATGACTAGTTCCCCTCCTGCGGCACAGGACGTGGAAACTGCAGAGAAGTGAAACAAGACCAAACATTAGCAATGATACTTAGAGCAAATGTAGCCGCACATATCGCTTGTAGCAGTCCGAAGACCAATGCCCTATTCTTTGAACATCGTGTCCCCTCGGTCCCGAGTCGTGGCTTCAGTGGCTGCCCCAATCCCAAAAGAATGGGTACCAAATTTGGCTGCATCCAGGTCTGATGCCCCCAGCGCCAATGTGTAAATCTTCCCAAACTGAAACCTCGTGAGGGAAGTCACATCTTGGTGAATCAATAATGGTCTCCCCGTGGCCTGCAGGCCATACAAGTCTCCAGGTTGCCCACCGGACAGCATGAGCTCCCATGTGCAAGATGACGTGATCCCCCTCCCATTCTGATCCATTTTTGATCTGGGGATTGATGAGGATACTAAACCTGCCTGTACGTGAACATGGGAAAATTGCATCCCACCCTGCCAATCGTGTTTATTCTGCACCACCAATTCCCAACCCTGAAAGCGCCATAGGAGGGGAGGGGAAAAAGCAGACCTGAACAGTTGGACCTCACTGGTGGATCTACATACTTTCCCCAATGCCTCCATGAGGGCTGAGAGCACTTCAATGTTAATCGGGTGTCTAATGTCCGGCTGCGCACCTTGCAGGCGTTGCCCCCCCTTCAGAGTCCTTTGAACCAAGAATGAGCCCGTGGAGTCCCTATGACCCAGTATCTTTGCAAAAAAGGCTATTGCTGCCATGTGGTGCTTTGCGCATGCCACAGTACTCACTCCGTCCCATAATTCCATTATGAATGATATAACAGACGCTGGCTCGTACCACGCCCCTTCCCAGCCTTCCCCTAGAGATGCGCAGTATGTGGTAAAGGCCCCCTCATAGGCCCGCCTAGTCCTTGGTGCTAGGCTAGCTGCCACGAGGTCAGGTAGGTTGGGGGACCCAAGCTGCCACAGATGCTCCGGAAAAGGTGGACTGTCCTCTGCTTCCGGATGGTGTGACCTGAAAACCTGCATCATGAAAGGAGACAATGCGTCAGCCGCGTGGTTGAGTATTCCCAGGACATGCATAGCCCTAAACATCACATTTAATCTCATACATTGCAGCACGATTTCTTTAAGCAAGCGAAGCATCATTTTACACGTGGTAGACTGCTGATTGATGCATTCCACCACCGCCATATTGTCTGACCAGAACACCACAGACTGATTACAAAACTGGTGTGGCCAAATGGTCACGGCCACCAAAATGGGGAATAGTTCCAGAAATTAAATGTTATTTGTTAACACCGGTGTCAACCCACCAAGTGGGCCAATGTTGCGCCGCCCATTGAGAACCCAGAATGGCTCCAAAACCCTTACTCCCTGCAGCGTCTGCCATGAGGCCAAGTTCTGGATTGGGCCGTGCTGGGCCATACTACTGTGCCATTGAAGTCATGCAGGAATGCCGTCCAAATCCGCATATCCTGCTTAACCTCGCTGGACAACTGAGTGTGGTGATGCTTTTCTTTCAGCCCTGACATTGCCTGTGCGATGGAACGTGAAAAGGGGCGGCCATAGGGATGATTATTCTTGCAAAGATCAGCATTTCCACTGCCTTCTGTAGTTGATGCAAAGTGACCTTTTCTTTGCGCAAACATTCCGCCGAAGCTGGCTTTAAACCTTCTACCTTACTCAACGGCAAGCGTGACACACCCACAACAGAATCCAATTCTATGCCCAGAAACTCAATTTGTGTGCTCGGCCCAACTGTTTTTCCTTGTGCCCGGGGGACCCCAAACTCCCTCATGTGTGTCCAAAATGCTTCTTAAGCTCTGCCACACTCATGTGACTCCCCCAACCGCAAGAAATCATCTTAGTAGTGCAACACAGAGTGGTGCCCGGTCACCTGCCTGAAAACCCACTTCAGAAAAGAGCTGAATTTCTCAAAATATGAGCAAGAGACCGAGCACCCCATTGGCATGCATTTGTCCATGTAGAACTTCCCCCCTCTAGCTGGAGCCCCAAAAGGTGGAAATCCTGTGGATGGACTGGTAGTAAACAGAAAGCACATTCTATGTTGGGTAGGTTATGGATCAAGCGGAACTCCCCCGGGTCCTTTTTGGGTGCCACGCCCAGTGGTGAGCAGACCATCAACAGGGATTGAGTCAAAAGGACCAGCCAGCCTCCACAAACGCAGTTCCTTCAACACTTTAGCTATTGCCACCGACATGTTCTCCCACACCGACTGCCGATTGCAGCAGTAAGAGACCCCAGAATAGGCAGGAGCAGGAATCCTGAAACCATCTCCGAATCCTTCCAACAACATCTGGGCTGTGTTTGGGCAGCAGTATTTATTTAGCCAGGCAATCAAAGGCATTGTGTTTATGGGTGAGTGTGCCTTAGTAAGTAATAAACCCTCAATCATGTTTTTTTACCTCCCTTGTCCTTTGAAGCATTTGTATTCTGGGTGGGAGGATAAGCCATAGAAAGAGCAGGCATGCTTGAATTTGCATGAACCATTGGGCCTAGTGCATGTCCGTTTGTTGAAATCCCAACACGCTCCCTTCTTGCCACCCCCTCCCCCGCTATGGGGTGTACCTGACCGAAAGGACTGCCCTCTTGAAGCGTCCTGGCTTGGGCTTTTCATGTGCCTTAACCACAGAATTACATCCATTTGATCCCATGTTAGTGCCGGGTCAGAGGCCTTCGCCCTTTTAAATTCCTTGTCATATTCTTCCCAACACATTCCCCCGTACTCCTCATGTGCACATGTGATCCTATTCTGATAGCACAATTCAGCGCCCAGCCTTGGGAATTTCTTGATCATTATCGCATGGCAGTTTGAAAATGCCTTTATCCAGCTAATTAAGGTTTCATCAATATTTTTCCTAGTGGGCCAATTGCCCCGATCCCTTGGGTGAGCCCATTCCCTTAACTTTTTTGCCTCCTCCTTCTCATCCTTGTCAACTAACAAAGAAAACATGTTCACATTTTCTCCTTTCCAGATTTGCTCCTTGACATCCTGTGCGATGCCCCTCCCCAGACACACTCTGGATGTGAGCATCTCCTACAAACCTAAACTTGGTGGCACTTGGACCGTACCTGCAGACGTGCCCGCTTGCGTCTTTGTGTGTTCAGTTCCTGCAGCTGTGACTGTTTTGGGAAGCTCTGGGCCATTCTTGTCTCTCCCTGCACTCTTTTGCCATGCCCCGCTGGCACCACCTGCTTAGCCCTTTTTACTTGCATTACCAAATTCGTGGCCCTCTCCACTGCGTCCCCTTCGGCTAACCGGGCCCCACTGCCTGCTGAAGGAATTTGTCACTGCCTTGGCTAGCCATGGGAGCACTGCCGCTAGATTTGCTACTAAATCGGGTTGACATGGAACCAAACTCGGGGTACCGCAGGGGTGTACCACTGGCTGGGACTGAGTCCCCCTCTAAACCAGGACCCCCGGTGCGCTAGGCTGACTTGGGCCACCTGTGCACCCCGGTGGTGTCACTCCCAATGGCATTGCTTCATTCCCCTCCTCTGGCTGTGACCCCTCCCTCCCCCCCCCCCCCCCCTCCCCACCCCCAGCTGGGACTGCAGGTCCTAGAATTGCTCGGCAAGTCTGCTGAAACAGCCCCCCCCCCCCCACGTTTGGACTTGGATCCCCGGGGTATCGGAGGGAAAGCCTCCCTGGGTACCACCCCGGAACACCTGGGCCTGTCCTCAGCTTGCTCCTGCCCAGGCGCGCAACACCCATTGGACTCAAAGGGCTTCAGCCCCCCCCCCCCCCCCGTTGTGTGTGGCAGCCCGGGATGAGACACCTTCCCGGGCAAAAAAGCAGCCGCACCCGAGCACTTCACAGGTCTTTAAAAGACCATTTGCATGTTAATGAGGCCTTGCTGTTGTTTCACCCCTTCTAAGAGCCCCTGCAGCTCCACTCTGCCTATTGCTTAAAGTGCAGCCCCCCCCCCCCGAAATTTTTGTTCAGCCCCCCCCCCCCCCCCCCCCCCCCCGAAATTTGGCTCTAGTTGCGCCTCTGCTCATGCCCATCCACTTTCATACGTTTCTCAGCCATGGTCTGACCCAAATCATTCATTGTGCGCATAATTGTTGCCATCCACTCCTCCATTCGAGTTGGAACCTGACCCCCCCCCCCCCCCCTTGCCTTGGGTGCCATAGCTTGAATTAATACAGCCCAATAAATGCCCACCAAATAAACTGCACTACAATCAGGGTAATGTGGGCCTAGGTCTCAATAACCAGCCTGCCCCAGCTAAAAAGATTGCCGCTGCCCGCGTCCCACGCAGTGGGACATCAGCAGGGCAGCTCTCTAGTGGCCGCCCGTCGCAGCCTTCCCCCTCTTCTGCTTCGCGCGCGAGGCTACGCCCAGGGAGGAGACCTCCCAATAGTGTGTAGGTGGAGGCGGGCCGTGGGGGGTGGGGGGGCGAGGCTAGCCCCCCTACTTAGGCGGCCCTCTCGCCCAGTTCCTCCTCTGCTTCCTGCGCGCCGCTCCAGCTCGGCCCACAAGCACCCCCACAGCCAGAGCCACTTCACAAGATAATCCAGTGGGTCGGTTGAGTATGTACTCTAACCCGAGTGGCTACCGGCTGCGCTTGGAATGCAGGCCTACCAGGGGTGCAAAAAGAGTGTTCCTAGCTGTCCGCTTTTCCTCATGCTGAAAAACGATCCAAGAAGAGTGCCCCCCAGCTGTCTGCCTGTAATCGTCAGGAAAACCTGCAGAAAAGGAAACGGAAAAAGAAATGGAGGCTTCCCAAAGCCTCCGGCCCGTGGAGATACCGATCAGCTGGCTTCAGAAGCGGAGCGGCAAGGAAAAGACCGTGCCGCCGCTCCGCACTCCTTTTAAAGGAGCCTAGCCCCCAAATCCGAAATAAACAGGACCCGTTTTGCTCATGTTGCCCCAGAAGCGCTTGTTCCACTTCCGGGGCATGACCTGACTGTACAATCGCTGCACGTGGGGGCAGGCGCCGGCTGTGTCATCGCCGCGTTGGCACCGCCCCTGCAGTTACCGACTTCCCAGTGACGCCTTTGTAGTGCTGCAGCTATTACCCAACTAATTTGGCAGGAGTTTATTCAATGTTGGAAACATGAAAGGCTAGGTGAACCGAACCACCCGTGTCTCCTCCGTATGAGCCATAGCCCGCCCGTGAGTCATCTCACTTTGACATACACAATTAAAAGACCGGCGTGACTACCATCACACTGAAATAAACCCAGGATTTGTATATCTCTGCAATTCGCTCGTGAGGGTTTCATGTCACTGTTTAACCCCAAGCAGGTAGATTAGGTGTTTTTTCCCCAGAAACACAGGATGTTGATGCATAGACTCAAACCTGGTTCCCACTGGCACCCAAGTCAGCAGCTCAGGCCGTTATGCCACATCCTCTCCCAAGTGCGATACTTAATTTTAAAAGGCGAAAACCTTCTTCAAAGACAAGAACCTTGAAAGTCCAGGGTCCATAGCAAAAATTGCCCCTCGTGATATGGGCTCTTTGAACAACTTTGCCCAGGTTAAATCTACGGCATCGCCCCCTGGCACAGCCCTGTAGCACTAGCACTATAATATTTGATATAGTTGGGTGATTGCCCACCTATCTTTAGACATGAGAGACGGTCTATGTGAAGATGAGGGGCACCATTGGAGGGTGGTAGCAAGCCCGGACTGGCTGGGCTGGGCATCGGGTGTTTCCCTGGGAGGCTGGAAAGGGGGGGGGGGGGGGTTACGGGGGCTGGCACTGCAAAGTTCCTTGTATAGCCAGTAGTTTTCAATCAACAATAAAAGCGGGCCTCACTTATATTGTCTGGTGACTAATGCCTGCTAGAGCGAGATGCGAGCTTTGAATCGTGTAAGGTAGCAAGCTGCGGGCATACTGAAAAACCGTGAAGAGCACGATTGTCTCAACCTAATATAAACTTATTTTGACTTGTACTTAAGTAGTTGTCTATTTACTTACTTTTATACTATTGCGCGACCTCCTCTGACGTGTCTGTAAAACTTACCTTTTGTCCTGAATTTTTTTGACCCATTGTCCTGAATTTTTACACTCCCCATCCTGAATTTGCACCCATGCCAGTTGGTCACCCTAATCCGAATGCCGCAATCCGTGAAGGGTTAAAGGCACACGTAGGTTATATACTGTCTAAACTCTGTTGCTGGGCTCTGCTCGCTGCGCAAAAACATCCCAGCCCAAGTTGCTCCCTGGAAGCGTTTTTCTCTAATTTGGCACAAAACAAACCTACTGATACCAATTTGACCTCAGCACTTTACACCATGTCTGCTGACAGCCATGACGGTATTCAGTTCGCTCATGCCTTGCCTCACGCTGGCCGCCGACCAACCTCCTCCGGATATGCTGGTCAACTTCCTGGAATTGTGCTGCCGCCATCTCCGCGTGGTAGTCCCGATATGCAATAAAGACAAAAGTAGAAATTATATTCGGTCGTGAAACAGTGTGCATATTGCGCTACGACCTGTTTCCTGTTGAAGCAACTACGGAGCCGTTACTGCTATAATTAGGCACATCACCTCCGAGGCTACGCTAATGGAAGCCCCCCCAGCCCCCACTGTGCAACCCACCATCTACCATGCTCCCCTTTATGCCCATGTACAAAAAAACTCTGGGGCTTGTGCGAATCCGGTATGATGGATCCCGGTGCGCAGTGAAGGGAAAAAGAGGCCGATCTCTTGCTTAGCGGGGCCTTATAAGCTGCAGCACTTGGGTGCCATCCGATTACGTCATGGGTGACCTGCCGTTGTGGTGACACCCAAGAAGGACGACTCTCCACATTGGCTGCTCCTGCCCGTGGAGTGACTAATAGTGCCCATCTGCTGTACGCCGGGGCACCTTCATTTCTGCGCTTGTTTCCATTTTTCAATCTTTGTTTCCATTTTGAGTCTTTTCTTTTTTTAGGTCCAAGCCTACCAGGCAGGGCAGTTGTCTGGTTTGCTAAGGACATCCTGGGGACATTCAGAAAGCTCTGGGCATGCCTTCCACCCATTGCTTACCACTGGCTTTGCAACTCACATTTGCTTGCTTTCTATTTGCAGGCTTTACTTGTTTTAGGATGTCTCGCTTGAGTCTGCCCTTTCCGTTGCCCAAACTGTATTTACCGTACTGGATAAATCTTGTTCTTATGTCAATTCCAGCCCTTTTGTATGCAGATGACGCTGTGCTGATGTCCTGCACACAAGTGGGCCTTCAGCGCGTTTTAAATAGCTTTTCCCTTTTTATGAAAGATATAGGATTAAGGGTAAAGTCTTCCAGAACTTTTATTATGTGCTGTGGCAGGGGTTTTAAAACAAAGACATGTTTGTTGCAGGACAAAAGATTGGGGCTACAAATAAATTCTCCTATTTGGGCATTCTTTTTGCCCACAATGATACCTGGCGGTACAAAAGGGGGGTGGTGATGGACGGAGCATCAGAACCAATCAAACACTCACACCCAGTCAACAGATCCGAGTTTGATCCATCACCGTTCTTTAGCCCACTCTGCCACCCCAGTTCAGACATGGCCATATGCAAATCAGTCTGACCCTGTGCCTCATGGGAACAGTCCAGCCCGAACTGCCAAGCCATGCCTTCCCTGGACCGGAAACAAGCTTCCTAGGACCGGTTTCTGTCATTTCAGCCGTCTTCAGCCAGGCTTGCTTGAATCCAGTGGCAAAGTGAGCAAGGGACTCACGTCTGAGCATACCCTGCCAACGTATGGCGAACAAAGCGGTACAAAAGGGGGTGGTGATGGACGGAGCATCAGAACCAATCAAACACAGTCAACAGATCCGAGTTTGATCCATCACCGTTCTTTAGCCCACTCTGCCACCCCAGTTCAGACATGGCCATATGCAAATCAGTCTGACCCTGTGCCTCATGGGAACAGTCCACAATGATACCAGGGCACAAGCTGTAGCATCCAAAAAATTGGCATTTATTTGTATTACATCTGCCATTATCACCTTTGCCAGGAAACTGGGGAAAACACCACCCGATGAACTTATTAAACTCCTTCCTAAAATACATCTTAGCTGTCCCGAGTGGTAACTCAACATGCATCTGCCATGCAGAGTTCGGTCTTCCCTACATCTCTGATTTAATTAGACTGGAGCCTGTGCTATTATGGCACAGACTGTGGATTAGAGAGGATGCCAAATTGAATAGAGATATCATTTTAGATATCTTAAAATTGGAAGGTGCTATGAGGATACCATGGCTAAGATACGTTTACAACTTCTTTAAAGATCTTGGCCATTTAGAGTATTTCACTAATCCTACTACCATCATAACAGTAACCAGGAAGGAACTAAGAAAATAGGGTATTTTGCTGTTCTATACACTCAGAATGTCATCTGAGGTATTTAATTTGTGTTTCCGGTGCTTACGATCGGTTCTCATTAACTCGATTTAGGCTGGGGGTCTTCCATAGACTAGTATCTTTTCCCATCATGAATGACTGGTCGTGAGACCTCCAGCTTTGCCCTTGTGACAATATCTCCCCTCAATCCACGTTAATCTTTTTTTAAAAACTCTATTCCCCTCTAAGGAGTCTGTTTTTGATACCCATATTAAAACAGTATGGGCTCTGTCAATGTCGTCCTGCCCTTTTGGCATTACAATTTCTAGATAATGAGAATAGCGTTTTAAGGATAACCGTTTTCCTGAAAAAAGTGTTGTGCCTTAGGAACAGTGTGTCTATTTAACTGATTTCTTTGAATTAAATAAGGGCTTCCGTCAGTGTAAATACTGATTTGTTTAATTGGATTTTTATGTAACACTTGCCTTAATATATGAATTGTGTATTTACTTTTTAATTGTTTGCTTTTATGATTGTTAATCAATCGAATAAAGCCTTTTTGAACTTGAACTTGTTCTTATGTCAAATTTTCTGTGCATTCAAAGACGGAGTTCAAAGATCAGGCTCCATTTTCCAGGCAGCTTGGTGTTAATTTTTCTTTCTCTGACTTCAAAGTGAGAAGATTTGTGACAATCATACTGGGTACTGGGGGAGTGCATGAGGAAGCTGTTCAATGCTATTGTTTTCTAGCACACAGCAACATTTAAATGTCTGTAAATGAACAGTGCGGATATTTCCAAATATATGAGAATTACAAAAGCACAAAACTGAAGTTGCTAGGAACATTTTATTATTATCAAATCAATACACTAGGTGATGACATTTCCACACAATTTTGTTTGTGCACTGTGTACTTTAGCAATAAAGCTGTATGTCTCTTTAATTGTAATAGTTAATTTAAATTGAAGATTTGTTGTTTGCAATGGCAGTACGATACCTTACCATGCATATTTCACTTTACCCACACTCCATCACTGCAGTCTCCACTCTGCACCACTTAACTCTATGCCTCTCTACTCTACACCACTGTTCTCCACGCCAATGCACTCTACCCCACACTATACTATGCACTACTGCACTCGTCGCCACTGCACTCCACCACTTCATGTCACACCATGCCACTCTACAACACTGCATTCTATGCCACTCCACTCTACGCCACTGTACTCTACCGTGCACCCCTCTACTCTACAACAATGTACTCTATTCCACTGCACTTGGCGCCACTGCACACTACCCTGCACAACTGCACACTACACCACTTTACTCAAAACCAATGCTCTCTTCGCCACCGTACCAATCTACTCTGCACCAATGTACTCTATGCCGCTATACTCTACAACACTTTATGCCACTGTACTCTACTTCATTCTGCTCTACATCATTGCTCTCTGTGCCACTCTATTCTACTCTGCACCACTGTACACCACTCTACAATACACCACTCTATACCACTGCACTGACTGTCTACACTGCAACAATGCACTCTACACCACTTTACTCTTCGTCATTCCACGCCACTGCACTACTCTGCACCATTCTATGCCACTCTGCTCTGCCATTCTACGGCAAAGCACTCTACGCCTCTACACTCTTCCACTCTCCCTGCTCTACTCTATTCTGCACCACTCCACTCTCTGCCACTCTACTCTGCAACACTGTACTCTCCACCACTGAACTATGTGCCAATCTTCTCTGCACTCTGCTACTGCACGCTATGCCCCTCTACACCATTGTGCTCTGTCACTGCACTCTATGCCACTCTAATCTACTCTGCGACACTGCAATCTATACCACTCTACTCTGCAAGACTTTGCGCTCTGCCACGGAACTCCATGCCCCTTTAATCTGCACCACTGCACTCTACACCACTACACCATTGCGCTCTACTTCTTTACACTCAACTCTACTACAGTCTACACCATTGCACTGTATGCCAGTACACTCTATGCCACTCTAATCTACTCTGCACCACTGCACTCTGACCCAGCACTGTACGACATTGCAGTCAAGGACCCTGCACTCTATATCACTGCACTGTGTGCCACTGCACTCTATGCCACTGCACTCTTCTCCGAAACAATCTACTCTACGCCACTATTCCACTCTGCCATTCCACTCTGTGCCACTGCACTCTACGCCTCTCAACGCCAATGCAATCTATATTATGCCACTCCACTGTATTCTATACCACTGCCCTCTACTCCACTCAATGCCATAGTCCTTTACACCACTTTCCCCAAAACCGATGGGCTCTACTCCACAGCACTCTACACCAATCTACTCTGCACCACTGCACTGTTCGCCCCTACAGTCTACACCATTTCTCTGTCACTTTACTCTGTGCCACTCTACGCCACAGCACTCTACACCAATGCACTCTATGCTACTCTACACTACTGCACGCTACAACACAATATTATGCGCCACTGCACTCTGCGCCTCATGACTTTGCGCCACTGCACTCTGCGCCTCTTGACTTTGCGCCACTGCGCCTCTTGACTTTGCACCACTGCTCTCTGCGCCTCTTGACTTTGCACCTCTTGACTTTGTACCTCTGCACTTTGCGCCCCTGCCCTCTGTGCCTCTTGAATTTGCGGCACTGCAATCTGCGCCTCTTGAATTTGCACCACTGCACCTCTTGACACTGCGCCTCTCTACTTTGCTCCACTGCTCTCTGCACCTCTCTACTTTGCACCACTGCTCTCCTCCACTCTATGCCACTGCACTCTACCCTGTCGCATGTAATTTACCCAACATCACTACACGCCACTGCGCTATATTCTGAAACAATCTACTCTACACCACTGTACACTGCAACTCTACTCACACGCCACTAACCTCTACTCCACTGAACTTTACATCCTCCTGCTCTACTCTATGCCGCTGTGCTCTATGTTGCTCTTCTGCGTAATTGCACGCCATGCACCACTCCAAGCTACTCTGAAACAATCTACTCTGTGCCACTCCGTCACTGCACACTGATGCAGAGTAGAGTGGAGAATGCATACTCTACACCACTGCGCTGTATGCCACTATTCTAAACCGATACACACTACACCAATACACTGAACACCACATTACTCAAAACAAATGCACTCTACACCAACTACTCTGCACTCTATGCCACTGTACTATATGCCACTGCTCTTTGCACCATTCTACTCTGTGCTGCTCTGCAAGACTGCACTCCCCGCCACAGAGCTCAACTACACTCTACGCTGCATGCTACGCCACTGCATGCAATGCCACTCAACACCAGGGCGCTCGGTCACTGCACTCCATGCCACTTTGTTCTACTCTGTACCACTACTCTTATCTCTGTTCCTCTCTATTCTGCACTACTCTACTCCACTCTACACTATGCTACTGCAGTATACTGTGCACCACTCAACTCTGCCACTCTAATGCACTTTATGCCAATGCACTTTACACCACTAGACTCTGCATCACTCCATGCCACTGTAATTTATTCTTCACCACTGCACTCTACAGTATGCCTCTGCACTCTACCCATCAGTACTCTACCCTGCACCATTCCTCTACACCACTTCACTCTACTCTGCCATTGCACTCTACTCTGCACCACTCTATGCGACTGCACTCTACACTACTCTAAGTCACGGCACTCTGTCAATGCACGTTACGCCACTTTACTCAAAACCAATGCACCACTGTACTCTACGCTAATCTACTCTACACCACTGCAATCCACACTACCCTATTCTATGTCACTGCACTCTTTTCAATACCATTGCATTCTACATAACTTTCTCCAAAACTAATACACTCTACTCCACAGCACTCTACACCAATCTACTCTGCACCACTGCACTGTTCGCCCCTACAGTCTACACCATTTCTCTGTCACTTTACTCTGTGCCACTCTACGCCACAGCACTCTACACCAATGCACTCTATGCTACTCTACACTACTGCACGCTACAACACAATATTATACACCACTGCACTCTGCGCCTCATGACTTTGCGCCACTGCACTCTGCGCCTCTTGACTTTGCGCCACTGCGCCTCTTGACTTTGCACCACTGCTCTCTGCGCCTCTTGACTTTGCACCTCTGCACTTTGCGCCCCTGCCATCTGTGCCTCTTGACTTTGCGGCACTGCAATCTGCGCCTCTTGAATTTGCACCACTGCGCACTGCGCCTCTTGACACTGCGCCTCTCTACTTTGCTCCACTGCTCTCTGCACCTCTCTACTTTGCACCACTGCTCTCCTCCACTCTATGCCACTGCACTCTACCCTGTCGCATGTAATTTACCCAACATCACTCCATGCCACTGCGCTATACTCTGAAACAATCTACTCTACACCACTGTACACTGCAACTCTACTCACACGCCACTAACCTCTACTCCACTGCACTTTACATCCTCCTGCTCTACTCTATGCCGCTGTGCTCTATGTTGCTCTTCTGCGTAATTGCACGCCATGCACCACTCCAAGCTACTCTGAAACAATCTACTCTATGCCGTTCTACTCTGTGCCACTCCATCACTGCACACTGATGCAGCGTAGAGTGGAGAATGCATACTCTACACCACGGCGCTGTATGCCACTCTATTCTAAACCGATACACACTACACCAATACACTGAACACCACATTACTCAAAACAAATGCACTCTACACCAACTACTCTGCACTCTACGCCACTGTACTATATGCCACTGCTCTTTGCACCATTCTACTCTGTGCTGCTCTGCAAGACTGCACTCCCCGCCACAGAGCTCAACTACACTCTACGCTGCATGCTACGTCACTGCATGCAATGCCACTCAACACCAGGGCGCTCGGTCACTGCACTCCATGCCACTCTGTTCTACTCTGTACCACTACTCCTATCTCTGTTCCTCTCTATTCTGCACCACTCTACCCCACTCTACATTATGCTACTGCAGTATACTCTGCACCACTCAACTCTGCCACTCTAATGCACTTTATGCCAATGCACTTTACACCACTAGACTCTGCATCACTCCATGCCACTGTAATTTATTCTTCACCACTGCACTCTACAGTATGCCTCTGCACTCTACCTGTCAGTACTCTACCCTGCACCATTCCTCTACACCACTTCACTCTACTCTGCCATTGCACTCTACTCTGCACCACTCTATGCGACTGCACTCTACACTACTCTAAGTCACGGCACTCTGTCAATGCACGTTACGCCACTTTACTCAAAACCAATGCACCACTGTACTCTACGCTAATCTACTCTACACCACTGCAATCCACCCTATTCTATGTCACTGCACTCTTTTCAATACCATTGCATTCTTCATAACTTTCTCCAAAACTAATACACTCTACGCCACTGCACTCTACACCAATTTTCTCTGCACCACTGCACTGTTCGCCACTATACTCTACACCAATACACCCAGCATCGTTTTAGTCTGCACCACTCTATGCCACAGCACTCTACAGCAATGCACTTTACACCACTCTGCTCTTCACTACAACACTCTGTAACTCTACACTCTGCTCTGCACCAATCTATTCTCTGCCAATGCACTACACTCTACACCGGTGTACTCTATGCCCCTGTACTCTGCGCCCCTGTACTCTGCGCCACTACACGCCTCTCTGTCGCACCAGTGCACTCTTTGCCACTGCACTCTATGGTACTTCAGTCTAGGCCACTCCACTCTGCCACTTCCCTCTACTGCACTCTATGCCAATCCACTCTACACTGCACTCTGACTTTGCACTCTGTGCCTCTGCACTCAACACCACCTTCCCCCAAAGCCAATACACTATGCCACTGCATTTTACACCAATCTACTCTACACCACAGCACTCTTCAGCACTATACACCATTGCACTCTACGCCACTTTACTCTGCACCACTCCACATGACAGCAATCTACACCAATGCACTCTAAAATACTGCATTCTACAACACAGTACTCTGCAGCACTGCACTTTCCTGTGCACCACTCTATTCTCTGCCAGTGCAATGCACTGTATGCCACTGCACTCTACGCCTCTCTACTCTACTTTGCACCAGTGCACTCTACCTAACTCTACTATGCACCACTCCAGTCTAGGCCTCTGCACTCTACACTACTCCAGTCTAGGCCATTCCACTCTACCTTGCACCAATTTACTCTGCTACACTGCACGCTACGCCACTACTCTATGCCACTGCACTCGTCCCTGTCCCCATGCAGTCTACCCTGCATCACTCCACTCTACCCCACTTCACTCTACTCTGAAACAATCTACTTTATGCCACCACACATTACGACACTCTACTTGCATGCCACTAACTTCTACACCACTGCACTCTACATCATTCTGCTCTACTCTATGCCACTGCGCTCTATGCTTCTCGTCTGTGCCATTGCACTCCAGCCTGCACCACTCCATGCTACTTCACTCTACTCTGAAACAATCTACTCTATGCCACTGCACTCTATGCCACTCAATGGCACTGAACTCTGATACAGACTAGAATGGTGCTGCATATTCTACGCCACTCTGCTCTACGCCACTCTGCTCTACGCCACTCTGCTCTACGCCGCTGCACTCTACACCAATGCACTGAACTACTTTACTCAAAACCAGTGCACTCTACACCACTGCACTCTACACCATCTACTTTGCACCACTACACTGTAGGAACCTGGCTCTGTATATGGTTTGCCAGTAGGTGGTTATTCCATGCACAGAGCCCAGAGAGATTCCCCAGAAGTGTCCAGGGCTCAATGTGACCCAAAGTGCTCTATTAGTGGTAGTGTGGGTGAGCAGCCTTAGGCCTAACACAGAGGAGTGTAAAACATGTATTGCATAACATTGACCAAATAAGGGACAGACTACTCGAAAAGGTGATCCACACCAATTTTATAAAAATAAGCTTTGTTTGAGTTTAAGACCAAGATCTGCGCCATAAGGTAAGTACATTTTGAACAGTCACGGCCGGCATGGCTCGCGGATGGGGGTGGGGTGGAGTGGCCGGGGAGAGGGGGGGTTAAATTTAATAATACATTTTCTTTTTTAAACTTGCGTTTCTGCCGGCTGGGTCCTGCATCTTCACGGCTCCTGCTCTCCTGCCTCTGGCATGAACAGGATGCAGGCAGCCAGGCTTCCTCCCCTAAGCCACTCATAACGCTGCAAGCAGCGTTGTGATTGGTTGGGACCAGCTCAGCCTGGTCATTATTGGCAGGCCATGTGAGAAGGGCAGAGTGTGCATGACTGGTTTGGGCGGTTCCAGAGGGCTGTCCAAACAGTCTTTGCGCACTCAGGAGTGGGCATTCCACTCCTCCCCTGCCTGCTCGTAGAGCAGCCCCGCCCACCTTCCCGCAACCAAACATAAAATGGTAATAACGGAAAGTTATTACCATTTTGTTTCAGCTTCCTGCACTGCGAGAAAGTAGTGGGGCGACGCTCCTCCACCCTAGTGGAGGAGTCGCCCCTGGTTTTGAAGGAAAACTACTTAAGGCTTTCAAAAGTTAACAGTGAAATTTTCAAAGAGTTCAATGTTATCCTATGGAGGAAAACAATAATGCAGTTATACAGGTAAGTACACTACCCACAATTCCAGTCTTTGGAAACGAAGGTTAGCAAGGGTGAGGTGAGTACCAAAACTGCACCACCAGAGGCATGGGCGGCCAGGTGCAGAGGTCAATATCTGAGTGAAGCCCATTATGTTTCAATGGAGACTTTGGGTGTTCAAAGCCACATTGCTTGCAAGCAGGTAAATCGGTTGCAGAGGCCAAGCTTTGGGGGTTAGAGCAAGCACAAGGGGGGCATAAAGCAGGACCAAACAGACCACCAACGGCATGGGTGGCTGGCTGCAAATACAGCCTCGGGGGCCTAATGCTGTTTAATGGAGAACTTGCTTTGTACAAACAGACTGCAGGCATCGCACCGGAGGCTGCAAGAGGGAGACCAGTGACAGCAGAGGTAATTCTGATGGACACGTCTCCCTGTGGATTCCTCGCCTTTTGAATTGCTCCTTGCGCAGCATTCCACTGAAACTTTTCTCTATAGCTCTCCGACGTCGACTAGGACGTCACAATGGAACGGCTCTGCACGCGACTCTGCGTGACGTCATTGGAGCCATAAGAAAACCTCGCCGGCGTGTTGATGTCAGATCCCTTTTTCTGCGATGTCTACTGGGAACTGTTTATTTTGGGGCTCTCCATTTCTGGAGTTTCTTTGTTGCAGATTCTGCCAGTAATTGTAGCAGTGTCATGGCGAAGTCATGTTTTAAACCTTGCAGGGAATGTAGGGGTCATATGTTGATTACTGATCCCCATGAGGACTGTTTATGGTGCCTCTCATTGGACCACGACATCGAGGGTTGTTTGTCATGCAGGCACATAAATCCAGAGGCCCTTAAAGAGAGGGAGACCAAGCTATTTATGCCAAAGCAAAGAAGCAGAAAAGGGGCCAGAGGAGGTCGAGATCCAAGTCCAGGTCCCCGACTTCGCATACCTCAAAGTCGTTGAGAAAACATAAAAAGAAGCAGTGCCATGGATCCAGACGTCAGTCTTCGAAGTAACAGGCTCCGAAGTTGGGTACTCTGATGTCACTGCAAAGATGAAGTATCATCTTCGCCTCAGGTGACTCTGGCTCTGAGAGCCTAATCGGTACCCAGGGAGACAATGCCTTCGACTCCGGCCACTCCAACCCCAGCTCTAGGGTCTCCGGCACTGCAACCACAGCCAGTTAGACCACCTCCTCTAGTGATCTTTGAACTGGCATTACCGGATCCAGGATATCCAGCCTTTCCGGTGCCAGGTACGGATCAGTCGCATTTCCTGAGTGCAATGTTTGGCATGTTTGCCAGAGTGGCTAAGCCTGCTGGGGTGCCGGTTGGCCCATGGGCCCACTTTCCTTCTCCCTTGGAGGTTTGCCACCTCCCTTCTCACAGGCACCTTTCATGCCAATGATTCCAGGTAGTTGGCCTCTCCCAACGCCGATGTGCTTGACGCCAGTGTGATCCCTGGAGGGAAGAGTGCCGTTAGATGGGTCTTCACCGCCGCTGTCTGGCTCCGATCCAGTGCCGACTCGGCCTCGTCAGGCGACTTCGACTGTTCCTGTGGAGCCTTAATCGATGCCAGTCCCGAAGTCACTTGCACCGCATCTGGAAACACCGACGCCTGTCCCAAGGATTAGATCTAGGAGGGAAGCACAAAGGCTTCTGGAGGAGGAAGAGTATCAGGAGCAGCAAGAGAAAGCTGAGGAGGGTGAAATTGTTGACCCTGTGCAGGATTTTGAGTGCCTACAGGAGGCTAGTGGATTTGACACACAACATGAATGGGAACTCTTCACCAAAAGGCCTTCCAACGCAAAAGCAAATGTCTGCCCCTGCGGTGTCTAGATTGGTAGCAAGGAGGTATAAGGTGGCCCTGGGGGAATCCTGCTTTCCTGTCCACACACCCATCTCCTGAGAGTCTGGTGGTCCAGGCATCATGTTCATCTAAACAGTCTGCAGGTTCTTTCTCATCCACGCCTGCAGATCGAGAATCCAAGCGGATGGAGCAATCTGCTAAGAAAGTGTTTTCGGCCAGTATGGCACTGAAATCTACAAATGCGACATGCCTGCTGGGACACTATATCCACACTCTGATGGACTCAGCAAGGGAGATGCGCCCTAAGCTTCTGGAGGAGGTTGAGGGCCATTTCGTGGAAGTGCTATCTGATACTCAATCTGCAACCCGTCAGGTCATTCAATCGGACCTTTAGACTGCAGACTGTTGCCAGGGTGGTTGGTTCCTAGGTTGCAACCTGGGTGCAAGCTTGGCTGAAGGGGTCTCGGTTTTAACCGGATGTACAGACCCACCCTAAAGTACTTGCTTTTTGACGGCTCCTATCTTTTTTGGTGCCAAAGCTGACTCGGCGCTGCAGCACTTTAAAGACAGTGGAGGCACAGCGAGATCGTTGGGTCTCCAGTCCCAGCCTAGGGGTTTTGGGTACTGCAGATTTTGTGGGTTTGGCAGGATTTCAGCCTTTCGAGCCAAACAACAACTGCAGTCTCAGCAGCAGCAGGCGAACCCTCCATATAGATTGTACAGAGGAATAGGAAGAGGTTGTCAGCGAGGCACAGCTCAGCAGCAAGTCTCCTCCTCCTCCTCCTTCTCTCCTGCCCCTCCAACTGGTACCGCAGGGAAGCAGCTCTAGTTCCTCCATCCTGGAGCATGTTGGTCCCGTGGGAGGACAGACGTCCCATTTTCTACGAAATTGGAGGTCTGATACTTCAGATTGCTGGATGTTGGATCTCGTGGAAAACGGGTATGCCCTACCCTTCCAGGAGTTGCCCCCTCTTTTCACCCCCCTCGCCAGGGTTGGTATTCAGAAAAGCACCTGTTGCCACTACAACAGGAGGTTATATCTTGCTGCAGAAAGGTGCGATGGAGGTGGTTCCAGAGCAGGAAAGGGGTCAGAAATGCTACTCCCGGTACTTCCTGATTCCCAAAAAGGGCGGTCAGTTGAGGCTGATCCTAGACCTCAGGGTCTTGAATTTTTACCTCAAGCAGGAGAAGTTCAAGATGTTGACCCTAGCTCAGGTTCTTTTGCCGTTGTAGCCGGAAGACTGGATGGTGTCGATTAATTTACAGGATGTGTATTTTCACATTCCCGTCCTGAAGTCGCATCGGAAGTATCTCAGTTTTACAGTGGGGTCTCAACACTACCAGTTTCCGGTCCTTCCGTTCGGTCTTAATTCCACACCTCAGGTTTTCACAAAGGTGATGGCGGTGGTAGTAGCTCATCTCAGAAGATTGGAGATTCACATTTTCCCCTATCTGGATGACTGGCTGCTGAAAGCAAAGTCGCCAGAGATGGTGCTGCATCATTTGCAAGTAACAACGTGGCTGTTGTTGGAATTGGGTTCTTGTATAAATGTACCCAAATCTCACATGGTGCCCGCTCAGCGCAACCTGTTCATAGGGGGAGTACTGGACACCACTGTGAGTCGTGCCTTCCCGCCTCTGCCGAGGATTTGAGACATCCAGGCTATGATTCCTCTTTTTCACAATGGAGTGGCTGTTCCAGTCCCGAAGGTCTTGCGTCTGCTCGGTCTGTTCATTTCCTGCATACTGTTGGTCAACCATGCACGATTGCACATGAGGGCCCTTCAGTGGTGCCTACGCCGACCATGGTTTCAACACAACAGGGATCTCGAAGAGGTGGACAGGATCCCCAGAGACACTGCAGCGGAGCTATTATGGCGGGGTGTTTCGAAGAACCTGTCTTTAGGGAAGCAGTTTCAACCTTCTCTGGTGGCCACAGTGATAATGGATTCCTCCACTCCAGGGTGGGGAGCTCATGTGGGGGATCTGGAGATTAAAGGTTTATTAAGCACAAGTCGCGATGCGCCCCACAGTAGGTTATTACGCTGCCTGAAGAAGTCCGTAATCTAGGACTTGAAGGTACTAATTGACCACTTCTGAATCGGGTGAACTACATATTGATTCACTGAGATTGTGACAAAATGCGGCCTCCCCTCTCTTTTTAGGTCCTGAAGAAAGCCCTCCTGACCCATCTGGGCAACCCATAGGGCTGAAACATGTCGCCCTTTTTATGGACGCTTTAGTGCGGTAGACTAATAATAGGTCTTCCTACGCACGACACTGCTTTTAAACGATCTCGAACCTAGACCTATTAAAATATAATCTAGGTATACTAGTTTTTAGCACCACCTTTATAATACACTTCACCAGAGCACTTTCACATCTCTTTTTTTGTTGGTCACTACTGCAATAACCAGTGGTTCACCTCCAGATGGAAGAAGCATACGACAAAAAAAGAAACCCAATGATCATGCTGTCACGTTTTTAAAACAAGGTGGAGAACCAAGATATAATGCCTCGACTTGTGTACGTGAATGAGGGTTTTTTATCGATAACCTACAGAAACGTTGCTAACCCTAGTTGCTCAGGCCAAGTGATCCATTCTCCTATGTATGTATGTATGTATATATATATATGTCTAATAATCTTCGCTCCTCCACACGGTGACAGACTTCCCGTAACCATAAAGAGAGGGTATTTTTTTAAAAAAAAAATGTTTATTCAGCACACCATAGTGCAAATCAAAAAGTTATGGACGGTCTACACGTTTCGGCTCCCAGCCTTCTACTGGAGCATAGAGTCACTGTGTCTAGAGCATCATATAAATATTTATCAGTGGCTGCTGGTGGATTTTGAAAGTGGTAAGGTGCAAAATGTTGTAACCTAATGTAATAAGTGAGCGAGTGATCCCGAACTGCAAAAGGAGGGTGCGGGGGGGATCTCCGCCCCCCCCCCCCCCGCAAGAAAATTTTGAAAAAAATTGATTCAAATGGTGGGTTTTACACCACATATTTACTGCAAATTGTTGAAAAAAAAAAAGGGGAATCCAAATATAGCATTTTTAAGCACAAGTGTGAAGAGACCATTAGCATCAAATCAAAAATGTGCCCAATCCTCAAACTGGCCTGCTTGCAAGATGACCCCCAAGCCAAGCACGTACAACCAACGGAAACAGGCCCTTTAAGGGTTTCCCACCTGTAACACATCTCTAAACCACCTGTGTTTTCATTGTATATAATAATGAAAATGCTGCAGTTTGTTCTTATTTATCTTATGCATCTTACAACCATTGACAAAGCCTATAGTCCTGACTGGCTGTAGGTTTAATGTCACTTGTATTATATATCTGGAGGCAATGACAGAAGAAGCACAATAGCAGTGGGGCAGCACACTATGCTAAATTCAGATTTATTTATTTTTAAGTTTTAAGCCACGCTCATAATTACATCGGCTGCACCTACGAGAGACCCTCTCCCATTTTTTCATCCCACTTAAAGCATTGCACAGATCAGTATCCTGCATAAAAAGGTTACACAGACACTCCTTGTCTTGTATAGGGAAGCACATATTTTGCTGTCACTGGCAACAAATAGGTAGGAAAACGTTCAACTCAAAATAATTATTGCTGTTTTTGGGGTGCTACTATATTTTATATATGTGTGTAAAACTAGTGTTAGTTTAAACTTTTTTGTATTATAAAATCTCAAACTTATACACCCCTTGCAACCATAGGTGTGCAGTTTAAAAGCATTTACATATGTGACTGTATTTTAATACAACTGAATGATACACTAATTATCATCCTCAGAAGGATGAAGGGCTATTTAGGGAATAAACAAACCAGCAGCGGGCATTCAAACCAATACACTATGGGGCATATTCTCAAGGATCTATCGCCGAGTTTTTGGCACTTTATCTCATCCAAAGTCACGATAAATTCATTGCCCCATTTACAAGCTGGTGCTAACAGCCAATACCACCAGTTTACCTGTGATAGCGGCAAAAATCATCATCCCGGATGACCCTGGCAACTATCTCTAATGAGCTGCAGAGTAGGCGTTCCCAAGCAAATATCCGCGACAACACCACTCCCCAACATTCTCAATGACCAGCCACATCGGCTCTAAGATCCCAAAGCAGGCGATAAGGTACGTTGGCAGCAGGAAACGAACACTTGCTTTGACCTGGTGCAAAGCCGGATGACAACCTGCAGCATAAAGGGAGCCCAGTGCCACACCTGAAGAACAACAGATGCCATGGAGCTACTCATCATGCAGCTCGGAGCCCCAACAGGGCCACAACACCCACTGCTGCCATCCCCAGGACCACCCCCCCCCCCCCCCCCCGGACCCTCCCTGCCTGGACCACCACAGAGTAGTAGTTATAAGCTTATTGTGGTGCTGTAGCAGGCAAGAGTTGTCCACTGATGCTATAGAAGACTGTTAATTACAAGTTTGAAGGCTTGTATGTGCTGCGCACCGTTCACCTGGTGTGTATACACCGCTAAATAAACATAAATTCAAAAATGTTTGTTTTATTCTTAGAGATTCATTTTCAAACAAATCTATACATGTATTGTAATCTACATAGATGAGTGGTCATGCCCAATGCATTTCGGAACCTGACGGTTCCTTCCTCAGAGGCAGTTCTGAAATAAAAATAAACGATACACTGTCACTTTTTATGCATGTGGAGGCTCAAAAACACAATGTTATATGTTATGTGCAGTCTCATGATTGAATTAAATCCATGAATTTAGAAATGGTATTACCCAAATGTGGTGTTAAAGAGAGTTTGTGTGTGGAAAGATTCATACCTTCAATCAGAAGTCTTAGCTGTTAAAGACCGGCTATCCTATTAAATAAAGACTGAAAAAAACCAAGTCACTTTAAGTGCAGCGATCTGTAATTGATGTTCATACTGAAACGAACAAACCGGTAATCTATTGAAACCATGTACTACCAATACTTGGGCTTACCTCTCAGAGGGATATATTGTGAGTGGTCTGAAATATGAAACATCAAAATATATAGCGTTAATCTATATCGAAGATTAGAATCATGAATATCTACCATTTACGTGAATCGGCGACCTGCTCTCATGCATATTTAGAAAGCGTCCTTACCTCTAAGGCGCCAACTTTAACATATATCTACAAAACGAAAGAAAAATACTGGTCAATGGACCCCGTATCGTGGGATATACCATCACGCAATCAGTCAGCGGTATATGCTAACTTGTTCATACCTGAAATAGGGTTCTGACGAGAAGCAAATAATCTCCGTATTGTCGGTTGGCAAAAATCGCCCCGAGTGCTCGCGTTTATCAACACTGCGAGTGCGTGAATGTTCATGAACAGAAAAGAAGGACTAGATTGAACTAATCAGTTTGGACGCCTAATCCTTGTGCGCCATGTTAAAAGGGATCCTTTGCAGTGAAATATTTATAAAATGTGGAGCAAAAAATGGCGAGCGGAGTAAAAGATAAACGTAGACACGCAGAATGCGCTAAGCATTCTGAAAATAAAAATTCGACAAGGATATTCGTGTATGTTTACTAATAAACCTGGTGGTATACCAGTGCCCAAAACAATAGGAAAATGTTAACACGAGAAATGCTCCTATCATACGCTAGTATAAACCAAAGTAAAGTATTTTAGATGATGCCACTGTCCTGCAAGTGTACCTCCACGTGCAGGGTGCTAGATGCTCATAGTAAATATAGCCACTATAGGTGACCATGAGATAAATGACAATTCACTCTGTGTTCTAATGTCTAGTGTTATGTTTGATCAATTGTTCTGTGTGTGAACATGTGAACTTAAATTCAGTACTGGCGGCACACTGGGTAGAACCAATCATTCTATCTCTCAGCTCAGGTTTCAGATTATAGAACGGGTCAAGACTCAACCAGGAGCAGACAATAATATCAATAACAACAAATTATTCCACAAATTATCTCAGTGTGTCTGTGTGGTCATTATGTATGCATGAGGGCCCCAGGCCATACCACATTACATTGTGCGGTGTACAGGGTGCGCAACCTTGTCACCTCAGGCAGTGGGGTAGACCTGGGACTTGTGGCTGTGTTGGACCCCCCTGTGAGCATATGTGAGTGGACCGGCGTACGGCAGTACGGTGTAGGGGGTGTGATCATTCGACACGTGGCTCTGGGTGTGGTTGAGTTTACTCCTTGACAAAGAGGTAACTGATGGGTGTGTCTCTGGTGTAGTGTCTGCACCACCCGTCACGCAATGTTGCTATGTAGCATGCCCACGGAGTGCGGCCTCGACCGAGGGGTATATGAGGCTGCGCAAGCCCGCCCTGGGCCTGGGATCATACATGCCAACTGTTGTGTCTGTTGCTATTTCCGCTGCATAAGCCAAAGGTCTACCCTCAACTGCAGGGCGAGTTCAGCCAGGCATGAACTCTACATCTGTGTCTGCCCTGTCCTTACCATAGGCCTACGCACACGTGGCCGCACACCTTCAGCGCACAACATAAATGTGTCGTTGTCAGGCTTGTGGACATGCGCAGTCGGGCATGACAATGGTGTGCCGTAGGGGTGCAAGTGATGCAACCGCACTGCACACACTAGTGAATAGGCTCGGGGGGGAGGAGAAGCAGTGAGGCTACGTAATACACATTGATGCCGCTCATTTGCAACAAGCAGTACATCATACAGGAATCACAAAGTCACACATATCACACACCAATGAACCAGTGAACCTGCCAACACATCATGCAGAACCAACTATTGACTGATGTCTCTCAGCACTGTCACAGGTGACCAAGGATATGCACTCTGTGCTTGGAAGATGACACCCCTCTGAGCCCCGAACACACAGACCCAGAGGCAGTACAATGCGGCCCACAAACGCACCAGGGGCATCGTGAAACGCACATTTGGTGTGTTGAAGTTACGTTTCAGGTGCCTGGGCGTCACAGGTGGCAGGCTCCTGTACAGCCCAGACATTGTGTGCAAGATGATCGTTGCATGTTGTGTGTTGCACAACATATGTGTACGCAGCAGGGCACCATGGAAACCAGTTCCAGAAGCACCAGACGATGAAGATGAGGCAGGTGGACCACACCCCATTGCAGCCGCAGCAGGAATAGCCCGCAGGGACACCATCATTGCAAATTTCTTCAGATGTAATCACCGGACAGTACAGTATACCCACAGGCACAGCATGTGTAAATAAATGCATTCCAAAATGACATTCCCTTAGTGTATGTCACTCATCTGTACAGGCACATCACTCAGACAAGTGTGAGTGCGACATGTATTGCTAATGATTTTATGATATGTTCATGGATGGTGGGTGTGGCGCCTCTGTGCAGAGAGGCTGTTTGGGGTGTCACGTTTTCGAACTGCCAGTTCTGTGTGTCACAGTTATTAGGGTATCCCACTCTTCGGCGTTTCACATGTGTCCAAGATCATTCTATTTTGGATGCCATTTGTGACCTACAGGTGACAACAGGGCTCCTTTTGGGGTCAGTTATGTACCATCATGATGCAGGGATACCCCCTGTGACTCAAGTCCCACAACATGGGCAACATGTACGTAAGCGGGAGTCCCTGCCCCTACATTCGTCCACGCTGTCATAATTGATTGATCATGGGCATGACACGTCTGTGTGCAGGCGGGGCTGCTTGTCCCTCTGCAATATGAAGGGGAGATGCGGTTTCACAGTGTGTTCCATGCATGTGTCTGCATTGGCGCCGTTTACATGCAGACTGCATGTCAATGTACATTGTGACTGTGAGGAGATGCCTATGTGATGCGGGACAATGGTCATTTGTTCTACGTCACGGATGTGGGGTTGTGATCGCACATTGTCATCTCACCGTTTTTGTAATTTGCTTTTATGGTGCATTCTCCCGCATGACGAGTGGGAATTGCAGGCCTATCGCTGGTTATCGCTGATTTTTGTATCGCGATTGGCCACATCGTTACTATTTTTGTGTTCGTGTTTTGCGTTTTTGCGGCGTCGCATTACTTTTGACACAGTCATTTTAGGCATTATCGTGGGACTATCGCCTGGTGCCGCCTGCTTGAGAATACCACATTAACACAGAGTTATTTTCCCACGATGTGAAGAGCTGCGTTAAGCTGATTTAGCGGTAGTTATCACACGTTCTTGAGAATATCCCCCTTTGTTACCACATATACTAACGTAATGGCCCACCCTCGACTAGTATTTGATTTCAAAATAAATATTTTTGTAGCATTCATTTAGGATCCAGGCATACGTGTTACGTTATATCTACAGTCTCGTTGCAAAATAAACACATTTTAGATGGAATATCGTTCTCTTTTTGTGTCAATATGTACATTGTGTATGAAGCATTACACGCGTTTTTATGATGTGAGCAAAGCCTCTATAGAAGCATAAGCAGTGCAATTATTTGTCAGGTTTGCACCTGCTTTGCGCTATAAATATTTTGGTAGCTCCTACCTGGATTAGAGAACAATACCCTTGAGGTATGCATATTCTTTTGCACAGATGTCCAAGCTCCAAACCTTGCACATGAAACTTTACATCTTCGGAACGGCGCACCAAGAGGGGCAAGCCTCTGCATTTCATCCTCAGTATCAGATAGGTTCAGGAGGATCTGTTTCAACAAACTGGGTGCTGGAATGTATGTCTTGTGAAAATCCATCTTCACCTGAGCCAGACCCAGGACAAACAGAGGGGACCAGCTCTGTTGCACGAAGAGCCGTGTCCTCAAGTGGCAGCTGGTAAAAAGAGGGCAGGTTTTGAATGAAGGCCCCGGTCTGCAGGAGCACCTCCAAGGCCCTGTTGCAGGTGAGCTCTGCTGTTAGAGACCCCCCACCTCATGTGCGCTTCGCTCTGTGAGTGGCCGCTGGCGCAGTGTGGCAACCCCTCTCACCCAATACAGATGCTGCTCCAGTAGTGCCAGCATTGGTTTAGCAGGGATACTCGCCGCCCATTAGGAAATCGAGGGCTGCGGCGTTGATCAACCCTCGCTCTCCTAATGCGCAGCCGCCAGCCAGAGCATACACTAGTGCGCATGACTGGGCTGGTCGGAAAAATTCTCCAACCCAAACCCAACATGCGCATTTGTGAGCTGTGCGCTCTTCTCGACCTCCCCCTGGCCTCCTGCAGTGCTGAGTCTGACAATGACATGTCAGTCAGCATGACGCCGGAGTCAACCTGCTGGCTGCCCCGCCCTACCCGTCTGCTAAAACTGTAAATGACTGCCTCCAATGCCTCGGGAGTCGGACACGGCCCGGGACTCGGGAGTTAATAATAGGCTATTATTACCGTTCTTTAGGGGCCAGAAATTACTTGTGGGTCAACGCCCCAGCGCCCTAATGGACGCATCGCCACTGATATTTATATCTCATATCTTTATGACTCCGCTCCACAATTGTACTTACTATCGTGTATTTGGTGTTGTAGCACGTACAATGATGAAGTATGCTGTATGAGTGGGTGAGGGCAGTATGCTAAAAAGGCGTTGGATCACTGTCGAAGGTGGGGAAATGTTTCATCTAGGTTTTCATGTTTTGTGATTAGAAATGGGAGGGCGATTGATGGTCTCTCCTTTCCCGTGTCAGAATACGTTTGTAACCTCACCTGTGACGGTGGTCACAATAAGGTTGTGGCAGTCCTAATGAGGTAGTGCCATTGATGCGCATTGCCTACACTAATATTTCCCTCTTTTATTTTCATTAGGGCTTGATCTTTGATGTTGGGGTTTGAGGGAAAGCAAGCTTTTGTGTCCAGTCCCAGCTGGTTGTAGCTAAAATAAATATATTATGGCTTGATGTGCACATATTACATTTGCAAAAAGTGGTTACAAATTGCACATCCACTTTTTGCGAGTGCCGCCTAATTTGTTTGGGTTAGAAAATATAATACTGAATCGCAGGGGTCGCAGAAAAACCTGCCTAATTAATATTAATTAAACAGGCTGCAATTAGCGACCCCTTGAGATTGGCTACAATCAAAGGTGTGGTGGCTGGTGAGGGACGGCAAACTACCATCCCCTGTAATAGTTTTCCAAAATTGAATGTTTTTTTTGTTTTAAAGCAGCCCAACTTCCTTAAGTTCTTTCTTGAATTTTTCTACATCATATCATAGTGGGATATTCTCTTCCACCAGAACAATAGACCAAGAAGCTGCTTCAGCTGTCAAGTGGGTTAACATAAAAACAAACTTTGACTCAGGAGTTGACAAAACACATGGATTTACATGGAAAATGCTGACAGCATTTATTAACAAATATTCCAAAATTCTTTGGGTTTCCTCCCTACCTTTCTAGGGCCACCAAAGGTATCACTATCTGTGGTCTTTCTCTATTAACTGTAACCTGAACTTTTGTTTTCCCCAGAATCAGTAGCTGGGAGAGGAGCAGAGGAGGCATTTATTCTATCTACTCTGCCTGAAATTCCTATTATTTGTTGACACAACAATTTGTTTTCATGCCTAGCTTCCTCCATATATTTTTGCAAGGCTCCTTTGGACTTTTCTATGTCATCCAGAGAGAACATAGTAGGATTCATGGTACTTTGGTAGAATTTCTATTCATGGGGCTTTACAATGTCATGAGCTCATTTTGTTCTGTGGAAGTATCATGAATACATCGAGAATTGCTCCAACTCTCCCAAAGGGCACTCCAGACTCACACGAATTCAGTGCGAATCACTAATACGCCAGGGGGTAAAGGGGAAAGGGATAAGAGAGAAAGAAAGCTGGCGCAAGGCTTTCTTTATATCAGACAGATTTCAGTAAGTGCAACTTCCATATTCTGGTCTACTAAAGAAAATGTCATTTATCAGCTTTCTTTTAACTATCATAAAATAGAATGTAATCACTTTATTTTAAAGCAAACTAATGCTCAGTTTACGCACACCTCTTTTACAGCTACTTTCCTTAGATTTCTTATAATGTGTAATTGTATCTATAAACAAAAGAAATATCACATTGATTACTTTTTATATTGACAAGCTCTATGGATAGAATAATAACGATATGTGTAAAGAACTTGCCCTACTTCCAACACTCGCTAGAAAAAGACATGAAATGCCGCAGTATCCTAGGATGTGAGTTAACAGTACTCAAACCCCAAGAAAGTTCACAAAATATGTATAAAGTTTAGTCTATGACTTCTTATAGAATGATTCCCAGTTCAGCAATTTTCATTTCATGGGGTGAATTTAGTCACCAGCAAATCCTTTCAGGAGATTATTAAAGATTAGGAAAAGACAACAATGGATGAAAGTGCACCCTCCTACCAGAATCCCAAGACCAGTAGTGGCAAGAGAAGCTAACATCCAAGGGAACATGAAGAAGAAAGTGCGGCTTCAAAAACTCCAGTGTTTCCAAGATGCCAGCGGTAAGCTTGAAAAGCAATTTGATTCACTTCGTCTTCTTCTTCTATGCTGAAGATTCAAGATGCTGCTAGCACAAAATCTCGCTAAATTAGCTGTTCGCGTCTTGCAATATTCTGTTTTAGTTTCACTTTGTGGCATCCTTGTCCACAGCGGCCTCCATCTTGGATGAGGCATCACTGCACACAAATTCCTGCAATAGAAGTGTATTAAGGAATTTTGCAGTAACATTCCATTTTCTTTTATTACAGCTTGTGAGCTCACCTCTGTCTTCCTCTTTAACTTTATCCGCCATCATAAGACCTACGAGTATGGGAGCAGTCTCTACAGGAGTATGATACCGAGTGGAAATTCCAATCTGTGCAAGAAGACCGGCTGCAGCTGATCATGCCTAGGGCTCCCAGTTTTCCGTTTTTACTGATTTTTACAGATAAATACAGACAGAAAATATTTATTTTCTTGTCTGTATTTATTCTTAAATGTGGATAAAAACAGAAATTGGGTTGCTTTTTGAGTAATTCTAAATACTGTCTGCCATGACTGCCAGGCCTATGGCTGAGTGGATTGATAGATTAGGGGACTAAAAAAGAAAGGAATTTTAATAAAGAGGCTGTAACAGAAGTAGATATGCACAAGGTTGAATCTGAAATTTGCATATTTCCTTTTAAGTTCATTGATTTGTCTTTTGCAGGGGTTTACAGCATTGAAACATGGTAGGCATTCAAGTATGAGTGCATATTTACAGGTTAAATAAATGTGGAAATATACCAATTTCAGCTTCATTTTTCCACAAAACCATAAGTAAATATGGATAAATACAGATAAAATTTGAAAAAAATAAATATGGATAAATACAGACGGAAATGGCAAAAAAATAAATACCATAAAACCGGGAGCCCTAATCATGCCACATAAACAATACTAATCCTTTATGGGTTCCGGAGTAGCATGCTAGTCGCTGAAAAAGCTCTTCTATCCCTCCGCTATCCTTCTGAATCCAAATAATTGACTAACCTACCCACCACTCAAATTGCTTTTCATATTTTACTATACTAATTCAACACTAATCCTTTATGGGTTCCGGAGTAGCGTGCTACTCGCCGAAAAAGTGCTTTGACGCCTCGTCAGGGGTAGTAAGCGCTATATAAATGCAATTACAATACAATAAATCAAAAAATGCACAAGTGGAGGTTGTCGCTTCCAAAACCAAGTGTGTGCCAGTGATGATCAGCACAGATGAATTGTCAAAGAGTTCCTTGCAGCTACCATTACACACTAACCGATGACTATGGGGTGGGACATCTGCTGTTCATTGCCGAGTGACTCAGAAATTCAGTATCTGCACTCTTTTAATGATTCTAGACCGCAGCCTCCACTGCCACACCCTGCTGCTGCCTGCCAGGATCGAGGGTCACAGAGCAAGGGAGGGCGGTCTGCCCTGGGCCGCACAAGTTTTGGGGGTGGCGTCCCCACCTGCTTTTATTTGCAGCCGTCAAGGGGCAGGAAACGCAGGAATCACCAGCACCCCGCTCCTACATGCGGCTGTCGCAGGGCAGCAAACACAGGAGCCGCCATAGCCAGCAAAAGGTCTAGTTACGTCACTGGAGGGGCATTTTTGCACCTGGCACCAGAGCGGGAGAGATCACATGTTTCTAAATCACAAGTGAAAGTCTAAAACCCCTGCCTAAGCTATTTCTACAGTTTCAATCTCTAAACAATACAGAAACAAGCATGCATCAAACAAATATACAAACTATGAAGAATTTTAACAAATACATACAAATCGAAATTTTCATTTCAATGGGAAGGTTGAAATGTTTCAAAATGTGGTTTTATTTCTAAAAGATGAAGCAAAATGCTAGACTCGGGCACATCACTGTCTTTTTTATCCTCCTAATTCAGGCAGTCTTATGTCTGTGTGTACTACTGTTGTGATTGAGGCCATATATTTTAACCACTAGATTCTGTTTGCTGTACTTCCACCAATCAGTATATGGATATGTACTTAATTTTTAGCCGCCAATTTCAAATTCTTTCCCATTTACACAGCATTTAAAAATTCTGAGTTTTGCTTTTTTATGTGTATAAAATGTATTCATCTGCTAATAATATTTAACTTTCTAAAATGTTATGGACCCTCAGGGGTTCGATGACCACAGGTTAAGAATCAATGTATAGTCGATATTCTAAATTTTACGTTTTGGCAGTGCGATTTTAAAAAGCTTGTGTATGTGCAGCCCTCTAAGTACCACAGATTAGGGGTTAGACTGACACATTTTAGTGTGATGTCAGCGTCACCAAACTAAAATGCAGTAGTCACGCATTTATAGTGCTGCCTTGATTTCCGTACTAATCGAGGAGCTGCATTAGCAGCAAGCATTAACAGGTGACTAAGTACACACAGTGCTGCCTGAACCTGCTACAGTCGAAATACACTGGCCTCAAATTATTCACAATCCGATATTACACTATATATATATATATATATATATATATATATTACCTACTGGCAGTCGCCAGTAGGTAGTTATAGTTAGGACTTAGTTTCCATAGGATAAGCGTTTTTTATTTTCGCAAACTGTGGCGTCGTTTGATGAATCATCGCAAAATTTTCAAAACTAGTGGGGTGCTCCGCTCAGCTCCTGTCTCGAACATTTCGGGGTGAATTATCAAGTGGGGGCCGAGAAAAAAGGGGGGTCCTAAAACGCATTTTACCCATGTTATTTTCCATAGGAAACTTTAGACAAAGCTACAGCCCGAAATGCTGAACGGAATTACACCAAATTTGGCAAAAATAGGTAGGTTTTGGTTCAGAAAGAGACCTTTTTTATTAAATGGTGTAAATCTGTTCAGTAGTTCCTGAGAGATTAGAAAAAGAAAAAGTTTTGATATCTGTGGCCGAGGAGGGTTCGCAAACCCTCCCTACCACGAGCTTCATTCTAATTGGCTGCCAAAACTCCAAGGCAGGAAGTGTTGGCAGACTTCCTGTGACTCAGTAAAACCGAGTCACAAGAAAACAGAAAAAAGAGATTAAAAAACAATAAAAGTGGGCAGGGTAGAAACACCCTGACCCCTAGGCCTGCTCAGGGGGTCCCAGAAGGACCCCCAGGGCCAAAAAAAACATTTTTTAAATAATTTCAGCGGAAATTGCGTTGGGGTCGCGAATCCTGACGAAATTCTTTTTTTTAAAAACGAAGCGTGGACTCCCGTGCTTCGTTTTCAAAGAGCCCCCGGGTGGGCCAGATCCTGGGGGCACTGCCAATGAATTAGCAGGGGCCCTGCAACCCTGGGGTCCGCCACCTCCCCAGGGCTGTGAACAAAAAATGTTTGGGGGTCCTAATCCCCCCCACGCTGCCCTGGGGACTGCCACCTTCCCGGGGCTTTTAGAAACAAATGCGTTGTAACGAAGTGCGTTGTAAAGCCTTGGGTTGTAAAAGTTTTCGCAGAGTAAAAATTGCGGGGTAAAAGCATGTGGGGTAAATGCATGCAGGGTGTAACTTCATACAACCTTTTTAATTAGGTTGAGCCTAGCGGCAGCGTGCATGTGCTGCTCGCTCTGCGAGGCATGCTGTATTATGGTATGCAGTAGCAGCCCGCCCACATTTGTCATTGGCTGTGTGTCATCGTCCTTCTTAATTGGTGGCTACTGATTCGTAAAAAGGCGTGTTAGTCTCACCTTGGTACTGCCTTGTCTGCATTTGTTAACGCCCATATCGACTGGACCTTTTACTTGGGTTGTTACACGGGCGGCTTTATCTAGTGGGTGAGCACTATTTTGTTTTAGGACACTGATGGAGACAATGGCAGCTGCTTTTTTTTGTTTTTGTATCTGCATGCTGAGCGTGACGCCTGCTTTAGGGACACCACGCTCACTTTAAATGTTTTTTTTTTTTTTTACTTTGATGATGAGTGTGGCGCCCGCTTCACGAACAACGCGCTATGCAATACAATAGGTATTGCTTTTGGTGTTTTAAATGGCAATGCCTTTAAAAAAAAAAATTAAAAGGCATTGCTATTTACAATGCCAGTAGCCCAAAAACTCGCAATTGCGAGACCTATTGCACTGTAAATGCTTGTTTACTTTTTTGGTTTTATAAGGGACTGCCCCAGAGCTTTACAGCCATAGGTAAAAATATATTTTGCAACGTACATCCAGTCTTCATAGCTATTCAATCATAGATATGCAGTAAATTTAGCATAGCAACTGCCAGCCCCATGACCTGGGCCAGATAGACTGCAAATTAAAGTAGCCATAAGGCTGCTTTAAGAAGCTGCGCATTAGTATGTATATATTATCATGTAAAGATCAAACTCGTGACTTTAATGTCAGGCACACATGAAAAAATAGGAGATTTATGACCATTTGAAAGTTTTCATTTATCACTCTGAAGCAGCCAAACAAACCGGGCTTCCTTTGCAGTTCTAATGAACCCTGAAGCCGATGCCCGCGCGCTCCTGGAATCACACTAACCTATCCGCATGTGTCTAAGAACGCCTGCCTTCAGGACCCGGAAGCACTTGGATCTAACCTGTCGTGCCACACAACACAGCAACCACCAAACTCCCAAATTTGCAAATCGACCCCTTGTGCCTAGTTTATTGCACACTATGCTGTGTGGTTACAGGAATCTAAGGCGCCTCACACCTACCAACCACCTCACCTCAGAGGCAGTAGCGCCAACTATGAATAGAAGTCGCCAAGACGTGGGAGAGTGGAGACAAGAGAGAGAGAGGCAAAGAAGGATTAAAAGTGGCGCAAAGGGAGGAAAGAGGGAGAAAAGAAAGGGGGAGGGATGAGGGAGAAAGACTAACAAAAGAGGCAAAAGGGTGGTGTTGGAGAGCTGAGAAGAGGCTGCATGGATTAGATCACTGCAGAGGGACTTAGAAGGAAGAAAAAAGAGAGAACTGTAGTGATGAGAGAGCAAGATAAATGAGAGGGAAGCAAAGAAAAGAAGAGAAAATGAGAGGGGAAAAATTGAATAAGGGAAATGGGTAGACCGCAGCAGGGAAACAGAGTGTAAGGAGGGGCTTGAAAGCAGGAGAGCGTGAGGAAACGAGTGGGTACATGAGGGAACGGTGAGAGAGAAACCAAAAAGGATAACAGGCAGAGAAGAGAGGAATGAAAAGGAGGGAGGAAAAGAGCTAGTGAAACAGATGAAGGTGGAACAAAGGAAGAAGAGAACGATACAAGAAGGGTGCAGGAATGAGGGAAAAGACGGAGAATTAAGAAAGGATAGAAAGTGGAAAGGTTGAAGAGAAATGTGATTGTGAGAGAGGATGAAATGCAAAAGCAGAGAACAGGGAAGTGGCAATGAGGGAGGGAAGTGGAAAGCCACAGCAAAGGGCGGAGGGAGGAGACAAGAGAAAGGGTACTATGAGTTTCCCGGAATGTAAAAAGGAATGAGAGGATAGTGCCTCACACACACTAACTTGGCTTCCTTGTGGTCTACCAGAGTAAACATTAGAGTTAGAGCTAGGTGCTGACGGATAATTAATTATTTTTGCATGAATTGAAAGGAGAAATGCTGAGGTTGCAATTCCTAAACCATACTATTAATACCACCTGTGCAGTTTCAGTATCAGGCTGTCGGCTACGTCACTGATGGTCCAGGAGCCAATATGTTGGGTCCTAAGCAGCCTCTGAGCTCTTCCCCTTGCTGGAATCTTCACAGACTAGGATGCAACAGAATAGGCTCAGTTTCAACTTCAAGATACTTTTATTTCGGTCATCAGACCATAAAAGTACAATAAAATATATACACGTACAAGAATAAGACCATAAATAAAAGTTGATTTAAGACAATTATTAAACATTAAGTTATCATTGAGAACTAGGTAAATCATTCAATTAGTTAAAACTCATCCTTCTCCGCCACATACCATATAAAAAACGGAAAACAGCATAAACAATGGGAGGGTTAGTGTCATACGTCAGGACTCTACATGCTTTAGCACACTGTCTAAGGCCCAGATTTCTGCACAGGGGGACAAGCCAGCATTTTCGGATTGTACAATAAACTGGGCAGAAGAACATGATGTGAATAATGTCCTCATGACAGGTTTTACAAGCTGGACAAGTACCCTCCTTTGTTTTATCCCATCTGGATATTAATTCCCCAATTGGCAATGACCCATGCCTCAACTGAGTGTATAATTTTCTAGCTAAAGGAGGCTGAATTAAATCCAAAAATGTCTCAAAGGCAGAATCTGTTTTCACCATTAGGAAGTCAGAGGTCAGCCTCCCCAGAGAGGTAGAGCAGCATACTTTTTTAGAATTATAGAATCTTACAGCTGCCCGTATCTCTGACTTCTGAGTCCTCACACAGCTTATAGCCGGAGTATCCCAGAGGTGGGATAGACCGACTAAGTACAGGGAAGTCTTGATATGGAGAAGCCATGGTATTTCCTTGTAATTTAACTGTCTCCATACCGCTATGAATTCCTTTCTAAAAGTTGTGAGTTCAGGGACAGACCACAACCTTTTCCAGAAAAGTAGTGGTCGTAAGGCCGCCAGGTCACTTACGGATTCTAGGTCCATATCCAAACGTAGTGGTATTAGGGGAGTGCTCTGGGGAAGGCCAACCAACCCGCGCATAAAAGCATGTTCTATCTTCTTCAAGTTAGAAGTGTTTGTATGGCCCCACATTTCAGCGGCATATAAAGCCGCTGACCTCACCTGAATTTTATAAATTTCCAGCGCAGGGGTGATTGGCTTAAATATGGAAGTTCTATGAGACCTTCCAATTCCCCCCGCTATCTGCGAGAGTCTCAGGGAAGATTTAGCTACATGAGCATCCCATGTAAAATGCTCAGTTAAAGTGACTCCCAGATAGGTAAAGGTCTTGACTCTTTCTAGGGGGACCCCAGCTAGTGTAGGGTTTGGACGCGTTCGCCTAGGAGGACTGAAGATCATGAACTTAGTTTTCCCCAAATTAATCTCCAGTCCCCTCGAGGCACAGAAGATCATGAAACCGTCCAAAACCCGCTGGATACCCGTTGATGTCCGCGACAACAACAATGTGTCGTCAGCGAACATCAAAGCGGGCACCCTGCCAGAGGCCAAAAACGGTGCGTCACTGTCCTTAATGTTGTTTAGTTCCTTAATCAGGCCATTTACATATAAACTGAACAGTGTGGGAGCCAGTACACATCCCTGTCGAACCCCGCGAGTTACAGGAAAGCGGGCTGACAGTTCCCCATTCTTCCCGCACCTCACCTGTGCGAAGTTCCCTGTATGGAAGCGAACCAGGACATCGAGGAGAAGCATTGGTAAGCCATGTTCCTTCAGGACCGACCATAGTTTCTCCCTAGGGACCAGATCAAAAGCGGCTCGCAGGTCCACAAAAATGAGATAGAGGCTGCCACCCTCCACTCTTGTGGTTTTCCAATAAAGGACCTGGAGCCGAAAGATCTGGTCAAGGGTAGAAACTCCTGTTCGAAAGCCGGCCTGCAAAGGCGTCAAAATTTTATTCATTTCCATCCAATCAAGTACTCTATTAAGAAGTATTCTACCCATCAGTTTTTGGGTGGTATCCAATAAACTGATGGGTCTATAATTGGATGGGGTAAGTGGACAGCCCTTAAATATTGGAACAATCTCGGCTCCAAGCCATGTCTCTGGCAGCGCTGAACCTTGCAAGGCCGCATTAAAGAAAACGGTCAGGTATGGTGCCCAGATTTTAGGTTCGGAACTGTGGTAAATAAAATATTACGCTCTCAGACTTTTAAGTATATAAATAAGATCATGCATAAAGCAAGAGGCTGAGTCTGTGGTATCAGATTCATAAAGGGATTTATTCCAATAACTCGAGTCAAAGGGAGAATATCTCCATCACCAAAAAAGGATCTGGACGGGGCTGAAAAGTATTCTCAATATTCTCAAAACATTATTCACAGAGTACAGTATATATACATTTCTCAATTGTACGTAAGCAAGAGAGCAAGAGAGAATGAGATAAGAGCATGTGGGCGTGTAAGTAGGCGTGAAGGTGGGCGTCCATGTGGGCGTCCACTTGATGATAATGGGTAAATTGTCATGTGTGGGTGGATACCTGGAGATGATTTCGCAATGTCAGCAGAAATACTTGGCAGAGATGCGCGCGCAGCAGCATGACGTGTGATAGACGTGCAACTAGAGGGAGAAAGGGACTTGACATTTAGCTCTACATGTGGAGACAAAAGTCTGGGGTTATGTCAACCTAATCCCAAATCATATCTAATATCCTATGTTTAAAGAACTGTGTTATCCACAAGGGAAGGGCTCTCGGACAAAATCTATTCTATACTGACTGAGTGCGTGTACAAGCGTCTAAGTGTCTATATGAGATGCAAGGGGCAGAAACTTTCCATGGTAACAGGGCTATGAATTACTTGCATGAAGACAGAGAAGCCGGGCCTTTTGCTTGGTAACTGGAAGAATGTTTACTTAAACTACTAGGCAGGAATGCATCGGCTGAGGGGGAAGCAGATAATTCGAAGGTGAAATACAGTTTCTTGGCAGGCAGGCAAAACTGGCCGAGGCAGGCACCGTTAGCCGCACAGGGAGTAGGACAAAGTTCATGGATACAGATGCGAGCTCAAGTTGAAGCTGTCAGAGGCAGAGAGCAGGGAAAGGCTTGAGGACAGAATCGGGCCTACTCGCCTGAACTGTAAAAATGGAGTAACTGAGCCATATAAAGTCGGTGGCCTTTCATACTTAGGAAGCGAATATCCAGCCCATTCATGGCGGATCTGACAGAGGACATGTTGACGGTGGACGCACATGTGTTTGCGTCATCAAAACTGGAACTGGAGGGAACATACATGTACTTGTGACATGCACATAGAACCGTTGGGGTCCAAGATAGGGGACATAACTGACCAGGAAAATCCACATTTCCACATTCCCTCCTTGTCCCCTACTTGCCCTTCAAGAGATATCAATCTTCATCAATCCATTGATCTGTTCATATAGCATCATTTGTTCTTTCTTCTTCTTCCGTGATCTTGAATGAAATCTTGGTGGTGGAATACACGATGTGGCACACAGACCACAGATCGCTGGTCCACATTGTAGACATAGACAGCAACTGAATAGTATGAGAAGGCCAATACCTATGAAGGATAAAACTCTCCATCCCCAGGCTGATATCACACTCCAAAACCAACTGGACCAAGTCCAAGTGCCTGGGTTCTGGTGTATCTGGTTTACAATCTTATGAAGGTGAGTTATGGCTTTATATACAGATGGCGAATTTTCTGGTATGAAAAATGCAACAGCTTGATTTGATGACCCTACAAGCTCCGCCCCTATCGGCCAGGATAACGTCAAGGACAAGACTATTTTGAAGCACAACAATCCGCATAGCAGACTGCTCTTCTGTTAAATTGCCTAAGGCGGAAATAGTTTCGTTCACTACTGCTTCAAGGGTTCTGGTTAATCTACGTATCAGCTTACTATTGGTAACTGTACCTATATAGGGAAAGAAACCTTTATTGAAATCTGTGTATTTTTCCCATGCTGTTTCAGTGTAATCGACAATTGGGAGATCTCTCTGCTGTCTATTGTGTACTAAATGAGTATTTCTATGATAATCAGGAGGAGCTAGGAAAACAGGTGGTAGGAGGAATGCTATGTAACAGGTACCGTCCCAATCTAGAGGTAGGCGTATATATGCGGTCTGGCCACATATAAAGTAGGAATGACGAGAAGCTCTAAATGTAGATTTGCCTTGATCACTGAATTTTATTACAGTGGTGCATTTACTATGGCCCATGTGTATGGAGCCATTCTTTCTTATACATAATTCCCCTTTTTCTGGGAATACGGACATGGCGGGCAAGATTGGTGTAGCTTCAGATTCAATGTTCAGGATCATGAGGTTAAGTGTAAAATTACCTAATTCATATACTTCATTTCTTAGATCAGTTCCTGTTCTTTTGGGAAGTCCCTCCTTGTTAGGGTAGCAGACTTTAAGCAAAACTAAGTTCAGGTTTCCCCATACCCAGTTGTCTTGATAAACTGCGGAATTCGAATCTAGGGAATTAATCAAACTAAACCATGCTCCACAGGAGCCATTGTGTGTGAACGGATAGAGAAAAAGGGGCAAAAACTCCCTTATAGTTCTGATAGGGGGGGAGTCGGCCACAGACCCAGCAGTCTGTAGCATTGCTAGTCTGATGTGAATGGTGCAGCATCTGAATAAAGGTATTGTTGCGTAAGGCAAGTCGATATGATAGCTCATAGGATGGCAGATCACTAAATGTGTGCTTTATGGTATCATTAGTGGAGGAGTGTAAAAGTGAGGCAATAGGAGGAAAAATAGCATGTAGTATTAAGCTGATACATATTATCGTGATGTACATAAGAGATTGAAAAATTACAGTCACTATACATCTATTTGCTTCTTATCTAGCTCTCTTATTTTTGCTTTATGTTATTGTCCAAGATCTTATGCGAGCCAGAATACATGTTCAACCGCTTCACCACCTAGTGGACTTAATTGATCAAACGGGTTCTGACTTTTTGAATCAAGGTTTAGCTTTGTGGAAACTTCTGGGCATTCTCCTCTAGAAAATGTTGTTCAAAATCCAAAATCCAAGTTCAAAGTTTTTTTTTCCTTTGTAAAAGAGTGGTGAAGGTGCACTTTGACTTTAACGGCCGTCCCCGTGGTCCAGAGCACTGACTTTGGCGCCTTTCATCCAGGAGCGATGGAGTATTCTTTGACCTGGGTGTTGTCAGGCAAGGCGGCAGCAACCTGCGAACAACAAGAGAGTAGTGCAGACATCAAGGAAGCCAGGTAATCTGTCAGCATGTTACTGTCAACATAAGTAATCTTTTAGGCATTGTAGTGCCCACATATTTTGGTGGTCTAGCAAAGACCACTTCATAGGGAGATAAGCCTGTTCTAGAATGAGCTACCATTCGCATGTAAAAGAGGGCAACCGGCAGGGCTACCATCTAATCTACACCTTTGTCTGCGCAAATTTTTAATGTCTGTTTATGTCTTTCTACAAGGCCTGCTGCTTCAGGATGTCGCACACAATGGAATTTCCAGGTATACCCTAACAGAAGGGACACCTGCTTCATTAGTACCAGGACATATTTGTAACCTCTACATCTGTTTATTTGGATATAATCCATTTGGAGCACTTCAAAAGGGTGGTCAGGTGGATGGAATCCACCTTGTTCCATCGGAATGCCTTTACCTGGATTGAATTGGCAACAGATCATACATGTTCTGACCTTTTGTTTCGCTGCTGCACGCAGGTGCTTGTTGAACCATATATTCTGTAAGCTATCTATCATTGCTTTCTCTCCTAAGTGTGCAGGACTATGTGCGGTATTTATAATCACTTGTACCATGGTATCAGGAAGAAACCATGTGGATTTGCCCTTTGTCATCCAACCTTGATCAGTCAGTACCCCTCCTTGTTCCGATCATTTCTTTAATTCGTCTACAGTAGCATGTGTCTGAATGTCTTGTACATCCCTGGAAGGATCCCTAACTGTCATGGCTTTGGACAGTGATAGTATCTGTGATTTTGTCATGTCTAGTGGGGTCTGAGCTGTCTGTTTAGCAGTTCGGTCTGCCAGATCATTGCCTTGGGAAATGGTATCTGTGGCTCTAGTATGTGCTTTACATTTTAGGATAGCTATGGCTGTTGGTAAATGTATTGCTTCCAGTAGGGCTTGAATAAGGGGGCCATGCTGTATCTTGGCCCCATGAGAGGTCAAGAAACCTCTTTCTCTCCACAAAATCGGTGTAAATGTTTACTCTCAGGTGCTTAGCTCTTATGCACGCTTGTGTCAGGGCGATGAGCTCTGCTGCTTGTGCTGACAATATGTCTATTCTTTTAGTCTCTATTATTACAGTATCAGCAGTCACTGCATATGCTGCCACTAATTCTCCCGCCCCTGTCCTCATGCATGAGCCGTCAACTTATAGTGTTAGGTCGGGGTCTGGGAGTGCAACGTCTGTCAAGTCTTGTCTTGGCTTAGTCACGGTATGTATTACTTCAACATAGTCATGTGGTGAAACGCTTTCTGTACTGGAGGGCAAAAGGGTAGCAGGATTCAGTATGTTGCATCGTCTGATCTCTATGTGTGGTTGAAATAACGTTGGCTCATAGCCTGTCAGTCTAGCTACAGTCAGGTGTCGTGTTTGTGTCCGGTTCAAGAGAACCTCTACTGCGTGTGGTACTTGTACTGTCAGAGGGTGGCCCAGCACTATCAAGTCACTTTGTCTTATGGCTAAGGCCGTTGCTGCAACTGATTTTAGGCACGCAGGCAAAGCCTGTGCTACTGGGTCTAATGTACTAGAAAAATAAGCACAGGGCTCGTGTTTTCCTGCATGATCTTGTGTTAGGACAGATAGTGCTGTTCCATCCCGCTCTGTCACAAAAAACATAAACGATTTGTTGTAATCAGGGTTTGCTAAAACTGGTGCTTGGCATAAAACTCTCTTTAATTCTTCAAATGCCACAGTGTGTTCTTGAGGACTTTAGTCTTTTTGTGTCTTGGGCTGTGAAAAACCAGAAATCAATTGAATACGTTCCGGTGCCCACAACTAATTCCCCTGAAAGATCACAATAAAACATGAGAAAAAGGGGAAAACACCATACCTATTTCCTTGGCTTAATTTCTAAGGGGGCTAATTTCTAAGGGGCTTAATTTCTTAAGGGGCTAGCGGGAAGCGAACCTCCTCAGGGGCCAGCAGAAAACCAATATTCTCCTCCTTCCCCCCCTTTTTGACAGGAGGAAATCTGAAACAGATTTCACTGCTGTCAAACACTATCAAACCCTGTGTCTTGTCAACACTATTAATCCCTGTGTGTAGCTACTGGGCGTAAGCAAAATTATAGGAGATACACAGCGTATTTGAAACGGCGAGAAATCCTTCAAATTAATGTACAAACCTCATGGTGTTAGCTCATAAGCTGGCCAAATGACATCTCATATGCAAATGTCCCTATTACATGAACCTACACCAACCTGAAGTCAATATTAATGCTAGGAGGCCCTAATAGGAATGCTAAATTACCTAAATATTCGGAAAACCAAGTTTAAGAACAGTTGTTAATGTTGATAATTAATAATTTATCTGCTAAAGAAATCAGTCATTGTGCAATAATTTCCACCTATACAATAAATAGCCTAATTCAAAAACAAGTCAACTTTTGGGGCCACCACTCACAAGAATGAGCTTACTAAAGCAAACTTTAAAAAGGAAATCCTGTCAGATATTTTCTCATTACCCTAAATACCGGGCCTCATATGTCACTCTGTGGTGGCAGTCCTTATTTAAAACAGGCCTTCAAGAGTTAAGATGCAAGTGCACAGATCATAATTGTTCCTTAATGTCCAATCTGGAAACATATGACCGAGGCTGCCTGTCTATAAGAGAAAGGCAGTCATGTGATACATATTTTAGTCTTGCATAACTTTTCCTTCTTTTATTCATCTCCAATACCAATTAGACATACACTGATAACGTGTTGTCTGCTATTTTGACAGCATGATAAAGGTAATATCACGTCTGTGAAATTTAGTAATTTAGTAACGCTAAACAGACTGGTCAATACAACACAAAAACAAAACATATATAAAATACATATGCCAAGCCATCAGTATACCAGGCACAGAAAGCATAGACAATTACACTAACATATATAAATGAGCAGCGATGCGCAATTACAGTACCTACAGCTCAGATGCGAACATTCTGGCCTGCTTAATTTGTCAGGTTTATAATCAATAACTGATTTACCTGCCCTATACACCTCCATCTGACAGTGGGTCATCCCAATGATGACCGCGTCAAGTCTGACACACAGGATCAGCAATAATAATCAAAAAATGACGAACACACGAACCTGTCTCTTTTTTTTTTTTTTTTTATAAAAATGAGCTATGCATCTTTGTACACAATGTACCCTTATGTCCTAGTCGAAGATGCATCTCACATCTTTCCTCACAGACCCGTAACCACTGGATCATTTATCCAATGCAACTGGTGGCAGCTTGTGGCCACAATTCAAAAATGTCTGAATTTGAAAATCGTTTTTATATAGGCACATAGCCCTTAAAATTCCAAACAAGAGCAACATTTTACTTTCTGACCAGAAGCAATATAACAATTGCTAAAAAATAAAACAAATCTTCTCCATAGACATTTCCTCGGGGCACTTGTTTTGCACAGAATAGAACAAGGGAATCTTTCTCGACTTACATTTCTCAGCTGCCCTGTCTTATCAGAGAAGTTAAAAATAGCCCCTCAGCGCGGCCTGAGCCTGGGCTGCCAGCCATCTTTTTTTTGTTTTTCCTACTCCTGGCCCCAAGGCTCTCCAGCTGCAGGCATTACACAGATGCGATGTCAGAGAAGCCTTCTAAGCAGTGCCCTGTTCTGCTCCCCTCATCGGCCCCCACCTACACTGGCTACAAGGTCAGAATCTGTCTCCGATTTCTGTATCACATTCTGCTCTACACAGCCCCCACCTTCTCCTCACTCTGAAGCTGTCAAAGACAAAAAGACTACTCAATTCCATAAAAACTGCAATAATTCGCTCAATAGAAAAATTATTTTTACATACAATTTGCACTCAGGGGGTCATAATCTTACCAACTTGACCCAGCACATTGGCTCACTGGACCACCAAGAACACAAACCTGTATTCATGAACAATTTGCAAATTCGAAATACCCACAATTCTTTTTTCAAGCTAAACTTTTCACTAATTATTTTTCCGTTAACACTTTGTACATTAGGGGTGTCATCAAATCACAGGAGTTGCTCCTTCTCTAGCTGCACCCCTCTCAATTTCCTTTTGACAACGTAGTCAAATGTTGGACCATGTAAACACCAGCTATGCGCTGTTCATCTGGTGGGTGGCTCAAGAACCTTTGGGCTACTATGTAATTAATATATGTATTATAACTGGTCTTTCTGCTGGGGCCACTCTTGCTAGGTCCTCTGAAAGGACGGGATAAATACCAGCAACGTCAGTATTTCTTTTTCTGTCAGCCTACGCTCATTTTACCAGCTCTAATTCCTCCTGTAACATCTCATCCTTGGCTTTTCCAGACACCAGTCCACTTCTCTCTGCTTCGTGAAACACTTACTCTGACCTTCTATGTGACGCCTTGCGCCAAAAACTCAATGGCATCCTTCCAAGCTGGTCTACATTTTCTCTTTCATAAGAGTGTTTCGTTGTCTGTCTACTTGTTCTGCTTTTACTCAGATACCTTCCTCAACTAATACGCTTTCTCGGGCTTTGTCTGAATCCTCCCTACTTTTTCTCTATTTTTCTGAGCGCTTACTCTGTGCGTCTATGCTATTCTTTACGCCATAATTCAACAGCGTCTGTCTGTGACTGTCTAGCTTTCCTCTTCCACAACTCTTCTTCGACTTTCATGATACATTCGGCATCCCAGGTCCCAGCTACGGGCCATCTCTGACTTTCTGGTAACTCTTTGGTGTAGTCCACCCATAGATCAAGGAATAATATGGCGTCTAAGCCATGCTTGTGATACATAAAGTGCCCTGGAGTGTCCCTAGGAGGAATAGGAACTGCTTCTTCAAGTACCCCTTTTCTAGTAGTGATCTGTCTTAACTTCGAAAAGAGCGGCATATTGACAACTGATCTGATACTTAATCTTGAACACTTTGTCTTGAACACACTTGGTACAAAAGGCACAATAATGAACAGTCATTCATACCTCAACATGCAGGACGTTTTTTTAACACATTAGACATTAAACATTAAACATTTTGTGTCCTAAAATGACCAACAGTGATGATCGTCTGCATGACTAAATCACCAAGCATAATTCTTGACCATAACTAGATACTTCGGAATACTTGATATACTGCTAAACAGTACATATACACTGCTAAACAGTGCAGACCGGATTTGTGTACCCAAATCCGTCTTGACCGGCACAACCTATGTGCGCGTCAACACGCCTCCCCGGCGATGGTACTCACCGGGTAGCTCCTTGAAACGGAAGGCCTCGGAGAATGGACTGGACTCGACGACTGCGGACATCGGACCCTCTGGACATCGGGACTTCGAAAACCTGGTGGGCCTCTGTATACCTCGGACACAGCTCTCTCGCAGGTGGGCTCTGGGTAGACAATCTGCGTTCCTCACCGCCTCGTATGGATGCCTGGTCGCAGTCTGTCCCCTTCATTGGCCTGAGGGAGTTGGCGGGAAAACCAGCGACGTGCACGCTTGAAGTCCATCACGGCTATGGAAGGGGGCAAAACTGGACCTTCATCTCCGGCGTGTGGGGAAAGAGATTAAACTGTTCGGGCGCCATTATGTGGTAAATAAAATATTACGCTCTCAGACTTTTAAGTATATAAATAAGATCATGCATAAAGCAAGAGGCTGAGTCTGTGGTATCAGATTCATAAAGGGATTTATTCCAATAACTCGAGTCAAAGGGAGAATATCTCCATCACCAAAAAAGGATCTGGACGGGGCTGAAAAGTATTCTCAATATTCTCAAAACATTATTCACAGAGTACAGTATATATACATTTCTCAATTGTACGTAAGCAAGAGAGCAAGAGAGAATGAGATAAGAGCATGTGGGCGTGTAAGTAGGCGTGAAGGTGGGCGTCCATGTGGGCGTCCACTTGATGATAATGGGTAAATTGTCATGTGTGGGTGGATACCTGGAGATGATTTCGCAATGTCAGCAGAAATACTTGGCAGAGATGCGCGCGCAGCAGCATGACGTGTGATAGACGTGCAACTAGAGGGAGAAAGGGACTTGACATTTAGCTCTACATGTGGAGACAAAAGTCTGGGGTTATGTCAACCTAATCCCAAATCATATCTAATATCCTATGTTTAAAGAACTGTGTTATCCACAAGGGAAGGGCTCTCGGACAAAATCTATTCTATACTGACTGAGTGCGTGTACAAGCGTCTAAGTGTCTATATGAGATGCAAGGGGCAGAAACTTTCCATGGTAACAGGGCTATGAATTACTTGCATGAAGACAGAGAAGCCGGGCCTTTTGCTTGGTAACTGGAAGAATGTTTACTTAAACTACTAGGCAGGAATGCATCGGCTGAGGGGGAAGCAGATAATTAGAAGGTGAAATACAGTTTCTTGGCAGGCAGGCAAAACTGGCCGAGGCAGGCACCGTTAGCCGCACAGGGAGTAGGACAAAGTTCATGGATACAGATGCGAGCTCAAGTTGAAGCTGTCAGAGGCAGAGAGCAGGGAAAGGCTTGAGGACAGAATCGGGCCTACTCGCCTGAACTGTAAAAATGGAGTAACTGAGCCATATAAAGTCGGTGGCCTTTCATACTTAGGAAGCGAATATCCAGCCCATTCATGGCGGATCTGACAGAGGACATGTTGACGGTGGACGCACATGTGTTTGCGTCATCAAAACTGGAACTGGAGGGAACATACATGTACTTGTGACATGCACATAGAACCGTTGGGGTCCAAGATAGGGGACATAACTGACCAGGAAAATCCACATTTCCACAGAACGAAAAAGATCCCCAGGAATCTTATCAAGACCTGGCGCCTTGTTTAAGGGTGGACCCTTAATTGCAGATTCAACTTCTTTTAGGGAAATGCAATCAGAATAATAATTGACCCCATTTCCATCTGTTAAATCACCTGATGTCCCTGGTCCTAAATTACTCTGGGGTAAGGAGGGGTCTGGAAGAACAACCATCTCTGGGGCTGGTGTATAGTTCTGGGCCAAATTGTCAGTGGTCCTTAAGTCAGGAGTGGAATAGAGTTCATTGAAATGTGTCTCCCATACCATAGGGGCAATATTGGATACCCCCTCCTCTTGGTCGCCTTTCGATGAAAGAAAGACAATATCCCAGAAATTCTTGTAGTCCTTAAGAAGGAGTGCCTGTCTCATTTCCTTCCATCTGGTTTCCTCCCACTCTTTCCTAGCCCTATTCAGTTCCTTCTTGTAGGCTAACCTAAATGTTCTAATATTAGAAATAACCTTTGATTTAATTGCAGCAAGCATGTCTTTCTTTGCAATTTTACAGGCATGGTCATACCAGGGATGAGATTTAGCCCTTGGGCACCGAAGCCTGGCCATTGGATAAAATATTTCTCCGAGGGTCGTAGTCAATTTCCTGTGAATTACTACAGCCTGGGTCGGTGAGGGAAGGTCCGCCATTTCACTGATTAATGGGGTGGCAGTCTGGTAAATTTTAGCGAGTCGTGTTGGTGAGTTCAAGCATGTTGGCCATTTAACCCTTCTCCTATTATTAGACAAGATATATGGTAGGGGGGCTGGTGATGTACTTAGATCTGTATTAAATAGACCAAAAGCACCGGGCTTAAGTGATAACACCAGGGCATTATGGTCGCTATCTTGCCTATTTACAATGGTGAAGTCTTTGAGCTTGTCCCAATGTTTGGCTTCTATTAAAATATAGTCTAGGATGGAAGTGCTATTAGATCTGTTAAATGTTGGTAGGCCAGAGCAAGGATTGTCAAACCTTCCATTGCAAGCCCATAAGGACAATGCGAGTGTGAAGGATTTGATTTGTAAAACAAGCTTGGTCCATGCCCTTACTGGGGCTATCGCAGGGGATGGAATAGATCCCGATGAGTCCACTTCATTGGAATCATCACAATGAGGGATACTCAAGGGTTCGAACTGGCAGTTAAAATCACCGGCCAAAATAATCGATATAGTGGGGTCAAGGGACTGGATAAAGGAATCAAGAGTGGTGATAATGTTTGACTCGTTTCCATTTGAAGTGGGTCTGGAATAAATATTTATAAGAGCCACTTGTGACTTGTCTGGTAGAATCAGTAGGACACATTGGATGTCTAAAGAGTTTGTTCCAAGTGCAACAGCTTGGATCCCCAAATGAGTTCCTACCCAAATAGACAGGCCACCAGAAGGGCGGCCCTTGCCTGAAGATACTGCAAGGATGTCAAAGGTCGCAAAACCATGGCATAAACTCCCTTCCAGGGCCCAAGTTTCTTGCATAATGCAGATATCGTGGTCTATCATAAAGGTAAGCCACTCTGGCTCCAATAATTTGTTCCTTATTCCAGCAATATTCCATGATAGGATCTTCACACATCCCTGTTTCCTTTTATCTAAGCCATACACCTCCTTCCCCTGTTCTATTAGGGGAGTTTGCACTAAAATTTCATCGGTTCCCTTTTGTGCCCTCTCAATATCATTACAAAGGGAATCCGCGCCAAGGGATTGAAAAGAAGTAGTCACCGTCGGTCCGGAGCCACCCCTCTGGTCACTATAAGTGCATTCCGTACTAGGGGTTTCCCCATGGATCAGTCAATCTACCTCCTCTAAGGCGCTGAACCTATTCCTATGGACATGTATCTGAAGGGGGGGGGATGGGATTTAAAGTACCTTCCATAAGTGGCTTCCACTGACAGGTCCTGTTGGGTAACTGGAAGTGATTTCTATCGCCTTGGGGCCTCTGTGCATAGGTTAGTTTTGGGCTTTGGATGGGATAGAAGTAAGACAGATGCAGGGGAAATATCTGAGAATTCCACCAAGGAGGGATTCTACAGATATAATCCACTACAACAGGGTCCCTAAAATTAATTATTATGGCATCTCCTGCCACTGTTTTGGGACCCCTTCCAATCCGATCAATTCTTCTCACCGCCAAAATTTCCCCTGTCAAGTTTGGGGGGAGAGGTCTGTTTTTACTTAGCCATTGAATACATTTATTTTTCAGGTCACTGTCATATTCTTTTTTCCCCTTGGAGAGGGTTGGAACACCTACTAGAACCACCACATAGGGTTGTGCCTCTGGAGGGAGATTAATAGAACACAGTTGAGAAATACCAGCCCTAGGCTCCTCAGATGTCTTTGCCATAGATGGGACAATTTTTGGAAGCGTCACGTTCTCTTTATAATGTGGCCTAGGATTAGCAGAGGAAGTCCCTAAGGGCTGGGAGGTGGAGCTCGCTGCCACTGGAACAGGGGGGAGTATAAACGTTGGGTTTATGTCTTTATCAGTACTTGTTAAACTACCCTGGTTTAAGTTCTGCACCACTTGGTTATCATCAGTTACTGCCCTCAAACTATCAGATACAGGTGATGTCTTGTCCTTAGCAGTTGTAGGCTTCACTATCCCCCCTTCCAGCTTATTTATCAAAGACGAAATTCTGTCTAATTTGGAGACAAGTGGTTTAATATGGGAGGCTATGATTCGCTCCAAACATGTCTGTAAATCGGCTCACTTTCAGCTATGAGTACTCTATGTGTCTCAGGGTCCTCTCTGAGAGGCCACTGTCCACATTGGTTGTGTCCAGTGGTTTCAGGCTGTTGTGGCTTTTAAGGTCCCTTTTAAACCATTGAATATAAGAAGAAGGTGTTATTCTTCTTGACCATTGACTCTTGACATGGACGCAACTGCCTTTTTTTTTACTCCCAATACAGTGTCACTCAAAGTGTCACACCAAAGGTCTTGAAATGTCATACATAAACACACTACACACGGAAATGTCACACATAAGCAAACTGGAAACTTGGCAGCTATGTATTTTTCCCCAAAGATTTTTCATCCTATATTTTGAATGCTGTTTCGGTCACGCCAAATGCAACTTGTAAAGACTGCCAGTTTCTGCTCTGAAAAATCTCTACAGACTGACCCAACCGGCCAGAGGTAGAGCTAAGCTGAGGGTGCCGTTACACCCCCCTTTGTCCACAGCTAAGTGCTAACAGGCGATGCTGTGCCCGCCTCTGGACTGGACAAGGTGTGTGTCCAGTGCTTAATTTTAGCCAGTGGTTTCCGGTACTGGGCACATGCACTTAATTGTCAACACTGGCGCTTGTGACAGTCTGCCACAAAGTGGCGCTGTCTGGCTAATTTGGAGATGACCCCAACAGTTAATTATTAATTTATTATACATTAAAAATGACTATTACCCGCGCCCAAGCCATTCTTATAGCTTTGGCGGCCTGGAATAGTACGAATTGTCACTCTTGCAGGAGTGTGATGGTTAGTAGTTGTGTTATTACTATCATTGGCAGTGCTGGCAGGGGCACTGTGTGGTGCAGGCTGCAGTGGCCTCCTGGCGAGAGCCCTGGCACAGATGTTTTTTTTAATACAAATGAAGCACTGTTTAAGTGTGCTGGACCACAAGGTTACCGTGTGCGACTCCTTTCAGGTGGTAATGTGTGGGGAGCTGTGAGTCAAGGGCCCAAAGGTCCACTTGCGCGTGACCCATGCATGAGTAAACGCAGGTGTTGTGGCACCTGGAGTAAGGCAGCTGCCTAGTCAATGATTAGCGTCCGGCACATTGAGCCATGCTTAATACCTTATCTGTGTTTGAGGAATGGCGTCATTCTCAGTGTGACTGTGCCCCGTTTGTGACTGCTGTTTGTGACTACACGTGTCATTTGTTCTGTAACCACTCCATCTTGAATCACTCTGCGCACAGCGGCAGATGTCTGCTAGGAAGAGATTGGGTTCTGTTTATCTGGTGTTCTGTCTAAGAAACAGCACGTGGAAGGGGCTGGGGGCTGACCTGTGTTTATTTCCCATGGAAGGACACTTATAAATCAGAGAGAAACCCCAAGATGTATCTCGCTGCGAGGGTCGGTTGGACCGAGAGATGGCTTTATAACATTCATTTACAGAAAAGGCCATGAGAATAAACAGTCTTCGGATATCGAGAAACGCCTGCAGGAAATTGTCACCTGGGACTTAAGAATTATCTGGAATACCCACACTGGGGTGTGTATGGAAAGGGCCTCTGTGGTCCAGAGCTAATGATGCCTGACCCGTGGGACAGCTGTAATGTGTCGGATTAGATCACCTATCCTCCCAGGTGGAGTAGAGCGCTGATTCATTTCACGAGCCGGAACTAAACCCTTAATCAGCTGCTTCAAACATGGCGGCTTATGGAGAGAGGCTTTAATTCCCCTGCTGTGCATGAGTTTTCCGCCTGACCTCACCTGCAATGGATGCACAAGCCATACCAGGGCAGGACACCTGCGGGGGCGGACAGCACGCTACACACCCAACTGAAATCTCTAATTAGCGACGGCGAGACATCTCAGCTTTTCGACAGCCCAAATACAGGAAGATCTTTGGGTTGAATAAAGCCTCATGGCGGAGCCAAGTTGCATCCTTTACAGAAAAGGCGTGAAGCCTGAAGTGTTCCAGCATGCACTTAACTGAACCCCTACATCCGGGGATATACCAGACCAGGAACCTCCCATTTCAGATCGGGCTGTGACGCCCCTATTCTGTATCTCGCAAAACGATCTGAAGAGAGAAAAAACTATATAAACAAATAATGACTAAGGGAAGTTTTATCAACAACTGCTTATTAACTTGTAGAAACTTGTAGGGTGTCGGTGTGGTGCTTATGAAATATTCTGTATGACAAGATCTGGAAAATGAAGTCAGCCAACACATGCCCGGCCCTTCCAGCCTGCACCAGGAAGGCACTGAAGGTGACTGATTATATCAAGCAGCATGTTTCCTGGACCCTCCGCTTTCTGTTTTTCTCCTTTTCATGGTCTGGCTTAACAGCTGTAAGCTACACTAGTGATGGACTTTGGCTCCGCCCACATGTTGGGAGCCAGGAGCACGTTTAAAAAAAAAGTATTTATTGAATTTCATGAAAGATCAAAACCATAACATCAACAGTTGTACCACAAATTTATTACATGTACAGTGCTATCGTGGGACCTCAAAGCCCGCCCATCCCGCATGTAGGAATCTGGACTTCTTTGGAGATGTCTCCTCACTTTTTGCCCCCAACTACTAGAGGCTGGTTTTTCGACTCTGACAGTGCACTGAGGCCTGCTACCCTGGCTCCAGTGCTGGTGTTCTTTCCCCTAAAACAGGCATGTTCAATTATAAACCAATTGGCAAAGACTTTAGCACCCCAGTAAGTCCCTAGTAAACGGTACCTCTGGTTCCTAGGGCATGGATACTAAAGAGGGTCCCTTAGGGCTGCTGCATGTATTGTGCCAACCTAAAGGACCCCCATACAAATCGCATTCGTATGCAGACTGCCATGGCAGGCTGCGTGACATGGTGAGGTCCCATGTGTGAAAACACAACTTGGCAGAGTCCATGCATATAATGGGGCATATTTCCAAGCCCCTTGTACTGCTGGTTCGTCACTTTTTGTGATGCACCGGCGCCGCCTTTTGCTACCCCATATTTACAAGGACACGTAAAGCCACCCTGCATGGCTTTTCGTGTCCTGGTAAATGCAGCCCCTTTTCAAGCAGCAATTTGCATGAAAGCGGCGTTCCATGGGTGTTGCTGTGGGTGTTCCCATGCAACACCCATGGAGCCTGACACATTCCCAATTATTCAAGAGAAATCATAAACCTGGGAATGCGTCAGAATGCTACACTTCCCCAGGGAAGGCGTAGGCAGGAGAAATGTTTTCACTTCTCCTCGTTTTCTCAACTTTCTATGCCTTGAAAGAGGAAAACACCATCCCGCCACAATGCAGGCACCCTTGCAGCGGCGCATTGCAGCCTATTGTGCGCCAGTGCAGGGGGGAGCACAGGGATACATCATGTTGTTGTCGATATGATGCATCACTGTGCTTTGAAAGGGACTCAGTGCGGTGCAGCAAAACGGCTTTCGGCAACGCGCTGAGTCACTTTCTTGTAAATAAGGCCCAATATATATAAGTACCCCATACAGCAGGTCTTGTAGCCCTAAGGCAGGGTACATTATATTACATGTGAGGGTATATCTGCATGAGCAGGTGTGCCCCTGTGCTGACTAGTTCAGTTACTAGGTAGTACAAGTGAATTCGGGAAGCCTTCTTAAGTATATGCACTGGGCACAGGTCATTCCGAGTTACCCAGCTACATAATGGCTTCACTGAAAATAATGATGTTTGGTATCCAATACCTTGTCTTAATACATTTGCACTGTTGCCAGTACTAGATTTATTATAACATGCACTCAGAGGGCACCTTAGAGGGGCCCCCTGTATTTAGTGTGTTGGCTGACTGGTATCACACAGCCTGCTACAACAGACAGGTTACTGAACCCTGCAGGTGAGATCCCGTGCTCTCTGAGGTCAGAAACAATGCCTGCTACGGAGGAAGGTGTTCACACCTCCAGAAGGATGGCTATTGATTTAGCATATGAAGGCCAGGGGCTCCAAAGCCTCTGCCACCTTTGATATGTGACCCCAGCTTCCCCCACACTTGTGGGATGCCACCCCCTGCCCTGAGGCCCATTTGGCACCAGGACAGGCGGGAAATTAGTTATGCAATTAGGTCTGCTGCAACACCAAGCTAGTCACACCCCTAGGGTGGGCTGCCTGATGTCCTCCATGAAAGAAGGGTTCCATCATCTTGATTTAGGTGAAATTAGGAACTCTTGGACATGGTTATGCACACTCACCACTGGAAGTGGTCATATAGGGGGTGTAGTGACTCCAAGGGTAAGTAGCCCATTGGCTACTGCCCTTCATTCCTCTTAACACAGCTAAATTCAGTATTTTGGTGGACCCCCTGACAGGAAAGCAGATTTGTCTGACTAAAGAAGGACAAGGAAGAGCTGAAGAAGTGAGAACGGTGGACTACCTGTAGACGTTGGTGCCAAACTCTGCCTGCTCCTGTCCAGACAGTTGTGGAGAACTTGACTCATCCTCCAAAAGCCTCAGAGAGCTGCCAACACTTCATCAACCAGCCTGCATCTCCCTTGAAATGGAGGAGTCACGTCCCTGCAGCCTCCAGGCACTAACCGCGACATCCGGTACAACAATCTGCTGACCACTGGGTCCACGGACTCAGCCACCACCCATGCTTCAGGAGGTCAGATTTGTCTCCTCATCGAGTTTGGAGATGCTAAAACCTGCACAACACCAATAGCTGGGGCACGGAGCATTTGCTACAACCAAGGATTGTTGTGTGTGTAGTCCAGACACCACTGCCGCAAAGACTGACCTGCCTGCTGAGAGTCGACTAAACCAATGAGACTGACACCAGAGTTGCCCTGCTGTCTGTTTTCTTCCGCCTCTGCATGTTTAGCCAAAGGCATGGAGCGCCTCGATGCACTGGACCAGACGACCAGAACCCTCTTGTGAGAAGCTGGCCTGGAATATGATGTCCACTAATGTAAGTGGGCACCTTGCACCAGCCCAGACAACCCTTATGGTGATTTAAGAGGTCTTAGACAACCTTAGAAAGCTCTTTAAGTGGTAGCTGTGGAGAGCAGCCTTCAGGCTAAGTCTCGGAGAGTAAAGCAGCTCATTTTACCAGAATGAAATCTTGTAGTATAGAATAAGTGAAAAAGAACCAAATCAAGTATTTATAGAAATATGTATTTATTATATAATACTCTCTAGTACATTCCAATATCTCCAACATGGAGATAAACACAATGCACACAGTACTTTAGCTAAGTAACACAGTAAATAGTACAAAATACACAGTGGCCCCAGGGGGCGACCAAACCATATACTAAGACACTAGTATAAAAACCGAATAGGACACGTTACAACACAAACTTTTACAACGCATGCCTTTTCAACGCGGTTTTTACATCGCAATATCCATTACAATGCATGATTTTACAATGCATGCCATCACAACGCATTTTTAGAAACTACTCTTACAACGCATTCCATTACAACGCATACCATTACAACGCATAATACTTTTAGGGCAACAGTAGTGTAAATGTTGGATAGTGTAGGGGTAAAAATTACTATTCCCACTCCAGTGAGTGCAACTGTCGGGTAAGTGTTGGCTAGTGTAGGGGTAAAAATTACTATTTCCCATTACTTATCTTATAATGCCTTTTAATGGCATGCGTTGTAGTGGCATGCGTTGTAATGGCTGCGTTGTAATGGCATGCGATGTAAAGGATGTTGCATTGTAATGACTGTGTTGTGAAGGTAGTGCGTTGTAATGACTGCGTTGTAATGGTTGTTTCCCATAAAAACCACGACTCGAGTCAAGACAATGTCAAAAGGACGTAGAAGTGCTGAGACACAAAGGAACCACCAAGGTGAGTAGATAGGGACCCCACGGAGAGCATGTGCAGTGTGGGAACACGACTGCGTGCTCCCTACAACTCTATGTGCAAGTCGCGGTTGGATTTTTAAAGATTAAGGACCCTTCCCAGTGGACCCTGGAGGAACCCTTTTGAAGACAGAAGGTTGGAGAGCCACCCGTGGATACCCTAGTACCCACGTTACCTACACCAGGGAAGCCGGATGCATACTTGAGAAGTGGTGTTGGAAACCGCCGTCTAACCCAATGGAGGAGTTCAGGAAAGTGCCGCTGCTGGAAGAGGAGAAAATGTCCGTGGAAATCCAAATGTGAATTCTTGAAGAGGAGTACCTGAAAGAAGAGGGGACAGAGTTTATGCCACTCAGGAGTGACCAGGAGACGTGGAAGACGAATGCCCTCCGATGTCGGGTGCTTCAGGGGAGATGACGATGACCTTGACTCGGCAGCTGTGAGGACCAGGCGACGCTGGGGAAGCCCATGATCTGGGTACGAGCATCCCATGAAGGATGTCGAGTGCTGAGGGGTCGGTGTCCAGTGGGAGCATTAGCAAGCCTTGGCACAGGCAAGCCACGTAGGAATCAAAGAAGGAGCAACGTTGGAACCGGCAAGGTCCAGAGGACTCACCAAAGGCAGGGGAGTCAGGGCAGGCCCTGAGCAATCAGGGGAGCCAAAAAGAAACAAGTGTGACTCTCAAGTGGACCCACAGGCAGGAGGCACTGGAGTCGGCGAGAGGACCTCAAGCATCTCACCAAAAGATGCAGGCCATGATGCACACGATGAGGTGTGGCTAAAGATTCCAGTTGCTGGAGATGCTCGAGGTTGGGGCTACTTGGAGCCAGAAGATCTTCTTGCAAAGAAGCCAACAAGCCAACAAGCCTTTGCAACTGCAAGTTGGATGAGGTGCACAGGGGTTCCGTTATTGCAACCCCCACGAGGGATACTGGCCTCAAACTTGGTGAGAGGGCAGGGCAGGCCTCGGGAGCTGTGGAAAAACACCACCTGGGTTGCAGAGCCCACGGAGTCCAGAGGAGCTCAGGATCTGCAGACTGGTCGACATAGTTGCGGTGCCTGCAAATGCAAGGTAGTGACTCCTTCGCTCCAAGGGAGATTACTTTAAGTGTCTTTAATGCTTCACTGGCCTTGGAAGTTTCCTGTATGATGCACAGGCACAGCAAATGCAGCAGACTAGAAGGAATACGAAGTCAGGCCCAAACGATTTCCAGCGAAGTCCAGAGTGCCCAGATGGTAGAAGTGCAGTGGTGTCCGATCTGAATCTTATCCCACGACAAATCTCGGAACCTACACCCAGGTAAGCCCTTAAGTACCCTAGGAAAAGGGTTGGTAAGATTCAGGGGATCCTCCCAGGGGAGGGTTTGGACAGGGGGGGAGGTTACTCCAATGTCCTTTGTTCAGTTTCTTGCAAGAACGGAAGCCAACAGCTCCCAGGATTGGTTTGAACTGTATTATGCACAGGGACACCCAATGTGCTCCTCATGTAGATTGAGTGGCGCTGGCAAGCACACCCATCCGGCCCCAATACAATAAATCCTGTCTGTGAGGTGTTCAGACCTCCCTGTGACAGGATGACTATTGTTCTGCCTTCCCCTGTTCGAGCTTGGGTCAGCAGCAAGAGGGCAGAATCGTGTCTCTGGTCGGCAGCAACCATTTTGTGCTGTCTGGGTCAAGAAGGCTGGTACCAGGAACACTGAGAGCCTAACGGAGGATTCTTCCAGTGCTTCGAATCATACCTCCCACACCGTTTACGGTGTGGGAGGTATGATTCCAACATATTTGATGGCAAACATGATAGGATTTGTTGCAGCCATTTTCGAAATGGTCATCGCTTAATGATGCAGTGCCCCTCTATATAGTATTGACCATCAAGACTGCTTTACTGGTGGCCATAGATATTAAGCGAGCGGGAATAGAAAGTGCTCTAGTTGGATGAACCACCATGAGAAGGTACCAAAGTGCGAAGGAAGGCAATAGAAAAATGACTTTACGCATTTAGCTAAAGTGCGTGCTATTGGCATATAGAAAGGGCTTAAGGAAGGTCATGTGATGTCTTGACCATTGGAGCTTATTCGCAAAAGAAGATTGCATGCTGAGTGAATGACATCAGTGAATTGCCCAAACCTTGCTAGGGTCACAGGGGCTTATGGGAGAAGGACAGCTCTGTGTCCGCTTTACAAGTGTGTATCTCATGGGCCAAATAATTAAGACGGAAATCACAGTCAAGTTTGGGACAGAAACACAGCAGGTAGAGCCAAGATGCATTGTGATAATTGCACAGCCTGCAAGATCTTCCCTCGCCTTTCCTTACCCAAGAGGGATTAAAATCCGTAATTGGTAGGGCAAGAAAATGCATATATACAATTTTTACTGTAGGCCTGGGCCCCTATTGCTTGGTGCAAATAGGGCTGCACTTTCACAACTAGGTTAAGAGTCATCAAGAGCCTTGTTGATCGAAGAGGTACGTAGGCTGAGCAATTCCTGTTCTCACAAGAGGTTTTTTACTTGTATGTTCACTGTCTTTTTTCCAAGCTGAGAATAGAATGTCTGTGCGCTGCAGGTCACAAGTTTCAATTTTTTAGTTTTTAGCTCTCGCTTAGAGCAGCGCTTGCATTGTCTCTTCAAGACATGCAGTATTCAGTATATGTGCATTAAGCTCCGCCCATGTTCCGCCCATCTTTACAATTGGCTTCTCTTCCTGTCCTATCTAAATGATCGCTTTTGATTCGTCAATAGGCTTAGCAGTCCCTCCTTGTCTCTCTTTGTAACCTCCCATGAGGACTGGCCCTCTTACTGTGGTGTTACGCAGTATGTTTTATTTACTGTCTGTGGGCACTATTTTCTTAAATAGCTTTCTCTTATCACAGGCACAACATGCTTATCTGCAACTGCTTGTGTACAATTTACTACTGACAGATGCTCCCTCCCTCTCCTCGGCTCCCTCCTCCCCCCCCCCCCTGCTTCTTTAACGGATGCTGTCTGCTGCGACTTTTACATTGACACCCCCACCCAGCTTTAATTAGAACCAACATCCCTCCCTCCTGTTGCTTGTATAAATTGCCCTGCAGAAATGAGAGTTGTAAGGGTTTAGTAATGCATGATGGCAGAGAAAGATTAAACTTGGAAAAACACTTTTTTTTGGCGAACCCACATTAAATGTAGTTTTTCCCACAGTTACCCTTTCTTTCTCAAAAACGAGTGTTTTGCAGCCATTCAGATGTTAAAAAAAACTTTCCACAAAGGTGAAGTGTGGCACTTTTTAAAGAATCAGATTATTTATGAAGTGCCCTCTCTCCTCCTATGGCCGCAGAGACAGTTTAGCAATGCATTAAACACACATTGTGTCCAAAACTCAGTGCTCTCTGCGGACATAGGAGGAAGGAGGGCACTTTATAAATAATCTTGTTATGCTTATTATCTGTGCAGTAACAGCCCCTTGGATCTTTCATTTACTGTCACGTAATGCAGTTTTCTGGCTTTAATGCAAAATAAGTGTTTTTCTTTAGCACACATTTCAGTTGCTAGAACACAAAGCTTTAGAAAATGAAAATGTCACTGCTCTGTGAGAGCCAGTCTTTTGTTCTTCTTAAGTAGAGTTTATTGCTAAGAGTCCACACTTCTCCCAAGCTTTTTTATGGGTGCTCCAGGAAGGAGACAGCCCTGGTAGGATAAGGATCAGCAACCAAAGGCTATGTCTGCTTTCAAGAAACATGTGCTGCTTTCCCGTTACTATTATATGATACAATGTGGATTTTTTGTCGACATCATCCATTTCTTTTTGTATTTATTTTTTAACAAACATTTATGGGATAACCCCAACACTACTAGCCTATCATAAAAAAATATTTATGATATCTTCCAAGACTTTTTTTCTTTAATATGGGATAGTGTGCTGCTTTTGTAAAAATGTTCCTGTTTTATTCTCTTTATTTTCTAAAGTGTCTACAATATAATTCAAAATCCAAGGGAACTCAAGCCTTGTAAACAGGGCATATTAGATGTAACCAATACATCTGGCCTATTTGTTATAAACAAACAACCATAACCCACAGGTTCCTACAAAAGGACCCCTTCTTTTATGGAATAGAAAAAAAAATTCTGCTCACTCAGGAACTATAAACAGCGCAGCTTTCTTTCAAGACATTGTACGAATGTTAACATTGTTTTTCTGAAGCTTTTGCGTGATGTTTTCACTGTTTTTAAAGGGAAGGCTTTTTATATGTACTCAGTCAGCACTGCTGTAGATAGAAAACAAGCATGCAGCACCACATAAATCAAAACAATGCCACACAATTCCACAACATACAATTCAAAGCCACAATTCCAAACCACACAACATAATTACAATCCACATAATGCCACTCAACACCACATAATTCAACTCCACCTAATTGCATACTACTCAATACCACAGAAATACACTCCACATAAATACACTCTGACACATAACAATCCACATCACTCCACACCATGCCACATAATTCCATTCAACATGTTTTCCCTCAACACCACACTGTTCCGTGCCACACTATTCAACTCCACAAAAATCAATTCCACACTGCATAATTCAACACCAAACCACATTATCCCACTCCACAGCACAATTCCACTACACACCACCTATATTAAATTTAGAGCACAGAATTCAACATCATACCACAAAATTCAACAGCACACCACATAATTAAACTCCACAACACAAAATGCCATTCCAATACAGTCAAAAACACCAAATTACTATTCACATAATACAACTGCACACCATGTCACATAATTCCACTACACAAATCCACACCACACAACAATGCCACAACTAACAATCCTACTCACATAATTCCACTACACACCACATACATCCACTCCAGTCCATAACATATAAGTAAGATATTTACATTTACATCACCAATACCTCTAACTCTTTCTTTTTTTAACACCCAAACACACAGATCTGGAGCTTAGTATTGAACTATTTCTTCTTTTTCATCACAAAAATGAAAAGCTGTCCACATAGTTCCACGCCGCACAATGCAACTCCACACATTTCCAATGCACACCACATAATTCAACACCAAACTACATTATTCCACTCTCAAATACCATTCCACTACAACTCAACAACACAATTGCAAAACCCACCACATATATACAATCCACACCACACAAATCCAGGAGTGAGGGAAGCTTGCACTGCTGCTACGCGGGTGTACCTTGTCTTTGTGTGTGAGGGAAGCTTACAGTGCTGCTTCACGGACAATACCTCCTTTTTGTGTGTAAGGGAAGCTTGCAATGCTGATGATGCCTCCAGCATTTTATCTGTTCTTTGTGTTGGAAACCTTGCAGTGGTGCTGATCTTCCTCTATAGATGTTGTTTGTGATCAATAATGCTTAATTTGTAAAACAAAATAATGTCAGGGTCCTAAAGATTTTCTTATGAGCCTGCCGAAGGTGCTGTTGTAAGCTGGGTTTGCCAAATACCAAGGCTGCCTAGTACTCGCCCCCCCCCCCCCTCCTGCTTTTGGTGCCGCTACCCTACAAAGTCACAGTTTCCCTATCTTACTCTTTCACTGTCCCTGCCTTTTTTTCTCTCTGTTGTATTTGGGTCAAAGTGTGATTTTGAAAAATAAGTTCCAGGGGCAGATTTACAAAGAATTCACCCGGAACCAAAGATGCTGCATTGAATTGCATGAGAGGGAGAGAGCAGGATAGGGTCATATCTGTAAACATGGTTCTGATTCTCACTCCTCCTGCATTAATGCTCTTTGATCCTGCCTTGTGCCACGCACAGCAGCGCAAGGGTGTGTGCTTTGTCTAGCATAACCTTGTACTGGAAGGGCACCCTTCCAGATTAAACTCACAGGCTTGGCTAACTTCAAAACTGTACCCACATTACATGTGTTCTGCACAGCACACATGAAACGGTGGGAAAAGTTAGGAGAAATAAAAACATTTTTCCTTTCTAACACCTGACTCAAAGAGATGTTACTTTCAGGAACAAGGCCCTGTCTACCACTGTTAGTGTACAGGGCTTTGTGTCAAAACCCATGGATGGTTGCATGGGAACGGATGTGTACCACCCATAGAATACCCCCTTTGATGCAAAGTAAAGTAGTGCAAAATATAATTTGCCTTACCTTTAGACAACTTTCCTGCAGAAAATATGTGAATAGATTATTAAGACTTTGCATCAATTCGGTCCCATTTTCTAGCTTTACAGCAGACTGAAGCCTTGGTAAACCTGTCTTCTAGAGCCCAAAAATGAGTGTCTGTTCCCACCGCATGCAATAACTTTTACAAATTAAGTGCTAGTGGTAATGAAGTGTGGTGCAATCTTTTTACTACACAAATAAGAAGATGATTGGCTTTACCAACACCAATTTTGCTTTGTTCCAACCTGATTTGTATTCAAAGAAAGAGCCCTTGAAAAAGATGCTACAGAATGGCTCAGGGAGGCTGAATTTCGGGTAAAAAGCATGTGGCAGATTTACAAGGCCCTTGCAACACTTTTGCCCTGCAGTTGTGTCACTTTTGTGACGCTGCGGCGGCGTAAACAATGTGGCCAATTTATTACCTGACACATCTAGGGAGATGCGTCATGTTGTAAAGCCCTGCGTCAAATTATACCTGCGTCAGGTATAATGTATGCAGGGTGGGCGTTCCTACGTAAGAAAGCATCGCAAAAGAGACGCAGTGAAATCTACAAGATTTCACTGTGTTTCACTTCTAGGATGCAACTACATCAAAACCTTACTCTTGCTTGAAGCAGGCGTAAGGAGTGATGCAGTACAATAAGTATAGGCCTCAACATGAAGTGCTGGAGATGCATCAGTATTTTGGACGCATTTGTCAATCCTTGTGCCATGGTGTGCCGTATTGTAAATATTGCACATCCATGGTGGCGCAAGGGTATCGCAGACTGGAGCAGTGAAACTGACACATCTCTACAGATGCGTCATTTTCTTGTAAATTTGCCCCCATGTGAGTAGGATATTTGGAGGAATCAGGCAGACTCACATGAAGACTCAATCTCAGTATAAATATTAGTTGTGCCATGCCTCTTGTTTCCATAGAATATTACATACTGAGTGGTGTGATTTCTGGTGGTATGCATACCTGTGTTGTGGATCCCTGTGCTGTGGTTTCTGGTGGTCTGGACACCTGTGCTTTGGTTTCTGATGGTGTGGATGCCTGTGTTGTGGTTTCTGGTGGTATTGACCGCTGTGCTGTGGTTTCTGATGGTGTGGATGCCTGTGTTGAGGTTTCTGGTGGTGTTGACCCCTGTGTTGTGGTTTCTGCTGGTGTGGATACCTGTGTTGTGGTTTATGGTGGTATGGATGCCTGTGTTGTGGTTATTGGTGGCATGGAAGCCTGTGTGTGGTTTCTGGGGGTGTGGATGCCTGTGTTGTTGTTTCTAGTGGTGTGGATAGCTGTGTTGCGGTTTCTAGTCTTGTGAACACCTGTGTTGTAGTTTCTGTTGGTGTGGACACCTGTGTTGTTGGAGCTCTCCTGTACAGCTCTTTTCTGGGATAACGGAGTTGAATATCTCCAGAGAACATGACATCCCTCAACAACTGACTTACAGAAGGGAATATTTTGTGTAACTTAAATGATAAATACATGGAAAGGTAGCAAGTGGACTCTTTAGGAATCGTGGTCTAAAAGGCATTGCAACGTTGTGAACAAAAGGTAGGGTTGTGAGCGGGATTCTGTTGTAGGTAGGAAGTTCATTCAATAATTCATTATTATTTTATTAAGCACGCAATGAACAGTCTTTATTTGGCTATCTTTAGAAACACGTCTATGTAAAGTTAGCAAGGTAATCAAAGTGTTCCAGCAGGATAGTGTTGAGTGAGAGGTTGTGTGTGTCCTTTAGAAAGCTTCTTTGACCTTCTGTACTTATTACTTCAGTTAGACAAAGACACAAAAAGAGAACACTGAAGCACTTTGTTGTTGACCTAAAAGAATGCTTTAATCTCTTTCTCTATTTCGAAGTCATGCAGGCAATCTGAAGTACACTTCACAAAGGGAGTGAATATATCCTCTTAGATACCTGTTGCTGTAGTAACCGAGTACATTGCGTGCTGATGTCAAGCAGACAAATACTTAAATCACGCTAAGTGCATTTATTAAGAAACTTATTTCATAAGAATGGATTTTACTTCTTTACCCAATTCCACCCATATGGTGTTTCCAAATATTGACATCACTGTAAGTGGGGACTAGAAGCATCATTCTCTTTTTAACAAGCATTGACAAATCCAATCAGTCTGGCTTTCATATACCACATACTCAGATAGTGTACCTTCTGGCATACAAAGGCAGCATATGGAGGATGCATCAACATGCAGTGAGCATTCAGATGGGGCACATGTACAATGGTACAGACTCCGTTTCATGCACAGAACACGTACCAAAATGTCGACCCCCTTTGGGGGGGGGGAGTTGGGGAAGGCATAGGGAAGACAGAGGCTTCTGGGCACCAAGCGTGGTGGTTGAGATCATTGGCTACTGGTGCCATGGGATCAGTCTTACTGTAGCTCTGAAAACTGGGCCAAGTGCACCCTTTCCACACTTGCCTCAGGGTAGTGCAGACGAGTAGTTAAAGGATTTGCAGGGAGATAGTGTGGAGAAGCTAGAGCACAGAACTTGCAATCAACGAGCACACACAATAATATAAAGACCAGCTCAGAGCTTACCTTTTAAGTGAAAGAAAAGTAATTTAATCATTCAGGAAAACTAAATACTGCACACTCCATGTGAGGGAATCCAGTTGTGACATCTATAATTCACCCATTGATTGCAAGATTTAAATCAGCGGATCTGGTAAAGGATTTGGTTGCCCCCTTCCTTCCTCTCTGTGGCAATCTCTCCTGAAGCTTTGCGCTCAGGTGAGAGAATTACTGTCACAATACTGGAATGCTGCTTATTGGCAATGGGCTACAACTATCTGCTTCCAATGCATGTTCTTCCAAATATTCCTAGAATGCCCATTTCTAGTACCGTGTTGAAGCTCCACAACAACAGTGGTTCGGTTAGAGGGTTGCATTATCCCTATGAGGCCTAGTGAAATGTTCAGACTTTTTATGGTGTCCATATGACCTTCACTCTCTCGGGGAAGCTTGGTTGTCTCAGGCAACTTTAGCAAAGACACAGTAGTAGGTGTAGATTGCGTACAGATGCAGAATCATAGCAATTATCTCAAATCTTAGCTCGCAGATAGGTTTACTGGTCTTTAGGCCCAACAAGTTAGTTCTGGCACAAGTTATCATTCTAAGAGGAATAATTCTCTTTGCTATTATTAGGCGGAGTGTCATAGTTCGAATGGGTGCAGCCCCTCGTAACCTAGCCAAGATCAGTAGGAGTCAATACAGTAGCTCTGTGTATTAAACGGCTTTGCAACTGTGGGTTCCAGCGTGGGTGCTGGGCGACCACGGACAGTGGCGGCGTGCGTCTTGGAACTACTTGAGTTGAACAGAGAACAAGGCTGGTTTGTCCGATGTCGTGGCCTCTAGGCTGGTGCAGACATTCGTCTTTGGTAAATGTGGCTTCTAGGGGGTTGATGCAGATGGGCCCTTTTCTTCAGCAGTTGCAGCTCATAGGACTGATGCAGGTGGTGTAACTATATGGCACTAACCTGTTCACTAGTTTTCTTTTCTAAGCATTGCCAATCCTGTAGGAACGAGAGGAGATCTAGAAGCTGGTTCCCTATGCCACCTAACCACAGAACCTGCTCGAATACGACTGATGACTCAAACCAGGCCAGTACTCAGTGGAAAAGAGAAATAGATAAAAGGAGAAAAAAACAGCTTTCTCTGATAGATTAGACATTTGGTGGGCTGGCACTCCTCAATGTTCCGTTTATGGTCTCTATGATTTGTGCCTGTGTGCATCTAACAAATAAAGAGATGGTAAGTAATGGTACTCTGCCACAATATGTAAAATAATCCAGTTGCCACTCTAGACTCCGCTTACCATGTGCTTCCCTTTTTCCCACTTAGGACTCTGACCTTTTGAATGAAGAGTTGCGGTGATGTGAGCATGGAGCGCTGTGCAGTCATGGAACTCCAGACCCTCTGGGATTCCAGGATGGGCAGTTGTCTCTGGGTCCCTGTAAAGGAGACATGAAGCTACTCTGAATAAACCACTAAACCCACAGAAAACGTGTCAAAGTTTACTTCAATAATATACGTCTAGATGAATCCTACAAAAACAGAGAGGAGAATGTCACTAAATAATGGATGCAATGTGACAATACACATATATTTACTGAAAAAAACACAGGTTTCATGGACGTTATTGTTAGGAATAAGCATTTAAAAAAGCTTAGAAATTCACAGAAAAAAACACAGGTTACAGGAACGTTATACTTAGGCTGACATTTCACTCGTACAAAACCAGAGAAATTCAGCCGTTATAGTTAGCTGAGCTAGCTATAACTCGCACCCCCGCAATGTACTACTGATGATATCACATTTTACTTCACTCATGACATGGTCAGTGACATCACTCATGACATCACTGATGACATCTAAAATGACATCACTCATGACCTCTCAAATGACATCACTGATGACATCATCCACGTAAAATCTGATTCACCTATTCACTCCCCAACATAATCTTTCATACACCCACTCCAAATGTCAGACCTCCATTCTCGAAATCATAGACGCACCAATACTAGTACATAGATACCCACTCACTGATTCATTGGTCTACACACACACATCTAGTCATTCACTCATACAGCCACTCATACACCCAGTCACTCACCAATACAGGCACTGATATAGCCCCTCATATACCCATAAAGACACTCACACACAGCAACTCACCCATTGTGTTACTCACACACCTAGTCAGTCACCCAAAGAGTCAATCACACTGCCATTTACTCACCTATACAGTTATACACACACCACCTCACGTATTCACACGGATACTAACACATACTTACTCTCTTATATAATCATTGACACAAGCACACACTGATCCATACAGCCACTCTCACAATCACTCTCTCACATACAGTCACCTATATACTCCATTACTCACCTCTCCTGCCTTTCACATATGCAGTTTCACAAATACCACTGAGATATCCATTCACTCAACGACACAGCCATACTCACACTCACTCACCTATACAGCCCCTTGCAGTCGCACTCATAAACCGATGCAGCCAGTGAATCACCCACTCACACATCCATGCAGGGAGTCACACACACCCCCACCCATCCACATAGTCACTCAGGCACCCATACAGGTACTCAGACAACCAACCAATAACCCATAGAGACACTTGTGTAGCTACTCACCAACCCATGCAGCCACTTTCACACCAACTGACAGAATGATGCAGACATTCACACAGATTAGTCGCTCACCCATACATTCACTGAGACACGTATAATCACTCACTTATACAGTCAGCCATGCACCCACTAAATCATCCATACAGACACTCATACCCCCATTCATTCTTCAATACACCTTGGTGTGTGTGTGTATGTATATATATATATATATATATATATGTGTGTGTGTGTGTATATATATATATATACACACACACACACACACACACACACACACACACACACACACACACACACACCAAGGTGTATTGAAGAATAAATGGAGGTATGAGTGTATATATATTTGATTTGAAATCTTATATAGCGCACGAATGCCCATGGACGACTAGGCGGTGGACGATAGGTTGCCAAAGGTAGGTTAGGAGCAGAGGTTTAGTTGGGAAAGAGCCATGTCTTTAATGACTTCCTGAAGGAGAGCAGTGTTGGACTGTTTTTAGGTCTCGCGCCTAGCGTTGCAGTGCGCAGCAGTGCTCTCGCAGCGAGAGACCTCTTTTAGGGGGTTTCAAAACAGACCTCAGAATCGCACACGCTTGTGCGTGTGCTTTTCCTTTTGGTCCACGCTATTGGCCTTTGCGTGCATCTTTTTATAGAAGACAGCACGCAATTGGCCAAAGGCGGGCGCATTGATCCGCCCATGGCCTATTGGTGTCTATTACGCGCACCGCTGCCATGTGGTTTCAATTATCGTGCCCAGACACGGGCGCGATAATTGAAAGCACATGGCTCGCTGTGGAGCGAGCGCACGCACCACTCGCGGGCTTCTTTGTTTTTCAATAGCGATCGCTTTCACTTTCGTGATCGCTTTCCAAGCCCCTTGTTCATAAATCTCTCCACACCTCTGAAGGGTATGGAACAGGGCCCCCAAAGGGACGGCCCTTATGCTGTCGCAAGAGCAAATGGTATATTTATGTAACAAGCTTTTACCTATAAATACGATGATTTATTTTAAAATATATGTCTTTTTTTTTTATTCTGGCACATATACCTGCATGGATAAACATTGCGTAATCTTGCTGTCACTGGCCGGGCTTACTCCATTTTCTTTCAAAGGGGAACGGTATTCTTTAGAACACTCGCCCCTAAATAAATTGCCTCAATATTTTTTGTGCTAAATGCATCCGAATTTACTGCAACAATATGTGTATATTTATTCATAAATCCAGCATTCGCTGGAATATATATAGTTCGGCGGGTTGAGGCACCTGCTGGAGTAACAGCGCATGGAGATTAAAGTGGCACATCACAAAGCGGCGGCAGCCACTGTTGTACGGAAAAATACGTAATTAATAGAATGATAATTATTACCCAACATCTAATCCACTTCCGGCCTTGAAATCCCGCACATTTCAAGCGAACAATTTCTAGTTTGTCAAGGATTTTGAAGGAACTCTACTGATGAATGGCGACCGTGTGCCACGGGCAGGTGTGAAACTATAAAATGTATGTGAAACTTTGCTTGACGCGTGGACACCGTGTTACTTGTCACGTTTCAAAACATGTCTATTAGTCATTGTAAACTGGAGGCATTTGATCCACTGTCACTATCTACAATCACTGCTCTGTCACCACCTCCTTAAAGTAGATGCTATTTTTGTAGTTATTTTAGGCACTCAAAGCAAGGTGACCCAGTTGTGTACGATGGGGTGTTTTTGCTCGTCCTCTGTAAGCTCCCAACAATATTCCTGTCTCACCGAAATTTCTTGATTTAGGACTCAAAATAGGGCTCACTATGATTTAAAATCGTGCTAGTTTAATCAACCTGAATTTGCGCATTGATTACATTAACACCTGGTCGCCTACCCCATCACTTTATGTGAAAATGTCGATACAGGCCACATATCGTATATTCTTCCTTACAAATTTGCAGAGGAAGGAAACGAGAGACAAAAGAAGTGAGAAAGAAAACACAAAGTTGAGTCAGTACGCGTTGTGGTTAACTAAACGAACCCCGTCTAAAAATGGGAAGGTCGTATTTTATACACAGATAGCCATCAATAACGGCCTTCAAGTTCCTTAAAGTCGTCAGTGAGATAACCTCTTTATGAGCTAGGTAAGCAACCCTTTAGTCTACGTTCTTTGAGGTGTATTTTAACCTTAAAGGTTTCTTGAACTTTCTCAATAAGCATTTTCTAAACACAACGCCGTTGCCTTTTGCGTCATTACGCATACGCGCACGATTTGGCGTGACCTTCTTCATTCTAAGGACCCGGAAGACCTGTATTGTTTTGTATTTACATTTATGTGGTGCTTACTGCCCCTGACGGGGCGTTGAAGCGCTTACCTACGTGGAAAAGCTAAATCAGTGTGACACTTAGCGTGAGCAGAGGAATCTGGGATAAAGACCCTACTTCTACATAAATACGTGAAGACAAAGGAGATCCTTCTGCATGCACACCACAGGCCTAGTATTGGTCGCTTGCTCCAATTCCTGATATGAACATTAGTAAAACTAGCAGCCCATGACTAGAGGTGGTCCGGCAAACAAATACATGCAGAGAGCCGAGGCAGTGGTCTGACTTGACTCGAAGAGCCTGTTCACCAGCCCAGCCAGCCATGGGGACATTTGGTATGCAAGTCATGCAACAAGGGTCATGTAAAATATGATAAAGTCTCTTAAAAATTCCAAAGTGTATTTCTTTAATGTGCTGAAGCTTTTCAGTATAATACATCAGAATATATCACTGCATTGAGAGGTGTTTATTTAAAGCAATAGTTTTCATACTTGAACCCAGCAACATGCATGGCAACCCCCTGTTGTGTCAACGACAATGCCATTAGTCAATAAAGAGACAAGTCAGCTTTCCTGTGCACCTTATACAGGTCTTAGATTCTTATTAAACACTGAGCGACATTATAGTCAATCAAACAGAGTGAACTCACGTATTTGAAGGTGTTGTCATGAAGAATAATGAAGAACAAGCATTTGCAATGCAATAGGTCTCGCAGTACAGAAAGTTTGAGCTATTGGTGTTGCATTATTATTTACAACACCAATAGCTCAAACTTTTAATAATATGACACCTATTAAATTGCAAATGCTTGTTTTGTATAAGCTCCCCATGCCGCGCTTTCACTTTAATGGCGGCTGCACACCTTACTTTACACAGGGCTTGTTTAAAAAAAAAAGAGGAATGCCCGCCAGTAAAGTGAAAGTGCAGCATGGAGCGCTTTTACAAAAAAAAACATTTGTTTTTCAACATGACAAACAAAAGCTTTTTTTTGTGAAAGCTCCCCATTCCGCGCTTTCACTTCAATAGCGGCCGCGCACCTTTCTTTAGACAAGCCGCATCTAAAGAAAGTGCCACAGCCGCCATTAAAGGTAAAGCGCGGAATGAGGCGCTTGTAAGGAAAAAAATATTCCAGCTAAAACGTACGGTATAAGAAAACTAATAGGCCGTTGCTCCTGGTTTAAAAATGGAAGTGATGTTTCGGGAGTTCTGGCCAATAAGGAGCAGTGATGGAGTTGTCAGCCAATGGCAAGCAGCAGCTGAAATTTCACTCCTGCAGAGTGATTACCTTGTGCATAGACTACTCTTGTATGCCCTTTCCCTGACCACCCTCTGTCTGCTTAATTTCAGGTTTAGAAAAAAAGAATACTTGGGGCTAGGATGCCAGCGATTCTGGGAACTGCTAGTGGAAGTGGTGGTAATTCATGGGAGAAAGCGCACTAACACCAGGCGCGTGAGGTGACAGCAACAGATACTTGCCTTGGATGATGTCACTTCCAGGTTACTCTTGGCAGACTTTTCCTTTCCCATCTTCTGACCATTGGCTGTAGGACAAATTTCAAAGTAGTGGGGCGTAGACTTCTATCGTAATTACACTAGTAGAGCACCAGAAGTGCTTGAGGAGTCATTTACTTTGTTGTAAAATTTTGAAAGAAATGGAGCCAAATTGTAAATTTTATAAAAACAATTTACAAATAAAATGGCAAAACGCCGTGCATTTAATAAATAATTTAGTTTCCCGCCAAGAAAGATTTAAAAAAATTAGGTCAAACAATTAATTCCTGGGCAAAGTAAATAGCTCTGCACTTAACGTTTTACTTGCAGGCCGGATACCCCTGGTATGTAGCATGACGTGGCCTGCTGTTATTTTTTCAAAATGTATGTGGCGCCTTCCTTCAGATCAGAGATCTACTAGATATATGAGCTTACACCTGGGTGCACGATGGCTTTCTGTAGGCATATCAAGTTTCTCTTTCAGCATTGTAATCTGGGCACATATTAGATGTGCTGTGGCATTTGAGATTATTTCATTATTTAAACTTGAAATAAACTTGCATTTGAGGTTAGGCCTGAGATATGGCAGCTGTACTTGGACATTTGAGGCATCTCAATTGAACACCTTGTCACGCTTCAGGAAGGAACTGAAAACCACACTTTTTCCTAGAGATTAGACCTTCGGCCATTTTAGCCCTGATACTCGTTGATCGGTAATCTAAGCGCCAGGATAGCCTTGGGGTGACAGCCGCGCTATAAAAGTGCACTTTACATTACATTACATATCTTGATGAACGCAGGTTGTGCCTGAGCATGTGATAGTCCTGGCTTGGTATTTCAGGTTGTGGCCATGGGCTTGAGGCTCTGACTGAGCAGTAGAGGCTGTACCTAGGTGTTTGAGTCTGTTTTTAGGCACTTGGAAGCTGTAGCTGACAAGAATATCCGTGAGATATGGGAGAAACTGGGGAGTCCTCGTCACTGTCTGCAGGAGGACCCCATCACTTTGCGTCACGTCACCGCCCTACGCTTATATGTATGGGCCTTTGCAAGGAAGAGTAGGACTCAAAGCGATAACAGCACTCCAGGGCATTATTCTCACGCATGTAACACACTGAGTAAGTCTGAGCTTCCTCAGTGGGGAAAACTACAGTTTTATATTCACCTGTGACACTGGCCCTTATCAATACAGAGTTTCCAAGTAGATTGTACAATTATTTATTTGCAGAACAGATGCCACTACAGCCTGCTGCCCTTTCACCCAGCTCCTTAACTCGCCATCCTGCCGTAGTGGCAGCGGCCTGTCTGGCATCACCTTTATTATTTCACTGCTGCCCCGGGTTAGTGCCAGCCCAAATGGCTCTCCCGCATGAGCCATGTTTGACCCCGGAAGCAAATTCAGTAAACACATATTTTATCCACTATGCTCAGTTGTCCTCACGGCCCGAGGCTTCTTCAAGACGAGTTCAAGTGCAACCAGTTGTGGCATGCCAGCAGCAGCAGTCTACACCCAGAGGCGCTTTACTTAGCAACAGTAGTGCTTTCTTTGAAAGGCCTCCCCCGCAGGCAACATTTCTAAGTCAGATGCCTGCTCGTAACCCCAGCTCTGCATTTTACACTTGATTTGTCCTTTTTTTCTGGTTGAGCACACCCTGGCAGCCAGGTATGAAGATGCAAATTAGATTTATAACCTTTTCCTCTAAAAACCTTCCCTGATTTACAGCAGCGGCAGGCCAGGCCAGCATACCCAATTCTTGAGGAGGTACCCACAAACCATCGCGAGGTGCAGTAAATCCATGTCTAACGGTAAGGCTATGTAACATGGCAGCAACTGAGGTTGCAGAATGATGTAATGCCACATGTTCCTGGTGCCAGCGATGCACTACGGCAGCAGGTCAAGTGCCGCAGGGGGGTACGTCAGAAGCAATAGACGAGCACGAGCACACTGCTGATGTCATGCTTGATGTCTTGTCTGGTGACAAGATTATGATGTATGGCAGCAGCACACAAAATGGCATGTAGTGCAGTAATATGCCAACTCAGCCAGTAATATGTTGCAGCAACATGCTCAGCAGTAATTTACTTTATCACCAGGCTGGCTGGCACCATGGTGATGTACACTATTGTGTTGTCATTTTTACATAGCGCCTTAACACGCTGAAACAACTGTGAAGCGCTCAACATACCTCCACAGTGATGCACAACAAAGGCATACCAAGTGCCGCGAGGAAGCGCACACAAAAGTGAAACTCGTGCGGCAACATAATTAAAGCATAATTATGGTAAAGGAAGACACACTTGGGATGTCGGCTGGGGAAAAGCAGTACTTTGGAATTTTCACTTCAAACATCACTGAAAACCGTGACTTGCAGAAACAGTTCACAACCTCTCTTTCCTTCTTTAATTAATTTGCTTCCCTGTGAAATGGAATCCATAACAGAAGAAGCCCGCGAGTGGTGCATGCGCCCGCACCACAGGGAGACATGTGGCTTCAATTATCGCGCCCGTGTCTGGGCACGATAATTGAAACCACATGGCCTTTGGTGCGCGTAATAGACACCAATAGTCCAGGGGCGGAGCAATGCACCCGCCTTTGGCCTATTACTTGCTCTCTTTGGAAAAAACATGCATGCAAAGGCCAATAGTGGGGCACAAAAGGAAAAGCACACGCACAAGCGTGTGCGATTCCTGGCTCGGTTTTGGAACCCCAGACAAAAGGACTCTCGCTGCGCGAGCAGTGCTGCGCACTGCATCGCTAGGCGTGAGACCTAATAAGGAGGCTTGGTGAAATACAGTATTCCCCTAGGATCACGTGATTTGGATAAGCAGAGAAGCTGGGATTGATCCCAGGTTGTCTTTCATATTGTGCAATTCAGCATTGAGATGGGTATGTCACTCTCCCATTTTACATTGAAGGTCACTGCCTTCTTTTTAATGCTTGGCTCATGAGATTACAGGGTGGGTGGCAGGCAGAAGCCATATAATGCCTTGGCTCATTTTGGGCTCCAGGGTCCAAGACCATCTTGAACTGAGCTGGAGCCATGCATCTGGCTTGAGGCTGGCTCTAGCTTTAAATTGCTTGCCCAGTTCTCCCCATGACAAGGAGCTATTTTTGAAGAGATTTCCTCTTTTTTTAGGTCGAGCCTGGGAACGCCATGTTGTGCTAAAGGGTCTCTTGACACGTAGCTCGTCAAGGCTGTCTCGTGTTTTTAACTGTCAGACTTGTCGCAGTTCGAAAGCAGCCTTGTAACAACACCTCCTGGGGAACATGTGCACCCCCTCTGACTGGTGGAAACTATCTCCAGGTGCCCATTTCCCTCAGGTATTTGTGACACACGAGAGTAGCTCAAAATGCGCCTTTTCTGTTTATGCCAATGGTGATCTGATGACGAAAGAGCAGTCTGTGATTGATAGACTCCATCTTGGGATTGTTTTTACAGGTAGCTCACATTAATACAATGCATGGGCTGTCGGTAAAGGTGTTGCTTCAAATGAATGAGTCACGTCTGTGCAAGTACTTTAAGGATGCCTGGGCGCTCTGTAGCCATAGATGCATCGTGCATGGCTGCAGATGTTTATAATGGGGGTGGCTTGTGCACAGGGGGAACTGTTGGGATGAAATATCCACTTGCTACAGCGTAATATGTGCTCATTAGCCTGGGTTGCTGCAGGTTGGAGTCTGCATTTTTTCCTAAATAGTTCCCATATGTACAATTAATTAGCCTTCATTCCTGTTACAGCAATGCAATAGGTCTCGCATTTGCAACAGTTTGAGCTCGTGGCATTGTAAATGACAATGCCTTTTATTTATGTCTTGGTTTTTAAAACATAAATAACAGGCATTATCATTTACAATGCCAAAAACTTAAACTCTCGCAAATGCGAGACCTATTGCATTGCAAATGCTTGTTTATGTCAGTCGGTATCAAGTTCCAAGATTTAACTGTCCCCAAAATAAAACTTGTTCCGCCCTAACGCGCTTTCTTGAATCTGGGGGTCTGTAAAAGTTTGCTCTGCAATGCTCGAAGATTTCTGACGGGTAGATACCAGGCTAGGTGTTGCTTCAGGTCCTGAGGACCAACCCCATTCAATGCCTTGAAGGCTAGACATAAGGATTTAAATGTTATCCTTTTTTTAACTGGGCGCCAGTAAAGTGTTCTCAGACCATGGGAAACTGGTTGGAATTTAGGTATTGCCAACAGCAGTCAGGCCGCTGTATTTTGAAGACGCTGCTGCTTGATTAGATGCTGTTTTTGGATGCCCGCTTGAAAAGCATTGCCATAATCTAGTCTGGACATGGCTAATGCTGTCAATAGAGTTTTTACGGAATTCGGTGGTATGAAAGGATGAATTTTCCTTATTATCCTTAAGATAAAAAAGATAGTGGCGGTAAGATGGCTGATCTGGTATTTAAAGATTAGATTATCGTCAAATGGGACTGGAAGATCTCCCAGCCCCGCTGACTACCACCTATGGATGCTCGCGTAAAGAGCATTGCCATAATCTAGTCTGGACACGGCTAATGCTGTCACTAGAGTTTTCACGGAATTTTCCTTAGTATCTTTAAGATAGAAAAGATAGTGGAGGTAAAATTGCTGACCTGGTGTTTAGAGGATAGATTATTGTCAAATATGAACCCCAAATTCTTCACTTTTTTGACTGGCACAGGAAGATCTCCCAACCCCACTGACCACCACATATGCTACCAGAAGGAGGTGTCCTTACCCAAGAGTAGTACCTCTGTCTTTCCCCATTCAACTTTAAGCAGTTCAAGCTCATCCAATGGTTCACCTGGGTCATGCAGCAGTTAAAACTATCTGCTGTTTCTCCCACATTACAAGAGATTGATACCACTATCTGGGTATCGTCTGCATAGGATAGCACCGAGAAGCCGAACTGTCTGATTATTTTAGCCAAGGGAGCCACATAGAGGTTGAACAATGCAGGGCTTGAAGAGGAGCCCTGTCGATCTGGACAAACCCTGTTGCTCAGATAGGATACGATTAGTTTAAGGGCTGTCTCCCTTATCCCTGCCTCTGACAGCCTTGTCATGAGTGATGTCACTGACAATATCATGAGTGATGTAACATGTGAGGTCATCAGCAGTGTATTGCTGGGGTGGGAGTTATCAGTTGCTCAGCTAACTATAACGGCTGAATTTCTCTGATTTTATACGAGTGAAATGTCAGCCTAACTATAACATTCCTGTAACCTGTTTTTTCCATGAATTTCTAAGGCTTTTTAAATACTAATTCCGAACTATGACATCCCTGAAACCTGGGTTTTTTTCAGTGAATTTCTAAAGTTTTTTTAAAAGCTTGTTCATAATTCCCATCTTCTTTTGTCGGCCATTCCCAATGCTCTATCTTTCGTGAGATCTGCTCGTGCTTTGTTGAACTTTCTCGCAAAGGTTAGGATTCTTCCTGTCATATAATCTCCCTCATCCCACTTGAACTTACTCTGTTTTCTCTTGATGATTTATTTTTCAAATATCTTTATTCTGTCATCCACTGTTGTGAGAACTTTCTTCAGTTTGATGCGGTTCTTTTAGAATGTCATCCAGCAAAGCTTGTATTTGGTTTATTATTTCATTGTGTTCCTCCCAGGCATTTTTGATAAGTATTTGTAACATGGTTTTTGAACATGCGGTAGTGTGGCCCATCCGTGCCTTCAATAACTGAGTTTTCAGGTAGTTTTAACTTGGAACGATAAAAATTCTCAGTCCTCTCGGAATCCGATCAACTTCTAGATAGTTCTGTAATGATGTCGCTTCCCACCATCTACTGAGTTCCTTACGACGTAATCTTTCCAAGACATTTCCTCTATGTTTCAGAGTGGTGGTAGTTTGTTGCTGGCAGGTGCTACTTCCTTTTTGGCCATGTTCTATTGTGCTTCTTTTGAAAACTTGTAGGGCCGAGGCCTCCCGGCCCTTTAAGAACACCATTTCCCAATTACTTCAATCAGAAGATTTTATTCTCCCTCTACAACTGCGCCTTAGACCGAAGTATCTTGGTGTACCCTGGCAACTGCGTTCTTCTAGCCGTTCCTGCTCCTTCCGTCTTCGTCGATCGGTAGGGTGACAAGGAATATTTCACAAATATTGAATTTCACTTTGAAAGTGTTTGTCTCACCCACGTGTGTCTCCGTGCAGACACGGTATCTCCTTTCTTTCTCACATGGTTGCCGGCGGGCGTTCACTTATAAAATGTCTAACAGGGAGATGGCGTCTCTGAACTCCCCTCCAACCGGGTCGGGGCTCATTGATGCAGATGCCGTTGCTTATTGTATAAGCAAGGATCCTCACCCAACTTCTTGTAAAGAAAAACGAGCCACTCCAGTCATAGATACAAATAAATCCGATTTATTGGGCACAAAGATGCGTTTCGACTCCTCTCGGGGTCTTTAGTGGAAATACCTTTGTATTTACACTAACAAAAAGTATTTTGTCCATTCCACGTTACGTGGGACGTGATGATGATTTAATGTTTAACAACTCCACGTATGGTTATGTTGTGGAAATGAGCCTTTTTAGGGGCCCACCGGTGCAGGGGTTCACCCTTATCTGTCCACGGGCCCTTAAACTACCAAAGAAGAAATTGGCACTGAAGCTGAAATATCAAAGAACAAATTATTCATCACTCATGAGTGGGACTACATCAATATAGAGCCCTCAGGAACTGTATGAGGTAGTACATTGAAGTCACAGAACACAGGCCTTATATACAGCTTTTTCTGCACTGTAAGCATTGAGACTCAAAGGGGAGGTACAGGCATATGCAAGAATAGTTATTGACTAACATGGGCATACAGGAATCACTTAGCCAGCAGAGTGGGAGGAGAAACCAAACTGCTTACATCAGTTAAAATAGCCTGACAGTTACACTCTAAGACAGGTGCATTCTGGCAGCTACAGGCCTTTCTGAGCAAACATTGCTCTGGCTCAGTACTGAAAGAGTTAACTATAGTTGATGACTCAAGCAGAATAGAAAAGCAGGCAACAGTAAAGACGAAAGAAGCACATGGCTAGCACGTGGCTAACTAAAATGGCTGCCACAATCAAAATGGCTTTAGTTCATGCTAACAGCGATCTCTGTCGATTCCCACAGACAACCATTTTAGCATTAGCTGAAGACATCCCTATAATTTAGAAGGGACATGGAAGATATCTTGCATATCTATACGTATCAGGTTATTGATCTCCTGATCTATTACTAATTGGGCATTTACATTTTTGGCATTTCTCTTGACAGGTGTGTATGAAGTTCAGGTAGAAACACAAAGGGAACAAAGTATTGGAAGAACTGTTAACAGTTTCCAGCCCCAGGTAGTAATCATTGTCCAAAGTCAGCTAGTCGAAGTCCTAGTTCCTGAATCCTGATGGATTTCAGTGGCTATTTTATGCAGCTTAGAAATTGCTTCGAAAACTGAAGGGGCATGGTCAGGGATATAGACACAACAACTGCTCCCAATGATGCGGCATGCTCCACCACGGTCCGCGAGGACAACATCAAGCACCATCTGGTTTTGGAGTGCCACAATTCTCTCAATTTGTAGTTCTTCTGTGATGTTCCCAAGTGCCATAGCTGTCTGATGGGTTGCAGCCTCTACAACACGTGTCAAGCGTCTGATCTTTCTGCTGTTTAAGGCGGCACCAACAAAGAAGAACAGTCCCAAATTGGAGTCAACATACTGATGCAATGCAGTGTCAGTTTGATCCACCTCATCATGATTTATTGTCCTCTCAAATCTGTTTTTAGAAATGTCATTAAACAGTTTATAGTCTTTATGATAGGATGCAGGTGCCAAAAACACAGGTGGTAGCAAAAAGGACACAAAACAAGTTCCGAACCAACCAATGGGTAAATGATAGTATCCCTTATTTCCGCATATAAAATAGGTGTTATGTGATGACGTAAAACTGTTATTATTTACTCCAGTAATATTTAGCACCAAAGTACAATCACTTTTCCCCACAGGAATACTACCAACACTGTTTACACACAGGTCTGCTCAAGCTCTAGTAACAGCTATAACAAAAGGTCCATTGCCCTTGGTAGTTCGAGTGTTTGGGAAAACATAATGTGTGGAGGAATTTCCTCAGTGATACTCTTCTATTTCCCACACAGTTCCTTTAGCTTGTGGATCTCCTTTCTCATCAGGGTAACAGGCTCTATTTAGTTGAAAGTTCAGTCTTCCTACGCCAAAGTCAGTGATGTTAGCAACATGAGTAGCCCATAGCAGCGCAAATCAGGCTCTGTAGGAGCCGTTATGTGAAAATGGCAGAGGAATAAAAGGCGTTCCTCCCTTTTTCTGATGAGCTGGCATCATTCCACACACCCAACAGTTGGTAATGTTCGTAGCATTATGGGTGTGATGTAACATTTGAATGAACGTATTGTTGAGATAAGACTGTCTATGTTTCTGCTCATGATAAGGGAGGGTGAAGTAGTGGTGCTCAATGGGGACATGAGTAGTAGCAGTCAGTAGATTTCGAGCAGGAGTTACTCCCTCTATAACCCATGTTATCGTAGCAATGATGATAACAATGGAAGTAAGTCCAACAATAAACATGATCTTTCTGTCTGCAGACATATTCACCTTGATGTTGAAAGACAAAACAGATGGAGTCCTAAGGTCCTGGTCAGCTGTTGGTTTCTTCACTGAGGGTTGAGACGGGTATCACTGCAAGGGTCCCCCCTTTGTAGCTCAGCCTTTTACTAACCCAGGACGGTGACTCAACCAGTCTTTTTCAGCAATGAAGTTTCTCTTTTCCGGGGTCGCAGCTGATATCGAGATGCACCAGGGATCGTATGGTCTGGGAAGACTTTCTCAGGTGCTGCAGGTGACACAGCTTGGCCTCTCTCTGTGTCCAGTATGTTGCGGTGATCTTTCAGTGCAGCAGGTTCCACTAAGGCGGATGGCACCCTCTTGCAGTGGGTGGAGTGGACCCAGTTCTTCCGATTGGTTACTCGGACTGCAGTTCTGGTGGCCAGGAGAATGTGCTCAGGTCCCCGCCACCTCGGTTCCAGGCTGCTCGACCTCTGGAACACTTTCACCATCATCTGGACACCAGGCCGCAGATCATGACCATCACCTTGCGACCTGTCAAGAAGATCTTCTCGAACCTGTTGATGAATAGAAAACAAGCTGTCAGAGAACTGAGACAAGCAATCGCTCATCAACACATAAGGTACATCATGTATAGGGCGTGGCTTAGGAATCCCCCAAATGTTCACTGGCCTTCCGAATACCACCTCATACGGTGCGAGGCCAGATCGTGAATGTGGTACCGATCTAATGGATAGCAATGCCAATGGCAGTGCATCAGGCCATTTCAGAGATGTGGAAGCCTGTATTTTGGCCAATTTAAGCTTAAAGGTAGAAGTGATTCGTTCCAATAGCACTGCTGATTGTGGGTGAAAAGCAGCATGGAACTTCTGCTTAGTTCCCAGTCCTTTCAAGACATACTCAACAACTTGCCCAATGAAATGGGGTCCGTTGTCACTCCACAAAACTCGGCAAATGCCAAATCTGGAGAAAAACTCCTTTAGGAGCACCTTTGCTGTAGTAAGAGCTGTATTTTCTCTCGTAGTGAATGCCTCTATCCATTTACTAAAGGCACATACCACTACTAGGACATATTTCAGGTTATTACAGCGTTCAAGCTGGATATAATCCATTTGCAGTACCTCTAAAGGTGCAGTTGGTGTTGCAAATCCTCCTGTGGGAGTCTGTGTTCCCTTTCCAGGATTATACTGAAGACAAATCAGACAAGACTGGACTATCTTTTTAGCTGTGCCGGCAATATCTGGATGATCCCAAACTTGCGTAAGTAACTTTGCTATTGAGGATGCTCCAACATGTGCCGGCCCATGTGCCATGTGAATCATGGGGTGTAAATAGGCTGTGGGTAATCTCCACTTAGTCATTTCTTTATTCCTCCAACAGCCCTCATCATCCAATGTTCCCTCCTTAGACCATTGGTCTAATTCATCAGCAGAGGCAGATCGCTGCATGTCCAGCTCTTTTTGCCTGGCATCATGCCAACGATCAGCCTGTGACTTAACCACATACATAGATGCAGTACTTCACTGCACTGCAGTCTCACGGCCTGTGTGATCCGCAAAGGCATTGCCCTGTCCTATTTTATCAGTCACTTTCTTGTGTGCGCTACACTTAACAATCGCTACTTTCTTAGGAAATGTCAAGGCAGTAAGGAGATTATGTACTGATTCCCCATGCACTATTTGAGTCCCATGTGACGTAAGGAAGCCTCTTTCCTTCCAAAGTAGCCCAAAATCATGAGCTACTCCAAAAGCATAAAGGCTATCGATGTAGATGTTAACAAGCAAATCAGTACTAAACTCACATGCTCTGTTAGCGCTATCAACTCAGCTGCCTGAGATGACTTCTGTGGGATGTGGGCTGTCTCAACTACTGTCTGAAGTGTTGTAATTGCGTACGCAGCTGATGTTGTGCCATTGGGCAATTTCAAGCAGGACCCATCAACCCACAATTGACCATCAACAATAGAAAGGGGAGTGTCTTGTAAGTCAACATGACCCTTTATGTGTTCCTCAGTAAGGGATATACAGTCATGCAACTCTTGTGACTGGGACTGAGTAGCTGGGAATGGCAATAGTGTAGCGGGGTTTAAAGTCAAACATCTTTTCAATGTAATATGAGCGGCCAAAGGTGTCGCTTCATAGCCTGTCAAGCGAGCACTAGTCAAATGCTGTGTTTTCGTCTGGTTTAACAGGGCGTCAACTGCATGTGGTACTAACACAAGCAATCTATGTGACAAGAATATTCCCTCACTCTGACGTATGGACACAGCTGTCGCCGCTACCACTCGAAATCACCCAGGCAACGCACGAGTTACTGGATCAAGGACAGCTGAGAAATATGCACAAGGACACTGCTTATCACCATGTGTCTGTAATAAAACTGAGAGGGCACAACCATCCCTCTCATGTACATAGAGTGTAAAGGGCTTAGTGTAGTCTGGAGTTCCTAATACTGGTGCAGAGCAAAGAGTTTGACGTAATTGTTGGAAGGAATTCTGACATTCAGTAGTCCATGGGAGGGGCATTGGAGTGTCTTTAGTCAAAAGGGCTAACAAGGGCTTGAAAATGTAGGAAAAGTTAGGGATCCACTGCCTACAGAAAGAAGGCCAATCAGTGCACGAACATCCTTCTGAGTACAGGGCACAGGCGTGTCTAAAATAGCTTGAATGCGGTATGGTGAGTGCACGTCCCTCCTTAGACAGGAGGTGACCTAACTAGGTAACCTGCTGTCTACAATATTGCAATTTCTTCAGAGAGTCCTTGTGATGATGAGATGCAAGAAATGAGAGCAATAACAGTGTTCCTTCTTCGCACTGTTCAGGGGTATCAGCAGCCAACAAGATGTCATCAACATATTGAATAAGAGCCACCCCTTTTGGTACAGGAAAAGCATCAAGCTTTCTCTTCAATGCCTGGCTATAGATGCTAGGACTCTCTGTATACCCTTGTGGAACTTTACAAAATCTGAAGGATTGATTATTCAAAGTGAAGCCGAACAAATATCGGCTGTCAGGATGAATAAGTATCGAGAAAAATGCGTTTTTCAAGTCAATGATGCTAAATGTGGTTGCAGTAGGAGGAATCATAATAAGTGTTGTGATGTCAGAGACTACCGGGTATTGGGGCACTACTATCTTATTGACCTCTCGTAGGTCAATGATAAATATATAGACTTTAGAAGCAGTGTCCTTTTTCATAATAGGAAGAATAGGGCTATTACAGGTATCGTAGGGGACTTCTTCCACAACCCCTACTATGATCAAATCCTGATCAATGTGCATCAATGCTTCTTCACCTTCCCGAGATATTTTACATTGGGGCAATCGAGGCAATGAGCCACCTTCCTTCACTTGAATATGGACTGGTGGGATAACCATTTGTCCCACATCAGTATCTGATGTAGCCCACAAGGTACTAGGTAGCGATGCCAGAGCAATATCTTCTTTAATAAGGCAAGACCTCTCAACCAGTGGATAGTTGTCATTTAAAATAACACGCACACCTTCGAGAAAACAACGAATTGTAGCACGAAAATGTTTAAGCATATCGATACCCACAATGTTGTCCGATGTATTAGGGGAAAGCAAAAATGGACATGATGCAGTGAATTTATCAAGACTGAATGCAAGTGGTTGTGACAGTGGGCTAAGGGAAGGTGTCCCATCGAATCCTATCGATGTTATCGTTGTACTAGACAGGGAGCCCTAGGAACCAATTGTTTAGACAGAGCACTACTAGTAGCCCCTGTATCTACCAGAAACTGATCAGTAGAACCCAAGACATTTGCATCGACATAGGGACCCCTCTGGTCTACTGGGACCTCAACTGGTTCCTTACCCCATCCTAGTCATTTCTACGCATAATCAGAATCCTTAGGACCATCAGTTGGATAATTAGACATTTGATATTGGTTGCGCCTATCAAAAGTATTAAAAGAATTTTGATTGTGCTCAACTGCCTCAAATCTAGTACGATTATCCATGCCTCCCCTATTTCTTGAGTTCCCGGGGTGGCCTCTCATGTTTCCTCTACCGAGCTGATTCTGCTGACCTTGCAAAAGAGGGCACCCAAAACGCCAATGTCCAGTCTCCTTACAATAAGCACACAGAAGACAGAGGTGTCAGAGGGAAAGGGGGTGGACCAGGGCGATACAACCCACGTCCGCCTCTACCACCACCTCTAAATGAGGGACCATAGACCTGAGCCAACATAACTTTTGTTTTTAAATCTTTAACCTTTTTATCCTCTTTACCTTTTGCTTGTAATTCCTGGCACTTGTAATACTGAGCAAAACCAAAGGAAATGATGGACGGAGTGTTGAACATTGCAAGCACTCACCCCCAGTCAACTGATCTGGTTTTAATCCATCACCGTTCTTTAGCCCACTCTGCCACCCCAGTTCAGACATGGCCATATGCTTTACTTAGAGAAAGGGCACTATGGTACGATGAAGGGGGCTGCTTTAACTGTACATTCCTGTGGAGCCATACCCTGCCAACTTATGGCGAACAAAGCAAAACCAAAAGAAATGATGGACGGAGTGTTGAACATTGCAAGCACTCACCCCCAGTCAACTGATCTGGTTTTAATCCATCACCGTTCTTTAGCCCACTCTGCCACCCCAGTTCAGACATGGCCATATGCAAATCAGTCTGACCCTGTGCCTCATGGGAACAGTCCAGCCCGAACTGCCAAGCCATGTCTTCCCTGGACCGGAAACAAGCTTCCTAGGACCGGTTTCTGGCATTTCAGCCGTCTTCAGCCAGGCTTGCTTGAATCCAGTGGCAAAGTGAGCAAGGGACTCACGTCTGAGCATACCCTGCCAACTTATGGCGAACAAAGCAAAACCAAAGGAAATGATGGACGGAGTGTTGAACATTGCAAGCACTCACCCCCAATCAACTGATCTGGGTTTAATCCATCACCGTTCTTTAGCCCACTCTGCCACCCCAGTTCAGACATGGCCATATGCAAATCAGTCTGACCCTGTGCCTCATGGGAACAGTCCAGCCCGAACTGCCAAGCCATGTCTTCCCTGGACCGGAAACAAGCTTCCTAGGACCGGTTTCTGGCATTTCAGCCGTCTTCAGCCAGGCTTGCTTGAATCCAGTGGCAAAGTGAGCAAGGGACTCACGTCTGAGCATACCCTGCCAACTTATGGCGAACAAAGCAAAACCAAAGGAAATGATGGACGGAGTGTTGAACATTGCAAGCACTCACCCCCAGTCAACTGATCTGGGTTTAATCCATCACCGTTCTTTAGCCCACTCTGCCACCCCAGTTCAGACATGGCCATATGCAAATCAGTCTGACCCTGTGCCTCATGGGAACTGTCCAGCCCGAACTGCCAAGCCATGTCTTCACTGGACCGGAAACAAGCTTCCTAGGACCGGTTTCTGGCATTTCAGCCGTCTTCAGCCAGGCTTGCTTGAATCCAGTGGCAAAGTGAGCAAGGGACTCACGTCTGAGCATACCCTGCCAACTTATGGCGAACAAAGCAAAACCAAAGGAAATGATGGACGGAGTGTTGAACATTGCAAGCACTCACCCCCAGTCAACTGATCTGGGTTTAATCCATCACCGTTCTTTAGCCCACTCTGCCACCCCAGTTCAGACATGGCCGTATGCAAATCAGTCTGACCCTGTGCCTCATGGGAACAATCCAGCCCGAACTGCCAAGCCATGTCGTCCCTGGACCGGAAACAAGCTTCCTAGGACCGGTTTCTGGCATTTCAGCCGTCTTCAGCCAGGCTTGCTTGAATCCAGTGGCAAAGTGAGCAAGGGACTCACGTCTGAGCATACCCTGCCAACTTATGGCGAAAAAAGCAAAACCAAAGGAAATGATGGACGGAGTGTTGAACATTGCAAGCACTCACCCCCAGTCAACTGATCTGGGTTTAATCCATCACCGTTCTTTAGCCCACTCTGCCACCCCAGTTCAGACATGGCCGTATGCAAATCAGTCTGACCCTGTGCCTCATGGGAACAGTCCAGCCCGAACTGCCAAGCCATGTCTTCCCTGGACCGGAAACAAGCTTCCTAGGACCGGTTTCTGGCATTTCAGCCGTCTTCAGCCAGGCTTGCTTGAATCCAGTGGCAAAGTGAGCAAGGGACTCACGTCTGACTTGTACGTACTGAGCCATAGTCAAAAGGGAGACGGGGCAGGACGTAGTCCATGAACACTCGCTTGCCTTTAGATGATTAGCTATTTCTGATAACATGTTAGCGACAAATTTGTGTACAAACAGATGCTTACCCGTGTCATCTGTCAATGACTGGCCACTAAAGTCACGGAATGTCTCCTCGAATCGTGTAAAGAAATCAGAAACTGACTCATCTGCTTTCTGCTTACAAGATGCTAATGTAGTCCAATCTATTTTCTTTGGGGGTATAAGAGTTTTTAACTTAGTTACAATAGCTTTAAGAAGATCTAATATCACCTATTGCGGTTTCTGCGTAGGCTCTCTAGCGGCATCTGTTTCCTCTAAATGCACCCAAGTATCACCATAAGCCACATTATCATCTACCTTCTGAATTGATCTCCACAAATCAGGGGGTAAAATAAGTCCAAAGAACATGTCAATATCAGGTAATGTCATAGTGCAAGAACTAATAGCTCCTTCTACTTCTTCATAAAAAGCGGCTGGATTTTTGCGCGGATCAGGCAAAGCAGCTTTAAGAGCCATAACATCTGCTCTACTCCAAGGGGTATAGACCCAATTATAAATAAAATAACCTTTCGCATTATCTGAAGTTTTATCGTCACTTGTCCCCGTTCCCTTTGGGGGAACATACAAAGGCACAGCTTCACTCATTGGTTTTACAGTAACTACAGGATTACTAATGTCTGTATCTGTCCCTGTAGCTCCTTCTTGTTGCGCTGGGAGCTGAACTGTTTGCTCAGCTGTAGCTTGAGCAGCTGCCTTTTTCTCTTCTCGCAGACGGAAGGCATCAATTCGTTATTTAACCACTCGCCTAATTAGATCGGAAATTTGTAAAGAGGGAAAGGTGCCATCACTTAACTGTTTATAATCAGAATTTATATCAGCAGGCTCTAGATCATCAAAATGTTTTCTAAAACTGGTTATTACTTCACAAGTGAACATTTCTAGAAAATATAACTGCTGTAGATCTGACCATTGCTGAACTATTGCTAGAATTTCTGGAGCGGAGGCATTCCCATACGCTGCCTTATGGGCAGCGGATCTAAGAGTGGCCTTATTCTCAGTGGTTAAAGTAGAGCGAGTCGTTCGCCCAGTTTGCTTATTGTCATCTTTTTCATCTGAAGTAAAATGCTCTTCATCAGAATCTTCTTTCTCAGGGGCGATAGGGAATTTATATGGGGGCGGGGGTCTATCTAACAAAATAGAGTCATCTTGAGGGCTATTAAGGATGGGATAAATGGGGCGCCTAACAGGGTACTGACCAGTTACCTCTAAATGACGCTTCCTATCTTCTTTCTCTTTCATTTCCTTCATTTCTTTATTTTTCGATACTAACACTTTTGCATAAATAGTCTTGCGCTGTTCTTTTTATGCTATAGCTTCTTCTCTCCTCACTCTCTCACTTACCTCTTTCTCCCACATATGTACATAATCAAACATATCTTGCCGACTCTTTCTCTTAAACAAACACTGCTCAACATACTGAATCTTCTTAACATCAAGTGACCCATTTACTGGCCATCGTAGATCAGGATCCTTTTTTGTGTATTTGTTCCACAGTGTACTATACATTATGGAAGAAATACCATATTTAATATACATAAACCTATTAGGTGTCCCCTCTAGGGGAGCCGGCTGACTACTTTCCAGATCCATATTGGTACCTCCAAGACAGCAACACATTCTATGAAGTGTGCTAAAAGCAGGCATGCCCAAAATATTATAGTAAATATAATATTATAGTTAAAGTAGTACTTTCCCAAATATAGTACCTATCACAAATAGTTCAAAAAGAGAAAAATCTCCTCATTACTTGCCTGTACTTATTGCAACAAGTAAATCAAACAAACAAAACCAGAATCTTGGCCAAGTAAATCCAAAACAAGAGTGTCACTTTAGCGACCTTACCAAACCAAAGTTTTGAAACTCCACCTGCCAAGCTCTGGGTCGACCTAATGGTCACTGAAAAAATTTACAACAAGGAAGATCTCAGTCGGGACCCGCCATCACCTGGAGGGTCAGATCAGGAAAACCGGAAAACACGTCGGCCTACAAAGACAAAGGGTCTCCTCATGCAGTGTACGTCCTCAATAGATTCCTGTCCTCAGTCAATACCACACCCTCCGATAGCCGTGTCTCCGATGAGCACCGCAAAGTGGGTACCTATTTGTGGAAATTAGCCTTTATAGGGGCCCACCGGGTCCTTAAACCACCAAAGAAGAAATTGGCACTGAAGCTGAAATATCAAAGAACAAGTTTATTCATCACTCATGAGTGGGACTACATCAATACAGAGCCCTCAGGAACTGTATGAGGTAGTACATTGAAGTCACAGAACACAGGCCTCATATACAGCTTTTTCTGCACTGTAAGCATTGAGACTCAAAGGGGAGGTACAGGCATATACAAATATAGTTCTTGAGTAACACGGGCAGACAGGAACCACTTAGCCAGCAGAGTGGGAAGAGAAACCAAACTGCTTACATCAGTTAAAATAACCTGACAGTTACACTCTAAGACAGTTGCATTCTAGCAGCTACAGGCCTTTCTGAGCATACATTGCTCTGGCTCAGTGCTGAAGGAGTTAACTATAGTTGATGACTCAAGCAGAATAGAAAAGCAGGCAACAGTAAAGATGGAAGAAGCACATGGCTAGCACGTAGCTAACTAAAATGGCTGCCACAATCAAAATGGCTTCAGCTCATGCTAACAGCGATCCCTGTCTCTTCCCACAATGTGACCAAGACCCAGAGAGGAGTCGAAAAGCGTCTTTGTGTCCAATAAATCTGATTTATTTACTTTCAACCTTTGCTGAGTCTGTAAGGTTCAAAGTAATTAAAGCAGTAATTTTCTCCTACCTTGAGTGCTATGTCTCTGACTATCTAGTTTGAGCAATTCTGTTGAAGTTAAGAGGCACCAGCGGTGGGGTCTCTGCGAAGCACCACCAGCGTTCAGGATGCCTGCCAGCAATACCGCATCCCAGGCTTTTATTAAAGCTGGTGAGCCCCCAAGCTCTAAGAGTGATAGGAGTTGAAGAGGGAGCGACAATGGAGGCGCAGGTTCGGCGCTGGGAGTTGAAGCACTCCTTTGGCGGGGCCGTGTTCCACTGAAGTTACCCCGGTAAACTCAACTAGGATTACCAGTGAGTTTGGAGTTGGGCACTGTAAAGGCGCAAGCCTAGCGGTGGGGGCAGGAGTGCTGCATTAAGGAACAGACTTTACTGGACACTCCAACATGTGAATAATTTACTCTGCTGGCTGACATGATTAAGAAAGACTCTGAGGTTTGTGAAAGAACATTGAAGCAAATCTAAAAATTGTTATTGGAAACTGGATCATTGTGCTTAATTTTGGAGCCTCTCGACGTTTTATTAAAGCCAGATGGCCTGTGATGAGATGACGGCACAGTTGATGAAATTACTGGCAGCCATGTTAAATGTGTGTAAATACAGACATAAAACAATTTTTTGCAAGAAACTCTTCCGTGGGGGCAAAAGACTTGAATGGTATTCCAGGTCATGTTTTCACATACACCTTGGGGTGGGTGATGGTCTTTAAATAAAATTTAAATAATTTTTACAGAGGTGATATCATCACAGTTACATTGGTTGAATAATGGTTTCAATTGCACATTTATGAGTACTTTACAGTTAATATTGTACACTGAGACGTGTGTTTAAATGTCATCCTTTTAGGTTTAAATAGACTCTACCCTTCACACACGATCATTAAGGTGCCGCTAAAGGGAAGTGCATTTTCTATGTCTAGTGTTTTAGTATTTAAATCAAGCACCAATATGCCACATTGTGGATTGACAAAGGCAGTTGCACTGCCGAAATGTGTTCCCTTTTATGTTGCTGAGTCCGGAAGGTTCAAAGTAATTAAAGCAATTATTTGTTCCTGCCTTCGAGTGCTATGTCTCTGACTATTTAGTTTGAGCAATTCTGTTGAAGTTAAGAGGCACCAGGGGTTGGGTCTCTACGAAGCACCACCAGCGTTCAGGATGCCCACCAGCAATACCGCATCCCAGCCAGGATTATATATATATAGAAGGCACGGACATCAGATAGTTGGCATACGGCTTCTTTTAATTAATCAGGTCACCCACGACCCCGAGACACAAGAGACGCGTTTCGGCTTCGATGAAGCCTTTCTCAATCAGTTTGGCGCTTTTTTTCTATCAATATATATAGTCACTCCCACTTCAGGCAAAAGTAAAAGTGAAAAAAATACTTTTAAAGCATAAGCAAAACCCCTCATTATTGCAAGTACAACGTGATTGAATAAACAGCAGCTGCACAAAGCACATACTCAATCCTCATAATCACATTATTTTCATACACTGTAAAAAAGAAGAGTCAATGCATATTAAAGTCTTGTTATCACCAGCCTGAATGGGAGAACTTGACACAATATACGTAAAGCACCAAAACACTCTAAATGTGTCACCTAAATATCGCAGTATATATAACCTTCAAGACAAATACATTCTTTAAAATTGAATTTAAAACACGCTGTAATGCTATCATAAATCATGGTAGTAATGGTGCACAACATCTCAGACCCCCTCTGAATGAAATGTGCTGCCCGGATGATAAGCGGTCTGCCGGTAATTAGATACTGACTTGTAATGCCGTGAATTAGAAAGTCGAGCTAAAAAATGCAAGAAACCAACATTTATATTGCAGTGAATATTCGAAAAAGCTGGTGACTCCAGTGCTATGGGACCCGGATGAACAAAATCGTGTCCAAGTAGGAGTTAAATGTTCATATCACTGTGCGTGTGCAAGTCCATAAGATGACTACCCCTCCCATAGTGCAACAGGGTGGTGGCAAAATAGCTGGACTAATAAGCAAATATCACACTGCAAAGTCAAAATCCTTTAAAGACATATTACCGGGACCTGAACACACTTCTAAAGTAAGTCAATGCCATCAGGCTCATTAAATGTAGTTTAAAAGGAAACATCAGTCTCAATTTCCAAAATGCAAAAACAGCATGAAAAAATAATGTTCCAAATCAGACACAAACTCAGGGTGGGGGGGGGACCGATGCATAATAGTTGCAGATGTGCTGAACCTCCTCACCGCTTCAGCTTAGGCGTCAGCAGTGCCCGGTCACCAAGTGGCGTCAGACTCCTGGGCGAGGCATTTCTTGCGGGGAAATGTAGAACCCATGTTGGCAGTCAGCAAAACCGCCCTGCTCTGGTATCGCAATCTCCCACTGCTGTCATCCTCGTTCCTCTTCCTGACATCCACCGTGGGGGCTCACCCTCTAGCACCAACGTACTATATATATTCACTGAAAAAACATAGGTTTCAGGCACGTTATAGTTAGAAATTAGCATTTTAAAAAACCATTGAAATTCACTTAAAAAACCATAGGTTTCAGGGACGTTATAGTTAGTTTGACATTTCACTCGTACAAAACCACCGTTATAGTTAGTTCAGCTAACTATAACTCGCGCCCCCACAATGCACTGCTGATGACGTCTCATATTACATTATTCATGACATGGTCAGTGACATCACTGATGACATCACTGATGACATCTCAAATGACATCACTTTTGACATAACTGATGACATCATCCAGTGACTGTGTGTTTCTGTAAAGTTTAAATATGTTTTATATATATGCCAAGGTGTATTGAAGAATGAGTGGATGTATAAGTGTCTGGATGGAGGATTTAGTAGGTGCGTGACTGAATGTATAAGTGAGTGATTAAATGTGTCTTACTCAATGCATGGGTTAGTGACTAAACTGTGTGAATGTCTGTATCAGTCTGTCTGTTGTTGTGTAAGCTGCTGCATGGGTTTGTCAGTAGCTACATGAGTGTCTATATGGGTTATTGTTGATTGGTTGCCTGAGTATTTGTATGGGAGACACAGTGTGTGTGTGGGTCGATGGGAGGTGTGTGACTCTGTGCATAGATGTGTGAGTGGTTGATTCACTGGGTGTATGGGTTTAAGAATGCATGTGGAAACAGCTGTATGGGTGGGTGAGTGTGTATTTGTATTTGTATTTAGTTTTTATACCACGCAACTATCACCCACCGGGTATCTTGGCGCATAGACTGTGATGGAATAGAACCTTTAAACCAACAAAAAGTGCATCAGCAGAGACAGATAGAGGGGGGAGATAAATGAGCGGAAGCCAAACCAGAACTAGGGAAGTAAAGAGGCCATAGACCCCTCCCTAGGGAAGAGCCAGGTTTTCAGATTTCGCCTAAACTCCATCAGAGAGTTAGCCTGTCTGATATTCAGCGGGAGTTCATTCCAATAACGTGGGGCCACAGTGCTAAAAGCTCTACCTCCCATTCTGGCCTTCTTAATCCTGCCGGTGTTTAACAAAAAAGCGTTCGAGGAACGGAGAGTTCTTTGAGGTTTGTACCAGGAGATCTTCTCCTGTAAGGAAAAAGGGCCAAGGCCATGTGGCGCTTTATAGACAATGCACAGGGATTTAAATTTGACCCTTTCCCTCATAGGAAGCCAATGAAGCTCTTGAAGCGCCAGCGTGGTTGAAGAGTCACGTTTCCTAGTCAGCGTCAATTTGGCTGCCATAGACTGGACCCTCTGCAATCTCTGAAAGATGTAAAGAGGTGCTCCTAAATACAGAGAGTTGCAGTAGTCCAGCCTACTCAGGATAATACTGCGAACTACCAAATGTCTTTTTTCCATCGGCAGGAAGGGTGGAATCTGCCGTAGAGCTTTCATAAGGGCAAAGCAAACCCCCACAGTTTTTTTAACTTGCGAAGTCATTTGCAGATCATTATCGAACATGACCCCCAAATTCCGCACCGAAGTCGCAGGGACAATGGGATCCATATCTGGGGCCAGTCTAAAGTCAAAAGGCATATCCCTTACTCTCGCTGGGGAACAGTAGATCACCTCAGTCTTGCCTCCGTTAAATTGCAGGGAGTTAGCCCTGAGCCAGTCCGAGGTCTGACTCATACATTTCTGGAATTCATGTTTATGGCATCCTTTCCCTCTAGTGAGAACACCAGTTGGGTGTCGTCCGCGTAATTGACAATATCAACCCCATGCGCCTTGATGATAGGAATTAGTGGCTGCAGATAGATATTAAAAAGAATGGGGCTGATGGCCGATCCCTGGGGGACCCCATGTTCCACCAAGGTCTTGCTGGAGGTAAAAGGGGGCAAGGAAACCAGTTGTTGTCTCCCTGTGAGATAAGATCGTATCCATCTCAAGGCACATCCCTTAACTCCCAAATGCTCCAGTCTGTTCAGCAAGATTCGGTGGTTTACCGTATCAAATGTCTAAGAGGACCATTACCGATGAGAGGCCTCTGTCAGCCCGCATCCGGAGGTTATCCAGCACCGTGACCAGGGCTGTCTCCGTTCCATGACTTGGCCTAAAGCCAAACTGGCTCTTCTCCAAGAGATGGAACTCCTCCAGATACCCAGAAAGAGAGCTACTCACTACCTTTTCAAGGATTTTAATAGGAAAAGGTAGCAGGGAAATGGGCCTAAAGCTAGTAGGGTCTCCTGGATCCAGAGATGGTTTTTTTAATAGTGGAGTAACCACAGCTAGCTTCCATGTTTCAGGCACCATCCCTTCATGCCACAGAGCTGCATTGCAGAGAGATGTCCGAGGCACACCCCTTTTTACACCACTCTGCAAACGTGGCTTCTGGTGCACTGGTGGTGGGGCAATGAGGTCATCTTGTGTCCTGAGGACCTCAGGACACAAGTGGACTTCTTCCTCCACGCAGCAGTGTGCCAAAGGCGCGTTTGCAGCGTGGTGTAAAAAGGGGCATTGCCTCGGTACACCTCTCTGCAACGCAGCACTGTGGCACTAGCTGGAGGTACCTGGTGTGCCAGTTGGCCCCCAGGGACCCTCAGGATTGAAGGGAACTTAATCCCCCAAATTACAACGTGCTGGCGTGTTTGCATAGTGGTGCAGGGAGGGGGCAGGGCCTGACATAACAAGTGTGCAAATGTGCCCCCTGGCGCATTGTAAATTGGGGGATTAAGTCCCCTTCTATCCTGAGGGTCCCTGGGGGCCAACTAGCCCACCAGGTACCTCTAGTAAGCGCCACAGAGCTGCGAAGTCATGCCCCTTTTTACAGTGCCACAGAGCTGCATTGCAGAGAGATGTCCAAGGCACACCCCTTTTTACACCACTCTGCAAACGTGGCTTCTAGTGCACTAGTGGTAGGGCGATGAGGTCCTCTTGTGTCCTGAGGACCTCTGAGCAGCAGTTAGCGAGAAGCCGCGTTTGCAGCGTGGTGTTAAAAGGGACGTGGCCTCGGAACAGTTCTGTGGTGCTTACTGGAGGTAACTAGTGGTCTAGTTGGCCCCCAGGGACCTTCAGGATTCAAGGGGACTTAATTCCCCAATTTACAATCGGCCGGGAGCGCCTTTGCACAGTGGTGCAGGGAGGGGGCGGGGCCTGATATAATAATTTAGCTATCCTGCTGTGTGGGACTTACAGGAGGTAATAAAAGGGGTAGTTGGCCCCTAAGGTTGCCGTTGGGGGCCAACTACCCCTCCTGTTACCTCCAGTAAATCCCACATAGTGGGATTGCTAAAAGGTGTTTGGAGGCCACGCTCACCTTTCTCCACCAATCTGCAAACGCGACTGCTATGTTATAGTTAGAAAGTAGCATTTAAAAACCTTTGAAATTCACTGAAAAAAACATAGGTTTCAGGGACGTTCTAGTTAGAAATTAGCATTTGAAAAACTTTTGAAATTCACTGAAAAAAACATAGGTTTCAGGGACATTATAGTTAGCAATTAGCATTTAAAAAACCATAGAAGTTCACTGAAAAACCATAGGTTTCAAGGACGTTCTAGTTAGTTGGACATTTCACTTGTAGAAAACCAGAGAAATTTGGGCATTATAGTTAGTTGAGCTAACTATAACTCGCGCCCCCGCAATGCACTGCTGATGACGTTACATATTACACCATTCATGACATGGTCAGTGACATCACTGATGACATCACTGATGACATCTCAAATGACATCACTGATGACATCCACATGATAATCTGATGCACCTCCTCACACTCTAATATAACCTTTGATACACCTACTCTAAAATACAGTCTACCATTTTCGAAACCATAAACACACCAATACCAGTTACTACATACCCAGTCACTGATTATTAGGTCTACACACATGTCCACTCATTCACCCATACAGTCACTCATACATGCAGTCACTCATCAATACAGCACTATCATTTGCACTCATACACCTATAAAGACACTCACACACTGCCACTCATCCATACATTTACTCACACCTAGTCAGTCATGCAAAGAATCAATCACACTCCCATTTACTCACCTATACAGTTATACACACACCACCTAACTTATTCATACAGATAACACATACTTACTCTCTTATACAATCAATGATACAAGTACACACTCATCCATACAGCCACTCACACAATCACACACTCTCTTGTATAGTCATTTATATACTCCAACTCTCACATATACTGCTTTTCACATATGCAGTTACTCACACATGTACCACTGAGACATCCATTCACTCACCAACATACCCATACACACGCTCATCCACCCATACAGCTCTTCACTGATGCACTCTTGAACCCATACACCCAGTGAATCACCCACTCACACATCTATGCACAGAGTCACACACCCCACCCACCCTCACAGCCACTCAGGCACCCATACAGATACTCTGACAACCAATCAATAACCCATATAGACACTCATGTAGCTACTCAGCAATCCATGCAGCCGCTTACACACTAACTGACAGACTGATACAGACATTCACACAGTTTAGTCACTAACCCATGCATTCAGTCAAATACGTTTAATCACTCACTTATACAGTCAGTCACGCACCTACTAAATCACATATTCAGACACTCAAACACCCACTCATACTTCAATACACATTCACATATATATTTATAAAACATATGTAAACTTTACAGAAACACACAGTTACTGGATGATGTCATCAGTGATGTCATTTGAGATGTCATCAGTGATGTCACTGACCATGTCATGAATGATGTAATATATGATGTCATCAGCAGTGCATTGTGGGGGCGCGAGTTATAGTTAGCTCAACTAACTATAATGGCTGAATTTCTCTGGTTTTGTACGAGTGAAATGTCCAACTAACTATAGCGTCCTTGAAACCTATGGTATTTTCAGTGAATATATATATATATATATATATATATATATATATATATATATATATATATATATATTCAAACCACCTCCAATTTCACTTCCGAAATTATATATATATATATGTTTCCCAGCAATAAACAAAAGCGCTGCCTCACGGCAGTCGAAGTTGTTAATTAAGGATGCACTCACTCGTGTATTTGGATTTCAAGGAGCTTTTAATTGAAAGAACGCTGCTTCACCCAACGCGTTTCACCTCTCCTGAGGCTTGATCACGGGAACTCGTTCAATGGTGGCCGATTAAAGCTTTAAAAAGCAACAAAAAAAAACAATGGTGGCCGATTAAAGCTTTGAAAAGCAACTATGCGTGGCGTCGTCATCCTTGTTAAAAGGAGTGCTGTGATTTGTACGGACCCTCTCTCGTGGGGTACCTTGAGGCGACGCGCCTTTCGTTTAGGAGGCAGCGGATGGACACGAGAGAAACTGCAAAGTATTTATATATATATGTGTGTGTATGTATGTATGTATGTATGTATATATATATATATTCGTGAAGAATTCCCAGATTCCAGCAGATAATTGGAGCAGGTACAGACCACCACACGCTGAGGTAGTTTTTAAAGCAGGTTTATTTACTTAGTCAATCAGTATGACGCGTTTCGGCCGCGTTGCCACGGCCTTGATCACATGACACCAAATCATCCATACAATGTATATATAGTAAAATGTTGACTCCTCCCTCATATATAAACCAATGAATTAGTGGCTTACTTGACAATACATTTTCAGATTCACATTTTGGGTGAGTATAGACATAGAAGAAATATTGAATGTCAGAAACATATCTCATTCAACCATAGTGGTTGTTCAATTAAAATTCACCCTGACGTGAAATGTTAAGCTCACATATCCCATTTTAATTATCATTTATATGGGTCAATCAAAAAGGATCAACATATCACATTGTTAAAATCCTAAGTAGATAAAGTCTTTTCATGCGGATCACCCTCTTTAACCTACTCTTATATAACCTTATATTATACATAAATAACTTTCTTTTAGTGTGGATCATCCTATAGTACTAATAGTCTAGAAGTATGTTATTAGTCCTCTCTTTTCCCCTTGATTGAATTAAAGCTGCAGATTACATACTGACATTGATGTGCACATGAGAGTATAAATACATATAAAAATAAATATATAAATATATAAATATATGAATTTTATGCACACAATCAATAAGACCAGTTCAAATATCTAAAGTGCAAATGCGTTAATCCAAATATTATATAGGCATATCATAGATAAAGTGCAAGTGCATCAGTGCATATATAAACAAGTATGGCATATATCATTTAGTAGACAGTTGCATGATCTAAGCATTGTGTATATCTCTGGCCTCAATAGCCCTACTACTAAAAATGTCTCGTAGAGATAGCAGTATTAAAGATAAAGTGCAAGTGCATTAGCTCAGAAATAAGCAACACATGTGCAAATAGTAAGTTACATGATAGTATAGCAGCAAAAAATAGGAGTGATCAAGGAAGGATACTAGACTAAACCGGACAAATTACACTATAATTAAAATCTCCTCACATGTTAGGGCTGTCCATTAAATAGTTTCTATAATAGCACTTCAGAACATATCATCTCAACACAATATCAGGATCAAGGATGAGGATTCAAACTGTACCCCAAAGGTAAATAGTATTGTGGTAAAGTATTATAAAAGAATATGTATTGTGTAAAACAATGTGCAGTGCAGAGATAAACAGAGTTGAATAATGGGGTTGTTAGCAGAGTTTTCCTAGCATACAAAGGATAAAGTATTTTTTGTGCAATCTGTAGTTCTTTTCAAAGGAAAGTATGCATATCCTCCCCTGTATTTAGGCCATTAGGAATCTTTGTATCTAATAAAAGAATATATTGGGTTTCCAATTGCCTAAGGCGCTTCTCTCTATTCCCTCCTCTGATCATTTTAGGCACTGCATCAATAACAAAATACTTTAAGTCATTTAAGTTGTTCTTGTGGACTAATTTGAAATGTCGGGCAACCGGGTAGCTTGAATCCGAATTAACAATGGCCCTTAAATGCTGTAAAATTCTGACTGATGCCTGGAGTTTCGTGCTTCCAACATATTTTAAGTTGCACGAGCATTCAAGCACATAAACTGCATGGTCAGTTTTACACGTGAAAAAACCTTTAAGAGCAATAGGGGTTAGATCAAACGCACCCATGACTTCATTAGTGTTTATGCCAAACTTGCACGCTCGGCAAGAACTGCATTTAAAGAACCCCTTACGATTAGATAACCATGTGCTCTTATTAGTAGCCTCTGGGCCAGTCCTAACTATGGCATCCCTCATTGAGGGTGCTCTCCTGAATGTGATTTGCGGTAGCTCAGGTACTAATTGGGACATAGTCAGGTCAGTTTTCACTATGGGCCAGTTTTTGTAAATCAGTTTTCTCAATTCCTTGTCTTGATTACTAAAGGTTGTAATGAATCTGATGCAACCAGGTTCGCTGCTCTCACTCTCATTAGTTGGGGTAGATTTCTTGGTGGTAGTTCTGGTTACTGATTTTAGATAATCAGCGCGGTTAGTATTGTTAGCTTTCACTAGTGCTGTTTCCAAATCAGCTTTAGTATAACCACGAGCTAAAAATCTTTTAAATGAGTCTTTTTGACAATTTTGACAATCATAATCAGTACTACAAATGCGCTTAATGCGTAGGAACTCACCATATGGTATACTTTTAAGTAAATGATGAGGATGGGAGCTCTGCGCATGGAGCACTGAATTGCCCGTTGTGTTTTTACGGTGTATCTTAGTCTGTATGTTGTTTTCATGGATATATAGTTCAACATCAAGAAATTCAACGTGTTTAGTACTAATATGGGCTGTGAATTGCAAATTCACATCATTTATATTAATCAGTTTCACAAATTCATTTGCCGATTCAATTGACCCTTTCCAAATTATACAAATGTCGTTGATGAATCTCCACCAGCGTACGACATGAGTCTGATATAATTCGTCATGTGTGCCTCTGAGGACATGCTCCTCCCACCAGCCCACGAGTAAACATGCGTAACTGGGGGAGAAGCATGCCCCCATAGCCACACCTTGTAGTTGCTGAAACACTTCTTGGTTGAACATAAAATAGTTGTTACATAGGCATAATTCTATCACACGTAGTAGCATACTGTTATGTTGATAAAAGATGATCTCTCTTTTCTCTAAATAAAATTTGACTGCTTGTAAACCATCATTGTGCCGTATGCTTGTGTAGAGAGAACAAATATCCATGACAATAAAACAATAACCTTCTTGCCACACAGTCTCAGATATGTTAGCCAGAAAATGTCCTGTGTCCTTGATGTAGGACGGAAGTTCTTCCACAAAACCCCTCAAGAAAAAATCAACATATTTAGATATGTTCTCACATAAACTTTTTTGAGCTGAGATGATGGGTCTCCCAGGGATGGGCTCTTGTTGTTTATGCACCTTAGGAATAAAATAAAGAACTGCAGTAGTTGGAAATTCTATTTTTAAGAAACTGTATTCATTTTTGTTCAATAATCCGTCCCTCTTCCATTGACCGAGTTCAGCATGGATGGATTCTTTTAACTTTTTGATGTCCATGAATGATGCCTTTCTATAACATGATTCATTATTTAAATGGCGATAGGCCTCTTATATATATTCACAGAAAGAACCATAGGTTTCAGGCACGTTATAGTTAGGAATTAGCATTTAAAAAACCTCAGAAATTCACTGAAAAAACCATAGGTTTCAGGGGTGTTATAGTTAGCTGGACTTTTCACTTGTACAAAACCATTGAAATTCCCCCGTTATAGTTAGTTCAGCTAACTATAACTCGCGCGCCCGCAATGCACTGCTGAAGACGTTACATATTACATCACTCATGACATGGTCAGTGACATCACTCATGACATCACTGATGAGATCTCAAATGCAATGCAGCTCAGTGGCGCTTACTGGAAGCACTTGGTGGGCTAGTTAGCCCCCAGGGGCCCTCAGTATTGAAGGGAAATTATATCCCCAATTTAAAACGTGCCATAGTGCGTGTTTGCACACGTCACCTCAGGCCCCGTCCCCTCCCTTCACCAGTGTAAACGTGCCCTGTGGCTGTTCTAAGTTGAGAGATTAAGTCCCCTTGAATCCTAAGGGTCCCTAGGGTCAAACTAGACCACTAGGTACCTCCAGTAAGCGCCACTGAGCTGCATTGCAGAGAGGTGTAAAAAGGGGCTTAGCCTCAGAACACCTGTCTGCAGCACAGCTCCCTGGCGCATACTGGAGATGCCTGTTGGGCTAGTTGGCCCTCAGGGACCCTCAGTATTGAAGAGGAATTAATTCCCCAACTTACAACTCGCCAGGGGGCGCGTTTGCAGAGTGCTGCAAGGAGGGGGCGTCGCCTCCGGCACGATGCCAGTCTTTTATTTATTTTAATTTTTTAAGAAGGGGGGCTGTGTGGTTCCCCTTCTTATTCTAATTTATTGGCCCTGATGACCCCATCCTCCAGGGCCTGTCTCCTAATTATATTTTTTTGACCCCAATCCCCAGGGCCGGCCACTGTTTTTTAATATTTTTAAAAAATATACATTTATAGACACACCTAGGACATGCTGGACAAACCGTACATACCTATCACCATGACGATTTGCGTGATATTCATTAAAAGGCGACTATGCATACAATGAATCCATGTGGAATGTATTTACACCACTAGTGAAGCTCTGACATGTCTGATGCCCTACCGTGCCTAATCCCGGTAGACTCCCTTGTCGTTTATTTATACAAACATGGGTAGCTATTGAAGGGCACATTTAATACACATGCACACCAAGCCATTCAAAGGGGATTCGACAAAAATTCGACCAAAACTATGCAAGAAACCCCACTGCCGGATGTGTAATACTTTTTATTTTACTCTCTGGAAAGGGGACGAACATCACTTGAGAGTCACAGTGCGCTCCTGGCAGAGCCCAATGCTGTGTTACACCCACCATTGCCTGCTGAGTGCCACACACCTCTGTGTTGTATTCTACTAGCTAGTGCATATGCTATGAGACTCTCTAGCCCATGTGCACTGTAACACCACCCCGTGAATATGTCATGCCACACTTGTCTTCGCACGGGTTATATTGCCCCATCTAACGTGCCTTCCTCGATGCCTATGTTATAACGCACAGTGCTATGCCATACATATTACAATCTGGGATCCATATCTTTGTCACAGTGCATATGCAACGTTACACTCCCCAGCACATATTTTATATTACAACTTTAGAGACTAGTTAGGTTACACAACACTGCCCTGTGCATATTACACTCCAAGGCGCATATCGCATAGCACGCGCTAGTGCCTGTGCTATCTCGCGCTCTCCAATGAATCTGTCATTGCGCACAATGTATTGCATATTATATTTCACGCCCGGTTCATCTTATATCACACTTTTTGGTGCATAGTTTATACCATACACTATATCTAGTTTTCATTTTCAATCGTGCTCTCAGGACTATGTTCTATACAACACTGTGTTACCTACCCTTTTCACGGGCATTACATTTTGCGATAGGGGGTGGAGGGTCAGGGGGTGTTTCTGCCAAGTGAGCCCAGAGTCACAGTCACAAACGTCCTCTTCTTCCTGAATAAAAGTGAGATTATGCTGCATACTTGTTCATATTTTAAGTAGTTCGCACAGACACACGTTTTAAAAGCAATGAAGTTCCTAATACCCGCCTTCTCTGAACAGTTAGCTTGCTGCCCCATCCCCCTCCTCCCTATCCTCTGTTGTGTGAATCCATGGACTAGCCTCCTCCCTCCTGCCATGCATGGTCTGATGTGCTGCCACTGCCCTCAATTTAGTATGATGTACCAGTCCACTCCTCCTGCCCTCCATTGCCCAATTCTATGTCCCATCATTGACCTCCTGCTTAAACTCTGTGCTTAGCTTGCTGCCCCTATTCTCCTTTCCCCTGCCCTCTGATGTCTTTGTGCATGCCCCTGCTCCATCCTTTTTGCCCACCATGTTCCATGGACCTGCCACTCCTATCTACTCTGAGTGTTCTGTTGAGCTGCCACTCCCCTCCCACCTGCCTAGCATTGTCAGATGACTGTAACCTGTCCCTGCCACCTCCACCCTGCCTGTCCACATGCCATGCCCCTATCCTCTTCCTCCTGTCCTACATGGTCCATTGTACTGCCACACCCCTCTGCCCTTGCTGGAGCAGAGTTTTCAGTTTGAAAATTCTGTGGCTTTTGAAGCTCTGGCATGTCTATTCGTTGTACTAATTTATTAATAATTAATAATTAATTATTTGTCTTGTGCAAGTGTGTTTATATTAATCAATCCGTTTGTCCTAACAAGAGAGAGTTACACGTGGGTGTGCATAAATGTGCTGTTTAAAAAATAACGTGCGTGTTTTCATGTTTAAACGTTGCTATGTGCTGTTTATTTTTGAGCACAAAATGCTTTTCGAATTAATGCTTTTCTATGTTGCAAGTGCTAGATAAATGCATTCACATAAGGGTATTAGTGGGGTTAACACTGTTTAATCACTATGCTGTGGTAATGTTGTTTTTGTTTCTTTTAATTAAGATGGTCTATTGAGGCCTATGATGGCCTAGGGAAAGATGGCCGATTTGTGAGCCTGGCTGTGATTTATAATATGAAAACTGTGACGAGGGAGACCCCTGCTGGAAATGGTCTTGAAGCTAACTGACCATGGTCCTTGCTTGTTTGAAAACTTTCCATGAGGACAGCAGCAGTTTTGGGAGATCTCCAAGTGAAGTGAAAATGTCCTTGGCAGCCTTGGGAAACAAAGGAGCCTTAGAGAAAAGCTCTGAACTGTGGCTCGATTGCCGAGGAGAAGTAGAACTAATATGATACATGTTTTATTTCTTGGTTCCTGTTCCGTAGTCTTCATTATGTGAACTTTTCCTGAGCGGAGATTCTCAAATGTAGCGATGTTACATCCTTTCCTTCTCGCTCTGCTCAGCAGGTCCGGCGGACATTACAGTTTTTTCTATGTTTCCAATGTATCTTTCCATTGTTTAGAAACTATAAGAAATGTTAGCCTAGAGAGGGTTTTTTGCCATTTGCCATTTTGCCTTTTCCGCGTACCGAATCTACGTTGCTGAGGATTGATGCTGAAGGGACTTCGTCTTGAGAGACATTTACCGAGAGACTTGTCCTGACCCGTTCTGACATTTAGCTAGAATAGGTAACTATGAGAAATGATTTACTCTGATTGATTTTACTTTGACTAATTTTAGATAAAGCAATATAATTTTAAACATGGTGTTGGATATTCTTTCTTGTCAATTATTGGGTTTACATTTTTGATTATTACTGTATATGTTGTATAGATTATGTTTAAGGACAGTCACAAAAAACCAGGTCTTATCGACCTCGGTATAGATGCAGGGTGATTAGGAGTTTTTCCTTCCACAGGTTTATTGCTGGTAGAGTATTTGAGCGTATGTTAGTGAAATGGGCCCTAGCGTATGATGTATGCATGTGCGTGTAACTGTGAAATTACTCTATCCGTGGTAGTGGGAATATTATACACACCCTGATCTCTATCAATTTCCTGGTAGCAGAGATTGATGGTTTTTGATGATTGTCTTGATCTGATAAGATTGCTTGTACATTAGTTTATTGATTATTGATTATTGGTTCATGTTCATGTTGGTATATGTACTAATACTATATGTTGGAGTCGTAATGTTGAGTTATATGTAGTGCTTCTGGAACTTGGAAGCTGTAGCAGTTCCGTAGTAGGGCAGAGGGAAGTATATGCTGCTCTCGGGAAAGACGGAATTGTAAGGAATAATGTGTGACAATTGAAGTTGCGCGTCACATTGTCTGGGTTCGGAATCAGTGACATCGTCGTATGTTACTATTAGATATTTCTGGTATATAAGGAGTGTGTATGATAGTGAAGGTTATCTGTGAAACTCTGGTCTTAAGTCCCAGGGATCCGTAAGGATTTCCGTTAAAGCTTATCGCGGGAGGAATAATAGGTATTCTCTGAGCTTGTTTGAAGAACTGGGCAAAGAAAGTTTGCTTAGTTGGTGTATGTTATAATTCTGTAGTGGAGCAGATTGTCTGTTCTCGGGAAGCAGGATTCTGTGCGTATGTACTATATTTCCTTGTATGAATGTGCGTGAATGTTTGTACATTTAGTTGATTGTAAGACTCTTTGGACAAGTCCTAGAGGAAACAGTTAATGAATGTGTGTTAGTAGGGCAGAGTAGAGGAAGTGCTACTGTGTCAATGAAAGGTCTCTTATGAAATAGACTCTCTTTTACTATTCTGTGGTTAGCGAAGCAGACAATGGAGATGTTTTTATGTTGTAACTAATAGATTTGTAGAAATTTTGACACGAAGTCTACTGAAAAGATTTTGTAAAGGAGGGGTAGACGAGTGACAGAAAACAGGAGACAAGCGACTGCAGCGACTGTTGACGTCAGAAAGACCGCGCTCTGATTGGATGATAGATCAGAATAGTGCTCGCGCTAGGATTGGTGCGTTAGTGTGAGCCGCGCAAGGATTGGAAGGGCTATTTAGTGACGTGGACGTTCCAGGATTGGTGCGTTAGTGTGAATCGCGCTGCAATTGGTTGAAAAATTCGTATTGTATATTTATAATACGGAAAGAGTAGAAAAGTTTTGGTAAACGCTAAAATGTATTACCAAGAAGAGAAAAAGAAGAAGACATTTTTTGGAAAAATTAAAAAGTGGTTTAGCAAGGATAAAGATGTTAAAACAAGAGAGGGCGAGTTGTTACCTCCACCGAAAACACCTGCATCCTTCATGGCTGCAAGACATGGGTTTCATACCTGTATATGGTTGGAGAATTGGGTTAGGTATACTAAAGAAGATGGTGTTCTAGCATTTCCAGAACATGGTTCATTTAATCTGGCCGTGTTGAGAAATTTACGGGAAAAGATGCTATGTCTTGACCCGAAACCGAGACCTACACAGTTCGAGGCTTTAGTGGAATGGGAAGAGGAAGTACATGAGAGAGAAAAACAGAGATCTGGAGGGTACTATAGGTATATGTTTGGGAGGAGACATGATCGTGAGACTCATCATGATCGAATGAAAAGGTGGCGAGATGTTAGTATGTCAGAGGGATTATATCCGATGAGAACAGTTGAAGGAGGAGCAGAAAGGGTTCCTGAGTCAGAAATTAGAAAATATGGAGTTAATGAGTATGAGGATGAGGTCTTGAATGACATGATTTACAAGAGACCACCTCCATATAGACCAGAACCGGATAAAAGTACACCAGTTGTTTCTCCGATAAGAGATACAGTGTGTGTTAGTGAGACAGAAAATGAGACACCTGAGGTAAGAAGTGATCATTACCTTGATGAGAATGCCAGACAATTAGCCAGAACTACAACAGAGTTGACAGAGAAGATTAGGGAGTTAACGAAGAATCTAGAAGCTGTTACGGTGCCTGTAACAATAGGTCCGGTTATGCCTGTGTTTGACAAACAGAGGACAGGTGAGAATGGACTGGTGATTCCATATGTTGGGAATAATCTGACAAATTCAGTTGGTCCTTCAGGAGATTCAGGCAAAAGAGCAGAAAGAAATGACCTGAGACAATCAAGACATGACACATGTAGTGAAATATTGGATGCTAGTGAAGCTAGTTGTTCAGGGATGCCAATTTTAGAACCGCAAAAGAGAGTGGTTCCAGTGAGAAAAACTGCTGAAATAACAGTTGATGATTTGAATGATTGGATGAAGGTTCTACAGAAAAAGGATAAAGATTCACAAGTAATTGATGTAGCTAGGTTACTGTGGTAAATAAAATATTACGCTCTCAGAATTTTTAGTATATAAATAAGATCATGCATAAAGCAAGAGGCTGAGTCTGTGGTATCAGGTTCATAAAGGGCTTTATTCCAATAACTCGAGTCAAAGGGAGAATATTACCATCACCACAAAGGATCTGGAAAGGGACTCAAAAGTATTCTCAATATTCTCAAAACATTATTCACAGAGTACAGTATATATACATCTCTCAATTGTACGTAAGCAAAAGAGCAAGAGAGAATGAGATAAGAGCATGTGGGCGTGTAAGTAGGCGTGAAGGTGGGCGTCCATGTGGGCGTCCACTTGATGATAATGGGTAATTTGTCATGTGTGGGTGGATACCTGGAGGGGGTTGCGTGATCTGCTGGAATTGTACTGGAACTGTGCCTTACTTGTGCTCAACTCGAGCATGACGTGTAACTGACGTGGGGAGGGTTGCTATGCAACCGGACAAGTCTGGAAGTGAGGCCTTCAGTGAGTGAGGCCTTCAGTGTCAGGACGACCAGCACATCTTGTATTATCTGATATCCGATGTCTGGAGCAGGGAATGATTTGTGACATAGGTTGCTCATCACCAAGAGCCGATGTGGCATCTATTTCTTCATTTACTTCATTTACTGCAGAGGCCTTACATGGGGGCTATGGGCTTTTTACTGACGTGAGCTTTGCAATCTCACAAAGAGAGACAGTAAGGCTGGGCTCCCTCCTTGCAGATGGGTCGCGTTCATTCCTCCTTCACCAGGCAAGAATGCGGCTCTGTAGGAGTAAGCAGATAACCGTGCTCAATACTGTCTCGGCACCTCGGTCGGGGCCCCTTTGGCTGAGGCCCAAGTGTGCAAGGCCAAGGATACGTAGCTGCAGATTTCAGAGCATTCTGAGGCATGAAACCTCTTTTCGGCTTCATGAAAATGCAGGAAAACATGATGAAAAACGTGTAGGCCTCAATACAGATTTGTCGTTTCTCTCATGGGAGACTGGATGATGGCAGGCCACGTTATAGCATAAGCATCATGATAGAAAGGCCATGGAGGGGAAATACATAGGTTACATGTATGTGCACATAAGCGTTGGGGGGGGCACATGGGGACACATAGACCTCATAGATTTTTATTTTCCTCATTCCCTCCTTGTACCCTAGTGAACCCCCTATGTAACGTCTATTTTCATGAGACAGTCGATCTGTTCTTGCAGCATTATTTTTCCATTTGCAATGCTTTGTAAATAGGGATGTGGAACACATGCAGTAGCACACAGGCCACAAATGGCCGGGCCACACTGCAGACATAGGCAACAACTGAATATCATTAATAGTATCAACCCACAGACGGTCAACACTTTCCATCCCCAAGCCGATATTAATCCCCAGAGCCAACCGGACCATGTCCACGTGCCTGGGTCTTGATGTATGTTTTGGGCAATCTTGTGGAGCCTTGTTATTGCTTTGTATTCTTTGGCATCACCGTTGATGGATGTCATTAAGGCAAACCATGCTCCGCAAGAACCATTATGGGAGAACGGAAAAGGAAAAAGAGGCAACACTCCCTTTACCTTCTGATACGGGGGAAATCGGCCACAGACCCAGCAGTCTGTAGCATTGCTAGTCTGATGTGAATGGTGCAGCATCTGAATAAAGGTATTGTTGCGTAAGGCAAGTCGATATGATAGCTCATGGGATGGCAGATCACTAAATGTGTGCTTTATGGTATCATTAGTGGAGGAGTATAAGAGTGAGGCAATAGGAGGAAAAATAGCATGTAGTATTAAGCTGATACATATTATCATGATGCACAGAAGAGATAGAAAAATTACAGTCACTATACATCTACCACGTAATATTTTACAGTATTTGCTTTTTATCTTGCTCTTTTTATCAATGTTATTGTCCAAGATCTTATGCAAGCCAGAATACATGTTCAACCGCTTCACCACCTAGTGGACTTAATTGATCAAACGGGTTCTGACTTTTTAGATCTGAGTTTAACTCCTGCTGGGGAGTCTCCTCTAGAAAAGGGGGCTCAAAGTCCAAGCAGTCAGTGTTCTTTTGGAAAGTACAGTTATTCCCAAAGTAACGTTTGCAATGATGTATCCATCCTTTCCGTCCCTCGACTTTAACGGCGGTCCTTGTTGTTAGCAACACCAATTTCTGCGTCTTCCACCTCGGCTTAAGAGGGCTTGATCTATCAAAGTTCCGGATCAGCGATGGAGTGTCCCTTGACCTGGGTGTTGTCAGGGAAGGCGGCAGCAACCTGCGAACAACAAGAGAGTAGTGCAGACATCAAGGAAGCCAGGTAATCTGTCAGCATGTTACTATCAACATCAGTAATCTTTTAGGCATTGGAGTGCCCCACATATTTGGTGGTCTACCAAAGACCACTTCATAGGGAGATAAGCCTGTTCTAGAATGAGCTACCATTCGCATGTAAAAGAGGGCAACCGGCAGGGCTACCATCCAATCTACACCTTTGTCTGCGCAAATTTTTAATGTCCGATTATGTCTTTCTACAAGGCCTGCTGCTTCAGGATGTCGCACACAATGGAATTTCCAGGTATACCCTAACAGAAGGGACACCTGCTTCATTAGTACCAGGACATATTTGTAACCTCTACATCTGTTTATTTGGATATAATCCATTTGGAGAACTTCAAAAGGGTGGTCAGGTGGATGGAATCCACCTTGTTCCATCGGAATGCCTTTACCTGGATTGAATTGGCAACAGATCATACATGTTCTGACCTTTTGTTTCGCTGCTGCACGCAGGTGCTTGTTGAACCATATATTCTGTAAGCTATCTATCATTGCTTTCTCTCCTAAGTGTGCAGGACTATGTGCGGTATTTATAATCACTTGTACCATCGAATCAGGAAGAAACCATGTGGATTTGCCCTTATTCATCCAACCCTGATCAGTCAGTACCCCTCCTTGTTCCGACCATTTCTTTAATTCGTCTAGAGTAGCATGTGTCTGAATGTCTTGTACATCCCTGGAAGGATCCCTAACTGTCATGGCTTTGGACAGTGATAGTATCTGGGATTTTGTCATGTCTAGTGGGGTCTGAGCTGTCTGTTTAGCTGTTCGGTCTGCCAGATCATTGCCTTGGGAAATGGTATCTGTGGCTCTAGTATGTGCTTTACATTTTAGGATAGCTATGGCTGTTGGTAAATGTATTGCTTCCAGTAGGGCTTGAATAAGGGGGCCATGCTGTATCTTGGCCCCATGAGAGGTCAAGAAACCTCTTTCTCGCCACAGAATCGGTGTAAATGTTTACTCTCAGGTGCTTTAGCTCTTATGCACGCTTGTGTCAGGGCGATGAGCTCTGCTGCTTGTGCTGACAATATGTCTATTCTTTTAGTCTCTATTATTACAGTATCAGTAGTCACTGCATATGCTGCCACTAATTCTCCCGCCCCTGTCCTCATGCATGAGCCGTCAACTTATAGTGTTAGGTCGGGGTCTGGGAGTGCAACGTCTGTCAAGTCTTGTCTTGGTTTAGTCACGGTATGTATTACTTCAACACAGTCGTGTGGTGAAACGCTTTCTGTACTGGAGGGCAAAAGGGTAGCAGGATTCAGTATGTTGCATCGTCTGATCTCTATGTGTGGTTGAAATAGCGTCAACTCATAACCTGTCAGTCTAGCTACAGTCAGGTGTTGTGTTTGTGTCCGGTTCAAGAGAACCTCTACTGCGTGTGGTACTTGTACTGTCAGAGGGTGGCCCAGCACTATCGAGTCACTTTGTCTTATGGCTAAGGCCGTTGCTGCAACTGATTTTAGGCACGCAGGCAAAGCCTGTGCTACTGGGTCTAATGTACTAGAAAAATAAGCACAGGGCTCGTGTGTTCCTGCATGATCTTGTGTTAGGACAGATAGTGCTGTTCCATCCCGCTCTGTCACAAAAAGCATAAACGATTTGTTGCAATCAGGGTTTGCTAAAACTGGTGCTTGACATAAAGCTCTCTTTAATTCTTCAAATGCCACAGTGTGTTCTTGTGTCCAAGAGAGGACTTTAGTAGAAACTGCCTCCTGTGTCGTCAACTGTATTAGGGGCTTGGCTATGTAAGCATACTGGGGAATCCACTGCCTGCAATATGAAGTGAGGCCAATGAATGCACGTACCTCCTTTTGTGTCTTGGGCTGTGAAAAACCAGAAATCAATTGAATACGTTCCGGTGCCCACAACTAATTCCCCTGAAAGATCACAATAAAACATGAGAAAAAGGGGAAAGCACCATACCTATTTCCTCGGCTTAATTTCTAAGGGGGCTAATTTCTAAGGGGCTTAATTTCTTAAGGGGCTAGCGGGAAGCGAACCTCCTCAGGGGTCAGCAGAAAGCCAATATTCTCCTCCTTCCCCCCTTTTTGACAGGAGGAAATCTGAAACAGATTTCACTGCTGTCAAACACTATCAAACCCTGTGTCTTGTCAATACTATTAATCCCTGTGTGTAGCTACTGGGCGTAAGCAAAATTATAGGAGATACACAGCGTATTTGAAACGGCGAGAAATCCGTCAAATCAATGTACAAACCTCATTGTGTTAGCTCATAAGCTGGCCAAATGACATCTCATATGCAAATGTCCCTATTACATGAACCTACACCAACCTGAAGTCAATATTAATGCTAGGAGGCCCTAATAGGAATGCTAAATTACCTAAATATTCGGAAAACCAAGTTTAAGAACAGTTGTTAATGTTGATAATTAATAATTTATCTGCTAAAGAAATCAGTCATTTTGCAATAATTTCCACCTATACAATAAATAGCCTAATTTAAAAACAAGTCAACTTTTGGGGCCACCACTTACAAGAATGAGCTTACTAAAGCAAACTATAAAAAGGAAATCCTGTCAGATATTTTCTCATTACCCTAAATACCGAGCCTCATTTGTCACTCTGGGGTGGCAGTCCTTATTTAAAACAGGCCTTTCAAGAGTTAAGATGCGAGTGCATAGATCTTAATGGTTCCTCAATGTCCAATCTGGAAACATATGACCGAGGCTGCCTGTCTATAAGAGAAAGGCAGTCATGTGATACATATTTTAGTCTTGCAAAACCTTTTTCTTCTTTTATTCATCTCCAATACCAATTAGACATACACTGATAACGTGTTGTCTGCTATTTTGACAGCATGATAAAGGTAATATCATGTCTGTGAAATTTAGTAATTGTGAACAAGTTCCAGCCAAGCGCAGCGCAAAGATTTACGTCGTCACGTCCATCTCTGTAACGCCCAGGAGAACTTGTATCAATGCCAAACATACTGGTCAATACAACACAAAAACAAAACATATATAAAATACATATGCCAAGCCATCAGTATACCAAGCAAAGAAAGCATAGACAATTACACTAACATATATAAATGAGCAGCGATGCGTAATTACAGTACCTACAGCTCAGAGGCGAACATTCTGGCCTGCTTAATTTGTCAGGCTTATAATCAATAATTGATTTACCTGCCCTATACACCCCCAACTGACAGTGGGTCATCCCAATGATGACCAGCTGGCAGCTGAAATCACCGTGTCAAGTCTGACACACAGGATCAGCAACAATAATCAAAAATGAAGAACACACGAACCTGTCTTTTTTTTATAAAAATGAGCTATGCATCTTTGTACACAATGTACCCTCATGTCCTAGTCGAAGATGCATCTCCCATCTTTCCTCACAGACCCGTAACCACTGGATCATTTATCCAATGCAACTGGTGGCAGCTTGTGGCCACAATTCAAAAATGTCTGAATTTGAAAATCGTTTTTATATAGGCACATAGCCCTTAAAATTCCAAGCAAGAGCAACATTTTACTTTCTGGCCAGAAGCAATATAACAATTGCTAAAAAATAAAACAAATCTTCTCCATAGACATTTCCTCGGGGCACTGGTTTTGCACAGAATAGAACAAGGGAATCTTTCTCGACTTACATTTCTCAGCTGCCCTGTCTTATCAGAGAAGCTAAAAATAGCCCCTCAGCGCGGCCTGAGCCTGGGCTGCCAGCCATCTTTTTTTGTTTTTCCTACTCCTGGCCCCCAAGGCTCTCCGGCTGCAGGCATTACACAGATGCGATGTCAGAAAAACTTTCTAAGCAGTGCCTCTGTTCTGCTCCTCTCACCGGCCCCCACCTACACTGGCTACAAAGTCAGAATCTGTCTCCGATTTCTGTATCACATTCTGCTCTACACAGCCCCCACCTTCTCCTCACTCTGAAGCTGTCAAAGACAAAAAGACTACTCAATTCCATAAAAACTGCAATAATTCGCCCAATTGAAAAATTATTTTTACATACAATTTGCTCTCAGGGGGTCATAATCTTACCGACTTGACCCAGCACATTGGCTCACTGGACCACCAAGAACACAAACCTGTATTCTTGAACAATTTGCAAATTCGAAATACCCACAATTCCTTTTCTCAAGCTAAACCCTTAATGGATCACTAATTATTTTTCGTTAACACTTTGTACATTAGGGGTGTCATCAAATCACAGGTGTTGCTATTACCCTAGCTACACCCCTCTCAAGTCCCTTTTAACAACGTAATCAAATGTTGGACCATGAAAACACCAGCTATGCGCTGTTCGTTTGGTGGGAGGCTCAAGAACCTTTGGGCTACTATATCATTATTATATGTATCGGGGTACTTGCGGTGGCACTCTAACTGGTCCTTCTACTGGGGCCACTCTTGCTAGGTCCTCTGAAAGGACGGGATAAATACCAGCAACGTCAGTATTTCTTTCACTGTCAGCCTGCGCTCATTTTACCTGCTCCACTTCCTCCTGTAACATCTTTTCCTTGGCATTTCCAGACTCCAGTCTACTTCTCTCTGCTTCGTGAAACACTTACTCTGTCCTCCTATGTGACTCCTTGCGCCAAAACTCAATGGCATCCTTCCGAGCTGGTCTACATTTTCTCTTTCATAAGAGTGTTTCGTTGTCTGTCTACTTGTTCTGCTTTTACTCGGATACCTTCCTCAACTAATACGTTTTCTCGGGCTTTGCCTGAATCCTCCCTACTGTTATCCTCTTTTCTGAACGCTTTCTCTATGCGTCTATGCTATTCTTTACGCCATAATTCAATGGCATTTTTCTGTGACTGTCTGGCTTTCTTTTTCCATAATGCTTCTTCTACTCTCATGATGCAATCTGCATCCCATGTCCCAGCAGCGGGCAATCTCTCATTCTCTGCTAAATCCTTGGTGTAGTCCACCCATAGATCAAGATATAATACGGCATCTAGGCCATGTTTATGGTACATAAAGTACCCTGGAGTGTCCCTAGGTGGAATGGGAACAGCTTCTTCGAGTACCCCTTTTCTGGTTTTGATCTGTCTTAATTTTGAAAAGAGCGGCATTTTTAGACCTTATTACTTGAACACACTTAATACAATAAACACAATAATGAACAATCATTCACACCACAATATGTAGAACGTATTAAAACATTTAACATTTAACAGTTAACGAACGATGATAACTAATAGAAAACTAGTTACTGACATAATACTAACACTAGATAATACTGAATTATATGCAAGACATACTAGATATACTGCTAAACAGTACAGATACACTGCTGAAACAGTGCAGACCGGATTTGTGTACCCAAACCCGTCTTGACCGGCACAACCTAATGTGCACGTCTAACTGCCTCCCCAGCAACGGTACTCACCGGGTAGCACGGAACGGAAGGCCTCGGAACTGAACTGGACTAGACCATACTGGACTGGACTGGACTCGTGACTTAGATACTTCGGAACTTCGGAATCTGGTGGGCCTCTGTATACCTCGGACACAGCTCTCTCGCAGGTGGGCTCTGGGTAGGACAATCTGCGTTCCTCACCGCCTCGTCTGGATGCCTGGTCGCAGTCCGTCCCCTTCGTTGGCCTGAGGGAGTTGGCGGGAAGACCCGCGACGTGCGCGCTTGAAGTCCGTCATGGCTATGGAAGGGGGCAAAACTGGACCTTCATCTCCGGCGTGTGGGGAAAGAGATTAAACTGTTCGGGCGCCATTATGTGGTAAATAAAATATTACGCTCTCAGAATTTTTAGTATATAAATAAGATCATGCATAAAGCAAGAGGCTGAGTCTGTGGTATCAGGTTCATAAAGGGCTTTATTCCAATAACTCGAGTCAAAGGGAGAATATTACCATCACCACAAAGGATCTGGAAAGGGACTCAAAAGTATTCTCAATATTCTCAAAACATTATTCACAGAGTACAGTATATATACATCTCTCAATTGTACGTAAGCAAAAGAGCAAGAGAGAATGAGATAAGAGCATGTGGGCGTGTAAGTAGGCGTGAAGGTGGGCGTCCATGTGGGCGTCCACTTGATGATAATGGGTAATTTGTCATGTGTGGGTGGATACCTGGAGGGGGTTGCGTGATCTGCTGGAATTGTACTGGAACTTTGCCTTACTTGTGCTCAACTCGAGCATGACGTGTAACTGACGTGGGGAGGGTTGCTATGCAACCGGACAAGTCTGGAAGTGAGGCCTTCAGTGAGTGAGGCCTTCAGTGTCAGGACGACCAGCACATCTTGTATTATCTGATATCCGATGTCTGGAGCAGGGACTGATTTGTGACATAGGTTGCTCATCACCAAGAGCCGATGTGGCATCTATTTCTTCATTTACTTCATTTACTGCAGAGGCCTTACATGGGGGCTATGGGCTTTTTACTGACGTGAGCTTTGCAATCTCACAAAGAGAGACAGTAAGGCTGGGCTCCCTCCTTGCAGATGGGTCGCGTTCATTCCTCCTTCACCAGGCAAGAATGCGGCTCTGTAGGAGTAAGCAGATAACCGTGCTCAATACTGTCTCGGCACCTCGGTCGGGGCCCCTTTGGCTGAGGCCCAAGTGTGCAAGGCCAAGGATACGTAGCTGCAGCTTTCAGAGCGTTCTGAGGCATGAAACCTCTTTTCGGCTCTGGCTGAGCCATAAACATGGGCTTCATGAAAATGCAGGAAAACATGATGAAAAACGTGTAGGCCTCAATACAGATTTGTCGTTTCTCTCATGGGAGACTGGATGATGGCAGGCCACGTTATAGCATAAGCATCATGATAGAAAGGCCATGGAGGGGAAATACATAGGTTACATGTATGTGCACATAAGCGTTGGGGGGGGCACATGGGGACACATAGACCTCATAGATTTTTATTTTCCTCATTACGTGTAGAACTAGAAGAGCTTGTTACAGGAACAGTTCCAACAGAGATTCTGAAGAGTCATCATGATGGTGAACTAATGTTTATGTGCAAGAGTGTTACCTGGAGAGCAAGAAATACACATGACAGGCTAAGAGCAATAGCGAATGAGCAGGGAGTTGACATTGATAAAATGAAAGCTTTACAAAGAACTTACAGGATGGATTTTACAGAGAAGGATATTGAAAATTTGAATGCTACTGGTAGAACAGGACAGATTAAGGAAATGGTAGCATTATTGCGAAGATGGGGTGATGTAGAAAAGTGGAAGGATAGGTGGTACAAGAAAAGAGATGAGGCTGAAGATAGAACAACTTATTCAGCATTTCCAGTGAGAGAAAAGGAGAAACCAGTGGATAATTATCCTATGAGAGAAATACCTGGAGGAGGATATGTACATGTTCCATGGACCAGACAGGATATTTTATCATTCACGAATGATTTCCCTCGATTGAGAGAAAAGCCCGTCGAGTGGTATAGGCAGGTAGATAGGTTTGTGAAATTGTCAAAAGTGCTGTGGGTTGACCTGAATAGTCTGTTTGATATAATTGTTCCAGCAGACTTGTGGACTGAGTGTAAAATAGTTGTGAGTTGGCCTACTGAGGAATATCCAAGAGACCCAAGAACAGGGGCACCAGATCCAGAGGTAATGAGAAAGTATGATCAGGTGATGGTATACCTGAAGAGTAAAGTACCTGCAAAAGAGACAGACTGGGTAAAGATAGATCGAACACAACAGGAAGCCAAAGAATCAGTTCATGCTTTTTACGAAAGGCTGATACTGGCATTTAAACAATTCAGTGGAGATGAACACCTGGGTGACAAAGATTTGAGTCATTTTGTATACAGATTTGTATATGGCCTTAGACCTGAAATTGGTGAGAGAATTCGTGAGCACACAGTGGATTGGCAGAGTAAGAAAGTAGATGAGATCCTGAGGCATGCAAAATACTTCAGTGATGAAATTGAAGCAAAACAAAGAAAGCTGAAAGAGAAAGCAATGTGGGCACAAGTGAAAGTTGCGGAGAGACAGGAAGCACAGTTAGTGGAACAGGCAAATAATCCAGGAAACAATGCAGGGAATAGACCTAGATATGCAGGGAAAGGAAAAGGAAGTCTTGAGGAAGCGAAGAAAAAGTTTCCTTGTCACAACTGTGGCCAATTGGGGCATTGGAGATCGGAGTGTCCTAATCCACCATTAGTAAGTAATGAGAATAAATCCTTAAATCAACAGGTGCAGAACGAAGGAAATAATCAACAGCAGCAACAACAGAAAGTTGTGAGACAGCAGAGTCAAGAGCCAAAACCGCCCTTGCCGCAGAATAGAGGGTTACAAAAGTATAATCAGGATTCAGGATTCTACAATGATGAGCAGGTAAACAAACCAAGACGTTCTAACAAAGTACAACAGTACTTGTTAAAGAGTGAAGGGAGTGAGTCTGAGGGTGATTATTGACGGTGCCGAGGAGAGGAAGAAGAGTGCATACTTGGTGCAACTCTAGAAATAGACCAGGCAGGACCATTTGTGGATGGGAAAATAAATGAGGAGAGTGTTACTTTTTTGGTAGACACAGGTGCGACAAGATCAACTGTCAGGTCAACAGATGTTAGAAATCTTCCTCTCTCGGATGAAGCAATCCAAGTAGTTGGTGTAGCCAATACGCAAATAAAAACACGTCTTACTGAACCTGTAAGAGTACAGATAGGGAAATTTTCAGACATGCACAGATTTATTGTCTGTGACACGAGTCCAGTGAACCTATTGGGTAGGGACTTGTTGTGCAAAATGAACTGCACAATTTTTTGTACACCGGATGGAATAGCCTTTGAGACACCAGATGAAGATGTTTTGTACCGAGTGACTCTAGAGAATAGAGAAAGTGAGTCAATTGGTGCATTTGCTGTGTTTAATCCGGAGGATTTGCCTCGAGAGCTGAGGGACACAGTGAAAAGGACAGTTTGGGATTTTACTGGAGAGGATGTGGGATTGATGAATAATGTAGATCCAGTGAAAATTGCAGTAAAAGAAGGAATCACATATCCTAACATTCCTCAATACAAAATGACACCAGAAATAATTGAAGGGATAACTCCTATAATTGAGAAAATGATTCAGCAAGGAGTCCTGAGAGAACTACTGAGTAGTCCGTGTAATTCACCGATAATGGGACTAAAAAAGCCCAATGGGAAATTTAGGATCGTACAGGATTTGAGAAAAGTTAATCAAATTGTGGTGGCATGTTGTCCTATTGTGCCAAATCCATCAGTGATCCTGTATCAAATTCCACATGATGCTGAGTGGTATACAGTGATTGATTTGTGTCATGCGTTCTTTTCAATTCCATTGCATCATGATAGCCAGCCGATTTTTGCATTTAGGTTTGGCCAGCGTATCTTAGCATGGTGTCGAATCCCACAGGGGTATACAGAGAGTCCTTCGATATTCAATCAGTTATTGAAGAAATCGTTGGAAAGTTTGATCATGCCCGAGAGTTCAGTGCTAGTGCAGTATATTGATGACCTACTGGTGGCATCAAAGACACGTGAAGCTTGTGAAGTAGATACCATAGCTTTACTGAATCATCTGGCAGATGGAGGGTTAAAGGTATCTCCAGCCAAATTGCAATTTTGCAAGAAAGAGGTGCATTATCTTGGACACAATATTGAAAAGGGTCTGAGGAAAGTGACTAATGACAGGATCAGAATAATCAGAGAAATGAAAGCTCCAAAAATCCAGAGAGAAGTGAGAATGTTCCTGGGTATGGTGGGTTATTGTCGTCAGTGGATAATTAATTTTTCTTTGATAGTAAAGCCACTGATTAAACTGACAAAAAGTGAAATGACAGATCCATTGGATCTAGATGCAGAACAAATGGCAGCATTTGAAGAGCTCAAGAGTAAAATGTGTGAGGCTCCAGCTTTGGGTATGCCTGACTATGAAAAAGAATTTGAGCTGTACTGCAGTGAGAGAAATGGATGTGCACTTTCAGTGTTAATTCAGAAACATGGATTACTGAGAAGGCCTATTGCATACTTCTCATCGACACTTGACCCTGTAGCTGTGGGTTTACCAGGTTGTCTGAAATCTGTGGCTGCAACATGCAGAAGCCTGGAACAGAGTGAGGGAATCATAATGGGATATCCTGTAAGGGTATTCGTACCTCACAATGTGGCAATTCTTTTGACAAGAAGCAGAACTCAGTACATGTCACATAGTCGGTTGACTAAATATGAAAAAGTGATTCTGGGAGCATCAAATGTGACTCTCGAGAGATGTGTAAATGTGAATCCAGCGACACTTTTGCCAGATATTGAAAATGTGGGTGTGAAAATGGAAGATGATCATGATTGTTTGGATGTGCTTGAGTACTGTACAAAACCAAGACCAGACATAAGGGATCTACCTTTGAATGAGAGTGACCATGTGTTGTTTGTGGATGGATCATGCCTGAGAAATGATGATGGTGTGCTATGTGCAGCATATGCGGTATGCAAAGTTTCAGAGGTCATGGAAGCATCACCATTGAAAGGAGTGAAATCTGCGCAAGTTGCTGAATTGGTGGCATTGACAAAAGCTTGCGAAATTGGGAAAGATTTGAGGACAACTGTAATGACTGATAGTCAGTATGGATTTGGAGTGGTGCATGACTTTGGCCAACTTTGGCTACAAAGAGGTTTCTTGACATCGAGTGGAACTCCGATAAAGAATGCTGAAATGATTGGTAAATTGCTTGAGGCGATACAGCTGCCTAAGGAGTTAGCAGTTGTAAAATGTGCTGCCCATGGACTAGGGGAGGATTTTATAACGGTCGGAAACCGTTATGCAAACGATGTTGCGCAATACTGTGCCAAAACAAATCAGTCCATCAACAGGGACAGAGAAGGGGAAATGTCTTTACTCTCTGTGATGTTTACTAATGTCTTAGAAACCTGGGATGAAGTGAAACAGTTGCAAGATGAGGCAGGAGAGGAAGAGAAAAAAGATTGGATTAAGGCAGGATGTGCTCCAAGAGAAACAGACCATGTTTGGGTCTACAGAGATGGCAGACCAGTAATGCCCAACTCCATCTTGTCGTCAATGGCAAGGATGTATCATGGCCAGGGACATTTGGGGAGGGACGCGATGGTTAGGTCATTCAAGCAAACCTGGTACAATGCAAAGTTCAGGACAATTGCAGAAAGCATCTGTCAGAGGTGTTTAGTTTGTCAGCAATTTAACACTGGGAAAAAGACAGTGGTGAGTCTGGGGACAATAGGCAGAGAAGGAGGTCCTTTTACAAGAATGCAGATTGATTTCATTGAGATGCCCCAAGTAAACAGACTGAGGTATGTTCTAGTGGTAGTCTGTTTGTTTTCAAGGTGGGTGGAAGCTTACCCGACTAGAAGAAATGATGGATTAACAGTGGCAAAGTTACTGTTAAGGGAGTTGATTCCTAGGTACGGGTTTCCAGTAACAGTTGAGTCTGATAGAGGTGGACACTTTCAAAATGAGCTTATGGGTTTGATTTGTGAAGCATTGAAAATACAGCAGAAGCTACATTGTGCATACCGACTAGAGGCTTCTGGTGTGGTTGAGCAGATTAATGGCACAATCAAGAATAGGATTGGAAAAATGTGCTTAGCCACTGGTATGAAATGGCCAGATGTTTTACCTCTAGTTCTGATGACTATGAGATCTACTCCAGATAGAACTACTGGTTTGAGTCCGCACGAAATAATAATGGGACGTGCAATGCGCCATGCATTCGTGCCTGTCAATAAGTTGGTGACAATAACTGATGACATGATTTTGGATTACTGTAAAGGCCTGGCTGACGCAGTTCATTCTGTGTTTCACCAGGTTGGAGAAGAAGCTACCACACTTGAGAAGAAGCAAGCCCATGATCTGAGTCCAGGAGACTGGGTGAGGATAAAAGTTCACAGAAGAAGAAATTGCTTGATTCCAAGGTGGGGAAGGCCGAGACAAGTTATTCTGACTACGACGACTGCAGTAAAGTGTGCTGGAGTGAAACACTGGGTACATGCAAGTCATACTCTGAGAGTTCCAAACCCAAAAGAAGGGACTGGTAAAGAGTATTTTGAAGAGTCAGATTCCAGTGATGATGAAGATACAGAATCAGTGGGGAAAGAAGTAGGAAAAGCTTCGAATGAACCACTGCGAGTATCAGAGAAGAGATCAAATTCTGTAAGAGAGCCTGAAGTTTCAAACAGCAGTGAAGGAAAAAGAAAAGAAAAGAGAAATCACACAGAGACTACTCCTGAATCAGAAGAGGAGGAGATTGAAGAACCACTTGAGATTATACTTGAAGAAGTAGGGTCAGAAGAAGATAGAGAGGGACAGATTGCGGAAGACCCCCGAGGAGATGTAGGGAACATTCTTGATGAGCCAGGTGAAGGGACAAGTAGACAGCAAGAAGATTGCGTGTCGGAGACTCGAGGAGGGACAGAAGTAGGGAAGTCTCAAACAGTGGTGAAAAAATCTGTGGAAAAGAAGAAAGCTGCTGGAAAACGGAAATAAGAGGCACTTGAAACAGATGATGAGGATGAACAAACAGAGGGTCGAGTTCTGAGAAAGAGAACTTGGATTGGAGAAAGAAGTAATAAAGAAATAACGCCGAAAAAGGTGTTAAGAGGAGATCGTTGGCCTAACAACAGAGTTAAGAGGCTGAGATACAAAATAATAAGAGCAAGTACATCGAAAGCTGAACAAGTGAATGAAGTTTCGAGTCAAAGTTCAAAAGCTGAAGGAGAAGAATCAAAGGAGTCAAACGAACCAGTGGAAATAAAAAGAGTAAGAAGACCCAACCAAAAGTACAGATCACCGGAATGGTCTTATGTGGTACTGTCTGAAGGAGGAAAAGAAGAAACAGTGACTCGAGATAATCCGGAAGAGATCTTGAGAGAAGTGGTTGAGGAAGATACTGGTGAAATTCTGAAAGTACTCTTGACTGACATTGAAGAAGAGTCGAGTACTGAGGATTTTGATGTTGGAGATCTAATACAATTTGATGTTGAAGAAATTGAAGTGAAGAATGACAAGTATCCAAACTGAATAAAGGAAGGATTCACTTGGATTAAGTGAACGGAAAGATCATTTGGATAACCTGAAAGCTGAAGAATTGCTGAAGAATTGAAAAGTTCCAACAGTAGTGGAGTAGTAGAGGCTAAACTAAGTAGTAAAATGGCTAACGTAGAAGATAATAGAAATAGATGTGCCTTCTTTAAAAGGTGGTGTAGGATGTGCTGCTGCTGTACTGGATTATTAATGCTTCTATGGGGTGTTTTAGTTTTATTAGTGACTTTTAAAGTAGAGTTTGAGATGCATACAGAGAATGTGACAAATGAAGAAAAGAATTCGCAAAAAGTAGTTCCAATTAGAATTAGTAATACTTACATACACAAAGATAGGTCAATTAATAACTTTTCTAGTAATGTTTTTTCAAAACTGTTATATGAATATGTGAAAACAATGGAAGTAAGGGATTGCTACGTCTGTATGCAATTACCTGCATCCGTTTCAGAGGGTGTTACTTATCATCATTTACCAGCTACATATGGTATTTCCTGTAGTATTTTAAGTAGTGTTTTTTATTTGTTAGGGAAAGTAGATTATAAGATGTCTAACAGAGATAGTATTTTTGGGCATTTGCCAATGAACAAAGAGCTGAATCCAGCTAAAGAAGCTAACACTTTTGGTGAGATTTTTATTGAAGAAAAAGGATTAACATTAGATTACATTTTTAAGAATAATTTAACTTGCAGTTTGAAAGGAGAGGAGAAAGCTTTCCTGGATATGGTAGAAGAAAGGAGATTGAACATGCAGGAAAAAGCAGGAAAATATAAAGTGAGTGAGACAATTTGGGACATTGAGATGGGAAAAGAGTTGAAGAATGGGGCTAGTCCAACTTTAGCTCTAGATGCACCACAGAAGGGTAAACTTTGTATTACGAGAAGGAAATCCCAATATGATACATATTTTGTCGGGACTAGTGAGTGCCATGATACATACTTCATTGCAACAGGTTGGGGTTTCAGAGGTGGAGAAGATACAATTTTTCCAGGGGTATATTATGTTTGTGGGAATAAGGCTTATTACAAGTTGCCTGACCATTGGTATGGCACGTGTTATGTGGGCCTGGTTTTTCCAAAGATTTTTCATATAGATAAAATAACAGATGTAGAACATATTAATTTACTAATGCGTTTTAAGAGAGAAACTTGGTCTGAAATAGTGGGTGATATTTTTGGGGTTTTGATTCCAGCAGTGGGAATTTCTTTGAATGCTTATGGAATTCGGAAACTGTCCACAGTGGTTGATCGCTTATCGACAAATACCGCTGGAGGGTTTCTTTTGGTGAATACGGAATTAAGTGCCGTACGTGCCATGTCTATGCAAAATCGACTTGCCCTTGATATTCTATTGGCCAAGGAGGGTGGAGTCTGTGGAATGCTGAAAGTTCAACATTGTTGCACTTACATTCCAGACGAAAGCAAAGACCTGAAGGTCTATATCAAAAATATTACTGATTTGCATGAAGAATTAGTACCACTTGAAGCTGAGAATTTATGGACTAAAATAGCTAATAAAATGGTAGCTGTTAAGGATTTTATTGCAAAAATAGGTAGTACTATTATAGGTAGAATATTGTTTCCCTTAACTTGTATAATTGTTGCTTTATTGATAATAAGATTGGTGTGTGTGTGTTGTAAAAACAGGGGAGGGAGGAAGAAATTGAATAAAGAAAAGAAAAACAAGAAGTTGAAAAGAGAACCTCAAGAAATTGAATTAGAAGAATTGAGGGAGAGTGCTTACTTAGAGACAAAAAGGGATGATGAAAGAGTGACTGGTGTGTAATGTTGTGTAAGGGGAAAAGACATTTCCGATTTCTCCTAAAATGGGACTAAATTTTCACGAATTTTTTTTTTTTGGGGTTTATTTGGTGATAAAATCACCAAAGGGGGGATTGCTGGAGCAGAGTTTTCAGTTTGAAAATTCTGTGGCTTTTGAAGCTCTGGCATGTCTATTCGTTGTACTAATTTATTAATAATTAATAATTAATTATTTGTCTTGTGCAAGTGTGTTTATATTAATCAATCCGTTTGTCCTAACAAGAGAGAGTTACACGTGGGTGTGCATAAATGTGCTGTTTAAAAAATAACGTGCGTGTTTTCATGTTTAAACGTTGCTATGTGCTGTTTATTTTTGAGCACAAAATGCTTTTCGAATTAATGCTTTTCTATGTTGCAAGTGCTAGATAAATGCATACACATAAGGGTATTAGTGGGGTTAATACTGTTTAATCACTATGCTGTGGTAATGTTGTTTTTGTTTCTTTTAATTAAGATGGTCTATTGAGGCCTATGATGGCCTAGGGAAAGATGGCCGATTTGTGAGCCTGGCTGTGATTTATAATATGAAAACTGTGACGAGGGAGACCCCTGCTGGAAATGGTCTTGAAGCTAACTGACCATGGTCCTTGCTTGCTTGTTTGAAAACTTTCCATGAGGACAGCAGCAGTTTTGGGAGATCTCCAAGTGAAGTGAAAATGTCCTTGGCAGCCTTGGGAAACAAAGGAGCCTTAGAGAAAAGCTCTGAACTGTGGCTCGATTGCCGAGGAGAAGTAGAACTAATATGATACATGTTTTATTTCTTGGTTCCTGTTCCGTAGTCTTCATTATGTGAACTTTTCCTGAGCGGAGATTCTCAAATGTAGCGATGTTACATCCTTTCCTTCTCGCTCTGCTCAGCAGGTCCGGCGGACATTACAGTTTTTTCTATGTTTCCAATGTATCTTTCCATTGTTTAGAAACTATAAGAAATGTTAGCCTAGAGAGGGTTTTTTGCCATTTGCCATTTTGCCTTTTCCGCGTACCGAATCTACGTTGCTGAGGATTGATGCTGAAGGGACTTCGTCTTGAGAGACATTTACCGAGAGACTTGTCCTGACCCGTTCTGACATTTAGCTAGAATAGGTAACTATGAGAAATGATTTACTCTGATTGATTTTACTTTGACTAATTTTAGATAAAGCAATATAATTTTAAACATGGTGTTGGATATTCTTTCTTGTCAATTATTGGGTTTACATTTTTGATTATTACTGTATATGTTGTATAGATTATGTTTAAGGACAGTCACAAAAACCAGGTCTTATCGACCTCGGTATAGATGCAGGGTGATTAGGAGTTTTTCCTTCCACAGGTTTATTGCTGGTAGAGTATTTGAGCGTATGTTAGTGAAATGGGCCCTAGCGTATGATGTATGCATGTGCGTGTAACTGTGAAATTACTCTATCCGTGGTAGTGGGAATATTATACACACCCTGATCTCTATCACCCTCCCTGGTCTGTTGTGCTGCAACTGCTCCTCCTGCCTGCCCCGTGCGGTCTGTTGTGAGGCCCCTTCCCCTGAACTTTCTTGTCTGTGCACAGGTCCTGACCCTCCCTTCTATCCTCCATCGTCCTTTGTGCATGCCCCTGCACCCTCCTTCTTGCCCATCATAGCCATTGTGCTGCCACTAACCCTCCCACTTGCCATGCATGGTCTTCTGTGCTGCCATGGCCCCTCCCACCTTCCCTGTGTGGTCAGTTAGCTGCCCCTGACCCCCTCCCACCTTCCCGCCATGGTCTGTGTGTATGCCATCACAGTCTCACTGTTGCTCTTCATGGTGTGTCTTGCTTCTAGTGCCCATCCTGCCTGACCTCCATGGCTATCTTGCTGCTCCTGCCCTGCCCCCTTGCCCCCAGCCCTCTGTTTACATGTGCAGACCCCTACTCCCTCCCTCCTGGCTTGTCTGTTCCATTGTAATGCCCCTGATCTGTCCCTCCTGCCCTTTATGGTCTGTTATGCTGCAGCTTTCTCTCCTGTCTGTCCATTATGGTCAGCTAGCTACCATTGCCTCTTGCCCCTCTGTTCTCTGTTGTCCATGTGCATGGTCCTGTCCCCTCCCTCTTGCTTTCTATGGATTGTTGTGCTGCACTCCCGTCCCGCATGCCCTGTGTGGTGTATTGTGCTGCTGCAAACCCTGATGCCTGCCCTGCAGGGTCAGTTTGGTGCACCTCTCCATGTCCCTCCTGTCCTCTGTTATCCAAGTCCATGTCCCTACCCCATTTCCTTCCATGATCCAATGTACCATACTTGCGAACATTTTGAACTTGGTAAGAGGGAGATTTTGAAAAAAAACTGGGGTATTGATTTTCCCCTTTGAGTTACATTGAAAAAGAGGAGATTGTAGACAGATCAAATAAAGCCCATTTGAGCTTAAAAACATTGGACGTTTCCTGGCTGAATCGGGTCTGTTAGCATGTATGGTTGTACTACCATTGCCTCTTCCTTCTGCCCACAATGGTCTATTACATTGCCACAGCCTCTCTTGCAAGTCCAGTATTGTTGGTTTGTTGCCCCTGCCCCCCTTTCCACTGCCCTCCATAGTCTGTTGTGCTGCCACGGCCCTTCCTGCCTGCTCAGTGTGGTTAAATTGTTGCCTTTGCACCCTCCTACCTGCCTTCAATTTTCAGAGTCCGTGCCCCTGGCCTCTGCCTCACAACAGTATCCTAATGAACAACTAGATTGCTAACATTCTATAATTATTACAAAAGTGTGGAACGCCTGACGTCATCTTGATGTAATCAAAACTGTAATACCTAGAGCATTTCCTTTAGAAATTACATATATGAGAGGGTCTTATTGGCACCAAAATTATGGTTAGTGCTCTAAAAGACTAAAATAAGGACATATTTTCTGAGTTTTCAAATAGCGACAAAGCACTTTTAAATTATTTGTTATCTTTATGTTTTTTTATCCAGTTGACCACTTGATTAAATGTTGCACTTAGGGGAGAGGATGTGGTGTTACTTCCAGAACTGCAGACTTTGCAACTGGGGACCAGGTTGGAGTTTCTGCTTCAGCTCGACATTCTGTGATTCTGGTCAAATCACTTAGTCTCCCCATGTCTACAACCAAAATGAATTTGTTCTTGTGTGATGTAACCAATGTTCATGTAAAGCACTCCAATACCTGACAAGTCTGCACTATATAACACTGCAAAAACACAAAATAATAAGTGTTTTGCACACTTCTGTCATTGGGCTATATTTGGGCTACATCTGGGTGATTTTGGGCTACATTTGGGCTCTTTTGTCTCCGGTGGCCATTTTGGGAGATTTATTTGTTATGAAGTTTCCTAATTTCCTCATGTACTGCAGTCTCCTCAGTAGGAAATGCTTTCAGTTTTTTACTTTGATTCCATCATGAAGGTATTCAGATATGTCACACATTTGCCATAAATTCTGAATGTTAGCACTCTAGTTGCTCATTAGATCACTGTAGTAAAACTACTGTTCACCATGGAAGTCTGCTCCTGGTATTAAAAGTGCATGTTTCAGTCTGCATGTCAGAATTATTTAATGAAATAGAAGAGGATTTGAGAAGTCACCTAAAATGTGCCCTCGTTTTCTTTCTTCAGCATTAATCATAATTTCTATGGCAAAATGAACCCCCTCATTGTGTTCCTTTTTAAATTAAATGTTTTAAGTGTTACCAGTTTATTCCAATCAACATGGCTTCAGGTGTGCCATACTTTTGTCATAATGAAGACAGTAAGCGCTCTAGTTGTTTTTAAGAACACTCTGGGACATTCTGTCATTGGGCTATACTTGGGCTACATCTGGGGGATATTTGGGCTAGATTTGGGCTCTTTTGTCTCTGGTGGCCATCTTGGGAGACTTATTTGTTATGAAGTTTCCTAATTTCCTCATTTACTGCAGTCTCCTCAGTAGGAAATACTTTCAGTTTTTTTACTTTGATTCCATCAAGAAGGCATTCAGATGTGTCACACATTTGCCTTAAATTCAGAATGTTAACACTCTTTTTGCTCATTACATCACTGTAGTAAAGCTACTGCTCACCAGGGAAAACTGCTGCTGGTATTGAAAGTGCATGTTTCAGTCTGCATGTCAGAATTGTTTAATGAAATAGAAGAGGATTTGAGAAGTCACTCAAAATGTGCCCTAATTTTTCTTTCTGCAGCACTAATCATACTTTTTATGGAAAAATGAACCCCCTCATTTTGTTCCTTTTTGAATTAAATGTTTTAAGAGTTACCACTTTAATCCAAGCAAGATGGCTTCAGGTGTGCCATACGTTTATCATAAGTAGGACTGTTAGCGCTCTAGTTGTTCTTTGGAACACTCTGGGAAGCTGCAGTAGAACACAAAGGAATCAACTGACAGTCTGTGCCCTTGTTGGATGTACATGTTTTACTGAGAATGTCAGACTTCATTCTTACATGACTGAGAAAGATAATGTGAATTTACAGAAAATATGCTCTCAGTTTAGCTTATAGATCACCTTCCAAACCTCTGTGGGAAAAGCATGAGAAAATATTTTTCTCTCAATCATGATATCCCAGCAGAAGGCTTTTTCACATGGTGAAATCACCTTAGAACATACCACAATTCCTAAAATGAGTATGGTACCATCAACAAATGATTTATAATGTAACTAAAGTCTTAAAACCTTCTATTAACTGCAATGATTTTTAATGAGGTGCTATCATGTATATTGGTCCCAAGATGGCTGCCAACACTTCTTGGATGAAGTGCTGACAGCCAATCAGATCTCAGGATGAGATGTGTGGTTAGGCTCCGCCCACATATATATATGATTTTACTTTTGATTTTCTCAGGAACTACTGAACAGATTGACACCAGACCTGCAAAAGGCACTTCCCTGACCTGAGGACTACCTCTCTGCCAAATTTCAAGTAATTCTGTTCAGCCGTTCGGGCTGTACCTTGGACTAAAGGTCCCTATGGAAAAATGCATGGGGAAAACGTGTTTTGGGACCCCCCTTTTTTCTCGGCCCCCGCTTGACGAATCACCACGAGACTTTCAGGGTAGGAGCGCCCCACCTATTTTGAAAATTTTGCGAGGATTCGTCAACCAGCGCCAAAGTTATTCCAAATAGAATGTTGCGGATTTCCTATGGAAACACGGTCCTAACTATAACTATCTACTGGCGACCGCCAGTAGATAATATATATATATATATATATACACATACTAACTTACAGGGTATTCAGCTAGACCTCTTCCTCTATTGGTCCATTGTGTCATTCACATTTTTCTTCTGCCTAATACAGCATACAACAATAGTTCAGCCCACTTAAGCCATTGACTAACTTCATTAAGAGGGATGACAATGTGTTCTTTCACAAAGAGCACATCTGTACATAAAGTAGCACGCTCAATGCCACAAACTATGATAGCAATGTGTACTTTTGAGAAGAAATGTTTTTTTTGCTTTTAGGATTGTTTTTATATTGGCGAGGGACAGATGCTCCCATGACAACTCATGACGAAATAAATCATACACTGGAGAAGCCAAAAAAACTGCCAGCTGATGTCAGACCTGTTGGTTTTTGCAATTGCTTGTTTAGGTTCGGATCATTACAATAAAATCTCCTCAACTATGGCTTTCTCATAAACTTTGAAAGGATATTTTTTGTTAAAGTAGGGTCGAATGTGATCTTAATAGAACACAAAAATATCTCTTAGTCCTAGTTTCTTGAGGGAATTTGGTAGTTTTAGTAATGGTATATACATTGGTTGCGGGCTGTGGTAAACACATTGCATAGCCTTCTTCAGTGCCAGCCAGGTATTTTCTGCAGTATCCCAGCCTGCAAACCCACAGAGCACGTCCTGCGGGAGCACACGGGATGACTAGAGTCTATGTGCGGAGTAATTATTCACACCTCACCACCGTACTTGAAGGGCCTAAACCTCGGTCGGATCATAAATGAACTGTGTGCACCTATGGTCTGAGTGCAATACAGTAACCCTGGGCACTACAGGCCTCGAGGTTGATAAGAGGGAACTCAGGGCCTCTCAAGCTCATGATCAAGATTATCTCAAGGGGTAAAAATCTGTACATTTTGTGTTCAACTCGTGGAAAAATGAGCAACATTTCCCTTATATTGATAGATAACCGTAGAAGCAGATAAGAAGAGAATTGCTAAGATTAAGAATTGGCGTTAACCCTTGCTATGTAAACAATGAGGTAAAAAAAGCAATGATTGACAGCAAAGGGAAATGTGTTTGTAGCCTGGGAACTACGTGCAACATATTACATATTTTATTGGACTGTCAGAAGGTGATGGATATACGGACAGTGTTTTTATGCCCAATTTTGAATAAATATGGTATTAAAAATAGGGTACAAGCATTAGATCTTTTAACTGAAATGAGTAATTTAGATGTAGCTTGTGCAATGGGTAAGTTCATCCAAAAAGTTACAAAAATTCTTAAGTGTGAATAGAATTGAAATATTGGTTTTAAAAATATTAGCAGACATATAGTACGTTATACGGAATGTTGGAAAGTCTAATGAATTTTAAATGTATGAATTTTACCATAGATTTTATTTAAGATATGAGATTTTAAGATTCTGTACTGTATTTATGGAGATTTTAATGTTTAAGGACTAACTAGTCCAAATAAACTTCTGGCTTGACTGACTGACTACAGGCCATGTGCACCCACCATGCTGTACAGGTACTGTGCTCAAGGGGGTGCCAGTGGCCGTGCCCTGTGCACAGCTCCTTAGCCCACAGTCCCTTTTCACTATTTGTGTTTAAAGTTTTCAAACAGGAACGTAGGGCAGCAGGCATCAGGAACTGTTGGCATATCACCATAAGTGCAATGGGATTGTCTTAACAAGCATTGGAAATGCAATAGGCCTCTCCTTTAATTAAGTTAAAGCCATTTGCTTTGCTAAGGGTATTGTATAGCAAAGCAAATGGCTTTAACTTAATGAAAGGCGAGACCTATTGCATTTTTAATGCTTGTTTAAAGAGTGCCTCGAAACAGGTCTCTATCGGGCTGCAGTGACAGTGCACTAGTGGAGAAGTTACGGCATGACGACATGCCAGGTGAAAGTTGTAGGGGAAGGGAAATCCTTTAAAGAGCATAATTTTCTCTCTGGATTCCCCTTCTCTTTCTGAAACTCAGGAGCAGCCACATTGTCCTGGTGTCAACAGGGCTTTAAGTGGAAGCTTTTTCAATATTATATACAAGCCAAAGTTGCTGCTTATTTATCTTATACAACTAACAACTATTGACAAAGCAAATAATCCTGACTTGTAGGTATGATGTTACTTGTTGTAGCATATCTGGATGCAATGATAGAAACAGCAAAATACAAGTCGGGTGGCACACTATACTAAGCACAGATTTTTAGTTTGTGTGTTTTTAAGCCACACCCTTAATTACATTGTCCACGCCCCTTTGAGAGATCCCCCAGTTTTTTCATCCCATTGAAAGCCCTGGTGTTGGCTGTATGATCTCTGAGGCCAGATGTCCCAAAGGCATCACCGGGGGTTGCAAGGGCCAAGCCAGGGGTCGCAGCAGCGATGCCTGGGGACCCATGCATGAATCCATGTATGTGAGGCTGCTCCTTCAGACATGAACAAGTGAACACTGCTTGCATCCTCCCGGAAAGTTTAAAAGCATAGTTTTATTATGTGGAAAGTTTCTCTGCAGTATTTCGTTCAGACCCCTCAACAAATTCTTCAAACATTGCAACCTGTCCTTTTCGATTCTTCGTGTGTGTGTGTGTTTGTGCGCGCACATGCTTTGGATGGTGTAGAAGGGGGCATTGGTTATAATGAGCTCTTCAAAGAATCAGGGGTAGGTTTGCTTAAACCTCAGACCCTAATTAAAATGAGAACACAGACACTACCTCAGTGCCATTTGCAGATCAGAGTGCCCAGATGCCTCTACTAACCTAGGAAAGCACTACTTAGATGAGTGTGACATCCCTCTGTCATACTCTCCTCTAAAAATACGCCACACAATAACGGTTTGTCTTGAGAGCCAGACCATTCCTATACCTAGGTCACACATGCACTGCCACGACATCTTACCGCTCTGCGCACGGCGTCGGCCACACCAATTTCTAGCAGTTTTATTCACATAAAATGCGCCCAGTGCATTTTGGGAATCATTTGCCGGGTGATCATTACCGAAACATAGAAGACGGACAGCAAAACTAGAGCCCAATTGCATGAGTTTAGGCAAAATGTATAGCATCGAACACCCATTATTTTTAGCAGAAATTAAAATATTCTTTGGTGAGAAAATCTTTATTTCTGTCTTAAGAGTTATTATTAAGGAAAAACAGTGCAATGTTATGATTGCTAATTATTCATATATACTAGACATTTAAAGATAAGTTTTCTTGATATAATGGTTGACGGCTCAGATGCGCTCAATACGGACGTTTGGTATCGCGCTCTATTGAAAGTTGAACAATTTTTCGTTCAACCCAAGGGCTCGGTTTTATTTACAAAGATGGCGGCTGGTCGTGCTAGGCCTCGGTCCGTTTTCACTGTTAGGCTCTTTGAAATTATCCCTCACCTCTGAGATTGGCTGAAACTCAGCAACCATTCAAAGGAGTTTTCGTCAGGCAAGGCAGGCCAATCGAGGAAAAGCACTTCAACTTTTCCTGGAAAAGGGTGTAGTTGGTTGTTTACCTGAATATTTTTTTAGAAGTTTGCTCGGTTGATATCGGATACGTACCTGATATGAAGACCAAGTTAACTTTCGAGGGGTATACATACAATAAAAGGACAGTTGGAACCCATGTCTCTTTTAGAGCCGTCCCAGTTGGACTGGCTCGCGAGCCGTCCCAGTTGGACTGATTCGCATGACTGGTTTCTTATCTTATGGGGCCATGTGTTTGGCCCCATAAAGATAAGAAAACCTTTCCCGCCAGCAGTAAGTCAGGGCAGCCAGTCCAACTGGGACGGCTCTAAAAGCGACAAGTGTACGTCACAAGACGCTCCTTTCCAATGGCTGGCCACCGTTTAGCATAAACGGTGACGCCAGCCAATGGAAAGGAGGGGTGGGGCTTAAAGCCCACTAGAGAAATCTAACCAAAACATTAAATCTCGCCAGCGAGACTGCGCATGTCTGCGCAGTCTTACGCCAGGCGAGACCTAAAAAGGCCTGTCAACGCACCTTGTCGCCTAGTCTATTATTTAACGTTCTTCAATTAAGAAGGGCTTTGATTGTCTCCTTGTAGCTTGTCTTGGTGCCCCAGTTGGAGGAATGTGCCCGTTTAATTTCCATAATTTCCATAATTGAACCAGCAGACTAAATTTAGTGGGAGGGAAAGTCCTGAGCTATTTGCAGGTAATCACGACTCCAGCTTAGGTTTACATTGTGAAGTCCGCATACCTATATTCAGGACTGAGAACTTAACTAACTATGCCCATACGTTTCTTGATGCTCTTCTTTTTGGGTTTTTGTAAAAACTCCTGGACGTATTTTTGTAAAATCCAAAAAGGGCACTTCCTTTGCATATAGGCTTAGCATTCATGCCAAGTTTGGTATAGATTAGCCAGCAGTCTTTAAGTAAAACGTTTTGTTTTTGACAAAATATAATTGTGGAAGTCCAATGGAAAAAGCAACATTTAAGAATTGTGTATAAAGTTTTGCCTGTGTTGATAAATCGATACTCAATGTTACAAGACTAGACATTTGCAGAAGAAAACGGATTTTAAAGCTTTTTGAAGATATGTCAAATGTTGACAGAGTTACAAGCAATCCAAGAACTCCTCCAAAGTTATTAAAGGTCGACTATTATACAAATACAAGACTCTATAAATGGAAGTATAAAGTAACAAATGAATGAGTCGGTGTACCTGGATTAAAAGTAAATTTGGGAAGAGAAACTTTTTGCACCTGAAGCACATAGATGTTGGCAGTCCTTTGCAAGTCAAGAGGATAAGTTTGCTCGAAGACTGTAAAAATGAAAAATACAGAAATTAACATCTGCGTGGGAACATTGCGTCCGCCAACACCCTGTGCATGTGTCTAAGCACTATAGTCCATACACGTAAGCATAACCCAATCCAACACGTCGGAGGATTTCACGTATGCATTCTATCTGATTATCACAGCTTCTCCTTTCTTCAAAGCGACTTCCCAACAAGCACACTAGTGACGTAGCAAAGATGGCAGATACCATAGTGCAGTCAAGCAAAATGGGTGCCCTATCCCTTGGCTAGAGTCTAACATGCAGCTATACTTGGCGTGCACTGTTTATTTTATTTATTTATTTATTCAATTTATAAAGCACATGGATCGCCCCCAGAGGGGTATCTCTGCGCTATAGGGGAGCATAGCAGACCGTACAGACCAAAAGACCTAGATTCAGAATAGCTGTGTTTATTTATTTAATTTATAAGGGCACATGAATCACCCCCTGGGCACTCAGACCTCAGGGCCCCGGCGCCACTGCACCTGCTGCACTGTCACTAGTAGCAACTCCAAAGGTTTGGCAAACTTTAGCAAAGTAGATCTAGCTAGCATTTATTTTTTCAAAAACAGAAGCCATTTTGCGTTCCTTTGAGTTGCACTCACATTTGTTTCTAAAACAATCTTTTCTCAGTACAAACATGAGTTTTTTTCCTCCAAAAGACATAAAAGTACAAGCATAATTCACAACCGAGTCTCCTTGTAGCTCAGTTTTTAACTTCTCAAATAATGTAAACAGTTGAGCAAGCGGGAGTATTTTGTTTCTGAAATATTTTCACAGCCATTTTTTAGGTCTCGCCTGAGCCAGCGCAAACGCTGCACTGGCGAGACATTTAATAAGTGGGCTTTTAAAAGTCCTACCACTTGCTTTTGGTGGCCTCACGCTTGCGGTTACGCGCACGTGCGCAGCCGCCATCTGGCTTTTTTTCACGGCTCATTAAGCCTTACAGCACGCGAATCACTTTTATTTTAATGCTCCTCCACCCCCTTGCTCTCTACTCTCACTACCCCCTCCCTTTCCCCCCTCCCTCCCTCTCCCCTCCCTTCTCCGCCTCCCTCTTCGTCAGTTACCGGGCTACAACTTGTTTTTTATCAGTGCCTTCCATTTTAACGTGCCTCAGCCTATCACATCTTTGGGATTCGAGTCGACCAGGACGCTTATAGTTGGACGTAGTTTATTAAACACTAGACCGCATGCAATAGTGGATGTAGTTTATTAAACACTAGACTGCATGCAACGAATAGATTATAGATACATCAGTAGCAGGAGCCTAGAACGGTGTTTAATTTCACCTAATATGGCTTCCCCTGCCTCGCACTAGCCCTAAAAACACACACATTGTCTAGTTTCTGAAATGTTTAGCTAAACTGATCCTATCATTTACATCTACGATAGATGAAGCAAGAAAAGGGACATTAAAATAGAAATCAACCTAATTTGACGTCTTTGAAACGTGGATGCATGACGCGTGTGGCTATTGACTGTGCCTTCCTCGAATTACAAACTAACGTTTCTTTTTTTTTTATATTAAAGTCTTTCTGCTCTTTAAAGTGGATTGTAAACTAAAATGTAGTCTTCTATTATATAGCGCTCTGACACTGGGTGAAGTACACGCTATACACCCTAAAACATGGAGCACTTGAGATACCGTTGGGGTGAAAATTGTGTAAGCGACTGGCATGAGCCAATCGGCCTTCCTGTCCGGAGTGTCACGCTCCTAACTAAACCTATCGCAAGAGTCACGATTTTATCGTATCCTTTCTTTCCAAAATGGCATCCACTGCACCGGCATCTGGTTCCACAGCCTCCCCGACGCCAGTTCCAGCAGCAACTGCACCCAGTGTACTGAATGGACCAGTGGTGCGGGTACACCCTGTGGTGGAGGATATTTCATAGCCGTGTTAGGTTCAGGGAACGATAGGAGGCCTTTTAAGAAAAGTAATAAAGGGCCTAAGGAAACCGAAAAGCCCAGCACACATGGTTGACCTCAGCTCAAGTTTTTAGAATGCGTATGTGTTAGTTTTAACGTGCCTGTCATATGACCGCCACTTATTGCCGATCGTGTGACATTTTAAAACGTCTGTGGGAGGGGTGCTGCTGCTAATGTTCTCCTTGTCACCACTTTTCTTTGCAGTCTCTCACTGTTTGGCACCTACGTCCATCTGCATATTTAACACACATCTCCTCCTTCTCTTTTTCAATCTCTCCTTATGCATTTATTGTATTTTGTTGTCCCAATTCACCACACACCCTACCACCCTACCACCCACTTCCTATCTTTTTACTTGCACACTATTTTCCTTTCAGTTGGCACTGTCAATATTTCAGCAGCAGTGTTCTGCCTTTACACACTGTAAATGCAATTGGCCCGTGTGCCCATTGCTCTTCGTTCTCAGAGTGGCCAAGTATTGGTTGAGCATGTAGTTTGAACAGCTCTATGACCCCCCCCCCCCTTCCCCCGCCAAAGACCTGCTCTCTCATTGCCTTCAGCCTGAACTCCAGAGCTCTCAGTTCTTGCACACCCACAAAGAGCCTGAAGATATCCAGGCACCTAGAGGCGACTGATTTTATAGTATAAGCTATACAAGCATCACATTTTGATTACAGAAAAAAATACTAAAACTCCGCATCTAAAAGTGAAATGTAAACAGAGTCCTAGACTGCATCACTAATATGGATTACCGTAAGGCAGCGGTTCCCAAACTGGGGGTTACCGCAAGTTGATTTTTCGCGTGTCTTGAAATAAATAAAGATGCCTTGAAATTTTGAATTTTTTTGTCTTGTTTGCTTCTGTTCAAAGACAGAGGTCAACTATGTCTTCTGGCAAATTGCTGCTTATTTTTTAACCTGGGGTTTGTTTTGCAGCGAAAGAAAGAAAAGCAAAGTGAAATAAGTGACAGTCTTGCCCCATGGGATAAAGGCAGTGTCAAAGGATGTCATTATTATTTTTGTACTGTACAGCAAAACGTAAATACCTGTAAAAATGAACTGCACACATAGCAACAAGCATCTGCAATGCAATAGGTCTCGCATTTATGCAAGTTTGAGCTATTGACATTGCAAATGACAATGCCTTTTATTTATGTTTTAAAAACAAAAACAAAAATAAAAGGCATTGTCATTTGCAATGTCAATAGCTCAAACTCACGTAAATGCGAGACCTATTGCATTGCAAATGCTTGTCCTATATTATGGACTGACTCACATGTTTAACTCCTTCCTCACTAAGAACTGTGCATCCCTATGCACATTAGAGACAAAGATGCGCATCCGATTTACTTTGCATCACCCATGTCATTTCCAGTTTTCCACCCCACTTCACTTGCTCTCATTTACCCGAGGAACTCCGCGCAGCCGCCTCCTAACGCGCACTTCTAAAAAGTGCTTTATGAACCCAAACAAAGTTGCTTGATGTACGGCTGTCACTGCACCAGAGTGAACCTGCAGTGGTAGCGAGGGATGGGAGGGTCGCGAGGGGGTTAAATAATAATAAAAAAAAGTTTAACTTACCTTTCCCGGGTCCCGCGTCTTCACTGCTCGGTCTGCTCCTGCTTTCCTGCTTCTGCAGGAACGGGAAGCAGACAGCCTCCCTCCCCTCCCCAAAGCCAATCACAATGCTGCAATGGCAGCATTGTAATTGGTCGGGACGGCGCCCAGCCAGGTGCCAATGGGGAGGCGATTTTCTCAGCCTACATGGAGAAAAGGCAGAGTGTGCATGACTGGTTTGGTCGGCCCCAGAGGGCCTACCAATCAGTCAGCACCCTCAGCAGTGGGCAAGCCACTCCTCCCCTGCCATAGAGCAGACCCGCCCACCTGCCCGCCCCCAACTAAACCCTTCTGCTTTCTCGCAGTGTGAGAAGCGGGAACATAAAATGGTAGTGGAGGCAATGCTCCTCCCCCTTAGTGGAGGAGCCACCCCTATGCACCCCTCTGGATCATAGAGCGTGCAGCGGTGAGTGGGGGCAGGCATGAGAGCAGCAGCTACTTCGTGCCTTGAGCCTGTCACCTCGAGGTGCAGTGCCTGGGTGTGTGATGGATGTGTTGTTAGCTGACATCCATTGGAGCAGCTGTAACTGTGTGTGTGTATGCATGTGTGTGTGCACTTGTCGAATAGTTACTGGCAGCAGACAGTGGAGGAGGGGGCAGGATGGAAACAGAGACGGGGTGGGAGGAGCAGTAGACTGGCTGCAGGCTCCCCTGCCTGACCCACTGGTGCAGTGCGAATAAGAGGCTGCTTGTGTGTGCCTGGCAACTGGGAATAAGGCATCGGGCTGGCAAGGGAAAGGATAATGGAATGGGAAACATATTGCCAGATGCAGGCTGTAAGAAGGCACCTCAATGGAGCAGGGCTTGGTCGCTGCAGCCAGGCTGTCCCCCCCTGCTTCACGAGTCTGAGCGGGTGGAAGTAAAATGTGACGTCGCCTCCCTAATTAATCACAGCTGATAGAGAACGGATAGCAGGCTCAATTAGTTAATCTATTTATACCCCTTTTTTTATTAGGTACGGAGGTACGTTTACTTCGCATCTATTTTTATAATTTACCCCGGGACCTGGCCCTCCCGATCAAAAGAAAGTGCAGGATTGTTTTTTTCTGTCCGGATTCGCAGATCCACTGCGAATCCTGCTGAATTTGTTTTTAAAAAAGGCCTTTTTTGGCCCTGCGGGTCCCTGCGGGACCCCCTGAGCAGGCATAGGGGGTCAAGGTGCTTCTACCCTGACCCCTTTTCTTGTTTGTTTCTTGTTTTGTAACCTTTTTTCTTCACAAGATGGCTGCCAACACTTCCTGATTTTAAGTGTTGGCAGGCAATCAGTTTGCAAGCACGAGATCGGAAGAATTTGCAGATCTTCCGCTTCCCCAGTTGTATATCTGAGACTTTTTTTTATTTCTCAGGAACTACTGAACGGAATTACACCATTTAACAAAAAGAGTGCTTTCTGAACCAAGAGCTAAATTTTTTGCCAAATTTGATGCAATTCCGTTCAGCAGTTCAGGCTGTAGCCGTGTCTAAAGTTTCCAATGGAAATTAACATAGAGAAAGCGCGTTTTGGTGCCCTCCCTTTTTCTCAGCCCCTGGTCGACGAATCACCCTGAAACTTTAAACAATGCAGCTGACCTGACCAGCAGATTAGTTTAGAAAATTTGGCGAAGAATCGTCAAACGGCGCCAAAGTTATTGGCAGATCAAAACACGCTTTTCCTATGGAAACTAGATCCTAACTATAACTAACTACTGGCGACCGACAGTAGGTAATATATATATATGACTTCTCAATGAAAACCCCTTAAAGCCCACTAGTCTTTTGGTGGGTATTATAGATGGAGGGTCAACTGGGTGTTCAATAAATGAATACCAATACTTTGACAACGTATCTGCTTTCTCATTCTTTCTTCCTAGAAGAAAAGTGATAATGAAGCCCTAGTCATTACAAAACAAAACTGTGACCAAATGTAACTGTCTAGCAGGCAGAACTCAGACTCACCTCAAAGATTAGAGATTGTGTTGATCTCTCAAAATTGTGGTAGAATTGTGCCCTCACTCACTGCGCATACATGCATACACAGAATGTCAATGCAAGGATCTGGGGTTCACATAACAGCAGAATTTTACAGATGTGGGGTCAGTAGACTGAACTCTCTCCCCACACAGAGAAAAAGATCTAATCATATTAAAGATTCACAAAACTCTGTACACTTTCTCCACCACTCTGTGATTCACCCAGAAAATGGACAGTAGTCTTGTGCCCACTATAAGGGCAGACTTGGTGCATAATGCCAGGCCACAGAAAAGTACTGGACTTCACATGACCAGCGAACGGACTAGGCCTCTGTGCATACTCTAGATTAGTGTGATGCCATGGCCGACCAAAAAGTCAGGATACCAGTTTCACATGCAGTCGGGCACTCAGTGCATGGGGACATGCCTATTAACCATGCAGGAGGCATTCCCATCCCATTAAGTAAATCTAGTACATATGTGACACAGGCAACACATGTACACAAAGAAATAGGCACTAACACACATACAAATACACCCATACATTTATGAAGTAAACACAGCTCAGAGAGTCCACGCACTTTGACCCTGACGGAGTTATTAAAAACCCTCCTGGATGTGGGGGTCCTGAAATGTGTGTGCATTTGTGCATAAACCATGTGGACATTTTCCTACAGTGACTGTCCACAGGAGCACCAAGCTGTGCTTGTGTTCCTATTGTTCCTATGCACGCTAAGCACACATCTGTATAGGTTTTAAATGTGGGAATAACTATATTATGAACAATATGACCTTATAGTCCAAATATTAGGGGAATGTTGGGTATACAATTGCTCCTACAGCTTCTCTGACAAATCCTCTAAAGAGAGTGACATAGGGAACACTAAGTGACTTGCCAAAGGTTGATCTTTTGCCAGAGTGTACACAGTGTTACCCACTCGGGGGAAGAGGAGGGTTTGTCTTGGTGTTCCTGCAGAACCTTTGGGGGATTCTACCTTGCAAGGGCAAAGCTTCGTGAGTCAGCACACGAGAGCCAAGGTGACCTGTCTGTGATCATTACATGCAATGACATACATTATCCTGCTAGTTTGACTTCGGGCAATAAGTAGAAGATTGATTTCTTTAATGAAAGGTGAAGTGAAAGGTTTTGTCCATTCACAGAGATTGCAAGGAAGACAAGCTTGTGGCACTACGATCTGAAACATTGAGGGGTTATCTGTGCATGTGCGAGGCATAGAGATGCACACTGGGGTAATTTCGCTCTTGTATTCAGTTACCCCTTCACATTTCTCTGAAGGTCTCGCAAGGATGCCCATCACAAGAATGTGAGGCCCTCCTCTTCTGTTTACAAGTCATCATTCTGAAGCAAGGCACACTGAGGTTTGAGCATAGTGAGATGCACAATGTCTGGCTATTGCTGCTTGAACGGAGGCACTGCTGAGAGAAATCACTTTACTAGTGATCTACGCATTCCTTTAGGGTTGTGGGTGTTTTCTTCTGTAATGGGTATTTGAGACTAATGTAAAACCTGGGAAACCTGGTTCTAGATCATTGGCTGGGAGCCCTGAAGGCCAACATTTCGCTTCCGCTCATGCGAGGTACCTTACAGAACTCACTGCTGTAAGTGGCCAGCTGCTTTTGACATGGTCCAGGTTGAGCACTTCTTCCCTTGCTCTGCACCTTGACTGAACCACTTTGTGAAGGACTTTCTTCCTGAGAAATGAAGAGGAAGTTCCAAAATCGTGTCTATGTTCTGCAGCATATGTTTAACGGGGCGGAAACGTTGAGGGATCTGCACAAAATATAAATAATAATGTTTTTCCTCTGCATTCCCACACCGAAGATTCTGACGAATAGAATTCCACCCTGTACATCCTTCGAAGCATGTTCAAGTAATGCAAATTCAGATCTGCACAAAATAAACACTCTTCATTAAATACAGATTTATAATGACACCCGGTGTCTTTGCTTCAGCAATGATTAACCTCTTTGTTGTACAAAATCAGGGGTTCTTAACCTGTAGTCTAGGGACCCTTTAGTCCACGACACCTACTCAGGGGTCTAGGACTGCTTACAAAATTAAATAATATTAGCAGATTAATAAAGTGCTTATAAATAAAGAAGCAACATTGAAAATTTGAAAATGTTCTGTAAATGTGAAGAAATTTGAATTGGAGGCTAAAAATGAATTTGGTATCTTCAGATTGATTTGTGGTAGCACTGCAAGCGTATTAATCAGATTATAATATGGAAAATGGGCGGCCTGAATTGAAATTAGAAAACCAACAAACTTCCCATTAAAATTACAATGTACATTTAAAAAAATATTTTTCATGAATTAAATTAAAATATTTCATAATTTGTGTGTTTTTTGATAAATTCTTATGTTTGTATTTTTGTGTATTATTTTGTTCTTCGAATCATCGAAACTGCTTAGACCAGGCGACCCCGGCCCGGCTTCCAGTAATGACCCAGTCGGGGGGGGGGGGGAGGAGAGGGGGGGTTACTGTAGTCCAATAAGGATTCAGTTGGGGTACCCGGATTCCACTAGTGAGTAAGCGGGGGTCCACAGAAGTCAAAGGTTAAGAAACACTGTACTAAAGCATCTCTTGTAGTATACTCCATTAGGGTACTAAATAAACTCTTGTAAAGCAGTATTGCCACTGCAAAAGCTATGAGCCACTCGGCTAGTGAAATTCCCACTGGATTCTCTATTTTTAATAAACAATAGGTTCTTCATAGAGTCCGCAAAGATCAAAAAAGAATGGACCTCTTGTACCTGTATGGCCAGGATCATTGGTTCTTGGTACCTTCTGTAAAAAACCCTCATACACGCACTTAGGTTGGGGGCGGTATATCTTGGTTCTCCGCCTGATCGTGACGTGACAGCATCATCATCGGGTTTGTTATTGGTATGCTGACCTCCACCCGGAGGAAGACCCACTGACGTTACAGTAGTGTCCAGAGACCAAAATATATTCTTTGGTTGTGAAGTGCTCAAGTGAGGTGAAGTTTAAAATTTCTTACATTGCCAATCTTTGAAAAGTCTTTATTCTATGGGGATGTATAGAAAAGAGGTAAAAACAGTGATGTGCATCTATGGATCGTGTTACCATTCGTACGCACTGGTTAGTCCATTTATGAGGTCGACATGTTTCAGCCCCGTCATGCCTAGCCGGGTCTTGGGGCTTTCTTCAGGACCTAGAGTGTGTGAAACGGTATTATATTTACAACCGTTTGGAGTGGGTTATTGTTACAACACTTGGTTGACAGGTCAATAGTACCTGGTAGAACCTTCTGTGGGCCTTCGTGGGGGACCGGCGAGAAATCACAACCTACTGCGGTGTCTACGTGATTTGACTTGTTCTCGCTCTGGATACGGTGCCCCGAAAAATATTTTTCAGGAATTAAATTAAAATATTTCGTCATTTGTGTGTTTTTTTATCAATTCTTATGTTTGTATTTTTGTGTATTATTTTGTTCTTTGAATCATCGAAACTGCTTAGACCAGGGACCCCGGCCCGGCTTCCAGTAATGACCCAGTTGGGGAGCGAGAGGGGGGGTTACTGTAGTCCAATAAGGATTCAGTTGGGGTACCCGGATTCCACTGGTGAGTAAGCGGGGGTCCACAGAAGTCAAAGGTTAAGAAACACTGTACTAAAGCATCTCTTGTAGTATACTCCATTAGGATACTGAATAAACTCTTGTAAAGCAGTATTGCCACCGCAAAAACTATGAGCCGATCGGCTAGTGAAATTCCCACTGGATTCTCTATTTTTAGTAAACAATAGGTTCTTCATAGAATCCAACATTCTATGAAGATGGATGTTTTTGCTGTAGGGAAGTTGGCTGTTTAAATTGTATGTCAAATTGTATTTGTTCTGCCAAAAAGTTGTCATTGTACTTGCGATGACAAAATCTGCGTCTGTAATTCGTATTTTTAGGAAAGTAGTGCCACTTCCAAGCCATGAAGAGAGTATGCTTAATGTGTTACTGGAACGAATGTGGCAACAAGGGTGTGACTGCCTTTAAATACTCAGACGCCTTCTGTCGAAGAGTACAGGGGCCAATATATACATTTATGTACAAGTTCTAATTTCGCCAAAAACGATGTGTTTCTGGGCAAACTGATTTCTTGCCCTGTAGCCAGACTTTAAGCATGTTTAAGATCGTTTGAACAATATGTGCTCACTACGTTGAGATGCCCTTTTCCCCTCTAATCTTTTATGCACCACTGTACTATGTGCCACTGAACTCTACGCCACACTACTGTGCGCCACTGCCCTCTACCCTGCACCACTCCACTCTACGCCACTTCACTCAACTTGAAAACAATACATTCTATGCCTCTGCACTTTACACCACTCTACACCACTGCACTCTACAACACTCTACTCGGCACTACCGCACTCTATGACAATGCACTCTACACCACTGTACTCTGTATCACTGAACTTTATGCCACGGCACTCCGTATCACTCCACTCTATGCAACTGCACTCTACACCACTCCACTCTCTGCCAATCCACGCCACTCTACTTTGCACCACTGCACTCTATGCTACTGTACTCTATGCCACTGCATTCTGCATCACTGCACTCCATGCCACTGTACTCTATAATGCACTGCTCTAATCTACATCACTGCATTCTACAACGTTTCATTGTATGCTACTGAATTTGATGGTGCTGCTCCGTATGCCATTGCACTCTAAGCCACTATACTCTGCAACACTCTGCGCCAATGCACTCTTTACCAGTCCACTTTACTCTACGCCACTCCATGCCACTATGCTACACTGCACTCTATTCTGCGCCATTCTAATCTACACCACTGCACTCTAGGCAACTGAACATTACTCCGCACCACTGTACTCCATACCACTACACTCAACACCACTCTATTCTATGCCACCACACTCTACACCATTGCACTCTATGCAACTCTACGATATTCAGAGTGTTACAGAGTATACTCTACTCTGCAACACTGCACTTTACACCACTGAACTCTATGCCACTCTACTCTGTAGTACTGCATTCTATGGCAATGCACTCTATGCTACTCTACTTTGCATCACTCTACTCTACGACACTGAACTCTGCATCACTCCACTTTATGCCACTGTACTCTATGGCACTATATTCTATGCCACTTTACTCTTCACCACTCTACGCCACTGCACTCTCTGCAACAGTGAAACGGCAGATCATCAGACATTGGCTCAGAGACCTACCAACTCTAGAATTGGCCTGAGATGGTGGAACCCGGACGGCAGGACCAAATTCCGGTTATGCAACTTCCCCCAGCAATCGATCGAAAACATTGCATATGCATGTCCTGCCCTCCTGACAGAGAGTAGATACTGTGTCAAATCAATTTTCCTGGCAAGAGGAATCAGAACATGCAGAAGAGAAGTGATTGAGCCGCTGCTAGCCACCGATTTCAGGTTAACCACCAGTGTTTCCAAATTACAGGCATATGTAGCAAAAAGGCTAAAAAAACTAACTAAACCGTGGAATTCAAGTGTTCTCCTTGAATACTTGAGAACAAGATCACCGCTACTTCAGCCTCGACTTTGACTCTCCCTCCCATGTGGTGTTTTTTAGCACACTTCTCCCAGCCGCTAAACTTTACTAATTTACTCCTTTATAGGTTGCACCACAGACTTAGCCCTCGCATGCATTTTGAAAATTCTCCAAGCACTTGTATTTAATGATTCATTTTAGTAGTGTACTCAACCGTTCCTCTGTGCTCCTACTTTTAACCTAAAAACCTTTTTAAGGTGTACGGTTTAATCTTTAACTGACCATTTGATAAACCATGGTGTCTCATGAGCTGCCTTGACACAAACCTTCTCTTTCATACTTAAAGTTCCTTTTGTATGCAATGGTTTTTAATCACTGGGTATGAATTAAATAAAATTAAAATAAAAGATGTCCTATGCCGCTTCGCTCTAAGCCACTGAACTCTATGCACTATACAACATTCTAAGCCAATGCACTCTACACCACTCCACTGTACGCCACTCCAATACACGACACTCTGTGCCACAATACTCTACTCCACTCTTCACCATTCCACCTGGAAAAGATACTTAAATAAAGTTTGAAATAAAAGCACTTGTATTCATTTTTTTTCTTTAACAATATATTTTATTGAGTTTACACAAAATATACCGGGCCTTGGCCCGAAGGATACATTTTGATGGGAATATGTGACAATGTATACATCTAATCGTAACTTCTGGAAAACTTGCATATACAACAACAACAACATTGCGCAGTTCATCTCAGATCCCACAAAGTTATACTTGAACAATTGGATATACGATCTCATCAGGGGAACACAGCCTTGTATTCATTTTTAACATGGTTTTATTGTCTGGCTCATCAGCGCAGCTGTCACCAGACAATTATGTGAGCAACATTACAGAGGGACTTTGGCTGCGCCCAAATGGTGGGAGCCTGGAGTACATGTTTTGATTGGGCAAAAGTTGTCTGCTTCCACAAAAAAAGTGCTTGACCGTAACCAACTGTGATCATTTTATTTATCCAGCTGGCTTAGCTTGAACTTTAAGGGGCACACACATGACATTATAATGCTGTAAAAGTGTCTTAGAAAACTGGATACTTTATTGTGTTTGTATTTCTCTGACAGCAACACAGGTGGGAGGAGGGCAGTCAGGAATATACATGGATTTTTAGGTCTGGCTTGAAAGTGCAACTGTCACGGACCTTTTAACCTACACCAATATTATTCTACCATTCTTTGCTTCCACACAAATACATATTAATTCCCATATTATTTGCTTGCAATGCTTCATATTACCATATAACACTCCTTTGAAGTCAGACCTATTAGTATTGCCAATGCTGGTTCTGTCTTGGTTTACTTCATTATCTAGTTATCGAAAATACTTTAGTAGCATTACAATGTAAGGTGTGTGTGCGCCCCTGAAAGTTCAACCACAGGTAACTGGATAAATAAACGAAAAACTTATCATAGCTGCATGCAGGAAAACACTTTTTGTGTGGAAGTACACAACTTCTGCATAATCAAAACTAATGCTTAATTTGAACAGGTGGTTTTCGATGCTCTGCACAAACACTTAACATCAAACACCAGTGCTTGTGACAGTCTGCCACTAGTGGGTGGTATCTGGCTAATTTGGAGATGACCACAACAGCCGATTATACAACAGTCGATTATTAATTTAATATACATTAAAAATGATTATTACCTGCCTCCCAACCATTCTTATAGCTTTGGGGGCCTGGAATAGTCTGTATTGTCACACTTGTAGGAGTGTGATGGTTAGTAGTTGCGTTGTTACTATCATTGGCAGCATGGCAGGGGCACTGTGTGGAGCAAGCTGCAGTGGCCTCCTTATGTGAGCCCTGGCACTTATGTGTGTTTTTACAAATTAAGCACTGATCAAAACATATACTCCTGGCTTCCAACATGTGGGTGGAGCCAAAAACCCTCGCCTGGTGGATCTCACATAATTGTTTGGTGATAGCCACCCTGTCAAGCCAGACCATAAAAAGAGAAACAGAAAAATATCTTGCAATTCAGATTAAAATCAACAGCATTGAGGTGAATAATGTTTTTTTTCCCTCTGGGGGTCCGCTATTCAACAGTTTGCTGAGCATCCAAATTTCAAAAGAGTAAATTAGCTTTAATGTTCGCTTTGGTTCATTACCAAGAAGAACATTTCTGCAGTTGTCCGCCTTAATGTGTTGACACTGTGTTTCCATGCGCTAGCACAGGAAACCCAAATAACAGTTGTTGCACTGCCATCTAGTGTAAATGTAAGCTATGTGTTTCTTTTTGCTTCATTATTCTTCATCGTTTTGTTTCTTTTTTTATTTTTTATTTATTATTTTTATATACTGTATACAATCACAAATACTGTTGCAGTGTTAGCCACACCTGGCATAGGTCGTTAGTACAAGTTTTGTTAAGACAAATTGATGTGATGAGGAAACAAACAATTCACAGTGAGAGACTCTGGTGTTGTCCCCTTAAGCCATTGCATCTTTAAGTGTCAATTGCATTCCATTTCCTCCCATATGACAGCCATTTGGTGCCTCGAGTGTCAGCCATCATGACTAATGTTTTTTTGTTCCCTGAGTTTGCTTCGGATAGGGGCAGGCTTCAAGAGGTAAAGAAGACTGAATCTAACCACCACTATGGCATAATACAAACTGGCCTCCTGAGTGCCAGGTGGCATGGGTGGTGATGATAGAGACAGCAGCTGCCACCACATTTTTTACAAGAACCCAGAGAGAGATCAATTAAATACAGATTATTGTTGCATATAATCGATGTATAGCTAGAGGTGATAGATGAGTCTCGATTTGGGCCAGATTTGAACCCTACGCTATTTAATCTTTACATGTCTCCAGTTGCTAACATTATTCGTTCTTATGAGCTGTATGCGATATCACACGCTGACGACACGCAGATCTTTGCGTCAATCTCTAAGAACTCGACAGCTACTGCAGATAATTTCTTCCATTGTATGTCTGTGGTTGCAAGGTGGATGAAAAGGAATTTCCTCAAACTTAATGGTGAAAAGACAGAGGTGTTGCTTTTTGGGATGTAAGCCTCAATTTGGAATGAGAACCGGTGGCAGACACTTTAGGTACTCTCCCTGCGGAAAAGGACAAAAACCTTAGGGCGATCCTAGATAGTGAACTTTTGCTTAATGGACAGGCCAATTGTAGGCTCAAACATTTTGCAACCTGTTTCTGGCTCATAAGGAAGTTAAAGAAAATGTTCCCCTTTATCCCTTTTTCAGAGCAGAAACAGGTGTTTCTGGCGTGGGTCATGTCCAGAATGGATTATTGTAATGCTCTATATTTGGACTCAAATATTAGTTCCCAGGCAAAGCTGCAGGTAGCACAGACTGGGGCGGCTTCTCCACTGTGGTGGGGGAGCGTCGCCCCACTCCTTTCAAGTTTCAAGCAGTGCGATAAGCAGAAACATAAAATGATGATAACTTTCAGTTATTATCATTTTATATTTCCTGCCTCTTTGTGGGTGGGCGGGGCTGCTCTGCTCTCGGAGCAGGGCAGGGGAGGAGTGATTTGCCCACTCCTAGTGCGCATGATGCTTTGGCCAGCCCTCTCGGGCCACCCAAACCAGTCATGCGCACTTTGCCCATTCTTCATGCAGGCTGTAGTACAGCCTGCATGGAGAACATGCCCTGGCCCCCATTCCCTGGCTGAGCATCCAACCAGGATGCTCAGACCAATCACAACGCTGCATAACTTACCTTGCCCTCGGGTCCCGCGTAGCTGTTCCTGCTCTCCTGGAACTCGAGGAACAGGAAGCAGGCACCACTGACAAATCACAACACTGCACTGCAGTGTTGTGATTGGTCAGAGAGCCTGGGTGCTTACCAATCATAATGCTGCATTGTAGCATTGTGATTTGTCAGTGGGGCCTGCTTCCTGTTCCTCGAGTCCCAGGAGAGCAGGAGCAGCTACGCGGGACCCGGGGGCAAGGTAAGTTATTTTTTTCATTTAAACTTTTTATTTTTACTATGTGTACTCTCCACCCCCCTGCACAAGCCCCCCTCTGGCCCCCCGCGACCGCCTTCCCACCCGGGGGCCATGCCGGCTGCACCCGAGCACAGAATGCTCTTGCTAAGGTGATTCTTGACATTTGGAAGCACCAATCTACTGCTGCAGGAATGCATGAGCTGAACTGGCTCCCCATCAGTAAATGGATCAGGTTTATGGCTATCTGTATTGTCCATAAAGCTCTTCATCAAGTCAGTCCAGCTGGGATCAGGGAGATGTTCCACTGTTATATTCCGTGCAGAAATCTCCGTTCAGCCCATCATAATCTGGTCATTCTGTCTAGAGTTCGGAAGAAGAGGTGGCGGGGCAGAGCCTTTTCGGTTGCTGCAGCCAGACTCTGCAATTCCCTCCCCCAGTTTTTGACTGCGATCAATGGAAACTTGCTTTTTAGAAAGGCACTAAAGACTTGGTCATATACTTATTAGGCAGCCCCCTACTAACATGCAAATGTCAGAATTGTCGCTGGTTTGTAGCGGACTGCTGCGACGATATCGCCTTGATGCCTACGGGTAATTGGTCTTTAAAAAATCAAAATCAAATCAGATTTAAAAGGCAAATTGGACTAGAGATCTTGCTACCATTCATGGTAAAATGCTGCAGATATATCTTGAGGGACCATTGCTCCTATTAGTGCCGCCTACAGCAGAACTTACTACTAACCATAAAACTCTACAACTGGGGAGAGGATGTGACGTAATAGCCATAGCTTGCGACTTTGAAGCTGGGGAACCAGGTTCAAGTCTTGGCATCTGCTCAACATCCTGTGTTTCTGGGCAAATCAAAATGAATGTGTCTTTAACTGGTGTTCATGAAAAGCGCTCCAATACCTTTGGGTTGATTTTGTGATATAAGCGCCAGTGTTGACAATTAAGTGCTGATGCTGAGCACTGGAAACCACCAGTTCAAATTAAGCACTGCTGTGCATGTGCTTGAGAAAACACTGCAGTGGGCGCTCTAGCAGAAAAGCTGTTTTTTCCACACCGTGGAGGCCTTCTTGGATGAGGATTTTTCACCATCATGGCCATGCCCCACCACACTTCTGCCCCATCACCATTTCCCTCCAGATCATACTGCCTCTGCTTTAGTGCTTTGGCCATTGAGACTGATGCCCTCCCCTGGTATCAAGGCTGTATTAACTGTTTATAAAAAATCATCTGGTGCCTAGGGTCACAGCCTCCACAAGGTGAGGTAGGAAAGTAGCCCAGGGTGACAACAGTAGTTGGCATCAATTACAATAATGTGGAAAAACAACCTTTTTATCAGTGACTGGGGATTGCTTCAGTGGTAACATTACATTTTGCCTGGTTCGTAGAACATACTTGCAGCTGCCTAGAACTGTGTTAATATGGTGCTGGAAAACTTAATGCAGGCATCGAGTAACATCTTTGACCATGAAAGTATCTAATTGTTAGGATCGTCACCAATGTCAAGCTGTCAAACTCATCAGTGCAAGTCCCAAAACGCGACCTCTTACTGTAATGAGTAGATTAACATCTTCAGTCCTCCAGGAGTTTGTTAGGACGAGCCCTATGCTTCATATGCCACACTGTAGAAGGATGTTGAAAGCAATAGGGTAACCCAGTATCCCTCAGAACCTGGGTATATATATCATAAACAACCATTGGTTCTGTCGGGTAGGAACATTTCTTTACAGTTCCAAACATTTGTAATGTCAATGAATTTTTGATGCACATGGAACACATAAAAACAATTTTTGGCGATATCAAAAACTTTTGACTTTTCTTTTCAACAAAACAATGCAGATAATCAATATTGCAAAAAGAAACCGTCGACGTTTCGACCCTAACAAACGCAAAAGTAAGGTAATGTCGTGGCGGGTCTTCTTCAGGACAGGAGGATAGGAGATGAGACCGCCCAATCCATATGTATTAAAGGATTCTGATAGCAGGAGTTCACAACGCCATTCTAATCATGAAGTAGGCGGGAAAATCTTGAGAAAAGGGACCTGGAAAGGAGGATTCCAGATGATCGTGTTAGGTGAAAGCGCTGCGGCCGTCAGTCACCTTGGTTGGTAGAGGAAGCCCAAGAGCGGTGTCTTGTTGCGATAGTTAATTCACGCTGTGAAACTCATGTGATTGCGATGCATCAAATCAGTAAGGCGACATCTCTATGGACATGTCAATTTTTTTGAATGCGAGCCGCATAATGACCATTCACCTGCAGCAGTTATTTTTGTCCAATAATCCTTAGGTCTTACAGTCCTCGAATGTTTAAGCAATTTTTTGCTTGGACTAGAGATACCTGAAATACTTATCGGTTGGACCTGTAAAATTCATTCATTTTCCTTGCAAAATGTCTTCACTTACCATGTATATACACCCAGTCACTTTCCTTCACTTGGACGCTTTATTCACTGTAAATTGATGTCACTTACGTCGTTCTGTCTTCTGAATAATCAGAAAGCCCTTATATGCAATTTTGATTATATGCATTGTTTTGTTGAAAAGAAAAGTAAAATGTTTTTTGATACCGCCAAAAATTGTTTTTGTTTATGTGTTCCATGTGCATCAAAAATTCATTGACATTACAAATGTGTTGAACTGTAAAGAAATCTTCTTACACTGTAGAAGGAAGCAGGCTCACACCTTGGGCAATCTTCACTTGTCACATAACTCTTGTTACTACACGTCTACGCCCTCACTAATTCAGTGGAATGATGAAACCTCTGCTTTAGCATGCTGCATTCTTCTGGTCAAGACATGTCCTGCGTGTGCCTGTCTTCATTTCCTCCTTACTTCTGCCAGCTCCGCCTGCTGTCCAAGCATAATGTTCTTATGGTGGGTCTTGGATTGTTGTGGCTTTCCCTTTGTGGCTAAGTGCCCCTGTCTGTCAGCTGGAGTGTGTGATGTGGAGTGCCCTGTCTATGTTTTAAGTGTGTGTTAGATTATAGTTGGTGGGGTTTACACAGATGACTATGCTTTTCTGATCATGCCTACTTGAAAAATAAGCTTGGGATCTCTAAAAAGCTGGTCTCAGCCATCCTTCCAGCTCGCGGCCACAGACATGTTAACACATACACTTCTAAACAACTCACAAACACCCTTTATTTACAGATGCTGTGTGTGTGCATGTTTTTTACTCTCATCATCATCTAATTCACTGAAAAACCATCACAAGATCTGATCAGTCACCTCCAGTATGCTACATCAATCACTGAAGAATACATTTATCCATCCACCCTGCTGGCCAATATCTTTTTTTAAATTTGTTTTTTTAGAGTTTTATATAGCGCGAACTAGGCCCGAGACATAAGGTATCAGAGCGCTTTACATGAGCACCAGTTTCGTTACATGAGGACACAATCATTTTTGTTAGGCACGGGGAGATCAAGTGATTTGCCCAGAATCACAGGATGTTGAGCGTCATTACTGAGACTCGAACCTGGTCGACCACTCTAGCCGTAAGGCTACATCCTCTCCTCTAATATCTAATCCCTAATGGCTATCCCTAATGGCTAGGCCCCAGCTCCCAACATACCTAGGACTGGCCCTCCGACCAGTCTAAGGCCCTTTCGGACCCGCCTCACTGCCGCTGCTCTCCGTACCTCGGTGCACTCTTCTCTCTCACACCCCTTTCCTTTCCTCTTTCTCTTTACCCTTGCTTTACCTCTGTCTCTCTCATTCTCTGACTCTGCACGCCTCTTTCTCGCACTCTTTTCCGTACTTTGTCTCTCTCTTACTCGTTTACACTGCTTTGCCTCTTTCTCACACCCTTTTGACTTGGCTTTGCCTCTTTTTTCTCACTCATTCCCAATGCTTTGCCTTTTTTTTCATTTCCACCACTTTGCCTCCTTTCCATCACTTGTTTCTATTACTGTGCCTTTTTTCTCGCTCACGCTCTTGCCTTGTGCCCCTTTTCTTTGTGCCTCTATTCTTTGTGCCTCTTTTCTCTGTGCCCATTTTCTTTGTTCCTCAGCTTCCCCCAGCCCCCGTCCCCACCACGCTTTTCCTCCTCCCACCTCCCCCACTCTTTTCCTGCTCTCTCGTGTCTTTCTTCTGCGTCTTCTCTTTAGCCCGCCCTCCTCCCCTTCACTCCTCCCCCTCCCAGGACCTACTTATTGGCACCCACTGTCTGACTGCGCACGGCAGGTGAGCCAAAGGCAAGCCTGTCTGTGCCCATCCGCGTCTGGACCTTGCCTAGGGTCACGACCCCTGGACAGCATGAGCAACCCTAGCCACCACTACCACTGCTTCTACGCCGCACCCCACACAACATAAGGACCTTTCACCTGCTCAAACCGTCACTTCACCTGTGAGAACACACCTTAACACACCACCCCCACACAGGCCTCTGTACACACCACACCCCACCACCTCCCTCGCTTGCATACTCCTCAACACATGCTCACTTGGTAAACATGCTACTGAGAACTGGGACCTCATTGAAACACATGCCCTAGACATCCTCTTCCTCACCAAAACCTGGCTCAACCTAGTGGCGTCACCCGTCATCGCCACAGCCATCCCGATGGACTACAAAACAGCACGCCAGTTCAGATTCACAAGCCAGGAGGAGGCCTCGCCAGCACCCACAAGGACACAATTCACTGCCCCACATCCACAGACAAGAGTATACCGTTCATGGAACGGAACATGCGCACTTCAAACTTCAAACAAAAAAAAAAAAACATTTCAGAAACCCTTGCATACAGACCCTCGGGACCGTGCACCACTTTCTGCAATCTCATCACAGAGTTTGTGCTCCCCCTCACCTTCATCTCAATTGACTTAGTCCTCCTCTGTGATCTCAACTTCTACCTCGATGACCCCATGGACCCCAATTTTGCAGTACTGCACGAAAGCCTCGACAGCATCAGACTCACCCAGCTCGTCCAGGGCCCAACACACAACGCAGAACAAATCCTGGACCCCATATTCACCTCTAGCAACAACATCAAATTCAGCCACACCACCCCACTCACATAGTCAGACCACTCCATCATTCACTTCCTCATCAGCACACCACCAGCCAGCTACCACTCGGACTATACCCAGCACTATCAGACAAAGCAGAAATAAAATAACTGAAGCAGACAGGACCAACATCCTTGAGACTAACTAACTAATCCCCACGACGATCTAGACAACCACATAACAACTTTCAGCAAATGGATATCGGACTGCGCCAATGCCCTAGCACACCTTAAGCACACCAGACAGAAGAGAACCAACAAGCAAGTCAGCTGGTACACAAATGTCCTCAGAGGGTCCAAATGCTATTGCAAATAACTGTAAAGGCAATAGAACCAGCTGGGACACCAAAGCCAGAAACACATACAGGGCCGCATTCAGATACTACCATCACCAAATCAGAGAACCAAAAAAAATTCCCTGGCACTAAAGATGGAAACCAGCTCCAACAACAGCATAGAGCGTTTCACCACTGTCAAAGAGTTCTCCAACTCCACAACTGCTACAAACACCATCACACCTTTGCAAGAACTCTGCAGCAACCTCTCCCAAAATAAAATCACAAAGATCTACAGCAACTTCAACCCCCAGCCCAACCCAGAAGACCTCATCAAACAACTACCCACCACCGCTGACTGGACAGCACTAACCAGAAAGGACACTGCCACAAGCATGAACTTCATCCACTCAGGCGCCCCCACAGACCCATGCTTTTAACACATTTGCAACTTAGGAGGATCCACTATCAGCTCCACACTCACATCCATCATCAACGCATCCATCAAATGTTCAACCTTCCCAGTCAACGCCCTGCTGAAGAAACCATCTGCTGACACGAGTGAACTCAGCAACTGCCGACCCATCTCACTACTACCTTCCCCCACCAAAGTCATGGAAAAGGCGATCAACAAACAACTCTCCAGACACCTGGAATGTCACCAACTGCTGGACAGCACACAATCAGGATCTTGGCAGCAACCCCATCACAGAACCACCCTCATTGAAGCCATCCAGACCATCCTCGACCAAGGAAACACAGCAGCTCCCATCCTGAGCGATCTCTCTGCTGCTTTCGACACTGTCTCTCACTACACCATCGTCTGAAGCCTACACCACACCTGCATACAAGGACCAGCTATAACGTGGGAACCCTCCTTCCTCACAGACAGAAGACAGAGAGTCAGGCTCCCATAATACACCCCAGAACCTGAGAAACTCATCTGCGGAGTCCCACAATGATCATCTCTCAGCCCAACAATCTTTAATGTCTACATGGCACCCCTCGCAGGCATCATCAGAGCACACAGATTCAACATCATATCCTATGCCGATGACAAGCAGCTCATCCTATCCATGACAGACAATGCCAACACCACCGGAAACAACTTCATAAACTGCATCACCAGCATGACAGGCTGGATGAAACTGAACTGCCTGAAGCTCAACACAGACAAAACGAAAGTACTAATCTTCAGAAACAAGATCTCACCCTAGGACACCTCCTGGTGGCCAGCAGAACTAGGGCCCATGCAAATCCCATCTGGTCCAGACAGAAACTTGGGACTCCTTTTGGAAAATAAACTCGCAATGGCATCCCAGGTAAACATGGTCACCACCTCTTGCTTCTTCATCCTATGAATGATAAGTAAGATAGTCAAGGGGCTACCCCAAACCACCAGAATCACCATCACTCAAGCCCTCATTATGAGCAGGCAGGATGGACTATGGCAGCGCACGTTACACTGGAATTCCAACCCACCTCACCCAGAGACTCCATACTATGCAGAACACCACCGCCAGACTCATACTCGACCACACCCACCGCACTCACATTCCACCTCACCCCAGAGAGTTCCACTGGCTCCCCATCCAGAAACGCTGCCAATTCAAGCCACTCACTCACGCATTTAATGCCCTCCCCAGCATTGGATCTGCCAACCTCAACCACTGCCTACACTTCTACCAACCCACCAGGCAACTGCAATCTATGTCTCCTGTACGTATCCCAGGCATACACAGAAGCAGAGCTGGAGGTCACACTTTTTCCTACATCACCACCAAGACCTGGAATGACCTCCCCCGACACATCAGTACCTCTTCTTCACTTGACTTCTGCAAGAAGCTGAAGACCTGCTCTTCAACTAACCCTGCGGATCTCCTTCGGATGACCCCAACCTACTCTCACTCGACCTACACACCAGCTCAAGTGCGCATTCAACAAATCTAGCATAACATAACTAAACAAAACTAAACATAAACAAGCTTAACAACAACCGCTCTGGCTCCAGTCAATGAGAATTTTAGATCTGAAAAGTTGCCCGGGTTCTGGAAGACAAGGCTGAGCTCGCCATTTTATTTCAAAAACTTTTTATAAGAATTTTCTTTGAGATTGAAACAGAAAGCATGCCATTTGCAACATTAGTCAAGAGGAAAAAGCAGCCCAGAATTACAGATGTCACATGTAGGCTATAGCTTCTTCACTAGGTCTGTTGCGAATAAGATTTTTTTTTTTCAAAAACAGCACAATCATAGCATGTTGCAATCAGTCCATCGCTTATGAACGTCAATCAACCCTCTTAAGAGAGTAACCTGAAAAGGAAACTTAAACATAACTAAAAAATGAACAAAACTATGATGTCAAGGTGCAAATTATAATAATAATAATGTGATCATGAGGGTGAGGTTACTGGGTCCATTACTCGGGTGGCTTTTGCACTGCACAGTGCCCCCATAGCTGCGGTGACATTAGATATGGAACAAGTTGAGGGCCCTAAGTAGTGGTGCGTAGGCCATCAGTGGGAGCCCCTCCAAAAGGTAGCTTACCAACGGAGACCAAATCTAGTCGAAGCCTTTTCTGGCATCGTCTACGATGTCAGCCATGCAAGGTGGGCCGCTGTGACTGCACTGGAAAACTCCTATCACCTTATTCTGGTCATGGGCGCCTGCCGCGGGGGCTGGTTTGAACAGTTGTGCCATGGCTGATTTAGGTTTCCAGTTTGGCCTGGCGGAAAAACGTTCTGGACCATAATTGATGGACATGTTCTACACAAATGCACTTAACATAACCAAATTCCCAGACTCGTGATGTAGCCATTGAGTCAATAAAAAGCAGTGTTCAGGTTGTCTGCCAGTGGAGAAGGTGTGGGATGGGGTACAGCCTGACGACGGGTGTTGGCATTAAGGATGCTTGATGGGGTTTGGTCATTATGAACAAACTGGGCTTCCTCAGTCTGTGTTTAAGACAGGGAGAAGTAGTTTATATTCTCAATCCCTGGAGAGGTGGTTGTGATGGGAATGTAAGGCAAGTGTCATGGTGTATACATTGTTTGAAGGGGTTGCATTGTTTTGTAATTAGTTTTCCATTTGGATATGAGGGAATAGATGATTGGTGATGCACTTGGCACCATCCATATTCAGTCTCCTATAGGTACTTGTGTAACATAAGGGTGCACTGTATTAATCATGAAAGGTGGTAGTTGAGATCACTGGAGAATAGAGGTTGAGCAAAAGTAAGTAAGTTGTAAGTGAGTGAGTAGTTGTGAGTAAGAATAGACCCTAATTAGGGAGTGGAGCTTTAAGAGCTGAGATCTGTGTAAATGTTCCAAAACTCCCTGGATCTGGATGGGGCAGTGACAGAGTGTATGTGGTTAGAGAGTGGCAGGTGGGTGCACCTTCTGGTGATGTTGAGGTGGTGAACAGAAGAGGAGTTTACTGACATGTGTTTAAGTCACACGGAGTACCAGGGAGTGTGAGGTGGGCTTTCAGGTGCATCAAAGCGTGTTTCTCAGATTCAAAATAAAACACCCTAATGTGTGTATAAGTGGGTAACTGGGCATCTCCAGTCCTGCAAGATGGACATAGCTTGACAACTCTACCGAGTACAGTCCAGACAATATGCCTGGCTCTTGGAAAGTTTATTAATCAGTTAATAAACAACGGGACAAATACAATAACGTGTATGCCACAACCATCCTGTTTTACACACATAGTAGTCTCTGAACCAGTGTCGCTGATGTTACTAAGGGTAAAGCCCAATGGCAAACGTCTTTGCCAAAACCAGCCCATCCCCTTGAGGGTGTTTTTTTCCCCCCAACACTACAGTACAGTAGAACGCAAATAACTACTCATAAATAGACCACACCGTAGTCCAAGACACAGAGGGGCTCATTTATGTGAAGGTTGCATTACAGTTGCACCACAGAATGGGGTGCAAATGTGACGCAAACCTTTAAGTCAGATTGAACTAGGAAATTTTGGCACTAGGGGAAACCATGCGCAAGACAGTGAGGTCCGTCTCTCAATACAAATTAGCAGAAACAAAAGTGCTCAAGATTAACATACAACCACTGCCAATAGTTGTAAAACAGATAGACAAAGTCCACCCTAAATACAAAACAACAAATAGAAACCTGAGCAACAGTTGTCAATGTAATGTTTCATATAAATTCACAACTCTCCAATAAGTAAGATTTCTTTTGTTTCTTTTAATGTTCCATTTTCATGATTTCTTCAGTAAAAGGAGTTCTTGTTGGATGCTTTTTAAACCACAGGGTAACCACAAGATTGCCAACACGTGTTTCGTCAGGCAAATATGCCAATCGACTTCATCAGGGCAAAAACGAACATGTGAGAAAAATATCACTTAAATAGTTCATCCCATAAACTATAAGTTCAAACAAGTAGCATTCCTAAAACAGAAATCCCCGCATCACAGTCAGCATTCTGATAGGTCTTATAATACGATTTCAAAGATCTCGGTCGTGGTACACCGAGTCCAAGCCTTAACAGTTGTTACGGCGACCTGCAACATGTAAATTCATCGGCGTCTAGACCGAGATCTTTGAAATCGTATTGGTGTTTTATAAAACCTATCAGACGAAACACGTGTTGGCAACCCTGTGGTTTGAAAAGCATCCAACAAGAACTCCTTTTACTGCAGAAATTATGAAAATGGAATATTAAAAGAAACGAAAGAAATCTTACTTATTGGAGAGTTGTGAATTTATATGAAACTTTACATTGACAACTGTTGCTCAGGTTTCTATTTGTTGCTTCAAGTCAGATTATTGAAGCCACGCAAAGCCACTTTGCATGGCTCTGAGTGGCTTCAAAAATCTGGAGTAATACCCCACAGCACAAATCGCTGCTGGGTAGGCATTCCACAGTCGTTGCGTGGGTGCTCCCACGTAACTGCCATGGATTTTGACACATTCTGAGATTTACAAGAACTTGTAAACCTCGGAATGCGCCAAAACCTTACAACTTCCCAGGGAAGGCAGAACAAGGAGAAATGTATCTATTTCTCCTCATTGTTTCCTCTTTCTGTGTGCGCTGCAGAATAGAAAGAGGAATGTGCCTCCCAGGATTATTTGTGTGCAGGAAGGTGCCCCTTCCTGCACAAAAACAATCCTGCATGCTACACAGATACCCTTGCACTATGGTGCAAGAGGGCCTGCGTTGGCACCAAACAGCCAAAAGGGTGACAATGCAAGGGAAAGGACATGAATGCTCCGTATTACCTTAAATATAGTGCATTCCTGCCCTTACCCTGTTACGCAGTGCAACGCAACAAGGTGACTTGCTGCGCTGCACTGCGTTTCAAGTTCTTAAATGAGGCCCAGAATACATAATCCTGAACTCAGCCTCATTGATAGACTTCACTCTCCTTCAAATCATTTCAAATTTCTAAACATGCCGAATGCTTACCATAGGCCTCTGTCAGTCACTTGCCAGCCAACCCACCCTACCCTCCAAAAACTGTTCAGCTCCATTGACTTTGTTAGGTTTGATTGCCAAATCCACCAGACCTTCCCACCTAGAAGACTCAATAAATAGGGAGACCTATAGGATGTGCTTCTAAAACCAGCTCCTGGTGATTTTCTAAGCACTTCCCCTGCTATGGCTTTATTTTTTAAATGTTTTTTTTAGTTGACATTCCTCAGACATTGACAAAAAATGGTACAGAGCTCAGGATAGTTTTCTTCCTCTTTCAGTTTGTGAATGTGCAGCCGACACACGTTGGCTAACAGACATAAATGCCCATTCAGAGAATCTGTCACCTGGGGAGAGTCATTCTTTGTTTGCTTCGCCCTTTGGAGCACGTTGTAGAGTCGAGCCTGCGAGTGTATGCACTTGTGCATGCGTCTCGCTTGCGAAACACTATTGTATACAAATAGGGCTTGGAGCCCACCCAGAGCTTTCGATTTGTTGGCTTCATGTCAGTCTTCTTTAAAGCCTCCTTAATTGGCCAGTGCAGGCCAAACGTCACTTCTGATCATTGCTGTGGAGCAGGGACAAAGCAGATAGATTCAAGTTAATGAATGCCCCTCCGCTGCCCGACGTGATAGTGGTACTATTTCTTCCCTCTCCCTCTCCCCTTGCCTGCTGGTCCCTCCATAAGGCTCGTGCTTTTTTCTGCCTCCACTTTTTTTGTGCATGTTTCTTATTTCTTTAGCCTCCTGCATCACTGTCTCCATGTTTCTAGCTCCCCATCCTCTCCCCCATCTCTACCGTTTGTCATTTGTGTGCATATTTGCATGTCCCCTCTCTGTTTCTCGCAAGTCTGTACTTTCTTTATTTTTTCTTTTCCGTCTCCACTTCTGTTTCACTTGGTGTGCATGCAGGATCACTGTGCCCATCTCTGCCTCTGTCTTTTTAGGTCTCGCCTGACCCAGCGCATGCGCTGGTCTGGCGAGACATTTTGTGAGGGCTCCAAAAAGTGGTACCAGGCCAGCATAGAGCTACAGTGCATGTGCGCGGGCGCGCGCGTCTCGCTTTACCGCGATTACTATCACTTTCGCGGCCGCTTTGATGTTTGATCGCGGCCGCTTTGATGTTCTCCGTGAGTCTTCAATAGATTGCAGCAGTTAAAACAAGCATTGGCATAGCCAATAGGTCTCGCTTTTGGGACCTTATAAGTGTTTAGTTATGCAACTGTTGCATGGCTAAACACTTATAAGGTCCCAAAGGCGAGACCTATTGGCTATGCCAATGCTTGTTTCTTCCCTGCCCCTCTCTCTCTCTTCCACTGCCTCTCCCCACTCCCTCATCTCTGCCTCCACTCCCTCGTCTCTGCCTCTTTATGGCCACTGTGCAGTCAGCCAGAACAAAAACAAATGGCAAAAACATTTCCGAGCAGTTCAACAGCATTCACATGCCACGACTTCTCGACCCACAAACCAACAACCGTTGGGGTTAGTGCCATGAAAAATAGAACAATGTCCTCTTCTCAAAACAATGCGCAAATTATACTTCTTTTTTCATGTAGTTGCAGAAATACTATTGTTTTGAATTTGTTTTTACTCCTCTCTGTACTGCTACCTTTCCCCTCTCTCTTGCTGCCTCCACCTCCCCCTGCTGCTCTTTCCCTCACCCTGCCCCCGCTCCATTGCTTTCATCCCCTCCCTATCCATTTTTGCAGTTTTATATAGCTGGTACATGACCCGGGTGCTTTTACATGAGCACCAGTTACAATACACAAAATTGCATCCATTTTTTAGCCGTGGGGATATTCATAAATTATTTTTACATGTAATTAATTCTGCAGTTAAGCCTGTATGTGACTGGTGTTATCTTGGCATGAAGTCTCTGGGAGCTCATGTGCTACCTTGAATGCCCTATTACTCAGTCTTCAGGAGGTTATGACAACACTGTTTTAGCAACACAAAAGGAGTTTTCCTATAAAGCTCTACTCCCTTGAGTTTAATATCACAGGCCCAGGCCATGTAATGCTGCTATCTGCTTTTGCAGCTCATGCCAACATTTCATCTGCAAGCGTCGGTTACAGTCACACGGTGGAATGATTCAACCATGCATGCCTAAACCATGCATGCCTAAACAACTCGGTCTGTACCACATCTGCGTCTTTACCCCGCATGCCTTTACCATGATCTTGTTGAAAAAGCATGATTGCTAAAGGTATATGCTTGCTAAAGATCATACTCCAGCCCCCCCGGCCTGTGCCCTAACATCCGATATCTCAGCCCTGCAACCCACCCCACCCCAGCCCTTAAAACTATCCTGACACCTCACCCTGAGCCCTAACACTTGGCCCCTGCCCCAAAAACGACCCAGACCCCCCCTTGCCTCTTGCCCTAAAACCCTGCCCCTGCATAAAAAAAACTGCCTCAACCCCCCACCCTCTGGCCTGAGCCCTAAAACCCTGCCCTCTGTTAAACAAGCATTGGCATAGCCAAAAGGTCTCGCTTTTGGGACCTTATAAGTATTTAGTTATGCAGCACAATATCCTTGGTGCAACAACAACTGTTGCATGGCTAAACACGTATAAGGTCCCAAAGGCGAGACCTATTGGCTATGCCAATGCTTGTTTGTTGTTAATTGCGCCCTGCATGAGGTTGTAAGACTAGCACACACTGCTACCTAGAACAGCACTTGGACGTCCGGAGAAAGAGAGATTGGGAAGATAAACAGGGAGGCGGTATCCGCTCCCACTGCATCCCGGGCCACACTCAGAGGAAGGAAGCTGAAAGCGGTTGTAATTTCTTCTTGAATCCTGAAAAACGTAACTTTTCTATCTTATATTAACCTAAAATACCTCTTATTAGCAACGTTTCTTTAAGTTTTCTTTCACAGCTGTTTATTACTGATATGGCTTAGCACTTTGATGCACACCTGGGCCACGCCAATTCACATCCCCAAATGAATAAATAAATAGAGACATGAAGGCTGAGAAGGGGCTACAGAAAGCAAGAGATTGATACAAGATATATCTAGGAAAATAGAGAAAGTTCGAGAGAAGTGTGTGAGAAAATGGGAAATAGAACAAGTGAAAAAAACCTGAGAGATGCGAAGGGCAAATTGCGGGAGAGGGGAGAGAAAAAGAGTGCATCGAAAGAAGACAGATGAAGGGACAGAGATGGAGCGATAGATAAGAACACAGAATGGGTGCATAAATGAGTAGAGGGAAAGTAAGGAGAAGAAGATAGAAAGGAAAGAGAAGAAAAGCGATGGAGTGTGACAAACAGGGAGCACGAAAGGGAAAAGGAGAGTGAGTGAAAGAGGAATATAGCTTTAGAAGAAGGAAATGGTGACCTTTATGTAGAACCATAGAAAGGAAGGCAGATTAAGGGGGGCGTCAAGGTGGGGAAGAGGGGGCGAGAAGAAAAGAAAAGAGAGCGGGGAGTCGCAGGTGAAGGAAATAGACTAACGGATATCCCGAACTGAATGAGATGCCAAATATATCAGAAACGTTTGGCTTACTTCGGAGAAGTTTGCGCATTGGCTTCGTATGGTTCCTCTGGGTTGCCGTCTCTTTTCAACTTATTGTCCGCAGGACGTAGGGAACCGACCAGCAAAAGGAAAGAACACCGGCAGAGATGGGTGAGTGTTGATAGGGTACCTGGGGCGCTTGTATGCATGGAGGAGTGCGGAGAGAAGCGGGAGGGGAGGATTGTAAACCCATGAAGGACAAGCATTGGCCGCGCGGCCATAAAAGTGACGCAGCCGCTCGGCCGTGAAGGCGATCGCGGTGCGTGCGTGTATGCTTGCGCACAGTGTGCTCTTTTTCAAAGCACATACTCGTGCTTGTGGCGCGCCGCTGCGCACTCCCGCAAGGCGTATGCCGCCACAAGCACGAGTATGCTTTGTAAAAAGAGCTGCACAACGGCTAAAGGTCTCCTACGCAGTGCATGCGCACTGCGTAGGCGAGACCTAAAAAAGGCAGATTGGCTGGGGGACCTACCAGAAAAGGAGGTATTGAGTTCCAATGAAAGTCTTCGAAACCTGCCCCACTAGGGGTAGGATTCTGTTAAAAAAAAGGGGGGGGGGTACACGAATATGAAAAACAGCTAACGTGGTGTCTCCTGTGACTCATCAAAACTTCAATTAAATTTGAATATTTACCTAATGGGTAATGCGATTGAATCACATCAAGGGATGGTCAGCTCACGGTTCAATTGCTGCCAATGGAGAAGAAAGGATGCAGGGTACCAAATGGTAACATCGGCCATTGATTGCAGTGCTTAGTAGACCAAAGTGAGGTTTCAGTGGGTAAGAGTGCTGAGATAAATTATAGGGGGAGAGGTGATGTGCCTTGAATAACACCTCATGTGAGACAAAGTGAAGCGGCACTAAAGATAATACATTCTGCGCTCATCTTACAGAGAAAAAAGCGTGTAAGCGTGTAGAAATAGTGCTGGAGCGTAGAGTAACTCCTGCCACCCGAAAGTCAACAGATGGTTGGAGGCCCCATTGTTAATTGGGCGCCGCGAGTAAACAACATTAGAGACAGGCTGCCCGAGCGTAGAGTGACTCCAGGCACCTGTAGGCCACCAAAATAAAATGTGCGATGTGAAAGAATTCAGCAGCGGGAAAATCGCACTGGGAGAAACACTTGTAGACCAGACCCCAGAAAACCTATGCAGCAGCAGATATGATTTCACAACCATATGTGAGGGATCACTCGCACAGACAGCAAAGGGATTGAATCAAAAAGAATGCACAGTGGGTTGCTAACGCGTCTTGCCACTCTCGGCGCGGCTCTCTGGATGAAACGCGAGCGCCTGAGGGGGAGGCGGGTATTTAGGAGCTGCACGTGATGACAAGGCAGGCACTTAATTAGTAATGCACGATTAGCACCTGTGGGCTAATTAGCTGGTCCGGGTGTACTAGAGCCCAGTGGCAGAGAAACCTATTACCCTCAATGCGTGGTGACTTGAGAAGCACCGATCACATGGAATGTATTGATTTGTAGTCCAATTAGGGTTATGCCAAAAACAATCCACCTATTGCCCATAAATGGTGTTTTTTAAAAGAAAAATGAGACTGAATGTTAACAAGGCAAATAATTATTGGAACCTGTGTAATAACACGGTGCGAGTACGCTGGAGCCCTGAAGCACTGAATATTTTTCAAAAACAATGCAATTGCTCAAATATTTAAGGTATTTTGAATCAAGCATTGACCGCGCGTGCGGGAGCGGCCGCGAGACGCGATCTGTGGTGGGAGAGGGGGAGAAGCGGGAGTTGTGGGCGCGCGCACGAGCAAAAGGGAGGAACAAAGCCCGGGAGTTGTGTGTGTGCGCGCGCGCTAAAAGAACATTTTTAAAAAGCACGCAAGTGGCAAAGCTGGCGGTTGCGCGCGTTCTCGCGCGCGTAACCGCATGCGCTAGGCCAGCAAAAGCGTGTGGCAGCACTTTGATAAAGCCACTTACTAAATGCCCTCGGCCCCAGAACATAAAACCACTCTACCACTCCCACCCTGAGTCCTAAAACCTTGCCCCTGCCAAAAAACTACTCCTACTCCCCTTTGACTGAGCCCTAAAACTGACCCTGCCCTTAAAACTATCCTACCCCCGCCCTGAACCCTAAAAACGACCCACCCTTAAATATACCCATTCCCCTCTCACTCTGAGGCCTTAAATCCTGCACCCCACCCAAGAATACTATCCCGACCCCAGCCTCCCCCCACTCTGAGCCCTAAAACTGATCCCCACCCCTAAAAAGTACCCAGCCATCCCAGCCCTTGCTGTTCATGTTCCTCTCCCTGCCCATCCACACATCTAGACCGCTGTCTGTCTTAACCACGCACATGAATGGTTGAGGCAGACGCGTGGTTTAGGCAAGCGTTGCTCCACTTGCTTGGAAACAGCACGCCTGGCGCAGCCCGTGTTGTAAAGCCCATTTCCCAAGTCACTGAGATGTTGCGTCTGACAGCCACGCTGAAGGAAGCCTCATAAAACCATCTACAACGTGCCTAAAACACATTGGTAATGCCAATAGTTCTTGCATTGGAGAGACCTATTGGCTTTGTCAAGGCTTGTATTTTTTCTTTATGCAGGTTTATATAGCGCGAACTCGACACGAAGGTATTGGAGCGCATGACATGAGAGCCGGTTTAGGGTTACTACACAAAGGCACATTAATTTTGTACACACTGGGAGATGAAGTTATTTGCCCATAATCACAGGATGTTACACCAGTTGCCCCAGTTCCGAAGTCTGCCGCTCTGGCCGTTGCGCCACAGGACTCACTCATCTTTCATTTTACTGGCTGAGTTTATCCATCCACTGCTGACATACGGGAACTATTTTTGACATGTTTTGAAGGCCTTCCAAAGCAAGGCCGATTGGTTTTGACAGTTTGTTATTCAATTTTTCAGCAACTAAATAAACAGAGCTGCGCATTAACTCTTCCAGACAGCACTCAGCGAAGTTCGCACAGCACTGAATGACAGAGCGACTCTACATAAAATGACTATATTTCACGCAAAAATCGATACATAAGACGTAACTTACAAGACTGCCTGTGGCATTGCATCCACCACAAAGCAAGCTCCAAAAATAAATCTACTGCGTCATATATTATAATAAAAATCATGAGCGAAATCTAGAGTACGGATCGCAAGTTTCTTGTCTAGCAGTTGCGTTATTTGTCCAGTAGATGGCAGAATCACTCTTCTCTTCCGTATGTGTGTGTGTTGCTCAAGGACATGTAATTTATTCGGGATGCTCGTGGCTGCACCCACAACATACAGAAGGGAGTTGAATATACAGAAGGGAATTGAATATTTAAATTAGGAAAAAAAGTGTGCTTAATTTCACCCTGTGGACTCAGGTGGGACACTCATTTTTGGGGACCGGCACTTCTTTTTCTTCATGAGAGTTTGACCCAGAGCAAGAGAGAAAACATACAGGGAAGAAGCGGAGCTTTCAGGGGAATGCGGAAAGGCGGAGGGGGGGGGGGGGGGGGGGGGGGGTCTCTAAAAGGGACGTGGCCTATGTAATTAATTCCGTTGCTTAAACACTTAAACTAAATTTTTGGGATCCCTTTAGAGTGCCAGCAACCGCTATTTTGCGGCAATATTAGGTAAAACCTGAATCGCGCAATAATCAGTCCACGCAAGGTACTTTGCGTAAAAGGCCATTTTATTAGGACAGGGTTGGACAACCATAACCAGAAACATAACACAAATCCCCAACAATCCCCAACAACAACATTCCTCACTACCCATACTCTCCAAGCCTCCAACTACTCCATACCCACTTCACACCGCAACCTTCTCACTTCCTTTCGCTTCCTCACTTCTCTTCCAAAACTCCACCACCATCTCCATTCGTCGTCCACTGCTCTGACGCACCCCCACGTCTCCCCAGTATCCCCCTCCCCTGGAGGGTGAGTATGCCCGTCATGGACTCCTCCCCCCTCCCCAATCTGCCCAACACGCACACACACAACCCGTCCTAAACTGGCACGCTGAAAAAACATGACCTCCTCAACTAGTCATGCAATTGCCGGGTGGGTGGGTGGCCAACGGTCCACTAACTACCCTCCCTGAGGCGCTGGGGAATGGAAGAGGAAGGACTTCCTCTTCCTGCCCCTTTTAACCCTACCTGCGACCCCACCCCTTATCCCACCCCCTTCCTCCCCTGTCCTTCTATTTGCGCGAACTCCCCGGGGGAAGACTAGACCGCTGGTCTTACTTCCCCGGGGGCCTCCTCGCGCAATAATCAGTCCACGCAAGGTACTTTGCGTAAAAGGCCATTTTATTAGGACAGGGTTGGACAACCATAACCAGAAACATAACACAAATCCCCAACAATCCCCAACAACAACATTCCTCACTACCCATACTCTCCAAGCCTCCAACTACTCCATACCCACTTCACACCGCAACCTTCTCACTTCCTTTCGCTTCCTCACTTCTCTTCCAAAACTCCACCACCATCTCCATTCGTCGTCCACTGCTCTGACGCACCCCCACGTTCTCCCCAGTATCCCCCTCCCCGGGAGGGTGAGTATGCCCGTCATGGACTCCTCCCCCCTCCCCAATCTGCCAACCAGGGAACCCCCGGAGGGCGGTTACCTGCCCCACCCCACACAAGTGCACCTTTCGCCCTCACCGCCTCCTACACCAGATCGACTCATTCCACAGCCCACTGATAAAATCCCTCATCTCCATCATATAGTAGGCGTTTCCCATGTGCGAAAGGTGCACGCCATCAGCCCTAAAAAGCAAGGGCTCTTCAAGCCGCAGACCAGGATGCGCCAGCACCTTGATCCCACAGTCCTCACAAAAAACTCTCATTGCCCTATTTAATTTTCTGCGGGCGCGTTCCACCGCCGCGGGCTTCAGCGCCCCCCTCCAAAACTTTCTGGGAATGAACTCTGTCCACACAATACAAGCGCCAGCCAGATTGCGTTTGATCGCTGCCAAGTCCCGCTGCATTAAGTAGATCAAGGACACCGCCGACTGTCGCACCAGATCGTTCTCTCCCAGGTGAATGACAAGCAGATCCGGACAGCCCTGCTGCGAGACCTTCTTCGTGAGCCAAGGCAAAAGTTCTCCCCATCGCATCCCACTCCTACCCCACCAGAAAACCTCATGACTGCAGCTTCTCAGGCCCAGGCTACGCCCGTACACCTGCCTGTCCGCAAACTTGGCAGCCCAATGCACAAATGAATGTCCCACTATCCAGGTAACCGTCTTGGCTCCAGGACCCCCAACACAACCTACGAAGAAAAAAGGAGCATTAGAAACAAGAAAGGGGCACACAAAACGCTCACACAGCCGCCGCGCACCCTTCCGTCCTACTTCCTCACGTACCGCTCGCAGCAGCGCGAACGCCATCTACCAATATTCCTGATCTTATCCCAGGACCAGCCCAGCCGTGCCGCCGCCGTCGCCGCGCCGATCCGGAAGGAGTGAGTCCCAAACCCCGCCGGGTCTCTCCCTAAGCGCCGCAACGCCATGCGCAGTACCGCCAAGAGCTGGTAAGCCGTGACCCGTTTCCCAGAAGCATGACAGAAAATTTCCCCCGCCAAACGGCCACACTGCCCGCAAAAACTGCTCCACTCCCGCACCGGGCACGCTGCCAACTCCCCCGACTCATTCAGCCACACCCACGTGCCTCTGCCAACCTGATCCGTCTTGGAACGCCCCAGCCATATCCCCAGGCGTCCCCCATCCACACGTACATCCTCAAACCTCAACCCCATTCCCCCCCTACCCCCCAGCAACTCCGAAACCCGAAAGGCCCCGAAGAACATCCACGTCATACACAGGCGGAACAACGCCAACTCATACCGATCGTAACACAAAACCCCCAACTCTCCCAAAACATCCACCAACAGGCCAAAAGTGATCGCCTGGCGCAACGGCGCTCCCTCCCGCCCCCCCCGCTCCCTCGTCCAGCCCTTCAGCATCCTGCTCAACAACTCACCCTTGGCCGGATCAAAACCCAGATAGATCTTCCCATAGAAAGAAATCCCTGCCAATTTCCCTGCAATTGTCACTGACGACAAACCCCTGTCCATGCAGTGCAAAACATAGCGCACGACACCCGCTTCACACTCACCCTGAGACATCCGCCAGTCCTCCCGCGACCAACCCAAGAACGCCCCCAACTCCACCCATGCCATACGATAAGTCCGCCGCGTGGACTCGGCAACAGACTGCTCCACCAGATTCACCACTCTCACTCCCCCCAGCTCCAGATACCCTCCGGCACCTTGGTCTTGGCAAAGTCCGCTCCGGGCGCCAACCTTCGGAAACGCTGCCACTGCGAACGAGACAATGCATCCGCGATGTCATTGCTAGCGCCCGGCACATGTTTCGCGCGAAACAGCACATTCAAGCGCAAGCACAGCAGCATAAAACTTCGCAGCAAGCGCAGCACCCGCAGGTCCCTCGCCCTCTGATGGTTCACCAGTTCCACCACCGTCATGTTGTCCACATGAAAAAGCACCGATCGGTTCCGGAATTCCTGCCCCCACACCTGCAGCGCCACCAACAGCGGGAAGAACTCCAGAAACGCAATGCTCCTGCCCTGTGCCAGCCAGTGCGCCGGCCACTGCTCCGCACACCACCGACCATCCCAGAACACACCAAAGCCGCGCGCCCCAGCCGCGTCCGAGAAAATCTGCACTTGCCACACCATGTTGTCATCTGCAAAGTCCAAGGAGACCCCATTGAAGTCACTCAGGAACCCCTGCCACACTCGCAGATCCGCCCGGACACCCACCGAAATCCGCACCCGGTGATGGGGCAACACAGCCCCTGACATGGCCAAACCGAGCCGCCTGCAAAACGTCCTACCCGCCCGCACCACTCGGCACGCAAAGTTCAGCAAGCCCAGTAAACGCTGGACGGACCTCAGATCAATCTTCCGTTGCACCATCACTTGGCTCAGACACTCCTGTATCTCCAAAACCTTCTGCTGGGGGAGGCGCGCCATCCACTCCACCGAATCCAATTCAATCCCCAGAAACGCCAGACAACAACTGGGCCCGGCCGTTTTTTCCGGCGCCAACGGCACACCAAACTCCCCCGCCATCCTCTGAAACTGGCCCAAAGCCGCCCCACATTCCCCCGTCTGACCACGGCCCACAAACAAGAAATCATCCAAATAGTGGGACACCAGCCGGTGCCCCGCCCTGTCAGTGAAAGCCCATTGCAAAAAGGAACTGAAAGTCTCGAACAGCGCACAGGATACCGCGCACCCCATAGGCAACACCTTGTCCACAAAAATGGCCCCACCGACCTGCATGCCCAGCAACGAGAAATCCTCCGGGTGAATCGGCAGAAGGCGAAACGCCGACTTGATGTCACACTTGGCCAATTCCGCCCCCCGCCCACACAGCCGCACCAATCCAATCGCATCATCCACCGACGCATACAACACCCGGGAATCCTCCTCCGCGATGAAATCATTCACTGACCGCCCCTCAGGCCAAGACAAATGGTGGATCAAGCGAAACTCGCCAGGTTCCTTTTTTGGAACCACCCCCAACGGGGATATGATGAGCTCGGGCAGCGGCCACGTGTCAAACGGGCCGGCCACGCGACCCTCCGACACCTCTTTGCGCAATTTAGCCTCCACGACGTTCGGCAACTCCTTTGCTGACCGCAAATTCTCTGCCCACCTGCACTCCCGTGGCCCCTGGTACCCCACTCGAAAACCTTCCGTGAACCCCCAAAACAGCCGCAGCGCCGCCACCTGATCAGGGTAGCGGGAGAGCCACGGACCCATGGCCTCCACACTAACCGGTGTAGGAGCCCTTTGGCCCAGCCTGCCCCCTTCCTTTCGTGACCCGCCATTGCTCGGACGGGGTGGCCAAGGTGAAACACTGCGTGACCGGGTGCTTGCCACCACACTTAGAACACTCGTGTTTAAATTTGCAGGGGTGGCGGGTGCAGAATCCCTTGTTGAAATTCCAACACGCCCCAGTGGTGGCTCCCCCACTCTTCGCAGGCTGCCCGGTTGCGCCGGCAGCGGCAGCCTGCCCTCCCGCACCCCCAGTTCCACTTGCGCCCCCTCCCGCCCCCCCCGAGGCGGGACGGGACTGAAAAGACCGATAAGCCACCGGAAGGCCACTCGCAGTGTGTGTAGCCGCCGAGGACTGAGTGGAGGCCATCCACTGCACCCACAGCTCCTGATCTACCTCTCCCCAGGGCTTGTCCGGGTTGACACTGACCCTCGCCCGAAATTCCTCATCATAACTTAGCCAGGCAAAACCCCCAAAGTGCATCTGCGCTTTTCTGATGATATCCATGTATTTGAACAACGCAATCGCCCTATCCGGATGCTTCTCGCAATAAATACTGGCATAAATCAGGAAGGCCGACGTCCAATTCTCCATAGTTATCGGCACCCGTGGCCGCCGAGTCAACTCCCACTCCTCCTCTTTCGACCCCTCTTTCGCCTGAATCTCCCGATGCAACAATTTAAAGACATCCACGTATTCGTGTTTCCAAATCCTGCCCCTTGTCTTTTCAGACAGATGGGACCCCAGGGGCATCGCCAACCCCATATAAGGCAGCTTCTTCTTATGTTTTTCACCCCCGTCCTCCTTCTCAGCAGTCACCTTCTCCGTCTGAACACCAGCTCCCACCATCCGCTTCACATCCCCCTCTGGGGCCGCCGCCTTAGCCGGCACCTGCGGCTGCGCCGCCTCTCCCACCTCCCTCACCGACCCATCCCCCACCCCCACAGACCTACAAGACTTCTTACGCCCCCGCCCAAGCCCCTCATCCCACACCCCCCACCATGTGCTCTCACCTGTCAAAGTGCGTGGCACCTCCTGCGCCCGTCCGCCTGGACCCGGGGCCGACACCCTCACCGCTGGCGCCTTGCTGCAGCTGGCTTTGCTGGCCTGGAAAACACCAAACTTTTCCGTTGCCACCGGCCCCGTCACCTCACGCACCTCGCCTTCTTCCAACTCTTCACTTTCTGACTCATAATCCAGCTCGTCGACCACCACAGGCTCACTAGGCTCCAGGCGCACCTCACGCACTACACGCTTCATTCCTTTTCCTTTCTCTCCAAGGACAAACTCATACTCCGGCGCCGATGATGCGCGCTCCCTCGATGGAGGGCAGGCCGCCGCGGACCCCCCTACTGCTTCGTCCCGGCGTCTGGAGGCCGTAGTGCGCCCCGCCGGCCCACCCCGGCCTCTACCAGCAATCAGCGCTGGCGTGGATCCCACCCCCCCCTCGTGACCGGCATAGTCCGAGGGGGCCCCAGCGCCACCAGGTCTCTGAGACGTCAAGTCCGTCCCTGCCTCATCCAGCCACACCCAACGCCCGCGCCCCTGAGCCGGCCCTGCCCCTCCCCCGCGCGCGACCACCCCTCCCCCGCGCGCCACCACCCGCTCCGCCGCGCGCTCCCCCTCCCGCTCCCTGGCCGCGCACATCTCCTCCCAGCGCCGCTCCGTATCTTCAATCAGCCGCCGCTGCTCCCGGATACGTTCCTCTAAAGACATCTCGGCCCAACAGTCATCCCACCGGCCCTCCCCCGCGGCCCGCGCCCCACGCCCACGGCCTGCGCCCCCAGAGGGGCCAGGCGTCACCCGCCCCGACCCCCGGCCCCCCACAGCCTTCGCCGGGCCCTTGCCTTTGCCTCCCCGCCCCCCACCCTTCCCCTTGCCCCCCCCCCCCACGACCGGCCCCCGATCCCCCCACCCCCCGCCCTCGCCACCCCCGGACTCACTCCCCGAAAGATACAGGGTGAAATCATCCCCAACCCGCTCCTCCGCGTCCTCCGCCAAGTCGCTGTCCTCACTGTAATCAACCAGGAACGAGGCCCCCCCACTGCCCCCGGCCCCCGCCCCCACCCTGGCCAACCGCGCCTCCTCAGCCCCACCCTCGCCCTCAACAGCCCCCCCGCCCCCCCCCACAGGCACCTCAGCGGACGAACCCATCGCCGGGAGGCTCAGCCGCCTATCCCCTGGCTTCCCCCCAGGCCCTGCCTTCCTACCCCCCCCACGCGCACCCACCGCGTGTCTCTTGGGAGGCGGTTCCTCCATACAGGCAACAACGGCCGCCGCAACCCCCGCGGACGCCGAACGCGGAGTCCTAGACATCCCCACCCACGCCTGCTCTAAAACGCCCGGCCGCAGAAGGTCCGCCCTCCCCGCACGCCCCAACAGCTGTAGCGCCGCCCGCACCGCCGCCTCATCCGGCGCCTGGCTCCCTCCCGACTCCATGCCAAACGCGCTCCGCGCCGACCACCGCTCCGCCCCCGCTGACTCCACCCGACACCCGCAGGCCGCCACACGTTGCCAAACGAGGCAGCCCTGATAACGCTCGCTACCCCCACAGACACACAACGCTCACCAGCAAAACACGCCCCCGCCGATCCACCGACGCTCCGCAGGCCCCGCACCGCGCACCAACGCCAACGGTCCACTAACTACCCTCCCTGAGGCGCTGGGGAATGGAAGAGGAAGGACTTCCTCTTCCTGCCCCTTTTAACCCTACCTGCGACCCCACCCCTTATCCCACCCCTTCCTCCCCTGTCCTTCTATTTGCGCGAACTCCCCGGGGGAAGACTAGACCGCTGGTCTTACTTCCCCCGGGGGCCTCCATATAAACATGAACTAAGTCTCTGAAATGGAATACCTAAACGATTTTCCCAGTATTTTTTCAGAAACCAAGCAGTGCTGTTTGCCAGTAAATTTAAGTACATGAATGTTGAGCCCAATAGGGACCCATGTCACTGTCCGTTTTTAATTACTAACGGGTCTGAGACCCGGAGGGACCAGGCCCACTTAAGGCCCAGGGAAAAAGACAGTGACTAGGGGGGAAAAGAACCCCCAAGAGATCGTGTCTGGCGGTGGATGAAAGAGACAAGTGGTGGAATCAAGACTAGGCAGCCTAGACATGCGGCATCCCAGAGATTCCATAGCACAGGTAGCGGTCTTCTAAGCAAAACCTTGAGCCCCAGCCCCAGCGCCATTATTTTGAAGTCATAGCATGCCGACCAATGCCAGCACAACCACCGTTTACGCCCACGAGCCAAATCTCCTATTCTTTGCTTCTCTAGGAAAAGATAAGCATTTATTCTTTCAGTTTACATGTAAGTTCTAAAAACTCTCTGTTGTCTAATTTCAGAGGGCTTAATTTACAATATTTTGACCCCAAAAAAGTTCAGCAAGCCTTCCTTCTGGTCGGCCATGCGTCAAAATAAAAGGACAGGAATGCGTTGTATTTACAAGATACAGCACATTCCTGTCCTTCTCCCATGCACCAGTGCACAAACAGCAGCCGTGCACCAGTGCAGGCACCCTTGCGTCATTTTGCAAGGGTGCCTGTGCTGTGGGGATGAATACTTTTGTGCAGGAAGGGACACCTTCCTGCACAAAAACAATCATTAAAGTCATTTTCCTCCTTCTTTGCATGCTGCAGAATGCAGCACGCATAGTCAGAGGAAAATACAAGGAGAAATAAAAGTATTTCTCCGTATGACTCCTCCTTATGCCTCCCCTGGGGAGGCGTAGGATTCTGACGCATTCGCAGGTTTACAAATTGTTGTAAATCTGGAAGTAAAATTAACTTCCATTAATGTTGCGTTAGAACACCCACAGCAACACCCATGGAACGCCTCTTTCACGCAGAGAAATGCACGAAAGGGGCCCATATTTACAAGGCCATGAAAAGTCACGCAGTGTGACTTTACACAGCCTTGTAAATCTAAGCAAGTCAATGCTGCGACCAGTGCGCCATAAAAAGTGATGCACCTGCGGTGCAATGGGTGTGTAAATAAGCCCCTATATCGGTTTACTTTGTTGTATTAGTAGCTGTAAATGTTCTTGCCTAAGCAGGCCCTGGGGGCGGTGTCTGTCAGTGTCGAGACTTCTGCTGTATCACTCTACATTTCACAGTGTAATGTTCAGGAGGTTTATTGTCACAATGTTACATTCATCGGTTTTGTTCGGTCTTGTAAACTTCCTCCTCTGTCTCCTCATATTGAAGCTTTGTTTAATCTCCAGTTCAGCTGGGTCTGGTAGGCTTTTTTAAAGTACAAGTTGTAGACCTTTTGGGAGTGTGAGCTCACACATCAAACTGGCCAGCGGCCAACCGCCCTATCTTATTGTGTGTTGTCCATCAGCTCTCCCTTTGGCGCACGCATGGCTCCCTTCCTCAGCTTTAGGAGTTTCTGTATTGCATCACCACTGTCTTTCGAAGGAAAGAAGTCATATGCATTGTATCACTCTCAAAGCATGGGAACCTGTTGTTTTTATCATATTGTTGGGTGTTGGTGCCACCATTCAACGCTTTTATCCTATTGTGCAAGTAAATTTATATATATTTTTATATATCCATACATCTTCTGTAGTATCGTGTTTTGCTTTCACCCTAGCGTTCCATATATAAGGTATGAAATCCCATGGGATTCATCACATGGTACATCAACATTGGAAGCACACCAATCACAGCCCTCCTAAAGACATTCTACAAATAGGACACCACGGCCTGTCTGAGGCAGGTAGGGGATTCCTTCATTCCAGGGAGTCACTGCTCCATGGCCACCCTGGCCGATACAGCCGCCTCCCGTAGACTGCACTGGGCGAGCTGAGGGCAGCTCGTGCTTGGCAGCAGATACATCTTTGCTGTATTCCATCTCTCTCAATAGCAGCCCTGTTAGCCGCTACTTGTTAGTAGCAGAGACATAGGTGCCAATTCCGATCCGGTAAAAAAATTCCCCGTCCGACTCGTATCCGGATTTTTTTCCGTCCGAATCGTCAAAGTAGCGTACAAACTGCCAAGTACGATTCGAACGGAAAAAAGTCCATACGAATCGCATTGGGAAGATTTCCCCACACGTCCTCGGGTCGGGAAAAGTCACCGACACGTCCCCGGGCGAGAAACCCACCGTGCGGAAAAATAAAGTCCGACTGCGCAAGTACGATCCCTCCCGTCCTCCCCATTTCACAACCGTACGCAAAAAACACCGTCCGAACCGAACTCCCATAGCAACCATGGAGACATGTGCCCGCATACGCGCCGAACACCCCACCACCCCCCGCCCGCGTATGTACGCCCCGAACCCCCACCCGTGTATGTACGCACCAAACACCCACCCGTGTATGTACGCCCCCGAACCCCCCCCAGCCGTGTATGTACGCACCGAACCACCAGCCGTGTATGTACGCCCCCGAACCCCCCCCAGCCGTGTATGTACGCACCGAACCACCAGCCGTGTATGTACGCACCAAACCCCCCCCCCAGCCCTGTATGTACGCACCGAACCACCAGCCGTGTATGTACGCCCCCGAACCCCCCCCAGCCGTGTATGTACGGACCGAACCACCAGCCGTGTATGTACGCACCAAACACCCACCCGTGTATGTACGCCCCCGAACCCCCCCCAGCCGTGTATGTACGCACCGAACCACCAGCCGTGTATGTACGCACCAAACACCCACCCGTGTATGTACGCCCCCGAACCCCCCCCCAGCCGTGTATGTACGCACCGAACCACCAGCCGTGTATGTACGCCCCCGAACCCCCCCCAGCCGTGTATGTACGCACCGAACCACCAGCCGTGTATGTACGCACCAAACCCCCACCCCAGCCGTGTATGTACGCACCGAACCACCAGCCGTGTATGTACGCACCAAACACCCACCCGTGTATGTACGCCCCCGAATCCCCCCCCCAGCCGTGTATGTACGCACCGAACCACCAGCCGTGTATGTACGCACCAAACACCCACCCGTGTATGTACGCCCCCGAACCCCCCCCAGCCGTGTATGTACGCACCGAACCACCAGCCGTGTATGTACGCCCCCGAACCCCCCCCAGCCGTGTATGTACGCACCGAACCACCAGCCGTGTATGTACGCACCAAACCCCCACCCCAGCCGTGTATGTACGCACCGAACCACCAGCCGTGTATGTACGCACCAAACACCCACCCATGTATGTACGCCCCCGAACCCCCCCCCCAGCCGTGTATGTACGCACCGAACCACCAGCCGTGTATGTACGCCCCCGAACCCCCCCCCAGCCGTGTATGTACGCACCGAACCACCAGCCGTGTATGTACGCACCAAACACCCACCCGTGTATGTACGCCCCCGAACCCCCCCCCAGCCGTGTATGTACGCACCGAACCACCAGCCGTGTATGTACGCCCCCGAACCCCCCCCAGCCGTGTATGTACGCACCGAACCACCAGCCGTGTATGTACGCACCAAACCCCCACCCCAGCCGTGTATGTACGCACCGAACCACCAGCCGTGTATGTACGCACCAAACACCCACCCGTGTATGTACGCCCCCGAACCCCCCCCCAGCCGTGTATGTACGCACCGAACCACCAGCCGTGTATGTACGCACCAAACACCCACCCGTGTATGTACGCCCCCGAACCCCCCCCCAGCCGTGTATGTACGCACCGAACCACCAGCCGTGTATGTACGCCCCCGAACCCCCCCCAGCCGTGTATGTACGCACCGAACCACCAGCCGTGTATGTACGCACCAAACCCCCACCCCAGCCGTGTATGTACGCACCTAACCACCACCCCACCAGGGAATGTACGGACCGCACCCCCACCAGTGCATGTACGGACCGTACTGACGCCAAAAAAACACGTACTGAACCCGGACAAACCATATTTACACAAGGAGAGTCAAGTAGAGTTTCCCCACACCACCAAACAGGCCCAACAACCCCACAAACATCACATACACTCACCTGCAACTGCCAAACTGCCAAACAGAGGCCCAAAACTCAATCACTCCTCATAACACACCCACACAAATTTCAAACACAGCCACACCCACAAATGGACCAATAAAAATGGACCACACACACAAACCATGAGCCTTTGCAACAGACCCACTGCTGCCAGAGCCCACAGACGACCCACACCACCATACTTGAACCTCACACTTGCATACCTTCACACAACCACCTACACAAACACCCCCTCATCACATTCACACACACACCTCCACTACCACACCCACACACCCACAGCCATCCACACCCACACCCCCACAACCACACCCCACGCCATGTCCACCACCAAGAATCCAAAGTTCACAAAGGAGGAGCTGGAGATCCTTGTCGACGAAATCCTCAGAGTCGAGCCACAGCTCTTTGGGACATTGGTCAGACAGACCAGCATATCCGAAAAAACCGCCATGTGGCAGAGGATCGTCGATTCTGTGAATGCTGTTGGGACAACCAGAAGGACCAGGCACGAGTGCCAATCCAGGTGGTACGATCTGCGGAGGACGGTCAAGAGGAAGATGACTGACAATCACAACCAGGGGAACATCACTGGAGGAGGGCCGCCCCCCAGACCGGTACAATACCATCCCTGGGAGGAGAAGGTGATGTCCACGCTGGCGGTGGAGGGACTACACGGACTGCCAGGACTCCCAGACCCTGGTGAGTACACAAACAACTCACCTCACATGGGGGGGATGCCATACACAATCAATCATGCATGCCACCCCCCCCAAGCCACCACCGGACACAACAACACTCCACAAACACACACATGCCACTGGCACCTCCATGCCCCATGCATCAATCAGGGCCATGCCAAGTCACAGGCCACACAAAACACCAACACAACACAGGATGTGGTCGATGCTGGGAGTGGGGGCAGCAAAACTAACATTGAGCAACTCACAAGCACACAACAATGCCCTCAGCCCATATGGCCCAGGGCACAGCCATACAAACTGTGTGTACCCACACAGTACTGTCTTGCCTGCAAATGATGGCTGCCATGCAGGATGCCATGGGTCTGAAGGCACAATTTGCACATAACAGCAGACAATGAAGATGCATCGCTCTGATAGAGTCTCAGCACACACCGCCACAGCAGCAGCCTACACTCAGACACACTGCCCAATGGGTGCCCGGAGAACAGGGACTAACTCACATGAACAAGCCAATGGCCATTCAAAGACCGGCTAACTGTGTGTGCCCAGGAAGCTGGCCTGAGGTGACAGAGAGTGACAAAGAGAGGGAGGGAGAGGGGGAATGAGAGGGAAGGAGACAGAGGGGGGACACAGGGAGACAGACAGAGGGAGGGAGTAGGGTGACAGAGGGAGACCGACAGAGGGAGGGAGGAGGGTGACAGAGGGAGGGAGGAAGGGAGACACAGGGAGACTAAATCACCCTTGGGTGGTGTGGCCATGTCCACTCGTCAGCCGGTGGACTGTGTGCATGCAGACCAGGTCTGGCAGTGCCTCAACCCCCCCTTCCGTAGATGAAGACCGGTCCATGTGTCAATCTGTGCACGAGTCCATCCGTGCTGCAGGCACAGACCTAACCACACACCCAGTATACCCACCCACCGTGTCGGTAAGAACCCTGTCACAAATGCTTCAGTCCCCTACCTGCAACATCAAATTGCCTTGCCAAAACACCATTTGGCCACGTACAGTGCAACACGTAAGGCGCCTCTGCATGGCTCGCTACGCCCGCACACCACACTGCTGACTGTGTACCCAAATAGATGCATCAACTAAGATTGTGTCTCACACATGCGTAAAGCCCTGACAGCTGTGGCCAAGGGACATAGCCATGCACAAGTGCACTGTGAGAGGAATGCAGGACAGATCCAACTACCCAGAGGAAGAGTGCCAAATCAGAAATGCATGCAACATGGATGCCACATGTGACACTGTTAACATTGTCTCTCTCACACACAGGTCAACGTCGACGAACACCCCCCAACACTGGGGGGGAAGTCACACAGGACCAGGCTCCGCGGGATGATGACCCCACCGCCAGCGATGACTCTCACCACTCCGTGGATGACCCAGACCAACCTGGCCCCTCTGGTGTCCAACCACCTGCAGCACCTGCGTCAGGTACAACTGTGCCAACCACCACCCCCATTCCTGCCACATCCCAGGAGACGTCCAGGAGCCCTGCCCGCACACGACCACCCAGCCAGTCTGCCCAGGAGGGACACGGTCCTCCGGGCACCCAGGAGGAGGCAGGCGGCAACGCAGATGCCATCCCTCAGGGGTCCCGGAGACCCGATGCACCCACAACGGCAGGCCAGGTGCACGTGGGCAGGGGTGGCGGGAGTGGAGGACGGCGGAGGCGCGAACCTGACCAGGCAGCTCAGGACCCGGTAGTGTCCCAGGTCAGCAACATCCTGGATACATACCGGCGTGACACCAGGGGCATGGACCAGATTGCGTCCACCCTCAATGACATCAAGGGGACCCTCCAGGAGATGAAGACCCTGCAGTCCCAGCAACATGCCTGTCAACTGCAACACCAAGGAAGGATGGAGGATAGACAGGCTGAGCTCGTGGCGGTGCAAACCCAAATGACCGGTGTACTCCGTCGGATTGCCGACAACATGGGCAACCCTCCCTGTGGCACCAGGCGAAGGCCATTACCAGACACAGGGAGGGATCAGGAGGAGGAGGATTCATCCGACGGAGCGTCACAGACATCGTCACGGACTGCTTCCGAGGGTCCCCGCAGGAAGGTGGGTCGTCCACGAAAAAGACTGTGAGAGTCAGCAGAACATCACCATCTCCCAGGTCACCTGGCCTGGCACCTGGCCCTCTGGCCCAATAGCAGCACATGACATTCTCTGCCACATGGACTTGCTGGTCACTGTCTGACCTATGTTGACGAAGACTGTGGCATGGACTCTGACATTTTGCTACGACAAGGATACCAACTCCCCCAGTGAACTTTGGATTCTACACTCCCGCTGTGCACCTCTTGTCATCCCCACAAACCCGTACCCCACCACAAATAAATTAATCACACTTACAAGATGATGCCGTGATTCTACATTATTACAATACATGTGTGTGTCGTACAGTCAAAGCATGCCTGATCTCAGAATTAACTCCAACCATCCAAACCGTGGGGTCGCAGTCTTGCCCAGGACACACATGGGTCCCAATGTCTCATCTGATACAGACATGGAGTACCAAACTCACCTGTGCTGGGCCCAACCAGCTGAGTGGTTCCCGCACAACTGTGGCTACAGACACATTCAGGGGAGCAACAGTCATGCGCAGAGGTCAGGGATCATGTGGAGTGACCTGGCTTGCCGCTCCCAGGTATGTCTAGACATGTGTCCCTACAATGTGCAGCATGCTTGCGTCAGGCGGATGTTGAGAATGGTGGCTAGGCCAAGGTTGGATGCATGGAGATGCCAGAATGCAGTTTAGGATCACTGTGCCACATGGTTGTGTTGGGGTTGTGGGCTGCATCATGAGTGTGGGCGTGGATCTAGAAGGTCATCCTGCAGCTGGCTGTGAAACATTCCCCCCATCCCGTTAGGACGTTGATGTGGCCTGGTTGCCCGACGCAGTAGCAGAGCTGTGCAGATGCACTCCGGATATGGACAAGTACCATGGGAGTCGTGAGGCACATGTCCGTAGACTGCAGGGTAGGATTCTACACAGATGTTGTAGTTTCCCTGGGGGATGGTCTCTCTTGCCTTGAGGTGGATGGAACTGTGCATCTTGTGCATAATACAGTTCCCACTCCCTGACAAACCCCTAGCATCTTGTCACTCTACACATAGACACATATGCACCACCTATGAAAACTATGCCAGACCTGCGGCACGCACAGTGGCAACAGGGCACCATTGACAGGGAAGAGGCACCTTGGAGACAGAGGGACAAATTTATTAGTCATGTGTGTTGGAATGACAATGATACTCTGTCAACACATACACAGGTCATGTGGATGTACATGTGGGAGCAACACTGGCACCCCCCATTGCAACACAGATGCTGGCATCCCATTGACCTGGCACACAAGTGACGGATAACAGCTAAACACCCCCTGCTGCCACGGAGAGGCCGCTATACACCATTGAGGCCCTGATGGGGCAATCACACACCATGTCAACCCGGTGCAACCTGTATGTTTCCGAGGCCAGTGTTACACACAATGATGGCCTCATCACAATCCCCAATCCCCTGCCACATGACAGTCACCAAGTCTGAGCATGGCTCCAGGTGAAGCCTGCCCCATGTCATGTTCCCCATGTAGGATCACCATGTATGCAAATGGAACACACATGAACCGGAGAAGTGCACACAGACTACAAACAATTCACACACCCAAAACGACGTGAGGCATCCCTTACCCTGAGGAGATTTCAACACTTGCCCGTGCATGTGACGCTGAATCAGCACATGTCGCTGTGTTCATGAGGAGTAGCAGGAGCACAACAATGCCACCAGCAGACAGCATGCACATGGACCTGTGGAAGAGAGACACACAAGGATTCAGCACAAAGGAGCACATCCGCAAGCATGTACTTAACACGTATCATGTTGTTAACATGACAGGTGACAATGATGACCCTCAGACAACATCCTTCCATTGCGCCATCACTTGAGTGACACTTCAATACACACCACTGACTCACTTGGCAGACATGCAGATGGACACACACATTGCAACACATGCCACACACGGCCCAATGCGTGCACACTCAGACACTGGAACTCACCACTAAGCAAAGAAGTTGCGTATGAGCCGACTCCGCATGTCCTCCACAGCCTCCTCCTCCTCCACATCACTTGCCCCGTCACCAAGCCCTTCATCCTCCACGGGTGGATGGTCCTGGTCATCTTGATCCAGTATGAGTGGAACAGCTTCCTCCACTGCCATGTTGTGCAGCATGCAGCAGACGATGATGATCTTGCACACCTTCACCGGGGCATATGGGAGTGCTCCGCCGGTCTTGTGGAGGCACCGGAATCGGCTCTTCAGAAGTCCAAACGTCCTCTCAATGACTCTCCTGGTCCGCCCATGTGCGTTGTTGTAGAGGTGCTCGGCAGCCGTGCTGGGGTTGCGGACAGGCGTCATCAGCCATGGCATGTTGGGATAGCCAGCGTCCCCTACAAGGAAACATCATGGACAGAAGTGTGTCAGCACAGGCAGTGAGATTGGAAGATGACGCCAAACACTGAACTGCCAGAGTCTACCCACCAACAATACATGCTCGCTCGTTCCGCAGCTGCAGCATCATTTCTGGCACCCTGCTACGCCTCATGATGAAGGCATCGTGTGCTGATCCTGGAAAGCGAACACAGACATGTGAAATCACCATGTTGGACAGACACACCACAAGGGCATTAATGGAGTGATAATGTTTGCGATTCCTATACACCACCTCCTGTGCCTGTGGTGGTACCAACGCAACATGTGTCCCATCTATGGACCCAATGACATGGGGCATCCCTCCCAGGGCATAGAACTCACGCTTGACATCTGTCAACTGCTCACGATTTGGGAATTTAATGTACTCATCCAGGTGAACCAACATGGCCTCTAAGAAATCATGCAGAACACGGCTGAACATCGTCTGGGACATGCCCCCGACATCAGCAATGGTATGTTGGAACGTACCCGTGGCAAGGAAATGTAGGGCTGCCATCACCTTCAACTTGGGTGTCAGTGCACTTGGATACCTGTGGCGCGGGAGGAGTTGTGCTTCCAGCCGGCCAGTCAACTCATCAATCAACCGTTGGCTGAATCTGTAGCGGCGTATACAGTCCCGTTCATGCAGGGCAGCAATGTCTGGCATACGTCGAGGGAGAGGCGGAGCCCTGCAGTGAAATGGAAGGAACACCTAAGAGTGAGCACTGTACAACAACATCGTCAATGCACTGAGCACATGTTACACAGCCAATACACATATGCCACGTTGTGAGTCAGGTCTGTGCCACAGTTCCTGGACACGAACGCCAGTCAGGTTACACTCCTACCAAGGGACAGCCACTAACGGAGGGGGGCAAGATCACGATGACATGGCATGAGACTAGCTGTGGGCCAGTGTAAGTGAACATGCACACGCATCACAGGATTCACAGACATCCACACATGTGCAGAGGTAGTATGCGTATGGTACAGACAGGTAGTTGGATGCGATATGCACTGGTCACATGTCATAGGAATAGGACAGGCCACACACATTGCCTTTGAGGAGTACATGTCGAGACAGAACATACATAGGGAGCATGTGGATATGTACTTGTGTTGATACTCCGTGTAGTTGGATACATACACACCTCATGGCAAATCACATATGTGGGCTGGTGTGCGGAACAGTGTGCCATGCCCATCGACACACAGACACATGTTGGCAGCAGCAACTGCTGACACATTGAATCACACACCTACAGCAAAATCATGGAAAGACATGCCACACACATGACATGGTTGCAGCATGCAACGCAGCCATACACGTGTCATATGTAATATTCCGTGTACCTGGCATCAGGGGACAGGTGCGGGTGTCCGTGACTGGGACATGCAAGTGACTCATGGCTCCACTAGTGTGTACGACATGCACACATGTCAAAGGAGTGCAGGGGATGTGTGGTACAATGCGCACCATCACACACGACATGTGTACACAGCTCATCGTACATGTGCTTTGCCCACACCTCAGGGGTAAAGTGCCACATCACATCCTGACACACCTGTGTCACACACAGGTGGTATTGCACAGACAATGCATTGGTGTCCACCCTTGGCAATACCTGTCCGCTCCATTCCTGTCTGTGTGCCGCCTGTCACCACTGACAGTTGTTATACGCACCGTACATACGCTCGGAGCGCGTGTATAGGGTCCCTGGGCCAATATTGCCGCTGGCGTATGCGTACGCCACAGTAGTACGGACTGTACACGCGCTTGTGCGGTCCGGATCACAATATGGGCGCTGGCGTATGCGTACGCCACAGTAGTACGGACTGTACACGCGCTTGTACGGTCCGGATCACAATATGGGCGCTGGCGTATGCGTACGCCACAGTAGTACGGACTGTACACGCGCTTGTACGGTCCGGATCACAATATGGGCGCTGGCGTATGCGTACGCCACAGTAGTACGGACTGTACACGCGCTTGTACGGTCCGGATCACAATATGGGCGCTGGCGTATGCGTACGCCACAGTAGTACGGACTGTACACGCGCTTGTACGGTCCGGATCACAATATGGGCGCTGGCGTATGCGTACGCCACAGTAGTACGGACTGTACACGCGCTTGTACGGTCCGGATCACAATATGGGCGCTGGCGTATGCGTACGCCACAGTAGTACGGACTGTACACGCGCTTGTACGGTCCGGATCACAATATGGGCGCTGGCGTATGCGTACGCCACAGTAGTACGGACTGTACACGCGCTTGTACGGTCCGGATCACAATATGGGCGCTGGCGTATGCGTACGCCACAGTAGTACGGACTGTACACGCGCTTGTACGGTCCGTACTACTGTGGCGTACGCATACGCCAGCGCCCATATTGTGATCCGGACCGTACAAGCGCGTGTACAGTCCGTACTACTGTGGCGTACGCATACGCCAGCGCCCATATTGTGATCCGGACCGTACAAGCGCGTGTACAGTCCGTACTACTGTGGCGTACGCATACGCCAGCGCCCATATTGTGATCCGGACCGTACAAGCGCGTGTACAGTCCGTACTACTGTGGCGTACGCATACGCCAGCGCCCATATTGTGATCCGGACCGTACAAGCGCGTGTACAGTCCGTACTACTGTGGCGTACGCATACGCCAGCGCCCATATTGTGATCCGGACCGTACAAGCGCATGTACGGTCGGTATCACTGCTTGTGGGGTGCCCTAGGGCGTGGAACGCACCGTACCTGTGTGTAAATGTATGAAAACACATAGGGGACACATGAGGGACAAGTATAAGGGCCTAAATGCCTGATGGTTGCCATGGAGACTGAGTTAAATTTTTGAATTTGAGCACCAGGTGCACAGCAGAAGTCAGTTTGAAAGAATCTACATTGTTGCAATGTGGATGTTGACTTGACATCATTATCAAAACTGAAACCATGCAAAGCCACACACTGGGGTAGGTTTGAAGGGATTGGATGAAACGTAGGATGCTAATGTGACTGACCAATCAATCTGTACTCCTATACATGAACAGGCCAGCCAGGCATATATAAGGCAGCCAGGTCCCATGAGAGAGCACTTGCCTGCACATCCATTCATCCATGACCACTGCTGCTGATAGTGATTCCTCTGGCACCATGTCCAGGACTGTGGAGAGGTCACAGCCATTCACCCAGGAGGAGAACCTTGCCCTGATAGATGTGATCCTCCCACAGTTCCAGAGCCTGTATGGTCGACCAGGGGTTCAGGTGAGTGCAGACTCCACTAGCTTAGACTGTGCCCCTTTTGTGTGACAGTGACTTCTGGCATTGTGTCCATGTGTGACAGACATGCACTGTTGTTTGGAGTGGGTCCCAGGGTGTGGAAGGCCTCATGTCACCCATGCAGAGCATGCTGTGTTTCCTGTGTGCACTCCTCACTTGCATAGTGCCTACTGTGACAATGAATGCAAGGTGCATGCCACATTCTGCCTGCATACTCCTCCTGGGGATGTTGTTTCCACAGTCCTGATGTGATCCTGTGTTCCCCCCAGTGTGACAGGTGTCAGTACCCATGGATGTGTGTTTGTTCAGTGTACCTGTGCTGTGAGTGTCCAAAGGCCGTGTTCGTCCCCTGCACATTGGTGTGTGTGTTAGTCCCCTGTCATGTGGGTGAGTGCATATGGGGAGTGTTGCACACAAGCAGCATGAGGGATGGATATGGCCTGGCCATCGGATGTGAGCAGGGAGCAGTGCTGTGTGCATGCCGTGCTGAGCCAGCCCCACACCTGTGACACCCCCGTCTACTGGCACATGGGCAGAGTGAGGTGTGTACCCGCAGTTGGCAATGCCATGTGATTGTCCTGTACCTGTGTGTGTCTGTGTACTCTGCTGAGGTAGCATCAGTGTGCTGGGGCAGGTGACTGCTGTGAGGTGCTGTACATAATCCTGGTGTAGCCTGTGAGGCACAGTGTGATCCCTGGTCAGTGAGTGTGTGGTACCCCTCATGCCACCCGTGTGCTTCCACTGGCACGTAGTGCATTTGGCCTTCCACAGTGGATAATGTCCCTATGACAAAGGTGCAATTAGTTGCATGCATACCATGGCCTGTTCATAATGAGGATTGTTCTATATGTGTGTCTCTGTGTCTTTGCTCATGTGGATTAATGTATTCTCTCTTTTGCATCCTCACAGGTAGGCGCCATTGCCAAGGGGGAGATCTGGAGGGAAGCCGTCAGTGCCGTGAGGGGTACAGAGGGTCGGAGGCGGAGCCTGTCTCAGGTGAGGAAACGCTGGCAGGACATCCGGTGCTGGACGAGGAGGATTGCACGGCTCCTGCTGGGGGACTCACCTGAGAGCCGTAAGAACCGTGGCCGCCGTCGTCTGACCCACATCCAGAAGCGTGTGCTGGCGGTGGTCTTCCCCGATATGGACAGGCGCCTACAGGAGAGGCAGCAGCAGGAAGGGGGTAGGTACATGTGTGTCAGTTGTGTGTCCCCAGCCAATGTAAGTGTGCAGTTGCATGGATACACTGCCAGGGTTTGATTGTGCAGTGCGTCAACTTCTCCACAAAGTAGCACAGTGCTGTTCTCACTCCCTCCCTTCCCCTCCTTGCAATGTGTTCCCTGGTCTGTCGCCACTCTTGCACAAGGTTATTTATGCAGGCAGTTCATGCAGGTGCCCTATGCTATCAGCATCATGTGTGGGGGTGATGTGCCACAGGTATGGGGACCTTGCGTGTGCCATGGCCAATTTCAGTCATTGTGGTGTCCATGTCACTTGGCACTGATTGTGAATCACGACATAGGGGTGTGTCTCCAAAATGTACAGCCTTCCAGCATGCATGTCCAATTGTGTGCCCTCTGACATGATGTGCCTGAGTGGGAGGCCTGCTAAGTGCAGGGACGGTTGCTTAATTTGCAGTCATGTCCATCCTGGACCATGGAGGAGTGTGGGCACTACTGTGCCCTGGGGCACCTCTTCCTAGGTATCATGTGCGTCATCCAACAATATGGCCATTCACTGTGTCTTTGCCATGGGTTGCGTAGGGTGGCATTGTACCCTGGGCTCAACTGTTAGGACCTACAGGTTGCTACATGTGTCCACTGTACAGGGGGACCCATTTTGCTTGTGCATACTCACAGTGGGCATTACCTGTGTGTGTTGTTGAGACAATCTGATGATGTTTGCCTGTCAATGATGTGTGGACATGGCCACCAGGGGCTGTGTGTTTACAGTCATGAATTAGTGGAGGCCATGTGTTTCCATCCCAGAGTAAGAGGTGTACATACTTTCTCCGTCTCAATGAGATTGTCTCAGGTGTGGGTGGTTTGTGCGTACAAGGCCTACATGTCAGAAGCTTCATCCTCCTTGCTGGGTTTAGCCTGTGTGTGATGTTTGACTGGACATACGCTCAAGGTGCAGTGACCCTGTCATGTGTGGCCTGGTTTCATGTATTGCCTTTGCAGCATGCGGCAAGAGTAAATGGATATGATTCATGCTCATCCCTTTTTGACGACGCAGTGTGGTGCAGGTGCTGTGCACATTTGTCCCCAGAGGCTGACTCCTCTCTAAAATTTCAGGTGCAGTGATTTGCTGTTGTGTCATGATCTCCATTGTGTCTCAGTGGCATGGTGGGTAGAAAAACTGTGTGTTCCATGGCCTACATGTGTACATTGTTTTGTAGGTGTTACTCCTGTTGCTTTTCAGGCTATGCAATGTGACCTATGTATATTTGACTCATGTGACATAAGTGTACAGGTGTCTGATTTTCTCCTGTCTCTTCACCTTGCCCACAGCATCGCCGGGGGACACGGAAGGAGACACTAGCACGGACCGGGAGGAGAGATTGAGCACCAGTACCAGCAGTGCTGTCCTGTCTGGCACATGGAGTGGCACGGAGGCCGAAGGGAGTGAGGCGGAGGACCTGTTGACTGCCAACACAGACTATGACGCAGACGGGTCCGAGGCTGAGCTCCCAGAGGTGGCGGAGTCTGCCCCCCCAGCTGATGGCAGCCCTCCACATCCCCCCGCCACCTCAGGTTCCATCACCGGCCTCCCACATGCTCGTGGCCCTTCCCTCCGTGCTCGGTCCCCACATGTCTCCTTCCTGCCAGGCACCGCACCCCCTGCCCCTGTCACCACTGCTGCGGTGAGTGCGGAGTCTGTGGACATCCTGAGGCAGTTGCAGGTTGGTCAGACTGCGATGCTAAATGTCCTCCATGCCCACACCCAGGTGCTGACCCAGATGGAGGCATACATGGAGGGCATGTCGGCTGCGCAGTCTGACCAACGGCAGTTGCTGAGGTCCATAGACTCCACACTGACTGCAGCACTGGATCTCCTGCAGCGCTGCGTAACACCCCCTACCCCTGCCCCATCCACAATTCCCACTCCCGTGCCTGTCCCACGCACATCCAGACGTCAGCGTGCACGCACCCCAACAGACACAGGCACCACACCACCAGGGAAGTCGAAGCGCACACCTCCTGTCACGCACACACAGGGTGAGGAAGGCACACCCACTGGGTCGGGGGGGAAACGTAGAACACGCAGCCACAGTGGGAGTCCGCATTCCACACAACCCACTCCCTCCAAATCCACTCCCCTTAGCTCTCCTGGCCAACAGTCAGTGACAGCATCATCCACTGCGAGTGTGCCCCCCAGCCCCAGGATGACACCACCCCGCAAGCGGTGGAGGCGGGACCCGGCCAGGGGAGTTGAGTCCCCCACCCTGTCCACACCCTCCCCCAGTGGCGCTGCGACCCATCCCTTTGCCCCCCCCCCCTCCTTGGGGCCTGTGGTTGGATTGGGTACGGGGGAGTCGCTGGGGGAACTTGCCGACGTGTGCAGCGCCATTCTGTCCTCCACCTTTGGCGCTGGCACCCCCCCTGTGGCAGATTCATCCCTCCCTGCACCCACAACAGCTACCCTTTCCCCTCCTGTCCCTGCGGTGCCTGTTTCCACCCTCCCCCCTGATGCCCCCTCTTCTGTGGATGAAATGGACTTGTGAACTGTGCAGGCAAGCTAGGGGACACACGTCCCGATGTGTACCCCCCCCCCGGACATTGCTGCTGGGCTGGCCCATGGCCCTTGTACATAGTGGACATTTTCTCTGATATATTTTCCTGCTGAATAAAGCCTTTTCTTTTTGTTTTGCACACTGATGCTTTCCTGGACTTGCTGTTGGTGCTGGTGCTCCCTGCGTTGGGGTGGTGATAATGTGTTAGGGGTCTGTGAAATGTTGGAGTGTGCTGCTCATGGGGTGTACCCTGCCATCTGCGTGCCATCACAAAGGTCTCTGCAAATGGTATTTGGTCATGTTTGCTCTCACTGTATGGTGACATTGTCCCAAGGTGTGTTCCGTCCTCTGTGGCCCAGGCCATTTTTCCTGCAGGGTGTCTCCCAAATGCTGTGCTGTGCTGTGTCTACATTTCCTGGATGTGTGAGGGTTGCCTTTCAATATAGCCATGCTGGCTCAGCGATGGCTCCGCCTGCATCTGGGGTATCACCCTTGTAGGTCACTGAACTTGTTGATGGGGTATATTGTCCGATGTCTGGGCACTGCTGGGAGTGATAGGTACACACCCCTCCTGTGTCTGGGCACTGCTGGGAGTGATAGGCACACACCCCTCCTGTGTCTGGGCACTGCTGGGAGGACCCTGCACCCACCCCTCCTGTGTCTGGGCACTGCTGGGGGTGTTTTGCACACCCCATTCTTATAGCAGGTTCGGTGCGTACATGCACGGGTGGGGGTTTGGTGCGTACATACACGGGTGGGGGTTCGGTCCGTACATACACGGGTGGGGGTTCGGGGCGTACATACTCTGCTGGGGTGGGGGTTCGGTGCGTACATACACGGGTGGTGGTTCGGTGCGTACATACACGGCTGGGGTGGGGGTTTGGTGCGTACATACACGGCTGGTGTGGTGGTTTGGTGCGTACATACACGGGTGGGCGTTTGGTGCGTACATACACGGGTGGTGGTTTGGTGCGTACATACACGGCTGGGGTGGTGGTTTGGTGCGTACATACACGGGTGGGGGTTTGGTGCGTACATACACGGCTGGGGTGGGGGTTCGGTCCGTACATACACGGGTGGGGGTTCGGGGCGTACATACTCTGCTGGGGTGGGGGTTCGGTCCGTACATACACGGGTGGGGGTTCGGGGCGTACATACTCTGCTGGGGTGGGGGTTCGGTGCGTACATACACGGGTGGTGGTTCGGTGCGTACATACACGGCTGGGGTGGGGGTTTGGTGCGTACATACACGGCTGGTGTGGTGGTTTGGTGCGTACATACACGGGTGGGCGTTTGGTGCGTACATACACGGGTGGTGGTTTGGTGCGTACATACACGGCTGGGGTGGTGGTTTGGTGCGTACATACACGGGTGGGGGTTTGGTGCGTACATACACGGCTGGGGTGGGGGTTCGGTCCGTACATACACGGGTGGGGGTTCGGGGCGTACATACTCTGCTGGGGTGGGGGTTCGGTCCGTACATACACGGGTGGTGGTTCGGTGCGTACATACACGGCTGGGGTGGGTGTTAGGTGCGTACATACACGGGTGGGGGTTTGGTGCGTACATACACGGCTGGTGGTTCGGTGCGTACATACTCTGCTGGGGTGGGGGTTCGGTGCGTACATACACGGGTGGTGGTTCGGTGCGTACATACACGGCTGGGGTGGGGGTTTGGTGCGTACATACACGGCTGGTGTGGTGGTTTGGTGCGTACATACACGGGTGGGGGTTCGGTCCGTACATACACGGGTGGGGGTTCGGGGCGTACATACTCTGCTGGGGTGGGGGTTCGGTGCGTACATACACGGGTGGTGGTTCGGTGCGTACATACACGGCTGGGGTGGGGGTTTGGTGCGTACATACACGGCTGGTGTGGTGGTTTGGTGCGTACATACACGGGTGGGCGTTTGGTGCGTACATACACGGGTGGTGGTTTGGTGCGTACATACACGGCTGGGGTGGTGGTTTGGTGCGTACATACACGGGTGGGGGTTTGGTGCGTACATACACGGCTGGGGTGGGGGTTCGGTCCGTACATACACGGGTGGGGGTTCGGGGCGTACATACTCTGCTGGGGTGGGGGTTCGGTCCGTACATACACGGGTGGTGGTTCGGTGCGTACATACACGGCTGGGGTGGGTGTTAGGTGCGTACATACACGGGTGGGGGTTTGGTGCGTACATACACGGCTGGTGGTTCGGTGCGTACATACACGGCTGGGGGGGGGTTCGGTGCGTACATACACGGGTGGTGGTTCGGTGCGTACATACACGGCTGGGGGGGGGTTCGGTGCGTACATACACGGGTGGTGGTTCGGTGCGTACATACACGGCTGGGGTGGGGGTTTGGTGCGTACATACACGGCTGGTGTGGTGGTTTGGTGCGTACATACACGGGTGGGGGTTTGGTGCGTACATACACGGCTGGGGGTTCGGGGCGTACATACCAGGGTGGGGTGGGGGTTCGGGGCGTACATGCACGGGTGGCGCTTGGGTGCGTACATACACGGGTGGGGGTTCGGGGCGTACATACCAGGGTGGGGTGGGGGTTCGGGGCGTACATACACGGGTGGCGCTTGGGTGCGTACATACACGGGTGGCGGTTCGGGGCGTACATACACGGGTGGGGGTTCGGGGCGTACATACACGAGTGGGGGTTCGGGGCGTACATGCACGGGTGGGGGTACGGGCCGTACTTCCACGGGTGGGGGTACGGTCCGTACATACCCCTGCCCACGCTCTGCGTGCCTGGGTACGGGCCGTACCCATGCCTTTGGTGTGTGGGTACGGTGCGTCCCACCATTGTTGCGGGCCGTGGGGTCCGCACCGTACACAGGCCTTGGGGGCGTGGCTACGGGTCGTACCACGCGTACCCCTACATGACCCCAGCAATGCTGGTACGAGCTGTACCAAGGCCTTTCTGACGTGGGTACGGGCCGTACCGCTATTGTTGGAGTGACGTAGGGGGACGCGTGGTACGTTCCGTACCCACGCTCTTGCGGCCTGGGTAGGGTACGTACCGGTTCGCGTGACCATCCACTTCCGTTGTGGCGGACGCTTGCGTTGCTGGCCTTGCCCCCACCCCCTGGAAGTGACCAGGCCCTGATGGTCAGGTATGTCCAGGCCATGTGTGATTTGGTACCATGTGTTGGTGTTGTGTGTCCTGCCCCTGCCCCCCCCTTTGCCCCTGGTTGTTGTGCTGACCTTCTGCGGCGTCTGCGTCGGTTCCTGTACGCCAGGTGGACTGCTAGGAGGGCAGGGATGGCACGTAGGTTCGGGTCCATGTCTGTTCGTCGCGTCCAGCTGCTCCTTGCGTGTGTCGTCCTGATTTCCCGGCAGTTTTTGGCAGCCGGTAAATATTTTCCGTGCGGGATGACGTCGGTTCGAATCGTACTTCCTGGTTCGTGAAACGTAGGCTGGATGCGTACCGACGTCAAGTCGGCTCCTTTCAGGATCGGAATTGTGTTTAGTTTCTGTTCGGTCGGTGTTTTGTTCGAATCGTACGGAAATGGTGTTTCCGTATGAATCGTACTTGCATTTTCGGATGGATTTCGCACCGGGTACGAGTCGGACGGAGAAAAGGCTCCGTCCGACGGTTCGTACCCGGTTTTTACCGGATCGGAATTGGCACCAGAATGTATACAAAACAATAGCAACAAACAACACAGTTATTCTTCCATAAAAAAATAAAGAAAGTAAAGGTTTCGAATTTCTGGTATTTCCCTTTCCTACTTAGGTGCCAATTCCGATCCGGTAAAAACCGGGTACGAACCGTCGGACGGAGCCTTTTCTCCGTCCGACTCGTACCCGGTGCGAAATCCATCCGAAAATGCAAGTACGATTCATACGGAAACACCATTTCCGTACGATTCGAACAAAACACCGACCGAACAGAAACTAAACACAATTCCGATCCTGAAAGGAGCCGACTTGACGTCGGTACGCATCCAGCCTACGTTTCACGAACCAGGAAGTACGATTCGAACCGACGTCATCCCGCACGGAAAATATTTACCGGCTGCCAAAAACTGCCGGGAAATCAGGACGACACACGCAAGGAGCAGCTGGACGCGACGAACAGACATGGACCCGAACCTACGTGCCATCCCTGCCCTCCTAGCAGTCCACCTGGCGTACAGGAACCGACGCAGACGCCGCAGAAGGTCAGCACAACAACCAGGGGCAAAGGGGGGGGCAGGGGCAGGACACACAACACCAACACATGGTACCAAATCACACATGGCCTGGACATACCTGACCATCAGGGCCTGGTCACTTCCAGGGGGTGGGGGCAAGGCCAGCAACGCAAGCGTCCGCCACAACGGAAGTGGATGGTCACGCGAACCGGTACGTACCCTACCCAGGCCGCAAGAGCGTGGGTACGGAACGTACCACGCGTCCCCCTACGTCACTCCAACAATAGCGGTACGGCCCGTACCCACGTCAGAAAGGCCTTGGTACAGCTCGTACCAGCATTGCTGGGGTCATGTAGGGGTACGCGTGGTACGACCCGTAGCCACGCCCCCAAGGCCTGTGTACGGTGCGGACCCCACGGCCCGCAACAATGGTGGGACGCACCGTACCCACACACCAAAGGCATGGGTACGGCCCGTACCCAGGCACGCAGAGCGTGGGCAGGGGTATGTACGGACCGTACCCCCACCCGTGGAAGTACGGCCCGTACCCCCACCCGTGCATGTACGCCCCGAACCCCCACTCGTGTATGTACGCCCCGAACCCCCACCCGTGTATGTACGCCCCGAACCGCCACCCGTGTATGTACGCACCCAAGCGCCACCCGTGTATGTACGCCCCGAACCCCCACCCCACCCTGGTATGTACGCCCCGAACCCCCACCCGTGTATGTACGCACCCAAGCGCCACCCGTGCATGTACGCCCCGAACCCCCACCCCACCCTGGTATGTACGCCCCGAACCCCCAGCCGTGTATGTACGCACCAAACCCCCACCCGTGTATGTACGCACCAAACCACCACACCAGCCGTGTATGTACGCACCAAACCCCCACCCCAGCCGTGTATGTACGCACCGAACCACCACCCGTGTATGTACGCACCGAACCCCCCCCCAGCCGTGTATGTACGCACCGAACCACCACCCGTGTATGTACGCACCGAACCCCCCCCCAGCCGTGTATGTACGCACCGAACCACCAGCCGTGTATGTACGCACCAAACCCCCACCCGTGTATGTACGCACCTAACACCCACCCCAGCCGTGTATGTACGCACCGAACCACCACCCGTGTATGTACGGACCGAACCCCCACCCCAGCAGAGTATGTACGCCCCGAACCCCCACCCGTGTATGTACGGACCGAACCCCCACCCCAGCCGTGTATGTACGCACCAAACCCCCACCCGTGTATGTACGCACCAAACCACCACCCCAGCCGTGTATGTACGCACCAAACCACCACCCGTGTATGTACGCACCAAACGCCCACCCGTGTATGTACGCACCAAACCACCACACCAGCCGTGTATGTACGCACCAAACCCCCACCCCAGCCGTGTATGTACGCACCGAACCACCACCCGTGTATGTACGCACCGAACCCCCACCCCAGCAGAGTATGTACGCCCCGAACCCCCACCCGTGTATGTACGGACCGAACCCCCACCCGTGTATGTACGCACCAAACCACCACACCAGCCGTGTATGTACGCACCAAACCCCCACCCCAGCCGTGTATGTACGCACCGAACCACCACCCGTGTATGTACGCACCGAACCCCCACCCCAGCAGAGTATGTACGCACCGAACCACCAGCCGTGTATGTACGCACCAAACCCCCACCCGTGTATGTACGCACCTAACACCCACCCCAGCCGTGTATGTACGCACCGAACCACCACCCGTGTATGTACGGACCGAACCCCCACCCCAGCAGAGTATGTACGCCCCGAACCCCCACCCGTGTATGTACGGACCGAACCCCCACCCCAGCCGTGTATGTACGCACCAAACCCCCACCCGTGTATGTACGCACCAAACCACCACCCCAGCCGTGTATGTACGCACCAAACCACCACCCGTGTATGTACGCACCAAACGCCCACCCGTGTATGTACGCACCAAACCACCACACCAGCCGTGTATGTACGCACCAAACCCCCACCCCAGCCGTGTATGTACGCACCGAACCACCACCCGTGTATGTACGCACCGAACCCCCACCCCAGCAGAGTATGTACGCCCCGAACCCCCACCCGTGTATGTACGGACCGAACCCCCACCCCAGCAGAGTATGTACGCCCCGAACCCCCACCCGTGTATGTACGGACCGAACCCCCACCCCAGCCGTGTATGTACGCACCAAACCCCCACCCGTGTATGTACGCACCAAACCACCACCCCAGCCGTGTATGTACGCACCAAACCACCACCCGTGTATGTACGCACCAAACGCCCACCCGTGTATGTACGCACCAAACCACCACACCAGCCGTGTATGTACGCACCAAACCCCCACCCCAGCCGTGTATGTACGCACCGAACCACCACCCGTGTATGTACGCACCGAACCCCCACCCCAGCAGAGTATGTACGCCCCGAACCCCCACCCGTGTATGTACGGACCGAACCCCCACCCGTGTATGTACGCACCAAACCCCCACCCGTGCATGTACGCACCGAACCTGCTATAAGAATGGGGTGTGCAAAACACCCCCAGCAGTGCCCAGACACAGGAGGGGTGGGTGCAGGGTCCTCCCAGCAGTGCCCAGACACAGGAGGGGTGTGTGCCTATCACTCCCAGCAGTGCCCAGACACAGGAGGGGTGTGTACCTATCACTCCCAGCAGTGCCCAGACATCGGACAATATACCCCATCAACAAGTTCAGTGACCTACAAGGGTGATACCCCAGATGCAGGCGGAGCCATCGCTGAGCCAGCATGGCTATATTGAAAGGCAACCCTCACACATCCAGGAAATGTAGACACAGCACAGCACAGCATTTGGGAGACACCCTGCAGGAAAAATGGCCTGGGCCACAGAGGACGGAACACACCTTGGGACAATGTCACCATACAGTGAGAGCAAACATGACCAAATACCATTTGCAGAGACCTTTGTGATGGCACGCAGATGGCAGGGTACACCCCATGAGCAGCACACTCCAACATTTCACAGACCCCTAACACATTATCACCACCCCAACGCAGGGAGCACCAGCACCAACAGCAAGTCCAGGAAAGCATCAGTGTGCAAAACAAAAAGAAAAGGCTTTATTCAGCAGGAAAATATATCAGAGAAAATGTCCACTATGTACAAGGGCCATGGGCCAGCCCAGCAGCAATGTCCGGGGGGGGGGTACACATCGGGACGTGTGTCCCCTAGCTTGCCTGCACAGTTCACAAGTCCATTTCATCCACAGAAGAGGGGGCATCAGGGGGGAGGGTGGAAACAGGCACCGCAGGGACAGGAGGGGAAAGGGTAGCTGTTGTGGGTGCAGGGAGGGATGAATCTGCCACAGGGGGGGTGCCAGCGCCAAAGGTGGAGGACAGAATGGCGCTGCACACGTCGGCAAGTTCCCCCAGCGACTCCCCCGTACCCAATCCAACCACAGGCCCCAAGGAGGGGGGGGGGGCAAAGGGATGGGTCGCAGCGCCACTGGGGGAGGGTGTGGACAGGGTGGGGGACTCAACTCCCCTGGCCGGGTCCCGCCTCCACCGCTTGCGGGGTGGTGTCATCCTGGGGCTGGGGGGCACACTCGCAGTGGATGATGCTGTCACTGACTGTTGGCCAGGAGAGCTAAGGGGAGTGGATTTGGAGGGAGTGGGTTGTGTGGAATGCGGACTCCCACTGTGGCTGCGTGTTCTACGTTTCCCCCCCGACCCAGTGGGTGTGCCTTCCTCACCCTGTGTGTGCGTGACAGGAGGTGTGCGCTTCGACTTCCCTGGTGGTGTGGTGCCTGTGTCTGTTGGGGTGCGTGCACGCTGACGTCTGGATGTGCGTGGGACAGGCACGGGAGTGGGAATTGTGGATGGGGCAGGGGTAGGGGGTGTTACGCAGCGCTGCAGGAGATCCAGTGCTGCAGTCAGTGTGGAGTCTATGGACCTCAGCAACTGCCGTTGGTCAGACTGCGCAGCCGACATGCCCTCCATGTATGCCTCCATCTGGGTCAGCACCTGGGTGTGGGCATGGAGGACATTTAGCATCGCAGTCTGACCAACCTGCAACTGCCTCAGGATGTCCACAGACTCCGCACTCACCGCAGCAGTGGTGACAGGGGCAGGGGGTGCGGTGCCTGGCAGGAAGGAGACATGTGGGGACCGAGCACGGAGGGAAGGGCCACGAGCATGTGGGAGGCCGGTGATGGAACCTGAGGTGGCGGGGGGATGTGGAGGGCTGCCATCAGCTGGGGGGGCAGACTCCGCCACCTCTGGGAGCTCAGCCTCGGACCCGTCTGCGTCATAGTCTGTGTTGGCAGTCAACAGGTCCTCCGCCTCACTCCCTTCGGCCTCCGTGCCACTCCATGTGCCAGACAGGACAGCACTGCTGGTACTGGTGCTCAATCTCTCCTCCCGGTCCGTGCTAGTGTCTCCTTCCGTGTCCCCCGGCGATGCTGTGGGCAAGGTGAAGAGACAGGAGAAAATCAGACACCTGTACACTTATGTCACATGAGTCAAATATACATAGGTCACATTGCATAGCCTGAAAAGCAACAGGAGTAACACCTACAAAACAATGTACACATGTAGGCCATGGAACACACAGTTTTTCTACCCACCATGCCACTGAGACACAATGGAGATCATGACACAACAGCAAATCACTGCACCTGAAATTTTAGAGAGGAGTCAGCCTCTGGGGACAAATGTGCACAGCACCTGCACCACACTGCGTCGTCAAAAAGGGATGAGCATGAATCATATCCATTTACTCTTGCCGCATGCTGCAAAGGCAATACATGAAACCAGGCCACACATGACAGGGTCACTGCACCTTGAGCGTATGTCCAGTCAAACATCACACACAGGCTAAACCCAGCAAGGAGGATGAAGCTTCTGACATGTAGGCCTTGTACGCACAAACCACCCACACCTGAGACAATCTCATTGAGACGGAGAAAGTATGTACACCTCTTACTCTGGGATGGAAACACATGGCCTCCACTAATTCATGACTGTAAACACACAGCCCCTGGTGGCCATGTCCACACATCATTGACAGGCAAACATCATCAGATTGTCTCAACAACACACACAGGTAATGCCCACTGTGAGTATGCACAAGCAAAATGGGTCCCCCTGTACAGTGGACACATGTAGCAACCTGTAGGTCCTAACAGTTGAGCCCAGGGTACAATGCCACCCTACGCAACCCATGGCAAAGACACAGTGAATGGCCATATTGTTGGATGACGCACATGATACCTAGGAAGAGGTGCCCCAGGGCACAGTAGTGCCCACACTCCTCCATGGTCCAGGATGGACATGACTGCAAATTAAGCAACCGTCCCTGCACTTAGCAGGCCTCCCACTCAGGCACATCATGTCAGAGGGCACACAATTGGACATGCATGCTGGAAGGCTGTACATTTTGGAGACACACCCCTATGTCGTGATTCACAATCAGTGCCAAGTGACATGGACACCACAATGACTGAAATTGGCCATGGCACACGCAAGGTCCCCATACCTGTGGCACATCACCCCCACACATGATGCTGATAGCATAGGGCACCTGCATGAACTGCCTGCATAAATAACCTTGTGCAAGAGTGGCGACAGACCAGGGAACACATTGCAAGGAGGGGAAGGGAGGGAGTGAGAACAGCACTGTGCTACTTTGTGGAGAAGTTGACGCACTGCACAATCAAACCCTGGCAGTGTATCCATGCAACTGCACACTTACATTGGCTGGGGACACACAACTGACACACATGTACCTACCCCCTTCCTGCTGCTGCCTCTCCTGTAGGCGCCTGTCCATATCGGGGAAGACCACCGCCAGCACACGCTTCTGGATGTGGGTCAGACGACGGCGGCCACGGTTCTTACGGCTCTCAGGTGAGTCCCCCAGCAGGAGCCGTGCAATCCTCCTCGTCCAGCACCGGATGTCCTGCCAGCGTTTCCTCACCTGAGACAGGCTCCGCCTCCGACCCTCTGTACCCCTCACGGCACTGACGGCTTCCCTCCAGATCTCCCCCTTGGCAATGGCGCCTACCTGTGAGGATGCAAAAGAGAGAATACATTAATCCACATGAGCAAAGACACAGAGACACACATATAGAACAATCCTCATTATGAACAGGCCATGGTATGCATGCAACTAATTGCACCTTTGTCATAGGGACATTATCCACTGTGGAAGGCCAAATGCACTACGTGCCAGTGGAAGCACACGGGTGGCATGAGGGGTACCACACACTCACTGACCAGGGATCACACTGTGCCTCACAGGCTACACCAGGATTATGTACAGCACCTCACAGCAGTCACCTGCCCCAGCACACTGATGCTACCTCAGCAGAGTACACAGACACACACAGGTACAGGACAATCACATGGCATTGCCAACTGCGGGTACACACCTCACTCTGCCCATGTGCCAGTAGACGGGGGTGTCACAGGTGTGGGGCTGGCTCAGCACGGCATGCACACAGCACTGCTCCCTGCTCACATCCGATGGCCAGGCCATATCCATCCCTCATGCTGCTTGTGTGCAACACTCCCCATATGCACTCACCCACATGACAGGGGACTAACACACACACCAATGTGCAGGGGACGAACACGGCCTTTGGACACTCACAGCACAGGTACACTGAACAAACACACATCCATGGGTACTGACACCTGTCACACTGGGGGGAACACAGGATCACATCAGGACTGTGGAAACAACATCCCCAGGAGGAGTATGCAGGCAGAATGTGGCATGCACCTTGCATTCATTGTCACAGTAGGCACTATGCAAGTGAGGAGTGCACACAGGAAACACAGCATGCTCTGCATGGGTGACATGAGGCCTTCCACACCCTGGGACCCACTCCAAACAACAGTGCATGTCTGTCACACATGGACACAATGCCAGAAGTCACTGTCACACAAAAGGGGCACAGTCTAAGCTAGTGGAGTCTGCACTCACCTGAACCCCTGGTCGACCATACAGGCTCTGGAACTGTGGGAGGATCACATCTATCAGGGCAAGGTTCTCCTCCTGGGTGAATGGCTGTGACCTCTCCACAGTCCTGGACATGGTGCCAGAGGAATCACTATCAGCAGCAGTGGTCATGGATGAATGGATGTGCAGGCAAGTGCTCTCTCATGGGACCTGGCTGCCTTATATATGCCTGGCTGGCCTGTTCATGTATAGGAGTACAGATTGATTGGTCAGTCACATTAGCATCCTACGTTTCATCCAATCCCTTCAAACCTACCCCAGTGTGTGGCTTTGCATGGTTTCAGTTTTGATAATGATGTCAAGTCAACATCCACATTGCAACAATGTAGATTCTTTCAAACTGACTTCTGCTGTGCACCTGGTGCTCAAATTCAAAAATTTAACTCAGTCTCCATGGCAACCATCAGGCATTTAGGCCCTTATACTTGTCCCTCATGTGTCCCCTATGTGTTTTCATACATTTACACACAGGTACGGTGCGTTCCACGCCCTAGGGCACCCCACAAGCAGTGATACCGACCGTACATGCGCTTGTACGGTCCGGATCACAATATGGGCGCTGGCGTATGCGTACGCCACAGTAGTACGGACTGTACACGCGCTTGTACGGTCCGGATCACAATATGGGCGCTGGCGTATGCGTACGCCACAGTAGTACGGACTGTACACGCGCTTGTACGGTCCGGATCACAATATGGGCGCTGGCGTATGCGTACGCCACAGTAGTACGGACTGTACACGCGCTTGTACGGTCCGGATCACAATATGGGCGCTGGCGTATGCGTACGCCACAGTAGTACGGACTGTACACGCGCTTGTACGGTCCGGATCACAATATGGGCGCTGGCGTATGCGTACGCCACAGTAGTACGGACCGTACAAGCGCGTGTACAGTCCGTACTACTGTGGCGTACGCATACGCCAGCGCCCATATTGTGATCCGGACCGTACAAGCGCGTGTACAGTCCGTACTACTGTGGCGTACGCATACGCCAGCGCCCATATTGTGATCCGGACCGTACAAGCGCGTGTACAGTCCGTACTACTGTGGCGTACGCATACGCCAGCGCCCATATTGTGATCCGGACCGTACAAGCGCGTGTACAGTCCGTACTACTGTGGCGTACGCATACGCCAGCGCCCATATTGTGATCCGGACCGTACAAGCGCGTGTACAGTCCGTACTACTGTGGCGTACGCATACGCCAGCGCCCATATTGTGATCCGGACCGTACAAGCGCGTGTACAGTCCGTACTACTGTGGCGTACGCATACGCCAGCGCCCATATTGTGATCCGGACCGTACAAGCGCGTGTACAGTCCGTACTACTGTGGCGTACGCATACGCCAGCGCCCATATTGTGATCCGGACCGTACAAGCGCGTGTACAGTCCGTACTACTGTGGCGTACGCATACGCCAGCGCCCATATTGTGATCCGGACCGCACAAGCGCGTGTACAGTCCGTACTACTGTGGCGTACGCATACGCCAGCGGCAATATTGGCCCAGGGACCCTATACACGCGCTCCGAGCGTATGTACGGTGCGTATAACAACTGTCAGTGGTGACAGGCGGCACACAGACAGGAATGGAGCGGACAGGTATTGCCAAGGGTGGACACCAATGCATTGTCTGTGCAATACCACCTGTGTGTGACACAGGTGTGTCAGGATGTGATGTGGCACTTTACCCCTGAGGTGTGGGCAAAGCACATGTACGATGAGCTGTGTACACATGTCGTGTGTGATGGTGCGCATTGTACCACACATCCCCTGCACTCCTTTGACATGTGTGCATGTCGTACACACTAGTGGAGCCATGAGTCACTTGCATGTCCCAGTCACGGACACCCGCACCTGTCCCCTGATGCCAGGTACACGGAATATTACATATGACACGTGTATGGCTGCGTTGCATGCTGCAACCATGTCATGTGTGTGGCATGTCTTTCCATGATTTTGCTGTAGGTGTGTGATTCAATGTGTCAGCAGTTGCTGCTGCCAACATGTGTCTGTGTGTCGATGGGCATGGCACACTGTTCCGCACACCAGCCCACATATGTGATTTGCCATGAGGTGTGTATGTATCCAACTACACGGAGTATCAACACAAGTACATATCCACATGCTCCCTATGTATGTTCTGTCTCGACATGTACTCCTCAAAGGCAATGTGTGTGGCCTGTCCTATTCCTATGACATGTGACCAGTGCATATCGCATCCAACTACCTGTCTGTACCATACGCATACTACCTCTGCACATGTGTGGATGTCTGTGAATCCTGTGATGCGTGTGCATGTTCACTTACACTGGCCCACAGCTAGTCTCATGCCATGTCATCGTGATCTTGCCCCCCTCCGTTAGTGGCTGTCCCTTGGTAGGAGTGTAACCTGACTGGCGTTCGTGTCCAGGAACTGTGGCACAGACCTGACTCACAACGTGGCATATGTGTATTGGCTGTGTAACATGTGCTCAGTGCATTGACGATGTTGTTGTACAGTGCTCACTCTTAGGTGTTCCTTCCATTTCACTGCAGGGCTCCGCCTCTCCCTCGACGTATGCCAGACATTGCTGCCCTGCATGAACGGGACTGTATACGCCGCTACAGATTCAGCCAACGGTTGATTGATGAGTTGACTGGCCGGCTGGAAGCACAACTCCTCCCGCGCCACAGGTATCCAAGTGCACTGACACCCAAGTTGAAGGTGATGGCAGCCCTACATTTCCTTGCCACGGGTACGTTCCAACATACCATTGCTGATGTCGGGGGCATGTCCCAGACGATGTTCAGCCGTGTTCTGCATGATTTCTTAGAGGCCATGTTGGTTCACCTGGATGAGTACATTAAATTCCCAAATCGTGAGCAGTTGACAGATGTCAAGCGTGAGTTCTATGCCCTGGGAGGGATGCCCCATGTCATTGGGTCCATAGATGGGACACATGTTGCGTTGGTACCACCACAGGCACAGGAGGTGGTGTATAGGAATCGCAAACATTATCACTCCATTAATGCCCTTGTGGTGTGTCTGTCCAACATGGTGATTTCACATGTCTGTGTTCGCTTTCCAGGATCAGCACACGATGCCTTCATCATGAGGCGTAGCAGGGTGCCAGAAATGATGCTGCAGCTGCGGAACGAGCGAGCATGTATTGTTGGTGGGTAGACTCTGGCAGTTCAGTGTTTGGCGTCATCTTCCAATCTCACTGCCTGTGCTGACACACTTCTGTCCATGATGTTTCCTTGTAGGGGACGCTGGCTATCCCAACATGCCATGGCTGATGACGCCTGTCCGCAACCCCAGCACGGCTGCCGAGCACCTCTACAACAACGCACATGGGCGGACCAGGAGAGTCATTGAGAGGACGTTTGGACTTCTGAAGAGCCGATTCCGGTGCCTCCACAAGACCGGCGGAGCACTCCCATATGCCCCGGTGAAGGTGTGCAAGATCATCATCGTCTGCTGCATGCTGCACAACATGGCAGTGGAGGAAGCTGTTCCACTCATACTGGATCAAGATGACCAGGACCATCCACCCGTGGAGGATGAAGGGCTTGGTGACGGGGCAAGTGATGTGGAGGAGGAGGAGGCTGTGGAGGACATGCGGAGTCGGCTCATACGCAACTTCTTTGCTTAGTGGTGAGTTCCAGTGTCTGAGTGTGCACGCATTGGGCCGTGTGTGGCATGTGTTGCAATGTGTGTGTCCATCTGCATGTCTGCCAAGTGAGTCAGTGGTGTGTATTGAAGTGTCACTCAAGTGATGGCGCAATGGAAGGATGTTGTCTGAGGGTCATCATTGTCACCTGTCATGTTAACAACATGATACGTGTTAAGTACATGCTTGCGGATGTGCTCCTTTGTGCTGAATCCTTGTGTGTCTCTCTTCCACAGGTCCATGTGCATGCTGTCTGCTGGTGGCATTGTTGTGCTCCTGCTACTCCTCATGAACACAGCGACATGTGCTGATTCAGCGTCACATGCACGGGCAAGTGTTGAAATCTCCTCAGGGTAAGGGATGCCTCACGTCGTTTTGGGTGTGTGAATTGTTTGTAGTCTGTGTGCACTTCTCCGGTTCATGTGTGTTCCATTTGCATACATGGTGATCCTACATGGGGAACATGACATGGGGCAGGCTTCACCTGGAGCCATGCTCAGACTTGGTGACTGTCATGTGGCAGGGGATTGGGGATTGTGATGAGGCCATCATTGTGTGTAACACTGGCCTCGGAAACATACAGGTTGCACCGGGTTGACATGGTGTGTGATTGCCCCATCAGGGCCTCAATGGTGTATAGCGGCCTCTCCGTGGCAGCAGGGGGTGTTTAGCTGTTATCCGTCACTTGTGTGCCAGGTCAATGGGATGCCAGCATCTGTGTTGCAATGGGGGGTGCCAGTGTTGCTCCCACATGTACATCCACATGACCTGTGTATGTGTTGACAGAGTATCATTGTCATTCCAACACACATGACTAATAAATTTGTCCCTCTGTCTCCAAGGTGCCTCTTCCCTGTCAATGGTGCCCTGTTGCCACTGTGCGTGCCGCAGGTCTGGCATAGTTTTCATAGGTGGTGCATATGTGTCTATGTGTAGAGTGACAAGATGCTAGGGGTTTGTCAGGGAGTGGGAACTGTATTATGCACAAGATGCACAGTTCCATCCACCTCAAGGCAAGAGAGACCATCCCCCAGGGAAACTACAACATCTGTGTAGAATCCTACCCTGCAGTCTACGGACATGTGCCTCACGACTCCCATGGTACTTGTCCATATCCGGAGTGCATCTGCACAGCTCTGCTACTGCGTCGGGCAACCAGGCCACATCAACGTCCTAACGGGATGGGGGGAATGTTTCACAGCCAGCTGCAGGATGACCTTCTAGATCCACGCCCACACTCATGATGCAGCCCACAACCCCAACACAACCATGTGGCACAGTGATCCTAAACTGCATTCTGGCATCTCCATGCATCCAACCTTGGCCTAGCCACCATTCTCAACATCCGCCTGACGCAAGCATGCTGCACATTGTAGGGACACATGTCTAGACATACCTGGGAGCGGCAAGCCAGGTCACTCCACATGATCCCTGACCTCTGCGCATGACTGTTGCTCCCCTGAATGTGTCTGTAGCCACAGTTGTGCGGGAACCACTCAGCTGGTTGGGCCCAGCACAGGTGAGTTTGGTACTCCATGTCTGTATCAGATGAGACATTGGGACCCATGTGTGTCCTGGGCAAGACTGCGACCCCACGGTTTGGATGGTTGGAGTTAATTCTGAGATCAGGCATGCTTTGACTGTACGACACACACATGTATTGTAATAATGTAGAATCACGGCATCATCTTGTAAGTGTGATTAATTTATTTGTGGTGGGGTACGGGTTTGTGGGGATGACAAGAGGTGCACAGCGGGAGTGTAGAATCCAAAGTTCACTGGGGGAGTTGGTATCCTTGTCGTAGCAAAATGTCAGAGTCCATGCCACAGTCTTCGTCAACATAGGTCAGACAGTGACCAGCAAGTCCATGTGGCAGAGAATGTCATGTGCTGCTATTGGGCCAGAGGGCCAGGTGCCAGGCCAGGTGACCTGGGAGATGGTGATGTTCTGCTGACTCTCACAGTCTTTTTCGTGGACGACCCACCTTCCTGCGGGGACCCTCGGAAGCAGTCCGTGACGATGTCTGTGACGCTCCGTCGGATGAATCCTCCTCCTCCTGATCCCTCCCTGTGTCTGGTAATGGCCTTCGCCTGGTGCCACAGGGAGGGTTGCCCATGTTGTCGGCAATCCGACGGAGTACACCGGTCATTTGGGTTTGCACCGCCACGAGCTCAGCCTGTCTATCCTCCATCCTTCCTTGGTGTTGCAGTTGACAGGCATGTTGCTGGGACTGCAGGGTCTTCATCTCCTGGAGGGTCCCCTTGATGTCATTGAGGGTGGACGCAATCTGGTCCATGCCCCTGGTGTCACGCCGGTATGTATCCAGGATGTTGCTGACCTGGGACACTACCGGGTCCTGAGCTGCCTGGTCAGGTTCGCGCCTCCGCCGTCCTCCACTCCCGCCACCCCTGCCCACGTGCACCTGGCCTGCCGTTGTGGGTGCATCGGGTCTCCGGGACCCCTGAGGGATGGCATCTGCGTTGCCGCCTGCCTCCTCCTGGGTGCCCGGAGGACCGTGTCCCTCCTGGGCAGACTGGCTGGGTGGTCGTGTGCGGGCAGGGCTCCTGGACGTCTCCTGGGATGTGGCAGGAATGGGGGTGGTGGTTGGCACAGTTGTACCTGACGCAGGTGCTGCAGGTGGTTGGACACCAGAGGGGCCAGGTTGGTCTGGGTCATCCACGGAGTGGTGAGAGTCATCGCTGGCGGTGGGGTCATCATCCCGCGGAGCCTGGTCCTGTGTGACTTCCCCCCCAGTGTTGGGGGGTGTTCGTCGACGTTGACCTGTGTGTGAGAGAGACAATGTTAACAGTGTCACATGTGGCATCCATGTTGCATGCATTTCTGATTTGGCACTCTTCCTCTGGGTAGTTGGATCTGTCCTGCATTCCTCTCACAGTGCACTTGTGCATGGCTATGTCCCTTGGCCACAGCTGTCAGGGCTTTACGCATGTGTGAGACACAATCTTAGTTGATGCATCTATTTGGGTACACAGTCAGCAGTGTGGTGTGCGGGCGTAGCGAGCCATGCAGAGGCGCCTTACGTGTTGCACTGTACGTGGCCAAATGGTGTTTTGGCAAGGCAATTTGATGTTGCAGGTAGGGGACTGAAGCATTTGTGACAGGGTTCTTACCGACACGGTGGGTGGGTATACTGGGTGTGTGGTTAGGTCTGTGCCTGCAGCACGGATGGACTCGTGCACAGATTGACACATGGACCGGTCTTCATCTACGGAAGGGGGGGTTGAGGCACTGCCAGACCTGGTCTGCATGCACACAGTCCACCGGCTGACGAGTGGACATGGCCACACCACCCAAGGGTGATTTAGTCTCCCTGTGTCTCCCTTCCTCCCTCCCTCTGTCACCCTCCTCCCTCCCTCTGTCGGTCTCCCTCTGTCACCCTACTCCCTCCCTCTGTCTGTCTCCCTGTGTCCCCCCTCTGTCTCCTTCCCTCTCATTCCCCCTCTCCCTCCCTCTCTTTGTCACTCTCTGTCACCTCAGGCCAGCTTCCTGGGCACACACAGTTAGCCGGTCTTTGAATGGCCATTGGCTTGTTCATGTGAGTTAGTCCCTGTTCTCCGGGCACCCATTGGGCAGTGTGTCTGAGTGTAGGCTGCTGCTGTGGCGGTGTGTGCTGAGACTCTATCAGAGCGATGCATCTTCATTGTCTGCTGTTATGTGCAAATTGTGCCTTCAGACCCATGGCATCCTGCATGGCAGCCATCATTTGCAGGCAAGACAGTACTGTGTGGGTACACACAGTTTGTATGGCTGTGCCCTGGGCCATATGGGCTGAGGGCATTGTTGTGTGCTTGTGAGTTGCTCAATGTTAGTTTTGCTGCCCCCACTCCCAGCATCGACCACATCCTGTGTTGTGTTGGTGTTTTGTGTGGCCTGTGACTTGGCATGGCCCTGATTGATGCATGGGGCATGGAGGTGCCAGTGGCATGTGTGTGTTTGTGGAGTGTTGTTGTGTCCGGTGGTGGCTTGGGGGGGGTGGCATGCATGATTGATTGTGTATGGCATCCCCCCCATGTGAGGTGAGTTGTTTGTGTACTCACCAGGGTCTGGGAGTCCTGGCAGTCCGTGTAGTCCCTCCACCGCCAGCGTGGACATCACCTTCTCCTCCCAGGGATGGTATTGTACCGGTCTGGGGGGCGGCCCTCCTCCAGTGATGTTCCCCTGGTTGTGATTGTCAGTCATCTTCCTCTTGACCGTCCTCCGCAGATCGTACCACCTGGATTGGCACTCGTGCCTGGTCCTTCTGGTTGTCCCAACAGCATTCACAGAATCGACGATCCTCTGCCACATGGCGGTTTTTTCGGATATGCTGGTCTGTCTGACCAATGTCCCAAAGAGCTGTGGCTCGACTCTGAGGATTTCGTCGACAAGGATCTCCAGCTCCTCCTTTGTGAACTTTGGATTCTTGGTGGTGGACATGGCGTGGGGTGTGGTTGTGGGGGTGTGGGTGTGGATGGCTGTGGGTGTGTGGGTGTGGTAGTGGAGGTGTGTGTGTGAATGTGATGAGGGGGTGTTTGTGTAGGTGGTTGTGTGAAGGTATGCAAGTGTGAGGTTCAAGTATGGTGGTGTGGGTCGTCTGTGGGCTCTGGCAGCAGTGGGTCTGTTGCAAAGGCTCATGGTTTGTGTGTGTGGTCCATTTTTATTGGTCCATTTGTGGGTGTGGCTGTGTTTGAAATTTGTGTGGGTGTGTTATGAGGAGTGATTGAGTTTTGGGCCTCTGTTTGGCAGTTTGGCAGTTGCAGGTGAGTGTATGTGATGTTTGTGGGGTTGTTGGGCCTGTTTGGTGGTGTGGGGAAACTCTACTTGACTCTCCTTGTGTAAATATGGTTTGTCCGGGTTCAGTACGTGTTTTTTTGGCGTCAGTACGGTCCGTACATGCACTGGTGGGGGTGCGGTCCGTACATTCCCTGGTGGGGTGGTGGTTAGGTGCGTACATACACGGCTGGGGTGGGGGTTTGGTGCGTACATACACGGCTGGTGGTTCGGTGCGTACATACACGGCTGGGGGGGGTTCGGGGGCGTACATACACGGCTGGTGGTTCGGTGCGTACATACACGGCTGGGGGGGGGTTCGGGGGCGTACATACACGGGTGGGTGTTTGGTGCGTACATACACGGCTGGTGGTTCGGTGCGTACATACACGGCTGGGGGGGGGTTCGGGGGCGTACATACACGGGTGGGTGTTTGGTGCGTACATACACGGCTGGTGGTTCGGTGCGTACATACACGGCTGGGGTGGGGGTTTGGTGCGTACATACACGGCTGGTGGTTCGGTGCGTACATACACGGCTGGGGGGGGTTCGGGGGCGTACATACACGGCTGGTGGTTCGGTGCGTACATACACGGCTGGGGGGGGGTTCGGGGGCGTACATACACGGGTGGGTGTTTGGTGCGTACATACACGGCTGGTGGTTCGGTGCGTACATACACGGCTGGGGGGGGGTTCGGGGGCGTACATACACGGCTGGTGGTTCGGTGCGTACATACACGGCTGGGGGGGGGGTTCGGGGGCGTACATACATGGGTGGGTGTTTGGTGCGTACATACACGGCTGGTGGTTCGGTGCGTACATACACGGCTGGGGTGGGGGTTTGGTGCGTACATACACGGCTGGTGGTTCGGTGCGTACATACACGGCTGGGGGGGGTTCGGGGGCGTACATACACGGCTGGTGGTTCGGTGCGTACATACACGGCTGGGGGGGGTTCGGGGGCGTACATACACGGGTGGGTGTTTGGTGCGTACATACACGGCTGGTGGTTCGGTGCGTACATACACGGCTGGGGGGGGGATTCGGGGGCGTACATACACGGGTGGGTGTTTGGTGCGTACATACACGGCTGGTGGTTCGGTGCGTACATACACGGCTGGGGTGGGGGTTTGGTGCGTACATACACGGCTGGTGGTTCGGTGCGTACATACACGGCTGGGGGGGGTTCGGGGGCGTACATACACGGCTGGTGGTTCGGTGCGTACATACACGGCTGGGGGGGGGTTCGGGGGCGTACATACACGGGTGGGTGTTTGGTGCGTACATACACGGCTGGTGGTTCGGTGCGTACATACACGGCTGGGGGGGGTTCGGGGGCGTACATACACGGGTGGGTGTTTGGTGCGTACATACACGGCTGGTGGTTCGGTCCGTACATACACGGCTGGGGGGGGTTCGGGGGCGTACATACACGGCTGGTGGTTCGGTGCGTACATACAGGGCTGGGGGGGGGGTTTGGTGCGTACATACACGGCTGGTGGTTCGGTGCGTACATACACGGCTGGGGGGGGTTCGGGGGCGTACATACACGGCTGGTGGTTCGGTGCGTACATACACGGCTGGGGGGGGTTCGGGGGCGTACATACACGGGTGGGTGTTTGGTGCGTACATACACGGGTGGGGGTTCGGGGCGTACATACGCGGGCGGGGGGTGGTGGGGTGTTCGGCGCGTATGCGGGCACATGTCTCCATGGTTGCTATGGGAGTTCGGTTCGGACGGTGTTTTTTGCGTACGGTTGTGAAATGGGGAGGACGGGAGGGATCGTACTTGCGCAGTCGGACTTTATTTTTCCGCACGGTGGGTTTCTCGCCCGGGGACGTGTCGGTGACTTTTCCCGACCCGAGGACGTGTGGGGAAATCTTCCCAATGCGATTCGTATGGACTTTTTTCCGTTCGAATCGTACTTGGCAGTTTGTACGCTACTTTGACGATTCGGACGGAAAAAAATCCGGATACGAGTCGGACGGGGAATTTTTTTACCGGATCGGAATTGGCACCTCTGTGCTAGCCTGGCTTCCAAAAGAGCCTCTTATGGAGCTAGTGCAGATGTCTTATGTGTGGGCAACAACCTTTACAACGCAACTTTTACAACGCACTACCTTTACAACGCATTTTTTACAACGCATAATCCATTACAACGCATGACATTACAACGCATGACACTACAACGCATTTTTAAAAACTACCTTTACAACGCATTCCATTACAACGCATACTACCATTACAACGCATACCATTACAACGCATAATATTACACTACACTATCCAACACTTACCCTACTGTTGCACCCCCTGGAGTTAGAATAGTAATTTTTACCCCTATACTATCCAACACTTACCCTACTGTTGCACCCCCTGGAGTTAGAATAGTAATTTTAACCCCTATACTATCCAACACTTACCCTACTGTTGCACCCCCTGGAGTTAGAATAGTAATTTTTACCCCTATACTATTCAACACTTACCCTACTGTTGCACCCCCTGGAGTTAGAATAGTAATTTTTACCCCTATACTATCCAACACTTACCCTACTGATGCACCCCCTGGAGTTAGAATAGTGATTTTTACCCCTATACTATCCAACACTTACCCCACTGTTGCACCCCCTGGAGTTAGAATAGTAATTTTTACCCCTATACTATCCAACACTTACCCTACTGTTGCACCCCCTGGAGTTAGAATAGTAATTTTTACCCCTATACTATCCAACACTTACCCTACTGTTGCACCCCCTGGAGTTAGAATAGTAATTTTTACCCCTATACTATCCAACACTTACCCTACTGTTGCACCCCCTGGAGTTAGAAAAGTAACTTTTACCCCTATACTATCTAATACTTACCTTAAATGCAATTTAATATTATGCGTTGTAATGGTATGCGTTGTAAAGGTAGTATGCGTTGTAATGGAAATGCGTTGTAAAGGTAGTTTTTAAAAATGCGTTGTAGTGTCATGCGTTGTAATGTCATGCGTTGTAATGGATTATGCGTTGTAAAAAATGCGTTGTAAGTGCATGCGTTGTAAAAGTGTGCATTGTAACGTCATACATCCCTTATGTGTGTGTGCGCGCTTAGGTGGAAGTGTTTGGGCAATCCATATAAATATACTTATGATCTTTTCCTGGACAATGTACACTCGTAAAATCATATTCCTGCAGTCGCAACCCCCGCCTCCCAATCTGAGGGGGCATCTTGGCTTTAGGATTGCCAAAAATGGTGAGCAGTGCTTGGTGGTCGATGAAAACCGTGAAATGCTTTCCATACAGGAACATATGAAAATGTTCACAATCACACACCACAGCTAGGCTTTGTTTTCAGGTTGTGAATAGGTACATTCTGTCGATGACAAACTCCTGCTCGCATAAGCCATGATGTGTCTTGGGGCACTGGGATGTCCATTGTGCTGGGCGAGGATGGCACCCAAACCCATTAGGCTCGCATCAACAACAATCTCTGTCTACAATTTAGAATCAAAGTCCGCCATTTCAGTGGTGTTCTCAATTGCATGTTTGATTTTCTTGAAGCTTTGTTCAAAGTCACGTGACCATCAAAATGGAACATTTAGTTTTGTCAAATCTCTCAAAGGGGAACTCACAGTCACAAAGTCATGTATATACTTTAAACAGTAACTGGCCATACCAAGGAAGGATCGCAGCATATTTACATCTTGTGAGGGAGAAGTGAATCACAAGGCATGTACTTTATTTGGATCCAGAGTTATTCCCCCATCAGAAAACATATGACCAAAAAACATTAGTTTTTTTTATGAAACTCATACTTTCTGCATTTAAAGGGAGACCTGCTTCAGCAAGTATACAACACTCTTGTGTAAGAGCGTTATCATGTTCTTTCAGTGTGGCCCCAAAACTAGCATGTCATCACTGTAATTGAAAGCATTTGTGACGGGTTGTATTATGTGACGAATGACATCCTGAAAAAGGTCTGCAGCTGAGGACACTCCAAAACATATTCTTTTATATCTAAACAACCCAAACATAAGTTGAAAAGGTAGTAATGTACCTGCAATTTTCTTACAGTTCTAGTAGTTGATTTCCTTTGTTCAAATTGTGGCGGGAAAAGACTTTTACTCTGTACAGCTGTATAATCATGTCAGCAATGTGCGAACCTGGATGTGGTTCTCTTTCAATCGACTTGTTCGCTTGGCACATATCAACGCAAATGTGCACGGCGCCACACTATCCTTCTTCGCCATTACCACTATGGGGGACGATGGCGTTGGACCAGTAGATCGCTCAATGATGTCATGTTTCAATAATTGCACAGGGTCAAGACTGATTTGCATATGGCCAGGTCTAAACTGGGGTGGCATGGTGAGCAAAAGAATGATGGATTTAACCCAGATCTCTTGACTGGGGTTGAATGTTTTGATTTGTTCTGCATTCCGTCCATCAATTTTGTGTCTTATGTTTCAACAATGTCCTAATTTCTTTCTCAACAGCCTGTTGTAAATTAAATGCAATTTGACAATGTTGTAGAGCAACAGGACGGATATCCTTCATTATATGAAGTCGCATTTTCATTGACTTAAGTCTTCCTGGTCCACGAAACAATGATGGAAACTAATTTACTGTCTCAAGACAGGCATTGACCGTGTAGTTTACAGAAATCCGAACCATGTCTGCTGCAGTGCTAAAACTGAGTAAACATGCACTCGATGAAGTGCCTGGCAGGACATGAATTGGTGCTTGTACTTTTGTCTTTTTATGTTTCATAGTTGCTATAAATGAACCTTGGCTTTGGAGTTGCGTCGAAGTAGCCCATGTACACACTTTGGTTTTCAACGGGGTTAAACGGGGCACTGGAGACAATTAATTGTACTTATCCACAGGCATAATGTTTATCGACGCACCACTGTCTATGATAAAGGGTATGGAGCACCCATTTACTTTCGGTGTCATTTTGGGGCAATGTCCAAATGAACTTCACACTTTTACTTTTCTATTTAGCTTTCACCAGCATTCTTCCTTGCAAGAAGCTAATCCTACATGTCATTCAGTGGTCAACAATGACACCGCACACCCTTCTTCCTCGCTGTCAGTCGACAATGATGATGACAAACTTTAAGACATGGAATTTGGTAACAATTGACGTCATTTAGTTTATATTTGCGTCAACTAATGTTGGCGCTTGACCTTGTGGCCTTATATTTCCACCATTTTGTTTTCTCGACGTGACACACTTAGGGGCATATTTACAACTAAAGTGTCAGAGCGCTGCATTAAGACAAGAAGGCTAACGCCACGCTCCGAAACGCAGGGCTGCACCGTATTTACAACAATACGGTGCAGCCCTGTGTTTCTCCCTGTGCTGGTGCTAAATTTAGCTGCCTAACACCAATCCAGGCATCCTTGCACTATAGTGCAAGGGTGCCTGCATTGTGGGAAAGGATTGTTTGTGTGCAGGATTGGGAACCTTCCTGCACATAAACAATCATACATGGCGTTTTCCTGTGTCTATGTGTGCTGTAACTCATGTAATTTGTTGTAGCGTAATTATGTTAAATTATGAAAAAATTACAAGAGATTATGCAGAATTATGCAATGATAAACCTTAATTCAGCGCTATTTTCATAGTACAAAATACACCCTTGGGTTCAAAGGAAAATAGAGCGAAATGCATTAGAACGGGACTGCAACAGCCAGCAGCCAGCAGCCGCTTGTTCTCTGTTCCTGTGCTCTTGGGTAATAATTTTTCCCCAAATTACCCAAAATGACTCTAGTTGGCATCATTCTGTATTTTTCAGTAACTTTGCTTCAGAAGAGTAACACAAAATTACAGAAATTTCCCTTTTTACTCTACTGTAACTAAAACTTCCCCCCGACTACTTACAGCCCAATTAATGCATATCGATCGGCTACCTCAGCTGGCCATATTTTGCCCAAGGGCAAACCTCTTGGTAAAGATTTTCTAGCTAGGCCTGGATGGAATTTGTAATTCCACTGGCGGAATCTGAGGAGTTTTGGTAATTCGGCGTTACTATTGTAATACGGAATTCCTGATAAATTAAAATTCTGCTGCTCTACCAGTGGAATTAAAAATTATGCAGTGGTTTCTAAAGATTAGAAACACTGCATACCACTCGGCACCCTTACATACTCTGCAGTGATTAAAAGTTGCAGAGTATGCAAGTGCACAGAGTGGTATTTGGCTGCTCAATTTTCTCAGGTAAAATGGATCCTCCCATCTATTTTTGGATGTGAGGGTGCATTTTGCGCTAAGAAAATAGTGCCAAATGCCCATTCCATCTAGTCGCGGGATTCCACGGAATCTGGTAGAATTTTTATGTAATTCCGGAATCACAATCCCAGAATTCCACTCCCCGGAATTCTAGCACAAAGATCTTTGCATTCCATTTGCCCCAAGATCCCACCTCGAAGAAAGTATTTCACACTCTTTGATTTCCTTTTAAGTTTCCAAAATAATGGATCTTTCACTGAAACAATCATCTGCAAGGCTGGCTATATTTTAGTCTCTAATCTCTTTTCTGATGTTAAAGCTTTAGATGTGGATAATAAATCTATTTCCCTGGAAGGAGAATTATGTTTTACATTATGAGATTGACAAAGACACTCTCTACTTTTATTTTCTACTTAAAGTTTCTAAATTATGCAAAATTATGTCTTGACAAATTTCTTGGGTGTTATGAAGCATAGACTGCCATTTTCAGACATCCTCCACTGCTCAACTTTTGACTTAATTCTAGAAACCTTTTCTTAAGCTTTTGTATTATCTATCTCCCTTCAAAATGCATTGCTACCAACTGGTAGCTAGTGTTTCTCTAGAGGGATTGACAAGCATTAAACTTCTCATATTTGAGCCCTAGGGTTTTTCATAGAATGCAAAATCTCTGCCTCTAATGTGTCCTGAGGTTTGAATTCTCTCAAAAACACAAGCAGAGGCGGAGATGATCTCTCCCAGCCGGATGTATGACGTTACAACGCATACTATTACAACGCCTACCGTTACAACGCATTTTTTACAACGCAAACACTACTACAACGCTATCCTTTACAACGAATACTTTTACAATGCTAAACTTATTAAAATACTTAAAAGTGCTGTTACAACGAAAACCATTACAACGCATACCATTACAACGCGAAAAAAATATTTTTTTAATAAAAAGTACAATAAAATCTGGCACGGGATGCAGGGAAATTAGGGGTTTTAGGGTGGGGAAGTGTATTAAAATGTGGAGAAAAACTGTACGTAAATTGACTGAAATGCATTACAAAATCAATACTCGAGTATTAAAATTAATACTCGAGTATTAAAATGAATACTCCCATTTCCCCCAAAAATCCGTTTTCACACATTTCAAAGTTTAACACAAATAACGAAAAATTTAACTACAGTTCATACACATTTTAATCATGAATATATCGGAAAATAAGTAAACAGAGTAAAACAGAAGACACATACACATAGGCGCCATTTTATCCATCTCACTTGTAAAACTTGTCCTACAACACTTTCTATGAAAACAATAGTAAAAGACATGTTCCAAAATGGATGCCAAAACGGAGCAAATGAATGAAAACAATACATCTTTTAATGCTTTTTTAAATTATCATTTTCCACAGAAAAATAAAGTATAATAAAAAACACAACGAACGCAGTTTTTAAAAAAATGAATAGTGACACTGACTAAAACTTATAAATACCAGGAAGACACCATTTTGCAATCAGTTGATTATCAACTAGCAGAGAGACCAGACGTCAAAACCTGACCCTCTGACACCTCCACTGTGACCTCCACTGAGAGAGCACTGCATTCGTTTGGAAAAGCATTGTTAGTTTGCAACTACTAGTAAGTCACTAATATATTTTAACACCTTGTTTTATCCTTAATCATGTTTTATTTCCATACAAAATATGTTTTAAAAAAATTTATATTAACTTATAAAATGTACTGTTTCTAATTTTTTATCACTAAAAAAACTGTAATATATACCAACGTAAATCATCTACTTTTTTTTCCAAAAACAGAAACTTGTTATTCTTTCAAAATCAAGAAATCTTGTCCCTAATTTTCCATCACCTCAACGTAATCGACTCACCTTTACTATTGTGAAGGTAAATTTTTTTGTAATTGTAATTATTTTACTTTAAAAATATATTTTTAGCATTAGCAAAAGTGTTGTATGGAAAAGGGGATTATATTAATTTTTTACACATTCACACTGCATCATAAACAAAATTATGCGATGGTGCAGGGGTAACAATTAATAATATGACTACAGTTAGGTACTGCATTTGAGAAAGCGTTGAATGGTACTGGGGTAACTATTACTATTCTAAGTCCCAGAATGTTCAGCAGTAGAGTAATTGAGTGATGGTGTAGGGGTATTCATTATTACTCTTATTTCATAATGCATTGAAAGTGTATTATGTTTTGCTGTACCAATTGTTACTCATACTCATGTGTGATGCAGCACCATGAAAAGTATGATATGTGATGTAGTTAGAGTGAAATAAAATATCAGATTTACAATCAATTGGTCTCTTTTTTTTTTTAACCAACGTTGTCAAAGTTGCATTAATTATTAATTTTTTTTTTCATTTTCACAGTCAATCGGTTGTAACTTTGTGGATTAAATCACTAAAATAAATAACTTAATCCTGCAGCCAGCACTACCAAGAAACCACGAAAACAATCAGCAAAATAAAAAGGTATTTTAAATTTACACTGTTATAAATTCCACAATGTAATAGTCATACCTTTTGCTATTGTTACTCCAGGAAAGTTTAGAAGTAGGGTAAGTGTTGGATAGTGTAGGGGTACAATTTACTATTCTAACTCCAGGAAGGTGCAGCAGTAGGGAAAGTGTTGGATGGTGTAAGGGTAAAATTTACTATTCTAACTCCAGGAAGGTGCAGCAGTAGGGAAAGTGTTATGTACTAATAGTTAAATTCAATGTCCTAATTTCAAAAAGTTAATCAAAATGTGCATTTGTCACCAACGTTCAGTTTTTTAATTTTTTCTTTTTTCATTTTTCCTGACAATTGTTTTCAACTTTATTTTACGATTCAGTCCAACTCATAAGTGAAAACTCCAGCCAGCAGGCCAATACCACTTCAGAAGCCTCACCAAGGAAAGGAATCCCAAAAAAAAGGTATTTAAAAACAACATTGTTTTAAAACCATCAATATGTTAGGCAAACCATTTACTTATTAATGTTAATAAAATCCCAAAATATATAAAACAAGGCTTGCAGTTGGAAGAAGTTATTTTTCTAACTCCAGGAAGGTGCAGCAGTAGGGAAAGTGTTGGATAGTGTAGGGGTTCAATTTACTATTCTAACTCCAGGAAGGTGCAGCAGTAGGGAAAGTGTTCGATGGTGTTTGGGATCAATTTACTATTCTTACTCCAGGAAGGTGCAGCAGTAGGGAAAGTGTTGGATGGTGTAGGGGTACAATTTACTATTCTAACTCCAGGAAGGTGCAGCAGTAGGGAAAGTGTTCGATGGTGTTTGGGATCAATTTACTATTCTAACTCCAGGAAGGTGCAGCAGTAGGGAAAGTGTTGGATGGTGTAGGGGTACAATTTACTATTCTAACTCCTGGAAGGTGCAGCAGTAGGGAAAGTGTTATGTACTAATAGTTAAATAGAATGTCTTAATTTAAACAATTTAATCTAAATTTGCATTTGTCACCAACGTTCAGTTTTTTCAATTTCTTTTTTCCATTTTTCCAGACAATTGTTTTCAACTTTTTTGTACGATTCAGTCCAACACATAAGTGAAAACTCCAGCCAGCAGGCCAATACCACATCAGAAGCCTCTCCAAGGAAAGGAATCCCAAAAAAACAAGGTATTTTTAAACAGCATTGTTTTAAAAACATCAATATGTTACCCAAACCATTTACTTATTAATGATAATAAAATCCCAAAATAGATAAAATAAGGGTTGCAGTTGAAAGAACTTATTTGTCTAACTCCAGGAAGGTGCAGCAGTAGGGAAAGTGTTGGATGGTGTAGGGGTACAATTTACTGTTCAAACTCCAGGAAGGTGCAGCAGTAGGGAAAGTGTTGGATGGTGTAGGGGTATAAATGACTATTCTAACTCCATGTAGGTGCATCAGTAGGGAAAGTGTTGGATGGTGTAGGGGTACAATTTACTATTCTAACTCCAGGAAGGTGCAGCAGTAGGGAAAGTGTTGGATGGTATAGGGGTACAAATTACTATTCTATCTCCAGGAAGGTGCAGCAGTAGGGAAAGTGTTGGATGGTGTAGGGGTGCAATTTACTATTCTAACTCCAGGAAGGTGCAGCAGTAGGGAAAGTGTTGGATGGTGTAGGGGTATAAATTACTATTCTAACTCCAGGTAGGTGCAGCAGTAGGGAAAGTGTTGGATGGTGTAGGGGTACAATTTACTATTCTAACTCCAGGAAGGTGCAGCAGTAGGGAAAGTGTTGGATGGTGTAGGGGTATAAATTAGTATTCTAACTCCAGGAAGGTGCAGCAGTAGGGAAAGTGTTGGATGGTGTAGAGGTATAATTTACTATTCTAACTCCAGGAAGGTGCAGCAGTAGGGAAAGTGTTGGATGGTGTAGGGGTACAATTTACTATTCAAACTCCTAGTAGGTGCAGCAGTAGGGAAAGTGTTTGATGGTGTAGGGGTATAAATTACTATTCTAACTCCAGGTAGGTGCAGCAGTAGGGAAAGTGTTGGATGGTGTAGGGGTATAAATTACTATTCTAACTGCAGGTAGGTGCAGCAGTAGGGAAAGTGTTGGATGGTGTAGGGGTACAATTTACTATTCTAACTCCAGGAAGGTGCAGCAGTAGGGAAAGTGTTGGATGGTGTAGGGGTATAAATGACTATTCTAACTCCAGGTAGGTGCATCAGTAGGGAAAGTGTTGGATGGTGTAGATGTATAATTTACTATTCTAACTCCAGGAAGGTACAGCAGTAGGGAAAGTGTTGGATGGTGTAGGGGTACAATTTACTATTCAAACTCCTAGTAGGTGCAGCAGTAGGGAAAGTGTTGGATGGTGTAGGGGTATAAATTACTATTCTAACTCCAGGAAGGTGCAGCAGTAGGGAAAGTGTTGGATGGTGTAGGGGTACAATTTACTATTCTAACTCCAGGAAGGTGCAGCAGTAGGGAAAGTGTTGGATGTAGTAGGGGTGCAATTAACTATTCTAACTCCAGGTAGGTGCAGCTGTAGGGAAAGTGTTGGATGGTGTAGAGGTATAATTTACTATTCTAACTCCAGGAAGGTGCAGCAGTAGGGAAAGTGTTGGATGGTGTAGGGGTATAATTTACTATTCTTACTCCAGGAAGGTGCAGCAGTAGGGAAAGTGTTGGATGGTGTAGGGGTAACATTTGAGGTATAGTATTTACTTTTACATCCTAATTTGTTTTTCTTCTCTTCTCTTTTCAGATAATGTCTAGTCTTGAAGCAGCGAAATACATTAAATCCAGGAAAGGAAAAAATGTATTAAACCATGGAGGATACATATATAGTAAGGAAAGAATAAGTTTTCCTAGAAATCATTGGAGGTGTGTGCAATACTACACTACCCATTGCAGTGGCAGAGCGGTTACTCTTGATAATTTAGTTGTGAAAACAACAGAACATAACCACTCTGCCTCTGCAATGGAGGTAGAAATAAGAGAAACAGTTAACGAAATGAAAGCTATTGCAAGCACCTCCAATGATTCTACAGGATCCATTTTAAGAGAGGTTGCACAGCATGTCCCCAGTCATGTTGCTAGTAACATGCCTATAATTCCTAATTTGAGAAGAATTATTCAAAGACAAAAGCAGGCAAGTAACATTCAATTATCTACACCACATTCTTTCTCTGACATTAGAATTCCACATGATCTTTCTATTTCTTTTTCTGATGAACCTTTCCTTTTGCATGACAACCAAAACCCTCAAAAACGAATTCTGATTTTTAGTACCCCACGTAACCTTGCAAAGTTAGAAAATAGTGAAATTTGGATGATGGATGGGACGTTTAAAAGTACACCCCATCCTTTCACTCAAATTTACACTATACATGCAAAAATTAACAATAATGTAATTCCCTTAGTATATAGTTTGCTACCTGATAAGACTTCTGCAACATACTCTGAACTTTTATCAGTTATTAAAAGTAAAACATCTCAAAGTCCTAGGAAAATAATAATTGATTTTGAATTGAGCATGATCAATGTGATCAATAAAACGTACACGGATACCCAAATTCAGGGATGTTTTTTCCATTTTTCCCAGGCTTTTTGGCGTAAATTACAAAAAACATCCCTAGTTGCAGAATATTCTCGTGATAGCAAACTACAATTTGAACTAAAAAAATTAACAGCACTTTGTTTTGTTCCTCCCGATAGTGTGGACGAGTACTACACTGCAATTATAGAATCTGTTTATTATACAAGTAATGAAGAGAAATTGGCTCCCATCCTAAATTATTTCGAGGACACATGGATTGGGCACCTAAGCAGATCGGGTCGCAGGAGGAAGCCACGATTCCATGTGGAGTGGTGGAACTGCTTCACGAGCTGTTTAGAGGGAGAAGCAAAAACAAACAATGCCATTGAGGGATGGCATAACTCCTTCAACCACACAATTGGCAAACCTCATCCAAACTTCTACTCTTTTTTGGAAACTTTGAAGAAGGAGCAAAGTTTTCAAGAAATGAGACTAGCCCAAACACTTGCAGGTAGTCTAAACCCACGAGTAACTGTCAAAACTAAGGAAATGTCTGAGAGACTATTGGCTATATTACAACAATTTTCGTTGTGTGTGGCTATAGACTACCTGGAAAATCTTTCTAACATTCTTTCTTTCTAAAATTAGTTTTGTACTTACTTTCTTGCTTTGCTTCAAATTTAAATATCATTTAATTACAATTGGCATACAATTTTTTTCCAAAAAGTTTTTCAAACTTAAAAGTCGGGTGTCCTTATTTTTTTTTTTTTTCAAATCTTCATTTTTTGCAAAACTACCAATGTGACCAAATCTACTGTTCCATAGTATTCGACCAATTTTTCTAAAACCAAACGCCAGTAGATTAATATCAGAAAACTTCATTATTAACTACCACCCTAAAAATGCAAAAAAAATCCAACTACTAAAAATTTCAGAAGTCAAGCAATTATCCAAAATGCACATTGCTGCATAAACACCAAATTATTAACAATCACTTTTTTCCAAAATTTACGAATACGCCATTTTTTTTTTCTAAGAAATGAAGATATAAATCATTATTATTGGTTCCGAAGTTATGAAATAAACTTTGTGAGCAGTAACTTAAATTAATTTTACAGTTACTTACATTTTTGTAATAAAACCAATACATTTGCGCGACCCGACATAGGCATAAATTAATGACATAAATGTGGACATGATTTAAAACATTTTCAACATCAATTAGTTATTCCGCAACCTCTCCTTATTCTTTTCTTACTATATATGTATCTTTATTAAAGGTTTAATCTATAAATAAAAGTGAAAATGTTTCCTACCTGGACGCAGATCAGCTTCCTGTTGCTTCCTCCTCCGATGCTCTTCAAAATGGCGCCTTACGTCTACGTTCACGTCATGACGTCATCGCGCGCATCAATGTTTAAAAAGGACTATTTTATTTACTTTATCTGTAAATAAATGTTTATAAATGTAAATAAAGTATGTATTTGTTTTCTAAAAAATGTACATTATGTTAAAAAAATCAATAAAACTTAATAGTATTTTCTAAGTTTGTTCCAATAAAGAAATATTTAAAAAACCTTATTTGTTTACTGTTATTATTTTTTTAAATTGTAATTTAAACATGTAAAATGTTTTTTTTTATTCGTAAATTTACAAAATGTGTTCCTTACCTCGACTCTATTATCTTTTTCCTTCGAAACTTGCTCTTTCTTCTCTTTCTGCTCCTTCTTTTCTTGTACCGCGGGTTGTATATTCTGAAGCTGCCAAAATAAATGATGGACAAATAAGCTCATAGACTTCAATGCAAAAGCGTGGGAATTTTTTTTAAAGTAAGTTCTATTTTCTTTGCTCTATTTTCTTTTGGTATAATTTCATGTTAAATACATTTCTAATTACTCTATTAATAATTTAAATATTTTATTTATTGTTTTAATTTTTTTTTAACATTTCTCATATTTTATATTAAAATACTCCAAATGTACTCTTACTTTTTTTAAAATTTTTATTTCATTCATTACATTTTAAATAAGAAGGTTAAAAATACTCAAGTATTAATCTTTCATAATACTAATATTTTAATAAATTTTTTTTTTTATTTTTTTTATAAAAAATACTCTAGTATTAATATTTTCTAATACTTCTCATTTTTAACATGTTTACATATTTTTTAAATTATTTATACACAATATATAATCTTTCATATTTTTAAAAATATAATACTTAAAATAGTTAATAAACTTTTACTTAATTATTTTTTAATACTTCTCATATTTAATATTTTTACACATTTATTAAATAATTTTTACACAATATTTAATCTTTCATATTTTAAAAAATATAGTATTTTATATTAATAAAAAAATATTACTTAATTATTTTTTATATACTCCAACAGTACTTTCTTTTTTAAATCTTTTATATTATTTATTACATGTTTTTATAAGAAAGAAAAAAATACTCAAGTATTATTTTCTCATAATACAAATCATTTATTATAAAATTTATATTTATTTAATTTAACTTAAAAATACTCTTTGATATTTGATTAATACTCAAGTATTAATCGTTTATTAAACTACTCACATTTTTTAATTTTTCTAAATTATTTAATAATTTATACTCAATAATTACTCTTTCATATTTATCAAATATAGTATTTAATATAAATAATAAAATATTAATTTAATTTTTATCAAAAAACATTTTTCTAAAAAATAAACAAAACAAAAAAAATGCGTTGTAATGGTATATGCGTTGTAAAAGTACTTACCATATAACAGCATGCGTTGTAAATGCATGCGTTGTAAAAGCTTTTGCGTTGTAAAAAATGCGTTGTAATAGCATTGCGTTGTAAAAGTTGCGTTGTAAAGGTTGTTTCCCCTCCCAGCCGCACCCTTAATCTTCGATCGATTTTTCTTTTGTAGTTTGATGACTTTTCACATGGGGCATTTTGTCTTTGCTACAGGTTTCTTTGAAATTTCAACCTGCTCCTCTTTCTCACCGCAGTTTCTTAGTAATTGTTCTTCTGCGGGACAGGCAAAAAAGAGGAGGTGTGGAGCTGCACAGGGCTAACTAAAGGTATCTGCGCTGGCATTCGTGGTTGCCGTGTGGGGTCATAAATTCTGTGATTGCTGAACATTCGTTTAGATTCTACCTGCACAAAATCAGCATCCATTTTGGATTCTTGTTTTGAAAGTATTTATTTCTTTGCTGCTAAAGTTTACAGTAATAAAGTGTAACGGCATAATTTAGATCGTGGAGGTCTGACCACTAGCCTGCTGAGGCAGTGAGCTCCAGTACTTCGTCGGGTTGACGGAGTCCCATCCACCATATTTAGATGTAAACATGATACACAGAAGACCCCCGCGGCGGGGGTCTTCTGTGCTGGTGACATGCCCTCAATCGCTCGCTCTGACAGCGGGGTCCTGCCGAACCAATGTGGATGTTCCCATTGCCCTGGTGGTTTTCTGTTGGTTGAGTGAACGCGGGGGCGACCGTGGTGGTGGGGAGACAGGTAAGTGACATCTTATTTTTTACATATAAAATATATATGTTGTGTATGTGTCCATATGTGTATGTAGGTTATGTGTCGGGACCCCATGTTGTACATTCTGCACTGCACCTCGCCAACATACACACACCATGCACTGTATTGCCGCACACGCCGCATACATTTACCATTGAGTCTGTCAAAATGAGTTGCCGGCCCCTCATGGTCAAGGTGTGCCAGAACAGGGGGAAGAGGAGGAACCTGCAGCCTGTACCCTAAAAAGGTGAGTGTTCACCCCTTTTCGTCTTTTCTGCCAACTCAAAGAAGGAGGGATTCCCGTTGGAATTCCCTCAAAATAAGGGAGAACCAAATAACGACGGTGAGAATCTTGGCTGGAGATTTCTCGCCACCTACTTCAGCCCAGCCCACCAAAGGGGCGTGGAGCGAAGTCCTGCCGGAGTCCCCATTGAACTCCAGCATCTAAATCGGGAGGGCGGACCACCAGGTAGGCAGATCTTGGCGGTCCTGCCAAGATCTAAATCAGTCCCTAAGTCACAATCTTCTCAGTGTCTTTAACAGAATCCAAGACTCCTGTCACATTTTTGGGGGAAATTTCACATTGTAGGGAAGATGTGTATTGCACGTTATTTGCTGCATGCACTTTACCTTGCAATGCTACTCTTCCAAAAAGTAGACACTCTGAAGTTGGCACTGCCACGGCACATGATGCCCTGATACAGAATCAAGCTGTGTGTCAGAGTACGCCCACTTTTATTTTAAAAAGCTGAATTAAAAACACCTCTATTTCACGGAAAAAAAGACCATTCGAGCCAGACCTAATTATGACCACAAATAAACATTTGCTTGTACACTGCCTCGCAAGCCAATTCACGAACTGATGCCCTTTGTGTAAGAGCTATAATTTCACCCTGCCATCACTGGAGTGAGGTGTCCAGCATTGGACTGGCGTATAGGGCAATTAGGCAATGCCCGATGGGCTGGTCTAAAAAGACAGTGTGTGTACTGGTTGTTTGTCTGTTTGTGGGCCTGTTTTTTTTAACTGCTGAGGTCCCTCATAGTACCAGATAAATTGTGAACATCAAGCACAAATATATTTGCTTCCTTATAGCTTAGAAAACTCCTCTATAGTGTGTCTTTACAACTTCAAAACTGCCCTAGTTTGCAGATGTGGACCACTTTTTAGGGTCGAGCCTGCAAGAGCCTGCGCTAGCGCATGTGTCTCGCTTGCGAGACACTGTTGTTAACAAAAAGGGCTTGGAGTACACTCCAATCCACCCCACCTCACTCTCACCAATCCCCACCCCTCAATCCAATCCACCCCATCCCAATCCAATCCACCCACTGCAATCCAAACCACCCACCCCAATACAATCCACTCCAATCTCACACACTCAAATCCTCCCAACCCATCCCACTCCAATCTGCCCCACTGCAATTCACCCCACTCCAATCCAAAACAATTTGCCCCACTCTAATCCAAAATAATGTGCCCCTCGCCAATCTAAAACAATCTGCCTCACTTCAATCTGCCCCACTCTAATCTGCCCCACTCCAATCCAAAATAGTGTGCCCCACTCCAATTCAAACCAATCCTCCCCACTCCAATCTAAAACAATGTGCCCCACTCCAGTCAGCCCCACTCCAATTCAAAACAATCTGCCCCTCTCCAATCCACCCACCTCACTAAAATCCACCCCTCTCCAATCCAATCCACCTCACCCCAATCCAATCTACCCCACTCCAACCGAATCCACACCAACCCAATCCAATCCAGCCAAATCCAATCTACCCCACTTGAATTTGCCCACACCACTCTAATCCACTCCACCCCACTCCAGTCCGCCCCACCCCACTCCAATACACCCCACTCCAATCCAATCCACGTCAATCCAATCTGCCCCACCCCAATCTTGTTCACCCCACCTTACCCACCCCAGTTCAATCTACCTCAATCCAAACCACCCCACTCAATCCAATACACCTCACTCAATCCAAGCAACCTCACTCCAATCCAATCCACCACACTGCAGTCCAATCAACTCCACTCCAATGCACCCCACCCCACGCCAATCCATTCCGCCCCACTCCATTCTACCTCACTCCATTCCACCACACTCCATTCCATTCCATTCCATCCCACTCCAGTCCACCCCAATTCAATCCATCTCACCCCACCCACTCCATTTCAATTCACCCCACTCCAATTTAATCCACTCCATCCAGTCCACCCTACTCCAATCCACCCCACTGCAGTCCAGTCTACCCACCCCACTCTACTCTACTCCAACCCTCCCCACTCTACCCTAATCCATGCCAGTTCAGTCTATCCCACTCATTCCAATCCATTCAGCCCACCACACTCCAATCCACCCAACTCCAATTCAATCCACCCCACCCCAGTCCAATCTACCCCACTCCAATCCACCCTACTCCAATCCACCCCACTTCAATCAACCCACTCCAGTCAAGTCCAATCCACCCCCTCTACTCCACTCTAATTCACCCCACTCCAAACCCCCTTACTCTAATTCAATCAAATCCACCCCACCCCATTCCAATCCACTCCACCCCAAACCAATCTACCCCACCACAAACCAATCTAATCCACCCCACTCCAGTCCACCCCACTCCAGTCCATCTCACCCCATTTCAGTCCACCCCACTCCAATCCAATCCACCCAATCCAGTCCACCAACTCCACTCAATCCAACCTACTCAACCCCATTCCGATCCACCCCAACCTACTCCAAACCAATCCGCCCCACTACCTCAATCCATTCCAAACCACCCCACCCTACTCCACTCTACGCCACTCCACTGCACACCACTCCACTCTATGACACTGCGCTCTACTGCATTCTCTGCCGCTGAACCACTGAACTACACTCCCCTCTATTCAACTCTATGACATTCTACTCTTCTCTCTCCACTCTATGACGCTCTACTCCAACATCTCTAGTCTACAACACTCTACTCCCCCACACCTCTCTAGGGCACTCCATGCCATTAACATTTAACCATGCTGAACAGCAGCCACACTGGTGTACAACATGGCAAAAACACATTGCCAAAGCCAATAGCTCTTATATAGGCAAGACCTATTGGCTCTCTCAATGCTTGTTTCACTATCTGATTTGCTAATGGGGGTCACTTTTATTTTGGTGCCTGGGCCTATTTTCTGTCCCCGTCTGACCCTGGCGGTCTCATCAGGATATCTAATTGAAACTTGACAAGTTACACCCGCCCTGTTACGCGTCCGGTGTGTTTTAAGGAGCATTGCAGCTGCCTCTCCAATGCAACGTCTAGGGAAGGTTGGCAGGCATTCCATATCACCGGTTCATGCACCATGGAGCTGGCACTGCCAGCAGGGCTGGACAAGTGAAAAGTGTATCAACTGTGGACATTTAAGATTTAAAGAGACATGACTGGGGCCACACAGTATGTTCTGGATGCAAGATTGCCCCTGCATCTCCAGGTAGGGACAGGGCTCTCATCATATGATGTCACCAGGCACTTTATGCTCCAGTCCAGATTTTTCATATATACACTTTGTATTCTGGGAATCTGTAGCCATTATTCACCTCAGTTTAGTTAAATCAAACTTGCATGTTTGGCATTTTCCATTTACCAACAAATCGTATTTCAGCCTCTTTGTAGTACACTGATGACGGGGGTTGGTGGAAAGTGGCACCTTATGGAGCTATCCAGGTGCCACAAATGTGCAACAGACTGCTCCTGTTGGACTAAACAAGTGACCTTTTGCTTGAGGAACAAAGTGGCAAAATGTAGTTTTTTCAGGTTGTACGAAAGAACAACACAGGGAAATACATGCCGTAACCATGCATTTTTTACCCCGCATTTTTTTTACGCTTATGCTTTTACAACATATGTCCTTACCAGGCATTGTTTATATATATTTAAAAACAATGTATATGTGGGAGGAGACCCCCCACCCCCAACATACCTTAAATGTGTGGTAAAGGCATGAGTTGTATAAATATACACGTGGTAAAAACATGCGTGCTAAAAAATGTGTGGTAAAGTCACAGCGTGGTAAAAACCTCATTGTATAGGCTGTTCCTCGTTTTTTCATTGAACCTTAAAATCTTATCCCTGGAGCTGTCTACGAGCTCTGCATGGGATAGTTACATGGGATTAGTTAATGGGTAGTCCGGTGGGATCCAGAAACAAATATTGGCTCATTAGTAAGGTGACAAAACTAGTTATGTCAAACTCTGTGAATACAAGGTTCAGCACTGCAAGCAGCAAGGAAGTGAACCCAACCATCTCACTGGATTCAGGCACTTTAAGGAGGGTTCACCCAAAAGACACTTTGTAAAGATTGTGCGTACTATGGTTTCCACCTACACTTATCTTTCTGAGCGCTGTTCATGGTCTGTAAGTGTAACTTGAACTCCAGTGACAGAAGGACAGTATTGTTGCTTTGATGGGGCTCTTCGGGGAACCAAAAATGATTCTACAATAACAGGAATATTTAATGCCGGCTGATGACGTCTCACTCCCTCTTCCATCTTGGCACCATGCCTCTGTTGTTGATGGAAGTTCTCGTACGTTGGTGGTGACCTGTACAAAATGCATATGCTTCGCATTAAGCATTAATCTGCAGCCTACATTCCCTGCATATGTAGCCAAAAAGATTCAAAGTGTTAAAATATCATTTGCAGATGTTGAGCAAGTCCTTTAATTCCAGCTGTTTACATTCAGATACCAGTGCATACTCAGGTTTGGTCACACGCGGATTGTGGTAATTCAACCTTTGCGGACGTAGCCAAAAGCTTGCTAATTCCATGGAAGGATGTTTTTCACAGTGCTGCTAGCTTGGTCATTGGGGACTGAGTATGGAGCATTTAGTCACATCTCCATTTATTCCAAGCCCCCTGTGTCTCAATCTTCACATCACGCGTGGCTTAGGTCACCCAGAGTTATCTTAGTCAATTCAACTTTCTTCCTCGTTGAACTGTTCTATGAGTATCCCTCTGTGTTATGTTGGAGGGCAGACTCAAGGCAGTGCGCCCCCTCTTTCCATTGCTGACTGTGAATCACAGTGTACAGTACAACCTCACATAGTGTGGAAGAGAGTTTTTGTACATTTTGTACATAGCCGTTCCTGGCTCAGTAGACAGGAATCTTTCAATTCATAACATGATTTTTTCGGATGTTGGTTACTCACTCACTTCTAACAAACACTCCAGACTAAAACTAGAGGGCTGTAAACTAGAAGTGGGTGATTTTTCTTAGGTTTTGCCTGCACAGCACTTGTGCTGTGCTTGTAAAATCTCTTGTATTTAATATATTCTTAAAGGAGGCTCTTATCAGTTCCTATCACCATTTTACTGTGTTCATTAGCTTTTTTGGGGAACATTTTTTTTGTTAATTTCCCCTGACTGGACACATTTACGATACTTCTACTAAAGCTGTTCACACTGTTTAGCCTCATTCACTGTCAAGATAAGATCACTTCCCAAGGAAAAGGCTGACAGCGGCTAACGGTATGCTGGAATGCTTGCTTTTTAGGTTTCGCCTCTACAGTGCTTGCGTTGTGCTTGTGAAATCTCTTGTATTAATATATCTTAAAAGGGGACTCTTATCAGTTCTCATTCCCTTTATTACTGTCCTCAACCGCTTTTGTGTGGAACTTTTTTTTGTTAACTACCCCTGGCTGCACGCATTTACGATACTTATCTTCTCCTAAAGCTGTTCACACTGTTTAAGCCCCATTCACTGTCAAGATAAGATCTCTTTCCACGGAAAAGGCAGACAGCTTCTAACAGTATGCAGGAATGCTTGCTTTTTAGGTTTCGCCTCTACAGTGCTTGCGTTGTGCTTGTGAAATCTCTTGTATTAATATATCTTAAAAGGGGACTCTTATCAGTTCTCATTCCCTTTATTACTGTCCTCAACCGCTTTTGTGTGGAACTTTTTTTTGTTAACTACCCCTGGCTGCACGCATTTACGATACTTATCTTCTCCTAAAGCTGTTCACACTGTTTAAGCCCCATTCACTGTCAAGATAAGATCTCTTTCCACGGAAAAGGCAGACAGCTTCTAACAGTATGAATTACTACAATTTTTTAGAAGACTAATATTGCACACCTACACAATGTATGGGTGAAATACCCAACTGATACAAGTTTGTCAGTTCTTAATTGGATCATATAAGCCTGTTATAATGTCAAGAAAGATTAAAACAATTTCTTCAAATCAATATGCAGTCACAAATTCAATCCAGGACCCTTGGATTAATAGTTGCTTTTTTCCATCTTTTCTTTATTGACACATGTTAGTCAATTCCAAATACACGGACCAGCCGACACGTGTTTCGTCTTACAAAAGACTTTTTCAAGGCAATAAGTTCAACGGCGCAGTTGGTTAAGTATCCAATCATTTGGTTCGTAAACACGAATTATCATGTAAAATCATCATGTGTGCGATCACACCATCAAAATTAGTATATGCACTTGTCTCGTCTCCAAAGTTCAGTAAAATGTAAATACGTGCATCAAATAATGTCTTCTAAGTGACGTGCTGGCTCCGTGATACGAGCGCACTCACTACTGGTTTCTGCCGGTCGAGTAGTGTCACAGTCTTCCGTCTCGTTACGGGACGGAAGACTGTGACACTACTCGACCGGCAGAAACCAGTAGTGAGTGCGCTCGTATCACGGAGCCAGCACGTCACTTAGAAGACATTATTTGATGCACGTATTTACATTTTACTGAACTTTGGAGACGAGACAAGTGCATATACTAATTTTGATGGTGTGATCGCACACATGATGATTTTACATGATAATTCGTGTTTACGAACCAAATGATTGGATACTTAACCAACTGCGCCGTTGAACTTATTGCCTTGAAAAAGTCTTTTGTAAGACGAAACACGTGTCGGCTGGTCCGTGTATTTGGAATTGACTAACATGTGTCAATAAAGAAAAGATGGAAAAAAGCAACTATTAATCCAAGGGTCCTGGATTGAATTTGTGACTGCATATTGATTTGAAGAAATTGTTTTAATCTTTCTTGACATTATAACAGGCTTATATGATCCAATTAAGAACTGACAAACTTGTATCAGTTGGGTATTTCACCCATACATTGTGTAGGTGTGCAATATTAGTCTTCTAAAAAATTGTAGTAATTCCCGGTGGTATGTCTTGTACATATGGATGGTGTCTATAGGTAGTGGACACTAATTGAAGCTTTATGCACCTTACAGCCTTTTACTTATTTCTATATATTATTAACGCCTGAAACTCGTTGATTATATTATCTAGCATTTTGGTGTGCCGTTTTTCCCTGTTTTTCAGGGACACTACTACCTACTTTTCTCATTTGCAAGCTTCTAACAGTATGCAGGAATGCTTGCTTTTTCTTACTTTGTTGTGTAAAGCAGATGATTTTGCTTTAGAACGTTTGGGGCATTTGCTATTTATGCCTCAGTACCTTTCTTTGCACTTTGTAGGCATTATTGGATCGATTTTGACACCTTAATCTATTTGGTCATTGTGATCAAATTCTAAACATTAAAAAAAAACATTGCATGTTAAAACTCAAGTTAGTATACAAGAGCTGTGCTATATTTTACTACCACACTGGTAGTCACAAATGCAGTGTTGCAGTCACTAGGGTCATGATTTGAATGGTGCTGCAGGCGCAGTGGCACCGTGCCCAAAAGTTGTCAGAACTCCTCTAAACACATAATATTGCTATATTTGACTACTAAACAGGCAGTCACAATTGCAGTTGCCTTGCAGTTAAAAGGGACTTGATTTGAATGGTGCAGCAGCACCAGGGCCAAAAGCTCTCGGGACCCCATTAAACCCAGAATGTAACACTAAACAGGCAGTCACAAGTGCAGTCATTTTCAGGCACCAGGGTCATGATGAATGGTGCAGCAGGTGCAGTAGCACCTGGACGAAAAAGCTCTAGGCACCCCACTAAATACCTAATATTTCTGTATTTTACTACTGAACAGGCAATTACAAGTGCAGTTACCTTGCAGACAACAGGGTCATGATTTGAATGCTGCAGCAGGTGCAGTGGCACCGGGCCTAAAAGTTGTCAGAACTTCTTCAAACACCTAATATTTCTATATTGTAGTTATCTTACAGTTAAAAGGGGTTTGATTTGAAAGGTGCAGCAGGTGCAGTGTAACCGGGGCCATAAGCTCTAGCGACCCAACTAAATGCAGAATATTGCAAAATGTTACCACTAAATAGGCAGTCACAAGTGCAGTTACTTAGCAGGCACTAGGACCATGATTTCAATGGTGCAATGGTGCATTGGGACTGGGGCCAAAAATGGTCAGAACCCCTCTAAACACCAATTATTGCCATATTTAACTAGTAGATAAGCAATCATAAGTACATAAGTGCAGTTACCTTACAGGCACTAGGGTCATGATTTCAATGGTGCAGCAGGTGCAGTGACACTGGGGCCCAAACCTCTAGGAACCACCGCTCTAAAACCAAATATTGCAATATTTTGCTACTAAACAGGCAGTTACAAGTGCAGTTACCGTACAGGCTATAGGGTCATGATTTGAATGGTGCAGCAGGTGCAATGTCACCGGGGCCAAAAATTGTCATAACTCCTCTAAACACACAATATTGCTATTACATCAATTAATACTATTATTTCCCTCTTTCAATTCATATTTCAAACTTTTGCTATTAATTACCCACACTATACCACTAGTAACAGCACAATATATTGTCTTTTTGTACATACAAAAGTCAGAACACTTTAACAGACTTTCTGTAACTTATATTGTACAACTACTCAGCAAGCTACACTAACAACAAAAAATAGCTTATTATTAATCACATAAGTGAAGAATGTACGTTCTTATGGAGCATTCTTTTCCCCCGCAGGGAATCACAACGAGGTCGTTACAACGACCGTGTTGTGATTCCGCATTCCATTACTCCGCAAGTCAGAACAACGACTTGCGGAGGGGGGGCGCTGGATGTTGGAATAGTATAATTTACTATTCCAACTCCAGTCTGTGCGGACAATAGGGAAGGTGTTGCATATATTCACTATACCCATTTAGTGATTCGGACTCTTGGGAACTGAATCCCAGTTTGGAAGGGGTGTGTTTTGGGGTATTTTTTCCAAACTGTGATTCCGAGGCCAGATGTGCTAAACATTTTAACATTCGCAAATGCTTTCAATTTAGCATTTGCAACTGTTAAAATTCTTGTTCTTCTGTACTAACAACAAATGGGATTGCGGATGGATTCCGATTCAGTATCGGGGAGAGTATTGTAGTCGTCCCTTCCAGATACCAAATTGATATTTAATGTATCAATGCTTTGCGACCAAAATCCATTTGCAACAAGCATTGGCATAGCCAATAGGTCTCGCCTTTTGGATCTTATAAGTGTATAGTCAGAGCTATTGGCTTTGCCAGTGTATTTAAGCTATGTTGTAGAGTAGTGTGGCTGTTGTGCAGCATGTTGCTAAGTTATAATAAAAAGCATTATAAGCAGTTGTTACCTTATATATAATTATAGAAGAAAACAGAAATCACCATGTATTATTAGTATGGTGCAGGTCCGGAAATGGTACTCATTATCCTGAATAAACAACAATCAAAACTATATGCGTCTTACTATCGGGGTATGCAATGCAGCAGTTTAGGGAATAAGAACACGTAAATCATAATGCATACATCACCATAAAAACACAGGCCATAGCGCTCTGGTGCTTCTATTATACCCTTTGCGGTACCCAATACACCATGTAGACCGCAGAAGCCTCTGGGCACCTCCTACACGGACTGTAGTAGTTACTGAGTCCCAAAATGATGACGCGGGGCCTCCGTGGAGGACTCACCAGTCATGTATCCACAAGACCTAGGCTAGCTTGAATCCAGTGGCACAGTGAGCAAGGGACCCACATCTGGGCATACCCATCCCACTTAGGGATAGAAGTGCTACGCAAACAATTGATGGACGGAATGCTGAATAAATCATACATTCACTCCCAGTCAAGAGATCTGCGTTAAATCCATTGTTCTTTTGCTGACCAAGTCATCCCAGTTCAGACATGGCCATATGCAAATCAGTCTTGACCCTGCGTCTCATGGGAACAGTCCAGCCCGAACTGCCAAGCCAGGTCCTCCCTAGACCGGAAACATCTTCATAGCAGCAGGACGCCTATTTTGGGTACGAGTGTGTTATATAAATCCTCAAATCAGTCTATCACCTTAAAGCTGCTGAGGACACCAAGGGGCCCAAGAGCTTGGCAGTCTAGCAGGGGGACATGTTAGGTGCGAGCACATTGCACCATGGTCATGGAATCCACACAGCACCATGAGGGGGGCCTTAAACCACTCCTTGGATGTGAAATCCTGTAGTTTAAAGACCCCTTCCCTACTTTGTTTCTCCCAGAAGGGGATCGGGCTTTGTGTACGAGTGGATGGGAAGAGGGGAGCTTGGCACAGTGGATAACAAGACTAGGGCTAGGAGGATACTCGAGGCTGCCACAGAACATTTTGGAAACATGCTGCATGGTTAAGCGGCATTGGGAATAATTGTGAGAAGGATCAGACTGAGCAGAAGGCAACTCAAAAACTCAAGCATTGGAGAGCAAAGTTTTTTTTTTTTAAATTTTCAAAACCTTTATTTGAGAGAGTACATCAACAATACAGCCTCACGCCTACAACCCCTCGGGCCGGCCGCTGTCCATCACATTTCTAGCCATCATCTGTAAGGTACACAGCCAGTTATCCGACAGCCCGGAGGCCCGGTGGCGAGAAGCAGTCACTCATCTCCCGCCTCAGTTCAGTCCTGTGCCTACTGAGCTCGGGGTCGTACCGGTGCATTTATCGTTAATCTCGCATGTCTACCCTGTGCAGAGCCGGCAGAGTCCTTCTCATGGAAATCCGATCAGGAGTCCACTGGCACCTGGAAGGCACCTTCGTCATAGTTATGCAGGATACATAGCAGCGCTCTCCCCCTAGCCCGAGTGAACATGTCCTGCGGCAATATACTCTTCCGCAGCTCCCGCCACAGCGACCCCAGTATTGAGTCGCAAGGAAATACCTCCCTGCAAGCCGTGCGTCCACAATCACCACCACCCAACCAGTCTCCCTCACATACCGGACCATCATGCTAGCGAACTCCTGCCACAGCCGCGTAAGGAGACCTCCCCTCCTCCTCTCCTAGGGCGTCTCCGTACTGGTCAGCACACCAAGCCATCTCCGCAGCAGTGTCTCCCATCCCACGGCTGCAAGGTCTTCCGCTAGAGGCATAGCACACTCCGTCAACAGTCGCCCTACACCCAGGCCGGTCATCCCATCGAATCCAAATCACACTATCTCGCCCCGCACACAGCAGTCCCCGGGCTTACCCTGCCCGCCTCCCGAGTTCCGTCCAGCCCTGAAGTGCCCTCAGCCACTAAATATGCTCTGAGCAGGTCCCAAATATCCTTGGCCCTATTACGCGTTGGTTGTGTTTCTGCATATAGTAGGTTCTGTTCCTGACAGAGTAGTAAGTCGGTGATCCACTCCTTAAACTTCGGGGCACGGCCCCTCCCCCACCGACAAGCGACTCTCCGTTTCGCCATCAAAAGTGCGATATCCCCAAATTTCCGATGCGCCTTGGGGAGCCTCATGGTATAGCCCAACAGCACCATGAGCGGGTCACAGTAAATCGTGTCTCCTATCATGGTCGTCAGCGCTTTGTGGACCTGTGTCCAGTATTCCGCCACCACCGGACAAAGCCATGACAAGTGTAAAAAATCCGCCCCCTCCATGTGACAACGCTCACACCTGTCATCTTCTGCCAAGCGAAACCGCAGCTTCCTCGCAGGCGTGTAATACATTCGCTGCAGGAACTTATAATGGATCATTCGTAACCTGCAGCTAGCTGCTATCTGCGAGGTCATCCCGCAGCAGTACGCCCATTGCGCTTCCGTTATGTCCCTCCCTAGATCCGCACTCCACTGCCGGAGCGCTCTGCATTCCCCGTCACCACTATGCTCTCGAATACTTCGGTACAGGTGGGAGACCAGATGTTTGCCATCCTCTGACGTGAGTACTATTTGTAGAGGCAACACTACCGCAGGCTCCTCTGGGAAGTGCGGAAGGATGGCCCTCAGTCCCTGCCTCAGCCGAAGATAATAAAAGACCTCCAACGGGGTGTGCTGAACCCCATGGAACCACTGCTCCCTCGTCTTAAACCGCCCATCCAGGAAAAGGTCTCCCCAGGATCTAACCCCCAGACCAGCGCACATCTCCTGGAACCCCTTCTCCCGCAACAGGGATAGCTCTGGGTGATAAGCTAGTGGCAATTTTGGCGCGTATAAAAACGGGAGCGCAATTTTGCGGAGGATCCGCTGCCACGCATCCACCATGCTCGTGACCGTTGCAGCCGGAGTGTCGAGGACCCTGGCCGGGCCGTAAATAATGCCCTTTAGTGGCAGCGGCCGAACAATCCAGTCCTCCACAGCCAGCTGCGGCATAAATGGCGTAGGCGCAAAACAGTGGTACGCAAAGTGGGCCTGGGCGCTAATGTAGTATGCCAGAAAATCAGGGACATCGAACCCCCCTGTCCCATAGGGCTGGGTAATAATGGACCATGCTAATCGAGGCTGCTTTCCAGCCCAGAACAATCTTATCAATTCTGTGCGGAGTGTACGGAAGAAAAAAGCACCCGGATAGTAAGGGATATTCTGGAACAGATATAAAAACCGAGGCAACACCACCATTTTAATAAGTGAGGCCCTCCCAGCTATGGTGAAAGGCAGGGAAATCCATCGTGTCACATCCTCTGTTAGCTTCGCGACAGCCGTACCATAATTTAAACGCACAGTCTCTTCCCTATTCTGAGATATCTGTATCCCCAAATACCGCAGATCGGTATCACACCAATCGAGTGGATAATCCAGTGGGAAGCGGCGCACCGCAGGGGTCAGGGGAAAGAACTGCGATTTCTGCCAGTTAATTTGTACCCCGGATATCCGGCCGAAAACCAAGAATTCCCGAAGCAATGGGTTGAGATGCGCCAGCGGATCCACCACATACAACGTCAAATCATCAGCATACAATGATACGTCTATCTGACGTTGGACGCATTTAAAAGCGCTTGGCTTGTGCAGTTGGCGAACACGGCAGGCCAATGGCTCAATCGCAATAGCGAATAACAACGGGGACAATGGGCACCCCTGTCTCGTGCCTCTGGTCAATGAAATCGGGCGCGACATTTCCCCATTGATTAAGACTCTCGCCTTCGGGTCCGTATACAACAATCGCACCCAGGCAACAAATATTTTCGGAAACCCCATCCTATACAGAATAGCAAATAGATAGTTCCACTCCACGGAGTCAAATGCTTTAGTAGCATCGAGGAATATAGCAGCCACCGGCAACTCCGGCGCTATAGTATGCATCAGGGAGAAAAGTGTACGTAAGTTATTGGCCGTGGATCGCCCTGGGATAAACCCGGATTGGTCTGGGAGGGCTATTTTGGGCATCAGTAGCGATAATCTATTGGCGAGCACCTTCGCCAATATTTTAGCGTCGCAGTTTAACAGTGAGAGCGGTCTATACGCACCGCAGTCGGTAGGGTCTTTGCCCGGTTTCAACAACGAGGTGATCAACACCTCTCTCATGGACCCAGGCAACACTCCTACTTCCAGAGACTCCTAGTAGACCTCCTTGAGAACAGGGGCCATAATATCCACGTAGCTTTTATAAAATTCTGCCGGCAGCCCATCCAGGCCCGACGCCTTACCGTTGCTAAGAGACATAATGGCTTCCCGAATTTCGTCCAATTCGAACGGTGCCCCTAGAAACTGTCTGTGGTCATCACTCAACCAGCACAGTGCAATATTATCGAGAAACCCCCCAAAATCCACCTCGCCCACACTGCGTGCCGTGTATAGATCTTTATAATGTGCAGTGAATTGCTCCAAAATGCCCTTGGTATCCCGACTTATATCCCCTTCCGACGTGCGTAACTCCAATATGTGTGTATTGTAACGCGGCGGCCGAGTGATTTCCGCTAGCGCGCGCCCTGGTCGCTCCCCCTCACAGAACCTGCGAGCCTGCCAATATTTGCCACAAAATCGAGCCTCCCTATCCGCCTCTTTTTCATACTGTGTAAGACGTTCCCTGAATTCCGCATGGAGGGGGCCCATCGGCCCCTGACTCATCCTGGTCTCCAACCCTTTAAGTTCCTCTTCTAGTTTCGCAAGCGTTTTTCGTATGTTTTTCAAGACCCCAAAGCTCTTCGCAATATAGTAGCCCCTAACCGTCACTTTAAATGCCTCCCAGATGGTTTCCACACTATCCACCGAATCTTTATTGCGGGGAAAGAACTCTGCAATCTCCTCCCCCAGCTCTGCTTGAAATAAAGGGTCCAAAAGGGCCATGGGCTGCATACGCCATCTTGCGGTCACCCCCCCAGACCCCGGAAGTGCTATCTGAGCAAGGACCGGGCAATGATCCGAGTACGTCCGAGGTAGGTGCACAACCTTCCCCAAGTCCACCGCTATGCCCCGGGACACAAAACAATAATCCAGTCTAGCCCAGGAGTTAGCAAACGCTGTAAAATGCGTGCCCTCCCGCAACCCACCGTGTACAAAACGCCAGCTATCTATTAAGTGGCCTTCCTCCAAGATACCCGCCAGCGCATCCCGCGCTTTCTTATTGTAGTGAACACTGCTATCCGATCGGTCTAATCCAGGGGCCAGCGCCACATTAAAATGGCCTCCCCATAAAATGTGCATAGAGCCAATGTGGAGCATCTGTCCCCATAACTGCGCGAAAAACATCGGCGAGTCGACATTGGGGCCGTAGCAGTTCACAATCGTGATGGTGTCAGTGCCCAGCCTACCCCAGAGCATCACAAACCTTCCCTCCGTGTCCACGCGCTCACCAAGCTTCACAAAAGGTACATTCTTGTTGATCCAAATCGCAACCCCCCTAGCATACCCTGAGTAGGACGAAAAACTGCGTACCCCCGCCCATCTACCAGCCAGCGTATAGTGCGACCGGGGGGCAAGATGTGTCTCCTGCAACAGTGCGATCTGTACATGGTGCTGTTCTAGATAAGCCAACACTTTTCTGCATTTTCTAGCGTCATTTAGGCCCCGAACATTCCACGATAGCACCGTGAGCCGTTCTCTCCTGGTCGTCTCAGTCATCACTCGGTCCACACCCATTCTCCCGGCAGCATCTCGACTCTCAGCCCCTCACCTTCACATGCAGTTGTGTAATCAGCCAATCACACCCCCGCAGCATCAGCAGCAGCCCCAAAAGGGCAAGCAGCACAGGTATCTTCAACCACTCCGTCCCAAGTACTCTCCACGAACAACACACTCCCTCCACCCCCAACCCTCCCTCCCCCAACCTCAAACTCCGAACATACCTCTCCCCAACGTCCCCCCCCACTCTCCCCCCGCCCACTGAAGCAAACCCCAACCTGCCAGCCATGTCCCCTCCCCATCCCTCCCCCAAGTACCCCCCGAACAAGGGCGAAAACAGTCCCCATAGCTCCCCATGAGTTCTCGGGTATTTCCCTTCGGGGAATCCGCCTAGGTGGCATCACTAATTCCCCCTCATCTACTCCAGTCTCCCACCAATATGGCAGTCGGACTCGAGGACCCAGAGGGGGTGTCCGGCGTTATAAGCTTTGGCAACCCTAGCATGCCATCCCAACCTCACCGCAGTTCACAACTTATGGAGGAAACACATCTATATTATCCACAAACATCTCGTGCAAAAAAACTGCAACCCTCTCCATGGTCCCCCCCATGTCTCCCCTCCCCGCAGCCCTGAAGAGGGATACGGAGTACCCAGTCCAATGCTGTGCCCGCTTCAAGTGGTTTAACAGTTCACTTACTCGCCCCCAGAGGATAGTGTAGATTGTTCATCTGCTCTACTTACAGTTCGCCGTCCAGCCTCTCTCCGGGCAGCGGTGCCTGCTCATCGTCCACTTCCGCACCCGATTTGTGGGCGCGTTTGTAGTGTTTGAGGAAGTCCTCCACCTGCTGCGGAGTCGTGAAAAACCGCTGACGTCCTTGGTATGTGACCCGCAGTTTCGCTGGGTAGAGTAGTGCGTAGTCTAGTTGCAGTGACCGCAGCTTGGCCTTCACCGCCATGAATTTCCTGCGCTCCTCCTGGACTATCGGTGTGAAATCCGGAAACAGCGTGAATGAATTGCCCTCATACGAGAGAGACCGGGTGCCCCTCGCTGCTCTCAGGGCCGCATCTCGATCTCGGTAGTTTAGTAACCGGGCAATGATGGGCCTGGGAGTCGCTCCTGGTTTCGATCTAGGGCCCAGGGAGCGGTGTGCCCTCTCCACTATAAAGTGAGGAGAGAACACTTCCGAGCCAATCGCTGTGCGTAGCATCCTTTCCACATACTCCTCCATTTTGCCCACATTGGTCGTCTCCGGTATCCCTATGATGTGAACGTTGTTGCGCCTGCTTCTCGCCTCCAAATCCTCGTTCTTGGACGCTATGATGCGCAGTAGGTTATCCATTCTGGTAAGCTGCGAGGTGTGCTGCGAAACAGTGTCCTCTGTGTCCGATATCCGTTGTTCCGCACCCTTTAGACGCTCCTCGTGCGCATCTAATTTATGCACCATGGCATCCATTCTCGACGATATCCTATCCACTTTGTCAGCGATCGTCGCGAATCCCTGGCGCATCTCGCGCAGCACCTCCTGCAGGTCCGCCGACGCAGCCGAGGAGTCCCCTGCAGCTCCATTCACTCCAGTCGGGACTTGCGGCGCTTCCGAAGGTTCAGTCCCCTTTTTGCCGGTCTCAAACGACAGCTTGGGCTGTCTCACGTCCGTCTTACCCATCACGATCTGCCGGAAGGGCAGGCCGCCACTCCGGCCACTCGACAGTCCCCTCCGCCTCAGGTCCAGGCCCGCCTCGATCAGAAGACTCGTGCAAGGGGAAGACGGGGGTAGCTCGTCAGCGCCGGAACCAACCCCCCGATGTGTCCCCGCGTCTGGCCACAGCTTTCCCCCGACGACAGCAACACCAGTGCCCAGGCCGGTCCAGTCGATGGCCCCCACCAGTGACCTCGCACGTAGCTCAGTTTCCTCTCCCGAGGCAGGGTGTGTGATCCGCCACTGCTGCTCCCCTTCGCGCCAATACCCAGCTCCAGCTGGTAGGCAGTCTCATGCAGCGGGATACGCCGTGCAGGCGGCCTCCAAGGGCCCACAGCCCTCCTGTCCCAGCAAGCGGCTCCCCCTCACCGGCCGTCCAGCCCAGGTAGAGACGTCCCGTAGGTGGCCAGCGCTGCCCCCCGATCCCCCCCCGGCAGCGAAGCGGACGTCAGCGGTACCTTCCACCGCCTACTCGGTCTCCATCTTGGCCTCTGTGCGACGCTGCAGGCCCGCCCGATGGGTGAGCCGGAGTGGGGCCCCTTCGCGGCCCACCCGGTCCTGCTGCCAGCGTCCGCGTCTCCCCCGCAGCTCGCAGTCAGCCGAGGAGCTCTCAGCTGCCACCTCCAGCTAGTCCTCCGCTGCTATGTCTCCGATGGAGGGGGGGGGGGGGGGAACAGGGTCTCTCCCCGTCTCTCCGGCAGCGCCTCTGACCCCGGGGGGGGGGGGCTCGCGCCGTTCTCCTCACCAGCGCCGGCTTTCGGAGTCCGCTTCGCGCCTCTCGTCCGTCAGCGACCTGCGGCAATTATTGCAACCCCGATCTCGCCTAGAAGGCGTCCCCCAGCAGGCCGGTTCCTGTCCTCCAGCCGCACAGGTCGCGGGGGCTTCCGAAGCTCGTATCTTCCCCGCTGTAGTGGCTAGCAAGCCAGGACTTGGACAGCCAGCACCGGACCTCTCAGGGAAGCGATGGGTGTGATTGCAGCCTTCTAGGTCGCCATTTAAGGAGTTCATGAAGGATAAATGTCGCCGGACTGCGGGAGCCTTACACGAAGGCGACCATTCGCTAGTGCGCCACCTAGCGTCCCCCTCATCGGAGAGCAAAGTTCCACCCAATCAGCACCCTGAGCACAGGCCCTTCGTAATCAAACCTACATTAAAGTAGGACATCACCAGCAGACTCGCATGAACATCCAAGACGACATTGCACAATGTCAGTAGCTGTGGCACAGACTTAGTCATTCATGAACGTCAATTAATATCTATGATGTGCGCGCCCCTAGTTATGTGTACAGATAGCGACTGCCTCGGCTATAAGCTGTGCGCCGTAACACAGTTATTGGTGCAGAAGTTTCACAGACAAAATGATCGCACTGACTGCACACACGGCCGTGTGTGTTTAATCTGTGTCGTTTTAAGGTTTTATGTGTGCACATGTACCTTACCCTTTCTATGTTATGTGGAGATAAATATGCACATGATGTAAAACAGAAAAATAAACCTCTGCACATAGCATGCCTTTGTTCCCTGCTCTTAAAAGCTCACAGGCAGTTATTGCGTATGTTTTTTTTTAACAAGCTGAAGGTGCAGATGCGAACCCGGCACATGCAGCCTTGAAAAAAATTAGACTGGTGAAATTTCTCACCGTATTTCAGGAAAAACTTTGCATTCTACATAGTTAGAAAAACAAACTGCACACCATGGAATGTATACCCTATGGACAGTCGCACAGTAACTTACATACATACATACGCACCTTATGGCACTTTTCGCATGGACATTTTTGTGAACATCTGGTAGCATCACACACCACCGAGTAGGACCTCGCTAGTACTTTATGCATTGAGAAATAATATGTTATTTGAATTACCTTTAGTGACTGTTGTAGTTCTGCCTATATGTCCTTCTAGTTGCTGCAGATTGCATGTTCACCATGAATTTTATAATGGTCTATTTTTTGTAGTGGTTTTTAGTGAACGTTTTGTGAAGATTTTAATTAATCGTGCCATTAACTTGAAAACCACACATGCGATGTAAACGTACCGAACACCCGCAAAAACAGAAATGCATGGTGGCTCATTGAAATTCATAGTCGCACATCAATTTAATATGCCTGGCAGCTCCTGAAAGGTTGGGCCATGCAGGTATGTAACCGCGTCTATGTTTTAGTGCGCAATACTTTTCAGTGCACCAGAAGGCTCGAATGTCATTTAAGGTGTAGCAGCTGCTGCCTTTGAATGCTGTTGGTACCCCTGACACTTAAAAACCCTTTTGTTTTTCTAGTTCCTTCTCCAGGCACTTCTATCAATCCTTTTGCAGTAAGTAGAAGGCTGGCAATCAAGGTGCTAAAAAAAAATGTAAACGCTGTAGTATATTTGGAGTCAAATTGTGTGATGCCACTTCTGCTACCTTGGGTATTGGGACACAAACAAACACTCCCACCTCTCATGCGATGAAGATGCCTGTGCACTAACGCGTACTGATAATATGCGGTATCGTGCTATAAATTCAATAGCGAAAAAAATATATATATACAGTGGCAGTTGTGCTGAGGGAAGCATGGGAAACATTGACTTCTTACTCTGATAATGTGAGAGTGAAACTCCATGAGTCTCTGGAGGGGGTCCAGCTTTATGTCACACTCTGGTGGTGTTAAAAAAGAAGAGTGAGGCGTGAGCATACTAGAATAACAAAGACAATCCCCAAAGTCAGGGTCTTCGCTAATGCATCCCCCCACTTACTTCGTCACAGCTCAAGGCCCGCAACTCAACCTACTTGGCCTGCACAGGGATTCCGTCGGTACTGGTACCGGATTCCAGCGGGGTTTAAATATCTTCCTTGTCCCGCAATTTCCTGTTGGGCGCGAGCAGTGTCTGGGGAAGAAAAGAGTAAAAACAGACGACAGACCTAGTCGTATGTGTGTCTAGCATCATGGGCGGTCCCCAGAGTCTGTTAACTATCGCCTGCATCATCTAATTAGGGCGATTATTTTATTGGGAAAAGAGTTAAAGATTCTGCCGGCAAGGTTCGGTTTAATTAATGTTCCGGGGCCATATAGTATTGAACGGGGCTGCCTGGTGCATAATAAATGAGCTGATCCCTTCTGGCGGCTGTGAATGGTGCTGCCTAAGGTTTGCGAGAAAGGGAAGAGAGACTATAATATAGTAGTCCACAGTAAATAACGTTAACTGATAAAATTAGTTGCAATAGCGCTAGGTAGAAGGTGGTGTCAGAGAAAAAGTTATATTGCCAAAAGTATTTAGGCAGCAGACGAAGGTAGTTGGGGAAGTCTTAGTCACAAAAGAAAAACATTGGCCGCGCGTGCGAGACGCCATATGTGGTGGGGGAGAAGCGGGAGTCATGTGTGCGCGTGCGTCATCGTGATCGCGATCGCTCTGAAAGCGAAAGTGATCGCGATGACGCACGAGTTTTCAAAGTGCTGCTGGCGGCCGGCCCCGCGCGTGCACGATCGCGTGAACGCAAGCATTAGGCCAGCCAGCAGCACTTTGAAATTCCCACATACAAAATGTCTCTTCGAGCCAGCGCATGCGCTGGGCTCAGCGAGACCTAAAAACATTGCTATTTAACTAACAACCCAAAGGAGGTGGTGCAAAAAAACAGTAGAAGGGAAGGAGGACTCTAAAGCAAACAACAAAAACAACCTTTTCTTTTTTATCAAAGTCTTGTTGAGGGGTGGGCGGAACTCGTAGAGTTTCACTATGTGGAATTTCACGGAGTTATATGAAAATTCTACGAGATTCCATGGAGTTCCGCGAACAGGCAGAATTAGGCATATTGCACTGCTCGCACTGATTTATAGCACCGGGAGCTTGCTCTGTGCTAAAACATTTGCGCAACCGACACCACGAAGCGCAGCAGAGGGCGCTGCTTCTCAAGTTGATTTTGCTGCTGCACAAGTAGACTTTCTACTAGAGCAGAAACTTTCTGACCGTGAACAGTCACCCCCTCGCACATTGGAGATATCTCTCGAGGTGCCCTCCTAGAGGATGCCAAATCTTGCTTGCCAACTTACCTTTGGCAGCCGGGCACAAGATAAAACTCTGCCATGCCGCAATTGGTAGAATTTGGCCAGAACTCCACTTAACATGAGTAATGGTGAGTGGTCAAAACTTTGCCATCTCCGCCGGCGGAGCGGAATTGTTTACCCACCACTAGTTTTCTTTAAGAAAGACGGGCTGTATTTTAAAAAAATTCTACTTATTGGAAGACAATTAGAGACATGATGGGCTGCTGGCCCCAGCAGGCCACCATCCCTGTGATGGTCGTCAATCATAGTGAGTCACAATTTGCAACCTCTCTCATTATTATTCATGAGGTAGGTCAGATTATAACCGTCTACAATTTTGATTGTTAGGAAAATACCTATTAGTGCATGTCAGTTCTTAAAAATCTTTACAGGCTGAAAAAAATGTGGTCGTAATTTCCATGGCAACTGATTCACAAAGTGGAAGGGGGTGCCTTTGGACCTTCTCCTTTGGGAGTAGGGTGTCAGCTTCAGGAACACTTACAATTCTCATTGAAGTTTTGCAAAATGGAAAGACTGTTTTCTTTTAAAGCAGCCCTAGTTTGTTTTAGAATCGTGGGCTTCTTTGGAAATGTTTTCCATTTAGAAAAACATTCACAGGAATCTTGGTGTGCTGTCCCTTGCAAGCCACCATCCCTGTGAATTTAGCCAATCAGAGTGAGCTGCAATTTACAATCAGCTTAATGAATTTTGATTAGGCAGATTGTTCTATAAATCCCCCTAATTCCTTTTTTTGTGAGCCAACCTATTTGTACATAGGTCGGTTTGTAAAATCATTTTGTGGTCACAAAAAGTTAGTACGCAAGGTGTGAATGCTTTTTGCAAGTCACATCTAAGACAGCACATACGCTGTATCTTTCAAATCTTATTGTTATCTTACATGAGGCTTAGAGGCCGCCCATTTCTTACCATAGGTTGGCTTCATTGTCATTCATTGTCACCTTTATTTGCCTGCTTCTTATTGGGCAGCTTCCATAGGTTTCCTTCCTCTTTGTGTGTTTGTACTGTCTGGCTCCACATTCCTCCCAAACTTCCTTTGGTCTGTCAAACCTCTGTTGTCCGTCTGCTTGCCCTGCCCCTCCCACACACCCTCCATTGTCTGTGTGCTCCCCCACCTGCATCCTTGTCTAATTTGTGTTGCCTTGGGGGAGCCATCAAAAAAAGCACTATGACTCAGCTAGCACTGCCTGCATCATAGCTCTTCTTTAATTCCTCCCACACCCACATATTTGTCACCTGCCCCCCTATGTGTTGCTTCCCGTGAGCATTAAAAAAACTCAGTCCACCTAATTGCAGTTTTTAAATTACTTTTAGCCATGCCACACAGCAGCTCTTCTGCTGTACACCATGATTACAAAACATTGACAAAGTCAATAGCTTTCGTAGGCGACACCTATTGCCCATTGCTTGTACAAGACCTGTGTCTCTGTCTCTGTGCAGATGAACTGTGGCAATAACTGAGTTTCCATACATACGTTAGTCATAGGCAATTCAAGTGTTAGTCAACAAAAATAGTTTGTAACCTTGAACTCCACTAGAGTTTTTTGCATGGTGAATAACCGCCAAACTACTATTATACAATGAGGTATGGTTGTGTTACTCATAAAATATCTAAAAGGATGTCATAATGTTAGTACAGTTATTAGTTTTCAGATTCTTGAACACAAATCCACTGTGCTTATCAATGATCACCAGGAGCAGATAACAAGGAAGAGCATACAGGGCAGAGGTGGGTAACATGGAACACAGAGCATTCTCATCTACACTGAAAGTAACATGGAACACAGAGCATTCTCATCTACACTGAAAGTAACGTAGAAACACAGGGCATTCTGATCTACACTGAGAGTAACATGGAACAAAGAGCATTCTGATCTACACTGAAAGTAATGTGGAACAAAGAGCATTCTGATCTACACTGAAAGTAACATGGAACACAGAGCTTTCTGATCTACACTGAAAGTAACATGGAACAAAGAGCATTCTAAACTACACTGAAAGTAATGTGGAACAAAGAGCATTCTGATCTACACTGAAAGTAATGTGGAACAAAGAGCATTCTGATCTACACTGAAAGTAACGTGGAACACAGAGCATTCTGATCTACACTGAAAGTAACATGGAACAAAGAGCATTCTGATCTACACTGAAAGTAATGTGGAACAAAGAGCATTCTGATCTACACTGAAAGTAACATGGAACACAGAGCATTCTGATCTACACGGAAAGTAACAAGGAACACAGAGCATTCTGATCTACACTGAGAGTAATGTGGAACTGAAAGTAACATGGAACAGAGAGCATTCTGATCTACACTGAGAGTAACATGGAACAGAGAGCATTCTGATCTACATCAACAGTAAGATGGAACAGAGAGCATTCTGATCTACACTGAAAGTAACAAGGAACACAGAGCATTCTGATCTACACTGAAAGTAACATGCAACACAGAGCATTCTGACCTACACTGAAAGTAACATGGAACACAGAGCATTCTGATCTATACTGAAAGTAATATGGAACATGGAGCATTCTGACCTACACTGAAAGAACATGGAACACAGAGCATTCTGATCTATACTGAACGTATCATGGAACGCAGAGCATTCTGATCTATACTGAAAGTAACATGGAACACAGAGCATTCTGATCTATACTGAAAGTATCGTGGAGCACAGAGCATTCTGATCTACACTGAAAGTAACAAGGAACACAGAGTATTCTGATCTACACTGAGAGTAATGTGGAACTGAAAGTAACATGGAACAGAGAGCATTCTGATCTACACTGAGAGTAACATGGAACAGAGAGCATTCTGATCTCCACTGAGAGTAACGTAGAAACACAAGGCATTCTGATCTACACTGAGAGTAACATGGAACAGAGAGCATTCTGATCGACATCAAACGTAAGATGGAACACAGAGCATTCTGATCTACACTGAAAGTAACATGCAACACAGAGCATTCTGATCTACACTGAAATAACATGCAACACAGAGCATTCTGATCTACACTGAAAGTAACATGGAACACAGATCATTCTGATCTACACTGAATGTAACAAGTAACACAGAGCATTCTGATCTACACTGAAAGTATCGTAGAACACAGAGCATTCTGATCTACATCAAAAGTAACAAGGAACACAGAGCATTCTGATCTACACTGAAAGTAACATGGAACACAGAGCATTCTGATCTACACTGAAAGATCTAGTCTTGACGGGAGGTCCTTTGATCCAGTCTGGGATTTGCTGACAGTCGTCAGTTGAGGCACGCAGCTGAGCAGCTGAGCAGCGCGAGGAGAGAGGAGCGTGAGGAGGCAAGGACGCTGCACCGTTCCTCGCAGCTCCCGCAGCTCCACAGGACCCGCGACAGGACCCGCGTTGAACTTTCCCAACGCTGCCAGGGGCCAGGAGCCGATAAGCCGATAAGCATTTCCGCCTGAGCTAGAACTCTTCTAAAGCGGCTGGAGACATTATTCCCCCCAGGCAGCGGCATCGCCTCCACGGCAGGAGCCGCTAACATCTTTTCATCGCGGTAGGAACAGCTAGAAACTCCCAACGCGGCCGGAGCCGCATAAACATAGCAAAATTCATTGTCCGCGGCAGGAGCCGCTAAGTCTCTTCTAACGCGATCGGAGCCACTTGACAAGTTGCATGACAACATCTTAGCACCACCTCCCGCGGCAGGAGCCGCTAAAACAAACATTGCTCTTGAGGCACACCGTGCCGTGCTGTTACAAAATCATACTGGAGGAGAGAAGAGAAGCAGTAGCAAGCGGTGAGCTGGGTGCCAGGAGCCGGGTGTCGGGTGTCGGGAGTAGGCGTGGTGCGGGTTTGGGAAGAGGGGAAGCACCCCTAAGTCATTATAACGCCATAACAGTCAATAATCAACAGTGCCCACTCTGTGACCCTGCAGTGAAGCTAACCCTGGCAGAGTTATTGGCGCTAAGGTACTCCCGGACATAAGAAAGGGGGTAGCAGATGGTGGTTCACGTCAGTACCACCCAGCGGCAGCATTAGTGCCCATAGGACACAAGGTGAGAGGTGCTAGCACCAGCGGCCCAACTTGTCGCTACTTGACGATATCCGTGTTTCTTCTTGGCGCCATAGGCGCAAGTGGTGATAACTGCAATAAATAAAAATAAAAAAAAATGTAACTTTCTATAAGGACCCCCTATAAGTGCCTACCCGTTTTCCCGCCAACAGAGTGAGACCAGACTTTCGGCCACACACCGCAATAGTATCTTGCTATCTCGCAATCCCCCTGACGGTAGCTCTTCCGATTGAAGATACAGACAGGCTTGGGAGGTGGAGCGGGAAGCAGAGCAGAGACAGCAAGGGAAAAACCAAAAAAAAGGGAATGAGGTGGGGGAGAGCACGAACAAACCCACCTAAGACTGCAAGGACAAAAGCTAAAGCCAAGACCAAATCACCCGTTAGCTCAGCTAAGGGAAGCCCACCTGCATTACTAATCCCGCCGGTATATCCAATTTTTAGTAGCATGAACTACACCGGCAGATTCGCCTTTTTGAAAGACCCAGCAACGGTAATATACGCAATGGCAAACACGCCAACAGGATTACAAAGACCAATGTCACCTAAAAAAATTGAAATAAGGACAGTAGGATCAACCGCACCATGGACTCCTCGAAATGCCCAAAACACGAATGACGATAGGGTAAATGGAACAGAAGAGTCACACAAGCGCACAAATGCCACTCTTGTGAAAAACATTTTTCCGTTTCAAGCCCAGGTGCACAAGGATATTAAAAAGGACAACAAAAAACACGACATTACTCAAGGGCAAGGACAGGAGAAATCACTAACAACCTTCACAGGATCAATTAAGACCACAGACTGCCAGCATGAAGGATACATAATAAGTTGTTCCCCCAACAATAAAGAGTATAAAGGTGACAAAATTATATCAACACCAGTATTAGCAACAAATGCCACATACCTAGAGCAATTAACAACGGGAAGTCACTCGGCCCAACCCAGCAACGAAGTTTCCAACAATTCGAACACAAGTATGTACGAAACGGCACACAAGGTGCCTCCATATAGCCACTCAACCCCTAGACCAGACCAACGCATGAGCCCAGTATTGATCAAATCTATAGAGAGGACAAAGATAAAGGACTTAAACCTCTGTTGGGTGCTCCAGGTACCTAGCCATAATAAAGGAAGTACCATGACACAAGAAGTTTGCACGGACAACCTTATAATTGAAAGTATCCAGGAGGGATCGAAAATCCGTATTAAATCAATCACTTCCGAAAATGAGGCCCAGGAAATAACCGAAAGGGACAAAAAAACCCCAACAAAGTAATCAATACCGAAAGGATGAATCAAGGTGCAACGGCAACCGGCTGGGGTATAAAAACTTCTCCATCCCATGAGTTGCTAAGCAAAAACATAGTCGATACATCCAGTGGAACGAACCAAGAGGTGGACATTATTATACTGACAGACTCACCACACGTGACTCACATTGGTGCTCAAACAGAACCCTCAATCATAGAGATCTCAAGTGTTTTAGCTTCCCCAGACGTGGTAACAACAAAAAGTCCCGAAACATGTCGTGAAACAAGACAAAAAACCAAAGTGCAACGTAATGATTTAACATCCATAAAGCAATCTCTACCTGGACACCAATCAGGCTGCAATGAAGGAGACCGACACCGGCAAAAAAGAGGAAACGTCATCGGTGATAATTTGGAATCCATAATCACATTGCACAGCGCACTAGGGTGCATATTGAAAACCTCTATTAAAACCCTCAACATGCAGTCAGATAAACTCAACATCCAGGTACACCTTATGAGTACAATGGCGGAATACATCGCTAACATAAATAAAAAGCTAGACGACATGGCCAGCATTTTTGACATCATCAAGGAACAGACCGGACCGGGGGTATGATCCCAGTCTTGTACCTGCCATCCAATATTGGATAAATTAAAGAATTTGCCATTAATACTTAAAGATATCCTGCAGGAATGCAAATACGCCAATCACTGTGACAACAACACACCAACTGGATGTGATGCTCATCTCTTTTGAGAATTACAAGAGTATACAAAACGAACACGCAGACCAACCAAATGAACCAGTAAGGCAAATAATAGTGGGACAAACCCCACAGCACAAGTTGCCAATGAAACCGGACGATAAAATAGAGGAACCGAAAACAGCTGGCGCAATATCTCTCAATGTACAAAACAACGGTCACAAACTACTAGGACCAGAATCATCTAGCCGAGATGGGGCGAAATATCAAAATGACCAGAAACACCTAACTAAAAGGCAAAAAAACGGGCAAGGAAAAACAGAAATCAGCTGTTAAACTGCCCACCCGCCAATAAACAGACGCTGGTCACTTATCCTATTTTTAGTCAGGTAAAAACGAAACCAAAACTTGATTCCAACGCCACAGAGGGGAAACATAATCCATCGTTTAGGATAGAAACGGAACATAAAAACTGGAAAGATCGAGAAGATAGTCAAATACGATCATGGATAAGCCCCAAGGCCACACCACAAGTGAAAACATCAAAAAAGTCGTCACAAACAGCGGGGGTCGTCCCCGAAAAAACTCAGAAGCAGGGAACTCTAGTAACATTGAACGATTGAGCTCAACAACCGCCGTAAACATTCCCGGCTGTAGCACGGACCAAGGGCTCAGCGTCATTATTCAATCAAACAAAACTTCTGATAATCTGCTGGATGAACCCCTAAAAACTGAGACGCCCCCAAATCAAATAGGGCGCACTAGTTTTGAAGATGAAAGCCACTGCATAAAGAGGTCAGAGCAAACAAACAGCTATGACCCAAGCAATCAGAGACCTCATTGGGCTGTATTCAAAGACACAAATAAAAATCAAAAAAACGTCCCCGCCATTCGTGTCACATTACCAAGCACCAATGTAACCGCAGGGAAAAGTGTCACCATATCGTCTGACCATCAAACCTCGGGAAAAAGTGACCAAAATACTCATAGGCAAATAAGAACAAAGGCAGATAGACACATGAATGATCAACTGCAACTCACGATGCACACTGGCATCAATGGCATGCAAGCAACAAAAGAGAATGCAAATGTGGAAAGGATAGAACCACCCCCAGGATCAGTGACCACAACCAGTGGGTACCACCGTGAACAGGCAGGACCCAACAGAATAGACCGGGAGGTAAAAGCCACGACATTCATGCCACCAGTACCAACCTCGAATGACGCGTATAATCAATACCTCCACCTCAAGGCAAAGGGTCATGATGGTCAGAAATTTGCTAATAATGAAAAGGCCCAGATCAGTAGTAAAACACCCACAGAGACGCAAATAGTTACATCAGGGAAGATACTTTTTATTCCCAACTACGAGCCTCAAGGCATTCAAGACTATCTAAATCGAGGGAACATTCTCCACCTCACATCAACCATCCCAAGCCTAAGCCACTTAACATCCGCGGACCTACTATCAATTGAATTCGTCACATTAGGAGACAACGTGCCTAGGGAAGGCACACTTGCTACTTGGAGGAATTTAGAAGTAGCAAAAAACATTCTCACAGAAGTGAATAAATTTGAAGAGTGGGGAATTTCTCGGAAAGAACAAACAAAAAAGGGCTACCCGTCACCCCTGCTAAGAAGATGCAGGAAAAGAGAAGACCATACAACCCCGACCACTCACTCAATATTACACGGTGCCAGGGGGGCTGAAATCACAGTTAACAATCACCAGAGACAGCTATTGAGCATTAATGGTAATTGAACCTATTGCGAGGCAGGTAAAATTGAAGAAAATGGAATAAAATTGCTCTCCTGGAACATCGCAGGAGCAAAAAACATCCTAAACCATAGTACAAAGACAGCTGCCTGGGACCAATACGACATCATAGCGCTGCAGGAAACGTGGTCAATGGAGCCAATCGATATACCAGGAAGATTATGTTTCCATGAAAGCGCGATGCGTTCCCAGCGCTACGGCCGCGCAAGGGGGGGTTTATCTATTTACATATCCACTGCATGAAAGATAAACGCCTCGCATATGCCTATATCAGCAACGGACATGCAAATTATTAAGCTGGAGAGTATGATAAAATGCGTGGCAAGAACAATGGTCTTAATTAACATATATGCCCACCCAAAAAACCAGCAAAAAAAAGACCTGTTCAAACGTCTTGTTAACGTTGTAACTTCCATCCGCCTTGACCACCCAAGCTGGGAGATTATTGCTACGGGTGACTTTAACTCCAATCTTTTACATCAATCGGAGGAAGAGGACAACATCTCAGTGGCAAATGAAATGTGGAAAGTCGAATCCCAGGAGGTAATACCGGCCCTGAAGAGAGATAAAGTGGGCAAACAATTGGTGTGGGACCTGGAACGACTCGGTTTACGGGTAATAAATGGAAGATCCATGCACAATAAACCCCCTGCTCCCACATACATAGGTCACAATACAAATTCCATCTTGGATTATACATTAGTAACTTTGCTTCTGCTGAGTCTAGACAAAAAATTCCAAATAATCAGTTCTCTGGACAGCGATCACTCTATGCAACACATTGAGATGAAACTAAGTTCCCCCAGGTATGCAAATGCTCCTGCCATACCAGGTCAGCTCTCAACAATTAATCTGAAGCGGTTACAGTGGACACGCATCACATTACCTCAAATAGCATTGGATGCTAAGAACTTACTACAAACAGTCATGGCAGAGAAGGATTTATGTCCAAAACCCTGTGCTAATTTCCTGGAAACATTACCAAGATCCAGCAGTAAGGCAAAGAGGCAGAGCAGTCCTACGACCAAAACCAAACTCTCAATAACCACACTAGCTATGAAGAAACATCTTCAAAAGCTCACAAGACGGATACAGGGCTCAAGGACGAACCAAGGCATCTGGCAAGAAGTTCGGTTGATAAGGAAACAATATAAAAAGCTAGTATGGATGGAAAAAAGGAACAAAACCAATGACTTTTGGGCTAAATTGTATATAACACAAAAAAAGCAGACTCAAGGGCGTTTTGGATGCAAGTCAACTCCATCAATAGAGCAGCACAACCCATAAGTATGACATGCATCCCTGAAAATGTTTGGGCTCAGCACATAGTCGACACATTCTCGGTAAAGCCAGCGGAGTATCAGGTCACGATGGCTACAACGGTATCCGAATTCTCAAAAACTATGGTACAGGAAAGCAAGCCTACTCTCAGCCCTAATGGCATGTCCAACAGCCAGGAGAGCCTGGATCGATCAATGTGGTCAGTTGACGATCGACGAATATCATCTATAATTAAGCAAGGCAAACAAGAGAGCGCACCAGGGCCAAATGGCTTTCCCGCAGGCGATCTATAAAGAGGACCCCGAGTTCTGGGCATGCAAATTCAACCTCCTGTTCCGGACAATCAGTAACTCAGGTCGGGTCCTGGAAAGTTGGAGGGGTGCCATCATAAACCCCATCTATAAAGGCGGAGATCGCAAAAATCCAACAAACTATCGCTTAATTGCCCTGATCGATGCAGAGGCAAAATATTATGCTTCCCTGGTGCTAGCTGATTTAGCACAATGGTCGGACACGAACAGTAAGATCCCCTTTGAACCAGACAGGGTTTCGTCGCGGAACAGGTACAATGGCTAATGCAATGGCGCTGTGCCTGATTGGCGAGAATAGTTTACATAACCATCGGGAACTATATACCTGTTTCGTCGATTTTAAGACGGCCTTCGACCGTGTTAATAGGAATTCACTATGGGCCAAATTGAAGCAGCAGGGTCTACCGGAGTCAATCCCAATGCCGATTATCGACCTGTATAGTAACACCTGGATGCAGGTAAAAATGGGCAAAGGCTAACTAGGAAGATCCACACCTTTGATGGATTAAAGCAAGGCTGTGTGTTGGCTCCCCTTCTCTTCAACTTATTCATGGCCGACCTAACAGTAAGCCTTGACCTGATCAACGCACATCCTCCCCGGCTGGGCACGCTTCGTGTAACACACCTATCCTATGCCGACGATGTGGTCCTGCTAAGCCAGACAAGAATAGGCCTGCAACGCCTTCTACAGGAGTTGACCCGCTACACAAAGCAGAACATGCTAGAAATAAATAGCATCAAAACAAAAACCATGGTCATAACCCGACGCCATAAATTGCCACCAACCTTTTTAATAGAAAATGTAAAACTGGAAGCGGTTGAAAGCTACAAGTATCTTGGGATACTGTTGGACAAGCGTCTTAATTTCCAGGCACAATTCACCAGCATGGAAAAGAAGGGCATGGCCTTAATGCATGCCTTTATGAGCCTAGCAACTGAACTTAAAGGTCCCTTGGTTTCGCCTCTGCTAACAATAATGAAAGCTAAATTAATCCCAACAATAGCTTACGGGAGCATACTGCATCATGGCAAGAGTGCACAACTTTTGGATAAAGTGAAAATGAAAATCTATAAGTATGTCTTTGCGCTACCAAGTAACGCATCATCGGCCCAAGTAAGACTGGAATTCGGTCTGAAATCTCAAGTGCTGTTGAGAAAGTACGAGACCATAAAATTCTGGTACGATGTCTGTATGAACCAAGAGATCATGCTCTATCGAGCCATGTGGGAAACAATCACCAAAAATCCAAACTCAAATCACGCCAAGTATCTTAAATCGTCAATAGAGTCAACAAATTTGGCAGGCCTCTGGGAAACTAAGCTCCCAGTACCTTCATTCAAACAGTTGGTTAGGAAGGCAGCCATTAGACACTCATTGTTGGACGACAAAATAGCTTTTAGCCACCGGTCACATGCCTGGATGACAATTCATTCTTACAAAAAACTAGTGCCGGCGCCCTTCTTGGACCTTGCATTTTCGTTTTTTATTAAACGCAAATACCTTAATATAAGGTTGGGTAATTTGCCAACTAATGCCGAGCATCCAAAGTGGAAGCCCCAAGAAAGTGAAGGGTGCGGGTTATGTGGCGCAGCAAGACAAGACTTTATCCACCTAATTTGTATTTGCCCGGCTCTCGCACAGGAACGTCGGAATTGGTTGAAAACCAAGTTCAAGGAGCATGGAATACGTACATGTCGGTCCGCTGTCATATAAATCCTATGTACAGTAGACTCACAATTTATTTGCAGGACAATTAAATTCATTGAACATTTTGAGAAAAAGCAAAAAACACTAGCAAATTATTGAACTTGGAACATGTTATTCCTTACAGCAGAATGACATCTGTTTTTACCTTCACAGTAGTGTAAACTTTTTGTGTTTTAACAAATTTTCGTATTTATATATTGTAATGGTTTTTATTAACTGTACAATAAAGTATTTATCACCTTATTTATTTACACTGAAAGTAACATGGACTACAGAGAATTCTGATCTACACTGAAAGTATTGTGGAACACAGAGCATTCTGAGCTACATGGAAAGTAACAAGGAACACAGAGCATTCTAATCTACACTGAAAGTATCATGGAACAAAGAGCATTCTGATCTACATCAAAAGTAACATGGAACACAGAGCATTCTGATCTAAACTGTAAGTAACAAGGAACACAGAGCATTCTGATCTACACTGAAAGTAACAAGGAACACAGAGCATTCTGATCTACATCAAAAGTAAGATGGAACACAGAGCATTCTGATCTACACTGAAAGTAATGTGGAACATGGAGCATTCTGACCTACACTGAAAGTAAGATGGAATACAGAGAATTCTGATCTACATTGAAAGTAATGTGGAACATGGAGCATTCTGACCTACACTGAAAGTAAGATGGAACACAGAGCATTCTGATCTACATTGAAAGTAATGTGGAACAAGGGGCATTCTCACCTACACTGAAAGTAACATGGAACAAAGAGCATTCTGACCTACACTGAAAGTAAGATGGAACACAGAGCATTCTGATCTACATTGAAAGTAATGTGGAACATGGAGCATTCTGACCTACACTGAAAGTAATGTGGAACAAGGAGCATTCTGACCTACACTGAAAGTAACATGGAAAACAGAGCATTCTGATCTACACTGAAAGTAATGTGGAACATGGAGCATTCTGACCTACACTGAAAGAACATGGAACACAGAGCATTCTGATCTATACTGAGCGTATCGTGGAACGCAGAGCATTCTGATCTACAACGAAAGTAAGATGGAACACAGAGCATTCTGATCTACACTGAAAGTAATGTGGAACATGGAGCATTCTGACCTACACTGAAAGTAACATGGAACACAGAGCATTCTGATCTACACTGAAAGTAATGTGGAACAAGGAGCATTCTGACCTACACTGAAAGTAACATGGAACACAGAGCATTCTGATCTACACTGAAAGTAAAGTGGAACACGGAGCATTCTGATCTACACTGAAAGTATCATGGAACACAGAGCATTCTGATCTACATCGAAAGTAAGATGAAACACAGAGCATTCTGATCTACACTGAAAGTAACATGGACTACAGAGCATTCTGATCTACACTGAAAATATCGTGGTACACAGAGCATTCTGATCTACATCGAAAGTAAGATGGAACACAGAGCATTCTGATCTACACTGAAAGTAATGTGGAACATGGAGCATTCTGACCTACACTGAAAGTAAGATGGAACACAGAGCATTCTGATCTAGAGTGAAAGTAATGTGGAACATGGAGCATTCTGACCTACACTGAAAGTAACATGGAACACAGAGCATTCTGATCTACACTGAAAGTAATGTGGAACAAGGAGCATTCTGACCTACACTGAAAGTAACATGGAACACAGAGCATTCTGATCTACACTGAAAGTAATGTGGAACATGGAGCATTCTGACCTACACTGAAAGAACATGGAACACAGAGCATTCTGATCTATACTGAACGTATCGTGGAACGCAGAGCATTCTGATCTACAACGAAAGTAAGATGGAACACAGAGCATTCTGATCTACACTGAAAGTAATGTGGAACATGGAGCATTCTGACCTACACTGAAAGTAACATGGAACACAGAGCATTCTGATCTACACTGAACGTAATGTGGAACAAGGAGCATTCTGACCTACAGTGAAAGTAACATGGAACACAGAGCATTCTGATCTACACTGAAAGTAAAGTGGAACACGGAGCATTCTGATCTACACTGAAAGTATCATAGAAGACAGAGTATTCTGATCTACATCGAAAGTAAGATGAAACACAGAGCATTCTGATCTACACTGAAAGTAACATGGACTACAGAGCATTCTGATCTACACTGAAAATATCGTGGTACACAGAGCATTCTGATCTACATCGAAAGTAAGATGGAACACAGAGCATTCTGATCTACACTGAAAGTAATGTGGAACATGGAGCATTCTGACCTACACTGAAAGTAAGATGGAACACAGAGCATTCTGATCTACAGTGAAAGTAATGTGGAACATCGAGCATTCTGACCTACACTGAAAGTAACATGGAACACAGAGCATTCTGATCTACACTGAAAGTAATGTGGAACAAGGAGCATTCTGAACTACACTGAAAGTAACATGGAACACAAAGCATTCTGATCTACACTGAAAGTAATGTGGAACAAGGAGAATTCTGACCTACACTGAAAGTAACATGGAACACAGAGCATTATGATCTACACTGAAAGTAATGTGGAACACGGAGCATTCTGTTCTACATCAAAAGTAACATGGAACACAGAGCATTCTGATCTACATCAAAAGTAACAAGGAACACAGAGCATTCTGATCTACACTGAAAGTAACATGGAACACAGAGCATTCTGATCTACACTGAAAGTAACATGGACTATACAGAGCATTCTGATCTGCACTGAAAGTATCGTGGAAGACAGAGCATTCTGATCTCCACTGAAAGTAACATGGAACACAGATCGTTCTGATCTACACTGAAAGTAACATGGACTACAGAGCATTCTGATCTACACTGAAAGTATCGTGGAACACAGAGCATTTTGATCTACATCGAAAGTAAGATGGAACACAGAGCATTCTGATCTACACTGAAAGTAATGTGGAACATGGAGCATTCTGACCTACACTGAAAGCAAGATGGAACACAGAACATTATGATCTACACTAAAAGTAATGTGGAACATGGAGCATACTGACCTACACAGAAAGTAATGTGGAACAAAGAGCATTCTGATCTACACTGAAAGTAACATGGAACAAAGAGCATTCTGATCTACACTGAAAGTAATGTGGAACAAAGAGCATTCTGATCTACACTGAAAGTAACATGGATCACAGAGCATTCTGATCTACACTGAAAGTAACAAGGAGCACAGAGCATTCTGATCTACTCTGAAAGTAATGTGGAACAAGGAGGATTCTGACCTACACTGAAAGTAACATGGAACACAGAGCATTCTGATCTACACTGAAAGTAATGTGGAACACGGAGCATTCTGATCTACACCAAAAGTAACATGGAACACAAAGCATTCTGATCTACACTGAAAGTAACATGGACTATACAGAGCATTCTGATCTGCACTGAAAGTATCGTGGAATACAGAGCATTCTCATATACATCGAAAGTAAGATGGAACACAGATCATTCTGATCTACACTGAAAGTAATGTGGAACAAGGAGCATTCTGACCTACACTGAAAGTAACATGGAACACAGAGCATTCTGATCTACACTGAAAATAATGTGGAACACAGAGCATTCTGTTCTACATCAAAAGTAACATGGAACACAGAGCATTCTGATCTACATCAAAAGTAACAAGGAACACAGAGCATTCTGATCTACACTGAAAGTAACATGGAACACAGAGCATTCTGATCTACACTGAAAGTAACATGGACTATACAGAACATTCTGATCTGCACTGAAAGTATCGTGAAAGACAGAGCATTCTGATCTCCACTGAAAGTAACATGGAACACAGATCGTTCTGATCTACACTGAAAGTAACATGGACTACAGAGCATTCTGATCTACACTGAAAGTATCGTGGAACACAGAGCATTTTGATCTACATCGAAAGTAAGATGGAACACAGAGCATTCTGATCTACACTGAAAGTAATGTGGAACATGGAGCATTCTGACCTACACTGAAAGCAAGATGGAACACAGAACATTATGATCTACACTAAAAGTAATGTGGAACATGGAGCATACTGACCTACACAGAAAGTAATGTGGAACAAAGAGCATTCTGATCTACACTGAAAGTAATGTGGAACAAAGAGCATTCTGATCTACACTGAAAGTAACATGGATCACAGAGCATTCTGATCTACACTGAAAGTAACAAGGAGCACAGTGCATTCTGATCTACTCTGAAAGTAATGTGGAACAAGGAGGATTCTGACCTACACTGAAAGTAACATGGAACACAGAGCATTCTGATCTACACTGAAAGTAATGTGGAACACGGAGCATTCTGATCTACAGCAAAAGTAACATGGAACACAAAGCATTCTGATCTACACTGAAAGTAACATGGACTATACAGAGCATTCTGATCTGCACTGAAAGTATTGTGGAATGCAGAGCATTCTCATATACTTCGAAAGTAAGATGGAACACAGATCATTCTGATCTACACTGAAAGTAACATGGACTACAGAGCATTCTGATCTACACTGAAAGTATCGTGGAACACAGAGCATTCTGATCTACATCGAAAGTAAGATGGAACACAGAGCATTCTGATCTACACTGAAAGGAATGTGGAACATGGAGCATTCTGACCTACACTGAAAGCAAGATGGAACACAGAGCATTATGATCTACACTAAAAGTAATGTGGACCATGGAGCATTCTGAACTACACTGAAAGTAACCTGGAACACGGAGCATTCTGATCTACACTGAAAGTAATGTGGAACATGGAGCATTCTGACCTACACTGAAAGTATCATGGAAAACAGAGCATTCTGATCTATACTGAAGGTATTGTGGAACACTGAGCATTCTGATCTACATTGAAAGTAAGATGGAACACAGAGCATTCTTATCTACACTGAAAGTAATGTGGAACATGGAGCATTGTGACCTACACTGAAAGCAAGATGGAACACAGAGCATTATGATCTACACTAAAAGTAATGGGGAACACGGAGCATTCTGACCTACACTGAAAGTAATGTGGAACAAAGAGCATTCTGATCTACACTGAAAGTAACATGGAACACAGAGCATTCTGATCTACACTGAAAGTAACATGGAACAAAGAGCATTCTGATCTACACTGAAAGTAATGTGGAACAAAGAGCATTCTGATCTACACTGAAAGTAACATGGAACACAGAGCACTCTGATCTACACTGAAAGTAACAAGGAACACAGAGCATTCTGATCTACTCTGAAAGTAATGTGGAACAAGGAGCATTCTGACCTACACTGAAAGTAACATGGAACACAGAGCATTCTGATCTACACTGAAAGTAATGTGGAACACGTAGCATTCTGATCTACATCAAAAGTAACATGGAACACAGAGCATTCTGATCTACATCAACATGGAACACAGAGCATTCTGATCTACACTGAATGTAACATGGAACACAGAGCATTCTGATCTACACTGAAAGTAACATGGACTATACAGAGCATTCTGATCTGCACTGAAAGTATCGTGGAACACAGAGCATTCTGATCTACATCGAAAGTAAGATGGAACACAGATCATTCTGATCTACACTGAAAGTAATGTGGAACATGAAGCATTCTGGCCTACACTGAAAGCAAGATGGAACACAGAGCATTATGATCTACACTGAAAGTAATGTGGAACATGGAGCATTCAGACCTACACTGAAAGTATCATGGAACACAGAGCATTCTGATCTATACTGAAAGTATTGTGGAACACAGAGCATTCTGATCTACATCGAAAGTAAGATGGAACACAGCGCATTCTGATCTACACTGAAAGTAATGTGGAACATGGAGCATTCTGACCTACACTGAAAGTAACATGGAACACAGAGCATTCTGATCTACACTGAAAGTAATGTGGAACAAGGAGCATTCTGACCTACCCTGAAAGTAACGTGGAACACAGAGCATTCTGATCTACACTGAAAGTCATGTGGAACACAGAGCATTCTGATCTACATCAAAAGTAACATGGAACACAGAGCATTCTGATCTACATCAAAAGTTACATGGAACACAGAGCATTCTGATCTACACTGAAAGTAACATGGAACACAGAGCATTCTGATCTACATCAAAAGTAACATGGAACACAGAGCATTCTGATCTGCACTGAACGTAACAAGGAACACAGCATTCTGATCATCTTCACTGAGAGTAATTTGAAACATGGTGCATTCTGATCCACTGACACTTTAGGCAACAAGCAGTGGTAGCTGTAGTATTGAGTTCAGAGCACTCTGTAGGTGCACTGATCACTTGTAGTCTAGGCAGAGACCGAGGCAGCTGTGGCACTGAGGGGCTTATTTTTAAGTGCCCTGCGTCATTTAACCACTGTGCGTGGCTTTGAGTGGCCTCATAAATCATGAATAAGGCAACACAGTGCAAATCGCTGCATCTTCTTACTCTGTGCCCTGGAGGCATTCAAAGGGTGTTGAGGGGGGTTTTCAACCGCAACATGCATTGATTTTGTCGCTGCCTCAGTGAGGAGAAATATGTTTATTTCTCCTTGTTTTTCCCACTTTACATGTGTACTGCAGAATAGGAAAACACCTCCCAGTGTTGTTTTTGTGCAGGAAGGTAACTCTTCCTGCACAAAAACAATCCTACATGCAACAGAGGCACCCTTGCACTACTTTGGCGCTAGGCTGCTGAAACGGCACGAGTGCAGGGAGAAAGGACAAAAATGCACCGTATTGCTTAAATACAGTGCATTCCTGCCCTTTCACTTTGCCATAGAGCCGCGCAGCAAGGTTCCTTGCTTAGATGCCCTGCGCTAAAATCCCATAAATAAACCCCTGAGTTCAGAGTAGCCTGCAGCTACACTGGGGGTGTAGGCAGAGAGACAGAGGCAGCTGTATCACAGAGCAGAGAGCAGTCTGCAGCCATACTGAGCTTGCAAGCACAGGGGCAGCAGCATGTCTAACATTAAGTACAGAGTATCCTGTATCTGCAACAGGATTGCAGGGTCCCCAGCAGAGGCAACCCCTAGAAAAGAGCAGCTTTCTGTCTGTCATATGTGTTCCCTGATGCTGATGACTGCCCAAAACACAGAAGGTTTGCCTTGAAAGATCTCCAATGGTTACTGAGCAGTAATTTACCGTTCTTATACCTGAAACCTACTAAAAGATTTCACAGTTTCAACATGTGTGTGAAAAGTATTACATTTGCTACAAATTGCTTCACAAACATCCTAATAACAAAAAATGTTGCGTCACTAGAATAGACACGACCATTGTTCCTTTATGTTGAATATTTCAACATTTTATTTATTTGCAAATATGCTACTTCCTTTTTCTCAAATATTTTGCCAATACCTTTTCCTGTTCAGCAACACAGGAATGAATTGCACATTGTAATCACATTGTAAACACATGCACAAACAAGCCATCTCAAATCAAAACACTCTAAGCATCATTAACCTTTAAATCCAGAAGGATGGGAGGGCAAATAGGGAGAAGCGAGTCCTCAAAAGGAAAGCACTAGGTACAAAAGATTATTAACCGCAGAATGTGCACCCCTCCAGACCCTTGGCATAACATCAGGTAGATGTTGTAATATAGGAAGGCACAGAAGAAATGTTGCAAGAATTGTGTGGGTGAATGCCAGTTATGGGATTTTTAAATTAGATTTAAAGGTTAATGCATATTATAAAATGTTTGAGTGTCTAACCAGAGGGCCTTCAAGAAAATGTACCATGTGGCCTATTTTTGTACTTCAGCACACTTGTTTAAATGTGGCAGATGGACTTGTACACACTAAAGTCCCACAAAAGAAACTACCAGATTGTGATCTTTCCAGGCATCTTGTGAAACAGGCTGAAAACAGGGCATACTGGAATGCAGAAGAAATCCTCCTGACCCCCCTGACAAGGAGATTAAATGGTTTGTGTTACAATTTACAATGCATAATGTCAGCTTTATGTATCCAGAGTAACACAAGACCAGGTTCTTCATACCTCAATATGTCAGGAACGCATGCTTTATAGACAGGTGCACAGCAATGGAATCCTGTAGCAAGGTTTGCCTTTAAGAGTATCCAATTCAAATGTAAAGTGTGAAAAAAAATCTATTTTAAGAAAGATGAAAAATCAGCATGACGGGGGGGGGGGGGTCCAGGACCTCCTGATGCCCCACCCTCTCTCAAACTCATCCCAGCTGTATGACAAAGGACTGTTTCCTGTTGAAGATGTTTGTTCTAAAAGCTCAGTAATTGTCAGGGGATCAAATGCAAAAGGAATGGTTTTTGGAAAGAAAAGTATGAATTTTATAGTCTCTGAATTTGAAAAAAACACAAAATAAGGAATAATCCTTCAGAAAGTGTCAAACTATATGAATATTAAGGGATCACTTTGAAGTGGGAGCAGCAATATTCTAAATTATCTTTGGTAGCCCCTGGAGGGAATGGTGAAAACATACCCCCGAATAGATAAATGGGAGAATGTACATTATTGGCAGCAGGGGAGTCAACGCAAACATTGGGGCTCATGTATTGGCTTATCAGCTAGAGAATGTCTGTAGTGGTTTCTGTGCTTTTTTTATACTCACACCAAATCTGTACCACTATCACATGAGAAATCAAGGAGCACGTTTGTCTTTTTGGAATGACATTGAAATAATCCCTTTTCATCAATGCTATTTGATGTGTTTATTGCAAGTGTCTAATTACAGGAGATGTTTTGGGCACAAAGTATTGTCTTATAAGGATGGTTAACACATGACAAACAATTCCATCATCAAACTCTGGGCTCCCTCCTCAACTTGTATAGCTCCCTGAAGGCCCTACAGCAGTGGGTGAAGCACATTTTCCTAAAACTGGACACCAATAAGACAACGATAATGCATAATGGGTAAAAATAAAGATCCTGATGAAAGTTCCATTTGGCCATCCAACATGGAAGAGACACCAATGCCCATTTTTCCCCCTTAGCCTACATCAGGAGCTCTCCTTGAATTTTCAGACTAACAAGGTCCCCCATGTGTGAGACCGGCCTCGTGGTGTGGGCCCTCCCGACCAGCAAGCCACCCTGCAACCGCACCTGATCCCCGATTTCACAGACTTCCGGCCACCATGGCCCAACATCCCGATGGCCGGCCGGGCCCCAGCAACACCCAAGACCCCACCACGCATGCCCGGCCGAGGGAGAGAGAAACCCCCAAGCCAGACCAGGAGGCGCCGTCCCTGTCACACCTCTGGTCTCCTCCCCAAGGAGGGTTTCGATCGGCCACCAGGCCCCCGGTGAGCGGGCGCCTCGCCTGCTGGGCGTCTGGAGTCCCTCCCAGACCCACCTGAACAGATCAAAGGGCCGAGCGACAGGAAATCCCGACACACCGCCCCTAGGCACCAAGACCCCTCTCAGCGAGGACTCCGGACTTCAAAGAGGAGGGGGAGTATAACAAGGGGTGCTGAAGGGAGGGGAGGAAGGGAAGACCTGGACCACGAGAGCCCTGCTGACCTGGTCGCGGCTCGATCGCTCCCCGAACCGAAGAACGCTACCCGAACTCTGAACCCCCCTGAGCCCTGCTGACGCTGTCGCAGCTCCCCGACTCTGAACCATCTGAGCCCTGTTGACGCTGTCGCGGCTCCCCGAACTCTGAACCATCTGAGCCCTGCTGACGCTGTCGCGGCTCCCCGAACTCTGAACCATCTGAGCCCTGCTGACGCTGTCGCGGCTCCCCGACTCCGAAACCACCTGTGCCTGCTGAGTGACTCGCGGCACTCTCCTCCAGGAGAATCGGCAGAGATTGCCGAGAGAAACAACATCCCCCAGCTCGAGGATTGAAAGTTGTGCGAAGGATACTCCGCAGAGACACTGAACTCAAAGACTGTCCCGCTACCCCCATACCCCCATCACGAAATCGCCGCCGCTTGTGGCACTGATTCAATACCTGCATTTCAGATCATAAAGATCCCTTAAAACTAACGATAAAGTATACTGTCTTATGAGAACTACTGTGTGGTGTCCCTCTGTCAGAGAGTACAAGCTCAGCGTGTGCGATCCTAGGTACGAGACCCTCTCAGGAAGGGCCTCCCCGCCCTTGCTCGGCCTAACTCTGGGAGAGGTGGGTCAGGAACGTATTCCGAAGCCCCCCAGAGAACGCCTTTCCAACATTTGGTGGCAGACGACGGGATCCGAGCCGACACCTAGAGATCGTGCAGTAAACGGCTGACGCACTACCGAAAAGAGATGGAAGGAGAAACCTCCCTAGGTGCCGCAGGTACCAACACAAGCCCGACATTCCGATAGGACCAGTTGGAATATTATACGCATCGAGAATTAAAACAATTCTGCAAAGACCTTGGAATTGCTACCACCGGATTAAGCACGAAAGAGGATTTCCAGGGAGCATTACAGACCTGGGTCGAGGCAGGAGCTTCACGGGCCCAAACAGAAGGAGAGCCGCCAAACGAACCACGAAGCATCCCGGGGAGGAGCAGCGCCCCAGAGGGGGGCCTATTCCCGGAGGAGCTAGCGGACCGAGAAAGGGGCCGCAACCACAAACTAGAGCTAGCGAAACTGAAAATCGAGGGAGAGCTAAAACTGGCCGAGAAAAAGTTGGCAGTAGAACAATTACGCCTACAAGGAGAACTCGAGGAAAAGAAACGACAGAGAGAACACGAAGAAAGAAAACTCCAACTAGAACACCAACGCAGCCTGAAAGAGATCGAGCTCAAGGCTAAAAGTGAGGAGTCCAGACCCTCGGGAAATCAACCACCCTCCTCCACCGTGGAACCAAAGGTCCACATCCCCAAGGATGTGGTGAAAGAATATTACAAGAACGCCAACATCCAGCAATGGTTCAAGGCCTACGAGGTGGCCATGACCTCCCACCGAGTTCCACAGAAAGACTGGGGGGCTGGTTTGTGGGGCCGGTTCCTGAGTGAGGGGAGAGATACCCTGCTGGACCTGCCCTCCACGATGCTGAACTCCTACAGTCACATGAAAGAGGCCCTAGTAGCCAGATATGGGCTCACCCCCGAAATGTACCGGCAACGGTTTTGAGACTGCAAAAAGATACCCGGTACCACATGGGTGGAGTACATGAACTTTTACAGCCGGGCCTTGGATGGGTGGATCAAGGGCAGCAAGGTCTCCACCTTTGAGGAGCTGTTCGACCTAATCGCGTGGGAACACTTGTCCGCCAATTGCTTTGTGGAGTTACGCCAGCACCTCCTGGACAGCAAGCTCACTGACCCTCGAAAACTGGCCGTCGAAGCTGACCGATGGGTGAACACCCGGGCCTCCCGGGGTCCCATGGGAGACTACGGTCGCCACAGTCAGGGACGCCCCCGCCAGAGGGGTGGAGTTAACCAAGGCCGACCGAGAGAATTCCCGGGGGGCTCCCAGCACAGTCCCCACAGAGGCCAACCTCTGCACTTTCCAGCCCCACCTCCAGCCAGCACCGGGCCACCGGGGAGGTCGGGACCCCGAGTCAAGATCACCTGTTTCCGCTGCCAACAGACCGGACACTATGCCAGTGACCCCCAGTGTCCCATGTACCAACGACCCGCAACAACAACCCCTCCGGCTCGACAAATGGCCTCCGTAGCCCTAGAAGAAGAGATGGAAGAGTGGGAACCAGCCGCCATGGCCATGGTCTCCCTAGGGGACCGAGAGATGGTCCCCGGAACACCCCTACCCGCCAACACAAAGAAGTACCGACAGCAGGTGACGGTCAACGGTCACCGCGTCGAGGGCCTCCGCGACACCGGGGCGATTGTCACAGCGGTCCACTGCCACCTGGTCTCCGAAGACCAGATCCTGCCCGACGCCTTTTGTCCAGTCATATCTTCGGACAATTCCGAGAGCCTATGCCGGATGGCCCTGGTACCCTTCGAATGGGGGGGAGTCACCGGTAAATTGAGGGTGGCAGTCCGAACCTCCCAACCCATAGACTGCCTCCTGGGCAACGACCTTGAGAGTTCCCCGTGGGGACAAGTGGAACGAAGAGCCCATCTCGGGATGATAGGCCTACCCGAATGGGTATGCGCCACCACGCGCTCTATGACTATCCGATTGCCTTCCTCCGAGGGAGTTGAGGCCATACCGCTGAACACAGTCGCCGTCCCCGAGGTCTGGGACGCACTACCCGAGCCCGACAACTCTCTTCCGGAAGAAGAAACCATTCCCGATGACGGGTCAGTGCATCCAGATCCCGAACCACTGACCGAGCTCGGGGACCTGCCCGAGATGGCCCAGTGGCACTGCGAGGGAGGTCCCTCCCGAGAAGAATTCTGCCAGGAACAAGCCACCTGCCCTTCCCTCATTGGACCCCGGCAACAGGCTGAAGCCCAAGCAGCAGGCGACCAGTCCGGAACCCACTGGATATACTGGGAAAACGGCCTCCTGTACAGCGAACAGAAGTCGGCCGAGCTGGGATCGGCCCGAGTACTGGTGGTACCCCTGCGCTTCCGAAGTCTCCTCCTGGGCCTGGCCCATGATGTACCCCTGGCAGGACACTTAGGCCAAGACAAGACCTACCAGCGACTAGTTACCCACTTCTATTGTCCCAAGATGCGAGCGAATGTGGAGGCCCACTGCAAGTCATGCCTCACGTGCCAGGCCAGCGGAAAGAGTGGGGGGAAGCGCAAGGCTCCGCTACAACCCTTCCCCGTTGTTAGTACCCCTTTTGAGCGGGTGGGAATCGACATCGTGGGACCCCTGTATCCCAAGACCGCCCAAGGCCACCGATTCATCCTCGTCCTGGTGGACCATGCCACACGCTACCCCGAGGCCATTCCCCTCCGCACCGTGACGGCCCCCGTGGTAGGCCGGGCCTTGATGGGGATCTTCTCCCGCGTGGGGTTCCCTCGCGAAGTCGTGAGTGATCGTGGCACGAACTTTATCTCCAAATACATGAGGTCCCTATGGCAGCAGTGCGGGGTATCATACAAGTTCACCACCCCATACCACCCCCAAGGGAATGGCCTAGTCGAGCGATTTAACAGGACCCTGAAAGGGATGATCATGGGCCTCGAAGAACCCCTACGCTGGAGATGGGACGTCCTCCTCCCTTGCCTCCTGTTCGCCTACCGAGAGGTTCCCCAAAAATCTCTGGGGTTCAGCCCGTTCGAACTACTGTACGGACACCCCGTCCGGGGACCCCTGAGCCTGGTCAAGGAGGGCTGGGAAATGACTCTCCGGGGGACCCCTCCTGATGTGTTCCGCTATATCCTGGCGCTTCGCAACCAGACCCGGAAATTCCGAGAACTCGCAGAGGCAAACCTCGAGGCTAGCCAGGAAGAGATGAAGCGCTGGTATGACCAGAATGCCACGCTGGTCAAGTTTCAGCCGGGCCAACAGGTCTGGGTCATGGCCCCGGTGAAACCCTGCGCCCTCCAAGACAAATGGACTGGTCCCTTTAAGGTGGTCGAGCGGAAGAGCCAAGTTACCTATCTAGTTGATGTGCAGTCCCCACGGAACCCCCTCCGGGTCCTCCACGTGAACCGCCTCAAACCCCACTTTGTGAGGACCGAGTTGAGTTTGCTCCTGGCCACCGACGATGGGACCGAAGAAGACACAGAGCCCCTTCCAGACCTCCTGTGTGCTAAAGAAACAGATGGCTCCGTAGAGGGGGTGAGACTGTCAACCACCCTCACCCCCCAACAGTCCGACGACTGTCGCCGGCTACTAAGACAACTCACAGACCTCTTCTCCCTAACCCCTAGGGTCACCGACTGGTGTGTCCACGACGTAGACACCGGCGACAACCCGCCAGTGAGACACCGAGCCTACCGGGTCCCTGATCGGGTCCGAACCTGCATCCAGACCGAAGTAACCAAGATGATGGCCCTCGGGGTGATTGAACCCACCGACAGCCCCTGGGCCAGCGCGGTAGTCCTGGTCCCGAAAGCGGCCGCCCCTGGTGTCGCCCCCGAGCTGAGATTCTGTGTGGACTACCGGGGACTCAATGCGGTCACCCGAGCGGACGCTCACCCTATCCCCCGCGCAGACGAGCTCATCGACTGCCTCGGGGCCGCTCGCTGCCTCAGCACCTTCGACCTAACCTGCGGATACTGGCAGATTGCACTCACTGAGGGAGCCAAGGAGCGCTCCGCCTTCTCCACCCCGGACGGGCACTACCGCTTTAGGGTGATGCCGTCTGGAATGAAAAATGCCCCGGCCACCTTCCAGCGACTGGTGAACAGGGTCCTGTCCGGACTAGAGGGGTTCAGCGCAGCGTACCTCGACGATATAGCAGTATTCAGCTCCCAATGGACCGAGCACCTCCAGCACCTCCGACAAGTACTGCTGGCCCTGCGCCAGGCCGGCCTAACCATCAAAGCCAGCAAATGTCAAATTGGACAAGGCTCCGTGATCTATCTGAGGCACCAGGTGGGAAGCGGGCAGGTCGCCCCCCTCCAGCTGAAGATCGACGCAATCCTGTCCTGGGAACCCCCAACGACCCAAACGGAAGCCTCACCGGTTACTATCGGAGGTTTATTAAGAACTATGGCAGCATCGCAGGCCCCCTCACAGAGCTAACCTCCAAAAAGCACCCGAAGAAAATACAATGGACTCCCCCGTGCCAAAAAGCATTTGACGCCTTGAAAGCCGCTATATGTACTGCTCCGGTACTCAAAGCCCCCGACTACTCTCAGGATTTTGTGGTCCAGACGGACGCCTCGGAACACGGCATCGGGGCCGTCCTCTCACAGTTCAACGACAAAGGCATAGATCAGCCCATAGCCTTCATCAGCCGAAGGTTGCTACCTCGAGAACAGCGGTGGAGCACCATTGAAAGAGAGGCCTTCGCAGTAGTCTGGGCCCTCAAAAAGCTACGGCCCTACTTGTTCGGAACCCACTTCCGAGTGCAAACGGATCATCGACCCTTGCGGTGGCTGATGCAAATGAGAGGAGAAAACCCCAAGCTGCTACGATGGTCAATCTCCCTCCAGGGGATGGACTTCACTGTGGAGCATCGCCCCGGGACTGACCACGCCAACGCGGACGGCCTGTCCCGATTCTTCCGCTTCAGCGAGGAGAACCCCCAAGTGGATGGGTAGTTCTCCCCGCCTTTCAGCTGGGGGGGGGGGCACGTGTGAGACCGGCCTCGTGGCGTGGGCCCTCCCGACCAGCAAGCCACCCTGCAACCGCACCTGATCCCGATGTCACAGACTTCCGGCCACCATGGCCCAACATCCCGATGGCCGGCCGGGCCCCAGCAACACCCAAGACCCCACCACGCATGCCCGGCCGAGGGAGAGAGAAACCCCCAAGCCAGACCAGGAGGCGCCGTCCCTGTCGCACCTCTGGTCTCCTCCCCAAGGAGGGTTTCGATCGGCCACCAGGCCCCCGGTGAGCGGGCGCCTCGCCTGCTGGGCATCTGGAGTCCCTCTCAGACCCACCTGAACAGATCAAAGGGCCGAGCGACAGGAAATCCCGACACACCGCCCCTAGGCACCAAGACCCCTCTCAGCGAGGACTCCGGACTTCAAAGAGGAGGGGGAGTATAACAAGGGGTGCTGAAGGGACGGGAGGCAGGGAAGACTAGGACCACGAGAGCCCTGCTGACCTGGTCGCGGCTCGATTGCTCCCCGAACCGATGTCACGGCTCCCCGACTCTGAACCCCCCTGAGCCCTGCTGACGCTGACGCGGCTCCCCGACTCTGAACCATCTGAGCCCTGCTGACGCTGTCACGGCTCCCCGAACTCTGAACGATCTGAGCCCTGCTGACGCTGTCGCGGCTCCCCGAACTCTGATCCATCTGAGCCTGCTGACGCTGTCGCGGCTCCCCGACTCCGAAACCACCTGTGCCTGCTAAGTGACTTACGGCACTCTCCTCCAGGAGAATCAGCAGAGATTGCCGAGAGGAACAACATCCCCCAGCTCGAGGATTGAGAGCTGTGCGAAGGATACACCGCAGAGACACTGAACTCAAAGACTGTCCCGCTACCCCCATACCCCCATCACGAAATTGCCGCCGCTTGTGGCACTGATTCAATACCTGCATTTCGGATCATAAAGATCCCTTAAAACTAACGATAAAGTATACTGTCTTACGAGAACTACTGTGTGGTGTCCCTCTGTCAGAGAGTACAAGCTCAGCGTGTGCGATCCTAGGTACGAGACCCTCCCAGGAAGGACCTCCCCACCCTTGCTCGGCCTAACTCTGGGAGAGGTGGGTCAACGGGTGGTCAGGAACGTATTCCGAAGCCCCCTGGAGAACGCCTTTCCAACACCATGCCATTGTTGCAGCATCCTGTGTTTAATCTGGGTGTGATTATAGTAACAGTTTCTACTTGACTAAGTCAGTCTCTGCCCTGGTAGAGGTGCAGTGTGTGCAAAACACTGAAAACCAGCTGAACTGCCACCTACAAATGTACGATCAAATGTCCCAGACACAAAGAAACCTGCCCTGGCTGCTGTGAAACAGAAGATGAGCTTCAAATAACTAGAGAAGGTGCACAAAGCCTTCTACACCATTAACCACTTTTGCTGGCTAGGTTCCCACTTGTTCCCACCATGCAGAAAACATGTCATGGCCGGTTCCCAAATTATTTATGTGTGATAAATAGTACTAGATGCCTTTATGGATCAGCCCCCGGAAATTTCCAACTCCCCATCAATAAAAGATCAATCCTTTCTATTTCTACTAATTGTATATGACTACTCCCTGAATATTCCCATTTCTGATGTTTTGGGGCCAATTCACAAAGGCATGTAAGAGTATGTAAAAGAGTATGTAAAAGGGTATTACAAAAGAGCAAATTCACTTACTCATAAGTGCTTTTGTGAATTGGCCCTGTTGTTGCTAAAAATCCCAGGATACAAATTCTGGAACAACTTTCCACTCTAAAAAGATTAGCATCCTACCTCTAGAAAACTCTTGAAAATGTTCCTCTTGCATTCATTAATTTTAGGCTGAGAATCTTTCCTTGACGACGTTCCTCTATTAGTCCATGCTTCTGTTCTTCAGCGCCAAGAAGCAATGTCTGTCAAATTGTTGCGTTCTATAGGTAATCAATTCAGATCAAATTAAATCAGGCTACTCAAAAGAGACCTCCGAAAACGTGTCACCCGTCCCCCCCACCATCGCCTTCCCTGCATTTAACAGAGAGATTATGAATCAAAGTTCACCCTAGAAGGTTTCATGGTTGGGAGCAATGTAGAAGTCTTTCACTGACACAAGAATGAGTGATTAGTTCCGTGTTCTAGAGATTATGTATATCAATGTGAAAATTATGGATTTGGAAAACTATACTGGACAAAAATCAAGAAAAAAGTAAAGTTAGTTGGGAATATTTCTCCTTCCTTATCTCAGAGGTAAGTTTATTTAGACCAGATGCATTTAGCTCAAGACCACAAGCTGATAACGAGAGCATTACAAGTTGCCATTACTGACTTCATCTTCTCTAGAGAGGCAGAACCCCACTGATAAATCAGATGTCTTGTTTTATATGTTCCAGATTTCAGATGACCATTAAAAGAACGTCAGGCATTGCTTCCTCATTTGCCCTTGGTACGAAATGTATCTAAACCATCTCCTATTGTGTTTCTGAAGTGAGATAAAGTTAAGGCTGTGTAGCGATGCACTCTTATTATTGATCAAACAATTATCCATTCATTTAATTGAAGCAAAACATTTGATGAGACAAGCTTTTTAGGTCTCGCCTGAGACAGCGCTTTAGCGCTGCTCTGGCGAGACTTATAGTAAGCGAGTTTTGGAAGTGGAAACTAGTGCATTTCAGGCCGCCAACTACAGTGCATGTGCTCCGGGCGCGCGCACCATTTGGCAGCCTGAAAGCACTCGTTTTCTTTCACTTTCGGGCCGCACGGCCGCTTTGATGTTTGATCGTGATCGCTATCACTTTCACATTCGCGGCCGCCTCCCTTCCTCCCTCCATGAATGCCAGAAACTCACAAATGTTATATAGCGCAAACTCAAACCTATTTTATTAAGGCATCACGTGCACTCTGGTGCTAAATTTACACCGGTGACTAACGGAACGCGCTGATGTTTAAATGCATTTGTAATGCTGCAGCAGCACATTTGCTTTGCCATTTACAGCTAAAACAAACATTGTCATTGCCAATAGGTCTCGTTGGTTTTGTGTTTATTAAGCTGTACTGTCTGCATGTGCGCTACGAATGAAGCATGTGTTGGCAAGGGTGGCCCCAGATGCTCCTCACGCCTCCTTCCCGGGTGCTGAGTCAAGACTCCTATCTCCTTTCAAGGCTCGAGGACAAAAGGGAGGGACAGCGTGTGCAGCAGCAGCAGGGAAAGCTTCCCTCCCCCAGAGATTCCCGAGGGAAGCCTCAAGGCCTCCCAGACCCCACCCCTCAGGACAAAGAACTCTCACGTGTCAAAAGGGACTGTATGGGGTGCGGTGACATCAAACGGACAATACCAAGCGTGCGCGTTCATTCGCAGCACACGATCTCACCTCGCTCCAAGCCTTCACTAATGCGTTCCTATTTATGTAGCGCTTTCCACAGCTGAGGCGAGGCATAAGGCGCTTGCTTTAAAATAAAGTGCCATATTCACTAGAGATGGCAGCTGCCTCTCACGCCAGAGCATGTACCTTCTGTAAGTGCCTCTGACTGGAAAAAAAGTGCTCCACAGGAATACATGGTAGGGCACGGAACCCACCCTTTCCCTGAATACAAAATTGGGCTACGAAGCATATAATGCCGTTGGAGTCTCCATTACGCGAAATAAACACTTTTGTAGAAAGTCTACCCCGGAGTAAACAACGCCAAGTTCTGAAGGAAGACAACTTCTCACGGAAAAAATGTTTGAGAGTTTATTTTTTTGCAGTTTTCTTATATAGCGTGAACTCGACCCGAAGGTATCAGGGCGCTTTACATGAGCATCAGTTGTAGGACACATTCGTTTTTTTGGTACGGGGAGATTAATTGATTTACCCAGAATCACAGGATGTTTGCGCCAACACCAATCTCAAACCCAGTTCGCCAACTTCAAAGTCGCCCGCTCTAGCCATTAACTCACATCCTCACGATTGGCAGGTCCAAAATGTTTAACAAAAGACTTTAGCACTGACAGGTTTCACCTACCTCAACCGCTTACCCCTTCAACACAACTTCTCACACCCCTAGAGGTTACAACAGAAACCTAAAACTACAACAAGCATTTGCAATGCAATAGGTCTCGCATTTATACGAGTTTGAGCTATTGGCATTGTAAATGACAGTGCCTTTTATTTATGTTTTAAAAAAACAAACTTAAATAAAAAGCATTGTCATTTACAATGCCAATAGCTCAAACTCGTATAAATGCGAGACCTATTGCATTGCAAATGCTTGTTTGATCATGAACTGAGTGCTGTAGGACATGAATTGGCTAGTTTCAGTGATGTGAAGACGTGATATTTTTAGATATCCTTAATTTTGTGGTGAGGTGTAGTTCTGTATTGTAGATATTTTATGCCCCATCCATTTCATTGTATGCACCCTTGCCCTTTGTTAGCCATTAGCCCATCTAGTAAAGGGTGCCCATGGCTAGAAGCATGTCCTTGGGCAAATGCAGTTTAACCTTGAACCTCCACTTTTATGATGCTCTTGGAACCAAATGCACAAGGGAGGGTTGTTTCATGGGAACATATGTTGATGCAAAAGGAAGGTTTACTGTGGTATTCTTTTATTCTGGTGTTTTTAAGGTTATCACACTATTAGATACGTTTGTTTTACGGTGTGGTTTTAGGAATATGGTTTTTGATAGATACCTAAATTGACAAAAAATTATTTGTAAAAAAAGAGTGTAAATAATCGGTGTTTTAGAATATGCCTTCACAGACGATCACTTTCACAGACAGCCGTGCGTTATTGTCAGGGTCACTCCACTGGAATTATGTGGCAGTGGAGGAACCAATTATGTGACAGGGTTAATTAATATGTGTTTCATAAGAAGGTACTCTTGGATTCAATCCATTTAAGATTCTTCTAAAATCTGAGGCCTATGTTTATCATAGCGTTGCGTCGCCTTTGCGCCAAGCAAGGGGGCGCAACGGCTTAATAAACTTAGAGTAAGGCAAGGCAGTGCAAATTGCTGCCTTGCATTACTCTGTCCCAGAGAGCCATTCCATTGGTGAAGCATGGGTTTTCCCACACATCAACCCATGGATTGTGGCTCAGTCCCAGATTTACCATCAGTGCTAGACCTGGGAATGTGTCAAAATGCTACGCCATCCCAGGGAGGTGTAACAAGGAGAAATATCTTTATTTATCCTTTTTATTCCACTTTCTATGTGCACTGCAGCACAAATAGAAGGAGGAAAAGGCCTCTTAGGATTGTTTTTTTGCAGGAAGGTGTCTCTTCCTTCACAAAAACATTCCTGCTTTTAACATGGGCACTAGGCAGCCAACAGTGCGCCAGTGCAAGAAAAGGACGGGAATGTGCCGTATAATGTTAAATACGGCACATTACAGCCCTTTGACGCAGTGCAGGAAGGTGGCTTGCTCCACTGCGCTGCGTGAAAGTGTGATACATATGCCCCTGAGTGTCCTGTTGAAATAACTGCAGCTTTTAGACCAGTGCCTGTGATGTGAAGATTTGAAAGAAAAGCATAGACATCATGACCCTATTTGGAAAACCTTTAAGGTTATTGTTTCTTTCTGCAGACAAGAGCTTCTACTTGTCCATCTAATGGGGATATAACAGCATCTGGGCAACATTGCCATCTCTGTAGATGACTTATTACAGCAATATACAGCTGGCGGTGGCCAAGCTAGCTTTCATAAAGTGCCTGGCACACTCTAGCTTCATGAGAGCTAGCAACAAAGCTACCTTGTCAATATCTTCATTCCATGCAGCAGATGATGGCTTGTGCTGAGGTCATGTTTCTGCAGACATCATCTGAGCTGCAGGATCACGCTTTTCCAGTAGACCCGGTTATAATCCCCTGTGAACACAACAGCATCAAGTTCGTTTTGAATTTCAATACAGGAGTATGCTTCCTGCTTTAAGTAATCCCCTATTTTGCTAACACTCCTTACAACCTCAGCATTATGCCCATCACTTTCCAGCTCTATAGGAGGTGATCATCTGTTATTCATCTACCCCTGCAGTGCAAGCAATTCCATTTTCAAAATATTCATATGATTTCTAAACTTTCCAACGACTTTGAGTTTATTCTAAACTTTGATGAAGATGCTCTGGTATCTGGTATCTGGTAAGACAAATCTGCAGCTATATTTAAACGAACTCTAATGCCTATGTCTATGTTTTATTTGTTTAATATTTTTTTTTAATTAAAATGGGGATCTGTCATGCTTGTTCAGTTCTTTTTACGATCTTGTTCATTGGTTTCAGTATTCCAGAGTTCAAGAAATAGCCAACATGTTTCGCCCCCTTCAGCTAACTATGCCTTGGGCTTTCACAAGGCTGTTGTCAAGCTAATTGAGTAAAAACAACAATGAAAAAGGAAACACTGGTACATACATATATGTACACATAAGAGTCCCATCATATTCATTATGCAGAATGTGGTGTTTTTGCTGCATTTGTGAGGCACTGTGCACGTGTTCACAAGTGTGGTGAAGCAAAATGTACCATAATGGGCAGTGTCTATGCTGTGGAAAGGCATGTTATATAGTGAAGGAAGTATTGACTGACCTGTGAGCGCGAGCTCTGTCCTGCGAGGTCCTTCCTGTTGGGCTGTTTGTTCTGCGGCTGCACCTCGCGGAACCCGCTCCGCGGGTCCCGCTTCGCCCGTGTGCCTGGGCGCATCGTTGCTGATTCCTGACAGGGGAGCTGCCTGAATCTCGGGGAGCAGGGCTGCGAGCGCCAGGTGAGGATCAGGGACTCCATTGCCCAGGAGTCCCTGTGCTGCCATCATTTCCTGCACCTGGACGCTCTCCCTGCTGGCCACGCCCCCTAAGCACAGCTGAAAAGAGCCTGCTTGTCCCTAGCTCTTTGGGAGACATTGACTGACCTGTGAGCGCGAGCTCTGTCCTGCGAGGTCCTTCCTGTTGGGCTGTTTGTTCTGCGGCTGCACCTCGCGGAACCCGCTCCGCGGGTCCCGCTTCGCCCGTGTGCCTGGGCGCATCGTTGCTGATTCCTGACAGGGGAGCTGCCTGAATCTCGGGGAGCAGGGCTGCGAGCGCCAGGTGAGGATCAGGGACTCCATTGCCCAGGAGTCCCTGTGCTGCCATCATTTCCTGCACCTGGACGCTCTCCCTGCTGGCCACGCCCCCTAAGCACCCTCCCCCTATATCAGGTGCAGCTTCTTCCGCGGCGCGGGAGGGCGCCGGGAGAAGCCCGGGACAAGGGCGGGACCGTCTGTGGCCGTCCGGGGCCGAAGGTGGCCGGGCTGGGCCTACCCTCTTGGATTGTGCTTCCGACCCCTGGTCTCTTACACTCGGTGGAGCCGCCCGCCGAGTTTAATTTATTGTGAACATTATGCCGTCCCCTGCAAGGGAGAGCACCCCACTAAAACCGGGTGGAGCAAAGAATAGGACTCTAGAGAATTATTTCTCCCGGGCAGTGGGGGAGGGGGACAAAGAGTGTAATCTGTCCAGGTTAAGGGCAGAACGGAGACGCTCAATAGATAATATGAAAAACACGCCCCTCGGAGACCAACTTATTTTACCAAGGGAGGAGTTGTCCCGAATTGATGATGTCCCACTATTGCTGAGGGATTGCACTAACATGTCACCAGTTGAAGCCTTGAGTATAGCCCCAGAAATTAGTTCTAGCCCCCCAAGGGTGACCATTGATTTAGTGTCCCAACCCCCTCCGGCCCCTCCAGCCTCGAAGATTAGGAAAACTAAATCTAAGCCAACTAACACACAAGTAGCCTTTGGACCTCCTCCAAATAAACGCAGGAGGAAATCGAGGGGAGTTCAAGGAAAGAGCAAACCCAAGGTTCCACACTCGGATTTTGGGAAGTTTTTAAAAACCCCCACATTAGTAGAGAAACCATTGGTCGATTTACACCCTAAACCCATTGCTCATGAGGATCCAGCTCCTATTATGATAAAAGACACAGGAGTTGGTATTGCTAATATTCCCTTGTCTGTTGTCCCGCTGGGAAACCTAGAATTTTTGCTAAGGTCCCTGTTATTACCGATCAGCGAGAGTATTAAAAAGATTGAGATCAGACTAACCATTTTAGAGGCCACATTGGGCAGTCTGAAAACTCCAGCTGGCAGACAGGGAAGGCAATCAGAGTCCACTCCCTCCACTGTAGCCCCTAAGCAGTCGGCAAATAGTGTCGCCAATCCAGTCCCTCCACAAGCTGTGAATGTGGCACCCTCGCAACAACCCACAAGGCCAAAGCCTGCAACAGCTAAGCCCCCTAACACCAATATGCCCAACCCTCCTTTAGGATCTGTACCCCCGGCACAGCCGGTAGACAAGAGCACCCCGACCCCTTTAATGAAGCTCACCCTGAGACCACGCAGACCCAATTTACCTCCAGAGACCAATGCTTTTACTGTCGTTATGGCAGGTGTCCCCCCACTTGAGGAAGGTGAAACGGAGGACTTTTGTGCCCTAAAAAGTAGGGTAATCAAGTGGTTAAACATAAATAGACCCCTCCCGACACACTTTAAGAACAAAATTATAATGGTAAGAAGGGTACCATGGGTGGGAAGAACACAAAAATCCATTAAAGGGGACTGCATACTGGTGAGTTTTAGGGACACAGGAACGGTGTCCCATATATGTCAAGGGAAAAACAGATCTAGGGAATCCACCATCCAAACCCTCCATGTGTCGTTCTTTTTTCCCATCATCCCAGTCCTATCTCAGCAACCCCAAACTCATGACAACTGGGAGAGGGTTGGCAGGAGGGGGAGTCACCAGGCCTTTAACCCTAGGCCGTTTTTTGGCCGACCTGAACAACCCTTTTTTTCCTATAACCGGTTCCATTGCCTAAATGGCCTTGAAGGGGTCGATTGACAGACAGACAATGCCCCCCAGGGTTGTATAGAAATTGGAGGTACGGTAGAAAGACTGGAGGAGCAAAGATCCAAGGCTCAGCACATCCAGGTGGTTGGTGAGGGGGAACCAAACTGCGTTGTGCCAAAGGAAATAGTTGTAGACAAGATAGGAGGGGGACATGGGCAGGGAATGCAAAGATCAATGTGGGAAAGAAGACCAAGGGCCCAGGGGGGTGCTGAATGGAGTGGAGAGGGTGTGAGACTTATCTCATGGAATATAGCGGGTATAGCGGGCAAATTCAACAATAAGGAATGGGTGGACTTTATTAGAACATTTCACATTATATGTGTACAGGAGACATGGGCTGTGGAGAATAACTACCATCTGCAGGGGTACAAGTGTTTTTTTGTTCCCGCCCGGAAATCTAGCTCAGGGAGAGCAATGGGCGGTTTGTCCATCTATGTAGATTTAGACCTGCCAGGCACCTGGTCCTTTCCAGACTGGTTCTCATATGGGATACAGGCGGTTCGGTTCCAGGGAAAGGGGTTACGTTTCTCTGTTTTTAACATATATAGCACCGAGTTAGAAAATAGCCACACCCCTGTATTAACTGAACTCGACCAAAGGTTAGGAAAAGAAATCATATCCCAGAATAAGGGACCGTCTGGTGGACTGCTTGTGGTGGGGGATTTTAATTGTCACCTTTGTCCGGCACTGGTCAAAAAGAACACAGATTGGGCGCAATGCCCAATTGAGAAGGGACCGCATTTTTCTCACTCGCCTACTGGGTCGGCTCTTAGGTTGCTTCGGTTTAAGTACGACCTAGAGCACACCATTAATATGGTAGACCCACAGTCGGATGGTACACTCCCACCAACTTTTAAGGGCAGGGGCTGCTCGTCTATTATAGATTATATTCTGGTCTCGAGATCCCTGGTTAATAAAGTAGTCAGTGTAGGGATAGACTGGAACACTTTCAGCGACCATAACCCGCTTGTTTTAATGCTCGCATATAGGGCGGGTATTGGCTCCAATGCCCATCGTTCAATCGTGGAGAGGGTCACCGTTCAAGGCAGGAGACTGAAATGGTCCAAAATAGATGGGGCAAAGTTCTATAAAAACCTGAGCGATAAGGGTCTGCTGGCCATAAATGAATGTTTGGATCTGGAAGTCCAGGGACCAAGGTTATTAGAAGCATTTAACCATATTGCCAACCTGATAGACGGATTACTAAGGTCCAGTGCGCCCACGCGTAATCTGGTCAATCACCGGTGGTTTGATAAAGATTGTTCCAAGGCACTGAGGGAACTGAAATGCTCCCTTAAGTCAAAACCACGAGATCCACAAGTAATCAGGGCATGCAGAGAAAAATATAAAAAAGAGACCAAAAGGAGGAAACTCACCCTGCAGGCAGAAGCTTGGGCAGATCTGAGAGAGGCAGGGGAAAGAAGGGACCTAGCGGGGTTCTGGAGAATCATCAATAAACCGACCTTTCAAGAAAATGATTCTCCGGAGATAGGGGCTAACATCCTCCCGGAGCAGTGGGTCACACACTTTAGGAGCCTGTATAACCATGAATCGGGTCCCCACGTAGAGTCATCAGTAACCCCAAGTCAGGCTCCTCCGGTAGTATTTACCCTTAAGGAGATCACGGCAGGGATGGAGAGTCTAACTAAGAATAAAGCCCCGGGCCCAGATGGAATTCCCCCTGACCTTTTTCTTAGTAATATAGATCTTTGGGCCCCACTGATGACCAGGGTCCTAAACACTGCTATCACCTGCGGTCTCCCTCCATCATGGTCTAAAGCGATCATTGTGCCAATCTTTAAAAAGGGCAACAAGGACGACCCCAAGTGTTATCGGCCTATTTCCCTGATTGACGTCTCGGCTAAACTTCTGGGAAGGGCACTCCTGAACAGATTGTCCGAGTGGACCGAAGAGAACAACATCTTCTCGGACACTCAATATGGGTTCAGGTCAGGGAGGTCCACCAGCGACCAATGCCTGAACCTATATATGCTGACTGCCAAATATACTCTGGCCAGTAAGGAACCCATTTATATGGGATTCATGGACCTGGCAGCAGCATTCGATCACGTCAACAGAGGGAAGTTGTGGGACATGATGGCAGGGATGGGGATCGAGAGCGGCCAAATTACCATACTAAGAGAGCTGCATAGCGACACCACGGCTAGAGTTAGATTTAACAGGGAGGGAGGTTTGACGGACTCCTTTCCATGCAAAAGTGGAGTCAGACAAGGTTGTATTCTTGCCCCTTTTTTGTTCTCCCTTTACATTAATAATTTGGAACAGTTTCTTTTGGGCTTAAAGGCAGATTCCCCAAGGGTTGGGACGCGGCAAATCCCTGTCCTGCTTTACGCAGACGACGCGGTCTTGCTGGCGCGTACACCACGAAGCCTACAGATTCTGATAGATGGGTTCGTCAAGTTTATGAGCGATCTGGACTTATCTGTCAACCTAAGCAAATCTTACGTGCTCCTGGCAGGCAAAAAACCTTCCTCAAAATTTTCTTACACAATAGGCTCCCATTGTTTAGAGGAGGTTAAAACGTTCTCCTATCTCGGAGTAACCTTTGATGGTGCTCTTCAATTTAACTCCTTGGTGGAAGAGCGCTGTAACAAAATGATTGCCTCTAACGGGGCAATAGCCGGATATGGCAGGAGGTTGGGCAGATGGAGTCCGGAACAGGTGATGAACCTGTACGGCTCCATAACATGCGCTAAAGTAAGCTATGGGGCAGAAGTTTGGGGCTTCGTGAATACCTCTAGAATTGACCAGGAAGAGAACAAACATCTGAAATCTATCCTGAGGGTACCACCCAGCACTGCTGGACTCATAGCTCACAGGGAGCTAGGGAGGCCATATCTGGTCGATTTGTTAAAACTCAGGCCAATTGTGGCGTGGCTAAAAATCTGGGTAAATCCAGACGCGCATCTAAGTAGAAAAATCTTACTGGACTGCCTAGGTAGGACCCACTGCATGCGCATCCCATGGCTCAAATATGTGAGAAACACTCTTGAGGAACTAGGGTTTGGAAACCTCTTCAAGAACCCCACCACCATTTCAGCACAGCACAAGAAATAAGTAGGGGAAATTTTCCTAGAGCGGAAAACCCAATGCCGTGCTCAGGCTGAAGGGGAAAAAAAGTCAATAAGGGCTCATACTTTGGTGAAGACTGTGGAGGGTATGGAGCCCTACCTGTATCTTGTACACAATTCACAGGACAGATTTCTTATGTGCCGTTTCAGACTGAGCCTACTTCCTTTTATGTTGGCCTCGCCAGCAGGTTTTACCATGTCAATCGAGCAGAAGGGACCCTGCGGCTGCGACAATCGGTCTCCGCAGGAATCCCTTCATTTTACTTTGCTCTGTCCCTATTATTCAATGCCCAGGCGTAGATTCCTAGTAGACATCCTAAGAAAGGCCCACCTGGAACATGCCAGAGATGCACTAATCTACTTGCAAAAAGCTTCTGACCCGCTAACCTTGTGTTGTGTTATGAATTTTATCAAGGTTGCGGTCCGACTAAGGAAGACGAGGGGAGAGGATTAAAAGACTTGTGACTCCCTGTTTTAAATTTACAGCCTTGTATGTTAGTATTTTATTGTTATTTATGCACAAGGATCTTGACTAATATTTAATGCCGTTTTATCTATGTATATGTATGTGTGCTTTTATGGTGTTTTTTAATCACCGAATAAAGATTCTTGAATTGAATTGAATTGATAGTGAAGGAAGTAATACTGCAAACTAGTTGGCTGGTTAAAGTTACTATCACTCCTTAGTATGATCAAGTAGTTTCTGCCACGTAGAACACAATGATGAAGCATGTCACAGGATAACAGGATAACATCCAGGGCTTTATTTATAAGGCCTTGCAACACTTTTCTGCCGCTATTTGGTCACTTTTTGTGATGCACTGGCAGCGTAACAAATGCACCATGTTGCTCCCTATTTACAAAGAGACACATCTAAGCAGATGCATCACTTTGTAAAGCCCTGCGCTACATTATACCTGAGTCAGATAAAATGTATGCAGTCGGGGCGGTCCCCCGTAATACGCCTATCAGAAGTGGTGCAGTGAAATCTATCACTGCTCCACTTCTATGACGTCACTGCGTCAAAATCTTATGCCTGCCTCACATGGGACTTGCCTATGTGTAATGACAAATTGGTGGTGTTGAGTCACTTTTGCGACACACTCCAGCAATACGCCATTACTGCACCTACAGATACATCAGAAACACTGACGTATGTGTAACTCCTTGTTACATGGTGTGCCATACAATATATACGGTGCATCCATCGTGTCGCAAGGAGGGTGCAGTGAAAACTATTGCATTGCTGTTTTCACGCAGCGATGAGACAGTTTTCATAAATGAGGCCCCCAGTGAGTGAGAGCTCCTTTAAGAAAAAAGTATTTTCCCTATATCCAGTGGAGGGAGTCACAGTTGACTCTCTCCTGATTGTGACACTATGTGCGTGGAAGGTGAGTCATGACCTCCTATTCCCTCTTCTCTCCCAATTTGTACATTGTTGAGCAACGTACAGCTGTGTGAAATATTTTTCAAATTGGAACTCTGGGCACTTCTGACACAAATAGTGTACTGTCTCAGAGTGCAGTGGTACGACTATTACCAGTCCTTCTAAATAAATATGGTGTAAATTAGAGGTCTGATATTCTCGGCTGAGGATGTAGAAGATGTAGGACAAATACTGGCCAAAATACCAGTTTTACATCAGCTCAGCAGAAAAGATGTAACAACATCCAGCAAGGATTGGGATTCGCGTTCCAATCTGAAAAAACCCAAATCAAAACATGAATTCACGGTCTGATAACTATATGTGAGGGAGAACAAGGCACCCCAAGGCCTGATAGTTAGGAATAAACCATTCATCTTCCTACATGACAAGACCTACAAAAAAGAGAGGGGCCTCATTTTGTGGCACTGTCCTAAGGACTGGCTGATCCTGATAACCAAGACTGCTGTAAGATTGTCAGAGGAAATACTTGTAGAAATAGAACAAAAACGTAAACTCTATGTGTCTATCAGCATATACAGAAAGGGGCCAATTCACAGAACTAACTTAAGACAATATCCTAAACTTACTACTTTTTGTATTCACAGAAGTTAGGATTTTGTCTTAAGTTTGTCTTAAGACAAACTTAAGACAGACTTAAGACAGACTTAAGACAAACTTAAGACAAACTTAAGACAAACTTAAGACAAACTTAGGACAGACTTAAGACAGACTTAAGACAGACTTAAGACAAACTTAAGACAAAATCCTAACTTAAGTCTGTCTTAGGTCTATCTTAAGTTTGTCTTAAGACACCTACCACCCATGACTGACCCACACTATAGCAATTGGGGTTACAATCAGATGTCTTTCACCAGCTTTCATCAGCAACAAGGACAGTCATTTTTTAGGGCGAGGCCGTGGACCCCAGGGATCAAGACACAAAACAGGTGGGATTGTCCAATGGGACGAAGGTGATAATCTTCAGAGGGTGAATACATGCAGCATGACAAAGGACTCAACCCCGGGGACAAGCAATGAAACTTAGTTTTCAATCTAAGGAACTCTGAGAGTCCATCCGCATAAGAGAGTGTCCTAGAGAAAGTCCTGGGTTTTGTCCTGACACCATGTGTACACAAGTTCAAACTGTTGGGTGAGGTGTCAGAGTTTATGTGCAAGATTAAACTACACCATTTCTTCATGAACACCAACACACTGGATGAAAACAGAGGAGCCACTCGACTATGTAACAAGTCCAGAATTGTACCCTCTATCTCAACCATCCCTGTAGAGATTCTGGCATTTGAAAAGGCAGTGCTAAAGGACATTGACAATCTTGTCATGAAAGATAGAAAGACTTTTCAAAACATGTCAAAGCAGGAGAGACAGGCTCTCAATTAACTTAACTAAAAAAAACAACCAAATCATAACTATCAAACCTGCTGATAAAGGAGGAGGGATCGTCCTCCAGATTTCCACAGATTACAGGGCACAGTGCTTTGACTGTTGGGGGACACACAGAATTATAAAGGACTCCATTTTGACCACACTGCGAGCTTGATCAGCGAGATATAAATGATGGTAGAGGAAGCAAGTTGGAACCTTTGGGTATCTAAAAGGGAAGCAGCTTTTTGGTTAATACAAACCCCACAATACCATACTGCTTTACCCTCCTGAAGGTGCATACACACTTTACACCACCCTCGGGCAACCCATCGTATTAGGCATTGTCTTTGCATTAGACCAATTATCAAAGTTTTGTGATGCTTTTCTGCATCCACTCGTAAAAAAAAAACACCTACGTGAAGGATACAAAAGATATCCTCATACTGTTGAGAGTCCTAACTTTCAATCCAGAGAAAAACCTACTTATCAGTCTAAAAACATTTGTACAAGCCTTACCCATGAAGAGGCACGGAAGGAAATCTTGTTTCAAAGGAACTGTGATTGCCTTGCTCCATAGCATTTTGTCCAGTCTTGCACTAAGTTACTTTTGACTAAAAACTACTTTAAATTTGAGGACACCCTATACCTCCAGACATACGGGACCAGCATGGGTAGTGACTTCATGCCGAGTGTGACTGGCCTGTATGTCCACAATTTGTAACTGGCCCCTTGATAATCCTTTCGTCATCCATATTAATCCTTTCGTCATCCATATTAAGACCTGGGAGCGTTATATGGATGACGTCCTAATAGCCACCAAAGCAAGTACCTAAAATTCACCCATTCCATCTCCCCTCAGAGCATGGTTTCTCTTGACCTCAATATCTTTGGGGATCACGGAGATCCCCCGTTCAAAAACAGCCTACTACATTTTGATAGTATCCACCCCAGCGTTTCATGGGAGAATCTACCGCACGCCCAGCTTCTGAGATTGTGGCGGAACTGTAGTAACATCACTGATTATAAATTACAGGCAGAGACTCTCTCTCTGAAATCGAGACACAAACACTACCCACAGCCTATCATTAGTAAAGCTAACAAAAGGGCCTGCAACAACAACAGGGACATCCTTTTAGAACCACCTGTCAGGAACAAGGAAGACCCACGCCTGATCTGCGTAACCACCTACAACACAGCCACTGAAACAGTTAGAAAATTGCCAACAAACATTGGGGTGTTCTAAATGCAGGTGCACTGAAGTTTGAAAAAACACTTTTTTTTAAATAAAAGGGGGCCAAGCCTCAGAGACTGTCAAGTTCACAAACACCCTAAGACACATCCACGTGTCTGTCAGGGGACCTTATGGGGTCTACCTAAGTCTACTGTACACTACCACTGTCGGTCAAGCAGTGTCTGGAACTTGACAAAGGTAACAGAGGACCTAGATCTGGGTCTTCTTTCCAAATGTAAATTACGCAACCTGACAAACTGAAATGCAGAGAGAGTAGTTTACACTGTGGGCTCCGTTACATTGGAATGACCTGTAGAAAGGTGAAAACCAGAATCCCTCTAACATTGCAGTAACATAAGATGTAACAACCACAAAAGGGGCTACACATTTCATTAGACACCCTGTCACAACTAATGATTTGAACTGGGTTGTTTGCAAAAAAATGGAGAACAGTAGCAACACAGAGAGTATCCTCTTTGAAAGAGAACAGCGCTGGGTGTACAGACTTCAGACACATAGGAGGGGTCGCAATGATGAGATCCCATGAAGTTCCTCTAGCTAGCAGGAATAATATTTTTTTTTGCCACCTCAAATACTCAACATTGACTCCCCAAACCATTAACATTCTGCTCATCAACATTTTTATCCATTACAAAACATTTTTATTCATTTTTATCCATTAATTTATCCACTCATTTTTGACAAATCTCATCTATTTTATTTGACAAATTAACTGCTGAAATTTTTGGAACTTAGCCACAACATTGTGATGCCATCTCCTCTGCCAAAAATGTCGGGCAATGTGGGTTTATTTGGTGTATTTTAGGTGTTTCAAGTGTTTTATGCATTTGATATACCGTTCAGACTCTTGGATATGTGCCATTGTTCAGTTTTTAACCTGTGCCTCTAGCACTAAATAACATTATGAGGGGCCATCCCAGGAACCGGGAGTCCATCTTTTGAGATAAACGGTCTAGTGTTTCAACCGGTTCTCTCCAGGAAGACAGTTTGGACAGATCAGAAAATGCAATGGTGTATTTAATCCCTGCCCAATCCTGCAATCAGAAACATGAAAGCTCCAGAGGTGGTGAATAGGTATTAGGCCCAAGATGACGTGAGTACATGGCCATTAGCCAGAGGCAGAGCTGGTGTAGCACCAGCAATAATAACCTAGCCTAGCTAGCCTGGCTGATGAGGGGTGTTATCCAGAAACCGGTCCCAGGATGCTTGTTTCCGGTTCAGGGGAGACTTGGCTTGGCAGTTCGGGATGGGCCATGAGGCACAGGGTCAAGACTGATTTGCATATAGCTGGATCTGAACAGAGGTGGCGAAGTGAGCTAAAGAACAATGATGGATTCAACCCAGATATGTGACTGGCGGTGAGTGTCTGAAAAGTTTCAACGCTCCGTCCATCATCTCCTTGTGTTTGCTTTGTTCGCCCTAAGTTGGCAGGGTATGCCCAGACATGGGTCCCTTGCTCACTTTGCCAGTGGATTCAAGCTAGCCTGGCTGATGAGGCCCATCTCTCTCCTGAATGTAGACTACAAGATCCTGGCAAAGACACTAGTAAATAGAGTGAAGGGCGCCATAAGAGAGTTAATTCACCCAGACCAAACCTGCGGGGTTCCGGGGTGCAGGGTCGCGGATAGCCTGGCACTGATAAGGGACACGATCCAGTACATCACAGACCGCAAGGTCCGGGCTGCCATGGTCTGTCTAGATCAGGAGAAGGCATTCGATCGTGTCTCCCATGAGTTCGTGGAGAGGGTGCTGCACGGGTTTCGGCTGGGGGAGCGCGTCAGTGATTACGTTAAAGTAATGTATAAAGACATCTTCAGTTCAGTCATTCTAAATGGTTGTAAAACAGACCCCTTTCCTATCAGGTCTGGGGTAAGACAAGGCTGCCCGCTCTTGCCTCCTCTGTTTGTTATGGTTATAGAGCTACTCGCTGAGTACATCAGGAAGAACCCAAACATCAGAGGGATCCCGACACCTGGCGATGCAAAGAAGGAGGTCAAGTGTTCAGTGTACATGGACGACGTCACCCTCTTCTGTGTGGATGGGAAAACGGTCCAATCCCTGCTGGAGGCGTGCACGGATATTGGCAAGGCATCAGGGGCAAAAATCAACGTGGACAAGTCACAGGCGAAACTCTTCGGGCGATGGGACCCCTGCAACAAGCCTCTCCCCTTCCCCATTGAGGCAGGACTGATGAAGATCCTCTGCGTCTATTTTGGAGGACCAGGGGCAGCCGAGAAGAGCTGGAATGAATGCCTGGCAAAGATGAGGCAAATATTGGGCCTCTGGAGCCTGAGAAACCTGAGCATTGAAGGGAAGGCTCTGGTGCTCAGGAACGACGCACTGCCCGTGCTCCAGTATGTGACACAGGCCTGGCCACTCCTGGCCAACGTAGCACGGGCCATCAACAGCATGGTGTTCCACTTTGTCTGGCACTCAAAGATGAACAGGGTGAAAAGATCAGTCATGCACAAGGAGCACCGCAAAGGGGGGAAGGCAGTCCAAGACATCTCAACGATCCTCAGAGCCTTCTTTGTGTGTGGCGGTGTCTGAATAACTCTGTCAAATGTGAACAAGGACCACTCCGCCTACAAGGTCTTCCACTTTTTCCTCCTCCCGGTGTGGAGACGGCTGGGACGGGATAAGTGGGAGAACGCTGTGACTTTCAACTGGGACCTCCCATGGTACTACAGGGAGGTAGAAAAGTTTGTGGAGGAATTTGGGCTGAGCTGTGTAACTCCTAGCCTTTGGAAGCCCAAGACAGTCCACAAACTGGTCAGGACCATGGACACCACTGAACCAGTGAGCAACCTGCCACTAGCAACGGCAACACATGTGTGGGGAAATGTAGTGGACATTGCATGGATGACCGTGAAGGGGGGCCTGCCAGTGAGGTCATTCATGTACAGCAGGGGCCTGTGCCCACACAGGAACTGCTCAAGGGGATGCCCCACAGAGGAATTCACACACCATCTTTTCTGGGCCTGCCCCTTTGCCCAGAGACTAAGGGCTGCCTTAAGACAAGAACTGGTAGCCCTCATCCCCTACAAGAACATTACTGACCAGTCTATGCTGTATGGCTGTTTCCAGGGACACATACAAAGGAAGCTGTCCAGGGGTTCTGGAGACTCCTCTGTTGTATGAAGGACATTCTCCTGTACGCCAGGACCCGCCTGGTGACCAATGGAGAGGTGGTAAACAGAGAAGGGTGCCGCAGGATGGTGCTCAGCCTGCTAAGAGACTATGCAGCCATGGACAAGAGGGAAAGTGAGGAAGAGGAAGAACTGTAAAAAAAACTCCTTCCCCACTGTACTCTTCAAAGTGGCAGCCCCATTAAAACCATAAACGCTTTTTGCTAATATTTCTGAATCCCAAACTATTGGAATGTAAATGTTAAAATACATTTATTGAAAAGTTAAAGTGGACTGCCCTCCCTAAGGGGTGAGGTACCACTTCTTTATAAACTATGTATCGCAACTTTTAAGCACTTAATAAATGTTTTTGCCCCAAAACTAATAAAAAAAAGAAAACAGTCCCAGGATGCTTGTTTCCGGTCCAGGGAAGACATGGCTTGGCAGTTCAGGCTGGACTGTTCCCATGAGGCACAGGGTCAAGACTGATTTGCATATAGCTGGCTCTGAACTGAGGTGGCGAAGTGAACTAAAGAACGATGATGGATTCAAGCCAGATCTGTGCCTGGGGGTGAATGTCTGAAAAGTTTCAGTGCTCCGTCCATCATCTCCCTATGTTTGATTTAATATAACTAGTCATAAGGGTGTAAATATCTCACTTATTGTTTGTGTTTGCAGTGTTTTCACCATGTTTGTATCAACATAGAAGACACTGACACACGGTCCAGCTTCTATTTTACCTTAACGGCCTTACGGTACACACAGTGACTTTCTGTGTTTTCCGCTTCCACATGTCGTACCATAACCATGTTTTTGACCATACTCATGGTCCCATGCTGTGATTGAATGTGTTTCTTATTTTAAAGTGGACCCACTCCAAGAAAGGTTATTACGGTAGCATACCTTGTATGTGTGTGGCAGGGTATGAATGATTTAATAAATAGCCAGACACCCTTTTCCAAAAGGGTATTTATAGGGACATACTGACCCTCACAAAAGCCACTGGATTGGGGTACGTGTCAGACGCTAGTTGATCACACTGCAGGGCGAAGGAGTGATAGTAAATTAAACTAGCCCTTTTTCCCTAGTTTTTCACCTTGCCAGATGGACCTGTGAATAAATGCTGATTTGAGCACTGCCTAGGCAATTTTAAGATTACCTCATATAGATCGCACACCCTTTTTCCTTAAAGCGCTCCCTGGTAGGAAGGAGGTTGCAGCATGCCCCGACCCTCAGAGGGTCAGGAAGAACTTGATGATGACGCATGTCACTGGACAGCATTAAGTGAGTGAGAGTGCGTTTAAGAAAAAGGCATTTCCCCTATATCCAGTGGACCCACCCTAGATGACTCGAGGTTGACTCACTTGATTGTGGCACTGTGTACGAGAAGGGTGAGTCACGATCTCCGTTTCCCTTTTCCCTCCCTCTCCTGATTTTTACAGTGCATGCATTGTTAACATGAATTGCTTTAGCAAAATCGTCACAATACACGTTTTGTAAATGTAGTTGTATGTGAACTGTATTCTAGGGTGTGTTTTAAAGTGGAGTTTGTCTTGAGTAGCAGAAGTCTAGCCTTGTATGGAATTGGTTGAATGGTTGGTATGTTGGCAGTGGCTGCTTTCAGTCTGAGAGGCATCCCACTATAAGCTGATCTGTAGTCGCAGGTGACAATCAGCTTTTGGTTTAAATATTGAGAAGCCAAAAAAAGGATCACCTTAAAAGCAATTTACGCATCTGAATTTTGCAATATGTCATCGTGAAGAAACTATACATCCTGCAAAGAATGAGAGAGGTGTGATTTTTCCTTCATAACACAGATACAATTTTTCCTTAAGAGGCAACACTAAGGATGTACAAATACTGCAGATTGTTTAATAGGGCATTTCGAGTGACAGTTTTCTGCATGAGCCCTGCCAATTTACAATCAGGTGGGTGCAACCCATTCCCTCTATCTTGAGCCCCCGCCCCCATCCCCTTACTGCGTCCTTGTTGACGTTTGTCTTTGGTTTCTCTGTAATCTCCCCTTGCCTCAAAAAGACTTCTGTCACTGTCACCCCAGAAGTACTGTTACCTCTGGACGAGGCTTAGAAGGCTTCAGCATTGCTCTCCTGTTCAAGCCTTATTCCCTGACTCTTCTTCCACAGATATACAGCTTAATTATATTATATTATGTTAGATTAGATTATATTAGGTTAGGTTATGTGATTATGTTATAATGTTGCAAGTACATATATGTGTCTCTTACATTTCAAAATATTATACAAATAAATCTAACACAATTCTTCTCTTTTATGAATCGCTCCCTCGACATGAACTGATAATCTCACAGATTACATCATTCATGACGTGATCTATGACATAATTTTCTTTTTTTTTATTGGCATGGCATTATACAGAATATTGCATGTCATCAATAGCATGAGGATCAGTTTTACAAAACAATAACAACAGTAATTTCAGGTCAAGTGCATTACAGTATTGTTCAATTTTAGCAGTTCCACTCTAAGAGCAACATACAGCCGATTTCATTTATTGTCATTGTTGGAAATGGCCCTTTTTGCAGGGTTATTCCTAAACGTTTTGCTTCTTCCCTCTATTTTTTCCTGACCTGTGTTTGTTGGCTTTAGGTCTCTGGGCACTTTACCACTGCTGATCAGTGCTAACGTGCATATGCTCTATGTGTAAATTGTTGTTGTGATTGGTTATCCATGATTGGCGTATTTGATTTACCAGTAGGTCCCTAGTAAAGTGCACTGAGTGTGCCAGGGCTGGTAAATCAAATGCTACTAGTGGGCCTGCAGCACTAATTGTGCCGCCCACATGAGTAGCCCTGAAAAGATGTCTCAGGCATGCCACTGCGGTGCCTGTGCGCAGTTTGGTAACTGCCATGTCGACTTGGCAAGTGCACCACTTGCCAGGCCCTAGCCTTCCCTTTTCTTATACATAGGACACCCCTATGGTAGGCTCAAGGTACCCCCCTGGGCAGGGTGGAGTGTATGTAAAAGGTAGGACATGTACTGGTGTGTGTAACATGTCCTGATAGTGAAATACTGCTAATTTAGTTTTTCACTATTGAAAGGATATCTTGCCCCATAGGACTGAATGGAGAATACTTTGTAACATTTTACAAGCATATTGTCCCACAGGGAGTAGATAGATAAATGGAGTTTGGTATATCTGAACTCAGGATTTAATCTTTTAGTAAATATGTTTTTTAAATTGTGCGTTTGAAAATACCACTTTTAGAAAGTGGCTATTTTCTTGTTCAAACATTCTGGTTGCCTCTGCTTGTTTGTGGATTGACTGTCTGGCTTTGGAGTGACAGGGGCTGGGGAGGTGTAGTGGGTCCAGGAGTCTGGATGAGTCAGTCTAGGCTGACTAGACCTGGTCTGCATTTGGAGTGGTGGGAGGAGTAGCACCTGTACCTGAATAGGGCTGTGCCTGCCTTCTACAATGCTGGCTCCGCCCCCTGCGGTGTGTCCAGGCTCAAGGCTCACACTGACAATGGATGTTGTTGTGCACTTGCAGGGTGCCGCCCAGAACTGTTTTGAACTGGGCTTAGAGCCCCTTGTACAAAGAGAGTAAAGACATTTTGGGATACAAGTATCAGACCCAAAACCCCAGACTTTAGATAATTCCTGGAATTCAAGAGGAACCTTTGCCAAGTAGAAGAGCTGGAGAGACTAAGTAGAAGTACTGCTCTTTCTGTGTGTCTGGGGTTGTCCTGCAGTTGCTGTTCCTGCCAAGGAAAGGAGAAGGACTTTGTTGTGTGCTGTGTCCCCTACTTGAAGAAGATCTCTAAGGGCCTGAAGTGTGCTGGCCTTTTGTTCTGAAGTCTCAGGGACACAAATATGTAACCCCCAGCTCCCCTGAACTCTGCTGCTGTGAGTTCTAGCCTGCCAGTTTTGGGCCTCTGGAGGTTGTTGCTGCTGTTTGGGAGCTGGAAGAAGGAAGAAAAGTGAAGAACTGCTAAATTCGACGTATCGCTCTTCTTGCGGCTGGAAACAATTCCATCCAGATATTTCAAACGCTAATACAAAATTAAACAGGAATGTAAACCATAGTTAGGACTTTTGGACATACGGCTGCTCGGCTTGAAGCGCTTCTACTAATAATTTTTTTACACCTTGAGATGACCGTGCGGTTCTGAGAATCACAGCTAAACCCAGGACTGTTTTCAAAGCTAAATAAAGGAAGTTTAGCTACTCACAAATTCCATAGACACACCAGCCTGGGTGGTCCTTTCTCTGGAGACTTGGAATCAAATACCAGTACCTCATTGATTGACCTATATAAGGACCACATATATATATATATATATATATATATATATATATATATATATATATATATATATACAGTATTTTTAGAAAATTATATTATAAAGAAGTCTTTTCTCAACTATCAACAAGCTTTTCAATTGCCCTACATAACAGGTAATTTAATTACCTTCCTTTGGTTCCAAAAATTCATTTTGGTTCCACCTATTTAGGAATTTCTGTGGCTGTCCTGAAGAAGGCGTTTAGTACGCCGAAACGCGCGTAGAGAAAGAAAGAACTTGTTCATCATTTAGCCACTATGTTTTAACATGAAACAATTATACCCTCGGACCAAGCCCAGTCACGAGGGGTGCCGTGCGTACGCATAGCAACGTAGAGGCCAGGTAGCACTCTACATCCCTCCTTTCCTTTAGCTATGGCTGATCCAACGGTGAAAGAGAAGATGAGTGGTGAGAGAGAGAGAGAAAAGAAAGAAAGGAAGATAAAGATGATTTACGAGTGTAGGTGCTAAATGTTCATATTGTCTCTGACCTGTATCCCAGGTGTTCTTCTCACAGGTCCGAATGCTTGGCATGCATAATCTTGCAGCCTCTGGCTGGGCGCGGGGTTAGGCCTCAGCTGATATAGTTGACTGCGAGATGACGTCTCACCCTGGCTTGAGACGACCCAGCTTTGACGCCCACCGGGGTCTGTGTCCTCGACTGGATTCGGCTGACCTTCTACATGGTCATCCTCTGTCTCCTGGCAGGGTGGCTGCGTTGGATGCTCTCGTGAATTGGGGACAGTTTCTGCGGCGAAATCGGGAAGAGCTTCTTCCTCTTCGGATGCCGCCTGTTCCATTCTTGGGCTGCCTGTGATCTCCTTGAACCACGATATGTTTCTGACCACGGTGTGCCGTCCCCTTTTTGTGGTGACCATTGTACCATTGATCTGGGTGACAACCCACTCCTCGGGTTCATATGGCGTGCGGAATTTCCATCCTGGATGGCGATCCTTCAGGACTACTCAAGAGCCGACTCGTATCGAGGGTACTTTGGCTCCGCGGGTGAGGGTGGCTTTGTCGTTGGTCTGTTGATGCTTTTGCTGAGCCTTTGCTGGTCGAGGCCTGGCGGCATCCAGTCGGGGTCTTCAGGGATGAGATCCCTGGGCGGCCTTTTAAAAGGAGCGTGGCAGGGGCACACCCCGTGGTTGAGTGGGGTGTTTGCCGGTAAACAAAAAGAAACTGGTGGAGACAGGTCTCTGGGTCTTGGTGTCGGTCTACCCCTATATGTAGTGATCGATTCAGAGTTCTCATAAACTGCTCGACCTCACCATTGGCTTGAGGCCACTGCGGCATGATCTGCCGGTGTCGGAAGGCGCACTTCTGTAGAAAGTTCTGAAACTCCTGATCCTGGAAGGGTGGTCCGTTGTCCCACTTCATTTCTTCCGACAACCCAAAAATTGCAAAGATCTTCTCGAGCATTGGCTGTACGTGTGTAAATGCTGTGGATGTCACCATCTCGACCACAAGAAACTAAGAGCATGAGTCGATGACCACTAAGGTGTGCCGCCCGCCTGGGAAGCTACCAAAGTCAATGTTCACCTTGGTACATGGGGTGTCACAGGGTCCTTCCATGACGACCAGTGCAGGAGCCGGGTCCGCACCTGTGATTGTGCAGGGTTGACAGGTCCTGACCTCTTCATTGACCATATTGTCCATTCCCGGGAGAACCACACCTTTGACCTGAGCCTGGCTTTCGTCTTCGCCACCCCCTGGTGTCCTTGATGCGCTAAAGTTACTAGTCTATGGTGCAGATCCTTTGGACCACGATCTTCTGTCCTCGGAGTACTAGGCCAGAGCCCCCAAGGTTAAGTTCATGTCTCACTCTCCATATCAGTCTCCGGGCGTTCTGCTCTTCCTCAGTGAGCTCTGCCACCTCATCCAAGAATCAATGCCATCTTCCTGTCGTCAGGGCTTCTTTGACTCGTTGGAGAGTGGAGTCTGCCTCTGTGGTGCAGCTCAGTTCCTCTTTGGTGACGGCCAGTGGACAGGCACTGTCTTCAATCATTTGCACAAAAGCTTCAGTACTCGGACTGTCATCCTGTGCCGGGCCAGTCTCCGCCCATTGGGCATGCCTTAACAAGAAGTCAGTGGGGTTGTCTGCTCCGGGGCGATACAGCGGTTGGAAAGAATATGCCTGTAGCTGCACAACCCACCACTCAATCCTCGGAGGGGCCAGCCTGTTGGACCCGCTGAACAGGGTTATGAGAGGTTTGTGATCCGTTATGACCCTGAAGGAGTGGCCACACAGGTAGAGGTGGAAATGTTGGCATGCCCAGCGGATGGCCAGGGCTTCACGCTCTATCTGAGCGTACCTTGTCTCTATTGGCGATAGTGCACGGCTGGCATACATGACTGGCACATATTTTCCTTGTCGGTCCTCCTGTAGCAACACTGCACCTAGCCCCACTGGGCTCGCGTCGACAACCACCTCCGTGTTTCGCTTGGGGTGGAAATAGGCCATTGTCGTTTGATCCAGCAGGGCCTTTTTGATACCTTGGAACGCTGTCTCTTCCCGGGGAGTCCAGACCCATAGTGTCCCCGTTTTTGTTAGTTGCCTCAATGGTTCAGAGATCGTGGCGAGATTCGGCAGGAAACGGCCACAGTAAGTTGCCATCCCTAGGAAACTTCTGATTGCAGTCGGGTTTTGAGGCACGGGTGTATTCCTGATTGCCGCCACCTTCCTGGCGTCCACTCGAAGTCCTTCACTTGAGTACACATACCCGAAGAAGTCTATGGACCCTTGGTAGAAAGCACATTTCTTCCGGTGCAGGGTGAGGCCGCAGTCGGCTAATCTCTGCAGTGTGGCTCTCAGCCGAGTGTGGTGTTCTTCGAAGCTTTGAGAGTAGATTAGGATGTCATCGCTGAGATTAATTACTCCGACGAGGCCAGACAGAGTTTCTTGAACTGCGTTTTGCAATACCTCAGCCGCGGACGAAACTCCGAAACTGAGCCGTGTATATCTTCTCAGTCCCATGTGCGTAGAGAAGGTGGTTATATACGTGCTTTCCGGAGCCAACTCTAGCTGATGGTAACCAGAGTTCAGGTCAAGTTTCGAAAAACCATTGGGCGCCATTCAAATCCGCCACAATGTCATCCATCGTCTGGGTCACGTGCCGCTCCCTGCGAATGGCTTGATTGGGGAGTCTCATGTCCACGCATAAGCGAATGGCGCCAGGTTGCTTCGGTTTTGGCGCAACCACCAGGGGGAAACCCACGGAGTGGGTCCAGACACTTTCTCAATAACTCCCATGTCTTCGAGGTTCGGTAGTTCCTTTCCACGAGCGGGCGGAGGTGTATATGTATCCGTCGGTGTCTGAGAGCACGCGGCTGAACACTTTGGTCGATATTCATTTTAACTTGATATCCCTTTAACTTGCCCAAATCTGTGAAGAGCTGGGGGAATTCTTTCAACATGTCTTTGCCATGATTTTCATGTACTTGCATGGCGAAGAACACGAGTTCTAAGTCTTCTGCCGTGTGACAGGTAACAGCGTGCCCTTTTCTCCTTCCATGACATAGAACGTTGCTGTCACTGTGTTAGTGTCACTCGAAACTTCAACTTCCATCATGCCTCTCAGCGGTATTGGTTCAGTGCCACCATACGTGAAGATCCTGGCCTTGCTTGAAACCAGAGGTGGCTTGGGCCTGAGTTGGTCATACTGGTTAGAGTCCATTACATTCATCGACGCACTGGTGTCGATGAAGGCTTGTATGGGGTATCCGTTGACACTGACGTGTCACAGTGGGGGTGGGCGTCTTTTCCTGCTGGGTCAGCCGGCGAATGAAGTGACAAACACGTCGTCTTTGTAGTACACCGTGCTAGTGATGTTGGCCGTGCCGTCAGACTCCTCATGATCTTCAAGCGTGAGATTCCCGAGGCTCACCTGGCACCCTCTGGATGCACCACCACGTGGTCTTCCTCTGTGCCCTCGACAGACACTGGCATAGTGGTTGGCCTTGCCGCATTTAGCACATGCTTGTCCTCTAGCGGGGCAACTGTCTTGGTCTCTGTGGTCGAACCCGCAGTACCCACACTTGCCGCTGGGCCTGTTTGCAGTGCCCCGTCTTTGATTCCCCATGGGCCGTCTTTTGATGACCTCAACGGTTTCCTCCTTCACACGCACCTGCTTCCGTGCCGTGGCTGCCGACGTATTTCGTATCCAGACTGCCTCCAGTTCTTCGGAGCGCTGATCGGATAGCTCATGAGATTGGGCCAGTATCAGGATTTCTTCTAGTGAGATCCCCGGCTTTCGCAAGATGATTCGCCTCAGGGCGACAGATTTACATCCTGAAATCACCTAAGCTCTGATTTTGTCGTTGTGGTCTATACCAGTGCACGTGGCCGCAAGTTTCCGGAGTCTGGCATAAAACATGTCCATCGTTTCTGTTTCCGTCTGTCAAGCCTGTCATAACTTCAAGCGCTCGTAGTTGGGGTTCATCTGGGGATTGAAGTACTTGTTCAGAGCTGTGATCGTAGCCTCATAATTGTCATCAGGGCCGGTATTAGGTAGAGACTCAAAACAGTTCATACAGTTCACACAGTTCATCCCCTCCGAAATGCATGAGCAAGGAGCGCTTCACATTCCCATCATTCTCGCGGGTCCCCGTGAAGTAGTGATTCAGGCGTCCCACCCAGCGCTTCCAGTGCGGTGCCACTGTGGCTGGGTCTGTGAGCTGGCTGAAAGGTGGCAGAGGCGTCTCTGATGCATGTGTATGAGGAGCTGTGGGTGCCAGTGCCTGCGCAGCTGGGTCGTCCCCCATGATATGTCTTTGATTGGCGCCAACCCTCTCTGTTAACTAGGGCCCTTCCGTTGAAGTTACCTTCTTCCACGCGGCTGCGCGCTGCTCCTGTGTCCTTCTTAGCACGTCCTGAACGTGCAGAAGGCTCCAGCTTGACCTGCGCCGTGGAACAGCTGTGGTGCGACTCGCTCAGGCCCACGACGTGGTGCAGGGAGACACGTGGCCTGGGTTGACTACCATCTGTGCCTACACTGGGAGGCACGTGCGCACGACGAGGGGCGCTCCCCTCCGACGGCAGGAACAGCACATGTGGGGCCTCTCGGGCGAACGCGGGCCACACTCCCAATGTGTGTCCGTGAGAAGTGCGGAGTGTTATCTCCGTGGCGGTGGTCTTGAGTGACGCCTGCAGGGGCGGGACATTGCAGAAACACTGGGACGTCCCAGCACGCGCACAAGGAGCGTCTTCTTGGCTGCAGGATGTATGCCGTGCAGCAGGGCGTAGGCACTCACTGGAGCACTCCCGGCCAGTATGGGTGACAGGCGGAGGCGCGGCCCGTCTCAGGCGGCGCAGCCGGATGCAGGCAATGTAGGCGCAGCGGGACGCGTACTCTCTTCCCGGCCCTGTCAGCGGCGTGCGGACTGCAGGCATGCCACAGGACAAAGCAGGGATCCAGGCAAGGGTTAAGGACACCCACACCCTCGTCACCAGTGTAAAGTGCGGCAACCTGGCAGCATCACAGGACCTAGACGGCGATTAATAGAGACACCAGCACTCTTTACTTTAGTCCAGCCGTAAGGTCACGTGCAACCTAGGCCCCTTTATTTTATACCCTCGTACCGAGCCCGGCCACAAGGGCTGCCGTGCGTACACATAGCTACGTAGAGGCCGGGTGACACTCTACACAAACGTCTTTGTCATGTTGTCAAGTATAGTATGTCTTATTAGTTTCACAATTTTTTCTCATGAATTTATATTAATAAAATGAAGTTTTTAACATAAATGTTTAGTACACTGAGTCAATGTTCATATCAATGTGTCTAGCAAAGGTCAATTTATGACCAGTTGATTTCCCAGGTCTCTTGTTCTCAATTGAGTTTTCCCTGCCCTAGGATTTAGTGTTCTTTGCAGGGGGTCCCATTTTCTTCTCAATCCATCATCGATCCTGTAGACATCTAGCATGAATTGACACCTGTATCATTGCTTATTGGAGTTAGTGAATCAATAGCACTAGATTGGTTGAGTCTTAGCCACTCAGACACCGGTCCCCATATGTCTTTAAATCTGGAGGCCATAAGCATTATTTCCCAAAATTGGAGAAGGCGACGTCCTGCAACCATATTTTGACCGCAGGCACGGATGGCTTTACCCAGTGTATAGCCACCCTGCGCTTGGCCAATAGCAGTAGCATGGCATGTAGTTTACGGGCGCTGGGTGGGGTCTCTTTCACAAAGCCCAATATACCCACCAGAAATGAGGGTTCATCTGAGATCCTTAGGATTTCTCCTATTTTGGCAAATATTTCTACCCAGTATGCCGTGATGGAGGGGCAGTACGCTAAGTGAATAAACGTTGCCGATGCAGATCCGCACCTCCAGCGATTAGCGTCAGGTCTCAGACCCATACGATGTAGTTGCATGCCGTTTCTATAAAATCTGTGAAGGAATTTAAAATGAATCAGTCTTAGCTTATAATTAGGTGAAACATTGCGTAGTTGACTACAGCAGAAGCGCCACTGCTCCTTTGACAAGGGAGGGGGGGTAAATTTCGGTATTTCACTCGACTAGCTCCTTTGGTTTTGTTATCGAGGATGTTGCCTGCATATAACTATAAAAGTGTGTGATGAGCCTGCAAAGGCGAAGGGTTAGTCAGTATGTGTTCAAGTGCGTGCAACTTGGGGGGCAGGGCTATGTGGGGTGCAAATATAGGAGCTGTTCTAAGAAACTAGGTTGCGTGTTGTTTTGCTGCATGGAGGGGGGCCGAAGGTGCCCTCCTGATAGAGTTCCGCAAAAGAAGTCATACCCTTCCTGCGTGCCAGTGCCACGCTGCCTTTGTCCGCCAGAGGGGGCGGTTGTGCGCTAGTGGCATCGAGGGGGAGTAAAGTATCTCTAGTTTGGGTTTCTTTCTGAGCCCTTTCCAGCCCCAGCACAGTGGCTCCACAGGGTCAATTTTTCCCCGAGGGTGCTTGTAAGGTTGATATATTGCAGTATGGAGGGGAAGCGGCGCTACTCTGTCGATCTCCACAGCCACATGGGGTTGGAATGGTGTGGGATAAATCCAGTAGTGTAAAAACTGGGCTTGGTCACAGTGAGCACATAGTTGTATATCTGGAGCACCCAACCCACCCTGTTCTAGCGGAGGAGTCAGTAGTTCCCCAGGATACCCGAGGCTGTTTTCCTGCTCAAACCAGGAAATCAGCAGAGACTGCATTACCCCTGAAGTATGCCTGTGTGAGTGGGAGGTTTATAAACAAGTAAAGAAATTTGGGTAGCACAATCATTTTTTCAATTGCAATTCTTCCTGCTAGCGACAGCGGAAGCCTAGTCCATAGTTTTACCTTCCCATAGTTAGTGGCCCGTAATTCTTGTATATCATGACTCAGCCAGATTCCTAAATAGCGTACTGGGCCATCAGCCCATTTAAGTGGGTAGTCTACTACACAAGGGACAGTGGTTTCTGTTAGTGGGAACAGGACAGACTTAGCACAGTTAATCTGAATTACGGACAGTCCCCCGAATTTAATAAGTTCTCCTAACACCGGGTTTAAATTAACCTCAGGATTATTGATGTATAGCGTTATGTCGTCTGCATAAAGGAATATAATTAGACCTCTAGTTGTGAACCCCAGGCCTTGAGCAACGTGGTGTTGGTGAATCCTCACTGCTAGTGGTTCAATAGCTATAGCAAAAAGCAGGGAGGAAAGGGGACAACCCTGCCGAGTCCTGCATGTAATTTGCAGCTGTGATGAAACCAGTCCGTTCATCCTTAGGCAGGCCATGGGGAAAGCGTATAATAATTTGATCTGTCCTATGTAGGTGGCATCTTGGAGAGCTGCAAGCGCCTGCGATTGGGGGTTCAAATAGTGTAGAACTTCAAAGAAAGTGCGGAGGTTGTGTGCGGTGGATCTGCCCAGGATGAACCCGATTGGTCCGGTCTGGCAATAAATGGCATTATGGGTTGTAATTTATTCGCTAGTAATTTAGCATAGATTTTAGTGTCTATGTTTATTAGGGAGACAGTACAGTATGAGTCTCTCTCGTCTGGCGGTTTCCCCAGTTTTAGAAGTGATAGAATGACTGGTTCTCTCATCGTGGGGGAGTAGTATTCCAGTCTCAAGGGCTTCTTCGTAGAGTGTCATCAGCTGTGGTGCCAGCAGGTCCACATAGCTTTTGTAAAAGGCAGCTGTCAACCCATCTGAACCCGGGGCCTTGTCTGGGGGCAAGCTGTTTATCACAGCCTTTAAATCCTCTGTAGTGAAGGGTTCGTCTAGGTATGACCTGTGGCCCTTCCCAGTCATAATAATCCTAGGGAATCCAGATACGTCTGGAGCTCAGAGGAGGTTATTGCAGGAGGAAGAGGTGTAAATGGTAGTTTAGAATTTTGTAAATTGGTTGAGTCGTTCTTGGGGGCCCCTGGTCAGTTCTCCGTCACCATTAAGTATTTCAGGGACAAAAGCAGTACTATGAGATGTGTGCAGCATATTAGCTAGGGTCTTACTTGATCTATCTCCCACGCTTTATCTTCCTACCTGGGCGTATTTACACAGGAATTTCACTTCCCTCTGTGTTTACTCCTCGTGTTCTGAGATTATGTTCCTAATTTCGCCTAGGGGGTTGGTATTGTCTGTTCTATAATATTGCAATTCTAGATACCTGATCTTGGATTCAAGCTCCTCTAGAGATTGCCTAACGGATTTTAGAATGCCAGCCTATCTAGATATACATTTCCTACACACCACCACTTTGAAGTCCTCCCACAGGGCTGCCTGAGAGCCCACTGATCCTGTGTTCGTGGAAAAATACTCTTCTATGTCGCTTCTAATGCCCTCCCGGAAGACCATGTCTGTGAGCGCATTAGGGGAAAGTCTCCAATTTGGCATTCTTGATGGCCAGCCTGGTATGGATAACTGTAATTGGACGGGGGCATGGTCGGATAGTGTCCTGGGTAGGTGTTTTACTTCTGTTGTCCATGCAGCTATATCTTGAGAGACCAGCTAGTAGTCCAGTCTAGACTAAGCATTGTGATGAGCTGTTATGCACTTGCCCTCTGTTGTGGCTGGATGTCTCTGCCTCGAACTATCTATTAAGCCTCCATCAGATGCTATATAATTAAGAGCTAAGCTTGATCTAGGGTGTAGTTTACAAGCTCCTCCTTTGCTATCTAGTGTATCGTCCATCAAGGCATTAAAGTTGTCAACCCATATGATCCTTTCATGTCCTATCATGTTGATTTTGGCCCAAACCATGTGGAAAAAGTCATGTGTCTCCACATTGGGACCATATACCGCTGCTAGAGTAACATCTGTTGTGTCTAGTTTACCACCCAATATTACATACCTTCCCTCCGGATCAATATGTGTTGTTGTAGTTGTACAGGTTATCCCCTGTTTTACCAGTATTGCTACTCCCCGAGCAAAATTGGAATATATGGAGGAGTATATAGCTTCTCATCATTTGCCACTCAACCCAGCGTGTGAAGTGCTATTTAGGTGTGTTTCCTGAAGGAAGCCTATATCACTATTGTGTCTTCCCAGATAGGAGTGTATGAGTCTAGTCTTACGGTAGTTGTTCAGCCCTCTTATATTCCAGGTAAGTAGGTTATAGGTTGTCATGGCTTGGCAGGTGTATGAATGCCCCGATGGACCAAGAGATTATGTTGCAGTGTTTCTTTGATGCCTAAGGGATTGTGTTGTAAGTAGATTAGATAGGCATCAGGACACGTCTTCAGGTTATAAGATAGGTTTATTAAGATAGCACAGCAGAGATAAAGCACTTCGCTAGCTGACCAGACCATCAACTGCCAAGACTAGAACATTCACATACCAGATAGAACACTCATAGGTAGAGAGGGAGGTTGAGGAGACATAAACACAAAGAATGGACTACAGACCCCAAGTAGCCATAACAAAGCAAGCACATATATACAACATATCTTCTTCCTTTACAGAAAACACAATAAACGCTTCAAACACCCAACAAAAGCTTAAAGCATGAAAAAAGGAAAAGCAAGAAAACATAAAACATGTAGGAGGTCAACGACCTCTTGGACTTCCAGATGATGAAAGGAAAGAGCAGGATAAGAAGAGGATCACAATGAGAATCATGACGAATATCACGATGACATGACCACCTTCTTCCCTTCGATTGACGAAAAACAAAAAGAAACAGTCTACTCTCAACAATCCGTCTTTGTGGCCATCAAAAACGGAAAGAGACAGCTTACGCACTCCAATCAGTTTTCCGTCTGTCGCGGCTTACTGCACACAGTTGAAGATATAAAAGTTCAACCAAAGCCTCACAGGCTCAATAGTTTTGGAAGAATGCTCCCAAAGAAAAATCTCAGCCAGATTTCTTGCAGTCTAAAAAGACGCTCTGGTACTTTTCTTGGGTTAAAGACCACTCGATGTAATTTGGGCCTCTACATTAGACTTTAAATTAAATTTCACTGTTGACAAACTGTCTCAGTACTAAGGCTAAAAAGCCCGGCTCTAGTCGCGGAACATTTGTACCGGTAGAAAGAACCTCCATGTCACGATTTTGACTCGTGGTACTGGAACTCTTGTCGTCACAACTCTAAGTCGTGAACACTCTTGGACAAAGGACACATTTTTCCTTACTTTTCCTATCCCGGTACTGATTCTGTGACATCCATTGTCCACCGCTAGATAGGTTTGAACTTTAGTTCCCTCGTTTTTTTTCTCTTTTTCCTCTTCCTTTGTCCCCTTCCGGTCCAGGGACATCCTTTGTCTTCACCCGGTTTCTAGTTTTGCCGGTCGTGGGACTACCCTTGTCCTCTCCCGGTCGTGGTCCAAGGCCCACTTCCTCAGTCCTTACTTTTCCCTGAAGCGGGGTAAAGTTGCAATATTCCCTCCATGAAAATATTGAAATAGGAATTTCCCATTTGCATTTCATCTCTTTAAATTGACAAACATTCAATACTTTGAAAGATGGCATCTTTTCCTAAATTTTTTTTTAATTGTTTCCTTCTGCCACACCTGCTATTGAACTACTCTCTGTGAACGCTGGAATTTAATAAATTACAATCTCCAAAAAGTTGACGCTAATTAATGAAAGTACTCCTCTTTGCGCCTCTTCGCTACTAATTATATAGGCATCAGGACACGTCTTCAGGTTATAAGATAGGTTTATTAAGATAGCACAGCAGAGATAAAGCACTTCGCTAGCTGACCAGACCATCAACTGCCAAGACTAGAACATTCACATACCAGATAGAACACTCATAGGTAGAGAGGGAGGTTGAGGAGACATAAACACAAAGAATGGACTACAGAACCCAAGTAGCCATAACAAAGCAAGCACATATATACAACAGATTGCCTTAAAGCCTCTGCTGCAGTTTGAGGGACAGTGCTGGCTGAAGCTCGTGGTGTCATGTCTGTGCGGTCTCTATGTTACTTGTGCTCCGCTTGTAGAGTAATGTACTGACCTGATTAATTAACAGAACTATCCCTTTCCTCCCCCTCCCAAACCAACCCCCCAAATAGGTTGTGCAGATAATCCCTCCCATTTAAACCAACTCAAGGTTCGTCCCAGTCACATAACTTGGACTAACAGGTGGAGATCTCCCTGGGCGCATGACTCCTCCATCGTACAACCCTGCCTGGTGGCGGGGTGGCCGCTCGCCTGAAGGAGAGCTAAGTAACAATAAAAACATGGGCAGTGTAGCGGGGTCAGGCCCAATCCATGACCGCTCCCCCTCCATCACATCTCACCTGTCGTAGGCGGACAGTGCCCAGAATCCCCATTATATCATGGTCATATGTTTGCATATATAGTACCTGACAGATCTGCGCACCTCAGTTCAGTCATTGTCACTTAGTCCAGCCGCAGATGGGTCACCAGCAGATGCAGCAGCTACGCGACGCCGGCCTGCCACGTGTTTGGAAAATTTCATGGCTGACTTGGCAACGGTGAAGTGGTGCATAGTTCCATCGTGGGTTACCTTCAGTTTGGCTGGGTACAGTAGGGCATAGGGTATTTCAGCTTGCCGTAGAATACGTTTGATTGGCACAAATCTTCGTCTTGCCTCTTGGGCAGTGGGAGTAAAGTCCGGGTATAGGGAGAAGTCATTTCCCTTGTGCTGAATTCTGACCTTCTCTCTGGCTTGGCGCAGTATGGTATCCCTGTTGCGATAGTTCAACAGTCTCGCTATGATTGGTCCAGGTGTGGCTCCTACCGGGGGTCTGGGACCCAAAAAGAGTTGAGCCCTCTCTAGTATGAACATTGTTGAGAGACTTGGGCCGAACAGCTCACGCAATAGTTATTCCACAAACATTTCCATCTAGGATATGGCTGTTGTCTCTGGTATACCTGTAATACAGAGGTTATTCCTTCAGGAACGGGCCCCCAAGTTTTCATTTTTGGCCCTGAATACAGTAAGTAGTTTGTCCATTTGCAGTAGTTGTTCTTTGGTCTCCAGTTGGAACTTGTGTACCTCAGTGGAGCGTTTGTCCAGTTGGTCCAATCGGGTTTCGTGGATATCAACTTGTTTTTTAACTCGATCCAGCTAGGAGGTGAGTATATCTAGTTTGTAATCAATGGTTTTTAGGTCTCGCCTGCGTGGGCTGCGCATATGCGCAGTCTCGCTGGCGAGATTTAATGATTTAGAGGGAATTCTGTAAAAGGGCTTCAAGCCCTGCCCCTCTTTCCCATTGGCCAGCGTCACCGTTTATGCTAAAAGGTGGCCAGCCATTGGGAAAGAGCACTGCCTGACGTAGACTTTTCCACTTTTCGGCCGGCCCACTTGGACGGGCTCGTCGGCATTCCTCCCGTCGTAAAAAGCTTTCTTATCTTTATAGGGCCATGTGTTTCAAACACATGGCCCCATAAAGACAAGCGGCTGCCTTTGCCAAACCCTAGAGCTTGTTTTGCTCGCCCTCCCCCTGTTTCTTTCTTGCTCGCCCTCACCCTGTTTCTTTTTTTTGCCCTGCCCCTCGGGAGCAGTTCTAGTGCTGTGATCTCTAACCCCCCCCACACCCAACCCCTCAGTCACACGGTGGAGATGAAGTCCTTCGATTCTGGCCTGCTGTACAACCCGAAGACCGAGGTGAGTGCTTTCTTCCCTCGGGAGTCAGCCTGCCTTCTCCTCCCACTTTGGGTCCCGGTTCAGGGTCGTGTTCAGGCAGTGGTGGTTTTCGGAAGGCGTACTTGTAAAGGGTCCTCTGTTGTTGGGGATCAGCGTGGCCAGGGTTTGTGAGAGGCAGGGGTGGTAAAGAGATGCAGATTGCATGTAGCTGGTGATAAAGGTGCGTGAAGTTCTCAAGTGTCGCCTTCTTACACACTGCCCTGGAGCAACGCTCCCTGTAAATATGCACATACCATGAATGAGGAGGAGGGGGGTGCTTGAGTTGCGCCGCTGACAATAACCTCGGTGCAAGGGGCGGATTACCGGGCACACACGTTGCTACTTCCTGCTGTTCGCTTAATTTGAGAATACACCCGTCAGTCGCATCACACGTGACTTCTTTGTCTACAGCTTGATGCTTGTCTGTTTGGTATGTTTCTGTAGCGCTAAACAAGCTACGTCGAATGCACTTTAAAATGATAGAAAAAACAAAATTATGAAATTCCCCATTTAAAGGTAGTCAGTCACCTAAACATTGTAAGAGAACACCTTTAAAAACACTACACCATACTTGCCGAGAGATTCGAAATGCTTAATTAGTCACTAGGCAAAACCCAGCAGAATTGCAAGGATAACTTGCTTTTAAGGTGAGCTCGCATTTTTGGAATGTCTTGCTTTTGTGACCGCCGTTTTTGCTTCCTCGGGCTTAGCACTCATCATTATTGGTCCAAAGCTTTTATATAGCGCTCCACACACCTCTGTTTCTAAACACGGTAAAAATGCGTCATTATAACCCAGGTTTAACCTTCCTCAGTGTACCCACCTTGGAAGGATGGGAGGATCCGTTTTCTATGTCCCTTTTAAAAGCGGCCGCGGTATTTGCGAGTTAGATCTATTCCCCAATTCGTGTATGCCATTTGTCAATTTGTAAGTCCCTCTTTATAATGGGAAGGGTAAAGCTGCAATATAAGAGCGTAAGGACTGGCTGAGAGTGACAGGGGAGCCGTACACAAGACGGCGTGTTGTGGAGAGGGCTCGGCGATGCCAGGCCATATCGCTTTCGTTAAATGCCGGCTGCTGCATTCAGGCAATGTGTGCCAGAAATGACTACAACATTGACACTCTGGCTCCAGGGCGCTTTGAAGAAGCTTGTAGTGACTAAAAAATGTACAGTTTGATAACCACATGCCAGCCGAGTGAAGCAGCCTGTGAGAGCCTGGGTGACGTTTGATTTCCAGGATTGTGCTACATGAAGCGCCTAATACAGTGGTGCGTAGATAGCGGGGCCGTCCTTCTTTGACGGTGCACGTGTTTATAGCCATGAAGATCTACGGCTGATACCACTTGAACTGGACTTCATTTTGCGGTTAATTTCGCTCAGTGCAGCGAGGGACAAAGCCTAAAATTAACACAATGTTTCATTTGATAAGGAAGAAGAGAGACTCCATTGAATGGAAGTTTTGTTCCAAAGCTGCAGTATAATTGAAGCAGCGTTTATTTATCTTGTGGTTGTAGTTTATTTGTAGCTTATATCCCAAACTATAGAAATATATCAATTGTGATTCATACTCGTAAAAGACGCATGCTTCACAGCGCTATACACCTCTAGCAGTCCATTTGGATATATTTGTTAAACTCATTGTAAGGACGTGTGGCCTGGCTGCTGTCTGCTGTCTGCAAAAGGGTCACAAGTTACTTCCCAACGTGGACACCTGCTGTGACCTGTGGGCCTCGTGCTCCAATTCCGGCCAGGACAACTCCGACTTCCACCCTTCTGAGTTAAGTGAGTTTCATTATATTGGGGAGAGTAACAACTTTGTCAACATGCAGTGGCTGCAAAAATAGTGATATTATGGTGTGAGACCCCATTAAACAAACAAAACAAGCATTGAAAATGCAAAAGGTCTCGCATTTGATTAAGTTAAAGCCATTTGCTTTGCTAATGAAATGAAATTTGTACTTGTATAGCACACTTATACCCCGAACCAGGGTGTCCTGGCACTGTTCTCATACCACTGTGGAACCCTTCCTAGCTTTTCCCTGTGAAATGTCCACTCCTGGGCACCCCCAAGGTGAAACCAGGCATCCCAGCGCTGTTGGGGCCGTTGTGGAGATTAAGCAAGCTATTGCCCAGAGTTGCAGAGTGAAACCCATGATCAGAATAGGCACCGAGGCAAGAATTATAAGGTCCGAGGAAATTGAGCCCCAGACCCGCCGAGGCAGGAATTGAACCCTGGTCCCAAGCCAGACCTCTGCATCAGTGTCTGCCACTCTAACCATTGAGCCACACTTCTAATGGTATTGTATAGCAAAGCAAATGGCTTTAACTTAATAAAAGGCGAGACCTATTGCATTTTCAATGCTTGTTAAATATCTTACAGGGTTAAGACACCAGCTGCAGAGATCTTTGTGTGCCCAGCAAATTTCAGGGGATAATGATAACAGTAAGATAACTCTTGCAGTTAATGCAGTCTGGGAGAGGCCTGTGCTTGGTCCAGTATTGATTCAAAGTAGCTTAGAGGGTCAATGTGCTTGCTGCAAAGCACACCCTGTAACATGCAGATCACAGACTTTTAGTTTATGTGGGTAGGGAAATGGGTTACTGCTTTCAAAACCGATATTTTTGTTAGTACAAACAATCCCAATCACTTTTTATATCCCAACTTTGTGTTTCTCCAGACTGTTCACTCTGAACATATAATGTCTGCAAGTACAGACAATGTGTGAATCCTTCACAACACTCATTGTCTTATGTAACATTTCCTGTACATTGATCTTACACCCTTGAATGATGTGTTGTCTCTCTCTCACTGTGATGTAAACTCTGACACCTTGAACTGGGATGAGTGGTACAATAAAAGAATTACATAAGAAATTAATTAGTAAGTGCCATTTGGGTTGATATTTGTGTCATTGCTCATACCCACAGAGGCATTCGACATTCTTACAGTGACAACGCACATCTCTTGCAAGGATGGAGCGAGGGAGCTGAGCAAAGTTAAAATCCTGCCTCCAAATCTTAGTTTCTCTTAAGTGCTTGTGAAATGATGACAAGCTCTCCACCTTTGCTTACTTCCATTGCATTGGTGTTTAGGTATTAGGCTCCAGAAGGCTCCCAGCCAGGATGATACCTGAACAAAAGGAGGGATGATGGCCTTTAAATCAAGCTTTTGTTTTGGGTCCAGCTAGAAGTGAAAATAAGAAAGCCACCTTCAGGCTGGGCTGCTGAATTGTGTTACGGTGTCGGAAATTACACCTTGACAAATTCAGCAAGTTTCACTGCATGGGCTGGATCCCAGATGTGGCTCACAAATACATGCCAGGCCCGGGGGTTCCCCTCCTTTCTTGTACTGCATGCAGTCAGGGCTTTAAGTGGGCCGGGTCCTGCCGGTGCTCAGCACCGGCAGTTCTAAGAAGCAGGTGCTGAGACGGGTCCCTATTGGGCTCTCCATCTTGGCCCTCAACCTCATGTCAAAATAAAAATCAACTCTGCAGTGGTACCACCCTTCACTGCCTTCGAGGTAACTTCAAAGAGACACATTAGAGTTCTTTCACAGTCTCATCATTTCAGAACTGAAGCGTTTTTAATATTCTATACAACAAAGCCATAGTTGGTGCTTATTTATCTTTTGCAACCAAGAACCATTATCAAAGCCAATAGTCCTGGCTTGTAGGTATAATGTTGCTTGTTGTATTGCATATCTGGATGCAATGACAGATGCAGCAAAATACCAACTGGGCCGCACACTATGCTAAGCACAGATTTTTAGTTTATCTGTTTTCAAACCATGCCCTTAATTACATCGGCCACTCCCCTTTGAGAGACCCCCCCCCCAGTTTTTAGGTCTTGCCTAACATCACAGCGCATGCGCTGCTCGCTCTGCGATATCTATTGTCGTCGAGTTGATTTCGGAAGTGGAGTGGAAGCTCCACCCATGCTTTCGATTGGCGCGTGTCATCCTGGTAAATGCTGGCCTCTGATTGAAAGTGAGGCTTTTTGGTGACACACTGTCTCCTTTAGGCCCTGCCCACCCGGACTGGATCGTTTGCTTGCAGCTTGAGACTGTCTCCTTTAATTAGTGGGTGAGCACTTATTTTTTACATTCGCGCAATGGCGACGGCTTGTTTAAGTTGAATGTGGCCATTTTGCTGCCATTTTCACCAGCGTGTCTGCCACGAAGAAGGACTAAGCAAAATTCTGATGTTTATTACATGCCTCGATTAAACGTTTTGGTAGAACAACTCATGGTTTTCCATATTTTGCACACAAAGTACGTCATGTGTATATATATATATATATATATATATATAGATAGATAGATAGATAGATAGATAGATAGATAGATAGATAGATAGATAGATAGATAGATAGATAGATAGATAGATAGATAGATAGATAGATAGATAGATAGATAGATATTATCTACTGGCGGTCGCCAGTAGATAGTTATAGTTAGGACCGTGTTTCCATAGGAAATCTGAAAATTCTATTTTGAATAACTTTGGCGCCAGTTGACGAATCCTCGCGAAAGTTTCAAAACTAAAGGGGCGCTCCGCTCAGCTCCTACCCTGAAAGTCTCGGGGTGATTCGTCAAGCGGGGGCCGAGAAAAAAGGGGGGTCCCAAAACACGTTTTCCCCATGCATTTTCCCTTAGGACCTTTAGTCGAAGGTACAGCCCGAACGGCTGAACAGAATTAATTGAAATTTGGCAGAGAGGTAGTCCTTAGGTCAAGGAAGTGCCTTTTGCATATATGGAGTCAATCTGTTCAGTAGTTCCTGAGAAAATTGCAGTTAAAAGCACATACATATCTATAGCCACGCACCGTGCGCGCACCCTAACGTGCGCGAGCGTAATTCTGATTGGTGGATTCATGACAGTCAACATTCAAATCTGTCGAAATCAGGAAGTGTCGGCCGCCATTTTGTGTGTTGTATGTGTGACAGCCAAAAAGAAAGGTGGAGAACGTGAAAAGGGGGCAGGGTAGAGAGTTCCTGACCCCCTAGCCTTTGTCATGGGGTCCCTGAAGGACCCTTAAGGGTGAAAAAAAACATATTATTTTTTTTTAAAAAATCGCGGGGTGCGCGCACGTTGCGCGCACCCCCAGCCGCCATTTTGAGTTTGAGAGGTAGAAGAGAGTTAAAAACACAAGTGGAGAACGTGAAAAGGGGGAAGGGTAGAGAGTCCTTGACCCCCTAGGCCTTGTCAGGGGGACCATGAAAGACCTCTTAGGTCTCAAAAAAAAAAACATTAAAAAAAAATATCGCGGGGTGCGCGCACGGTGCGCGCACGGTGGCAAAAAAACATTTAAAAAATAGATTAAAAAATCAAGTATAAGTGTTTAGATGTTGGTTGGCTCTAAAAAGAGCCGTTGTCTTAATTGAGTGTTTTTTTGTACCTACAAGTAAGTACCGATGCAGAGTCTAAAGTTCAAGAGGAAGACTCTGTTGCCTTCATCTGTGAAATGAACACCGTCTCCTCTATAAATGCCTTGCATGTTGTAACGCAAGTTGTTGTGGTATATAGAACCCATACCATAGTCTCTGAGGAAAGCAGAAACAGGCTTATTGACGTGCTTTCTTGCTTTGTCAATCTGTGGACAATATTGGTTGGACCAGTTCCACTTTTGCCTTTGGCATATATTAGAATATACAAAGGTAGTTTGTGGAAAAAGTGACATCAATTGCACAAAGGTGTCGTTAACAAGCATTTCCAGACCTACCCCAGTTAAAGTGCCTAGGTCATTTCCACCACAGTGCACAATTATAAGGTCAGGCTGTGGGAGATGTAGAAAGGATTTCACCAAGGGCATTAATTGGTGTCACTTAAACCCTCTCTGACCAATCCATTTAATGTCTACATTTGGCAAAGCAAGGTCTTTGAAAATACCTCTTTTTTCTACATACTTTTCACTCCAGAAGACAGAGCTAGGACCTACAATCCACACTGTGAACATCTTTCAAGGAGATCTGGATGCACTCAGAAGGTGTCTTTCAGTAGAATGGCAATATGAAAAGAAAGATAGTTGTAAAATGGAGGCATACATACTTTTTTTTAAATAAAAAGAACTCATTGGCTGTTTCAGACCATTCAACACTAAAAACTAGGTTCTATGTTTAAATTTTTAAAAGCATGTTTTGTATTGGTTCAGAAAAATGTGTTCCCACAGAACATTACTTTGGATTTGCTGTTAGGTTTGAAAAGTCAAGCACTCTTGCTCTTTGGATTAGAAACATTGTGTGCTGAACTTCTGACCTCTCTGCTCACACCAGTGTTCCATGACCTGTTGCTATGGTAGGAGGCAGAAGTCATGTGGGGGGTAGGGATCATTTGGAAAGGGTTGGAATTTGCAACCAATAGAAATGTGCGTTTCCATTTGAAAAAATGTGGGAAGCACTGTGATTTGAAGTTAACATGTATATGTGTGAAAAAAGAGAGGGAAACATTGCCATTTACTGGTTCTGCTGAGAGGTGTACAGTTCAGAGATTCTGGCTCTGATAATCTGCTGTGTGAGTGCCACATTTCTTTCTCAACGAACTACTTTTAAAGGTGAGTTATGAATTTGAGAGGGGATGTATGTGGTGCATTTTGATAAAAAAAATGTAAATGAGATTCTTGTTTTAAAGTTGTGTTTTACATTTTATGTTTTGGAAGATATTTAACTGCCTTGAACTTGTCAGATATTATGAAGTATGTCTTCAAAATAAGAAAAGGTGTACTGGTATCAACCAGGAATATTGTTTTCTGCCTAGAATCACACCATGAATCTATGTGCACACAGGAATTTGTTGTCAGAGATTTAATTTGTGGTGGTCTGGTTCTGTAAGACTTCCATTCGTAGGAAAGGGGCAGCTTGTTTTCTTGAACTGTGATGGTTTGCATTCAGCAGAAATCACTATTTCACAAATGAGAGGCAAATGCTAACACATTTGAAAACAACAGGGTAGATTTTCCTTCCACACCTGCCATGGCTGAGGTAGATCCTACATGTTCAAAACTGCAATTAACCCTTACCTCACATGTACTCTTACATACAACTGTGCAGCCTTCATGCAGTTCTGCAAGCGTCCATGCAGATCTCTCTTGCACCTGACAATACACAGTCTCCAGAAGCACGCTCTTAGCACACAGGCAGTTGCTTCTCCTGCACTCCCATGCTAAGTATTCAGCATTGTGTGGTATTTCAGATAGTAGTGTGTTACACTACCACATTCAACATTACCAAGGCTCATTTCCTTTGCTCTAGTCTAATCACTCATCCAGGTTCCACATGCTCATGCTCTCATGTAGCTGTTAGGACATGTGCTCTTTTCTGCCTCTCTAAACTATAAGGAAAATGTGGATGTATGTCGTTACAACGCACACTTTTACAACGCATGCACTTACAACGTATTTTTTACAACGCACAATCCATTACAACGCATGACTTTACAACACGTGACATTACAACGCATTTTTAAAAACTACCTTTACAACACATTCCATTACAACGCATACTACCATTACAACGCATACCATTACAACGCATAATATTAAATTGCATTTAAGGTAAGTATTAGATAGTATAGGGGTAAAAATTACTTTTCTAACTCCAGGGGGTGCAACAGTAGGGTAAGTGTTGGATAGTATAGGGGTAAAAATTACTATTCTAACTCCAGGGGGTGCAACAGTAGGGTAAGTGTTGGATAGTATAGGGGTAATAATTACTATTCTAACTCCAGGGGGTGCAACAGTAGGGTAAGTGTTGGATAGTATAGGGGTTAAAATTACTATTCTAACTCCAGGGGGTGCAACAGTAGGGTAAGTGTTGGATAGTATAGGGGTTAAAATTACTATTCTAACTCCAGGGGGTGCAACAGTAGGGTAAGTGTTGGATAGTATAGGGGTAAAAATTACTATTCTAACTCCAGGGGGTGCAACAGTAGGGTAAGTGTTGGATAGTATAGGGGTAAAAATTACTATTCTAACTCCAGGGGGTGCAACAGTAGGGTAAGTGTTGGATAGTATAGGGGTAAAAATTACTATTCTAACTCCAGGGGGTGCAACAGTAGGGAAAGTGTTGGATAGTATAGGGGTAAAAATTACTATTCTAACTCCAGGGGGTGCAACAGTAGGGAAAGTGTTGGATAGTATAGGGGTAAAAATTACTATTCTAACTCCAGGGGGTGCAACAGTAGGGAAGGTGTTGGATAGTATAGGGGTAAAAATTACTATTCTAACTCCAGGGGGTGCAACAGTAGGGTAAGTGTTGGATAGTATAGGGGTAAAAATTACTATTCTAACTCCAGGGGGTGCAACAGTAGGGTAAGTGTTGGATAGTATAGAGGTTAAAATTACTATTCTAACTCCAGGGGGTGCAACAGTAGGGTAAGTGTTGGATAATATAGGGGTTAAAATTACTATTCTAACTCCAGGGGGTGCAACAGTAGGGTAAGTGTTGGATAGTATAGGGGCAAAAATTACTATTCTAACTCCAGGGGGTGCAACAGTAGGGTAAGTGTTGGATAGTGTAGTGTAATATTATGCGTTGTAATGTTATGCGTTGTAATGGTAGTATGCGTTGTAATGGAATGCGTTGTAAAGGTAGTTTTTAAAAATGCGTTGTAATGTCATGCGTTGTAAAGTCATGCGTTGTAATGGATTGTGCGTTGTAAAAAATGCGTTGTAAGTGTAGTGCGTTGTAAAAGTTGCGTTGTAAAGGTTGTTCCCCGGAAAATGTGTCAGGCTCTTACAGTAATTATCACTTCTAAAACCACGATAGTAAATGTGCTTTGAAATTACCAAAGTAAAATCGTTTTCTGCCTAGAATCACACCATGAGTCTGTGTGCACACAGGAATTTGTTGTCAGAGATTTAATTCGTGTTGGTCGGGTTCTGTAAGACTTGCATTCATAGGAAAGGGGCAGCTTGTTTTCTTGAACTGTGATGGTTTGCACTGTGAGGTATTTCAGATAGCAGTGTGTAACGCTAACTCATTCAATGTCACCAAGGCTCATTTCCTTTGCTCTAGTGTGAGGTATTCAAGATATTACGATATGATTAGCGCAGTATACCTAATGATAGTTTACCGCGTTATGGTGAGTTAAACGGCTCGAGATCCCCGATTATGTTTAGTACGACAAAAAGGGCCGAGAAACCGAACTGCCTCCATCTTGGATTACGGCTCTCTCTCTCACTTAAGAGTCACGTGGTCTTTTCCGCACACCCTCTGCTTTCCCCTTTCCTTGCATTTAATTAGGAGACAGGCTGAGTTGCTGAGAAGCAAGGTCACATCTGCTAAAAGGGAGTATCAGGCAAATTCCTCTAGGCCTGGGACGAAAAGGGAGTTACCCTTTCGACCTTCTCTGTAAAGATAGTAACCCTTTGTATGTGTAACCGAAACTAGAAATGGGCATGAGCTCATTAGGGGCGCCAGGACTAACTGGTACTTTTCCACATATATGGTTTTGTATGCTGTACTGATAATGTATAAAAGTGTGTTACTGTCAAGGAGCCAGCAGTCTTCCTCGGCGCACCTGATGGGTGAGGATCGACGAGGCTCCTCTATATAGAGTTCTGTGATTGCAAATAAACGTTTGAACCTTCCACGTTGCCAACTGCTCCTTCTTACCTAACATTGCGGGTCAATGGTAAGTGTGGCCCTTGGAATAATTATTTTGGACACTACAAGTGTAATCACTTACCAAGGTTCCACATGCTCATGCTCTCAAGTAGCTGTTAGGACATGTGCTCTTTTCTGCCTCTCTAAACTGTAAGGAAAATGTGTCAGACTCTTACAGTAATTATCACTTGCAAAACCACAGCAGTAAATGTGCTTTGAAATTGCCAATGAAAAATAATTTTAAGCCTAGAATCACACCATGAGTGTGTGTGCACAAAGGAATTTGTTGTCAGAGATTTAATTTGTGTTGCTCTTGTACTGTAAGACATGCATTCGTAGAAAAGGGGCAGCTTGTTTTCTTGAACTGTGATGGTTTGCATTCAGCAGAAATCACTATCTCACAAATGAGAGGAAAATGCTAACACATTTGAAAACAACAGGGTAGATTTTCCTTCCACACCTGCCATGGGTGAGGTAGATGCTTCGTGTTCAAAACTGCAATTAACCCTTACCCCACATGTACTCTTACATACATCTGTGCAGTCTTCATGCAGTTCTGCAAGCGTCAATGCAGATCTCTCTTGCACCTGACAATACACAGTCTCCAGAAGCACGCTCTTAGCACACAGGCAGTTGCTTCTCCTGCACTCCCATGCTAAGTATTCAGCACTGCGTGGTATTTCAGATAGTAGTGTGTAACGCTACCACATTCAACATCACCAAGGCTCATTTCCTTTGCTGTAGTCTAATCACCCACCCAGGTTCCACATGTTCATGCTCTCAAGTAGCTGTTAGGACATGTGCTCTTTTCTGTCTCTCTAAACTATAAGGAAAATGTGACAGACTTACAGTAATTATCACTTGCAAAACCACAGCAGTAAATGTGCTTTGAAATTGCCAATGAAAAATCATTTTAAGCCTAGAATCACACCATGAGTCTGTGTGCACACAGGAATTTGTTGTCAGAGATTTAATTCGTGTTGGTCTGGTTCTGTAAGACTTTCATTCGTAGGAAAGGGGCAGCTTGTTTTCTTGAACTGTGATGGTTTGCATTCAGCAGAAATCACTATCAAACAAATGAGAGGCAAATGCTAACACATTTGAAAACAACAGGGTAGATTTTCCTTCCACACCTGCCATGGGTGAGGTAGATTCTACATGTTCAAAAGTGCAATTAACCCTTACCCCACATGTACTCTTACATACATCTGTGCAGTCTTCATGCAGTTCTGCAAGCGTCCATGCAGATCTCTCTTGCACCTGACAATACACATTCTCCAGAAGCACGCTCTTAGCACACAGGCAGTTGTTTCTGCTGCACTTGCATGCTAAGTATTCAGCACTGTGTGGTATTTTAGATAGTAGTGTGTTACGCTACCACATTCAACATCACCAATGCTCATTTCCTTTGCTCTAGTCTAATCACTCACCCAGGTTCCACATGCTCATGCTCTCAAGTAGCTGTTAGGACATGTGCTCTTTTCTGCCTCTCTAAACTATAAGGAAAATGTGTCAGACTCTTACAGTAATTATCACTTGCAAAACCACAGCAGAAAATGTGTTTTGAAATTGCCAATGAAAAATCGTTTTCTGCCTACAATCACACCATGAGTCTGTGTGCCTACAGGAATTTGTTGTCAGAGATTTAATTTGTGTTGGTTTGGTTCTGTAAGACTTGCATTCGTAGGAAAGGGGCAGCTTTTTTTCTTGAACTGTGATGGTTTGCATTCAGCAGAAATCACTATTTCACAAATGAGAGGCAAATGCTAACACATTTGAAAACAACAGGGTAGATTTTCCTTCCACACCTGCCATGGCTGAGGTAGATCCTACATGTTCAAAACTGCAATTAACCCTTACCCCACATGTACTCTTACCTACATCTGTGCAGTCTTCATGCAGTTTTGCAAGCGTCCATGCAGATCTCTCTTGCACCTGACAATACAAGGTCTCCAGAAGCACGCTCTTAGCACACAGGCAGTTGCTTCTCCTGCACTCCCATGCTAAGTATTCAGCACTGTGTGGTATTTCAGATAGTAGTGTGTAACGCTACCACATTCAACATCACCAAGGCTCATTTCCTTTGCTCTAGTCTAATCACTCACCCAGGTTCCACATGCTCATGCTCTCAAGTAGCTGTTAGGACATGTGCTCTTTTCTGCCTCTCTAAACTATAAGGAAAATGTGTCAGACTCTTACAGTAATTATCACTTGCAAAACCACAGCAGAAAATGTGCTTTGAAATTGCCAATGAAAAATCGTTTTCTGCCTAGAATCACACCATGAGTCTGTGTGCACACAGGAATTTGTTGTCAGAGATTTAATTTGTGTTGGTTTGGTTCTGTAAAACTTGCATTCGTAGGAAAGGGGCAGCTTGTTTTCTTGAACTGTGATGGTTTGCATTCAGCAGAAATCACTATTTCACAAATGAGAGGCAAATGCTAACACATTTGAAAACAACAGGGTAGATTTTCCTTCCACACCTGCCATGGCTGAGGTAGATCCTACATGTTCAAAACTGCAATTAACCCTTACCCCACATGTACTCTTACATACATCTGTGCAGTCTTCATGCAGTTCTGCAAGCGTCCATGCAGATCTCTCTTGCACCTGACAATACACAGTCTCCAGAAGCACGCTCTTAGCACACAGGCAGTTGCTTCTCCTGCACTCCCATGCTAAGTATTCAGCACTGTGTGGTATTTCAGATAGTAGTGTGTAACGCTACCACATTCAACATCACCAAGGCTCATTTCCTTTGCTCTAGTCTAATCACTCACCCAGGTTCCACATGCTCATGCTCTCAAGTAGCTGTTAGGACATGTGCTCTTTTCTGCCTCTCTAAACTATAAGGAAAATGTGTCAGACTCTTACAGTAATTATCACTTGCAAAACCACAGCAGAAAATGTGCTTTGAAATTGCCAATGAAAAATCGTTTTCTGCCTAGAATCACACCATGAGTCTGTGTGCACACAGGAATTTGTTGTCAGAGATTTAATTCGTGTTGGTTTGGTTCTGTAAGACTTGCATTCGTAGGAAAGGGGCAGCTTGTTTTCTTGAACTGTGATGGTTTGCATTCAGCAGAAATCACTATTTCACAAATGAGAGGCAAATGCTAACACATTTGAAAACAACAGGGTAGATTTTCCTTCCACACCTGCCGTGGCTGAGGTAGATCCTACATGTTCAAAACTGCAATTAACCCTTACCCCACATGTACTCTTACATACATCTGTGCAGTCTTCATGCAGTTCTGCAAGCGTCCATGCAGATCTCTCTTGCACCTGACAATACACAGTCTCCAGAAGCACGCTCTTAGCACACAGGCAGTTGCTTCTCCTGCACTCCCATGCTAAGTATTCAGCACTGTATGGTATTTCAGATAGTAGTGTGTAACGCTACCACATTCAACATCACCAAGGCTCATTTCCTTTGCTCTAGTCTAATCACTCATCCAGGTTCCACATGTTCATGCTCTCAAGTAGCTGTTAGGACATGTGCTCTTTTCTGCCTCTCTAAACTATAAGGAAAATGTGTCAGACTCTTACAGTAATTATCACTTGCTGAACCACAGTAGTAAATGTGCTTTTAAATTGCCAATCAAATATTGGTTTCTGCCTAGAATCACACCATGAGTCTGTGTGCACACAGGAATTGTTGTCAGAGATTTAATTTGTGTAGCTTTTATTGTGTAAGACTTGCAGTCGTAGGAAAGGGATAGCTCATATGATATGTTTTGAAAAGCTCATAAAAAATATAGTAATATATATATATAAATTACATAAAGGTATTTGTTTTTTAGTTTCTTTCAGGTATTGCTGAACAACACTGAAATAAATTAAAGATGCCTAAAAAATCAAGAAAGAGAAAAGAACAGCAACAACATCTATATTTGAAGACAACTGGACAAAAAAAAATAGTTGAAGAACCTCATGTTGGAAAAAAGAAAAAGCCTTCTGGTAAGCAGACTAAGGATTTTAAAAAAAATATCTTCAAGCAAAGAAAAAATGTAAGAAATATATCCACTGGAAATAGTGTTTCAAGTAGAAAACAACCAGAGAATCGACAGAATATACTAAATGCTAATGTACAAACAGAAGTAAGAAAGAATGAGTTAAAAAGAAAAATAGATTTTAAAAACATTCGTATAAAAATGTTTGAGAGAAGAGTGATGTTCAATTTGCTAAAGGATGTGAAAAAATATAGGAAGAAAGCCAAATTTTATAAGAAAAAGAAACATATAAAAACAATTGTTGCAAAGGCTTTGGAGTTAAAAAGGAAACTTCATTTTAATTTTGAACAGGATCCGTACATTAGATAAATTAGTGAATGTAATGAAGTCAAAAAGCAAAAGAAAAAGGGAAGTGAAAAAGAAAAACTTTTGTAAAGTGTTCTTAGGAGAATGGAAGCATAGTTCAGGTACTGAACCATTTTTTAATGATGAGAGTTATCTTCAAAGTAATAGTTTGCTGCATGCAGTTGACACCAGTGGTCGAGCATATGAAGTTAAGGATGGTTGTATAATGGAAAAGGAGAAAATGGTTCCAAGAAATGAGGAAGAAGTGTTAGCTGATGAGGTTATGGGGAGACGTCCTAAAGCCCCAGTGTACACTTGGAATTGTAGTAGTATTTGTACTGTATGACAGGAATCTATTGATAAATTTTGTGACTTTCTAAGAGAATATAGTAAAAAAAAGTGTTAAACAGAAGATTAAGGTGCTTCAAAGACTAGATCCATGCAGAGTGAGAGAGAATACTGGTTTGCAAGGACATTCTCTGGCTTGTCTTTCTAGGAAAGTTTGTCAAAGTGTTTTTCACCATTTTAGGATGCTGGCAGTTCATCATACTGAAATGAGAAAGTTTGTGAGAAGATTGTATTTTGCTAAAAGTCCAGCACTAAAGTTACATGAGTTGAATAGTGCTCTGTTCCATGGATCTGTAACAGATGTGAAGAAGGTTTGTGAGGATATTGAGTTTTGTTACTTTGGTCCAGAGCAAGAAAGTGCAGGAAATGACACAGTTATTGAAGAAAATGTGGAAGAGAATGTCGAACCCACTGTTAATAAAACATTTGAAGATCAAATGACAAAACTTACTATCATCTCTAATGAAAGACCAAATATTACTTGTATTTGTTGCCGGAGAAGCCATTACAAAAATCAAACAAGGATGGTTGATCTCTATAAAAAAGTGAAAAAGAAAATAATTCTAAGTGGAAGGATTTTGCTACATATTTATTTCTGGAAAATTGTTTTGATTTGGGTGAAGATCAGCGTATTTGTAAATATTGTTATAACAAGTTAGAAGAAAATAAAATGCCTGCTAGAGCTGTACATGATAATTTAGAATTAGTTGATATTCCTGCAGGACTTAGTGATTTAAATACGTATGAGTCTATACTCATTTAATGTGTCCATCCGTTCCAGACTATAGTTCGTATGGAGCCCAAAACAGGCAAATTATCTCCTTCAGATTTACAAAGAGGTTTAAAAGGAAAGTTGTCTATTTGCCATTGGATTTGAAAAAAAAATATTGAAACAATTGATGCAGATAGTTTGGAAACTGAACCATTAGTTATTCTGGTTAATGGTGTACCTACAAAGAATAAGAAAATTTGGCAGGAGCTGGTGGATGTACGAAAAGTACAAAGAGCAAATTTATATTTGAAAAGAAATAATAAATGGTATGAATCAATTTATATGGATGAAGATGAAGAAGATTTAATTGCAGACACAAGAATACCAACTGGGCAAATTGAAAAAGTGGATAAGTCAAAAGAAGAAGAAATTTATGAACATTTCAGCATACATCCTCTTCATTCTAAAGAAGTTATGGGAAACACTATTGATCTCTTTCAGATGAAAAAAGCAAAAGGAACTCCCGTGAGTGTATGGGAGGAGAGCTTGGAAGCTCGTTGTTTTCCCCAGCTGTTTCCTACAGGAAAAGGAGGACGATATGATGAACGTCCAGTACAGATTCCTGCTTCTGAGTATCGGACTACAAGGTTATATGCTGAAGATCCAAGATTTCGTCAAAGTATTCCTTATTTGTTCCATCTTTTATTTGAAAGTGACTTATCAGCACTATCTTATGCAGTAAATCACATTTTGAAAACTGGAGTACATCTACATAATGTGTCTGCAAAGGATTTTCTGAACAAAGTGCAACAGCGAGATGATCATTTGGAATCACAATTAATTAATCTGATGGCTTGTCAGCATGGGACTAATGAATATTGGTACCGAAGCCATGGAGAATTGAAATGTATGTTACGGAATTTAGGAACTCCTACATGGTTCCTTACCCTAAGCTGTGCAGAGTACGCTTGGGATGATTTACTGGATTTTCTTCGAGAGGCAAATTCAAATATTGAAAACATCCAATACAAGACAGCAGGAGAATTGTGCTCATTGGATCCGGTTAATGTTTGCAGATATTTCAATCATAGATTTGAGGCTATGATGTCCTTCATCTGCAATAAAAAAAATCCACCTCTTGGAGAAGTTGTGGATTTCTTTTGGAGAAAAGAGTACCAAACAAGAGGTGCTCCTCATATTCATATGCTGTTGTGGATCAAGGATGCCCCAAAATTTGGAACAGATTCTGATGATGCAGTTTTATCTTTCATTGAAGAATATGCAACATGTGCTATACCTAAAAGCACAGAAGATAAAACTTAAAAGAGCAAGTTTTACGTTTCAAAAATCATCGGTGTGGAAAATACTGTCAAAGAAAGTACAAGAGTAAAGATAAATTCTACACAAAATGTCGATTTGGATTTCCACGACCTGTTCTTTCAAAAGGAAGAGTAAACAGTTTTATGTCAGCTGTGCGACATACCATTACAAGAAAATCGCCTAAGAATACCTACAACCTAAGAAGAAAAGAAGAGTCAAAATATATAAATGACTACAACCCAGTCATTTTATCCATGTGGAATGCTAACATGGATATACAGTATGTAGCTGACAATTCTATAGCTGTTGCTCGGTATGTCACATCTTACATCACTAAATCTGAGAAAACGGAATTGAAAGAAATGTGGGAAGAGATTTCTCATGAGAAGACTGTCAGTAAAAAGCTGTACAGTTTCAGTTTAAAGATGTTATCGCATCGAGAAATTGGATCCTACGAATGCTCAGATAGGTTATCATCTGCAAGTCTGTACTCCAAATCCAGAAGAATAATTTGGGTAAGTTTAGGCCTTGCAGGAATGCGAAATCGGGTACTGAAATCTATTCGAGAAATTGAATATTTAGCAGAGTTCAAACCTGAAAGTACAGACATTTTAAGAACAAACATGTTGGACACATATTACCCAAAGAGAAGTCATCATCTTGAGAACATGTGTCTCTATGAAGTGCTGCAGAACTACATTTATAAACGGAATGCAACAGAAGACATCAACAATGGAAAATATAAAGTCATTGGTGAGGAAGGATGTTTGGAAAAACAAACAAAAGGAAGTTTGATTAATCACAGGAAGCTGAGTTGCGACACTACTGACAAGAAGGAATTTTACCACTTAGCACTTTTACAGCTGTTTAAACCATGGGGTTCAGAGGATGAATTACTTGGACATTTTCAAAGCTATGAAGATTCCTTTAATGCATGCAAAGATACCATCGAATGCAGTACTTTCACAACTTATGTAGAAATGTTAAATGAAGAAATTGAACAAGAAGCAGCAATTGCAGCTGAAGTAGCTAGAGACAGTTCTCAAGACAGTCAAAGTTCTGGGACGCTCAGTCAAGATCCCCTAGGACAACCAATCGTAGAAAATGAAGCTGCAATAGCCATGACTGAAGTGGAAACAGCTATGAATCAAGCTCAGGAAGATTTAATAAACTTACCAAGTTTGGAACAACAACTGAATGATGAACAACAACAAATTTATGAGGAAGTCACAAAACAAATTGATCATGGATTACTACATGAAAATAAAGAGTGCTCATGCACATCATTTGAACCAATCAAAATGTATGTGAGTGGACAAGCCGGAACTGGAAAAAGTTTCTTGATTAAAGTAATTAGAAGCTACCTACAGAAAAAAACAGATTCAACTTTGTCTTGTGTTGTTACTGCTCCAACTGGGTTAGCAGCATATAACATAAAAGGAATTACCCTCCATCGTTTGCTGATGTTACCAGTAGAGCATGAGAACAAAATACAATACCACAAGCTAACAGGAGAAGCATGTTTTGAAGTTGCAAGAGTAAAAAAATGAAAGTTCTCATCATTGATGAGGTAAGCATGGTATCAAACGTAATGCTTGCCTGTGTGCAATTAAGAATGCAGCAAATTCTAAAGACAAACTATGACGTGCTATTTGGAGGAAAACATGTTATAGTTTTTGGGGATCTACTGCAGCTCACTCCAGTTAAAGGACAACCAGTATTTCAAACTCTTACACATGAAGACACGAAAAAGTCGTTAGGAAGTATAGGTAATGTGAATATTTGGACATACTTTGAGTACAAAGAACTCATTACCAATATACGGCAGGCAAATGATGATGATTATGCAAGTATTCTCAAATATATCAGAATTGGACTACTCACAGAACATGGCAGAAAAGCTTTACAGAGTTGATTGCTATGTAATTTGTTCCCAACAGAACAAATTGTTCCAGAGAAAATATACAAGAAAATTGCTGGAAAAAATACTGTAATCTGCTTAATGCCAACACTACATGAATGCTCTATATTCAATCAAGAACTTTTGAAATTGGAAAATGAAGAGATTGTCAAACTGGAAGCTGTGGATAAAATACAACATGAGGGAATAACTATTATATTGACAAGCAAATTGACAACTAAATTGGATTCTCTAGAGAAAAACATATCGAAAACAGCTGGTTTAGAAAAAAATCTTTATGTATGTCTGAACTGTCGAGTAATTTTAAGACGTAATTTGGATGTAGAAAAAGGTTTAGTGAATGGAGCTATGGGTAAAGTTGTGGGTTTTGTTAATTACCAGAAAAAAGATGGAATTTAATTTTTAAAAATTAAATTTGATCAGATTGAAGAGGTTATAGACATTTGTCGTTGTTCAGTTCGTTTCTTGCTTGTGAAAGACTTATATGTACGTAGGAAGCAGTTTCCATTTTCTCTAGCATATGCTGTAACTATTCACAAATCTCAAGGTTTAACTGATAGTGCTTTTGTAAACATTGGATCTACTGTGTTTAAAGAAGGTATGGCATATGTTGCTTTGTCACGTGTGAAAAAAATATCTGGTTTATTCATGATAGACTTTGATGAGTCAAACGTTAGTGCTGATGCAAACTGTGTAAAGGAATATAATAGATTAAGAAGAAGCTATGCTCCTCATTTAGGTCAGTATCCTGTGTTTGAAAAACGTGTTGTTTGTCGGAAAAGGAGAATTGAGAATATCTGTAATGAGGATGTACAGAAGAGAAAACAAAAGGAGAGTGATGTGATTCCAAGCAAAAAGAAAAAGGACAATGTTGAAGAGGTTGTTGGTTGTCATTTTGAAAATAGCTCTGGTGTCAACTGCTACGCTAATGTAGTGCTGAATGTTGTATTTTATCTTGAAAGTTTGCAAGAGCAGATAATACTAAATCATGAAAAAAGATTCTGTTCTCTGCTGAGTTTTCTTTTTGAGAAGCTGAGTAATGATAAAACTAAAATAGAAAGTGCTTCTGATGTTAGAAAACATTTAGATGTATGTTCAGGATGTACACAGTTTACTCAAGATGTCCAGCAAGATGCACAGGAATTCTTGATGTATATGCTTATGGTACTGGAAGATGAAGGGGTAGAAATGGTCTCTCTTATAAATGGGAACATAGTTTTGAAAACTGTTTGAACACATGCAGCTCTAATGTTGATTCTGAAAGGTTCATATATTTAACATTACCAGAGAGTAAATCAGTGACTTTTAGTAAATTAGTTAAAGATGCCAATCACAACATGGAATGTTCTCAATGTAAATCAGACATGTTATCAACGTTATTTTTAAATAAATATGGACAGTATGTAATTTTAATGATGCAATGTTGTAGAGCTGATGGTACAAAATTGGACACTTTAATAAAGAAGTTTACAGGACATCAATTATTAATATCTGGAAAAACTTTTGTTGCAGTTGCAATAATTTTCCATGATGGACCTTCTATAAATTCTGGTCATTACACAGTTTATCTAAAATGTGAAAAAGGCTGGACACTGTGTAATGATTCTCAATTGATTTTCAAGCAACGCTTGCCTGCAGAATTACCAAATTCCTACTTAATTTTTCTAAAACCAAAATTTTAGATACAAATTGCAGCATCTGAACAAACCATTATTTCGATTTTATTGGATTACCATTGGTTATTTCACAAAAAAAGAATTTAAAAATTACCATTTGGCCTCATGGAAAGGTAAAAATTTCTGCTGTGGACTTCTTTGACAGATATTATTTTGGTGTATGTGCTTAAGGAACAAGATTTACAGACGTTATTTATTGCAAATAGTTATTGTTCTTAGAAGATATTTTTATTATATATGTTACATTTCTATCAAGGTATGTTTTACTGAGAAGAGATTCAGGTCTTTTTTTAAACAATCTTTCAGATTGTTATTTTTTTGCCCGCTGTTAAGTGATGAATGCAATTGGTTTCACAATTTGCAGTGAAATTCAATATATTCTGAAAACAGCAAAAAAAGGGCAAAAAATTACTTTGTTAAATATGAAAATATGTGTACTGTATTCTAAAATGTATTGTTAAATATTAATACTTTTTTTCTTTTTTTCAGATCGAGAAAGAAAATTTAGGAAAATTAATCCTTGTTTCTAGCAATTAAAAAAAAACATTTATTTATAATTAAGTTATTTTGTTGGTCAGGTAAGTTTGAAATATCTGTATTTCTCACCCCTTCACTTTCATGCTCCCTTTTTTTCACTTCTCCTCACTCTGCTTTTCTCATTCCCCTTCTCTCTGTCTTCTTCCTTTACTGCTGTTTCGTAACTCCCTCACACCTTCTCTACTACTCCCCTAGGTTTACTGCCTCCATCATTACTTTTTCAATCATGTATCTCTCCCTGTCTCCATGTGTCTCAGTCATTCTAACTACCTTACTCCTTCTCAGTTCCTTGCTCTCTGTGTCTGATTCTGTCTCTCTCCCTTTGTCTGTTTTACCCTTAATTTCCATTACATCTCTGGGGCAGATTAACAAGGCCCCTCCGCCACCACTACGTCACTTTTCATAACGTACTGGTGGCGCAGGGACCTCCTTCATATTTACAAGGAGAGGAAAAGCCACCCTGTGTGACTTTTCCTCTCCACATAAATACAGCCACTTCTCACACAGCACTGTGCGTTGAAGGGGCGTTCCATGGGTGTTGTTTTGGGTGTTCCCACGCAACACACAAAGAACTAGACACATCTCCAGGTTTACGAGAAATCGTAACCCTAGAGATGTGTGTGAATGCTAAGCAACCCTAGAGGTGGTGTTGCGAGGCACAACGAGGAGAAATGTTTTTATTTCTCCTCGTTTTTTCCTCTTTTAGTGCGTCCTCTATTATACAGCACGCATTGAAAGAGGAAAAAGCCTCTTGTGATTGTTTTTGTGCAGGAAGGTGTCCCTTCCTGCACAAGAACAATGTCCCCACCACGCAGGCATCCTTGTACCATGGTGCAAGGGAGCCTGCGCTGGCGCATGGCTGCAGTTTGTAGGCCTGCGCAGGGGAAGCATAGAGATGCGACAATAAAATCGTATAAAAAATAGAATTAAAAAAAAAGTTTAAGTGTTTGGGTGTTGGTTGGCTCTAAAAAGAGCCATTGTGTTAATTGAGTGTTTTTTGGTACCTATAAGTAAGTATAGATCCAGTGTCTAAAGATCAAGACGAAGACTCTGTTCCCTTCATCTGTGAAATGTACTCTTGCTCTTTGGATTAGAAACATTATGTGCTGAACTTCTGACGTCTCTGCACACACAACTGTTACATGATCTAATGCTATGCTAGCAGGCAGAAGTCATGTTGGGGGTATAAATCATTTAGAAAGGGTTAAAATATGCACACAAAAAAAAGTGTGTTTCAATTTAAAAAAAAGGTGGAGAACGTGAAAAGGGGGCAGGGTACAGAGTTCCTGACCCCCTACCTTTTGACAGTAGGTCCCTGAAGGACCATGAAGGGTGAAAAAAACATTTAATTTTATTAAAAAACACAAGGGGAGCGCGCACAGCCGTTTTTTTTTTTTTTTTTTAAATGATAAAAAAAAAAAAAAATGTAGATGTTGGGTGGCTCTAAAAAGAGCCGTTGTGTTAATAGAGGGACAGAGGAAGGAAAGAATGGCAACAATTATACGGTGCTGCACGTGTGCTGCCGTATCTTGTTCTCTATTAGGGGAATGCTGGACTCCCCCAAAGCAAGAAGAGCATAACACGTATTGCAACGTATATGCACCCTCTCAAACAGAGGGTGAATGTCCACAGGAGCATAAGAAGGTGAAGCTGCCACCGCAGAGGAAGTGCTCGGCTGAGCTGCCGATGATGTACTCGGCTGAGCTGCTGCGGATGTGCTCGGCTGAGCTGCAGGAGGGTTTTCTCTAGTAGCTCGAGCATAAGCCACAGGATGTACATCCCTAACGTGCCTGACCATTGTGTAGATACTAAAAGAGTACTTCTTCTTAGGATCTCCTCTAGATAAGACACGATCACAAAGAGTGCAGGTGACTTTGGGAGCATTGACTTTCTTCTGCCCCTGTGGAAATGTAAAAAATTGCCAGACAAAAGAATCTTTCTGTTTCCTCTGTCTCTGTCTGACAAGGCTCTCCTGCTCACTCCCAGAAGATGACTGCTGCTCTGCCATTGTATCACAAAAACAGTTCAGCTCCTTCTCCCAGGGAATCAGAAGTAATAATGAGGGGAATGGGTGTGGTGTTGGAAGTTTCTGGAACTGAAACTACTTTAAACCAATGAAAAGTGTTGTTTCTTGATCACATGACTTACCGTGCGCGCACTGTAAGCTTACGGTGCGCGCACGGTACAAGCACGCATGCGTGTACGTAAGACGTGTGCATGCGCATACTGAGCAAGCGCGTACGACGCACGCGCGCATGCGCATTCGGAGCACGCGCGCATGCGCGTACGGCGCACCCGCGTACGGAGAACGTGCGCATGCGCAAAAAGAACACGCGCACATGTGCGTACGGAGCACGAGCGTACGCATCGCAGTCGAAGTACGCATGCGTACGTAAATCACGTACGCATGCTAACTACGTGCGCGCACCGTTCTTGTACCGTACCGTGCGCGCACTGTAAGCTTACGGTGCGCGCACGGTAAGAAACCCTTACAAAAAAAAATAAACAATGTTTAGAGGTTTGTAGAAGATAGTAACTATGCTGTTCAACTATATCTAAACATTTTTAAAAAAAGGTGAGCCATTCCATATTGCAGGATACAGTAAATCTATAATTATATACATAGGTAGCATATTGTTAAAAACATAAATAAATATAATAAAAATACATTCACAAATTAGCATTTAAAAAACCTTTGAAATTCACTGAAAAAACCATAGGATTCACACACGTTATAGTTAGGAATTAGCATTTAAAAAACCTTGCAAATTCACTGAAAAAACCATAGGTTTCACACACGTTATAGTTAGCTGGACATTTCACTCGTACAAAACCAATGAAATTCCCCTGTTATAGTTAGTTCAGCTAACTATAACTCGCGCGCCCGCAATCCACTGCTGATGACGTCACATATTACATCACTCATGACATGGTCAGTGACATCACTCATGACATCACTGATGACATCTCAAATGACATCACTGATGAAATCATCCATGTGATAAATTACCACATCTTCTCACACCCTAACATAACCTTTCAAACACCGACTGAAAATTTCAGAGTTACATTTTCAAAAGCAAACGTACTCCAATACCAATAACTATATACTCACTTATTAACTCTTAGGTCTACATACAACTCCACTCATTCACCTGTACAGTCACTCATACTTACAGTCACTCCATACAAGACTATCATATGCATTTAGACACCTATATAGACACTCACACACCGCCAATCATCCATTGAGGTACTGACACACCTAGTCAGTCGTGCAAGTAATTAAACACAGTCGAATTTACTCACCTATACAGTTAAACACACTCAAGTTCACTTACTCATAAAAATAGTACCACATTCTTACGCTCTTATACAATCATTGATACAAGCACACACGCATCCATTTAGCCACTCTCACAATCACACTCTCACATATACCCACTTATATACTCTTACACACATATATACTGCCTTTCACATATGTAGTTAGTCACACATGTACCACTGAGATATACATTTAATCCCTAACACACCCATACATACACTCATCCAACCATACAGTCCCTCACAGATGCACTCTTAAAACCATGCACCCATAGAATCACCCACTCACACATCTATGCACAGAGTAACACACACCCTACCCACACAAACACACAGGCACCCATACAGATACTCAGACAACCAATCAATAACCCATATAGACACTCATATAGCTATTCACAAAACCATGGAGCCACTTAGACACCAACAAACAGAAACATACAGACATTTACACAGTTAAGTCACTAGTCTGCAGTAAGATACATTTAACGACTCACTTATAGTCAGTTACGCACCACAGAAAATCATCCATTTACACACTTGTACACCCACTCATTCTTCAACAGGCCTTTCCCTATATATATTAAACATATTAAAATTGTTCAGAAACACATACTCAATGGATGATGTCATCAGTGATGTCATTTGAGATGTCATCAGTGATGTCATGAGTGATGTCACTGACCATGTCATGAGTGATGTAATATGTGACGTCATCAGCAGTGGATTGCGGGCGCGCGAGTTATAGTTAGCTGAACTAACTATAACGGGGGAATTTCATTGGTTTTGTACGAGTGAAATGTCCAGCTAACTATAACATGTGTGAAACCTATGGTTTTTTCAGTGAATATATATATATATATATGTTCACACATACAAAGTCACATGAAATGCATCAGAATAATAAGATTCAAGCAAAGTGGCCATGTAAAAAATAGTTCTATATAGCATTGCCTGGCCCTTCCATTTTGCCTTACATACTTCCATTTCTTTTATTTTATCCTTTTCATAAAATAATGTGCGTTTTGTGCCTTTAGAGGCGTTTTTTATTGAGAAAAATTGCTTTTCAGTTGCTATTGTTTACATTCAGATCACTTTTTGTGTGCGAGAGAAGCTCAGCGAACAAGTCAGAAAAGAAGCAACTTAAACGAGGGGTGCAGAAACCGCGACTTCAAACACTGCTGATGAGCGGCGCATTCACATCTGACGGCTATTTGATTTCCGAGTTCCTATACTCTGTATACTCATGGAAACACGCTCTTGTGACTGGAGGTCGGGTGTAATATATTCGTCCCATAGCCCTTTAGCACAGTAAGAGCCTGCTGTAGCGCGAGCTGCAAGGAAGGTGTGCGTGCGCGTTGTGAAACGCCCTCCGTCATTCATACGCCATCCTGTGGTGATTTGATTTGCGGGCGCCACGCTGATTGACGCACAAAATGAGACGGCGTAGAATGATGTCTGCGGGTAACACCCTTATTCTTGTGCTAATCTGCCCACCTATTCACCTATACAGACGAACAATCACTGGAGTAAACACTTCTATGTACTCCGCACCAGACTACAATGCAGAGCGAGAGACAGCAGGAACCGAGCGAGACAAAGGGCGGCTGCAAACACGAGGAAGGACAGGGTAGCCGATCAGAGAGACGATGCTATCTATCCTGTCAGCGAATAGGAAAGTGAAACAATATCCAGCACCATTTATAATTACATCACAATAAAGGAGTGATGAGGCGGTATGGGGGGGGAGGCGGTTAGAAATGATGCAGCGGTGCAGTGGGGCCAGGACCCCTGTAAGGCTGCCCGGGGGGGGGGTTGCGCAGCGGCCCGCCCCTTGGAGGGCGGCCGCCTTAGTGCCACAGGAAGGCACAGGGGTGGGAGGTCGAGTCCCTGGGCTAGTCCGGGGGAGACCCCAACAGATAGCTGTTTCCGGCGAGGGCGGGCAGGAGACAGGGGTACTTATACTGTCTCCGCCCCCTCCTCGTCCTCTTGTCCGCTCGTTCGCCTTGGCTACTGGTTCCGCGTCGGTCGTGTTCTCTTGGGGAGGCAGAGTCACACTTCAATCGATCGATCGCTCGCCTGGTACGATCGTCTGCGGCCCTGAACGTCCGCCTGTCGCGGTGAGTCTGCTTGTGGTGGGCGATATTAGAATTTGTGCGTTGTAAGCCGGCAGTTAGACGTGTCCCAGTCGGCGGCTTCCCGCAGCCAGCCCCCCCTCAGCCTTGGTTATTTGTCCTGGAAGGGGCTCGCATTGGGTCTGGGGACGGGATGTGGTGCGGCGGCTAGATTGCAGACCTTGGGTTCGAGCCTCGTGGTCGCGTCCACAGCCGGGGATCTGGGCAAATAACAATCTCCGCGTGCCTGTATGTGAATGTATATAAGGTGCTCGTGTACAGCGTTGCAGTACCTTTGGGTTGAGTTCGCGCTATATAATTATGCAACACCGGGGTTGTAGCGTCACTGGGAAAGCCCGGATCAGGTTTCAGTACCCGGCAACTGTTAGGCTGCTTCTGGCTCCGAATGTCCGATTTCTTTCACGGTGTCTGAGGCCGAGGCAGTTAGTTCAGGGGCGTAGGAGGCCTCGAGCTGCCAGGTGTTCGCTACAAGCATGGTGGAGTGGGTTGACTGTACTCAGGCTGACCCATGGTTGAGCGTTGCGCCATTTCCCGGGTAGGAAATATCTGTCGGTGTTTTGTAATGTTGTGACGGTGAGCCTGGTCCCTTCTGACTCCTTCCAGGATGCTCGTTTAGGGCTGGATGCTCTTCGCTGCTCCCTCTCCTTAAAGACCTTGTAGAGGGGGGCAGGCATATGGCTTGTTTGCCGCACCTAACGGGCGGTGTCCTTTGGTGGGGTCCGACTCCGGTTGCTGCTGGGCGGGGTTTGGGGGAGGGGCAGGGTGCAAGTCCTTGCCGGGCCATCCTCTCCCGCTGCGGAAAGTCGGCAAGCGGCGTTTCTTTCACGTTTAGGGCTGGATGCCTCTGCCCCTCAGGTGTTTATGACAGCGCTCTTCGCTGCCCCCTCTCCTTAAAGACTTTGAAGAGGGGGGCAGGCATATGGCTTGTTTGCCGCACCTAACGGCGGTGCCTTGGTGTGGTCCGATTCCGGTTACTGCTGGGCGGGGTTTGGGGGAGGGGCAGGGTGCAAGTCCTTCCGGGCCATCCTCGCCCGCTGCGGAAAGTCGGTAAGCGGCGTTTCTTTCACGTTACCTCCCCCACTTGCATGGCTAGGTAAATACGGTGCTCTACGGCGTCCCAACACCTTGGTCGATCCCGCACTATGTAAACTTCTGCGTCCCTGATCCGGGGTCGCGTCCAGCATCAGTTGCGCTGCGATGCGCCCTATTTTCCCGGGACTCTTCTCGCGCCACTAGCATTTCGGACTTTGGTGCCGAAATCGCGAGTGCGAGCTTCGGGGTCGCGTCCACTAGTCACTGCGGGCCCAACCCATCACCCTTCCGCCCATGTATGTGCTTGTCGGCGGGGGCCATCTTCTCTGGGGCACATGTGCCACCCCCTCCCCCCCCCCCCCCCGGTTCCAGGCGGAAGGCGCTTGCCGCCCTGAGGTGAGTCGGGTTTTGGTGGCAGCGGAGACTGAGACTCTTCCATGCTCTGCGACGGTAGAGTAGGGCGATTTGGAGTGCCTATCCCTGGATTTGATCCAGTTGAGCCTGCGGTTCCGAGCTTCCTGCCTCCGGGTGACGTTCGCAGCTGGTGTCGGACGCACAGGTCGCTACCTGTGCGTCGTCCTCCGGCCGGGTTTGACTGTGGGGGGGGGGGGGGTCCAACTAAGTCCAGCAGGACTTGCCCCAGCTGCTGAGCTCATTCAGAGGAGTGCTCGTCTTGATCCCTTCTCTTTCAGGCACACAGGTTAGTCCCTGTCCGTAAGCAGTAACTCCACAGAGTGGGTGCAGTTGTGAGGAGCGCTATGTTTGACTTCCTTCACCCCCAGGCACGCAGGCTTGCTCCTGGCCTCGCCGAAGGCAGGTGGTAATTAACGGGCTAAAGTAATTTTGCAGGAGCGTGTATGGAACCCATCTCTGCTGGGCACTTTGTTTAAACTCCTGCCTTCAGCCGCGCGCTGGTTCATTAAATGTGTAAGTTAAAAGCTTTTTACATCTTGGACATGCCTGAGTTGCTACTTAATTATCTTGTGCAACCATTGACCAAGCCAACAGCCCTGTACTATAAGCATGGATAGAGCCGGTCTCCCAGTGTCTGGCTGTGATGACATGGGGGCAGGTTGAACGATGGCATGGGGGGGATGCGGTCAGCGCAGGGGCCGTGAGATGCCTCAGGGGATGGCAGTAGGGTGCGGGCCATCTCACCAAGGTTGCGATCATGAACAGAAAGGGTTTCTCTTTGGTCACGGGCACAGGAAGCCCTGGACAGGAGAGACCAAGAGTGATGGCTGCCCTGCCGGGCGCACGCTCTCCTGTACTCCGTGTGTGTATAGACCGAGGCTACAATCCTGCATCAGTTGTAATTAGGACGTCAGCCCGCATGAAAGAGATTGTTTATTTGTTGTTACATTGCAGGATATGGTTTAACTTGTTTGAAGACTGTTTAGATAGCACCATCTTATTATGGAGAGGAGCACAGTCGAGTAGACTGCCTCAAGTCTTCAGTTTTGACCAGGCACCAGTTATGAACTTTGCTTCATGGGTGTGAAATGATTTTCATCCGGCAAGGAAATATATGGAAAGGGCTTTTAGGGGACAAAATAATCTGATTGGCACAAATTAAAAATAACGTTGAGGAGGAAGGTAGGGGTCATGTTTATCATTGCCTTGTTTTGTGTGAAATATGATACATAGCTCAATGAAACATAGGGGCTGCATCACACTAATTTTGTACTGAAGTAGTAGCAACTCAGCACAAACGGCGAACTGCAGCTATATGCAGGGGCTTTGAGTTGGAAGGCATTCATTTAAATAGCTCATTGTGGGAGAGGAAAAATTTGTACAAACTTCCATAAAAACCTTACTACTGGGACAGTGAAGAAAGAAGTAGGGAAGGAACTTTGTCAATACGCAGCAAGAGCTGCATAAAGCTAAAAGTTGAACTTAATTAAATACAAAACATGGCCTCGTACTGTCTCTTTTGGGGCCTTTAGTGAATCAATTGACCTCCTGGCTAACTTGATGCACAGCTTTTTCTACTTGCACGTGGAAGATGGCCGGATGCTCTTGGGATGTAGACGTCTACTATTATGTCTTAACCACTTTTCATTAATAAAGGAACTGTTTAAGTCTCCGGTGCCTCTATTCTAAATTATTGTGCTGATGGTTACGACTACCTGATGTAATGCACACTGTATATATCCTGTACTAATGTATCAGTTACCTTCATTTTCACTTCACCGTCACATGTAGCACCTTATTATTGGTTGGAATTGTCACGCAATGGCGGTGACTTAACGTATTTGGTATCTCAATATGTTTTAAATAGACCTGGGGAAGCAATGATTTGCCTGACTCTGCCTGGGCTCACCAGTTTTGACTTCGGCTCTCACTGTTGGTACTGCACATCCTTCATCGGGATGGGCACGGGGCCCGTAGGTACCATGGGCATTTTGATTCAAATAATATTTACACTGAAAGGGCATGGGAGTGTAAAACTTTAGGAAGTTTGGCTAGTAGTGTGGTTGACCCGGCCGTACCATGCCTGAACGGAGGCACTTTCAAGAGGACATGCCTGTTAGCCTCATTGATGAATGCATAGTGAAGTAAACTCTAAGTTGACAGCAAGAGTTATAGGAAAGGAAAGGTTTTAACGTCTCATCTGTAAGGGGCCTACAGTCTGAGGTACATGGATGTTTAGGTAATGCGTTTATCTACAGATCAGTATCTGTTACAACAGCGTAACGGTGTCAGCGACATAGCCTACAGTACTGGCTGGCCACAGCTCCGGGGTAATAGGATGAGTAACCACAGGTATCAAGAGAGGGAGCTCCTAGCGACAGCCCGACATCTCGCACAGCACAACAGCAATTTACGGGCTATATCCATTGGTATGCACGGGCAGGAGGTTGTTTGACCTCACAGTCACAAGGTCAGAGCTCAGCAGGCACACGCAGTTATTTTCTTACTGTGGTCGATATATGAGTTCCAGTAAGTTGGGTTTTGACACACACCTGTAAGCTGCTTTTGTCTGAAATTTAACAGCAAAAGGTTGGCGGGTTGGGTCCTTTTGTGTGTGATAACAAGGGTCCACCTGATGTAAATTCCGAAATCAGGGAAATTAACTAAATGTAAATATCACAGTTGGGGAAGTAGACAATAGTCATGGACCACCATACTACATGTGATAGACTTGCATACTACCGCAACCAGTAGCATAAAAAAAAAAAACCTTTGCGCTCACATACAGACATTATTATAAATACAATGTATTTCCCTATGCGCATTAGAGTAACGCTATGAATGGTGATCATGCAGGCTTCCACGGAACGGGACAACTGTCAGGCGTCTGTAGCTGCGCAGGGCTCCCTCGGTTATGTCGAGGTCTTTTATATTAACCGAGCACTCATGGGACACTTCACCACTATGGTCGGGAGCAGGGGGAGGTGTCACTTTGCATCCAGCATCTAGGTCAAGCAAAGAGTTACGCCCAGTGTTGAGTGAGTGTTAAGGTTACCTGGTCGTTCATTGGGGCTCCTTAGGGTAGGACGACCTAGCGGCAAGGAACAGCTAGAGTGGTTTACGTGTGCTCAGCGATCATAAAAAAAAAAAAAAGGATGCTTCGCGGGCCTTGGCTCACACGGAAGTGGGCTAAGATCAGTCACACCACTGGTGCCGTGGCCTGCTCTGATGCCTGGCACTGGGGTCCCAGGTTCTTCTGAAGGGCTAGGCCTTCAGATGCTGAAAGGATGTCCGTTGTTATTTACTCGATTGTTAAACGATTGGTTATTTCCTGGGTCATCCGCGGGTGTAGAGCTTTAGGCGCTGGTTGTCTTTCCATCGGGTCGGTTTGATGCGGGATGGTGGTTTTTGGGGCAGGTCACAGGCTGCTTCCTCTCGCTGTGTTTGTTCTTCTAGGTGTGGTCGGGTCAAGTGACGGAGGAGAGCAATCATCGCGTGGTATATCTGGGCATGATAGAACGCCAGGCAAGATTGTAGCGTAGGCAGATAGTGGCACTTATCAGGGAAGGAATGTTGGTCTCAATGGCATGCCGCCATGCAAGGGGACCATGTACCTAGGTCACGTACATCAGGCAGTGACAGGTGAACAGGGACCATGTGTACTAGAATATCAGGAGTGGTTCCCACCACGGTCGGGCCGATGGGAAGCTGTCATCTTGATGCTCAATGGATACCCTTACTCCATCACACCTATTGTAAGCTGAGGATGCCTGTTGACGCTGTTAGACCTGCTATTAGTTAGTACACTCACTGTTGTGCCTTGGCTCGGTTTGTCTCGCATCAGGGCCAGTTGGAGTTACAGGCAAATTTTTAGCTCTATGGCTGAAGCGGGCGCTTCTAGAACAGGGCAAGATTGGTTAGGCCAGGCAGCATGACAAAGGTCTTTTCGGCACTGGCAGAATGGTGCAGGCTGCGAAGTAGAGCCATTGCAGAACTTAGATTTGTCTACATTCGGCTAGGGAATGTTTAGCAGCAGGAAGGTATTGAACCATGGTGAGCAATTGGTTTTGGGTTTGTGCGCAACAGGAGCAAGGGAATTGCGTTCTGTTCCATCAGGGTACGGGGACCGTCTATACCACCAGATACTGTAAAGCTGCCATTTTCGCTCTGGGCTGGGGTGCAATGTCATCCAACCTTGCAGCCAGACTCTGAGCAGGCAAAGGCATACTTGCGATGGTGCAACGGGCACTCAGCAGTAGAGTTAGATGTGTCATCATACCCCGATATAACGTCAGTGATGAAACATAGGTTGTGGCTACACACGACCAGGCACTCTAGGGCAGCTGGGGCGGGGGTGTGCCAGTGCCAAGAGGGCGCGGGTTGCCTGGGTAGGGCTGCTGGCTTGAAGGGAGCACTACTCGGATCGCCACAAGGGCACGTTTTGTTTCATAGAAGGCTGAATTGATACTTTTATGGCATGGTGCCAGTTGCTCTAGTTATGCGCATGTTGCTTGGCAGTGTCAGAAACATTCAGAACGCAATGCTGGTGGTTAGCCTGTTGTCATGCTGTTCAGAGGTATTTTAGCTCAGGCATGGCCATGCATGGGTTATAGGCCGGTGGCCTGCCCTGGGATTCGTGTTAACAGGCAGGTGAAGCAGCAGAACTTGGAGGGGCTTGGGTTTGACCTCTGGATACTAGGGCGGAGCCTGGTTGCTCACTTAGTAGCCCGCCCTTGAGTTCGACGAAACATGTACCTTTGATGCGAGTATCAGTACCGGGTAACTTCTCCCGCCCTCCAGCACTGGCTGGCAGCTATGCAGGTTGTGGAAGTGGCTTATGGTCCATACGACTAAGGGAAACAACGGGGCAACACTTTGGGCTACAAATCTGCAGGAGAACAATTGGCGTTGTTCTCCTCTGTGGTCACCCTGATCTGTGTCTCCCTGGTATACTAGCAGAATTTTGGGAGGGCAAGGCTTTACATTTGGTGGTGACTGATGGAATACGATGGGCGTACTCCAACGGAGTGAAGGAGGAAGTGAGGCAGGCTTGTCAACTCTTACCTCCTCCCGCATGGGCACTGCCAGGCAGGAGTGTCTTGGCAAAGAGATTGTTATTTAGCCATGCAAAGGCAACCTTGGACCATCGCCTATTTTAGGTTTAAGGTCATTCCAGTTAAATCCACGGGGGAGTTAGAAAGGATGGGGGAACCTGTCCTGATTGTGCCCGCTGGCCGCCGGCTCGGTTGGGCGTAGACTTGTTTTGGCTGGACCTGGGGGAAGCCCGGTATCAGTATGCTGTAGGTATGAAGGCCTATCGGGAGCCATGCGCAGTTGCGCAGAGCAAAGAGGTCTTGGCTTCATCAGGCATGGTCTTGTACACGCCAAGTCCACAGGGTGCCTGGAGGGAGATGGGGTGCACCTCTCTAGTTTAGGCATGGACCTTTTCCTACTGGACCTAGGGGAAGCTTGGGCTGCAGCAGGTTGTAAGTAAACAGGTCTACCTTGGTGGGGGGCCCTGGTAGTGACGGTGGCCACTCCCAAGGCTGTGGAGGAGTTACAGGGCGATCCAGGGTCTGCACATACCAAGGGGTACAGCATGCAGCAGCACCGCGGGGTGCTAACTCAGGATACCCAGGGATGTTTAGCGGGTCCCCTGGAAGAACGACGGCGCCCCGTTAACCGAAAGGCGGTTTTGGGTCTGAGCAACCGGGGGCTGCCATGTATGCTCCGCCCACCCATCACGGGGGGGGCGTGTGAAGCATGTGGACTGGTGGTCCACGGATGGGAGGGGTGGACCCTCCCAATATTTGGTATACACCAGTTGGCGTTGCCATGGTGACTCTAGGCTTATCAGATGGGCAGGCGGCATAGGGCTGGCCTGCCCTGGGATCGCCCGTAAGATAACCCACCTTGTTTGCATATTGGTTATGCAAATAAACCTGCAGCAATATTTCTCCACTTACATTACAGTGTCGTGTGTTTTATTTATGTACTTATGTACTTATGTGCTTTGTGATAACTGTTGCCGATATTGGCACTAAGGCTGTGGAATGCCCGCTGAAGATCAAATATGGCGCCCTTTTACAACCCACTCGGGAGATGGCGGCCTATTTTCTTTTGTTTGTGGGCCCGTTGAAATCTAATTACGCCACAGATCGCAGTTTAGTCATACAGTGCTTTACATCCTTACATTTTACGTTTGTCATGCTTTGCTCGAGCAGAAGTGAATTCCAACGTGAAGGGGAACCGAAATCCATGGCTAGGGGAGCTGTCTATTGGGTCTGTTAATAGTAATAGTTTTCATCCAATGTCTTTTCAGTCATTCCGACATCTATGGGGTGTGTTATTTATGGTCTGTAGCTCTGTGACGCTCACCTTCTGTGATCAGCAGGCACTCCACTGTAGGAACAAGCATTTGCAATGCAATAGGTCTCGTGTTAGAGAGAGTTTGAGCTGTTGGCATAGTAAACGACACTGCCTTTAATTCATGTGTTTTGAAAACCTGCAAGCGGACCATAAACACGGACTTTGTACTTATAGTCCTGGCTTACAAGAAGCAAGGATGGAAATAAAAGAGGCATAGTTACTGCCAGCCTTGCTTCTCGTAAGCAATGAACATAAGTGCAAAGTGTGTGTTTACGGTCCACTTGCAGGTTTTCAAAACACATAAATAAAAGGCATTGTCATTTGCAATGCCATAGCCCAAACTCTTGCAAATGCGAGACCTATTGCATTGCAAATGCTTGTTTAAACTTGATTTTATGTCCAGAAGCAGCGTGCGTAGATCATCAGTGCCACCCTCCGCACCTTCCCTTGTGCCCTGCTCAGAGTTTGTGTCCGCCTTGTTGTCTATCTGTCTGGTGAGCCTCTTAATCTCAAAGAGGAGATTCGATTGCTTGGCATCATGTTTCCCCATTTTCTATGATTTGGTAGATTTGATCCAGTGATGTGTGTGGCCGTCCCCGAGTTCAAATCGTGTCTGCCCACGCGTACTGTTGAGTTTCGTGCTGCCGCGTATGCCTCAAGCTTTCCCTCCATTAATGCAGCACACAAGCCCCAGGAGGCCCCCCAGCTCCAGAGCCCGCAGTTGATGAGCACCACTGGGTCTCACACTCTTTCACTACATGCAGGGTGTTCAGAGCGTGCAGTGCAGCCGTAGGGGGCTACTGAGCGCATGCAGCGCTTTTAGTGAGGGGTAGGCTGTACTGTGGTGATTCACCAATTGTCTAAATGCAGCTACTCATGTACTGTAAATTTCTGGATCCACCGGGGCTTATGTCTGTAGGCCGCAGGCCAAGTTCCCAACAGCCTGGGGCAGCCGCTTCACACGCAGCAACCCCACCGGAGGCGATCGATCCGCGCACACCAGTGACGGTGACTGACCCAGTGTCTCCTTTGAGGGCTGTGCGACTCCCCCCCTGCTAGGACTCAGGCACACAGGATAATAGTAAGGCCTTACAATCTGCAGAGTTCGGCGGCGGCCCACACCTTCATGCCATTAAGGCGCACCTGTCGCATTTGCTCAATTTTAGGACCAAAGGGTTGCCGGTCCCCCGGCGCCTGAGCACGTCGCAGCGGTGGCCCAGGCCTGTAATTCAATCAAGCCAACAGCCTCCAGCCAGGATTCACATGCAAGCCCTGCAGCCACCTGGGCCCTCACAACACATCTAGCCGCAGACCCCCAGGCCCAGGACGCCGTGGCGGCTCACCTTCAGTTTGGGCACTCGCAGAGCTGCAGGTATGTCCCAGGGTTCGAGGGCCCCCGCACAATCCACTTCTCTCAGGCTTCTCTCAGGCCCAGTCTCGGCCTCGCCCATCTCGCCATAGGGCCGCCCTGCTGCTGCGAGGCACTCGGGTGCCGCCCCTGGCCTCAGCTTCAATCTTCATTGCCGTTCCACCATAGGCTGGGATACATTACACTATGATTGCGAGTACACCCCACGGCCAGGATGTCTCTACTTCTCCACTTCGTCTGGCGCGGCACGGCCCAGGCTCCGCGATCTCTCAGTCGGGCCTTGCGCTCCTTTCCCTACAGAGCCTGCAAGTGACCTTTCATCGGGTTTTCTGGGGAACACAGTGCCACAGCAGAATCCTGAGCCCGCCACACCGCCTTAGCATTGTAAGATGAATTGAGCTAGCTCTCGGCTATCAAGGATTATTCTGCGGCCGGCGGAGCCCTCTCAGCGAGTGGCCATTTCGCAGCTCGGCTGGCCACGCCCCCGTGTTCTATGACATCATTGATAACATCACTGCAACATCTGAAATTACATCATTGATGACAATACTGTGCATGATGGGAGGATGAGTTATAGTTACTTTTGGGAACAAGTCAGATCTTGAGATCAATCAATCAATCAATCAATCAATCAAATAATTTGTAAAGCGCACTACATACCCGCAAGATCTTCAGTTTGTCGTAGGTTGAGGGGGAGGGTGTTCCAGGTCTTGGCGGCGCGGTGGGAGAAGGATCTGCCTCCGGCTGTGGTTCTACGGATGCGTGGGACGGTAGCCAGGGAGAGGTCTGCGGAGCGGAGTTTCCTGTTGGGTACGTAGAAGGAGAGTCGACTGTTGAGATAGGCTGTGCCGGTCTTGTGGAGTGCCTTGTGTGCGTGGATCAGGAGCTTGAAGGAGATTCTTTTGTCGATGGGGAGCCAGTGCAGGTTCCTCAGATGGGGGGTGATGTGGTCGCAGCGCGGGACGTCGAGGATCAGGCGTGCAGAGGCATTCTGGATTCTTTGCAGTCTGTTGATGAGCTTGGTCGGGGCTCCGGCGTAGAGGGCGTTTCCGTAGTCGAGTCTGCTGCTGACTAGGGCCTGGGTAACTGTTTTCCTTGTGTCTGTTGGGATCCATCTGTAGATCTTGCAGAGCATACGGAGGGTGTTGAAGCAGGTGGAGGAGATGGCGTTGACTTGTTTGGTCCTGGTGAGTTTCGAGTCGTAGATGACTCCCAGGTTGCGTGCGTGGTTGGTAGGTGCGGGGCTGTCCCCAGCGATGCGGGCCTCCATGCTGAGGGGTTGGGCCCGAGGATGAGGATCTCCGTCTTGTCTGTGTTCAGCTTAAGGTGGCTGTCCTCCATCCAGTCCGCGACGGCCTTCATTCCCTGGTGGAGGTTGGATTTGGCGGTGAGGGGTCCTTATTGAGGGAGAGGATCAGTTGCGTGTCGTCGGCGTAGGAGATTATGTTGAGGTCGTGATGTCGGGCGATGCGTGCGAGAGGCGCCATGTAGACATTATACAGCGTCGGGCTGAGGGCGGATCCCTGCGGGACGCCGCAGATGATCTCGTAGTCTTCAGATCAGAACGGGGGGAGGTGGACTCTCTGGGTTCTGCCGGAGAGGAAGGAGGAGGTCCAGTCCAGGGCCTTGTCTCGGATCCCTGCGTCGTGTAGTCGTGTGCGTAGTGTGCAGTGGCAGATGGTGTCGAAGGCGGCAGAGAGGTCCAGAAGGATGAGGGCAGATAAGTATAGCTGGTACATTTCAGTGTTTTATGTAGACTATAATGTTACCTTGTCACTGAATTTTTCAGCTAACTATAGCATTACTCTAACCATTACTTTTTTCAGTGAATTTATAAGGTTTTTTAAAATGGGAAGTTACCTATAATTAGGAGGTCAACTGTATTGAGTGAGAAGATATGATCATGGTGTCCCACTGTCAGCCCTATTCCCTCACCACCTTGACGGAACAGCGCCACCAGTAGCTCTAGCGCCAGCGCGAATAAGAGGGGTGACAGAGGGCACCCCTGTCTAGTGCCGCGGAATATTGTGTCGAGACCACTTGCCCTTTTTTACCCTGGGCGTGGGGTGTACTCCCACCCATTTTACCCAGTTGTCACCTAGACCTATATGTGTCATTATCTCAAATAAAAAATCCCACCTTACGGTATCAAAGGCCTACTCAAGATCTATTGGTAGAAGGTCTGCACCAGGTTGGAGCTTCGCATCAGGGTGGTAGAGTATTGAGTACAGTCTATGAAGGTTGTTGGAGGTGCTTTGGGACTGGATTAAGCTGTTTTGGTCAGTGTGGATTAGCATGGACATGTGTGGTAGTAACCGGAGTGCCAGTGTCTTGCTCAGGATTTTAAAGTCCATATTGAGCACAGATATTGGTGTAAAATCGGAGACCTGCGCCCCCTCCAGGGTTGTCTTGGGAAGGGGATCACCATTGCAACTACATGACAGATGCTGAGAGTTGCTCAATTCACAGCGATTCTGCGCATATGATCTCTAAGCGGAGGCCAATTTCGAAACAAATGCAGAGTAGAACTCTGCTGGTAGACCATCTGGGCCTGGGGTCTTACCCGTGGCCATACTTTTAATCACCAACTGAATTTCCTGGGACTCAATGGGGCAACCTAAGGCTTCCTACTCCTGTGGGTCTAGAGCAGCCAGTGGCAGCTGGGACAGAAAAGATCTCTGTTCTACTCGTGAGACATGGGGGGGGGGGGGTGCCTCATATAGGGATTTCTAGTACTCAGGAAAGAGGTCATTAATACTCTCCGGGCCGTGAACCGATTGGTTCGTTCTTGTTCGCACATTGGTAATCGGGAAGCCCTGTGTCTCTTATTTAATCAGCCAAGCCAGCAGACCGCCAGGTCTTCCTTCTTCTTCTTATTCTCTAGTAAGGTATTACTTGTAATTGTAACACCTCAGCTTTTCAATAACCTGCTAGTACAGAGTCTGTGTTTTCTTCAGTCGCTCTTGCTGCTCAGGACCTGGCCCTGTATATTGTCCACCTCATGCAGACTGTCTTCTAATTTCTTTATGTCCTGGTGTAGTTCTTGTTGTGCCCCGATGGACTGCCCCAAACCGAACCCTCTTGTCACCACTTTTAATGCTTCCCATTCTACTAATGCTGTGGAGGCTTTATGTGTGTTAGTAACAAAGTATTTATCTATGGCGGAACCTAGGGTCTCCTTGAAGCATGTGTCTTCCAGCAACTGCGAATTAAGACGCCACAGTGGGACCAATGGGCGTTGTCCTACAGCTTGGAAGGTCAAGATCAGGGGGCTATGATCAGAAAATGTGTGTCCTGATGTTGGACTTGGCCCTTTTCCCGGAATTTTTTCGCTTTTATGGGAAACTCCATGTTAAATAAATGCGAAGATTGAATGCTGTGCGATGGTGTACGCAGACTGAGTTTCCCCATTTTAAACATGTAACTTTTAAAATGGATGCCATGGCTGTGTGGTTGTGCCGTCTGACTGAGCTGGGTTAACAGTCTAGTGGCTATTTCCCAGCAACCCCAGCTTTTGGAGGGAAGCCTGGCACCCAGGGTGCTCTACCCCTCCCCCTAGGCCAGTTAGGACCAGTTTCCCCAGACGCTTCTAGAAGCTTCTGGCACTGTCTGGTAGGTGGGGTGAGGGGCGTATAAAGGGAGGAGCTGGGCTGCCCTGTGCTCAGTTAGAGGGTGGACCTGGGAGAGTGGGGACCTGCTGCCAGGGGTTACCGCCACATGGGCCGTGTGCTGGGCCCTGAGCCTACCTACCCCCCTCTACTGTTCACAGGGCGAGGGAAAGCTATAGTTGGGGCAACGCAGACCTGGAAAAGCCTACGCAGGAGTTTTAGGCGGTTGGGCTTAGTCAGGGACCTATGCAGCTGAAAGTGACAGGGCTTAGGCGCTACCTTTTAAGTGAGTGAGGGATCCTGAACTGACCCACTGATCTGGCCCGGCGGGAGGAGAACCCAGGGACGGCCGGCAGAGACTAATGAGTCTGCCTTCAGCCACCATCTTAAACCCCCCCTTAAAGAAACCCTCAACCAAGGGCGCAGGAACCAGCAAGCGCCTCTTGGGACCCTGACTGCAGTCCCTGCGGAAAGAGAGCGCTATATTGAAGCTGCCTGTGGAAGGAGAGCGCTAAATCTGGTAGGCGCTACACTGGAACTGACTGTGCTCTGCTGGTGAGTGTGGTAATCCCAGCTGCCTGACGCCCCTGGAGCTGAGGGGGCTGCATAGCACCTGGGAAGCGCCCTATCTACGGCCCCAGTAGCGCTGTGTGGAGGGAAGGACAGGTTAATGTGGAAGCGCCGCGTGGGTGCCACCTCGGAGCGCCTACAAAGCCAGCGGGAGGCCACCCCGTGATTCGGGCACATTTGAACTTATGTAAAGCGGAGCGGGAGCCCACCCTGCGTAACTGCCGCCTTTTTCCTACATTTAAACCTTGCGGGAGCCCACCCCGCACTTGTCTGCCTCCCGCGGGTGCCCACCCCACATTTGTGCTGCCATGACGAGTATCCGAAAGCGGGTGCCCACCCCGCGGTTGTTATGCCAATAGCGGGTGCCTACCCCGCACTTCGTCACCCGCCGGTAATCAGCACCGCGCAGGCTCCCCGTGACGTCAAGGGAGCTGCGCTGTGATTGGCGCTGGCAGGAGTGTCCCGGGGAGAAGTCCCGCCCCTCAGCAGGAAGCCGACTTGGAAGGGGAATCCAGGCGGGAGCCTACCCCGCGCTGGACGGCGACCCGGAGGGGGAAGGAGAGACCAGGGAATCCAGGCGGGAGCCTACCCCGCGCTGGTTCAGCCGCCACTGAGGACGTCCGCAGCCTTGCTGAGGCTGCCTTGAAGTCCCGGGTCCCAGGAGGGGGCCGGGGTGAAGCCAGAAGAAGGCGTTGCTGCTAGCGGGACTCCCGTGTAGGAAGAGGAAGCCCCGCCTGCCAGTGCTGAGAGGGCCGGAGCAGAAAGGAGCCGCTCCCCTGAGAATCCGGTGAGTTGGGCCCCATGAGGAGTCGAGGAGTGGAGAGGGCAACGGGGCACATTGCTGGTGCCCGCCCCCGGTACCAGCAGTACCGCATTGGTTCCCTGCACAGCTGCCCCACCTGACAGCGGGCAGCTGCAACGAAGGGGCCAGCCTGACTTTGGAGCCCCAGAGTGTGGGACCTCAACGTGCCCCGTTCTGTTTACTGTTCTCTTCGGCTGCAACGTTTGGGCCATCGGTAACCTCAGGAGTCCCGGAGTTGAGCTCCCGGTGGGGCCCTAACTTTAACAGTAACTGGTGGGCCTAATTCTGCACGGTCACAACGTTGGGGGGGACATGTATAAGGTGTTTCCTGCTCATGGGGTTGTGGCCACTGCTGTGGTTGTCATGTTCAAGGGAAAGCCATGTTCCATGCTTCAATGGCCTGCAATGTTTTAAAGCGCTATTGCCTTGCTATGTGCAGCGCTATGTTAACGGCTATGTTTTGAAGCGCTAAGTTTATATGCCATGCTCTGAGCGCTATTGCCTTGCTTTGTGCAGCGCTATGGTAAATGCAATGTTTTAAAGCGCTATTGCGTTGCTATGTGCAGCGCTATGTTAAAGGCTATGTTTTGAAGCACTAATGCATTGCTACATGCAGCGCTATGTTTATATGCCATGTTCTGAGCGCTATTGCTTTGATATGTGCAGTGCTATGTCGAATGCCATGTTTTAAAGCGCTATTGCCTTGCTATGTGCAGCGCTATGTTAAATGCCGTGTTTTAAAGCGCTATGGAATGGCTATGTGCAGCGCTATTTTGAAATGCTCTATTTGAAGCGCGCTGTGCGTCACAGCTGTGCTTGACGCTCCCCAGGATCGCCAGGTGACGCGCTTTGATTCCATGCCAGGGTTTAATGTGTTAATGATGAACTGCTTTTGCTCCTAAGGTTGATCTAGATAAAACTGATTGGTTTTATTCCAACTACTGGTGTGGTGTCAATCATTGCGTGCATTTCCTGTCTCAGTGGATGTGTGTGCTGTATGGTCACTTCACGCGTAAGCCTTTGGTTGCCTACCTGCTCGCGCCACGCTACCCCCATAGGGCCTGGTGACCCCCAGGCCTACACCTGGGTATTCAGTGTGTGTGATAGCTTGCCCCAAGCCAGGGGAGCAAAGGAATGTGTCAATCTGTGTGTGGAATTGGTGCATCGAGGAGTAGAATGAGTAGTCTCCGTCTTGTGGGCGCTGCGTCCTCCAGATGTCTTTTAACCCCCAGTGCCTCATCCAGTATTTTAGGCCTGTCCCTGTGCGGTGGGTTTGGGCTCCCAACAGTGGGGGATGTGAGCGGTCCAGTGTGATGTTAGCAACACAGTTAAAGTCACCCCCAAGGATCACTTCCAATCCTGCTACCTCTGCCATGTAGGCTGAAAGACCGTAAAGAAAGGAAACCTGCTCTTGATTAGGTGTGTATACACATCCCAGGGCGATCTCCTGCCCATATAGTTGCTCTTTCAGAAATATGTTTCTACCTTCTTTATCTACTACAATATGTGTGGTCTCAAAGTGTTGTGTTTCGATTTAGATGTCCATATATAGGTTTTCCTAAATCATGTCCTTATATAGGCACAATTCGTATTGCCCTTATTTAGGCATAGAATCCCAGTCCTTATTTAGGCAATTAGCCATGCTATCCAAATACAGGCATGGTCACCTACATCCGTCCATCACAACGTCACAACGAGTTCTTAGAAACCAGACCCTTAAGCCTTTGGGACTTTCCCTAGCTAGGATTATTGATTTCTCCAAGAACTCATCTATTATGCATGAACTACTATTCCTTAGGGGTTCATCCATGACGTCTTCCTCTGCCCGACTTTACGTCAATGCTAACATTCCTAAGCACTTTCCAGGTATAAATATACCTTCCCTTCCCATGGCAAACCACGGCTTAGCTGCACAGCTTGATACGGTTCGCCACGGCAAGTTCGGAAGGAATTCGAGTCCCGGCCTGATGCACTGACCAGACGCTGTCATCCCTGCTCACAGAGAATCCAGCTTCCAGTGTTCTGACTCCCTTCGCGGGGTGTTAGAGTTTGAGACCCGGAAAGAGGATCCCACCTCTCTCATTCTAAGGTATGGAGCTGACTAGAACCTAGAGGGACTCTTGGCATACCAAATTTAACATATGCAAAACTTTAGCTAACCTTACTATAGAATACTGCACCTACTTCTTACCTTGTATTACACTCAGGTTAGGTACCCTGGGGTAGAACTATTTAGAAGCATCAGACGAGTATCCACGTTTTAGCCTATGTTAATTATGTATGTGTATATGAATATATGTCATAGCTAGAAGACAATGCTATTGCAGTATTATTTTTTCCTACTGCTTAAGCTGTACGTTTTATATTTCGCATACTGTCTTGCGATTGTAACAGCTCATATCTCTTACACAAGAAACAAGACTGTTCAATAAATCCTTTTTATTGAAACGCCCGTCTATCTATTTCTATGTAACTCTGAAGAAACTAAGCATGCACAATTGACTGAGTGAAACTGTTATCTGTTGTTTCCACGATTCTGAGACATGTTCCAATTCTAAAGGGAAACAAAGTTGTCATGTCTATGCAGTTGCCAGAAACTACTCCCTTCTGGTTTATTCAAGGAGTTTCTAGTGGCCTCTGAGTTAGCTGGCACAAAAAGTAATTAGGTTTAATGTACTCGATAGAGGCATACTGACCTCAGTCCTATGCCACAACTATAGTGTATATTATTCCAATGCGCAGAGCCTTTAAGGGAAATAGGAACTACGCTACAGAAGGCTACCCCCGCACGGACCCAAATTAACACCCCCGGCATCTGCAGAATACGCTGTCGCAAAGACCTGTTCTCTCCAGCGGCTGCCTAGTTTCTCTTTTTTGCTATGTCTAAGGTGGTTTCTTGTAGAAGAGTGATCTGCACCCCCCACCGATGCAGGTACCTGTGAAGGTTATTACATTTTATGACAGTTCCCATTTCCCTGATATTGCATGTCATAAATTCCAGTGTGTGTTGTGTAGGCATCATTCAAATAAAGGCAGCCTTGTTCCCCGTCACCCCCCACAGCACCACTGCTGCAACAAATCAAAACTAAGTCATAAACAAAGGAAACTGTGTAGATCGAAACGGTCCTTCCCCCGAGCAGTCCGGCAATGGCCAGCCGCCCAAACTGCAAACAGTATATTCAACTCAGCAGAAGGCCCCACCTTAGTCTAGTTGTGGACTTCTGAATGGGGGTAAGCTATTAATCACTGGTTGTGAAAGTTCCACCAGCCCACGCCGGGCGGAACACCTGCAACTCTTGGCCACTGGGATTACAATTTCAGCAGAACGGAGCAGTCTGCACCGATGTCTCAGTCCAACTAATAGAATCAACTGCTCAGAGATCATCTGCTGATCTGGGGTAACCTGTGGGAACAAGATGCCGTCTGCCCTGGATGAGTCTGACTCAGATTCACCAGTTCCTTTCCCCGTAGGTGAACCAGCCTCCAAACCTGACCCTTTAGATCCCATGAGGTCTGCCACTCCTTGGAGAGCAGCAGTTCTTTCTTTTTCCGTCTGGGATAAGATTGGTTTCTTAGGTGGTCTGCGTTTGGGCCTCTTTCAAACCTGCTTCCTAGTCACTACAGAGTCTGTCTTTGAAGACGGGCCCCCTGATCTATAGGTTTTATTTAAGCCATTTCCAAGCCACCTCAAGATCCTCACAGAAGTGGGTCTTCCCTTCCAGAGTGATGCGTAGTCTAGCCTGGAATATTAGGAAATATTGCAAGCCCTCATCTCTCAGCACCTTCTTTACTTCCATGAACGAGGCTCTTCGTCTCTGTACTTCAGGGTAATCCGGGAAAATTGATAACTTACTGTTGTCGTTCACAAAGGGACCTGTGATTCTCTCTTTCCGTAGAAGAGTATCTCTATCCCTGAAATGTAGAAGCCTTGCCACCATCGGGCGCGTTGGTCTTCCCATCACAAGTGGGCACGTGTGGACCCTATGGACCTTCTCAAGAGTGTAGAAGGCAGAGAGATCTCCGGGGGCCACTGCGGTACGAAGGCAGGTCTCAAGGAAGGTCAGCATATCATTGCCTTTAGCTCCCTCTGGTATGCCGATCAGCCTGATTCCGTTCCTTCTATTGCGTCCTTTGGCAGCCTCTGCCATATGTTCCAGGGTGTGGACCCAGTCTGGGAGTTCCTTGACAGTGTGGGCTAGAGCTTGTTGCATAGGTTGGATCTCTGCAACCGAAGTCTCCACGTTCCCAACGCTTTCCACCAGTTTACGGTGTTCAGTACGAAGCAGCCCTAGATCCACTGACAATGTTCTAATATCTTGGTGGAGGGTAGATTTAGTGTCTGCTATGGCCTCCAGTATCTTGGCCAGTGGTTGTTGAATCAGGTCGCTTCCCCCTGGAGTCTCTGAATGGCGATCAGGATCTTTTTCTCCACGATCCATCACTGTCCCAGTCGCCCCCCCCCTTGGTTTCTCCATCTTCACCAGCGTATGCTACCCAATCGTTACTCCGGGTATCACCTCAGGGATGCCACGGGGATGACATGCTGCTTGTTATTCATGTTATTTTGCCTCCTTATAGCCGCCAACAATATAGCAAGTGGCTATTCAATAGTAGTGCACTGGTAGTTCCCAGGAGCTAAATCCCACTGCCTACCTAGGGGACACCCGCACCTCACGGGGGTTGAGCTCAACTCCAGGGGTCAGACAGGTCAGTCCTCTGCCAGGAATATCCAATGCTGCAGACCACGGGTGGGGAGAACGGGTAAACCAGCAGATCAGTCAGGTGGGGTCACGCTGTTCTGTGGCACCGTCCACCAAGTAACCCCTTTACCTTCTTTCAGGATAAGACTCAGCGGACCTAAATAAGGTCTCAATTTAGTACCTCGCCGTGGTGAGTTCCATATCAGTTGGAGAGGGGTGGGTAGCGCCACCACATACAGGGCGGCCTACAATATAACCCAGGTTTTTTTTGGGGGGGGGGGGTTGGGTCCATGTCCCGGAGCTCTACAGGCTCAGTGCAGGCTCAGGATGTCCCAGCAGGATATCATTCCCGTGTGTATAGTCTCTCCACCGGGCTCCAGACGGACTGCCCTCACACGTACTCCCATAGGGAGTTGCCTACCATTGCCTTTCCAGAGTCCACAGGCAGTCAGGCTATGAGGCGGCACAATAGTAGCTCTGCAGCAGGCTGCCAGGAGGGGCAATGAAGGGGAAGGTCCACAGTAAGGCCTAGGCTCCCTGAGCAGAAGAAAAAAGGGGGGGAGACCCCTTTGCCTTGGCCGTAAGGCACTTACTTGCGGCAGACAGCCATTGGCGGTCGCTCCCTCTCCGGGCAGGCAGGGACTACCCAAATTCATCCAAGGGCTCAGCCCTGGAGAAGAGTCCTGCCCGGGGTCGCGAAATGACAAGCCGGGCCTCAACAGTCGCGCTTCGTTATTTGGTGCAGTCGCTCCCCTCTCAGTCATGCCACGGCTCCAGCCGCCCTCTATCGCTAGGCAGCCACCCCTCACGCTGCAAGCTGCTTCAGCCCACCTCTTCAGTACAAGTGTCTCCTAAGGGCCATCGAGACCCTGAATCATTTCAGTTGGAATCCGCCATCAGGATGTCACGACAACCAGTGTCTCATTATCACGGTGCCCCTCAGTCTGAGGCCGTCTGTTTTGGGACGCAGCTCCACGGCGGCCACTGCAACATGTTGACTCAATGTGGACACGTCCCCAACGCCATGCAGGGAGCAGGGCCGGACTGGCCGTAGTGGGCACCGGGCGTTTCCCCGGTGGGCCGCCATGTTGGAGGCCGGTTTTGGGCCCCAGGGGGGCCGTTTTGCTACCGTGGGTCGGCAATTTCAGCCCCCTGTAACAAAATTGGCCTAAACCGGCCCTCGCAAACAGCTCGGCTGCACCCCCCTCACCCCAGGGGGGGCCAGTCGGGCAGTTTGTCATTGCCGGTGTCCGTTCCTAGTCTGGCCCTGGCAGGGAGGTATATACTTCAGGAGGCCATTTTCTGTGCGTTTGCCTGCCAGATACTGCAGGATAAATGTCAGGCCGGCGCGGAGCTGCAGGCTTACATGCCTGCCATTGTTGGCTACCAAGCCACGCCCCCAGCTAAGTATAACTTGAAATAAATATGTATATGTGTATATATCTATATATCTATATATATATATATATATATATATATATATATATATATATATATATATATATATATATAGATATATATATATATATATTATCTACTGGCGGCCGCCAGTAGATAGTTATATGGTTATAGTTAGGACCTATTTTCCACAGGAAATTTACAACATTCTATTCCCAATAACTTTGGTGCCGGTTGACGAATCTTCGCGAACTTTTCAAAACTCGTGGGGGGCTCCGGTCCGCTCCTATCCTGAAAGTTTCAGGGTGATTCGGCAAGGGGGGCCAAGAAAAAGGGGGGTCCCAAAACGTGTTTTCCCCACAGAAAGAACCCTTTTTTTAAATAGTGTAAATCCGTTCAGTAGTTGCTGAGAAATTCAAAAGTAAAAACACATAGATATATCTATGGCCGCGGATCCCCCCGCGCACCAGCTTTATGCTAATTGGCTGTCAAAATTATTTCAGTCAATTAAGCTATACACATACATTCAAACAAACTTTCACACATTAACATACAAATATACTGGCACATGCATCAACAATGCCATTTGCGATTCCTTAATAGCGAAAAATAAGGATTCGCTAATAAGGAATAGCAAAAGGCTATGCATGTAGAAATCGCTTACAAAATAGCGATTCCTAAACATTCCTTAATTGCGACTCGCAAATTGCGAGTCGCAATTAAGGAATACCTCCCCATTGATTCCTATGGGCCTAGAGGCCCATAGGAATGAATGGGAGGACTTTCTCAATTTGCTAATCTCAATTAGAGAATCGCAAATTGCTCATGCTATTTCAAGGGTGCCAGGGCGTCAAAAAGACACCCTGTTGCACCCCTGAAATCTGCATATGAATACATCTTGCACACACACATGCCCCAAGGGCATGTGTGTGTGTAAAATGGAACTTTGAAAAATGCACTTTGAAAAATGCACTTTAGTGCATTTTTCAAAGTTTTTGCAAATTACCATGAAGTTCAACTTCATGGTTATTTGCTCCCCCTATTAGCGAAATCGCTAATTTTTAAACTTTTATGCATTGCATTTAAGGAATCTCAATTTGGGATTCCTTACATGCAATCGCAATTTAAGGAATTGCTATTTAGAGATTCCTTAAATAGAGATTTTTGTATTTGGGATGATGCATCCCAAATGCAAAAATACCGGTCGCAAAGGGGCAGATTCTGCTAATCTGCCCGTTTGCGAGCAGTTTTCTCGTTGATGCATGTGGCCCATAGTTCTTTCTGTAACCAGAGAAGTTTGTTCTGAGAAGAACTTTTTTTTTCCTTCTTTTTTTCTTTTATATTTGTTTTGTATTTTGATGAGCGATTTTGTTATCTTTTTGGTGTTTTTTCAACAAAAAAAAAATGAAAAAAGAACAAACAAACCAGGAAACTTCAGGAATTAATAGCCATTCCCAACAAAAAAACAGCAAACAAACTTCGCAACGATTATTTCATTGCGCCGCACACACTGCTTCAACATACTGCTGTCCATAGGATATTAGTTTTTTGCACTTTACGCAGTACTGCTTCAGTAGAGCAAATTCAGAACGTATGTCCGGTGTGGATGAAGATGTAGAACTGCCAAAGGTACCATGCACTGCAGGTGGAGGGTTCTGTTGTTCTCTCCTGCACTCCTCCCGAGCCAGATTCACTGGATGCAGAGACTTCAGGTGCTTATACATTGAGGCAGTACTGCAAGAGTATTTTTTCTCAGCACTACCTCGGGACAAAGACACGCTCACAGATCTTGCAGGTTACTTTGGTGGCGTTCACTTTCTTCTCCCCCTCCGGAAAGGTGTAAAACTTCCACACCACCGATACTGGACATTGTGGGCATGGAGCTTCCGGTGAAAATTTTTCCTCTGAAGAATGTTCCTCCTGGTCCTGTAGATGTTGTCCTGAAGCCATGATGTTGGTTTTATTCTCAAAAACACAAAAAAAGTAATGGGAATAGGTTCTTCCAAGCTCAGGGATCACTCTCCAAAGAAGCTCAAAGAAGAATGATGGAAACGGTTGGGGTCCTACAATAGTTAGAATGGGAAATGTTATGAACCAATCAAATCTTTTTTTTTCAGGTCACATGGGCACAGGCAGCACGCACCCAACGTGACTTCGCGAAATTGCATTTAAAAGTAATATAAGTTTATTACAAGTAAAAAAAAATATTATTTTTATGAATAGCTTAGATAATGTCTTGGCCTAATATGTATATTAAAGACATATATATATAATTTTAGACATAAAAAGATTTCGCCGGAGTCGCGCACCCACCACGCCGAACAAGTATATGACGTCACGTGGAAGCGCACGCACCCATCGCAAACCCTACGCGGATCCTGCACAACATTTCTAAAATGGCAGCTAGGTTCCGCGTAGTGATCGAGAAAGGTACGCTTTGGGTGCGCGACTCCCTAAACATTTAAAAAAAAAAAACAATAAAGAAAATAATATACATTTATTCAAATAAAAATACAAAACAAAACATGTTATAGTTAGGAATTAGCATTTAAAAAACCTTAGAAATTCATTGAAAAAACCATAGGTTTCAGGGCTGTTATAGTTAGCTGGACATTTCACTCTTACAAAACCATTGAAATTCCTCTGTTATAGTTAGTTCTGCTAACTAAAACTTACGCGCCCACAATCCACTGCTGATGATGTCACATACTACATCATTCATGACATGGTCAGTGACATCACTGATGACATCACCACGTGACAATCAGATACACCTCATCCTACACCAGTATAACCTTTCATCACTCACTGTAAAATAGAGTACCATATTTGAATCCATTGACACACCAATACAAGTTTCTAAAAACCCACTCAGTGATTCCTAGATCTACACACACATCTAATCACCTACCTATATATTCACTCATACATGCTGTCAATGATCAATAGAACACTATCAAATATCCCTATACACCTATTTCAACATTACACACCAGCACACATCCTATTCACTTATGCAGTCATCCTACTCACTTATGCAAACAATGGATCATACTTACATTTAGTCAGCTACACACTTATACAAACACCACTTCATTTATTCATATAGATAGTAACTCATACTTAAGTGTGTTATAAAATCACTATTACAAGTATACAGTTATCCATACAGTCACTCATAGAATCACTGAGTCTTATGTATACTTATTTATATACAACGACTGACACATACACTGTCTTTTATTTTTCTAGTTTGTTGGACATGTACCATTGAGAGATATATTTGCTCATCACCACACCCATAAAGATATTCACTCACCCAAACAACTGTTATAATATGCAGTCTTAACCTCATATACCTACTGAATCCACTATTCACACATCTTTGGGCAGTCAAACACCCCCCACCGAACCACACACACATTCACTCTCCCATACAAATACTCAGTTAACTAATCAATAACTAACATAGACTTTCAAGTAGCTAGTAACCAACTGGTGCAGCAGTTTACACAACAACTGACAAAGTGATACAGATATTCAAACAGTTTAGTCACTATCCAATATATTTTGTGAGACACTATAAATTAGTCAAGTAAACAGTCAATCACACTGCTACTAAATCCTCCATCCAGATATTTATATCTCCACTCATTCTTCAGTGCAGATTGCTATATATATAATACATATTTAAATAACGAACCAAACCACATTCACTGGATGATGTCATCAGTGATGTCATTTGAGATGTCATCAGTGATGTCATCAGTGATGTCACTGATCATGTCATGAATGATGTAATATGTGACATCATCAGCAGTGGATTGCGGGCGCGCGATTTATAGTTAGCAGAACTAACTATAACGGAGGAATTTCAGTGGTTTTGTACGAGTGAAATGTCCAGCTAACTATAACAGCCCTGAAACCTATGGTTTTTTCAATTAATTTCTAAGGCTTTTTAAATGCTAATTAAATGCAAATGTGTACGTACTGCTTTTAGAAAGCTACTGAATAAAAATAAAACACCAAAAAGTATGTGATTTTTTTACATAAGTATAATTTTTTGGTGTTGGCGGTAGGAGGTAAAGGATTGAAAGCTTTTCAATGTCACCTAGTCCTTTCCTGCGGTACATGCTGCGCTCGCTTTGAACCCGAATGTTAATCCCCTGTCTGGACATAAACCAGGGCATGACTCCAATTCTGTTGTTCCATTCGGGAAAAATCAAGCCTTATGAGCAATTAGTTTTTTTCCATCATTAACAGAGCTTAAGCTGGCTATTAACATTCATGCCCTTCCGGGGCCCTGCTGCTCTCTCACCCCAGCTGTGCAGTTAAACTGTTTATCCAGTCAGCATGTTCCACTTCATAAAGGCGAAGTGTTGCCACCAGTGTATGCCTTTATCCCTCAAAAGACTCATCAAATGGAACGCATTGAAAGGTTTTGCTGCACAAGATAAAATTCAAGAAAGTAGTTATATATTTTATCCAAGTAGTGTCCAGGAGGTTCAGTGGAATACGGGAACTTCTGCAGTAAGTGAATTCCTGTTTGAAAATGGGATTTGTGGTTTCCTTTCTTACAAAAACATTGTGATTGTAATTGTATTTATATATCACTGTAGGAACCTGGGGTCACCAGGCCCTATAGGCGGTAGCGTGGAGCGAGCCGGTCGGGCAACCAGAGGGCTATGTGTTAAGCAACCATACACCACACGCTTCTCATGGACTAGAGTCACACACAATAAGGGACGCCACACCGTTTAAATTATGCAAATACTTCAAGTTTATCCAAGTATAGCTGGTCAGATGCAGTTCAGGAAAAAAACAAGGTAATACATGAATCATAATACCATTGTGACATTACATTCGACACTCTGGGTGATATCTATGCAGTGCCTAACCTTGTTCTAGCGCCGTGCGCGCTTACGTAAAGTCTTTCCCTGAACCGGCCGTCTAACTAAGCGTAATACTTGAAAGGGGACACATTGGGTTCACTAACATGGCGCCTGTAGAACTGAGCGCTCCTCGTGATCAAGGGCCCCTAGTACTGTGAAGCAAGGCATATAAACATAGCGCTACGCGCAATCAGTTGCATGTGGATACGTTTGCGTAGAACATTTAATACATCGCGTGACTCGTAATCAGTCGCATGTCATTACCTTTGAGCAGAGCATATAACACAGTGCGCTACTCGCATTCCTGGGCATGTAACTACTTTCGAGCAGAGCATATAACACCATGCGCTACTCTCATTCCTTGGCATGTAATTACTTTCGAGCAGAACATGTAACACAGTGCGCTACTCGCATTCCTTGGCATGTAATTACTTTCGAGCAGAGCATATAACACAATGCGCTACTCGCATTCCTTAGCATATAGTTACTTTCGAGCAGAACATGTAACACAGTGCGCTACTCGCATTCCTTGGCATGTAATTACTTTCGAGCAGAGCATATAACACAATGCGCTACTCGCATTCCTTAGCATATAGTTACTTTCGAGCAGAACATGTAACACAGTGCGCTACTCGCATTCCTTGGCATGTAATTACTTTCGAGCAGAGCATATAACACAATGCGCTACTCGCATTCCTTGGCATGTAATTACTTTCGAGCAGAGCATATAACACAATGCGCTACTCGCATTCCTTGGCATATAGTTACTTTCGAGCAGTGCATATAACACATGGGGTTACTCGCCGTCCCGGTCTCTCCGGCTGAGGAAGCAGAGTCGGTGGCGTGAAGCGCCACACGAGAGTAATGTCAGTCAGTACTTTGAACGGCTTCCAGCGGGGAAGATTACTGGACTTGAGGAGCGAGTCCCGATGCTCCGGTGCAGTTCACAGAGCACCGCGCTCAGTAACACAGGAGGGGGGACACGGACAGGATCCCTCGGCGGGGTCTCTCCGTCGCGCAGGCAGGGGAGGGGATTCCCACGGAGGGGACAACCCGGGCCAAGTGCGGTGTGGTTTCCAGACCAGCAGGGGGCGCACCAGGGGGGATCTCGGCCTCCGGGCTTACCTCCGTCTCGGCGTCAGCAGGCGTCCGTCCTCACGACGTTGGGGGAACTCGGCCCCGACCTTGCGCTTCTCCTCCTTCCTGGGCGCTCTGAGGGCCCCGTCGAATGTAGGAACCTGGGGTCACCAGGCCCTATAGGCGGTAGCGTGGCGCGAGCCGGTCGGGCAACCAGAGGGCTATGTGTTAAGCAACCATACACCACACGCTTCTCATGGACTAGAGTCACACACAATAAGGGACGCCACACCGTTTAAATTATGCAAATACTTCAAGTTTATCCAAGTATAGCTGGTCAGATGCAGTTCAGGAAATAACAAGGTAATACATGAATCATAATACCATTGTGACATTACATTCGACACACTGGGTGATATCTGTGCAGTGCCTAACCTTGTTCTAGCGCCGTGCGCGCTTACGTAAAGTCTTTCCCTGAACCGGCCGTCTAACTAAGCGTAATACTTGAAAGGGGACACATTGGGTTCACTAACATGGCGCCTGTAGAACTGAGCGCTCCTCGTGATCAAGGGCCCCTAGTACTGTGAAGCAAGGCATATAAACATAGCGCTACGCGCAATCAGTTGCATGTGGATACGTTTGCGTAGAACATTTAATACATCGCGTGACTCGTAATCAGTCGCATGTCATTACCTTTGAGCAGAGCATATAACACAGTGCGCTACTCGCATTCCTGGGCATGTAACTACTTTCGAGCAGAGCATATAACACCATGCGCTACTCTCATTCCTTGGCATGTAATTACTTTCGAGCAGAACATGTAACACAGTGCGCTACTCGCATTCCTTGGCATGTAATTACTTTCGAGCAGAACATGTAACACAGTGCGCTACTCGCATTCCTTGGCATGTAATTACTTTCGAGCAGAGCATATAACACAATGCGCTACTCGCATTCCTTAGCATATAGTTACTTTCGAGCAGAACATGTAACACAGTGCGCTACTCGCATTCCTTGGCATGTAATTACTTTCGAGCAGAGCATATAACACAATGCGCTACTCGCATTCCTTAGCATATAGTTACTTTCGAGCAGAACATGTAACACAGTGCGCTACTCGCATTCCTTGGCATGTAATTACTTTCGAGCAGAGCATATAACACAATGCGCTACTCGCATTCCTTGGCATGTAATTACTTTCGAGCAGAGCATATAACACAATGCGCTACTCGCATTCCTTGGCATATAGTTACTTTCGAGCAGTGCATATAACACATGGGGTTACTCGCCGTCCCGGTCTCTCCGGCTGAGGAAGCAGAGTCGGTGGCGTGAAGCGCCACACAAGAGTAATGTCAGTCAGTACTTTGAACGGCTTCCAGCGGGGAAGATTACTGGACTTGAGGTGCGAGTCCCTATGCTCCGGTGCAGTTCACAGAGCACCGCGCTCAGTAACACAGGAGGGGGGACACGGACAGGATCCCTCGGCGGGGTCTCTCCGTCGCGCAGGCAGGGGAGGGGATTCCCACGGAGGGGACAACCCGGGCCAAGTGCGGTGTGGTTTCCAGACCAGCAGGGGGCGCACCAGGGGGGATCTCGGCCTCCGGGCTTACCTCCGTCTCGGCGTCAGCAGGCGTCCGTCCTCACGACGTTGGGGGAACTCGGCCCCGACCTTGCGCTTCTCCTCACACGGCTGCGATGGCAGCGACGGGGCCCCGGACTTCGCCTGGGCCTCGCGACACAGCAGGGCACTCCTCCAGGCCTCCAGGCCGCGGCGGTGAGCGCGCTGGCTTCGTCGTCGCAGGGGGGGGCTCAAATTAAGGATGGGGGTAAAGTGCTCAGCGGAGCACGCTGCCGGGAGTCCCAGACCAGGGCAGGGGGCGCGGGGGTCACAGCGCTAGTACCTGGTCGATCCCCGGTGACTTGGCAATCGGCTTAGTATTTTGTTCACTAGGGTAGCTTGGACACGCAGTCTCAGCTCTGGCATTCAAGGCTTACAGCTCGCTCTTGTCATGCAGTCTCAGTTCTTAAAGTTAGGTTTCAGTTCTCAGTTGACAGATGAAGTCTTTTGGCGCAGATGTATCTGGCGCCCTTAAGGGGTTCTGTTACAGGGGTAGGGATGGAGAGGGCGACTAGGTCCTTCCTAGTCAGGCTGGCAGAGAGTCTCTGGGTCCTCCTACTACTGGGCAAGATCAGTGGGATTCACAGGGCACCTCACTCACTTAAGAGGCAGTACCTAAATCCTGTCACTCTCAGAGGCATAAGTCCCTGGCTAGGCCCTACCGCCTACACTCCTGGTGGATTCTTCCAGCTCTGCTTCACCCCAATGGCCAACTCACCACAAAAGCCTCCCTCCCACTCTTAAGTAGCCCTAGGTCAGGTGACCTCTAGCCAAGGCGGCAAAAGTAAAACCCCACCTCCCTTCTAGAAGGTTCCAGCTTCTTCCAGGAGCTTCCCCACTCTAACTATGGGACAAAAAGGCGGGCTGGTATCGCAACATTGTTGTGGGTCCCAGCCAGCTCCTGGCAGCTAGGGTGCTACAAAAACAGGCCACTCTGCAGTAGCAGGGGCCTGTGGCAGCCATCTTGGGAGAAGTAAGCACCTGCACCTTAACACTACAAAAACGAAAAAAATGAGGGAAAAGGGGCCAAGTCCAACAATCACTTACTACCCCGTCGAGACATTACAGCACTTTTCGGCGAGTAGCATGCTATTGCGGAGCCCAGATGTGGATTAGTGGTGGTTTAGTAGAGGGAAATATAAGTTGTTGTAGGGTATGGTGGGCCCAGTAGACATGTGAGTCTGTTAGTTGGATGAATGGGCCAGAGGATGGATAGAGGAGTTTAGAAAGGATTATTTGGGAGTTCATAGTAGTAAAAGAGCTTTGGAAGGAGTCTGAGAGCTTGTTAGTTGGATGAATAGGCCAGAGGATGGATAGAGGAGTTTAGAAAGGATTATTTGCGAGTTCATAGTAGTAAAAGAGCTTTGGAAGGAGTCTGAGAGCTTGTTAGTTGGATGAATAGGCCAGAGGATGGATAGAGGAGTTTAGAAAGGATTATTTGGGAGTTCATATTAGTAAAAGAGCTTTGGAAGGAGTCTGAGAGCTTGTTAGTTGGATGAATAGGCCAGAGGATGGATAGAGGAGTTTAGAAAGGATTATTTGGGAGTTCATAGTAGTAAAAGAGCTTTGGAAGGAGTCTGAGAGCTTGTTAGTTGGATGAATAGGCCAGAGGATGGATAGAGGAGTTTAGAAAGGATTATTTGGGAGTTCATAGTAGTAAAAGAGCTTTGGAAGGAGTCTGAGAGCTTGTTAGTTGGATGAATAGGCCAGAGGATGGATAGAGGAGTTTAGAAAGGATTATTTGGGAGTTCATAGTAGTAAAAGAGCTTTGGAAGGAGTCTGAGAGCTTGTTAGTTGGATGAATAGGCCAGAGGATGGATAGAGGAGTTTAGAAAGGATTATTTGGGAGTTCATAGTAGTAAAAGAGCTTTGGAAGGAGTCTGAGAGCTTGTTAGTTGGATGAATAGGCCAGAGGATGGATAGAGGAGTTTAGAAAGGATTATTTGGGAGTTCATAGTAGTAAAAGAGCTTTGGAAGGAGTCTGAGAGCTTGTTAGTTGGATGAATAGGCCAGAGGATGGATAGAGGAGTTTAGAAAGGATTATTTGGGAGTTCATAGTAGTAAAAGAGCTTTGGAAGGAGTCTGAGAGCTTGTTAGTTGGATGAATAGGCCAGAGGATGGATAGAGGAGTTTAGAAAGGATTATTTGGGAGTTCATAGTAGTAAAAGAGCTTTGGAAGGAGTCTGAGAGCTTGTTAGTTGGATGAATAGGCCAGAGGATGGATAGAGGAGTTTAGAAAGGATTATTTGGGAGTTCATAGTAGTAAAAGAGCTTTGGAAGGAGTCTGAGAGCTTGTTAGTTGGATGAATAGGCCAGAGGATGGATAGAGGAGTTTAGAAAGGATTATTTGGGAGTTCATAGTAGTAAAAGAGCTTTGGAAGGAGTCTGAGAGCTTGTTAGTTGGATGAATATGCCAGAGGATGGATAGAGGAGTTTAGAAAGGATTATTTGGGAGTTCATAGTAGTAAAAGAGCTTTGGAAGGAGTCTGAGAGCTTGTTAGTTGGATGAATAGGCCAGAGGATGGATAGAGGAGTTTAGAAAGGATTATTTGGGAGTTCATAGTAGTAAAAGAGCTTTGGAAGGAGTCTGAGAGCTTGTTAGTTGGATGAATAGGCCAGAGGATGGATAGAGGAGTTTAGAAAGGATTATTTGGGAGTTCATAGTAGTAAAAGAGCTTTGGAAGGAGTCTGAGAGCTTGTTAGTTGGATGAATAGGCCAGAGGATGGATAGAGGAGTTTAGAAAGGATTATTTGGGAGTTCATAGTAGTAAAAGAGCTTTGGAAGGAGTCTGAGAGCTTGTTAGTTGGATGAATAGGCCAGAGGATGGATAGAGGAGTTTAGAAAGGATTATTTGGGAGTTCATAGTAGTAAAAAAGCTTTGGAAGGAGTCTGAGAGCTTGTTAGTTGGATGAATAGGCCAGAGGATGGATAGAGGAGTTTAGAAAGGATTATTTGGGAGTTCATAGTAGTAAAAGAGCTTTGGAAGGAGTCTGAGAGCTTGTTAGTTGGATGAATAGGCCAGAGGATGGATAGAGGAGTTTAGAAAGGATTATTTGGGAGTTCATAGTAGTAAAAGAGCTTTGGAAGGAGTCTGAGAGCTTGTTAGTTGGATGAATAGGCCAGAGGATGGATAGAGGAGTTTAGAAAGGATTATTTGGGAGTTCATAGTAGTAAAAGAGCTTTGGAAGGAGTCTGAGAGCTTGTTAGTTGGATGAATAGACCAGAGGATGGATAGAGGAGTTTAGAAAGGATTATTTGGGAGTTCATAGTAGTAAAAGAGCTTTGGAAGGAGTCTGAGAGCTTGTTAGTTGGATGAATAGGCCAGAGGATGGATAGAGGAGTTTAGAAAGGATTATTTGGGAGTTCATAGTAGTAAAAGAGCTTTGGAAGGAGTCTGAGAGCTTGTTAGTTGGATGAATAGGCCAGAGGATGGATAGAGGAGTTTAGAAAGGATTATTTGGGAGTTCATAGTAGTAAAAGAGCTTTGGAAGGAGTCTGAGAGCTTGTTAGTTGGATGAATAGGCCAGAGGATGGATAGAGGAGTTTAGAAAGGATTATTTGGGAGTTCATAGTAGTAAAAGAGCTTTGGAAGGAGTCTGAGAGCTTGTTAGTTGGATGAATGGGCCAGAGGATGGATAGAGGAGTTTAGAAAGGATTATTTGGGAGTTCATAGTAGTAAAAGAGCTTTGGAAGGAGTCTGAGAGCTTGTTAGTTGGATGAATAGGCCAGAGGATGGATAGAGGAGTTTAGAAAGGATTATTTGGGAGTTCATAGTAGTAAAAGAGCTTTGGAAGGAGTCTGAGAGCTTGTTAGTTGGATGAATAGGCCAGAGGATGGATAGAGGAGTTTAGAAAGGATTATTTGGGAGTTCATAGTAGTAAAAGAGCTTTGGAAGGAGTCTGAGAGCTTGTTAGTTGGATGAATAGGCCAGAGGATGGATAGAGGAGTTTAGAAAGGATTATTTGGGAGTTCATAGTAGTAAAAGAGCTTTGGAAGGAGTCTGAGAGCTTGTTAGTTGGATGAATAGGCCAGAGGATGGATAGAGGAGTTTAGAAAGGATTATTTGGGAGTTCATAGTAGTAAAAGAGCTTTGGAAGGAGTCTGAGAGCTTGTTAGTTGGATGAATAGGATATGCCTTACGGATCGGGTATGCACACGCCCTACAATCATCAAACCTATTGTATTAATGTGCAGCAAAAAAGCTTCTGCTAACATGGATGCTTCAGAAAATAAAGTAACCCTTTCCCCCCACACTCATTTTTCAGATGTTCTTTTCGAAGCTCGCTCTCCAGTGGTACTGGGCTGCTTGTCTGCCTATCAGATATGGAAACCAGCCCCATGTAAATTGAAACTGAGGTGGATTGGCACGCCCAAATAGCCAATAGAAATTCTTAGACTAAATGTTTTAAATCCAAATTATGATTGATGATTTCTTAAGCTAATTGCTGAAGATAGCTGACGCAAAGCCCCTTCGAGTAAACATAGAATACAACAGGCCAGATTTAAAATATCGAAATTGGGTTGGTGAATATACATACCCTAGCCTACATAAATGATCAATTTGCTGCAAAAACATTGACATATCAATTGCATAAATGATAGAAAGGTATGCCTTCTAAATAATTATGTGAATGAATGTATATCAGATGATAGCTTTAGATAGATAAGAGGATGCGGATTAGAGTTTTGGTCATCCATGTGATTCATCTCTGGAAGTATTACTTATGAAATGATGTTTTAAGCGAGTTAAATATGTGCACAGGTTAGCTAGGTGTAGGTAACATTTATCACTTGGCTTGCTGTAAAACGGGACCCTATTATGAGAACTTGATATTTTAACCTCTTAATAATATATCAGTGAATAATAAAAAATTTAGCAATTGATATGTTACAGGTTGATTTGACATCTCCCCTTGAAATGAATAAGTGGCAGGATGTATTTTTGATCAATTATTTTCTGTCACTTTGTAATTTAGACTCCCTTTTCCCATGGGTCCTCCATATATATATATATATATATATATATACGTTCTGTAGGGTGTTGTTGTTAAATGACCAATGTGTTGGTCACTATTCATTTAAACATGTCTTATATTTTGTGTTATTGTGTAGAGAATTTGCCTTTTCTGTATGGGCACCCCAGATTCTGCATCATTTTCTAGTCCTATTTTGTTGGTTACAGTGGCGGCCGTCACAACAGGAAGATGGGGGGACAGGGGCAGGCGGGCGTGGGTGATGGGGCGGAAAAACGTACTTTCCGCCTGCAGGCTCCGATGCAGATGGCAGCCTCGGAGCTCTCCCAGCAGTCTCTGGAAGGCAGAGGCTGATCAGCCAATCCTAGCACAGCTCTCTTGCTAGGAGAGCAGCGCCAGGATTGGTCTGAGCGGCCTGCTACGCCGCTCAGACACTGCCTGTGAACCTGCAGCATGTCTCCAACCTGGCTGTGAGGACAGCTGGGTTGGAGAAATAGAAGTGCACATGTATGTTTGGCCGGCCTAGGGTGGCTGGCCAAACATACATGCACACTATTAAGTGCCACCACCTACCTGTCATGGCCCGTCCCCGTCTTGCCCTGCACGCATGTCAGAATCAAAGAAAAATAAAATGATATTATTTCATTATCATTTTATTTTTCTTTGACTGACTCTGACGAGTGGGGCGATGCTCCTCCGCCATTACGGAGGAGCTGCCCCTGGTTGGCTACTAGAACTCTGTGCCCTGTGATACTTCTATTCATTTCAATAGTGTGTTTACGTTGGCCCACAAATGGTAGTGGTATAATTAGTTTCACTCAATTGGTATATTTCACTTTCCTTGTAAAGTCATCGTAGATGGTGCAGGAACTGCATCCATGGCACGGGAGGTAAATGTCAAAAGTGGCCTGCAGTGTGATTTACTCCATCCATATATATGACAATAATTTATTACTTTCAGGAACAGCACTGCTCTGGCTGGGCTGCAGTTTAAAGGCATTGCAATAACATATGGCAAGGAAAAATGCCTTTGTCACAAAGAGAATTAAATTGATATATTTTGATAAGTCACCCATAAAGAGTGCCTTATATGCTTACAAAGCATGGGGCCTAATATAAAAAAATATGAGCCTAGTCAAAGCCAAAATGAAGATCATGACACATTGTCATCAAGCCAGGCAGACTTCCTCCAGGCAGGCCCATAAAATGGGCTGCCACTAAAGGTTGATGATAAGTCTACCAATGAGAGGAATATGACAGCCCAGAAAGCAACAAAGGTTTTACTACTGTATGGATTAAGAAGAAAACAAGAATGCTGCACAAATTAAAAAAGTTTGGAGGAATTCACAGCCAACTTAAAAAGAAGTAATTTAATCACGAGCCAACAAATAAGAAGGTCTTCCCTGGCTCCCACCCTTAAGGCATACATATCAAAGGAAACCATGCTATGGAACAAGAGGAACAGAGGCTGCCTGTCCCTATACCAAGTCCTGCTGGATCTGAGGGTATTCTTGCAAGTGAGTCACAGGCACACAATGGTCTATGCACAGCTACCTGAGTATCCACCCGCCGAGCTCCCTGCCGAACACTTTCATGCTGAACTCTTAAAGGCAGTGCCATCTTTAAATACTCCTGGAATAATCTTCTCCCCTGCTCAGCTTGGGGGTGGTGATAGGCCAGCCCCACCACCCGTAAAAACCTATACTTGGGGAGCTTTTGGGGAAAAGACTGGATTTAAAACCTAAGTACGGCTCAAAGGGCTCGCATGACATCCTCAACACGGACAACCTGGGCATTTTCAGGGATTGGACACCATCAATTCAACAGATATTCTCTCTGTTACTTTTATATTTGAATGCCTATCAGCGAAAGAACAAGGGTGCAATGGGCAACCAAAATGTTTGATAAAACCATTTAATCACCATGGGAGAGGTAGAATGATCTAGGTTTAGAAAGCACAAATAGAGAAAGGAGTTTTTTTGGCATGGGCCCACTACCTGCACAAGTATGGGAAATAAGGAATACCAGTTGCATAACGCCATGAGGCAAAACGTAAAAGCAGAGGGCCCTTGTGTAAATGTTACTCAGGCACAGAACTCCAATGCTAGAGTTATAAAGAAAAGAAAAAGGGTAATGGTACCATGGAATACAGATATGAGTTTGGTAAAGAAGGCCATATGTGTGGGCAGCAGCACATTGTGGGGCATATTCTCAAGGACTTATCGCCGAGTTATCGGCACCTTAGCGCAGCAAAAGTGGCAAAAGAATTATCGCCCCATTCTCAAGCTGGTGCAAACTGCCGATATCGCCAGTTTTCCAGCGATAGCTTACGCAAAAAACATTGCCACGGATGAGACCGACAACTAACGCTAATGATATGCAGAGTAGGCGTTCCCGTGCAGAAAAACACGGAAACACCACTTTGCGATATTCACAATGACCAGCCAGATCTGCGATGCGATCCAAAAACAGGCGATAAGGCACGTTAGCAGCAGAGATTTAACACATGCCTTTTACTGGTGTAAAGCAGGACGACTACCTGCACTATGAAAGGGAGCCCAGCCCAGAGCCCCATCTGAAGACCAACACATGTCATGGAGCTACTGATCATGCAGCTTGGAGACCCAAGAGGTCCACAACACCCGCCACCACCACCCCCCATGCCCCCCCTGGACCACGCCCCCCGCCGACAACCCCTGAGGCAGTGCAGAACAGGACAGCAGATTTTCAAAATAGGGCATGGCCCCTCAGCCACACAATAGCAGAATGCGGGGAGAGGTGGGAACCAAGTATATGTGAAGGAGGCAAGTCACCCATGAATAAGAATGCACACAATGCCAAGTGTGGCAGTGATGTGCTGGACAGACCTCAGTATGCAGAGCACAGACCTGTCCATGTGGACATATACTGCTGGTGTTTGTAGTGTTGTGGACAGTGGACGCAACCATGCTACCTCAGGCAGTGGGAAAGACCTCGATCATGTAGCTGTGTTTCCCCACCCCGTAAGCATAAGCGGAGTGGGCTGGTCCGGCGTACGCCAGTCCAGCGTAGGAGTGTGAATAAATAGGTCGGGGCTCTGGGCATGGTCCACTTCCGGGAAGGCCAATGTGTCTGCCAGGGTGGCGCCCCTGACCCTGCCACGAGGCCGCCGCCGTGACCGCCGGCCTCCTCGACACAGACCCCCTGCGGACCCAGCGGCACAGCACCGTGGAGTCTGTGCTGACTACTGCCTTCGACCCACACTGCGGGCAACAGGGCTCACAATTCAGATCGAGTCGTGATTGCAGATGACGCAGTCCAGAAGGCAACAGACATTGCTACCAGTGCAGCTCGCCCAGACCACGCATCATCGCAGGCTGTGCACACGCTGAGCGCCACAGGTGCCACTAACTTAGTGCACCACAAGTCGGCCTTATTGAGGCAGAATTCAGTAGGCAAAAGACATTGCTCCTAGTGTGGCCCGCCCGGACCACGCATCATTGCAGGCTGCGCACACGCTGAGCACCACAGATGCCACTAACTCAGTGCACCACAAGTCAACGCCAGGTGGCCTTATTGAGGCAGAATTCAGTAGGCAAAAGACATTGCTCCCAGTGTGGCCCGCGCGGACGACACATCATCACAGGCTGCGCACCCGCTGAGCTCCACAAGTGCCACTAACTCTGTGCACCACAACCCATGGACCCTTTATGATTGAGTTACCTACTGCGGATACAACAATGTCACCTCAGGCAGTGTGGAAGACCAGGGACGATGATGATGAAGATGAGGCAGGTGTAACACACCCCACTGCAGCTGCAGCAGGAATATCCCGAAGGGACACAATCATTGACAATTTCTTCACATGAGCACGCTCAGCTCTGGTGCCCCTACCTCAGTGCACCACAAGTCATGGCCTCTTCCGATTGAATACTGGGTGACCTCTGCACTTGCTCTGGCTACCTCCATGATGCTTCGCAGTTGTTTGTGTTCTGTTGGTGTTTTCTGTTTTCGCTTTAATAGTGATCACTGTTCAAGTTGTTGCCAGCACCAACCACTCCCTGAGGGCTGGCTCACACTCACCCCACACCCATCCAGCACAGGCGTCACTGGATATGTGATCCTGGTAATACAAAGGGGCCGGGTGCACGTGCTTGTAGCCAGTTCCATTACCAATCCAAGTGTGTCGATGTGGTCATTATGTATGAATGATGGCCCCGGGCCCTACCACATTGCACTGTGATGTGTACAGCGGACGCAACCATGTCACCTCAGGCAGTGGATAAGAGCTTAGACATGTAGCTAAGTCGTCCCCCCCTGCAAGCGACAATGTTGCAATGCAGCATGCACCCGGAAGGCGGGCTCACACGAACAGAGTAATGAAGGAGCGCAAGACTGCTCAGGGTCCAGGGTCACACATGCCAAGTTCTGTGTGTATCCGTTCTACCGCAGCATGAGCCAAATACCTAGCCACATTAGCAGCGCCAGTTCAGCCAGGCATGTACTCTACATCTGTGTCCGCCCTATACTTACCAGAGGCCTACACTCACGTGGCCCACCACCTTCAACGGCCAACATCACAGTGTCATTGTCAGGTTTGTAGACATGCGCAGACAGGCTTGACAATACTGTGCCGTAGGAGTGCAAGTGATGCAATCGCGCAGCGCACATAAGTAAATGGGTTCGGGGGAGGGAGGAGAAGCTGTGAGGCAACGTAACATACAGTGATGCCGCTCATATGCCACATGCAAGACATGTCAAACATGACTCCCAAAGTCGCACACATCCCAAACCCCACCCCCAACAAGCCACATTACATTTCCTGAATGCAAGCAGATGACAAACAAACATTAGGGATGAAAGCTCCTTTGTTTGAACTATCAGGCGGGAGCACATCTGCACCTCCGACCTCGGACTGCCACACTACGCATAGCCCGACGAAGGAACAACGTATACACACCCCACAGACAGAAGTCCTTGCTCGAAGTTATCTTGCATGGAATGGCCTTCACACTTACTCCCACACCATCCCAGGCATACAACCAGTGAACACTAAAACAACTCATTGATCCGAGCTGTGGCATTTCATCCACAGAACTGGCGCAGGTCAGAACAGTGCCGCTTCAACCAGAGCCACTGACGCAATGGCAGAACATACCGGACACATACACAACCCCTGTCACGTGGAACTGTACCGTGCACGTGTGCTGCATTTACTGGGGCCACTGCCATTAGCAGTGATGCGGATCAGTTAACGGCTAAGCTTCCGCCTTGCCAACGTCACCTGCGTTCAACCTGTGTTCCATTGTCAATCGTGCATATTCAACTGCTGCATGGATGTCTGCCTATCCAACAGGACAGTAGATGAACTGGATTTTGACATGTGTGTATGCCCCCTGTTGGCACACGACCAGGAGTGTCACCGTGAACCCGTTTATGGGATGCCTTGATACTTGGCATACATGCTGGCAGCTGGACCTGGGAGATTGCACAATTCCTCGAGTGCAGTGACAACATTGAACCGCTCCCCTATTGGGTTGTAGTGCAAGTTGGTGAAAGGGGGGTTGACACAGCACATCTGTCCGGACCTGCTAATGGATGAACTCGCCTTCCTGTTTGATGAAGTCGACAACGACCTCGTGTTGGAAATATTAGCCTGCGAAGCTGCAATCGCTTTCATGGACGAGTAACCACGTACCTGCAGCCACAACACATTGGAACACTTTGCAAATGTCCCGACACCTTGTTGCATCTCGGAGATCTGGTCACATATCCCACGACAACAGTGGACATGGCTGCATTCGCCTGGACTCAGACTACATGAGCGGACAACAACGCGGTTTAACACACACCTGTGAAAGGTGAGGCAGTCCCCTGGAGTGGACAGCGGTGCTTGGCAACGTTCCTCAGTCTGACATACTGCTGCATTGGTCTGCATGTTGTGGCACTTATCTTGCCCATACTGACACACATATGCTAATAAAGTCTACGCACCTTCACTTGTATTCAACTGTGATGAGTGTTGATTTGAATGACAATGTGTGTCTCAATGCCTATCTGAGTCACGGCCATACCTGCGCATTGATAGCAATACCCTGGGAGTACCTTTTTGTGGAAACACTGTCCCTACATTCATCCATACTTTCATTCTTGATTGATCATGGCCATGAAACATCTGTGTGAATTGGAATGTTTTATTCACATTCAGTGGAGTGTTGAAGCTGGACCAGTAGAGGGCCATGCAAACCCCACTTTATATTGTTGACCCATGGAAGGACAGCCAGAGTCCTTTCAGGATTGACAAGTTCATAGGGAGTAGAAGACTACAGTCCGCAGTGTGATTGCTGTGTCATTGGTAACCAAACCAAACATGGCAGTCCATGTCGAGGTCCAAGGTGAGTGTCGCTCAGTGTATAGGGAGACAGTAGGAGGTGTTATTCTAGGGCATGATGCAGAGGGCAGGACCAAACTAAACCCGGCCATATGGCGGAGATGAATGCTACCACTTCATTCTTACCACAAAGCCAAATTCATCATGCTCTTCGTTCTCCGATGTGTTAGGTGACTCACATGCGGGTGGTGGTGTTTTGTCTGCATCACTGTGTGGCAGTGACACATCAGGCGCCGGAGGTGGAATGTCTGCCACACTGTGTGGCACTGACACTTCCGGGGAGGAGATGTGGATGGAGTGATAGCACCAGCATCCATCCGCACCAGACCTTGTGGTGGCAATGACATGACGAGGATCTGCAGGGCATGGAAGATCACAGCTACATCTCATTGGTGTGCAGATGTGGCAGCCATTTGTGAGGCTTGCATCCGCTCCATGTTCTCCATGATCATTTGCATGTGACGCAACTCCTTGCTGACATCGCTGGGGCCACTCTGACTAGACAGTTGTTCTTGGCTCAGAGTCATGATTCCAGCAATGTCAGCCATGGCTTCTTGTAGAGCAAGGAGCGGACAGTGGGTGTCCATTAGGGACTGTGAGTGGTCCCTGATGGGACTTAGACACCCAAGTATGGCATCTAGTTTGGCTGCCATGAGGCCATACCCAACCCTCAGCTGGTCCGACATCTCCCCCTGGCACACTTACACACAGCGTTGGAAGGCCAGGTGTTAGATGTATGATGTAACAACGTGTACCATTACAACGCGGTATGTTACATCGCGGTTTTAACAACGCAAGTCGTTACATCGACTTGCGTTGGAGGGCGCTGGACATAGGAATAGTGTGAATTACTATTCCAACTCCAGTCTACGTACAGTAGGGAAGGTGTTGGAATAGTAATTCACACTATTCCTTAGCCTACAGCGCCCTCCAGTGCAAGTGGGTGTAACGACTTGCGTTGTTAAAACCACGATGTAACCATACCGCGTTGTAATGGTTGCGTGGTAAAGGATGTTTCCCCCAGGTGTTGGTCGTGGGGGTCCTGGGAGACAGCCGTGGTGGTGGGTGCTTCCTGCTGTGTGGTCTGTGCAGGGGGTGGGGTCTCATGGATGCAGCTTGGCTGCCCTGCTCCTGGAGGTGGGGTGCAGGAGCTGTCCCTAAGCTGTTGAAGTGCGTTGGTGTAGATATTGGGGAGGTCCTCTTCATCATCAGTGCTGAGTTGTTGGGTCTGCTCTGCAGGAGGTGTTGATTCTCCCTCTGCAATGTAAAGGGGAAATGCAGATTGACATTGTGTTCACATGTATGTTCACGCATTGTACAAGTTTACTGTCAGACTGCATGGCAATGTACATTGTGACTATTTTTGAGGAGACGCCTATTTGAAGCGGGACACTTGGCATTCCTATGCCATCAGAAATGTGAGGTTGTAGTTGTACATTGTCATCTCACAGTTTCCTGCGATGCCAAATGCGAATGGCCATGTTCTAAACACAAGCAGCAGCAGTTGTGTCCTTTGTTGTGAAAGTGTTGCAGTTTGTACCACATTGTTGTCAGTGTTGGTGTGTTCTGCATCTTATGTGTGTGTGCTGCATTGTGGGTGAGTTGCCCCTTTGGCTCTGATTTGGCTGGCCCTTATCCCTTTCAGGCGGTGTGCCTTTCACTTCTGTGCGGATACAGTGCTGAGATGTTGCAGACTTGCGTAAATTGGGCACTTGGTCGGAGTTGTGACTCTTGGGCATGGTTTGTCCGCAGATGTGCTATACTTACTTGTGCATGTGTGCCATTGTGCCCATCTACCCCTGTCCCCCCAGTCCCTGGTCGTTACTCGCCCTGTTGGTGTTGGCTCAGGTCATGTTGTGCAGTATCCGGTCCCCCAACTCCTGCCACCGTCTCCCCAATGATGGACCAAGGCTGGTCCTCCATGGGGGTTGTGGGGTCCTAGTTGTCCTCTGTACTTGTTCCGGCTACCTCCATGGTGCTTTGCAGTTGTATGTATTTTGTGTTTTGTTGCCGCGTTTTAGTGATTTTTCCCACCTGACTTGTGGGACTTGCAGCCTGCATTTTTTATCGCAGTTGGGCCCATCGCAACTTTTTTCAAGTTCGGGTTTAGATTTTTATCGCCGTCCTGGTGATTTTATCGCAGACATTTGACGCGTTAATGGGAATCTATCGCATGTTACCTCCGTGTTGTGAATAGGACGTTAACACAGAGTTATTTTCCCGTGATAGACAACGATATGAAAGATTGCGTTAACTGAATTTGGCGAGGATCATCGCACGTTCTCGAGAATATCCCCTCCAGAGTAAGCATTACATGCTAAGATATTCTTCTGGATCTGAAAAACGGGAAATCAAGAACAAAAAAAACAGTAATAAGACATGTACATCGGTGGGAAGCCAAGGGTTCCCATGCAATAGTTATGATAGGGTCTTCTTGTGAGCCTGAAAAGATCACTAGTCATTCTTAAGCACGTGTGCAACCCTGCCTCCAGTCCCACCCGTGGAATTCTGTGAGAGACGAGGTAAGTAAGGGGAGACTGTGTAAGAAACAGCAAAGTTGACTGGCCCCCAGTGTGACCACACCTGGAAGGCAGGTATGTAAGTCAAAATCCTGTACGGGACAAAATAATAGGAATTAATTTTTGATGAGAGCAAAGATGAAAGCGGATACAATAGTATTGCATTGTGAACAATAACATAGAAGAACAGTTTATATAACATGAACACCGATTTAGTAGTAAAACAAAAACAGTGAGTCAGATCAACATAGTGGGGAAAGAGAGGTACAAGTTATCTACCACATGGAACCAATAGGATGTTGGTAGTGGAGTGTAGATTACGAACAGATACCTTATCAAGTCCTTCTTAACTTTAACAGAAGTTCAACCATCCTTCCTTACCTAACTAGACATTGGATAACTAAACCAAATCTCATCCAGGTTCTTTTTTGAGGGGAAGAGTCTGCTTCCATTTTGGATTCTGATTTATTTTTCTAGAAAAGTAGAAAGTTCTTCAGGGTCTAAGAAAATCTTGGTCTGGCCCTTAACAGAAATCTTAAAGTTTGAAGGACCAGCAAAAGAGTGTTGAATAGCCATTTCTGTAAGTCTATTTCAGAGAGCCAAGAAACCTTTCTTCCGGAGAACCTCATGCCTGGCAAACTCTTGCAATATTGAGATTCTGTGGCCCCGCCATATCACTGTTTTGACTTTCCTCATGTTTGCTAGAATTAATTCTGAGTGCTGATGATGGAAAGACTTAAACATCATTGGTTGTGGAGCTGATGCGTCTTTGGGTTTGTATGTGGGAACTCTGTGACCCTTTCGATTTCAAAGTTCTTGGGAGATGTACACGCACGTTTAAGGTCAACCAGAGATCACTCCAGTCCTTGGAGATGTTTGGATTGTGCATTGTTGTAGTCTTCAACCAAACTAATTCTGGACTTGGCATTTTATATCTGTATAGTTAAATCTTTGAGGTCCTTATGGAAGCCTGTTAATTTCATTTGGAGCAGGTCGGTATTTGTTTTGGTACTCTGGGCTATATTGTGAACCGTATTAAGCTTTTTAAGAATAGCCTCAAGTGTTAATGAGGATACAGATTTGCCCTTTCCGCGATTCCGCGATCGGAGTTCTTGTTTGGAGCGTTTACATTTTGTCTTCATCTCCTTGTCTGTGGGACTAAAGTCTTTGGATTGAGTCGTGGTGGAAGACCAATAAAGTGAGATTTTTATCTTCAGGTAGCTGTATCAGAAGCAAAACCAGTGTGGGCTAAACCACTCTTCTCTAGTGTGCAAAAACTTGTATTGTATAAGGTGGGTGGCATCGATTCAGAGCAGTTCTATTAAGATGTAGGTCAAGTACAGTTGCACCCAAGGTCCCTCCATCTAGCAAGTGGAGTGACTCTAAAAAAAAAAGAACTTCTCTCAGAGGCGGCGGGGCTAACAGATTGAGCGTTCACAAAGGAGTCTAGTGAGCCATTAGAATCAAGCACTCTCCCAGTAAAATGATTAAAGGTCTGTACCATGTTTCATTGGAGAGTTATATCCTGTTTGGTAACTGTCTGTATCCAGGTATCACCGGTATCACGTGGGGAGCTGTGATCTAGATGAGATACGGACCCCGCTGATGCAGTCCTTAGTTTGGGAGAGAGGACAGGAAGCCTAACAACCATAAAAGTCACCAATGTTATCAATTCTGGAGGGCGATCGATGTCCTAGATTCCTCGGAACGAGAAAGCGTGCTGCCTGGGATTTGGCACAGAGCTCGCAAAGTGGGTGCCACCATCTTGAATAGCCATGCGACTTCAGTCTCGGAGCTGCTACAGTCTAACCAGGCCCGATCACTACTCCCCTGCTGTCGGGAAGACACCGCTCTGCCTGGGGCCGCCTTCGCATCAGATGCCCCCTATAGGGTATGCTTGGAACCTTGTGGTGCACACAAACACACCGACGGCTCACCGGAGCTTACAAGAAAGCTGCCATTTTAGCCTTGATCCAGGCCACGCCTCCCACACAATATATTTTTTAATATACATTAATCATTACGAAAGTGATATATAGACATAGCTCAAATCAATTTCTTTTAAAACTAAAATGTATTGTTATGTTATTCTTTAAATTCAAAATAGGTTAGGTTTTTTTTATGATTAAATAACAATACCTATGTAGTACTTTTAACTATTTAAAAAATGTAATTTAATTTTCCATATTTCCTATGGGAGGGTGTTGTAGTACCAGTGGTTTTCAATGTGTAGTCCTGGCCTTACAATTGTTTATTTTTTTTGGTAGTTAATTACACTCAGATTTTGTGAATAACGAAAAGTAGTAAACTTATTCAAAAGCGTTAACTTACTAAAAGTATAAGTTACCTTTGTGATTCAGGCCCCAAATGTTTTAGCTAGTGGGGTTCATCAAGCTCGAGAAAGGTAGCCAAAAAACATTAAGGCTTATAATTGTGGTGGCAGGTGATTTTAATATAGTAATCAAAGATATAGGTAATAATTACTGAAGAAGAGGATCATGTTTGGGGTATTCCTTATATAGCAGGAAATGTTATCCCTAATTTCTTGAGCGCAGGCCAACATTTTGCCTTAATAACCTTAACTTACTGGCCTACAGACGTGCACGAGCAGAACTCAGTTTAATCGCAGAGACCACTACCTGCCCTTAAAAAAATTAAACAAAAACATTTCATTTTTTTTTTTTAATGCATCACGTTTTTCTTTAAGGTAAACGGGCTACATTAAGCAAGCATTTGCAATGCACTAGGTCTCGCATTTACGAGAGTTTGAGCTATTGGCATTGCAAATGCGAGGTCTGTTATATTGCAAATATTAATTTTGTTGTCAAAGCCCCTGTGCCGCACTTTCACGTGCATGAAGGCTGCGCCCCTTTCTGTAAAAAATCTGTATGTAACAAAAGGTGTGCGGCAGCTATTAAAATGAAACTGTGGAATGGTGGCTATTACAAAAAAAAAAGCATCTGTTTCTCAAATCTTCTAAAGAAAGTGGCGCGGCCTTAATGCACGTGAAAGTGTGGCGTGGGGGCTTTGACAACAAAAAAAAGTTTGTTTCCACAACCTCTATGAAGCCGCCGATCCGTGGCAGCAAGCGCTATGAATAACAAACAGGAGCAGATTTTTAAAGCAGCAATACTCCATGATGTACAGGGGATCCAGCAGCAGAGATGTGTGGCACAGCCTCCTTTAAACTACTGCAGCACTGCCTTAGAGTCCTGATTCATTACAGTGCTGCAGCCCCTCTCTTATTACCCCTGTTTACAGCGCATTTTCTAGTGATGACTTAAACCCTTGCACAGAGCTGCTCTATCAATCCAGGTCCCAAAAACAAATGACATTAGAAAAACCATTGTCAGTTAGACCCTTGCCTACTAAAATAATCTGGGGAAATCTGTGCTTGACAATTCCTGACTACAGGCTGTAACTCAGTCTAAGGACAATACATTCCAAAAGGCCTACTGGCTTTAACATATACTTTTCACAATAAATAATTCAGGCCCAATGGCTTTGTCATAACAGATCAGATCTATTGGATCTGGCATAACTCCCAATGAATCAATCAGTTTTACATTCTTGATCACTTGGCTTGTCACCATAACCGCCACAGGCCTACTGTGGCTTACAAGCGCTCTTTCAGTGGGAAGCACACAAATTCTGCTCAAACAAATACAGTAAGAAGTAAGATTAACATGTGGACAGAGCCAAAGGCCCTCTCTGCAGTACTTTGTTAAGTTCTTTTTCTTTTTATTTCAATATAGTTTTTATTGCTTTTTTACAACATATAACATATAACATGTAATAGTCATAGCTTTGTCGTTACAGGGCAGCCCGAGCTGGCTGTGTTAGGTGTAGTACATCTACGGTTGATGTATGCTTGACTGCCCCCTTTCCACTGTCACCGTAAGGGAAAAGGAGAGAGAGTGAAAGGGGGAAAGATAGGAATTAAGGTAGAATTAAAAAAAGATAACATACCAGAAGTTTACAATTTTTGTCGCTAGTGTCTTGACCCAGTGGGTGTGTGCTTTTCGAGCCGTTCTGTTAGTGCTATTCAAGGCGGATCATATGGGTCAAGGAACTTGTCCAGGGACACCCACATTCCCCTGCAGGGTTGTCTCCATGATGAGTTTCGTAGGGCAGTTGTGTCAGCACCCCTAAGGTACATCACCCAATTGAGCGAGCCCTTGAAGGTTGCCTTGGAGGTGTCTTTCCATTTGGTGAATACTATTTTGACTGCCGCTGTTAATAGGAGATCCAGTAGGTCTCTGTCCTGTTGTGAGTCTACCTCTGTTGTCATAAATGCTGTGGTTAGGGTAGCAAATATATATAGGCCCTATTTAAAATTGAACTGGCCTATTTTACAAAAAACAACCATTGTGCACACTCACAGAAATGAGGAAAGGTCATTTTTCATTAACTTTTTTGTAAACCACATCCAGGTTTACCATTGATCAATTTGCAATGCAGCTCAGGAGTAGCGTAAGGGACACTGTTGTGAAAGACTTGAGGAACGTCTGGCATTAGATCTTCAAACTGCGTCAAGAGAATAAGCAAGACAAGCAGGGTGTTCATTAGGAGATAAATGAGTTGCCCCCGCCCGCTTTCACTGGACCCCTCTCGCACATAAAGGGGGTTTTAAGACATGTATATTTGTACAGCGCATGTTCACCCAGAATGGTATCTTAGCGCTGAATAACAGATGTTTATTGTTTCCCACCTCTGTGGTACTCATGTTATTGACCTCAGAAGGATGAAAGACTGAGTGGACCTGCAGGATTTGTACTTGTGACCATGAGGTCTAATACAGGCCCCTACATTGGACTCATTAGTCCACTAAGCCGCCAGACCCGGCGCCCTGTCCCGAGGCCACATTTCACAATATTAGTAAATGTAAGCATCTGCAGTGCTGGGACCCGGGGTGATGCCTCTCAGTCTCGGGCAGAGAGAGCGGAGACCCCTCTGTAAAAGGGGTGGAGGTAGGGGGTGGAGACGCACTCCGTTCACCCACATCCACACCTTACTTGTGCCCGACCCTAGGCACAGCAGGCAAATAGAACTCCTCTAGTTTTCTCCTTGGCCTGCTGCAGCACTCCAGGGGTACAAATCTGAGCGATTTTGTCAGAATGCAGGGGAGAGAAAAAAAGAGCTCTTTACGAGAGTTTGAGCTATTTGCATTGTAAATGACAATGCTTTTTATTTAAATTTATTTTTTAATCTTGATAGCGGTGGGTAAGCACGCACTTTGTAGTTATAGTTGTTGCTTACGAGAACTGAGCCTGTTTTATTGCCAGCTTTTCTTCTTGTAAGCAAGGAGTATAAGTACAAAATGCGTGTTTACGCACTGCTTGCAGGTTTTCAAAAAAAATAATTAAAAGGTATTGTCATTTAGAATGACAATTGCTCAAACTGTCGCAAATGCGAAACCTATTGCATTGTAAATGCTTGTTCCCTTTGTCACTGGTATCCTATTTCCAATCCTTCCTTATTTTTCCCATTTCTGTTTTTTTGTCTTACTCCCGGGTAAATCGGTTGGTGAAACATAAGACCCGGTTCCACCCCAAAAAGTGCTGGTGCCCACCACCAGCAACCACTGGCACAAATTAAGTTCTGGGTATGTTTGAATTCAGAGGCAAAGCATGTGTGGTTGATTGAATGGAACAGGGAGCTGGCTCTGTTAAATATGTATTTCCTATGTGCAGATACTCCTGTTTCTGCAGCGTGTCAGGGGTGAGGATGGCTGCTTGTTGGGTCATTCACTGTCTTACATATTTTCCCCAAACCAGCTGTTTAACATTAGTTTGTGTAGTATACTACTATGTCATGCAATAGCAAGGCATTTTGTCCTAGTGTGCAGTGTGAAGGAGTCATACTTGTGCCTGTATTTAATTGTTCTGTTTTTCCTAAGGGTGTAGTGCAGGGGTCTTCAAACTGTGGGGCGCGACCCCCAGGGGGGCCGTGGAGTGATGCAAAGGGGGTCGCGCCTTCCCAGTCACACTTCTGCCCAGCCCCCCCCCCCCCTTCCCCCGTCCTGTGTCTCAGCCCGGGCTGCTGCAGTGAAACTTGAGCTGCTGGGGGCTCAGCTGGGCAGTGTCTGGATTCCCATCTCCGGCACCCCCGTGTTTTTTCACAGGTCTTTAAAGACCATTTAACATGCCTTTGTAAACTGCTTACAGAGGCTTAGGTTTTTTTGCTGGTTCCAGTACCCCCTGGGTCCCCACTGTGCCGTTTCCTTACATTTGGATTTTACATTCACTGCCGTAGTGTGAGAATGCATTTCATGGAAAGGAATACAAAGTTGGCTTCCTGGGGGCGCCGTGAGTGAAAGTTTATTGTGCTTTTGAAGCACCTACTGCAGCGTTTCTTTCCCCGGCAATTACCAGGCCTCACATAAATGTCAAGATAACTGGTGTGATTAATTATCTTCCTGGAGAGAGATCAGAATGTTGTATAGTTGAGGTTTTGACTTGGGTGATGTTAGTGCAGAGGGTTAATATGCCTGCTGCAAAGAACGTGTACCAAGTAGATTACAGAGTGCGTATGATGTGAAGAGATCAGCAGGTTACTGCTTTCAAAAGAGACATCCTTTTGTTACTTGCAATTCATAACTTAAAGTCCTAATAGAGAATAGTGAGCTATTAACTTTCATCCTAGAACAGCATGCACACTACAAATAATACATTATTAGACCATTGATTAATGTTGCAAAAAGGATTAATTCGGCTAGAAATCAATTCTTATTATTAAAGGAAACTCCCAACTATGCTGTTTCTTTTTCGACTCTGAGTTTGTGCTTCTCCACACCAAGCACTCTTGAACTATACTGCCTACCAGTATGGATGACATGTGACTCCTATACTTTTAGTCCTTTGGCTTATGTAACATTTCCTATACACTGATTTACACACTTATGATTGATTGTCTCTGTGTAATGTGTGTGTGATGCAAAGTGCTCGGACACCCTACACTGGTATGAGTGGCACTATATAACTAATTCAATGCATCTGAGAGTGTGGGGTTATGGAGACTTGGTCACTGTTAAAGGGTGCTAGTGAGAGAATCCGTGGTGGGGGTGGTCATGTTGGGGGGCACCAACAAACATGGTCGCACAGGGCACCACCAGCACTAAAGCCGGCCCTGGGAAGTATGCACAGATAAGCGCTGAAAATACCGCTTTAGGTGACTGGTTTTTTTTGTACCGACTGGGCCACCAAAATAATCTGCTGGCAACCCTAACCATAGGACTGGAAGTTTGTTGCAGGATCAGCACATTATTTATTTCCTTCACCCTCGATCCCCGATTAATGCCGCAATAGTTTAACTTAGATCTTAAAGTCTACGCCCCGTCAATAACATGCTGAGTTACTTCATGGGTCTGGGAATGCACCCTGCATTCAGACAACTCATTCCTCATTCTCGCCCTTCATTGTCACGCTCACCCTGCACTCACAGTGATCACAATGCACTCACACTGATCACCATGCACTTGCACCATTCACCCGCTCACCTTGCACTCACAGCGATCACAATGCACTCACACTGATCACCATGCACTTGCACCATTCACCCGCTCACCCTGCACTCACAGTGATCACTCTGCTCTCAAAATGCACTTGTCCTGCTCACACTATACCTCAACCTGCAGTCACACGAGTACACTACTCATCCTGCACTCATGTGACACTTCACTCACCTGTCCCCCTCACTACTCATTATGCAACTCACTCAAACAAGCCCATCAGTAATCATACATTCATTCATCCCATTCTGAACTTGCATCCGCACCCAAAATGAGAGAGGACAGCAAGGGAGTGAGAGAATTTGATTGAAGAGGTCAGGGATGAGGAGAAATGTGAATTGCCGAAGAGAAGTGTGGACACGCAAGAAGTGAGTGTGATCCAAAGGTGAGGGCTTCTGTTAGAACAAAGGGGAGATGTGAAAGAGGAATGGGGGGACTGGAGAGGTGTAAGATACAAATAGACAAAAATTTGAATGAAGAGACGAGGTGAATGAGAAGTGCTGAGGGGCACGGGAGGTGACAGGGCCAGAGAGGCCATGAGATAAATGTGAGAGACTGTTAGAGATGAGGGCAGTGAAAGGACAGAATGGCAAGAGGTGATTAAATGTGAAGTGAGAGGTTGAATGGGGAGAGTTCAGAAGTTGTAAAAAGGGGTGAAAGAAAATGACCTGCAAAGTGAGAGAGGGATCCGGGGTTAGGAGAGGAGAGAGGGATGGAAGGGAGGGGGTGAGAGGAAAGCTGCATGGGTAAAAGGCTTAACTCTACACAAAACCGCCAGGGTTTTAAGGGACCCCTGCTTCTTCCGGTCAGGGCCAGGTGAGCTTCTAATGTGGCAGCACGTATTGCTGCAGAGTGGAAGGCCCTTCACAAAGGTTGACTTGAAATCTTTCTGATGATAATTGCTGTATGTTGGTTATAAATGGGTACTGATTGGGTGAAATCTTTCCTCAGCGTTACTGTGTGTAAAAAATATCAAAATAATGAAGCAATGCTATCCCAAAATACGCGGCATCACATAACCTTATTTACATTTTCATCCCACGCAATTTAGTCAACAGGTTTAGACATTTTTGTCAAGAGGGGGGTCCTTACGCCTCAAAATGTTGACAGGGGGGTCTCGGCATCCAAAAGTTTGAAGACCTCTGGTGTAGTGGTTGGCGTGTCTAGCGGCCTGGATTACGTTTGATTCACTGAGTATACAGATGTGCTTGCTATAAGTGCTGTCAGGCTGCACAGATCAATTGCTCAATCGTCTTAGTATTCATTATGATGGAATTTGTACATGGTATGTGTTAAATGAGCTGAGGCTTCTTCAAGTGCTCCAAAAGTAGTTTAATATGATACAGCGCCACCAACATACAACTCAATACTCGCTCTCTGTGTTCGCCCTCCAACTGTCCTCCCACAGCATCCCCATGGAGACCAGAACACTCGGAGCGAGCATGAATTACATCATGACACAGGTGTACACGAGATTATAACAGTATGCTTTTATGGTGCTTTTCAGTGGGTTACTTCCTTGTTATTTAAGGACAACAGTCATGAGCACAAGGTCACTCAACTCCTTGTTGGAGAATTGAGGACTTAATCAGGCGGATGTACCAGCCTCCCTGAACATCTGGTGAGGTCTACAATGCAGAGTTGTACCAGGTTTGGACAGTCACATGTTCATATTGCTTCCGTGATAATGAATGACAGATCGGCATCTGTGCCTGTGCATTATTTTGTTTTAGTTTTCCAGTTAGTAAGTTTATTCTCTTAATCGTTGGCAGAAGAATAACAACGAAGCAGGTGAAACGCGCCTAAAAAATTACAGCTTGCAGTTAAAATATCTAATCTCTATATTGGCAGTTGTGCATGGTAATGACTCACCAGGATCAGACTGCAAGCCCCAAATACATCATGGACATTGTAGGGTAGGTGGAAACCCAGAGTCGTACCAGCTGAAACCACGGAACGCGTGCTAAAAGGAGAATAATGACAACACATGGAGTGTTTTATTTAACGCTCTTGATGCCCACCTGAACGACAATGTATATACAAGAGGAAGTTTCAAACAAACACACGGAGTGTTTTATTTAGTGCACTTGATGGCTACCTGGATCCAGTCTGCTAGATACAAAAGAAGCCAATTAAAAGTGACACAAGTTGAATTGATTAAGCTTGCAGATTTGAGGTAAGCGGGAAGTAAAGAAAATGTTTTATTGACTGCACCAGCAGATGAGCCTTTGTGAGGACGTCCAGGAAGGATGAAGAATAGCTGGGGTTTTACCCTGTCATTAGGAGAAAGGACTGTCCATGAGTGGGGGTGGTAATTGGAGTCTGCAGGGGTCGTGAATAGATATTTACTAGGGGACGAGGGAATTCAGCCCTAAAGCGAAAGGTTTTAGAAATTGGGGGTAGGAAGTAGGCAGTGGGCACAGGATGGGTGCGGCTCACTCACCCTCCTCCTACATGAGCAGGCAGGATATATGAGTTCCGGAGGGCAGAGTGAGCCACGGGGCAGCTGCGTGGCTGGTGTCTTAGTTGCCAGGCGACGAGACGGGGCAGGATGGCAGCAGATAGCCAGCGGCCCTCCTCCCTCCCCCAGGGGCTGCGCACAGCTCTCACCTTCTCGCGCACAGAATGTGCATTTTTGAGTGAATTAAGAGACGCCGGCAAACAAGAAGTTGGACTTTGTATGAGATAGCGTGCTGGAACAAGCTTGCTGTACTCCCATTTACCCTCCCTGTGCATTCCTAAACACGGCAATTTCACGATGCGGCGCTTACCGTATCATTTCACAAAGAGTCTCAATCTTCAAGTATAGGGGTTTGATGAAGGAAAACGCTAGCGTTAGGATGGTGGGGGGAGGCCTTATAACATGAAGCGGAAAGGAGAAGCAATCCAAACAAGTTGTGACGAGCGGCAAGCAACAATAAAATAAACAAGCATTTCCAATGCAATAGGACTCGCATTTACGCAAGACCTATTGCATTGCAAACGGGAGTGTGGGTGGGCGGGTGGGAGAGGTGCGAGAAGGCAGGAACAATGGGAGTGGTGGGCCGGGAGAGAAGCCACGGATTGCGGGAGGGTCGGCACGGGAAGAAAATAGTGCTCATGAAACACGTAGTAAAGGGGCTAGTAGCCATGGAAGGATACAAATGACGACATGGCCCTCATAAGGAGGGACTAGCAGCCTATAAAGCAATCGGAAGGCAGCATTTACAAAGGAGAAAGACACAAGCCAATGAAAAAGTGGGTAGGGTAGTGGGCGGGGCTTCCCTCACGTATTCAACTACCACAGATCAACCCCAGTGGAGAGGTGTGGCTCACTGGTTAGAGGCGGCAGATCCGTAAGCAGAGAATCGGCCAGGGACCAGGGTTCAATTCCCGACGCGGCAGGGTCGTGGACCAGGGTCAAAACGGACTCGATAATTCTCGCCTCGGTACCTACTCTAACCAGGAACACACTCGGCAACTCTGGGCATTAAGCTTGCCTCATCTATACAACGGCCCCCCACAGACACCGGGGATGCCTGGTTTCACCTTGGAGATACCCAGAAAGGGACCATCTCACAGGGATAGCCAGGACAGGTTCCCCAGCGGTCTATAGCGCCGGGACACTTCCGAGTAGCTGTGCGCTGAATAAATTAAAATAACATAACATACGGTTCCCCATATACTATAGCAAGGGTGATGTGACTTGGCCTACTGCTAAAGACTGTCAGTGAAAGTGAGAAAAAGTAACTAGGAGAAATATGCAAAACCAAAAACAAGATATACAGTACTTTATATATTAGTGTCCTACTATATTTTATAAATAATCCATGGTTCTATTTTTCAACCTACAGGTGTGACAGAATCAGATATTTTAAAATGCTACTGTTATGATAATCCATGTTATTTTTAAAATATGTTATATTATGTTTTAATATTTATACTATTGCAACCAGAAATAAACTTATTTTAAGTTACTGACTGGAGCCGCTTCGCCTACCGCCAGAGCAATACCGGGACCACAAGCCCCAGGAGTCCCTGCTATCGCGCCCGGAGGCGCTACTGCTGACGCTGCCTCAGCCCGCCCAGGGGGGCCCAGGGGGGCCTACTTAACTGATCCTAAAAATATATGGAGCAAAATGTATCTCCATTGCAACTTATGGTGCGGATATATGGGGTTTCAGAGAGGCTAGAGAAATTCAAGCTGTAGAGAACAAATTTCTAAGGAATTTGTTAGCGGTGCCGCAATCCTCACCTATATATATATAATCCACCAAGAACTTGGGATTGGTTTTGTGGAGGACCGAATTGTATTAGCACCTCTCTTGAAATGGATCACAATCTGGTTAAACCCCGAACTAGAACTGAACCGTGAGGTATTATGTGATTGCCTGGCCTTAGATCAAGTTAGCCGTATCCCTTGGTTGAGCCATGTTAAAAGGTTGGCGGTGAAACTGGGTCGGCCAGAGTTATTTAACTCGCCAGCTAAATTAGTTAAGGGTGACTTGCAGTGGGTAAAGCGCTCCTTTCTACATGTGGTTACCATGGAGAGAGAAGAAAGGGAGTTGATAAAACCGACAGTACGTGCCCACCAATTATTAAAAACATCTCCTGCAATGGAACCATACCTGATTGTGGTAACTAACCCTAACCACCGTTTCCTCTTGACAAGGTTTAGGTTAAATCAGCTACACTTCCTTCTTGCTGACCCTCCGGGTTGGAGAAAGGTGGAGGACCTGGGTGTATGTTCATGCGATAATTTTTCTGTGCAGGACACAATACATTTTATCTTTTTTTGTGAGCACTTTTTGCACATTCGGAAGCGTTTTATTCTCCCAATCCTAAAAGACAAAGACTTTTTACAAGTAAAACCGGCACTTATGTATTTACAGTTGCTGTCTAATGCCTGGGAGATTTTCAGCATAGCAAGTTTTCTTATCGCAGCAACTAGGAAAAACAAGCATTGGCATAGCCAATAGGTCTCGCTTTTGGCACCTTATAAGTATATTTACTTTTGCTATAATTGCGGCATGTAAAGCGCGGCTGCCGCAATTATAGCAAAAGTAAAGAAATAGAAAAAAACATCTATTTCTTTACTTTTGCTATAATCACGGCATCCATGCTTTACGTGCCGTGATTATAGCAAAAGTAAACATACTAGTAAGGTCCCAAAAGCAAGACCTATTGGCTATGCCAATGCTTGTTTACTTTTCGCGCAGGGGAGTGGGCCTGCGAGATTCTGTTGCAGGAGCATGCGACCATATGGTGCCACCATATGGCGCCACGCGCTCCCGCAAGGAAATCGCCAGACGTGCACGCGTTGCCATTGCAAGCAATGCAACGCGTGCACGTTTTTGTCCCCCAAAGCTGTGCCGATGGCATTAGGTCTCTCCTACGCAGCGCATGCACGCTGCGTAGGCGAGACCTAAAAAAAAAGGTGATTTTTATGACCCTGACCATATTAACTGATTTTATCGAATTAAGGATCTTATGATGTTATACTCTAGGTTGTCCTTCTCGGATCATTTTAAAAATTAAATTGTGTAATATCTCTGTTGATAATTAATGCTATAGAACATGAGGGATAACACAGAAATTGATTTTTATGCTTCAGTTTATATTAATTGACTTTCATGTATCATGGTTTTTTACAAATGTTTTATTATAGATTATTTGTCCTTGACTATTTAATGTTAGGTCTGTGTAAAAACCTCTGCTGCTAACTAACATTTTTTTTATTTTGATCTTGTGTATAGTATGCTTTTATGGTTTTAACTGAATAAAGTACTTTTGTCTGTCTGTCTGTCTGATTGTTTTGTTTTTTTGCTTAAAGAAAAGTTATTCACCAAGCTTCACAAACCTCAGTTGCAGGAAAAAAATAAAATACGCAGTTTGTAATTCTACAAACAAGATTCCAGGGGCCTCATTTATGAAAAGTGTTGCATCGCTGGTTGAAATCAGCGATGCAACACTTTTAAGTGCGCCCTCTGTGGCATCCCAAGCATCTGTACTAGTTGCCTAGTGCTTTAGAATGTTATGAGTTGAATGTACTGTTCTAGGCATTAGGAGCCTGGCTGAGGGATCTGCAACCGCTTCATGTAACTGCTCCCTGTGGATGAGATCCTCCTTATGAATAAACTTCCTTCACAATCCAAGTTGTGGACCCATTCTTACATTTGGCGACAGAGGATGGCGCTGGAAGGATCTCAACACTGAATCAAGAAGAATTTTAAGCAAGAAGACCGTGGTCTTGAAAGTCAAGTTCACCTAAACTAAGGTACTGTTCATTTAAATGGATCATTCTTCTCTAAATATCATTAAAATTAAAACCAAGGAATTCTCCCTGGAGAAATATAAAGAGAAATCAACATTTCAACTCCTTTCTGTTCAACACATCGTGTGAAACCCAGCATCGTAGGGTTAATTTTTCTTTACCCTGCATTCTGGGTTCGTCAGCACTTAAGCATTTGAGCGTATGAATCATTGAATGCCACTATATCATCGGTGCGTTTGAACATTTGACAAATGGTAGCCTTTTGACATTGACGTGCCTTTGAAGCGGCTGTTTCGACGTTCGTAAATGACTTGAACATTGGAGACACGTGCTTTCTTTTCTCAAGGGTTTGTTTCCTATATGGGAATTTGCTTGTGGAGCCCCTGCTGCCGTGTGTCTATAATAACTTGGATTGTGTGAAGCGGCCGAGTTTATATTTAAAAAATAGCTTGGTAGCTCACCTGGAACCGTCTCTTTCACTGGTATATACTGGTTCTTGTTGATTTCTTTTCCAGGTGGCCAGAAATTGCCATCACTCGTGGTATTGAGACGAAACATGTTATTTCATTTCTAGAAAAGCTCTTCGCTAGGGAAGGAATTCCCTGCAATATTTTAACAGACAATGGTATACAATTGGTTTCTAGAGAAATGGAACAGTTTTTGTCTAAGCTTGGTATTAAACACAAAAAATCCTCACTCTATCACCCAGAAACAAATGGGATGGTCAAGAGATTTAATAGGGTGATTAAAGAGAGCATTGAGATGGCTAAGACTGCTGGCTTAGATTGGCGTACCGAGGTTTGGAGGAAGGTTAAGGTATATAGATTGTCTCCTCATGCAGTCACAAAGAGAACCCCTTTTGAGCTCTTTAGAGGTAGATGTGCCAACACAATAGTTGCTCCTCCTTGGGTTAATGACGTGCAACCTGACCGTTTTGTAGAGAATGAGAAAAGTGATTGGAAGTCTAACGAGTCAAAGAAGATTGAAGATAGGAAAAGACTTCATGATATAAGGAAATCTGTAAAAAAAACACAGTTAAGGTTGGAGATTGGATTCTCATAAAGAATCCATCTAATAAAAAGTTTCCTTCTGCATTTTTGAAACCCATACAAGTGGTCAAAATTTTCAATAATGCGGTCAAGACCACTGATCACCGGATTTGGAACTTGAACAGGGTAGTGGTGGTAAGGAAATATTTTGTTCATGACCCTAATAGCTCCTCTAGTGTGTCTCCTTCTACCCAAAACGATTCCAAAACCGTCCGAAGGACCAGCAGGACATCGTACTCTCCAAGGGCCTTATGTAGGTAAATTACATTTACCACTTCATAAATACCGAATTTTACCGATTCGGTATTTATGAATCGGTAAATGTAATGTAGGTAAAAAAATACCGATTCGGTAAGTGTCGGTATTTTAGAATCGGTATTTACCGATTCGGTAATGGTAACCTGTATCTCATTGATTCCTATGGGCCAGGAGGCCCATAGGAATCAATGGGAAGCCAGTTACCATTACCGAATCGGTAAATACCGAATCGGTAATGGGGGGAGCTCAATCAAGGGTGGCAGGGTGTCACATTGACACCCTGTTGCACCCCTGATTCCTGCATGTGTGTCTGCCACATTGCACACATCTAAGGGCCAAATAATGCATTCACAGAGACATTCGTCATTTACCACCAACTTTCAGTTGGTGGTAAATAACGAATCCCCACACCCACCACACACTCCCCCTACATCTCATTTCTGTATTCGGTATTTACCGAATCCGTAAAATTACCGATTCGGTAAATTACCGAATGCAGAAATGATCCCCCTACATCTCAAAAGCCTAAATACCGGTCGGTAACGGTATATTTACCGAAAATCGGCCGTTACCGACCGGTATTGGGCTACCTACATATGGCCCCAAGTCACTTAAGAGACTTTGTCAGATAGTCATCATTAACTCATTCATGTTTATTTTATGGTGTTTAGAGTAAGTTTGTTTTTCTTTTGGTTCTCTTCTATCTTTTCAAATGTAGTGTATGTTTTTGTTTATATTAAGAAGGGAGATGTGTGGCATCCCAAGCATCTGTACTAGTTGCCTAGTGCTTTAGAATGTTATGAGTTGAATGCACTGTTCTAGGCATTAGGAGCCTGGCTGAGGGATCTGCAACCGCTTCATGTAACTGCTCCCTGTGGATGAGATCCTCCTTATGAATAAACTTCCTTCACAATCCAAGTTGTGGACCCATTCTTACACCCTCCTTACGACACCATGGATGCTCTGTATTTACAGTATGGCGCTCCATGTCGCAAGGATTGACCAGATACGTCAGGAAGCCTGACGTATCAGGTGGCACAGTAATGACACAGTGGGCGAGTCCCATGTAAAAGGGCCTGCGTCAGTCCTTAGGCCTGCTGTGAAGCAGGCGTAAGAATTTTATGCAGTGAACTCATAGAAGTGGCGCACTGAAATCTCATAGATTTCACTGCGCCACTTCTACAAGCCTTTCTTAGGGGGTAACACCTACCCTGCATACATTATACATGACACAGGTATAATGAGGTGCAGGGTTTTACAAAGTTATGCATCTCCCTCGATGCGTCACTTTGTAAATATGGCGCAGTGTGGCGCTGTGCTAATGCCGCTGCAGCGTCACATAAAAGTGATGCAAAGTTGGCATAAGGCCGCATAAATAAGGCCCCATGTGTGGAAGAAATGAACATCCTTTACTTCTGCACATGTGGTAATTCCCTTGAGTGGCACTCAACTTGCAAAAATCTTTTTTATATGCCCAATCGATTGGCATTGCCAGTGCTTGTTGGGAATGATGACAGCATACATTGAGAACTCAACTCCCTGACTTTACTGAGAAGCTGTTTAGATGGTTGAATGCATGGAGGCCTTTAATGATGTCACAGCATAGAGCACTGCTGAAGTCAAGGTGCTTTCCTCTGTGACGTCACTGCCTCAGCCTCTGGTAAGAGCAGCTTAGAGGAAAGCCCTGCCTGCTGGAGCTGGCCTCATTCTGCACTTGTCTCAGAGGAGCTGACCTACTGCTACGGACTCGAGACGTTCAGGAGGGGGTTCCGTTGTCCAATAAAAGTATGTTACACAGTCTTTCCTATGTATAGTTTGTGGGGTTGTTTATAATGTATGAGTTACACTGTAGTAGGGCAAAACGACAACAGGATATGTCTGCTCCGAATCTGAAAGGCGCTATGTAAAGTTTAAACAATCAGGCGCTCAATTCGAGTCAGGCGCAGTGGTGTCTGCCGGTAACATCACCCCTGCCCTATTACAAGTTTACCAGGTGTGAGAGTGCATCTGGTACAACCCATTGATTTACCGCATACACTTCCACCGGCCAAACTGGGTGGAAATGTGTTGGGAAATGGGCCATGGTTGGGGATCCGTATGTGGGTACAGGCCGAGTAATTCTGGAACCTGCATGTGTCCCCCGATATCAGACCTGGAAACTTATAATGACCAGAAGCCAGGAGGAGATACCTCCCCCGACTGGTAACCCCACTTTAAGGGCCTCCATCGCCAATTAACAGCGGTGTTATAGTGAGGACCTCGGAAGCTTAATGTTTGGAAGATGGTCCTTACATATGCCAATGTGGCATAAGATTTTACCTCTTTTAGGGTGACCATGGAAAATCTGTCCTATTTACACTGTTCCACCAAGGCGGTGGTGTTTCTTCAGTAAAATGGCCGTATACGCCATGGAGGAGCCACTTTGGAGGGAAACTGCAGATGGAAATGCCACCAGTGCCTATCAAAGCCAGCGGGATTTGTGCCACCAACAGGGACACTGAAAATGCCCATTGTGGTGTTAAAGTTTCATTGACCACATATCAAGTCTGTCTAACATGCAGGAGTTTGTTTTCAGCATGTTATATATTTATGCGTTTACATATAGCGCATACTTTACCCAAAGTTGTCAGAGCGCTTTACAATAGAACCAGTTCCATTACATAAGGACTTCAGAGTACAAGAATTACATAAAAGTTACAAACAGATAAACTCAAAACTCAAAAAGAATGGTAGTAAGTACATATGTCTACTACAGATACTCGTGGTTAGAGTTACATATATACGAGTTGCAAATTCACTCGAGATTACAGGTGTTAGGAACACCATACATACAGGCACGAGGCAGAGTGTTGAATTTAGAGAGTAGGGTCTACTTACAAGAACCTGGAGCCACTCAGGTAGCAGGTAAGTTCTTTATTTAAATTAGGTTACAGCAAGAACAGGTGGATCCAGTTAGGACTCCGTCCAACTGTCCTCTAGCTCCTGTCTTCCACTCCGTGCCACACACCAACATTCTATGACATCATTCATTCCCAGCATTCCAGACACCTGTTCAGACATACAGGGAATGAGTACACACATTATACTGTACACCTACCTTTCTCACAAACAATAAAACAAAGAACAGACACCCCCTTCCATATAAAAACCAGGGAAAATCATTCACAATCACTCAATCAGTAAGATGTCTAGCTTACACATTCACTCGACAACAACCTGTTCAACTCACCGATACCCATGCAGATACACCAAGACAACAAATAGCAGGCAGCCACAGAAACTCTGTGATTGGTCCAGACTCAAGGCTTCCAGTGCCTCATGTCAAACAGAGAAAAAAGACAGCACCTAGGTAACAAACTCCTCTGACATGAGGGCCTTCACCCACATGTCTGCACACTCACAGTAAATCCATTAAACAGTTATGCATGCAGCACATGTAGTCATGGGCAATTAGTCACGTGACAGCCATGACACAGAATCCACCGACTTCTTTTAACAAAGGGTTTGCCGATCTTCCCTACTTCTACACATTCAAGGCACCAACAAAATAAACATGGAAAGTTGAACTATACATCCCCTCAACTAAAAATTCCCTTGACCAGACTCCAACACAAAACCTCTCATCAAAACTGCACTCATACACAATGTCCCCAGGCATCCACATTGCTAAACTACACAGAACAGCAGTCGTTCACACGTTCTATATCATCCACAGGCTAGACAAATATCAATCAAAGAATAGAGACTTTATTTCGGTTTTGATTCAAACCATAAAAGTATACATATAAACATCACAGTTAAAAGACAAATATTAAATAGTGCCATAATTCATAACCAAACAGAAAAAAAAAACAAGGATATCACCAATACCGTAAAATGAATTCATAGTCAGTAAAGTGCAAATAGCGCAAGGCATAGTATAGACCATATAGGTTCCTGAGGTAGATGAGGCAGCAGTGGCGGCTGGTGACATTTGAAAGTAGTGGGGCGTAAAAGTTGGGTATAAGTGTAATGTCACCATTACACACTACTAAACTATTCCCTGGGACACTATTAACTAATTGCATGATACTCGTATAACCAGTTCTGCAGCACATGTTTTGCATATTCCACGAGACACTTTAGCAAGTTTTCTCAGACACTATCACCCAGTTTCTTGAGATACTTTTAACCACCAGATCGATTAGTATCTATTAACCAATTTCTTGAGGCACTATTTACCAACTACATGGAGCGCTATTAGCTAGTTCCCTAGCCCACTATTAAACAGTTCCTTCAGAATCACTAAGCAGCAGTTTCTATTAACCATTTCCCTGAGACACTTTTAAAACGTGTCCAGAGGTCCTATTGATCAAATATGTAACACACAATTAGCCAGTTCTTTTTTAGACTCTTTTTATCTAGTTCTATTATACATACTTCACCAGTCTCTGTGAGTCACTTGGCCTTTACTTTTCCAGACTCCACCACTACCACGGTGAGCAGTAATTAATAATCCTGGTCAAAATGTACGGCGTAGAAAGAAAGCAAAGGAGAAATTTAGGAACCTGGTAGGTTGAGTGTTTGTTTATTCACTTAGCTCTATTTTGGCTTTGATGTTCAGCTTTTGAGCCCCCAAACGCCGCTATCAGTTGCAAAAGCACAGCAAACATCTGGGGGTTATTTCTCTAATCTGTTCTTATTTATGGATTGAAAAAAAGGCACATGTAAACTGTGATTCATCACATAAACCAACAGGAAACTAATCACTTTAGGCTTAAAAAAGGTCCCTTTCGTTTCCATGTGCAGTTTGTAATAAAGCATGACACAAACAAAAATACGTAATTAAGAAGTGAAATCGCAAGAAGCTAGGGTGAATGGGGCCTCTGCCATGTGCCCTTCACTGCTCTGAGTGCCCTCTGAGCTCAGACTGTCTCTATTGCAGGACACTTCACTTAAAGCTGACCTGATCACTCTCGCCTATGAAACTGTACTCCTAAAACAATAACATTCTGCGTGGCAGTCGGGAGGTTTACTTTCTATGTATGAAGTAACAATCATTCGGAAATCACACTGCTCCCCTCCCACAATGTTCCTCCCTGAGAGAAAGTGAACCTGGCCTGGTTAGAGCGGATGCCTTCGTGGCCGAGTCATGCTTATGTATGGGAGTGGGAAGGGGAAGCCCAGCTCCCAGGCCCAGCTCTCAGAGTCATGGTTGTCCAGCGCTGTTCCTTGAGGACTTCAGCAATGACAGTTTTTGTCGATAACCACCATCTGTTCCAAACAGTCAACCATCTATAGATGAATTCTATATCATGTACCCTCCGTGGATATCCTGAAGACGAGGTGTGACCCGTGCCCTCGCAGACCAGCCCAAGAAAGATGCCCGATGGTTTGTCTGCCTCACAGAGGCTTGGATGACCTTATGACCTCTCTGGATGAGTGACGTTGGGGCACTGCACTGCACCCCTGATCCTCCATCACATTAGCGAGTCACGCATTATTCTGATCGTTGAAGTAAAACCAAATATGTGTTTTCATATTTCTTTGTGATTATGTTATATTGTTGTTTCTGTAAAATAGGCCCCATACCTTTAAAGTACAGATTATTATAAGGGCATGGAATCACGTCACTGCTTGTAGCGTCATTTGTGAATTGCATATGATAATTATTCTCCCTGATGGGCCCTGATGCAATACAAAAGAAATTATAACTGGCCTTTTCTTCTGCGTTGGCAGTGGGCACATGGGTCTTTGAGGAAAGGTGTCAATAGTCCGGGAGGGATTGTGCGAGGATTTAAACTTTCGCTCACCTTCACTCTGCGTGAGTGATGCCTTAACGAACTCTGTTACGTAGACACACCCCCCCCTCCCCCCCTTGCAGGGCATTCGCCGGCCCCCTGTTGATGCCACCACAGCGCGCCTTTTGTCGCAGGACTGTCCCCTGGCAGAGAGCAGGCCCCTCCCTCTGCCACCGGCACCCAGAGTGACACGCGTACCAAACAACCTTTTTTTGTATTCCTTCAGCTTCTCGTGTCTTGCAAACTAGCCCGACTTGTGATACACATCGGCTGTGCTAAAGATGATGATCATCTCAAATAATCAAGAAGCAGGAAGACTCGTACTAAACTGATTTGTTATAAAAATGAATGGCAGCCCCCCCCCCAAACCCCCATTCAGCTCGCGGTAACTTAACTTGATATTTAAAAGTAAACCTACCTGCTGCTGCGCGCTCGTTTGAAACCACGGCTGCAGTTCAGGCGCCTTTCTCTTTCCAGCAACGGATTGTGTCCCTGGAATAGGAGGAGCTGCCAAACAGCCAATTTAAGGTATAGCCACTCCCCTAAGGTCGCCTGTACTGTGCGCCAGCCCTGCCCCTTCCCATTATCCTGAATGGCGCTCCACTGTCCGCGCCCTGGGCCAATTCCTTAGCGCCCATTTTAAAACCATGCTCTGCCGCTTTATGCAGCCACTCCCACAAGGATGTCACCCGCCTCCTCGCTTGTGCCTCGAGGGCGAGGAAAAATCCTCGCCCAGATTTGCACATGGGCAGGGCCAGGAAGACACTTCCAGACGAGCGCAAAAAAAGGATTTCATTTGTCATTTTACATCGTTTAAGTTCACGGAGGAGCACCAAGTGAGCATTTCTTTTAAAACTGCTCCAGTGCCACATCGGTGTTCATTCTCTTCCCCCCTTTAGTTTTCCCTGATGCTGGTAGGTAGGGCAACGCCCCCTACGCCCCTTAATACCAGCCGCCACTGTGAGGCAGTCAAACAGTGAAGAGGCAACCTCATTGGTCCATACAGGTTCTCAATTTAACAGACAGTTTTAAGAATTCAGTTACATGGAGAACACTGTCAGTGTGCAAAAGTTGTAAATACATTAGTGCTGGTCTGATCTGATTAAAATTAAGTTTCTTTAAAAGAGCTACCAGATAGCGTTTGCGCGGGTATTCATAAAATTTACATAAAAATATAAAATGCAGCATATCCTGTGGAGACTTTCCGTCGCAGCCACAGGGAGCTGCAGCCTTGTTAAAAATTTCTTTTTTTAGGTCTAATTAACAGATGATGAAAGATATTTAACCTGAACCTTGACAGCAGGAACTTCTCATGGGAACTGAATGAGCCCATCAAATATGGCTCCATTGTCTCGCAAGTTTTTAACATGACATATTTCCTGATACTGGGTTTCAGGAGCTCCTCTCCCTCTCGTTGAACCTTTCTCCCCACATAAAAGGCGCGCTTAATTGCCTCCACGTCCCCATTTACAATCCCGCTTGGATTTTCAAACAGCTCCAGACAACCAAGTCGAGAGAAACAGGATTTCAGATATTTTAACCAGGGGGTGCACATTGCCTTATCATGGGACAAGAGATCTTTCACAATCGAGTGGGTTAATGGAATGTCATGGTTCAGCCACAGTTTTGCCCAGCAGGTCAACGGGCGCAGAGAAAAAATGTCACATAGGTATTGTGCCCCCAATTCTTCATGTACTGCCAAGTTAGATGTACCAATTGGAACACATAGAAGACGCTTCATAAAGGCGTTTTCAACCACCTGTAGCTGTTCTCCAGCCACATAGCCCCATAATTCACTGCCATAAACAGCAGTTGCCACTGATTTTGTATTATAAAGTTTCATCATGGCATTGTTGGGCTTCTTCCCCAATTTCGACGCAAAGTTAAAAATGGTAGTGTTAACCCTTGCCAGTTCCCCTTTCTTTTTAACCAAGTAGGGGCCCCAACTTAATATGGTATCAAATAGGACCCCGAGATACGAGAACGATTTCGAAATGGGGATGGATATATCATCTAATTTAAATACAAAGTTCCTTTTTGGCTGTAGGCCAACTTGCATAATAAATGATTTAGAATTGTTGACCGATAGGTCCCTTTCTGTCATGAACGATTTAAAAGCATTTAATAAGGCTTGGAGACCCTTCTCGGTTCTAGAGATTAAAACCGCATCATCTGCGTACAAAAGAACAGGAATACCCTGCCTACCAACTCTTGGACAGTCGGCCTGTACCTTCTGCAAAACGGTATCTAGCTCATTAATATAAAAATTAAAAAGAAAGGGGGCGAGAATACAGCCTTGGCGCACACCCTTCTTAATATCGAAGTTGCCAGTGGTGCACAGATCCGACGAGTACCTAACATTAGCACTAGTGTTAGTATGTCGGTCTACCAGAAAATTAACAATCCCACTATCCACACCCTTCTCCCTCATGGACTGCCACAGCCTTCCCCTGTTAACACAGTCGAAGGCTGATGACAGATCCATGAAGGCGAGATGGACAGTGCCCCTCTGGACAACAGTGTATTTACTTAGTATTAAGAAAAGATTAAGGCACTGGGTTATAGTAGAACGACCACTGCAGAAGCCATACTGGGAAATGGACATGATGTTATTTTCTAGCGCCCAGTTTGACAATCTCTGCAGCAGAGTTCTCCCCACAACTTTGACCATAGAGTCTATTAATGAAATTGGCCTGTAACAAAAAGGACTGCCCCTATCCCCCTTCTTGAAGACAGGGACAATCGTTGAAACTCCCCATGAAGGGGGACAGCCAATTACAGCAGCAGCGTTAAAGACAGACTCTAAAATGGGAGCCCAAAAGCTAGGTTCAGACTTATACAAGTCTGATGGGATCCCATCAGGGCCAGGAGCTTTCCTGGCTGTGAGTCCCTCTATGCCCTCCATAACCTCGCCTCTGTCAAACGTAATAATTCCACCACTGTTACCAGAGGACAAGTTGACATTTTCAGTCACCACACAACTATACAATTGTTTAAAGTGTGATTCCCATTCTTCCTTTTTTATGGAGCATTCTAGGCCATCACCCGGGTCCTGAACCAAAAATGTTTTTTTTACTACCGCCCAGAATCTAGAGCTACATTTTAAAGTAGAGGGGTCAAGAATCTCATCCCAGGCCTCCACTCTTAAAAACTCCTTGCGTGAAGCAATGGCAGACTTATATTCTTTGCGACACAACTTTACATTCGTTTTTATTCTAGGGTTGGCTGCCAAGGCTATCCTTAGATTACGTGCTGCCTTGGAGCAAACATGATTGAACCATCTCGGTCCCTCATTCTCTGTGTTCTTTCTGGGACCATCATCAGCTCTGACACCTTCTCCGTCAAGCTTTGAAAAGCACTAAGAACCTGATTCGGGTCTGCCCCTTCTTGAATGCAGTTCTTAATATCCTGCGTGCAGTTCTCCCTAATATTTTTATATAATAGGTCAGGAGTAATCATTGACCATCTAAGGCGCCGTCTCCCGTCGGTTGTGCTCAACCTGCCATTGATGCATTTCCGATCTTCTTTAATTATCCAGGGACCCTTCAAATGAACAGTGAGTGGGTTAAGATCGCTGAATTCACTTTGTTCGATAGTAAAAGAGTCCACAAATGACTGCATAGGCAAAGAGAGTAACACATAGTCAATGAAAGTGCCCCTCCCATGACCTTTAAAAGTTGGGGTATCAAAACACTTTGTGGGATACCTCAGTGCCATAGCCAAAGAAAGATCTAAACAGCTCAGTAAGTCATTAAAAAGTTCCCCTTCCATCGTATGTTCCAAATGCAAACCGCCGAGGCGGTCACACTGCAGATACATTAAACATTTCGACAGGGGGTCACCGCAAGGATGAACATTAAAATCTCCCATAATTATAAGGTTATGGAGGCATTCCCTCAGTGAAGAATTAATAAATTCATTTAGAGCAGATATTTGGTTAGAACCTGTGTTAACATTGACAGCATTATAAAAGTTAACCAAACCAGCCAGACAATTTTCTCCATTCAATACTAAGCCCATGAATCCAGAGTTTGCTGTTACAATTCTACGAGTTTTACAAGAGAGTGTAACGGAAATAAAAGTCACCAGTCCCCCCTTAGGACTGCCTCTACTTGATGCTATTGCAGGAACATAAAAAGGCCTTATACCCTTCGAGGAAAAAGTCACATTCCACTGACCATGTCTCCTGCAGGCAGATGATCATAAATTGCTTAATGTACATAATCCAATTGTCATCCGCCATCTTTGATGCCAGGCCTGCAATGTTCCAGGAAATAACATTATTACAACTAGCTTTAGCCTGTGTGTTCTTGATGGGTGATATCTCAGCTGGTATTACATTACCCAGACCCACAGACTCCTCACGTCAGTCGCACGCCTCCAAGCCAGACAGAGCATCATATCTATTCTGTATATCCACGTTAAGCCCATTATTGCAATGGCCAACAAAATTAAATCTATTCTGTGTTTCTACAGAGAGCCCACACCCACCCTGATTAACATTGTACACATATGGTGCATCCAAGGCAGGGGTCTGAGTTGGATTTGCTGGCCTATTTCTCTTTTGAGGACGCGGATCTTTATTCAAGCGTGCATAAAAATAGCCCAGTGGGCGTACACATATACTATTCATATTACACATTAATGTGGATGCTCTTAGTAAAATTGTTGCCACGTGTTGGGGATGCTTAAAATTAACGACAATACAGTCCCCACTGCTTGTTTTTCTAGACGGACCAACCCAATTCACCCTTCTTACTGCTATTATTTGGTCCGAATATGCAACAGGAAAACCACAATTTTTGCTAAGCCATGCGACTGTTTTATTTTTTAATGAGGCGTGGGATTCCCCATATGGTAAAGCTAAGTGGTCATCACAAGATGGAACATTTGTCAGCACCGCCACATATGGTGCGCAATCAGGTGGGAGATTAAGTTAGCGGCTTTTCCTCATATGCCTGGGATCATGTCTACCCTCCAGGACTATTGTGGGATATGTAGACAGGGGTGGTATGGCTAGTGTCACAGGAGGAACAGGTACTGCTACAGCGACTTGCTGAGGGATCCGCTGTATATTCCCTATCGTAATTTCCTGCCCTTTTTCCACAACCTTAGCTCCAGCCGTAATAGCCGATGCCAAGTGTGTAGTTAACAGACCACCAAGTCTATCTACTTCCAATGCCAAAGTGTCAAGCCTAGTTGTCAAAGGTCTTAACATCTCCTCTAGTTTAGCCTCTATCTTCACTTCCAAAGTGTTAATCAATAGAGTAAATTGCTCTAGATTTAAATTAACATCACCCTCACTATTTCTACTGAGTGTAGAAGATCTTGAGCCATTGCAAACTGACTGAATTGGGTCTAGTCTTTTTTTATTATGCTTCGCAGCCCGTTTTATTTGTGCTTTCCTACAAGATCGCACCGGCCTTGGGGCTGATGGTACCTTCACTATTTCCTCAATCGAGGAATCCATCGGGTCTTCCTGTGGTTCTGCATGCACCTGAGCAACAACCGGTATCTCAACCCTATCTCTAATGTCCAGGTTAGTGCCCCCATCTATGTCAGCCACTAGGAGGGGCATATCTTCCTGTACCACTAATGTGCTCCCCAGTCCCAAGGAGGCCCTACGGTCATTATTTATACGGTTTACTTTTTTCACCAAGTAGTTTTCCAAAGTCCCCAGCACGGGAGCAGTTTTATCCAATTTCGATTTAGACATTATAACAAATATGGATAGGTTAATAAACAAAACAAATAACACTATACACTAAAAGCACATAAAGACAAATAAAGTCTCACTTTGCAAATGAAGTCCGGCACTAAAAAACCCAAATCTCAGATCTCAGGCCCAGTCCAGTCTCTTCAGGCCTCTGAGGGCCACAGAGGGCCCGCCCTTTGCCCGGGCTTAGCCCGCGCGCGGTATCGCGACGCGGGGACTGGCCTTCAGTTAAATGCGCCTCCGGGCGCAGAAACAACGTTTGCGGCTTTCCTGCCGCAGAGGAGCCTGGGATCTGTGGTCCCCACCTCCACTCCGCGGCCGCGCTTGCTGGAACTGCGGCGGCAGGAGGCGGGAACAGGCAGGCAAACGGGTGGCAGAAATGAGGAGGTCAGTGTCCCTGGAGCTTCGTATTCCCCCAAAGTGTTTAGCAAAGCGCAGGAAGTCGTTGCACTGGGGAGATCAACCACTGCCCCCCAAGTACTGTCTGTACACCTGCAGTCCTAGCCTTCATAGGCCACACTCTATTTCCGCCCCTTTACCGTTGTTTACCGTCAGGGGATGCGGCTTTTAGGGTGTGGACACAGCCGCCGGAGTCACACCGCCTCCGATGGCATCTGTTATGTTGTGGGTCTGGTACTGCAGCACGATGTTCCGTTGCTCCGCGCACCGTCTCCCGGGGAAAAGCGGGTAGTCTGCCCTCCAGTTTCCTTCAGATGGGATTCCCGGCTCATGTATCTCTGAAGTAGAGCGGCGCTGCAGCACCGGGGCTTGCAGCCCAGTTGGTCCGATTGCGTGAGCACGCACTCCGCCTCAGCTTCCACGCGAGGTCCTGCGCGCGCACCATTCCTTGTAATTGTCGGCGCCTGGGAAAAGGACAGCTTGCAGATTAGCTCGCTCTCGTTATAGGGATCCCTCTAGACAAATATCCCCAAAAAGGGCATTACACCACACCATACACTCATACACAAAAGTGCAGCCTAGAAGTCCATCGTGCACCACACTCAGTCAAGCTAGCTGGCCAAGCCAACATGACCAAGTGCCAGGCCAACTAAAGCAGTTAACCTGCACCCTGTACCATGCCATTTGGAAACTACACCAGAAAAAGTCAGGCCATCTTCTGGACACTATGATGACTGCCTCCAGTAAATTCATACTGAAAATGTATTGACACAAATATCAAACACTAGAGCAGTCCAGCAATACAACCAATGACCCTAGCCAATATCAGTAGGTAAAGGAATACTCACCTACAGCACACCATATTGACATCAAACAACACCATTCAAAGACAACATTGACCAACTCCATCACATAGCTTGTGACTATCACCTACGCACTTCCCCACATTTCTACTCCATAGGCTACTTCCCCTTACATTCTCTCATGACATGCTACTTCTCATGTTCAAGGGGTACCCCCCATACAACATCTCGTGCAGGGTAATGTTCTCGCTCAATTTAGCACACAATAAGGTATACCCCCAGTGCAACTTCTAAATACATGGTAATACCCTTCCCCAACTTGGCATACCGTGAGGTACTCTCCTCATACAACCTCTACTGCTACTCTTTCCCCAGCTTTGCACACAATAGAGTATTTTCACGTACAACCTCTAGCAACAGGGCGCTACCCGTTCCTGGTTCGCACTAACACACACACACAAGTCTATTACACTTGTATCTCTTGCAATGGGGTACTACTGTTCCCCACATAACCAACACTGCAACATGCACAACCAGCTCATATCCACTGAACAGCACAAAAATGGGAACTAAGCCCTCTTCCCCAAATTAACTAGACTTCATTTCTAGTCAAAAGTAAAGGCACACAAACTACTTCCAAAGCGACCTACAGGTGGATAATGGAAACTTGGTAACATTCCTTGCAGCAGGCGCGCAATGCCCACTGGGCTCAAAGGGCTACAGCTCCCCCACCCCCCGTCGTGTGTGGCAGCCCAACCTGAGACAACTTCCCGGGCACACACACAACCGCACCCAAGTACTTCACAGGTCTTTAAAAGACCATTTGCTTGTTAATGAGGATTTGTTGTTTTTTTCACCCCTTCTTAGAGCCCCTGCATCTCCACTCTGCCTGTTGTTGGAAGAATTAGCCACACCCAAAATGTTTTCTTAGCCCCCCCCCCAAATTAGGCTCTAGTTGCGCCTCTGCCTTGCTGTACTAAGCATTTAACATACTACAACCTTTAACACATACTGCAGTCCCCAAACAACAAAGCCAACTTACACAGAAATTTACAAACCCAGCACATGCATTACCAATAATATCAATAAAGACACACCAACCAAAGTATTCCCCAACCTAAGAAATGTCAGTTAATGAGCAATAACACACATTCTTAACAGAATTTATTCCACGATTGTGCACAATTGTTAAGAGCCCTAATTGTGCACATTAGGGGCTCTTAACTTCAACTGTGTCAATTATTGTGATGTCATCAGGATCAAGGTCATGTGACATGCATAGGTTTCAGTGTCAAATATCATATGATGTCACTATGATGGCAATGGGGCAGAGGGTGAGAATGTGATGTTCAGTCTGCCACCCCTTTCAATTTGGTGAATCTATATCCATGCCCGCGCCGGTGTGGTATGTAGACCACACTTTTTGCAAGCTAACTTACTCTTATTTCAAGACATAGTAGTTTATTTAAAGATTTCACAAGTATTGGTCTAATATTATGATTTGAAGTAAAATATTCTAATATTATGTTGTAAGATAAGACATTCTAATATCATAATATGAAACAAGAAGTGAACTGATGTTTGTTTGTTTTTCAGAGTATGCTGGGATCTGAAAAAAGGTATGTGCTTTTGTCAAATGTGCGCAATATCACTCTCTCCATATCTTAATTTAATTCCATAAACTCCTTTACCTAGGGCCCGGTTTATAACTTAATGCACAGGTCGGATTATTTAGAAGCCCTTTGCGTCACTTTTAGTAAGGGAAAAAGTGGTGTACCGGTGGCGCAAAAGGCTTGTAAATAATCCAGAGAGTACCGTTCGTCAGGGTGGTAGAGAACATTACCTACAGCACGTCGATGGGCTATTATCCACAAAATGTAGAGATGATCACCAACCATGTGGTAATTTCTGTACATTGAAAGGAACCACCATCTTGGGGGTTCTTTTCAAGGAGCAAAACCTTTGGTGTACGGCCACCATCTAACTTTGTTAGGTTCAGTGTCCTAAGGCCCTTGGTATGACTAACTAAAGCTGGCCGTTCCCTGTGATTCCAAAGTGTTTGGAATATCATACTCAAATTGAATCCTGAATAGACTCTTGGTATAAAAAAGAGTCTATGGGATTGTGTGCACATATGCGTCAGCTGAACCCGAAGCAATATATTTGATGTATGGCAACCACACTGCCTTGCTTTGCTCTTGACCTTCTTACCTGGAGTGAGATATGCTATAACCTGTTTGGGAAAACTCTTCTGTTTTCTGTGGACTTCTCAGAAGCCTTGATGGGATCCATATGTTTATCCTATGGAAGCAAGTAGACTCTGTGTCGGGATTACTAATGGATTATTATCTATTGTCTTTTTGTGTATCTTGGATCAAAGACTGAGGTTAGGGGTTAGGATTTTACACTGATGGGATAAATTTACTAATATATTTACAGAGGACTGTGCAGAGGCTCCTGACCCTCAAATATACCTGTTGAACACAAACAGCATTTCTTGCTAAAGGTAAAGTGTTGTTCTCTGTTAATCAATGGATGGACAGCATGAAGTTATCTGTGCGCATATTAGATTAAATGGAAAATTACCAACTTGAGGTCTTCGAGGTCTTTTCATTGAAAGGTTTTTTCTAATTTACTTCTCTCAGGTGGAAATGTTGGTATTTAGTTATGGATGTCCCACAAGATGGTTATCACAATGAGAATATCCTTTGAGTCATTTGTAAGCACTATTTACTCACAGTTACAAACGGTATGAAAGATTTGTCAGCCATTGGCTTTGATTAATGTAAAGCACGATCAATGGAGTGCATCTGTGGTCTTCCTAAAGAATTATTGTAATTATTTATTTTCCTACATCAGTTCTTCTGTTTGTAAGCATTGTAAACATGCTTTTGTCTAGTCAGGAGTGGAGAAGCATACAGCTCTGCAAAGTTTTAAAGGGCAATTTAAAGACCTAACTTTGGGAGAGCACTCAGAGTTAAGAATTACAGAATTGAGTGAATCCCTAAAGTTGATTAGTGAAATGTCAGCTTTCAGTGCAGAACACTGCCTGGCTTATCCTTGAAAGTTCATCCACATCAAACTGATGAAAAGCTTCATTGTACAAGGAACTGTGACAAATCCACCAAACTTTGTGCAAAATGTTGCATTTTATTTTGGATTTGCTCTATTAAAATTATAATACCATTAAGTATTTGTAAGGGCTTTGGCCTTATTGAAATGAAGATTGTCCTTTTTTTTTATTGATTCTAATTTCGATTGCATCAATGGACATGGATAGGCAAACCTTCAATAGCCCATCTATCAGCATGACTGCCAGGTCACCGCATGGCACAAGGAGCCTGATTCACAGAACCATTTGCACGAGTAAACCAGACTCACACGAGCAAGTGACTCAAACGAAGCATACATAGTATTTGCAAAAGGTGATCCTGCATCTGTGAATACTTTCATTTGTTACAATATAAACAAATGATATACTAATACGGATGTGAGTAAATTCCATGGAAGAGGTGGGGAGTGGGCATTCCAGGATAGATTTCTGGAAAGTTAGGGGACACCCAGAAACTTGGGTAATGCCCAAAAACATGGGTGTTAGTGGGTATTCTTAAACCCCTCCTCTACACATTGTCACCCTGAAAATGGTTGGAGATATCCTCTCCAGGGTGAGAAGGGGAAGGTTATACTGGATTCCTTTCATTGTCTCTCTATGCCCTGTGCCCTACTCAGCACCTGGCACACTCTGGTGTTCTGTTCTGGAATCACATCCATTGGCAGCGCTCTCATGATGTGCCCGCTGGGGCAGGTCCTGTTTAATTAATATAATAGTAACTTGTTTGTACTTAGAGCCCATTGTACACTAGTGGTCCAGATACATAGAAATTACCTCACATGCCCACTTATCACAATCATATGCCATGAATGTCCTCTATGTGACAGGAGTGATCACCCTTTGTCAGTAATACTCTCCTTAAGCCAGGGTTTGGCTACAATAATGGAAAGGATGCCCGCGATATTCCAAGGGTGGAAGTCTTATGCAAGGTTGATCATTATGCCTGATGTGCTATGGTAATATCAAAAATAGACTACATATGCCATTTATGGCCACTTTCTGCAAGGACCAGCATTAGGCCATTGACAGATATGCTAATGGCAAAGTTGCTGATAATATGCCACAAAAGGCCACTATATACCAAGGCCAGCACTATACCACGAGTGGCCCTAGTAATGCCAATGGTGCACACAATATGCTAACGATGGCCACCACTACGCCAGGTATGGTCACAATATTGCTAAACTCGTCAGACACATGTCTAGAGGAGGCACCTTAAGTCAGATATGGTCTTAAAGAGGGCAATGATACCCACAACATGCCATGATATCATGCATGGTATGGCCACAATAATGTCTACGGGGCCCACAACATGTCAAGTAAGGCTTCCTCGTGATATGGCTATAGGGCCGTCATTATTTCATGGGAGGCCTGTATATACACACACACGCAAACATATGGGCACAGACACTCCAATTGTATTGTATAGAAGATGATGTGGTGTAACAGCCAGAGTTGCCGACTTTGGAGCTCAGGTTCTAGGTTCTAGTCTTGGCATCGGCTCAACAACCTGTGATTCTGGACAAATCACTTCATCATCATCATCATCACTTTATTTCGATCGCAAAGGATCATAAAAGTACACAGCACATACATTGTACAATAGAGAAAGTCAAATGGATAAGCATAAATAAGATCATCTCTATAAAAATTGGTACAAAAGCACATGAACTAAAAAGAGGTTACATCATAAAGTGTTTTTCGTGCGCAAAATCTACAGTACATATCAGTTTTTTTAGACAGATCAAACACCAACTCCATAATAATACATTTAAAATCACGTAAATTAAAAAATATGGTGTATCATAGAGTGCATTTAAAACGCTTTATCCACAGTGCATGCCAATATCGGGACAGTCCAAAGACCACAGCTCTGCATGTATCAGTACTCAGACTTCTTAGCACCTCTAGATAGTGGCCAGGGCCAACTAATTTACAGAGTGGTATTATCAATTTTTTTCCTGAGCAATTTGTACTTAGGGCAAAAAAATAACAAATGCACAATGGAGTCAGGGCTTGCTTTACAGGCAGGACATAGGTCATCAATTAGGGCATCCTTGCATCAGTTTTTGCTATAAAGTTTCGTAGGTATGGTCTTGTACAGAAACTGAAAGAATAGTTTACGGGCCAGAGGGGGGACAATTTCGTCCATTGTGTCCTCAAAGCAGGGGACACATTTAAAATTAAGAAATTCAGTAGTCAGACGGCCCTCCACTTTTGCCAGAACTTGAGATGATGTTACTTCCCAAAACCTTTCTTTCAGCTTCAATCTGGATATAGTTGCCAGGCTATCTGAGACAGACCAAAACCCCTCCATCCCAAGCCTCCCCACTAGATCTTTTAATATTCTTAACCAGGGAATCGAGGTTATCGATGAAGACTTTAGTAGCTGAAAAATAGGCTCCCGGTATGGCAAAAGTTCAGCCACAGTTTATAGCTTAATTTATGTGCTAGCTGCCTTTACGCAAGATCCAGGTATAGGGGCACCAGCGGGGTGGTAGCAGGTAGATCTACCAAGGATCTAAGGAAGCGATTCTCAATTGTGGACAGACAGTTTGTCATTCCAGTGCCACACAATTCGGCTCCATAAAGGGCCCCACCTAATACCTTTGTATTATACATTTCCAATGTGGGTGCAAGCTGTCTTGACAATATTTTTCTGTATATTTTGGTTATATTGGCAGTCTAATGTATAAATTGCATCTTCACTTTCTCAGTATGTGCCACCCAATTAATTGATGGCGTCAGGAGAATGCCTAAATAGTCAAAGGCGTCAACGCGCTCCAAATTGCTATTACCAGCTAACACAGGTCTTTTACTAGGCTTAGCCACTCCTTTTCTAAAAATCATGTATTTGGTTTTAGATTCATTTAACACCAGCCCTCGCTCATTGCAGAACTTGATAAAATCATTTAAAAGCTGCTGTAGTCCCTGCGGTCATTTTGAAATTAATAGTGTATCATCTGGAATTTTGGTATTCACAGAAGGCACTTACTCATCAATGAATAAGTGCCTTCTGTGAATACCAAAATGAGAAAAGTCCTGTCTGTGAATACCAAAATGAGTAAGTGCCTTCTGTGAATACCAAAATGGTAGCAAGTTTAGGATTTTGTCTTAAGTTAGTTCTGTAAATCGGGCCCATTATCGTTAATGAAAAGGATAAAAATTGTGGGGGCTAGAACACAGCCTTGGCTTAATTACCCCATGCCTATGGACAAACCCTGGATTACCTTACGGGTGATAAGCCGTGCTCTACAATTGCTTACAAATATAGGTCACTTTCAGGCACACCAAGAACACAACTGTGATACTATGGTTTCCCTGAACTCTAGAAAATCTTTACTTTCCCTTACTCTACCTGAACCCTTAATGCTCCTTATTACCCCTTAACGCAACCCATTCTTGAACCAAAAAATCCTCACTACTCCTTAATGTCACAATTTCTTAAACCCCAGAAACCCCTCACTACCCCTTAATGCTACCCATTTAGGAACCCTAAACACCCCTGCTACTCTTTACCACTACCCTCTCTATGAACCTTAAAACCTCCATACTACCCTTTAACACTACCCTTCCCTGAGTCCTAAAAACCATTTACTGCCCTTTAATGCTAGCCTTTTCCTGAACTCTAGACACCCTTTACTACTCTTTTAACGCTACCCATTTCTGAAACCTAAAAACCTCTTACTACGCTTTAAGGCTACCCTTGCCTGTACCCTAAAGACCTCTTACCATGACTTAATACTTATTATTACACTTTCCTGAACCCTATACATCTCTTGCTTCCCCTTAACGATTCCCTTACCAGAATTCTAAAAAACCCTTAATCCCCTAAACAACACTCATCCCTGAGTCCTAAAAACATCTTACTATCCATAAACACTACTCAACCCTGATGCCTATAATGTTATTATTATCTATAAATAAAACTCATCCCTGAGCCCTAAAGCATTCTTACTGCCAGTAAAATCCACCCGTTCTTGAAACCTAAAAAACCTCTCCCTACATACCATTCAAAATGTATTGTAACTTTAGTGGATATTTTCTCATGGTTGGATCTGGAAATTGCCTGGAAAGTCGTACTTTGATAGAGGTTTGGTATCATTTTTCTTTCCCTAGTCTAGCCTCATACTCTTGGGAGCTGTTATTCTGTGGAGAAAAGGTTGATCCCCTGCAACTGCTTCCCTCTGGAGACACGATTCGGCTTAGTGTGTGTGTGTGTTTGTGCGCGTATGTGTGCGTTTGTCTGTGTGTGCATGATACAACTAATAGTGGCCTACATTGTGCATGACCAAGCATTGCCGGCCCGAATAGTAAATCACACATGCATTGTTGGTGGCCCAACTAGCTTACTAATCTCCAAAAACAATGTGATTAGCTATTTGTGTGCCACTTTGTGAAAGAGTTGAAGGCAACATTGCCATCCCCACCACTGCGACACAGCCTGATTGTTCATGTACAGCAGAAACCATAATAATGATTTGTATTTATATAAAACTTTTATCCAAACTGCTTTACATAACATAACATGTGTATTTGTAAAGCGCACGTTCACCACTAAGGGTATCTTGGCGCTGAGTAACAGATGTTTGTTGTTACCCGACTCAATGGTACTCATTTTATCGACCTCAGATAGATGAAAGGCTGAGTGGACCCGCCGGGATTTGAACCTGTGACAATGAGGTCGAACACAGGACCCTGCAGTAGACGCATTAGTCCACTGAACCACCAGACCCGGCTACACACACATTTTTTATACATTATTATTATCCAATCTAAATTGGCACTCATTTTGCTGACCTCGTAAGGATGAAAGACCAAGGGCCTGATTTAGATCTTGGCGGACAGGTTACTCCGTCAGAACGGTAATGGAAATCCCGTCCGCCGAAACATAAATCCCAATGGACACAATAGGATTTACGGCAGACGGAATATCCGTCACCGTTGAGTCGATCTTTCAGGAGTTTTACCCTGAGACCAAATCTAAAGAGTGTTCTCACCTTGCCGAGATCTCTTAGCAGCGAGCAACCGTGTTACCTCCTAGCAGCTATCTGCCAATATGTGGCGGGGCAATGAGGACGTTGGGGCTGGCGGGAACCATCAAGGGCCATATTCTGAAGAGCTGCACTGGCTCAGTACAGAGGCGACAGCCTGTGTTTTTTGCATTTCAGTTGTCTAAAGTTAATACATATAACTCACAAGTGCTTCAAATGAATGCATGCAATGCAGAGAGCACAAGTCGAAAACAGAGAGGCAATCCCTGCTCACCGTTTCCAGCTTGTGCTTTCTGCATTCCATGCATTAATTTGAAGAAATTCCGAGTTACATGTATTAACTTTAGACAGTGAACCTCCTTTAAGCCTTGTATGCTGATCCCTTGTTCTTCACACATTAACCACTCATGCGGTCATTCTGTTTCCGCATGACCGGATAATATATTTGAAATGCCACAGTTTGGTTACTACGGTTATGGCGCATCTTCACACTAGAGTAAGAGCTTAGTCACTTCATGAATACCTATCAAAAGGTAAAGCCTCCTACAACATGTGTTTGATTCTCTTAGGGGTCTATTGAACAAATTCTCATGCAGTGCAGTGCAGCAGCCACAAATGCTGCGCTGTGCTGCATTGCATGAGAAGGGGCGAGCAGAACAGTACATTATCTACAGGGATATGGCGCTCTCCTCCTCTCTCCCTAGCACTGGCGCACAATGAGGCTGCCGCACCATGCACACACCTTTGCACCATAGTGCAAAGGTGTCTCTGTGAGTCTAGTGTAGATTTTGTACTGGAAAGGTGCCCTTCCAGTACAAAATACTATGCTTACACTTTTTAAAAAACTTTTCCTACTTTGTATGTGTACTGTACTGTGCAGCATAAATTCAAAGTCGAAAAAGAAAGGAGAGACAGAGAGGGGGCGTGGCTTGGACGCCGAACAAGATGGCCGCCTGAGACCGGAGCTCTCCCGTACCGCGGCGGACTTTTCATCTCTTTGCCGTTATCCGAGATCATTTCGGCAGATTTCTTGTGGCTCCTATAACCGGATGACTTCGTGCTGAAGATGTGACTGCCAGACTTCGTTTTCCTGCAGTTATTCGCCCATTCATGCCTCTCGATGTAAGTCCCTCAGCGCGACCGCCATTTTGTAATATGCGCGATGTGCGCGCGTCGCTGAGGTGACTACAGACATGCTCTTCCTGCTCTCCCTCCAGTCACTGGACTTTACTCTAAGCAACTAAGGACCTCTCCTTTGTGTTTTGCGCCCTGTCAGTGCGCTATGCTTCCAACTTACTCCTCATGTTGACGCTCCTTCCTGTGGGACCTCTGCCTTCATGCTCCCCTCGCAGCCTACCACATGCGCTGTGCTCTTCAATGATAACTTTCTTCAGTTTCAAGGCGTAAGACTCATACCATCATCATTGCGTCTTTATGCTGGTTCCTTTTTGTTGCAATTATGTTCACCAAGTCTTAGTGCGCATGGCTTTCGCGCCCACTGGTGACCTCCTTGTTATTACTGGAAACACTCTTTGACATCTGCTTGCATTACCTCTGGGTTCGGGGTTTCTTCATGATTTTTTCTGGTGTCCTTCACTACTTCTGCTGACCGCTGAGCTCTTCAGACCAGACATATTGACATTCTCTGCTTTTTGAGTGCAGGTCGTTGTGTTGGTTTGCTTCTTTGCCTTCCTGTTACTGGCACGTTTAGGCTTCTATGGGCAAGCTACGCAACCCAAAGTTTGTCTTTGTGCCCTCGAAGACTCCACCTTCCTCCGCCTCTTCCTCATCAACAGGTCATTCTCCTCATCCTCCTTCCACAGATCAAATGGCGACAATGTCCTCCACCCGTTCTTCTCCATCACAACTTACCTCCAGCAAGTCTTCTCCTCCTGCCTCCTTACCTAAGCGCTTGAAGCAGGACTCCTCTCCTCCTCCATCCGAGTCATCTCCACCCCCTATATCTATGGAGTTGATACTTGAGGAGATTCGCGCTTTGCGCCCGTTCGTGGAGGAGACTAATACTAAGATGCAGCTTTTTGAGGCTAAATGGTCAACTATGGAGGCTCGTGTTTCTTCTGTGGAGCAGCAGGTTCCAGAAATTCAGTCAAACTCTCAACGCATCTCCTCTCTGGAAAAGTCTCTTCTCGCCCTTCAACAGCACACTGAAGACTTGGAAAACAGGAATAGGAGGAACAACCTACGCGTTTACGGCCTGCCGGAATCCCTGGAAGGAGATGATCCTGTCACGTTTTTCTCCTCTTTCCTCCTGAAACTCCTGGACCTTCCCGCCACTACCTCTCTCAGTATCCAACGAGCCCATAGACTTGGCCCTCGCTCCTCCTCCTCAACCAAACCGCGAGTGGTCATCATCCTCTTCCTCAAGTTTACTGATCTCCTTCTGGTCCTCTCTTTAGCTCGAGCGAAGCGCCAAGTGTCCTGGATGGATCAGAGAGTTTTTCTCTCTCAGGATGTCTCTAATGTCACTGCTGCCAGAAGAAAAGAATTATTATCTCTTCGTGCCCCTCTGCGCTCTATTGGAGCTAGATATGGCCTCTTTCACCCCTGTACCTTCAAGGTAACTCATCAAAACAACACCTGGACTTTCCAAGATCCGGCTGAACTTAAGAATTGTATTCACATTCAGACCAATGCTGGCATGGACATATCCAATCCCCCTACTGGTTGATTATTTATCTGTTTGGTTTTTTCTCCTTACAGGTTTTTGCTGAAATTTTTCCCTCCTTGGTTTGATTCTTCTTCTGCTTGATGTGATTATATAATGGTTGTTGTTTGGGTTTCCTGTTTTGCATATAATGTCTGCTTTTGTACTGTTTATATCACCATGACTTCTGCATAACACGTTTTTCTTTTTCCCTCCCTTAGATTTTTATTCGATAAACCCTCTTGTATCCCTCTCCGTATCATATGATTCGTTTTCCTCATATTCCGTCCTGGTGCGGTGTGTTGTTCTCCGGCTTAGGAGGCCGTTCTTGTCGAATCCTCCCATACCCCATCGTCATCTTGTCATCTCCCTTCCCCCTTCAGGTATGTTTTCCTCAGTCATCCGTTTTGGATATGTACTGTCTCTTCTTCTACTTCTCCTTTCCTCCCTTTTCCTCTCTTTCCTTTTTCTTTGTTCTTCTCTTACTGTATCTCCTGACTTTCTTTTGTCTTGCTCTTTTCTCTCATTCACTTGTTGTTGTCCTTTATGGCGTTCTTGGTTTTATGCCTTTTCTCTGTTCCTTGCACATTTTATTGTTATCTAATTCAAAGTTATCTCATGGAATGTGAAAGGTTTTGTTAGCCCTATTAAACGACAGAGAGTACTTTCCCATCTAGCCTCTTATACTCCTGATTTAGTTCTTTTACAAGAAACTCATCTTTCTGAGGTGGAGTCTCTTAAATTAAAGAGAGACTGGGTGGGAACGGTTTTATTTTCTCCTACATCTAATAAAAAGAATGGTGTGGCCATTTTGTGTCACAAGAAGCTCAAATGTAAAGTTCTTTCTCAAGAAAATGATACTGAGGGTCGTTGGGTCTTAGTTAAGCTGTTAATCAATTCTGCATCCTTGACTGTTTTTAATGTTTATGGCCCCACTCATCCTGATTGTAATTTTTGGCCTCTAATAACTTCTAAGTGTTTTCAATACAGTGATTCTCTGTTCATTCTGGGGGGGGATTGTAATCAAATTGTTGACCCGTTTCTCGATCGCAAATCCTCTGCCCGCTTTACCCCCCACAAATCACATACACAATTCCTTGACACTATTTCTAAATCTCACCTTCTTGACTCATGGAGACTGTCCCATCCTGACTCTTTGGACTATTCTTTCTTTTCACCTCCTCATGCCTCTTTCTCTCGGATTGACTACATCTTCCTTTCTCAGTCTCTTTCTCAAAATCTTCTTTCCTCTTCTATAGAGCCGATAGTTATCTCAGACCATGCTCCCATTGTCACAGTTCTTGATCTTCTTCCTCCTCATCCCAAATCCTCCCGCTGGCGTTTCAATAACTCTCTCCTCCTGGATCCCCTCTTTTCCTCTTCCTTTCTTTCCTTTGCTACGGAATTTTTTCTACTCAATTCTGATCCCTCTTTACCCCCTCATGTTATTTGGGACTCTTTTAAGGCTACCGCTCGCGGTTTTGTGATTGATTTTGTCTCAAAGAAAAAGAAGTCTTACCTTAAGAAACAGAAAGACCTTCTCTCCCATATTAAATCCCTGGAGCATAAATTCTACACCTCTTCTACTAAAACGGTTTTACCAGACCTTATACGCGCCAAACTCGATTTTAACAAAATCACCACTGATAACGCTTCCTCAATATTACTTCGCAGCAGCGCCCGCTACTACGGAGGTTGCAACAAGTCAGGTAAACTTTTGGCCAACTACCTTAAGTCTCGCAAGGAGCGTAACCTGATTGACTCGATATATTCCACCGATAATCTTCTCTTGCATAAGGAGCAGGATATACTCGCCCAATTTCAACAGTTCTACCAATCTCTTTATACTCCTGAGTCCCCCCCTTCGGCGGCTCTTATTCAATCCTACTTGGATAAAATTCCTGCCCCCTCCACTTCTCATCTTAACTTCCCTGATCTTGAACTTGACCTTTCTATTACCGAACTGGATAGCGCCTTAACATCTCTAACCAAAGGTAAATCTCCGGGTCCGGACGGCTTCTCTGTGGAATTCTACCTGCATTTCTCAGACCTTCTGCTTCCTAAACTTCTCTCCCTCTTCCAATCCTTCTTTACCTCTGGCACAGCTGCCGGTACCTTTCACGAGGCTACGATCTGCCTAATACCTAAAGAGGGTCGCGACCCCCAATTCTGTAAAAATTATCGCCCAATATCCCTTGTTAATGTAGACTATAAATTATTTGCTAAACTTCTTGCCCGGCGCTTAGATCCTTTCCTCCCACATCTCATAGGTAAGGAACAATGTGGATTCGTAAAGGGCAGACTCACCTCGGATAATTCCCGCCTTTTTCTCAATGTTCTCAATAAGGTACCTTCTCTCAACATTTCTCTAGCTGCCATCTCGGTTGATGCTGAGAAGGCTTTTGATAGAGTAGATTGGTCCTTTCTGTTTGCCTCCCTGCGTTGGCACGGTTTTGGTCCTAATTTTATTTCTCTTGTTTCTTTACTTTATTCCTCTCCTAAAGCGTCTGGTTTAGTTAATGGCCAGCTATCCCCTTATTTTCCCTTGCAGCGTGGCGTCCGTCAGGGCTGCCCTTTGTCCCCTCTACTTTTTGTCCTAGCTTTAGAGCCATTTCTTACGTCTATTAGAAACAACATTTCTATTTCTGGCTTCCCTTATGACAAGACTCATTTGAAACTCTCTGCGTATGCGGATGACATTCTTTTGTTTATTTCTGACCCTGACCAATCCATTCCGGCCTTACTACTTGAGTTTAACTCCTTTTCCCAAGTTTCTGGTTACAAGATTAATTCTGATAAAACGGAGATTCTTCCTCTTACTAAATTTTGTCTCCCTCATCAGTTTTCGACCACTGGTTTTGCATGGAATTCCTCTAAAATTAAGTACCTTGGAATTTTGTTCTCTAACTCCATCTCTTCATCTATTCGGTTGAACATGTCTGCTGTATTATCCCGTATCGATATGTTGTTCTCTTCTTGGAATCCTCTCTTTCTCTCATGGTGGGGTCGGCTGGATTCGATCAAAATGATGATATCTCCCATTCTTATATACATCCTTTCCATGCTCCCCATTCATATCCCTGATATCTATTTCAAACGCATTGATTCCTGTCTCTCTAAGTTTCTCTGGAATCATAAAAAATCGAGAGTTGCTCTAGTTGCTCTTCGTAAACCGAAATCCAATGGCGGAGTCAACTTTCCGGATTTCCGTCTCTATCATAAATCTTTTTCTCTCCGTCAGGCTTCAAATTGGCTTGTTCTTGCACCCTCCCCTCTTGCTCCTCTTTGGCTCTCTATTGAACGCTCACTCCTCTCTCCTTTCTCTCTATCTGAAATTGTACATTTCTCTGCTAAGAACTTAACCACTCCTCTACCCCTGTTCAAGCACACTTCTTCTCTTCTACACGCTCTGGTCCGTCCTGACCCGGTCTCTCGTGAATCCTTTTTGGCCTCCCCTATCTGGTACAATTCGCTTATTCTCCTCAATAATCGTCCTATTTGTTGGACTGTGTGGAGATCAAAGGGTCTGATGTGGGTTAACCAACTTTTCGATGGTTTTCTCCCATGTTCTTTTCCTCGATTCCGACTTCTGTTTCACTGCCCCCAGTCTTTTTTCCGCAGATTCACTGTCCTCATGGCCATCATACTTGATGTTTATTATTCACTTCCCTTGTCATCCTTTTCCGTATCCCATTCCCCACTTCTTCAGATCCTGTCTACTCTCCCTAAAGCCTCTCTTATTTATAAATTCTTCTCCTCCCCCAATCCGACCCGCCCGAAATCTAAATTGGAACTTGCTTGGGAGCTTGATTTGGGCTGTGACTGGTCTATAGCTGTTTGGGACAAAGTTTGGGCCAGGTCCTTAAAAATTTCCCGTTCCGCCTCACTAACTCAATCTATGTTCTTTCTATATCATAGACTTTATCTCTCTCCTGTTTCTATTTCTCGTTTTTTCCCTGATAAGGACTCTACCTGTTGGACCTGCTCTGCCCCTAATGCTGATCTTTTTCATTTACTTTTTCTGTGTCCTTCTGTTCTAGCACTTTGGGATCAGGTGTGGTCTCATATCTCTCGTCTATTTTTTAGCTCTATTCCATACTCTATCCCTCTTCTTTTTTTAGGTAGTATCTCTGACACTCTTGATATTCCTTCTCGTTCCTCTGGTCTATTAGATCTTATGTTGGCTCTGGCTTTCCAACATATTTCTTCTAATTGGAAGGATCTCTCTAAGCTCTCTATACAATGTTGGTGGAATTCTCTCTGTCACTATCACAGGCTTGATGTTCGTTTTGCTGCTGCCTCCACTCCTACCCTCAATAGAGATTTATTCTGGTTACCTCTCACAGCATATCTTGACCGCATGGCTCTGAAATCTATCTCTCCTTTATCCTCTGAGAATTTCAAACCCCCATAAGTGACTCTTTCTCTGTCCTTCTTCTTCTTCTTCTTCCTCTACCCCTCTTATATCTTTTACATTTGCATTTCTCTTTTCTGCCTTTCAACTATTCCCTACCCTTGGCTTATTTGCTCTTTCTATTCTACCTAGTTTTTCTCTGATCTCTTTATCTATTCTTCTCCTAACGCCTCATATTTACCTTTCTCTTTCTCCTTTCCCTTCCTTCCCTTCTCCTTCTTTTTTCTCCTCTTTCCCCCTTTTCCTCCTGGTTGCCTTTAAAATTTTACAAAATGCTTTTTAATTTTCCCTCAGGTTTCTTATGTTAACACATGATGATCCTCTATTTTTTCTCTTTTTGATTCTGTATGACAATGTTCTTTATATGATCTGTATTTTGTTGTTCACTAGACTTTTTCTTCAATAAAGCATTTCAAACATAAAAAAAAGAAAAAGAAAGGAGAAATAAAAGCATTTCTCCTTCATAGCGCCTATTTCAAAAGGGTGTTATATTTGATGCAACACAATGTCTACTTTTTTTTTAGGAGATAGAGTTTTGTGTCAAAAAACATAGGTGGACGCCATGAACCACACATGGAACTCCCCCCTTAGCGCAAAGTATTGCAGAGCAGTGCTGCATTGTTGGACTTTCAAGTGAATTTTTAGGACAAAATAGGTTTTGCACTGGAAAGAAAAGTGGGAAAAAAAGATTTTCAGTCAATTTGCAACACTTTTGTATGCAAACACGGTGCAACATCTTAGTGAATAAACCCTTAAGGATTATAATTTCGAGAAGCTGAACCCTGTTTTTGAAAAACAATTTAGAAAGGTTTAAGGGAAATTGTAATTAGCTAACATTTGTTCTGAAGGCTAGTCCTTTTTTTTCACACTTTTAGGCCCAGATGAACGGAGCTTTTTTATGTTCACAAACAGTTCAATGTGCATAATCCCAAGGGCCTTCTACCCCTTTGAGATTGTTGAAAAAATATATAGACTAGGGAGTGGTCCAATAGAAAACATCTTAGATAGATGTTTTTTTTTTGTTTTTTTTATGAATCCCGATTTCTTCTAATTATAACGGACTGCAATTAAAAAAAAAAAGTTTGCCTTATTTATTGGCTGCAATTCATAGTCGGCATTTTGCAAACCAAACTATTAGTACATAGGCCGGTTTGCAAAATAGCACACTAATCGCAAAAACACTGGTCGCAAATTGCAGTGCTCCATACACCTGGCCTTTCGTTCATTGTTGAAAATGTGATAATATCACAACAATATTAACATGTTCAAAGTAGGAGCTTTAAGCTAAGGTGCATAGATTGCTCAAAGGCTTGAACAGTATTAGTTTCAGCGGCGGCTCCTCCGCTAAGGCGGAGAAGCGCTGCCCCACTGCTCGCTGAGCAGTTCACAAAGGAAAAATAAAATGATTATAACGCAACGTTATTATAATTTTGATTTTACCGTACTGTCTCAGTTGGTTGGAGGTCAGGCGGGGCTGGGCTGTTCAGAGCTGGGGGAGGAGGGGTAGGCACTTTGTAAGTACGCATAACAGTTTGGCCGGCCATCTTGGGCCGTCCAAAGAGTCATGCGCATTTAGCACGTTCTCCATCAGGCTGTATTGCACAGCCTTGGTGGAGAACATGCATGGCCTCCCAGTCCCTGTCTGAGCCCGAACCTCGGTGCTCAGACCAATCACAATGCGATGTAACGCAGTGTCGTGATTGGCTAGGGGAGTCTGCAAGCATGTCTGCTTCCTAATGCCAGAGAAGAGACGAGGACTGAGGAGAGGCAGCGGCCGGCCGTACCCAGGTATGTGCTTTTATTTATTTTATTCCCCCTTCTGCTCCCCCGTGCCCTACCACCCCATTCAGTAGCAGCCCCTACTGATTAATTTACAGAAAGTATTATTTGCCCATCAAACTTCGAATCACAGGCTATTATTCACTTTCATGGCAACAAACACACATTTTCCTTTAAAAACCACCAGGTAAATGCAGGCCGATTATAAAGGCCACCTCTGCCCTATAGGGGAGACACTTCAGCTTCCGTAAATAGGTTGGAAGAAGGAAATGTGTGGAGAAAAAGCAGTGCAAAGAATCACACTTTCTCCTGACATCTTTCTCACAATTTCTGCATTTAAAGAGTTCATTTGACCCACTTTCTATCGCCACTGCTGACATGGCAAGAATATGGAAAAAATGTGAAAGTTAAACATTTTCCTGATATTTTCCCCATGTCTATATCAATTCGGGTCGCTATAAATGTGGATGAGTGCCAGCTGTTCATAGTACAGGGCCTGCAGTGTGAGTAAGTTACCACCAAACATTTCCACCCTCTCTAGTGGACAGTGTGAGAAGTTGCCTTGGTATATGCTGTCCACTAGTTATAGTGGGCACCTTGCACCAGTCCAAACAACCCCTTATTGCTGATTGGTTAAAGACAACCTTTATTGAAAGCTATCCTAGTGGTAGCTATGGAGAGCAGCCATCAGGCTAAGTCTTGAAGGAATGTAAAGCAGCTTGTTTTACCAGTCTATAATCTCTTGAGTGGCTAAATGAAAGGAGACCACACCAGGTATATATATAAAATATATGTATGTATTCCTAAACACACCCTACTAGTCTCTTTATGGGGCTAGAGGTAAAAGCACATAAGTTACACTTCAAATATTACAGTAAAGTAGCAGAAATACACGTTAGGCCCTAGGGGCGAGCCAAACCATATACTAAAATAGTGGTATAAGAACCACGACTTAACTAGACATAAGGCCTAAGCCTGTAGAATCACTGGGACCCCAAGGAACCACCCACGGTAGTGACACAGGGGACCCACGGGGGCCGTATGCAGTGTGAGAACATAGCCGCAAGCTCCCGTTAGCTTCTATGGGGAAAGTCGCGGTTAGAGTTTTAAAGATAAAGGACACTTAGAGATGGACTAGGACCAAACCCTCTTGGACTTAGACAGTTCTAGGGTCAACACCTACGGGAGCACCGGAGTAATCGAGTTACCTCACCCAGGGAAGCCGGGTGCATAGATGTCAAATGGTGTTGGGTCGCTTCATCGTTTTCAATGGGAGCTGGCGAAGAAGTGCTGCTGCCGGGAAGGTGCGAAGTGTCTGAAGAGATCCAAGCCTGGATCGAGGTTTTGTGAAGAGCCTGCAAGTAGAAGGGACAGAGTTTGGATCACTTGCCAGTGACCAGCGGCACGATAGACGAATGCCCACCGATGTCAGGTGTTTCAGGTGAAGAAGGTGAATCTTGACTCTTCTGCCACGAGGACCAGCAGGCGTCGAGGATGACCAGGAGCTGGATTCGAGATGTCCCACAAAGGATGTCAAGTGCTGCAGCATTGGTGCCTGAATTGGACACAACAAGCCTTGGCAACAGCAACCCACGCAGAAAGGAGAAAGATGTTTTGGTGCAGACCAGCAAGGACAGAGGGACTCCCCCCAGCAAGGAAGAGTGAGGGCACATCTGAAGCAACCAGGGAAGCCCAAAGAAAATCAGAGTTACCTTCACAGGAACCCACCAGTCGATGGACCAGGGATCAGTAAGGGACCTTGAGAGGAATCACAAAATGGCGGCCCACAGGTCACTCGGGGTGACTAGGCCAATAATCTTTGGTGGATTCCCTGCTCGGGGTCTGGGCTACAAGTAACCTAATGCACAGCCTCAGGAGACGTCGAGAAGCTTATGCACTTGCAAATGTGCACAGTGTCCAGGGGTTCCGGTTCCACGGTACCCACGAGGGCTATGGGTCTCAGCTTTGCTGGGGACTCGGTTCGGCCTCTGGGAAGTCTGGAAATCTATGTCTGGTGTTGTAAAGTCTTCGGCATCCAGCGGGAGCTTTGGAGATGCAGACCGGACAGATGCGTCTTTGGTGCCTGCCAAGCAGGGGAGTAAATCCTTTACTCCAAGGGAGATTCTTCAGTCATCTGGCGTTGAACAGATCATCGAAGTTCCAGGATTTTGTTTCATGGTTTCGTCCAGGGCTATCTAAAGTCCTGTTGCCAGGGGTTCCTATCTTATACCCAAGGAAGGGGTTGTACTAACTCAGGGGACCCACCTATGGGAGGGTTTGGAAAGAGGGGTGGCTACACCCATTTCCTTTGTCCAGTTTTGCGCCAGAGCAGGGGCATGGTAGCCCCTGAACTGGTTTCAGCTGGACTATGCACAGGGACACCAAAAGTGCCCCCAGTGCAGGACTTCAAAGCACTCTCAGAGTGCACCCACCCAGCCCTAATACACTAAAGCCTGTCTGGGAGGTGGTGACACCTCCCTGTGACAGGAAACCTATTGTCCAGGCCTCCCCTGCTGGACTTTCGGTCAGCAGCAGGAGGCCAGACTCGTGTCTGTGGGTGCAGCATCCATTTTGTGATGCCAGGGCTCTTTTAAGTTGGTACTGGGTATACCGATGCTGTCATGTCTCTCCCTCTAGAAGGGTGGAATCATACTCCCATACTCCCACACCAGTTCCTGGTGTGGGGGTATGATTTCAAGGTGTTTGACACCAAACATGACATATTTCCGTGCAGCCAGTCCAAAGTTAGCATTTACTGTTGGGTGATAATGCACTTAAGAATATATGGTCAGGCTGCATCACAGACAACCCCGGAGAAGAGATTCCGAAGGCTGCAGAAGGGCTCTGCTCATGCATGGGCACCCTCTCACACAAAACCAAGCACCCTGCCTTCAGGATTGATAAGGCCTGCCATAGGGGTGACCGATAGGTTTCTATGTGCAGTGATAGGTGAGATATAGTGAACCTATATCTCTGTAAGGGGTGCATGCACCACCTTACCCAGGCTGCAGTAGCAGACATGTGGTGTCATTTTGGAGGGCTTCCCAGGGGTGGAACAATGCATGCCTCAGCCCCTGGTAGGCCTCTGGAGTACCTATGCCCTTGGTACCTAAGGTACCATATACTAGGGACTCATAAGGGTACCCCAGTAACAAAACTGGAGTGTACCTAAAGTACATGGAATCAATTTAGAGAGGCAGCAGCTAGGCTGGGGTCCTGAATAGCAGGGCCCCAGCCAGACTAAAGTCGAAAAACAGTGTTACAGCAGCAAAAAGTGGGGGCAACCATAAGAAGCAGATCCTACTCTCCTACAGACAGGCCTTTGATTCTGGTGGGCCTCTCCTCAAACCTCCTGAGGAAGTAAGAGAGAAACAGTCCCCTTGGCGCTCGCCTAAACTACGTGTACTCAAACAGGAATGCAAAAAAGTGGAGAGCAAATGGAGGATAGACTACAATAGTCTGAGTAAACAAACATATAGGGAAGATATAAGGCACTACCAAATTGAAATAAAAATTGCACAGGCTTCTTATTACGAAGATATCATCAATGCAGCTGCTAAACCGCCTAGAGAAATTTCACGCGTTGCTAAGGATCTTCTAAAGCTCCCGAGATCCGATCTATCCCCTGAGGCCACCCTGGAGCGGTTCAACGAACCAGCAGATTTTTTCTCAGAAAAAATTAAAAACGGATATACCGCTTTTCCCAATTCACCCCACCCAAGCAATCTCACACAGTTGGATGAGTCCTCCAGCAGTCCTGACAATGTACTCAAGAAATTCCCCACTATGGACCGGGCAAAGCTGTCAGTCCTCCTCTACCAAATTAAATTAGGCTCCGCTCGTGACCCAGCACCCCCTCACATTCTACTCAGAGCCGGAAACACTATACTTCTCCCTATGTTGGAAATGATAAACTCATCAATCACATCAGGACTAGTTCCTAGACCATGGAAACATCCTGTGGTGAAGGCTCTTCTTAAAAAATCCACCTTAGACCCTGATGATCTAGGCAATTATCGACCCGTATCAATGCTTCCAGTAATAGCCAAAATACTGGAAAAACGCGTGAACTCGTTCCTCTCGGCCTTCCTAGAAACCATGACTTCCTGCATTCCACTCAAAGAGGCTTCTGCCCCATGCACGGAACTGGAACAGCCTTACTTGCTGTATTTGAGGAATCTAAGAGGATCCTTGATCAAGGAGGAGCAGTGGCCATCATCCTCCTAGACTTGAGCTCTGTCTTCGACACAGTTAATTTTAACATCCTAATAGAGAGAATTAGAAGGTTGGGTGTCTCAGGGGAGGTGGCGGTCTGGATCCACTCATATCTAGATGAGAGAACTTTCCAGGTTTTCTCAGGGAAGTCTACCTCCAGAAGCCTGGAAATTAGCAGCGGAGTCCCACATGGATCTTCTCTGAGTCCCACATTGTTCAATGTGTACATGCGTCCTCGTGCTGACATCATCTCGCCACACGGGATAAAAATAATCACCTACGTGGAGGATACACAGCTAGTAATTTCTCTCAATGGGTCCCGAAGTTTCCCTGCTGACTTTTAAATCTGTCTGGAGAAAGTGGCCGACTGGATGGAACACTCATGCCTCAAGTTAAATGGAGGAAAAACAGAACTTATGTTTCTGGGCAACTCCACCAGCATGGATCTCAAACAGATTTGGCCCAACTGCCTGGGTCCAGCCTCTACTCCCAAGATCAGAATCAAAAGCTTGGGCGTTTGTTTGGACACCTCCCTCAAGTTTGAAGAGCAAGCAGTGAGAGTAACAGGGACCTGCTATGGCACCATCAGATTACTACGAAAGATCCTCCCACTTCTTCCTATGAATACAAGAAGGATCCTTATATAGACCCTACCACGTTTGCACTCTGGAAACTCCCTTTTTCAAGTTGCACAGAATTGCGCCGCCAGATTGTTACCCGGGGTTCAAAAAAAACGGTCAGCCAAACCCGCGCTAAAGACTTTACATTGGCTATCTGTTCTGGAAAGTTGGAAAATTAACTTAAAGGCGTTGTGTATAGCCCACAAGTCTTTATGGGGAAAGGGCCCAGCCATTAACAAATGTCTCATTACCTTTCATCGCCCGGGAGGTGTCTGCACTCAACCTGCCTCAACCTTGCAGTTATTCCCAAAATCAGGAGAGCAAGAAGCGGAGGAAGATCCTTTGCTTACAATGTGGCCAGACTCTGGAACACAATGCCCTTACACCTCCATATTGAACCCCATCTTTTGCCCTTCCGTAAACTCCTCAAGACATGGCTTTTCAAAAACACTTGCCTATAACCCAGCACCCCCCTTGACACTGGAAACCCCTACCCGTGTTTGGCCGCTAGTGCTGGGATGCCTTCGGGTAACTACGCGCTCTACAAATACTAAATAATAATAATAACTGCCCTCTGCACCAGACTCAATAAAATTACTTTCTGAGGTTTTGCAGAGCACAAAAACCACTTGTTGTAGGCACTAGCAGGCCATAGGTATCCCAAGAGACTACATTGGCCGTAGGGGCATAGCTTCCTTTGATGCCCAGGTCCAGAACCACCAGGCCTCAGAGGCCCAAGGGGCCTATTGTATTCTGAAAATTGTTGTATTTCATTATTTAAATAGCAGCCAGGGGGAATTTCCTTTCTTGCCTTAGGGCCCATGACACACTGGCTAGCTACTGGTTGGCTGGTACCTCTATCACACTAGGTCAGCAGCTGAAGACCCTTAACTCATCAAACATACTCTCTTCACCGACTCAACATTTTCATGCGAAAACCTTTGGAGTGACTACACAGCAATACAAGTGATAAACAGAAAATAATAAATAGGTAAATAAATAGGGCGGGGGGGCTTGGAAGGTGCACTGAGGCCCAGATTTACTTTGATTTTGCTTTGGGGTTGCGTCACTTTTGTGGTGCAGCCCCAACGCAAAATCCTTTTTGGGATTTACTAAGAAACGCAAAACCACTTTGCGTGACTTAGTAAATGCAAAGCAATGCAGGACAGTATATAGTGCTGCCTAGCATTACTTTGCATCAGGTACTCTCCACTGAGCATGGGTATTCCCAAGCATCCACCCATGTATTATGACACCAACCCAGATTTACAAAGACTTGCAAACCTTGGTTTGCACCAAAATGGTGCGCCTGCCCAGCAGAGGCATAGTACCTGAAATATCATTATGTCTCCTCGTTACACATGTGTGTTGCTTTCTACAGCACACATGGAAAGAGGAATATGCTTCTTTGTGTTGTTTTGCATAGGAATGTATCTCTTCATGCACAAAAACAATCCTCCCTGTAAAGCTGGCACCCTTGCACTATGACACAAGGGTGCCTGCATCGGTGCTAGGCAGCACACAGTGTGCCAGTGCAAGCAGAGAGCATCATATCTTTTTAAATATGGAGCATTTCTGCTCTCTCCCTTTGCCATAACTCGGCACAGCAAGATCCCTTGCTGTGCCACGTTGTGCGAAATAATAGTTAATGTGCCCCTGCATGTCCATGGGACTGAGTATGAGAAAGAAAAACCAACAACCATAAAGTATTTGGAGAAGTACCTCCTGCCATCTCATTCTGTGATGCTAGCGAGACATATAAGGCAGCTTCTACCAAGAATCTTAACCTCTGAGCTCGTCACTTGTCATCAACAAAACCCAAGACAGAGGTATTCTGTGAAACTATTAGACATTTGGGGTTTGCATATCCCAGGCCACTTGAGAACTGTGTCAGCAATGCCATATAGTAAGTCCCAAGGTCTAGGATACTATTGTTAAGTGAATAGACATATGGGATTGGTTAAATGTAATTCCTAAGTGGGAGTGAAGGGACGGTCTTGCATGAAAGATGATATTTTGTCTTACTCCCCTACCATAAGAAGGCAAGATTAAATGGCTTTATACGTGAATTATTATCATAAAAGACTCCACTGGGTTGAAATGATGGGTTTTCTGGTTCATCATCTGATTTGCCTGCAAAAGAAGCAGGTAGAGGGGATTACTCACTTTAGGGTTTTTAATTTATAGCTTTCATCTCTGGCACTCCACCAAGGTCTTGGTATTGAATTATAGCAGTTGGGAAATTCTGAAGCAAGAAATGATGCTCCTGTTTATTAAAAGAACTGCCCTGTCCAGGGTCAGCGCCATATATAGTCAATTTGTTTTGAATTATCGTTCGAGGGAATTGTGCATGAAAGTACAGTAATCGCAAAATTAAATGATAGTTTTTCTCACCGGTCCAAATGCATCCTAAGACGTGATTCACAAAGCTTGTTTACCAGGCATGCAATACGATTTATCTCCCGTAAAATATGTATAGTCAACTTAAAAAAAAATTACATTTGAGTCACTCAAAGAAAAAGTTTGAGATGTGCATATGTGATTTTTACTGAATAGGCTTGATACACAAAGGTTACTTACACTTTTGAGTAATTCACACTTATGAGTAAGTTTACTACTTATTCTCTTATTCACAAAATCTGAACGCAGGTTGCGAATTAAAAAAACAGTAGTAAATACAGCACCACACATAGGCAACCACTGATACTGCAAAACCCTTTCAATAGCAAATAATAGAGGTATGCAATTAAAATAAAACTCTGTAGAACATATTTTACATTCAATTATTTAAAGTATTTAAGATTATAAATAAATAATATTTAATTTTTATAAATATATATGTGAAATACTACATATTTATTATTTAATTTTAAAATATTCTAATATCCTATTTAGAATTTTAAAAAATGATGTAATTATATTTTTATTAAAGTGTAATAAAATTAATTCTAATTATTTTATACATCACTTTTATTTTTGAATAAACTTTTTTGTCCTATAGTTTACCATCCTGAGATATTCTACCGATTACAGATTCTCCCTGTGATGAATGTAAGGGATTTTTTTTTTTAATACTTAACTCATAAATAAATCTTACAAATATTTCTGCAGCACTATTTTTTTGAAGTTTGAATTAAAAAATAAATTTCCTTCTAAAGAAAAAACATTATTTTTTTTCACCATAAATATTTATTAAAATTACTGTATATATATTTCCTCACAGAAGGGGAATAGATTGGAATATGTGTCCTGTCAACACAACCTATGCATTGGTAAAATGCGCAATTTTGTAGAATTAGCCTGGATGTCGTGCAGTTTTTGAAGGGTGTCAAGCAATACTATGTGTGTGTTTATTCTTCCCAACATGATTTCCATAAAGTTACGCAAAGCCATGGACAAGGCCCTTAAGATACCCAACCTGCTGCAGCCACAATACCTTGATAAGTACCTGAGGCAAGAAGGTGCAGTGAGCATAGGACCTGCATGTTTGTACGGCTTTGCTTCTACGTGTAATTGTCCTATGGCACAGAGTCCAGCATTTTTTCTTCTTTGCCCTCGCTTGATGGATTACCCAGAAACTTTCCAGTAAAGAGCTGAGTTGGGTGAACATTTAAAAAAAAGTTTTTTGAAGATTTGTTTTGCTAATATCTTTTGTGTTAATTGAAAAATCTTCAGAAAACATTAGAAAAAAATGTCATCCACCACAGCTCCTTCCCGCAGGACTGCAAATTAAAAAGAATAGAGTATTCTAATTGGCAGAGAGGGTTGTTGTTCCTTGGCTACCATCTCGGTACCATGGGACTTTCACAGTCCTGCAGTACCAAGCAATCTGATTGGCTGGCTGCAGCATTGAGAGAAATGTTACTGCCACCATTCAGTACATGGATACTCGGTCCCCATGTCCTGAATTTGATTTAAAAATTGTATATATAGATATATAGGCAGGGTAAGGGTACTCTGACCCCCCTGGCCAACGTCATGGGTGCCAGCGGAACAAGGGGTGAATATAAAAATAAAAAGACTTTGGGCCACCTGTCCCGCGTCACTTTTGCAGGATCAACCGGCAAGGTCCAACGGGACAGGTTATGCTTCACAGTTAAATGCAGGTAACTGAAGTAACTATACCTCGTGCCCTCGCCATGCACTGCGTATGATCTCACATATTACCCGCTTCGAAAATCCCAGCCGCAAACCATACAGAGCGGCCTTTGAAGATTTTACTATGTCTAGTACTGTTTGATTCAGAGGGGTAGGAATGGAGCTCTTTTACTTCACTGCCAACACTTAACTTAGACAGATGTTTTCACTTAATGTTGATAAGATGTATCTTTGCAGTATTTTGGCTGGTTTCTTGGAAACACCTGCAGGAGAAAAATAATTCTGAATCTTCAAGAGGATTTATTGACCCGAAAGATACACCCCCAAGCCCTTGCAGCGGGGAAGTTCTTTGCTAACTGCTGCTCAGCATTCTCTGATCACCAGGTAGCATGATATCAGAGAGCATTACATTCTAATGTACAGAGATGATCCACTACACATTCCCCCTCCATCATATAAATAAATAAAAACACAACGAGAATACATAGCACTAAATACTTGTCAGGAAAAAAAAGACAACAAGAATACAGTTTAGAAAAATGAACCAAATAAACATTAGGTTGAAAAGCTATATACATCCCCAGATACGTCGCAGACTAAGAAGATGTGAAAGAATCATGTCACCCAACATAATCTTATATCCACCTAGGACTCTTCCCGGAATGTCCCAGTCTTGGAGGTGCTAAAATAGCCTTTTCACCACACGTTAAGCTTTCATGAGAATACTCTCCCAACCCAGCTCTCATTTCCCCAGCATTCAATCAAGTGCCCACATGGTCCAGACATCACCAACAGACAACATTCCGTTTGACCTTCACAATTTTGAATGATCCTAAAAAACTTGAATCTTCTTCCCTCATAAAGATCAGCTTCTTCACCAGACCCACATCACCCACCTACCGCTCCACTTCATTCACAACACGCTACTTATCAACACTTTGTACCAGGCCCATAGCCAGGAGTATTTGCTTGGTGGGGGGGCGGGGGGGTATGGCCCCCAGTGCTGATAACATAAAGGAAAGGTTCAGGCCACTGTGGTGTGGGTGGGAGAGTTCTCTAGTGTCCTCCAATATTTTTTTTAACATGGATAATTGATAAATTCAATTGAGAAAAAAGAATGCGCTTTCAACACAACTTTGCTGAGCAGGTTATATTCTTCTCACGGATTCACACACTTTCCTACGATCCCTTGAAGCTCATTTGCATTTGTCTAATTCTCACAAATTAAATAACTTGCATTTAACATGTTGCTTTTTGATATATAGCTTTGCCTTCTTCAGAACTACAGAGTACTGTCGGTTAACCTAATGGTACCAATTGTGTTGACTCCAGAAGTCTGAAAGTCTGAGATAGCCATGAAGGGATTCAAAAATGTGGGTTGCAAGTTACACATAGATATCGACTTCAGGTCCGCCACGCTAATGAGCTGCATTATTAAGTTACCATTAATAGTTTACTGCAGAAAACATATTTTGAATCAGTCCTAGAAAAAAATGCCACATCTTCTAAATGTTTACAGTAAGAAATTGGATTAATATTTGGGGTGGGTGACTACCCACTCCAAGGAATAATCACAGTCCTTGTCAGGGTGAACCCCTCAATTTCACTAAATTAATCTGAGCTCAACCCCCTGGTAGCAACGGCACAGAGCAGGCAGGCTTAACTTAGGGCAACGTGTAAGGTATTTAGGCCGTACAGTAATAAAGTCGAAATGCAAAATGATAAAAATCCCAAACCGAATTATAAAGTAGAGTAAAATGTAATAAACCAAATGACAACAAAATGAAAAAAATCCATGAATGGGAGCCGTAGACTTGAATTTTTAAAATTGTAAGTAGGCATAGCAATAAGAAGTAGAAATTGCGAATGGTAGTCAATGGTTGTAGTAGACCGGGACTGAGGTGCAATTTGCACTGAGAGCGATGGAAAGCAGGTCAGGTACATCAATCAGGTTTGTGCTGGTCAAACATTTTACCTTCTGACTTTAGACTTTTAAGTCCAAATCCATAACTGTAGTACACCTCTAAAGCCCACAAGGATCTTAGGGGAGGCACTTTACACTGTTACAGTCAGGCTACACAGTGCAGGCCTGAAGTGTTAAATGGTAGCGGCAGTTTCAGTCGATGACCTTTCAAGTATTGCCCGGCGGTAATCGCCTCTCATACCATTCGATAATTTACCAATGAATGAGGCAGGCGCCGGAGACTGGAAGGCAGGAAACAAAGTTTTATTCCGTCGGAGCAGAACACATCAGATCAGACAGCAAGGTATCGTCACGAGGTGCTCTAACTGCATCTCTGAGACCTGGCCTCTTATACACACGTTTATGACTTTATTGCAGGGTTATCATACATGGCACATTCTTGAGATCACTTTGATGCATGAAAGAACATCCTCAGAATCCCTGGCTCAGATCCGATCCCACGCATAGCTACAGTAGAAGTTCTCACCCCACCCGCAGTAGGAGATGGCTATCACACAGCAGGATATTCCGCCAATTCCCGGGGGTGTGTGTGACCGGTCGAGTCTCAGGGGGTGGGGGCCTTGATCTACTGTAATCCCTTTGATGTGGGGTGTTTCCCTTACAGTAGGGGCAATAAACTGCATCCGCAGGGCTAGGTGATGGCCTGGGATCGGTTCGGACAATGGGGCGCAGAGGAAGGGGGTTATCAAAGAGATGCATGACCATGTATGGGATGTCGGTCAGGCGTGGGATGCGGTTCCATGGCAGGGTCGCGCAGAAGGAGAGGGTTTATGGCCCGTGTATGAGAGAGCGGGGGTGGCCGGCGCGCGGGGGATGCTTGCAGCGCCAGGGGGACGCGCTGGCGATCGGCAATGAGCAGGGAGAGACCAGGGTGCCGAAAATGGCTGCCATGCGCTTTCCTGTGTGTTGCGCTGGGGAGAGACAAGATGGCGCAGATATGTTCAGTTTGCAAGCTAAATTTCCACAGTCCTCCCTTTTAACATATCTCGCCAGCTTGTTTAGTTCAGATCTATCCCCATAATACTACGAACTTCCACCTCATACAGAGCTTTCATTCGTTCCGCTTCAAAGTTCAAAGTCTTAGGGCAAATGCAGTTCATAAAAAGCGAACATAAAGGTGGCAGACACTGAATCCCCAAGCAACATCCACATAGTATCACAATCGGTATTAGGATAAATGAAAACAGCCTCCATCCCCAACTTCTAATAGTGTCCCAAAACCAACTCCCAAGTGACCATCCTTCTTTCTCCTGATGAACCTCTGCGGAAAGTCTGTGGAGGTGTTCAATTGCTTTGTAGACTGAGGGTGAGTTATCCGGTACGTAGGTACAACAGCTGGACCCAATGATGCGGCATGCTCCTCCACGATCAGCCAGAACCACATCTAGAACGAGGCGGTTCTGAAGAGCCACCAGGCGGACGGGCTGAAGCTCGGCGGTGTTGTTGGCGAGGATGCCAGCCGTAATGTTCATCGCCGTCTCGACTGCCTGAGTTAAGTGGCGGATGGCACGGCTGTTTGCCATTGGACCCCAGAGTGGAACAAGTCCCTTTACTGCATCCAGGAACTGTGCTCCGGTGGAGTCGGCTTGTACAAGGTCTTTGGCACGTTTCTGTCGGTGGTGGTTTGCTGGAGCCACATATGTCGGAGGAAGGACAAAAGCGATGTAGCAGGTGCCTCCCCAACCTTTCGGAAGCCAGGTGTAGGCCTTAGTACCACAGACGAAGTACATATTCGGGGAGGCAACAAAGGAGGGTGGATCAACTGAGTCCAATGTTCGGGTGATGAGGCAGGAGCTGTGGCCCACCAGCTGCGCCCCCAGGCCTTCGAGGCACACAAATCCAGTGATGTTGATGACGGATAGGGCCACTGTTAGGGTGGCGGCCATTCGTTTCCGGAGGTAAGAGAAGGTGGGTCTGGCTGGGTTGTTGAACACTTGCATTTCAACTCGTTCTTTGGCAGGGATGTCCATGTGAAAGGAAGTGTTTGATCTCAGAGGGCAGAAGGGGGCAGAAATGTTTCCAGTTTTGTTCAGCCAGAACCCATGGTAGAAGTGTGACACAGTTTTGCCGGAAGTGGCATTGTCCTTGTAGCTTTCCTGCAGGAGGATTAGCCAGGCGAGGCAGGAACCATGGACAGAAAAAGGTGAAGGGATGAAAGGGATAGAGTGTCCAGTGGCATGTGGTAGCAATCCACAGATCCAGCAATTAGTGGCATTGGCGGCAAGATTGTGTTGGTGGAGCAACTGCACAAAAGAGTTATTCCAGAACTCCTTACGCCTTTCTCGGAGTTGGGGTGAAAGTGAGATCAGATGGTGTTCTTTCATGGTGATAGGTTGAACGGTGGTCAGCAATGTCTTATGAGCGGGTGTGCTCTCCTCCATGATCCAGAAGGTGACCATGAGGAGAAGGCAAAAGAGAAGGGTAATGAAAAGTGCAATAGTCTTTGAGCTGTGCATTCTGTCAGTCTTTGGGTTTTTGTAGTGGATCTTCGGACGTCCGGTTGCTTCCATCATCTTCATGTCGGGCGCTTCCATCACCTTCAAGGGACTCGGTAGTGGGCAGAACCACAGACTTTGTTTAGTTTCTCTCCTGGTGGCCTTTGAGGTGACTAGGCTACCGCTGTGAGATTTCCACTTAGTTTGTGGTCTGCTTAGCCGAAGTTCCCTCCTTTCGTCGTAGGTTATACCCTTCCTTGGATGGCACAGTGGGATCGGGATATTTCATTAATTCAAGTGTCTCTGTATCTGGGCAGCGGCTCAGGGATGGTCGGTCTTTGTCCAGAAGTTCTTCTTGGGCGGTGATGTTGTCCGTGGTCGTCAGGGTCGATGATACCTTCTTGCAGTGGTGTGCATGCAGCCAATTGCGCTTCCCCTCCACTCGAAGAGCTGTTCGGGTGGTGATCAGGACTTGCAGGGGCCCGTCAACCGGGGCTCCAGACTCTTGGTGCGCTGGAAGTTACGCACTAAGACAAAGTCACCGGGTTGGATGTCGTGTCCGGGGCCCCTGGAAACATCGGGAATGGCTTGCAGCACCTGCTGATGGATAACAGACAACGTTTTAGTTAGGTTATACAAATAGTCAGACATGAGGACGTCCGGGACGTCGTGGATGGATGTTGGCTTCGGTGCAGTCCAAAGGTTCATGGGCCGCCCGAAGACGACCTCGTAGGGGGCTAAGTGGTGTTTGGTGGGGGTGGAACGCATTGATAGTAATGCTAGCGGGAGAGCGTCTGGCCATTTTAGTCCTGTGGTGGCAACTATTTTTGCTATCTTAAGCTTCAATGTGGCATTATGTCGCTCAACCAAGCTTGCAGATTGGGGATGGAAGACCGCATGGAACTTCTGTTTTACACCCAGCCCCTTTAAGATGAGTTGGATAACCTCGGCTACAAAGTGGGGGCCGTTGTCGCTCCACAAAATTCGACAAAGGCCGTATCGGGGGAAGAATTCTTTCAGTAGTACTTTTGCGGTAGTCATAGCGGTGTTGTCGTGGGTTGGGTAGGCTTCCACCCACTTGCTGAAGGCACACACAACGACAAGTACGTACTTCAAACCTTGGCACCTTTCTAACTGGACGTAGTCCATTTGTAGGACTTCAAAAGGGTGATTGGGAACCCCAAACCCTCCCCGGGGTACAGCAGTTCCTTTCCCAGGGTTGTGTTGGAGGCATACCAGGCATTGTTGGACCAGACGTTTGGCTGAGTCTGGGATTTTGTCGTTGTGCCAGACTTTGGAGATGAGTTCGATCATGGGGGCAGACCCTATGTGTGCGGGGGAGTGTGCCATGGTCAGCATGGGGATCAAGTATGAGTCAGGTAGCAACCATTTGTTCGAGTCTTTCGCCAGCAACCGTCATCGTCCTTCAATCCCACCCGGGCCCATTCAGTTAATTCGTGTGGTGTGCTGGCTAGTTGGATATCCCTAATCGTTTCCCTAGCATCCTTCCACTTCTCAGTTTGTGACCTGGTCACGTAAATACGGGTCGTGGACCTATTCTCGGCTGTGGTTCGGGCAGTAATGTCAGCTAGTGCATTTCCCTGTCCTATAATGTCTGTCACCTTCTTGTGTGCCTGGCATTTGATCACAGCCAGCCGTGTGGGGAGGAGGACTGCTTCGGTCAGGGCAGAGACTAGATCTCCATGCAGGATGGGTGTGCCATGGGAAGTCAAGAATCCCCTCTCTTTCCATAAGAGCCCAAAGTGGTGAACTACCCCGAAGGCGTACTGACTGTCTGTGTAAATGTTTGTGGTTGTCCCTGCTGCCAGGATGCATGCTCGTGTGAGAGCAATTAGTTCCGCCGCCTGTGCGGATCGCTGTGTGATGCGGGCAGTCTCAACAACTGTTCGGGCTGTGGTGACTGCATAGGCAGCTGAGGTGGTGCCATCGGGGAGCTTGATGCATGAGCCATCCACCCACAGTTCTCCGTCAGGGTCCGGGAAGGCAGTATCTCGGAGGTCAACCCTAATCTTGGTCTGTTCGTCGGTGAGGGTCACGCAGTCATGTATAGGGGACGCATTGGGGTCAGTGTCAGGGAGAGGTAGTAGAGTAGCTGGATTCAGAGTGGTGCATTGTTTCAATGTGATGTGGGGTGCAAGCAGAGTCAGTTCGTAACCAGTCAGTCGTGCGCTAGTCAGGTGTTGAGTCTTGGTCTGGTTCAGGAGGGTGTCAACCGCATGAGGTACCAATACAGTGAGGGGGTTCGAGAGCACGATCCCCTCACTTTGCCGGATAGAGACAGCAGCGGCGGCTACTGCTCGAAGGCAGGCGGGCAAAGCTCTGGCTACAGGGTCAAGAGTGGCAGAGAAGTAGGCACAAGGGCGTTGTTTAGGGCCTATGGACTGGGTTAGGACAGACAACGCACATCCCTCCCTTTCGTGGGTGTAGAGGGAGAAAGGTTTAGTGTAGTCTGGGGTTCCTAGGACTGGGGCCGAGCAGAGGGCGTCTCGTAATTCTTTGAAGGAGGATTGGCATTCGGGTGTCCAGGGGAGGGGGAAGGGGACATCTTTAGCCAGCAGGGAAAGCAGAGGTTTTACAATAAGACTGAAGTTTGGCAACCATTGTCGACAAAAGGAGGTGAGGCCTACTAGAGACCGCACTTGCTTCTGAGTTTTGGGAGCAGGGGTTTCTAGGATGGTCTGAATTCGGTCAGGGGTAAGTTTCCTCCCATCCTTGGATAGGAGGTGGCCTAGGTATGTCACTTGGGGTTGGCAGAACTGTAACTTCTTCCTGGAGACCTTGTGACCGTTCTCCGCGAGGAAGTGGAGGAGGTGAAGGGTGGCCATGACAGCAAGTGGGGTGGTGTCGGCCGCCAAAAGGATGTCATCGACGTACTGTATTAACACCACTCCATCGGGCAATTGGACTGCATCTAGTTGTCTCTTGAGGGCTTGGCTATAAATGCTGGGACTCTCAGTGTAGCCTTGGGGTGCCCTACAGAATCTGTACGACCGAGCTTTCAAAGTGAAGCCGAACAGGTAGCGGCTGTCTGGGTGGATGGGGATGGAGAAGAATGCGTTCTTGAGATCAATAACAGTAAAGGTGGTGGCAGTGGACGGAATCAGGGTGAGGATGGTGGTAATGTCTGAGACCACGGGGTACTGAGGTATGACTACTTTGTTGACTTCTCGTAAGTCGACAATGAAGCGGTATGCTTTCTCATCTCCCTCGCCTTGCTTCTTTACAATGGGTAGGATAGGGCTGTTGCAAACATTACTGACTACTTCTTCTACTACTCCTGCATTGACTAGGGACTGGATGATTTCCACCAAAGCCTTCTCACCTTCGGGCGATATTCGATACTGTGGAAGCTTTGGTAGCACTGCGTCTGGTCGGACGGTTATGTGTACTGGGTCGATCACCATGCGCCCTACATCTGAGTCGGTTTTAGCCCATAGATGTGAGGGTAACGTGTCGAGTAGGGACAGGTCAGCATCAGTTATAGAGAGCATACGTCGTGTGTGACAAGGTCTGGACAGATCTGGGTTATCGTGCAGGATGACTCGAACTCCGTCTGGGGAGCATCTGATGGTAGCTCGGAAATGTTTTAGCAAATCAAGTCCCATAATAGCATCGGGGGTGTTGGAGGAGAGCAGAAAGGTCTTCTAAGTCAAAGGAGATTGGTGCTGATAAGGGGTTAGTGGAGGGCGTTCCATCGAAGCCTATTGAGGTTACGTGTGAGCCAGACAAGGGTGCCCTAGGAATCAGTCGTTTAGATAACGCACTACGTGTCGCCCCAGTATCTACCAGGAATGGAGACTTTGTGCCCAAGACCTTAGCAGTGACGTAAGGACCTTGCTGGTCAACACGGAGTTCGACTGGATCCCTCCCTTGCCCCTGGCGGTCCTATGCGAAGTCATGGGTGCTTTCATAGTCGGACTGCTGACACTGGTTTTGTCGGGGGCGATCAAAGGTGTTTGGTCTGCCTGGCCTGTCGTTGATGGCGTCGTTCGTGTACCCTCGTCCCTGTCCTCTATTTCTAGGGTCATATGCTGTGTCTCTGGGGTCCCTATTTTTGTTCAATTCCAGAAGGACCGGGCACTGGGATTTCCAGTGTCCGAACCCTCTACAGAACGCACATTGGTTCCCATCTAAGTCTCTCCGTCCGTTGTAGGGTGCAGGTGTATGGTCTCTAGGGGGTAGCTTTCTAGGGGCGGTTGGTTGGTAATTCCCTTTTGGGGGTTCCCTTCCTATGGTCACCCCTTGCAACTGTGCTATCATTACCCTCTCCTTCAGTTCCTTTTTCTTCCTCTCTGACGCCCTATCGTTCTCATTCTTTTGGTTTTCGTAGTATTGGGCCATCTGGAGGATTGCTGCGGGTTTGGAGGCTGCCCAACTGCTCTCGCTGGTCTGTAGCTTCTGGGAGACTTCTTGTGACAGACCCTTCACATAATTCTGGACAAAGAGGTGATGTCCGGTTGCGGTGGTCATGTCCTGGCCACTATAATCGGAAAACACAGTCTCGAATCGAGAGAAGTATTCAGACACATCCTCCTGGGGTTTCTGGCGACAAGCCGTCACTATCGACCAGTCTACCTTTCTTTCTGGGATTAGAGTCTTCAACTTCTGTACAATCTTGTCTGGGAGCTCCAATATGGCTTTCGGGGGTTTCTGTCCCGGTTCTCGCTGTTTATCTATGGTATCGAGTTGTACCCAGGTATATCCGAACGGCTCAGCGTGGTCAACTTTCCGGATTTGCTTCCACACATCAGCCGGCAGACATAACCCGAAGAACAAGTCGATATCTGCTAAAGTCATTATTGTTGAACCTAAGGCTGTACCTAGTTCGGTGTAGAAGGCAGTTGGGTTTTTTCTTAAGTCGGGTGGAGTTTTTCTAAAGGTCAAAATATCTTGTCGGTCCCATGGCTGGTAGACCCAATTATATACAACCCTTCCCTTCGCATCTTGGTGGTTGATGTCGTCATGTGTTCCCTGACCTCGTGGGGGGACCCAGTAGGGGGCGGCCTCTTTGATGGGCATCATGGTATCAGTCCTTCCTGCCTGGGGCTTAGTCGCTATGGGAGTTTCTGCTTTGGTTATCGGTCTGTGTTTTTTAAGGTGTCGATAGACCTCGAGTGTACGAGTGAAGAGGTTCGTCACATCGCTCTCTCCTTCTTCCCCAATGTCTACCTTCCTATATAGGGCCGCTAAGCCTTCGGGACCTTTATCGTGGTACCTATCCTCATATGTATTCAGGGCGTGATAACAAAGTCGTACGACAAAGTGTCGTCTGCGGTTGTCGGCATACGAGTTATACACGTCTGTTATATACTCCTCACTTTCCTTTCGCTCCACCAGTGTCCCTGCTATCTTGTCGATTCCTGCTCGTTCATCCTTTGTTAGTCGATTCATTCTGGTGGAATCTTTCTTTCTCATCTCAGGGTCATCCAACGTTATTGCCGACGTTGTGTTCAGTACAAGAGGCTCGGCCGGCGCGGAGGCCGTGAGGACCGAGGCCCCTGTACTGCTTTCGCTCGTGCTTGGGGGCTGTGGGTGTTGCACTACCGATTGGGAGGGTGCGTATGGAGGGGGCATGTAAATGATCGGGGGACCTAATAGTAATTCGTCATTCGTTCGTTGCTTAGAGGACAACTCAGGGTAGAGCATAGAGGGGGTCCTAACAGGGTACTGGCCTGATGTTTCGGGCTCCTGTCTTAGTTTAGTTTCCCTTCTCTCCTTTATTTCTTCTTCTAACTTTCTAGCGGCAAGGTGAGCTGCCTTTCGTAATTCCTTTTCTGCTTTTACTTCTTCCCTCTTTTTCCGTTGTGTTGCTTCTTTGCGCCACATGCCGATACTGTCAAGCATAGTAGGTGTCGTCTTATTGCTACGCAGAGCTATTTCTAGCATTTCTATCTTATCGTCGTCGAAGGATCCCATCAGTGGCCACTGACTCTTGGGGTCCTTCTTGGTATATTTATGCCATAGCTTGCTATAAGCTACGGCGACTAGTCCATATTTAGTGAACATGTCCTTATTAGGGGTGCCCTCCAGTGGAGCCGGATGGTTCACCTCTAATAAGCGGTCCGGGCAGAACCAACTACCAATCAGTGGGGAGAAGATAGGCATGACGGGTTACAACGGGGACAAAAGTCAGCACTACCTATCTTTTCACTGCTTGCAAAGACTAGACAGAATATCTCTATTCCTCGTTATTTGTAAGCAGAGAATACCTCCAAAGAACCAATATCGAACAACTAGTGTTCGGACAATCAATCAATCAATGGGGAGATAAAGATAGGCACGACGGGTTACAATGGGGACAAAAGTCTGCGTTACCTACCCTTCACTATTTGCAAAGACTAGACAGAATATTTCTATTCTACGTTATTTGCAAACAGAGAATATCTCAAAGAGCACTATCCTTCAAAACAATCAATGTTCGGACAATCAATCAGTGGGGAGATAAAGATAGGCACGATGGGTTACAACGGGGACAAAAGTCTGCGTTACCTACCCTTCACTATCTGCAAAGGGAGAGAGAGAGAGTATTTCTACTCCTCCCCGTTTGTAGACAGCGAATATCTCAAAGAGAACAATCAATAAGCAATACTAGTATTTTTCCATCAATCAATCAATCAATCGTTTTGCAATTTGTCGTGTTTCACGACCTTACCCGGACCGCGTGGACAATTTCTCGTCTTCCGCCTCCAGCGCCCGATCGTCCTCTATTCTCCGTTATTGCCGTGGCACTCCTGATGGTTCCCAGTCAGGACCGTAGATCGCTCGAGAGAGGTCTGCTCGGAATCAGTGAAGTTCGGATGATCGGCTGCCAGACGAGGGTCTATCGGGCAGGAGCTCTCCCGATCATTGCAGTCGTTCACTCTGTCGTCGGGACCTCTCCCACTGGATCCACGTGTCGCTGATGGGCCCCACGCTTGGGACGCCAATTGTTAAATGGTAGCGGCAGTTTCAGTCGATGACCTTTCAAGTATTGCCCGGCGGTAATCGCCTCTCATACCATTCGATAATTTACCAATGAAAGAGGCAGGCGCCGGAGACTGGAAGGCAGGAAACAAAGTTTTATTCCGTCGGAGCAGAACACATCAGATCAGACAGCAAGGTATCGTCACGAGGTGCTCTAACTGCATCTCTGAGACCTGGCCTCTTATACACACGTTTATGACTTTATTGCAGGGTTATCATACATGGCACATTCTTGAGATCACTTTGATGCATGAAAGAACATCCTCAGAATCCCTGGCTCAGATCCGATCCCACGCATAGCTACAGTAGAAGTTCTCACCCCACCCGCAGTAGGAGATGGCTATCACACAGCAGGATATTCCGCCAATTCCCAGGGGTGTGTGTGACCAGTCGAGTCTCAGGGGGTGGGGGCCTTGATCTACTGTAATCCCTTTGATGTGGGGTGTTTCCCTTACAGTAGGGGCAATAAACTGCATCCGCAGGGCTAGGTGATGGCCTGGGATCGGTTCGGACAATGGGGCGCAGAGGAAGGGGGTTATCAAAGAGATGCATGACCATGTATGGGATGTCGGTCAGGCGTGGGATGCGGTTCCATGGCAGGGTCACACAGAAGGAGAGGGTTTATGGCCCGTGTATGAGAGAGCGGGGGTGGCCGGCGCGCGGGGGATGCTTGCAGCGCCAGGGGGACGCGCTGGCGATCGGCAATGAGCAGGGAGAGACCAGGGTGCCTAAAATGGCTGCCATGCGCTTTCCTGTGTGTTGCGCTGGGGAGAGACAAGATGGCGCAGATAATGTTCAGTTTGCAAGCTAAATTTCCACAGAAGGCAAGTTTGCACTACCACTGTAATGGATGACACAATAGGTGCTACTGTCCACAAGTGGCATTTAACATCCAGGCCCTGGGTACACCTTATACCATATACTAGGGACTTCTAGGTAAGTTAAATATAACATTTAGGAGTATGTCAATTCAACCATGCTTAAATGGGGTACACCAGCATTCAACTGGTGGTTAACAGGGGTTAAGTGCACAGAGTGCCAAACCCAGTAAATGTATGAGGCTGAGCAAAAGATGTTGATACATCCCTTAACAAGTTGCTATTTGGAAGGGATGCCCAAAACACGCCCCTGCCAAACAGTGATTCACTATGGGCTTCTAAACCCATTTTGCAATTCAGTAAGCTGTTAACAAATTGCACAATGAGTTTAGTACATAACAAATAGGAATTTTGAGGTTGAAAACCCTGTGATTTTGCAAACCACAGGCTTTATGACTGCAAAATTGCTTTGTACATCAGGCATCTGATCAATTGTATGTGTTAATTTATTGTTTAGTTTTCAGGAACACTGTTATTTGGGGCAAATTGGAAATAAGGCATACACTTTCGCACAATCATTCTAGTGCCTCTTGCTTAAATGCAGATTCCACTCCCTTGAGTGAGGGAGCAGCAAATGTAACTATGCTCCTTGTCCCCAGGCGCAGGATTCTTGAGTATGGACTCAAACTTGGGACATATCCCCTCACCTGATATGGTGTGACCTAAGTACGTAACAGTTACTACACGGAATTGACACTGTCAATCCATTATCCTCTAACCTAGTGCTTCACAAACTTTTTAGATCCATGACCCAATTTTCAGAATGACAAACATTCACAACTCACCTAGATTTAATGGACATAAGGCAAGTTAATTTTTTAATATAATAGTAGGCTTGCTTTCAAAACGCTGTGAATTACCAAAATAATATAGGGCCTCGTTACAATGTTGGTAATGAAGCCTCCGACCGACAGCCGGATTCCCCTAGACCGTGTCGGAACCCATACGCCCGACTCGGTCGGAATCAATTCTGACCGACTGATTACAATGCTCTGAATCAGTTCCGCCATTTAGAGAATCCAAGTTAGTCATTGCCGAAAGGACAGCGTTTCAGACCGACCGATTACGATGTCGTATTCCGACAGCCTTTCCAAGTCGGTCTGTCCGACATGAAAAGACTGTCAGAAACTGACTTTGGGGGCCCCTAGCAGGTCCCCCTTCATCCTGAGTCCTCCGGTTTGGGGTAAACGGGGTACCCAAGGGACCCCCCTGTAAAACCATGCACCGTGTGGCAGTAACCATGGGGTGCCCACGACAGGGTGCAAGGTTTTCCACAGACACCCATTTTTACCATCGGAGCCTATCGAAGTCAGTGGAAGTCCTTCCGAACGGTGTTCGGAAGCATCATAATCAGTCGGTCAGAACCGCCGACCGCAAGTCGGTTGGAACTGAAACCGACAAGGAGTTGGGCGGTTTAGTTTCTGACGACATCGTAATAAGGCCCATAGTCTCTCAATTTTTTGCATTACTTTCTAACAGCAATTATTTGTAAATGTCCCAACCTTGACCATGCACTTCAATATGTTTTTAACGGACTGAGGCCAAATAGTGATTTGCCACAAAAGTGGCCGATGGAGAAGAGCACTGGAGCTGGAACAATTTTCAGAGCAGGGTGCAGGCCTGTGGCATCTGTTCACTAAAATCACAAGGCTTCTGAAACACCTTGCTGTTGATACTAGGGATTTTAGGAAATTTGAAAACCCTGTTCTGCATCAGAGTATGGTGTAAGGCCTCATATCAATTTTTCGGTTAAAATGAGGCCCAGTATGTGTGTGTGTGTGTGTATATATATAAATTCACTTAAAAAACCATAGGTTTCACACATGTTATAGTTAGCTGGAAATTTCACTTGTAAAAAACCACGCGACCGCAATCCTCTGCTGATGACGTCAGATATTACATCACTGTATTTAGACACTTATTTACCCATGTCTTCTTCCATTAATCTTTAGCTATACATATATTACCAATATTTATTTTTCATAAAGACACATATGTCATCAGTGATGTAATATCTGACGTCATCAGCAGAGGATTGCGGTCGCGTGAGTTATAGTTGCCTGCACTAACTATAACGGGGGAATTTCATTGGTTTTTTACGAGTGAAATGTCCAGCTAACTATAACATGTGTGAAACCTATGGTTTTTTTAAGTGAATTTGCAAGGTTTTTTAAATGCTAATTCGTAACTATAACGTGTGTGAAACCTATGGTTTTTTCAGTGAATTTGTACAGTTTTTTAAATGCTAAGTTATGTATTTATACATTTCTTTTTTCAGGTTTTTCACCGTGCGCGCACCGTGAAATTTTTATTTTTTTTAAAAATCGCGAGGTGCGCGCGCTGTGGGCGCTCGGTGCACTTCGCGCACCGAGCACCCACGGTTCGCAGAGCGTGCCATGCGCGCGCGGTGCGCGCACCTCGCGATTTAAAAAAAAATATATATATTGTTTTTTTCTCCCTTGGGGGTTCTTCTGTGACCCCCTGACCAAGGCTAGGGGGTCAGAAACTGTCCACTCTGCCCCCTTTTCACGTTCTCCCCCTTTTTTTTTCACCCCCTCAGACTGCCAGAGACAAAATGGTGGCCGACACTTCCTGGTTTCGACCGATTCGAATGTTTACCGACATCCAACAACCAATCAGAATTGCGCTCGCGCACGGCAGGGTGCGCGCACAGTGCGCGCATGGTGCGCGCGTATAGATATTGATATGCTTTTAAATGCTATTTTGTCAAGAAATACTGAACAGATTTACACCAGACCTGCAAAAGGCACTTCCTTGACCTTATGGCTACCTCTCTGCCAAATTTCACGTAATTCTGTTCAGCCGTTCGGGCTGTAGCTGCGACTAAAGGTCCTATGGAAAAATGCATGGGGAAAACGCGTTTTGGGACCCCCCCTTTTTCTCGGCCCCCGCTTGACGAATCACCCCGAGACTTTCAGAGTAGGAGCTGAGCGGAGCGCCCCATTAGTTTTGAAAATTTCGCGAGGATTCGTCAACCGGCGCCAAAGTTATTCAAAATAGAATTTTGAGATTTCCTATGGAAACTAGGTTGTAACTATAACTATCTACTGGCGACAGCCAGTAGATAATATATATATATATATATATGACAACAGACCTCTCACACAGAGAAGGGAGTGAGCCGCACACATTAGGTGAGATGAAATCAATTTATTTCTTTTCAAAGCGCTGGCGCTGGCATGTTTGTTCCTGATGCATTTCGGTCAGCATTGACCTTTTTCAAAGGAAGCCAGAGGCATCTGGAGGCTGAAAGGTAAACTGTCACCAGTTGCTCATTTTTGAATGTTTGCCCCCTGGTGGACTCCATGTTAGGCTTGAGTGAAGCATGCTGGTTTGTGAAGTTTCCCTTTAGTCCCGCAATTATTTCCATTTGGTGGGTGATGCTTTTAGATTTTTCGCTTATTGGCGCTACACCTAATCTCCGTGCATACTGACTTTAAAGTTGCTGGGGGTCATGACCAGGGTCTAGTCCCTGGCGGCTGCCACTGCCCTTGTTGCTTCCGCAGAACTACAAACAGGATCCAATTTCGGGCAGTTGTTGGCGCTGTTTTGCCTGGTGGTGCGTCGCTCTCGGCAATACTGCACATGTCCATGCAACAAGAGAGAGGTAATCAAGTGAACCAAGAAAAAGGAGGAACAGTACAAGGAGGGTGAAAAGGAAAGGGGAGAGGACGAGGGAGAACTTAACAATGGACCCTGAAATATTAAACATTGAAATGAGCCATAAATTCAGCACAAAATCTACAGACATAAATTTATCTAAAATATCCCTCAATTCAAATCAGGAAATAATTTTTAATTTAGGCCTCTCCTATTGCCCCTTTTTAACATCAAACTCCACTGACACACAGATTGAATTATATAAATATACTAGGAAGTTGAAATTAAACACATACAACCAAAGGAGATAAAAAAAGACATCATAGGGAGAACCCCAGTTCAAAAATCCTTCACCTTTAAACTCAGGGATGTATCGGACTTACTGGAAATCTAGGATCTAACGAACAGCCTAAATTTAGTACCTGGAGATATTATCCAATAGGAAGATACTTCTGCGCAAGGGCAGAGGGGAGAAATCAAATCCAGTAGGAGAAAGGGAAAATGGTAGAAAAACTGACACAGAGAAGTTGAATCAAATGTGGTTTGTCACAGATAATTCAATCTCTAGTGGATGTAAATTGAGGTCAAAGTTCTGTCCCAACTAGCTCTAGGCAATAAAATTGACCTTGTCCATGAACTCAGTATCGATGATATAAACAAATTGAAACTCAAATGGCATCATGATAATAATCGTAACAACTTCTCAACCAGAGATTGGCAGGATATTATAGAATAGAAAAAAGATACCTCACTTATCATAAAATCATTTGACAAGGGAGGAAACATTGTATTAATGGCTCAGAATTCATATTTGATAGAGGCAAAACGACAACTTAATAAGACAACCCACCACCAACATCTCCAATGAAATCCCATGAAAGACATGGAAAAAGAATTTCATTTGAAACTTTAGATCTGGCAAGAAAAGAATCAGTTAGATTGGGAAGAATATACTTATAAAAAAAACGAACAAGCTAATGTAGCCACATTTTATTTTATGCCAAAATCTGAAATCTTCACCAGGCAGGCCCATTGTGAGCTCAATTGGCTCTCTTCTGGAGAATTGTTCACGGTTTTTAGACTTTTACAACCATATGTAACAAGTTTGACTTCCTATTTAAGCGACTCCACGAATTGTTTACAAAAACGAAATGGAAAAACTTGGAAACTTGCATATCATGTTGACTCTCGAGGTGATCTCTCTGTACACTTCAACCACAAGGATTGTATATCAGCAAGTGAATACTTTTCAAGAGATAGACCCATTGAATTTCTGGAACACATAGAAATGGTGACTGAGATGTTGGAATATGGCTTGACACATAATCTGTTCACCTTTGATGGACAATTCTACATCCAATTCCAGGGCACTGCCATGGGCACCTCCTTCGCCCCCACCTACGTGAGCTGGTTCATGGGGTGATGGGAGAAGGAGGTAGCCTGGGCTGAAGAGATTAACATCTATATTGAAATGGTTGTGCTATGGTGCAGATTTATAGATGGTCTATTCATCTTGTGGGATGGAGAACTATTAATGCTGGAAGATTTTATCCAAAACCTCAATGAAAACATTGTAAACATCACATTTATGGCATCACTCAGCAAAAAACACAGGAAGTTTTTGGACACTAATTTGGACGTGGAACGAAATGAATAACCTCCACTATCCATAGGAAAGCAACAGCAACTAATTCCCTGCTTCATGCCATTAGTGGGCAGCCCAAGGCTCTGAAACTGAGTATTCCACATAGTCAGATGCTTTAGCCAAAAGGATTTGTTCAACTGAGGAAGAATTAGAATGGGAATTAGTTAAGAGGAGGGAACAGTTGATCTAACGGGGATAACCCAGAAGTGTAAATGACGCCGAAAATATACTCCAAAAGAGAACAAGGGAGCAAGTTTTATATTCATCCAATGAGAAAAAGACCAAAGATAAGACTAACAGTCTCTTTTTGGAGTATAATCCAGTACAACCAACCATAAAGAAAATTTCACAAAAGAATTGGCATATTTTAAGGAAAGAAATTATACTAGACAAACATCTGCACATGCAGAAACACATCAGCAATGCCAACAAAGGAACAAACTACCAGATGAGCATTCTAAGGAAACTAAAACCCTTCCTCCCCTAGGATTATCTTAAATCGGCGGTCCAAGCCCTAGTCCTCCCAAGGCTTGACTACGGAAGTGCCACGCTTAGCAGCCTTCCCAGATACAAGATGGCCCCCCTACAGGCCTCCTTTAAAGCGGCAGCCCGACTCCTTACTGGAACAAAAAGAAATAATCACATCTCCCCTGACCTGAAATACTGAAACTGGCTCCCGTATGAAGCACAAATTCATCTAAAAATCGCTTGCATGACACATAAAGCTTTACATTTCAACACCCCAAGTTACCTTGCACAAAAACTGGAACCACCGGGAGGCTGTAGGACACTGCGTAGCAATAGCTTCATGCTGCTGAAACCACAGATTATCCATAAGAAAAAATTTGCAACAGAGCTTTCTCTGGCATCGCACTGAAAATCTGGAATCCTCTGCTGAAGGAAATCCGTCTGATTCACTCTACTGTCTCCTTCAAATCAGAAGTGAAATCATTCCTGATGTCTAAATTCTTAGACTAATAGCCGTGTCCACACTACTTATCTATTAAACTTACTTGTGGAACTCTTATTTTGTTGATCACGACCTCCCCTGTCTGGTCGCCCAAAGAGATCGCACTCCTAGATTTGAAACTCTTCTATGTTTATATTTTATGTCATAAATGCACTTTATTACTGCCTCTCCCTCCCCCCCTGTCAAGCGATCTGATACCCTCACGGGTCTTGTTCGCTCTATATAAAACTTTATAATTAAATGAAAGATGTGGTGGACCAAAGCCCAAATATAAACCTCCAAAAAAACGAAATCCCTTTGAGACATTTTAACGAGGAGCCATTTTGAACCTGTCAGGGAAAATAATAGGTTGAGAAACATCACCAAGGGCTTCATAACATGTGTATTGTGTAGAGCATACCAGCATGGAACAAACCAGAAAACATTTTCAACATTGGGTGGACATCAAAATATAATACAAGAAAGAACAACTTGTGAAACAGAATTTGTGGTTTATGCCTTAAAGTGTAGTTATAATAAGTATTACGTGGGAAGTACCATTAATAAACTAAAACTACGAATCCTACAGCATGTTCGAGCAATCAGGAATAGGGATAGGAGTTATCCCATGGCCAACCATTTTTAAAAAGAACAGAATCGTTCCCTGGCGGGTTTGAGTTTCTTTGGATTGAAACATATATTGAAACACCCAAGAAGGAAACAGGGAGAGGGAACTGAGAAGAGAAGAATCTAAATGGATTATATCAATGGGTACAGAAATCCTGTTGAGACATAATATTGATGCAGAATTATATGTCCATTTTAAGATGAACCATCACATTCTCCCATTAAGAAACATATACCCTCTACCTGTTTCAAGGACATTTCACCACATTAGGAGACTTTTATGATGAGCAGAAATTTGGATGGGGATTATACATTGGAACATGTGATATGAAATATTGTTAATATTTGTATCCGTATTTGTTGCTGAATCAATGTTATATCAGATTTGTTTTTCATTTTATAAGATATGTTTACAGAAGGAGATGCATTTTAAGCCCCAGAGAATATTCTCAGAAATCATTGGGAGTCGAGAAAGGAAGCTCTTTAGGAATATCATCTAATGGGTTAAATGATTGCCTTTTACTAGCACTCGCACTTTACTAACGGTTAAACCCTCCTGCACTATGAATGATTTTATTTATTACGTGCAATACATCAATTGGGAAAAGGAATAGTAAAAGAGCAGTAGGCACTTTAGCATCAGTCACTTTACATAGATCATTTCCATATTCCGAAAACAAAATTAAAGCATTAGCACTTCATAAATGGCACTTATTGTAACTTAAGTGCAATATTTGGAATTGAGGATAGCACCTTATTGGGTTATGTGTGAACTAAGGAGTCCGTGAAGATACATAACAGACACTGAATGGCAAAAGAATAATATTAGTAACATCATAATGAAATCAGATCAATTTTACAGTGCAAATGGTCACACATTTTACACCGCTGGGTTGACAGAATATATCTTGGATAAAATTGAGAGAAAAAATAAGATCTGAGGAATAAAGGGACTAAGGTAGAAATGAGTAAACATTCGATAGAAAATGAAGGTCAGATTGTGATAGAAGAGGAATTAAGGTAGTGCACTAGTGGTAAACTGGGCATGAAAATAGTAGAAGGACAGTTGATAAGGAGGGAGTAGGATTCACTGCAGTGTGACAATAGGCCCAGAAGAAGGCGGAATCTGAAACGCGTTGGCCTGGGAGATTAATGCAGTTTGCTGTTTAATTTTGCACTTTAATATTATTGTCACCTGTTGGAATATTGGGCTGTTGACTAAGTGAAAAAGAAGGAGAAAATAAGGATACAACTTACACAGGCTACGTTTTCTGAGGAGTTTGTGCCGCCATGCAAATTCCTGGGTGAGGCAGCATAAGCACAAATTTTCCTACTCAAATACACAGCTCCTTTGTCATGTAAGGCTTTATGAAACAAGACCAGGGTTTTAAAAAGAATCCTCATTTTAATCGGAAGTTTGTGGAGAAAGGTTGAGAAGAATTTGTGCTGCCGCATTCTGCGCCACTAGAAGTCTTTGGAAAAGGTAATCTGGAAGGCCCAGGTAAACTGTGTTGCCATAGTCAAATCTGGAAGCTATTAGTGCTTGAATCACAGTTTCTTTGCATCAACAGATAGGAGAGGTACAAACTTTGTCAAGGATCGTAACAGCCCAAAACAGGAGCCAGTCAGTGAATAAATTTGACTCTGGAAGGGGAGGCCACCGTCAACAGTGGCCACCACATTGAAAAAGTTATAGGGTGGAGGGATGTGGTGCGGGGAGGGAATGCGCGGGTGGGGGTTGCCGGAGGGGAGTAGCAGGGGGAGGGAGTTTAATAAAAATTTGAAAAAGTCAAACTTACCTGCTGTCGGCCACCTCCCACGTTCCGCTTTGGTGTTGGTTCTTCGTTGTCCCCGCAGACACTGGAACTACGTCTCAGACTCCCTGTCCAATCCCCACACTGCGGTCCTGCTAAGAGAGCAGCACGGGAATTGGCCTGAGTGGGCTGAAAAGATGCTCCTCTCAGGTCAGCGAGTCTATGGGGTTTCTCCAGCCCAGCTGATCAATACAGCAGTGTTAGAGAATCCTAAGTGAGCATGTATGTTTCACCGGCCTGAGAGGGCCGGCCAAACACATATGCTCACTTAGAGAGTGCACATTGCACTCCCCTCCCATGCCTCGACCCGCCCCTCCCTGCACATGCTGGATGAGCTAGCTGCTTAAAAATAAAACGATAATGAAAAATCGTTTTATTTTTTATCTGCTGGGTCTGAGCCAGCAGGGCGATGCTCCGCTGCCATCACTGTGGAGCTTCCCCTGGGCACCGTCCATTTTAATTCCTAAATTCTTTACTGTACTCTGTTGAAGGCCAGAGAAGGAAGCATGCTTAGGCCAGAACATCCTCCAAATGTCTGGCAGAATGGGGCCAAATACCACAATCTCAGTTTTGTCAGGATTACGTTTTAGTTGGTTAGTATTCAGCCAGTTATATACATTGAGGAGGCAGCTTTTAATAGCTTCTCCATTGAGTTCTTCACCTTTTTCACAAAATCAGATGGGTGTCGTCGGCATAGGATATTACCTCTGTCCCCAAAGTCTCAGCTAACACTGCCAAGGGTGTTAGATAAGCACTAAATAACGTGGGGCTGGGTGCCGAACCTTGGGGGACGTTAACTGGTAATTCACATACAGAGGAAGAGAAAGGAGGTGTTCACACATCTTGCCTTCTAACAGTCAAAAAGGAGGTCAGCCATTTCATGGCTAATACATTTATACCAATGGATTGTAGATGAGCCAGCAGTTTCTCATAGGGAATGGTGTCAAAGGCCGCTGATAGATCCAACATAATCAAGACGGCCTTACCCCCTTTCTCTAGCGTGCCCCTAATATGTTCAACCACCTCGAGTAAGGCCATCTCCATGCTGCAACCAGCTCTGAATCCCGACTGACTTGGGTGCAGAAGCTCCTTAATTTCCCTGGTATGATGCGATTTAGAGATTTACAAAATGTTCTAAAACTTTAGAAAAGGCTGGAAAAAGTGAAATTGGCTGATAACTTGCTTGGATTTTGGGGTCAGCCATATGTTTTCTGAATAGAGGCAGAATTTTAACCCGTTTCCACTGGTTTGGCCTCATTCCGGTTGACAGTGATGTGTTCAGAACACTGTTGGCAAAGGGATTAATAGTAGATATCACTTTAGCATGTAAGCTGGGAGGCCAAGGTTCCGATTGAGCGCCCAATTTAAGACCCTTAATGGTTTCTAGGGATTCTTCCATAGGCGTAGTTGAAGTTTGCAAAGGGAAGGCATCTCAGAAGCAGGCTTGCTAGGAAGTACCACCTCACTGGGAATATCTGCAGCCTGGGAGTCACTAAGCAGGTTAGCTTGGATAGTAGTAATTTTGTTGTGGAAATAAGAGGCCATTCAGCTGTAGGTTGCTGGGCTCTAGCAGCAACATCTGTATTCATAAACATCTTTACAATTTCTTTTTTAGATTTGTGGCCTGATTCTTCATTCCTAGCTCAAAAAAGTGCTTTTTTTTGCTAGGCGCACATGTGAATAGTATTTTTTTAGTGCAAGCTTATAGGTGTGCTTGCCATCCAGGTTGTAACTTTTTTTGTCCATTTTCTTTTGAGGCGTTTACCATGCTTTTCACAGTACTAGAGTATTTGAACCAGGCAGCCAACTGTTTGGTTCTGCGGGAACTGGATGGGGAGTCAATGGCCAAGTCATTGACAGTATTACGAATCCATTCATCCATGCGCTTCGCATCCAATTCAGGATCTCGTGGGCGAGAAGGGGGTTCTGCCTCCAGGGAACAGCACAGGTCTAATGGGGCAATTTTGTGAAAAGTTTTTGACACGTGCAGATTTTTTCAGGAGACAGTAGGGTAAAATTGGATTTAGGCCACCTGACCTGTATTAAACAATGATCTGACCATACTAATGGTAAGGGCTCAGATGATTCTGTCTTTATATTAATAAAGAGAAGGTCAATAATGTGACAGGCCTGGTGGGGAGGGTTGAACACCTTTTGAACAAGACCAAGGGAATTCATAATATCTGTGAGAGTGGCTACTTCAGGTTAAAATCACCTAGTGCTAACAAATTAGAATATTGGAGAGACCACGGTGCCAAAGTATTGCTCAGAGATCTCAAGAAGGGGCGGCATGCCCTGGCGGTCTATAAATCAGTGCCCCTGAAATGGATCAATCAATCATTTGTAAAGTGCAGCACTGTCACCCTGGAGATATCAGGGCGCTGTTTCTCTTTCTGAAGTCTGCCAGTGAGAAGGCTGTACAGAGATGGAGGGAAAGGTTGTTCCAAGTCTTGGCAGTGATGTGGGAGGAGTGGCCACCGCTGCAGCTGTGATGGATGCAAGGTTCGTGTGCGAGGACGAGTGAAGAGGAGCGAATGTGTCTGGAGGGCTGGTGAAGGTCAGTCGATAGTTGATGTAGGCATGTCCTAGGTCATGGAGGTCTTTGTAGGCATGCATGAGGATCTTAAACTGGCATCTCTTCTAGATGGGGAGCCAGTAGTGGTCTCTCAGGTGGGGGGCAATGTGGGTTCATTTGTGGAGGTCCAGGATGAGTCTGGCTGCAGCATCCGGCATATTCTGGAGACTTCTGGGGAGCTGGGTAGACATGCCAATGTAGAGTGCGTTGCCATAGTCGAGGCGGCTGGTGACGAGGGCCTGAGTGTTGGCCTTTCTGGTGTTGGTTGGGATGCATCTGAATATTCTGCAGAGCATGCAAAGGGTGTGGAAGCAGGAGGAGGCAGCTGCATTGACTTGTCATTTCATGGTTAGTTGGCTGTCAAGGATGATGCCGAGGCTGCGTGCATGGTTGGTCAGTGTGGTTTTGGGTCTGAGTTCTGCAGGCAGTTGTGATGGCTGCTTTCTTGGCTTCCTTGATGTGTCGATGATAATTGCTGAGGGCTATTTTGTGAGCTGCTCTGTCAGCAGGGTTATTAGTGGCACACCATCATTTCTCCAGTTGGTGGCAGTTGCGCTTGAAGGTCCTGAGTTCTGAGGTGTACCATCTGGCATGCTTGGAGGTCTTGTTGGATTTTGTAGGTTTCAGTGGTGTGACTGTCGGGTCTGCGGGTGATTCAGGTGGTGAAGTTCTAGATGGCTTGGTCGAGGTCTGTTGAGGCCTCAGGTTGGGAGTTAGTGAGGGCCTGTGACCACTGGGTTTTGGTGACCTTGCTCCAGTTGCGATGGGAGGAGATCTGATGCAGTGGCGGCTCCTCCGCTATGGCGGAGGAGCGTCGCCCCACTGCCAGGGAGAAAGGAAAAAAGAAAATGATAATAACGTAATGATGTTATCATTTCATTTTCTTCTCCTGCTGCGGCAGCATGCGTGAGGGGGCGGGCGAGGCTGCAGGGAAGGGGAGGAGTGGTAGAACACTCCTGTGCTGTGTGCCATGACTGTTTAGTTGGCCATCTCGTGCCGCCCAAACAGTCATGCGCACTCCCCGGTTCTCCATGCAGGCTGCATTACAGCCTGAATGGAGAACATGCCCACTCTGACATCCCCTGGCTGAGCGCCCTGTCACGGCACTCAGACCCTCAGACCAATCACAACGCTAAAGCGTTGTGATTGGCTTAAGGGTGGGAGCCCGGCTGCCTGCTTCCTGATCCGACCTGGAGTCGGACACAGGCAGCAGGAGAGAAGATGCGGGACCCACCGTCGGCAAGGTAAGTTTTATTTTAATATATATAATTTTTTTTATGCATCCAGCAAACCACATCCCCCCTGCACCTGCCCCCCCACCCGCGAGCCGTGCTGGCCGCCCCTGATCTGATACATGGTGATGGTCTGCTGGGAATCGGTAATGGTGAAGTGTACAATGGTGTGGTCATTCAAGTGAGTTCTGTGGTGTGGCTGAATTTGATTCTGTCGCTGGAGGTGAAAATGGGGTCTAGTGTGTGTCTGGCTTTGTGCTTGGGTTTGGTAACCTGTTGGGTGTGGCCAATGTTGTTTATTTTCTCCAGGAGGGTGATGGAGTTGGCGTCGTTGACATGGAAGTTGAGGTCGCAGAGTAGGATGTAGTGGTGAGAGTCGATTGCTAGGGGGGCTATGAGGTTGGGGATGGCGTCTCAGAATGTTGCTCGAGGTCTTGGAGGTCTGTCGGCAAGGGTGCCTTTTATTATGGTCTTCGCGTAAGTTTGTAGAAGGAAGTTGAGTTGTTCCATAAGAGGCGTGGGATCATCATTGGTGATGGTCCATCTGATGGTTTCCTTGATGATGATGATGATGCCTCCACCTTGTTTAATGGCCCGATCTCGGTGAATTATCTTGTAGCCTTCGCCAGTGGCCATGGTGATGTCTGGGTTTAAGGAGGGCTTGAGCCATGTTTCGATGATGAGAGGGTGGCATGTTTGCAAAGTGATCGGGCATTGAACAGGATAGAATGGAGTGGTTGCAACGTGTTCTTGCCTTATGGGCAGGAGTGGTTCGGGATCTTTCATAGGTTGTGTCGCAGGAGAAGTTGCAGTACCGGCAGGTGAAGGGTCCTTTGGTGGATTGTGGGGCGGAGGAGACACAGCTGTTTCAGCATCTGGGGTCCAGGTCCAGGAGTTCCTTGGCGGTGAACCGTCGGGTGGCGGGAGGGAGCGGGGTCCTGGCTTTGGGCATTGTCCAACTGGCAGTGAGCGCAGTAACAGCAGGCAGTGCAGGGCAGGGACAGCAGGCAGCACATGGGCAGGGACAGCAGGCAGCGCAGGTACAGTGCACACTGCAGGCAAGATTAGCAGGCAGTACTGTGATAGGGGGAGCAGGCACCGTACCTTCAGCAGGGGGTTTGAAAAAGCAGGGTTGTGCAGCCCAGCCTCTGAAGGGTGTGGACAGACCCACCGTTGGCCCAGGCTTTGCCCATTTGCCACCCGCGAGCTTCCCACAATCGTGAGACAACACGGGGCTAAAATGCCGGTGGGGCTGGTGCAAAAACTGGGCCGAACCAGTCTGGGTTCTCCTCTCAGTGGCTGAAGCTGCTGGGAGGTGTAGCTCTTCTCCCCAGGAGTGCCAGAAGTGTCCCGCTAGTGGCAGACAGCTCCGAGCTGAGAGACCAGTGGAGCTGGTGAAAAAAAAGGGCAGAACTAGTCTGGGCTCTCCTCTCAGTGGTGGAGGCTGCTGAGAGGTGTAGTTCTTCTCCTCAGGAGGGTCAGAAGTGTTGGAATTGGATTGAAGGGGCAGAGAGGTACAGCGAAATCCTAAACCTTCAGCACCTTCTAGTTCCATCACAGGGATAGATAAACAATCATACTCGCTTTTATATATTATGGCCACCCCCCACCTCTGCCATTTGGTCGATCTTGCCTGAGGTTTTTATATCTCAGCAGGATAGCAGTAGCTGAGGCTGTATTTTAGAATTCTGAAAGCCATGTTCCTGTAATAAACAGCATGTCTGACTTTTCTTCATCTAGGATCTCAAAGATGTATATATCATGCTTTTGCAAAGAGTGGACATTTAGTAAAGCAGCCAAGAAATCCGATGAGCCTGGATCACTTATAAGGGTGTTAGTAGTGGACTTATTCTTTTCAATGGGATTAGGAGACCACTGACAATGTGGACAGGAGAAATCAGCTTTAAGTACATTCAGTGGGAGATGGGGCACACAGGTCATCTTAGGAGTAAGCTGTTAATAACTTAGGGGCATATTGTCAAGACAGGCGATAAAATTATCGCCGCTAAAACGGCGACAATGGGCTTGATAATATGCTCTATGGAATTCCAATTGAAGCTAAGGTTAGATGTCCTTCACATCTAACATGGGCTTCAATTGGAATTCCATAATTTTATCGGTTGTCTTGATAATATGCCCCTAAGACTGTCATATGTTATACAAGGTTTACCCTCTGACTTAAAACTAGGGGTGGTTGGAGCTCGCGGAGTTGCAATACATGGGATTCCGCTGAGTTGCAAAAAACCTCAGTGGAATTCCGCGGAGTTCCGAGAGCACACGGAGTTGCTCACCAGTCCATCACTCGCCTGCCTCTATCAAAATGCAACTGCAACACCTTGTTGCCTCTAGACAACTGCTGTCATTAAATGTTCTAGGCAGTAAATCTCCATCTCTTTGATAATCATCAGTAAGTGGGCAAACGTACCTCACCTTTCAGATGGCCCTGCTATCAAGCATCGGTAACTGTGAGCAGAATATTTTCTGAACTTTGTGTATGATTTCCTCGAAGTCTTGGCCTTCTGTTGATCGTGCAGGCTGGAGACTAGTGTCATTTCTGGGTGAGGTATGCATTGGCTCTCACTGTCTCCACACCTCTATCTGGTGCAACAGGACTTTCCAGTCTAGAAATGACACCTCGAGGCAGGGAAAAAATGAGGCGGAGGCCAGGGCTGATCATGTAAACACACACAATGTACAGAAATACTTTCTGCCTGCCTGCCTGTACAAAGTACGGATGGCTTCCTCTTTACTGCAGCACTGCCCAGGTGACCTCACGGTCTGCAGCACCTGCAGTCAGCTGCCTATCCCCCTCCTCTACCTGCTCGATGGAAGTGACCGTTACCTCACCAGCCCATTGTTACGCAAGAGCTCCAGTACGTGTTCCAGGGGCCATACTGCGCAGGTCCTCTGGGTCATCACCAGCCATGGCCTAGATGGGGGCAGAAAGAATAGACTGGGAATCCTGCTGCACGGTGCTCGCCTGAAACAGAAAAAAGAAGCAGGAAACAGGCCACATCCACATAACAAGAAAACTTGTCCAGAAAGGTGACAGTAGCTCATTTGGGACTGAGAGATGGACCCTCACACTTCAGTATTGGCTGGCTCTTCAATCTCCATGCTGCTCCCCTTAAAGGGAGCCGGGGAGTGACGTAATGCTGGGAGTCCCGATCAATCAGGGGTTTATAAATCGCGCTACTCACCCGTGAGGGTCTCAAGGCCCTGGGTGGGGGGGGGGGATGGGGGCAGCTCTGGATCAGTCGAAGAGCCAAGTCTTGAGGCTCTTCCTGAAGTTGTGCAGAGTGGGGGAGCATCTGATGTTGACTGGGAGCTCATTCACGGTCTTAGTTGCGACGTAGGAGAAGGCTCTTCCACCTGCTCTGGTCCTGCAGATGCATGGGGTCTTGGCCAGGGCGAGGTCGGCAGAGCGGAGGTTCCTTTTGGGTACGTGGAAGGAGACTCTTTCGTTGAGGTATTTGGGTCTGATCTTGTGGAGCGATTTGTATGCGTGGGTGAGTAGCTTGAAGGTTACTCTCTTCTCAATGGGAAGCCAGTGGAGGTCTCGTAGGTGCTGGGTCATGTGCTCGTGTCGTGGGGTCCCGAGGATGAGTCTGGCTGAGGTGTTCTGGATGGTTTGGAGCTTGTGTAGCACGGTTTTGTTGATTCCGGCTTAGAGGGCATTGCCATAGTCCAGTCTGCTGTTTATGAGTGCATGGGTGGCGATTTTTCTGCATTCGGGGGGATCCACTTGAAGGTCTTGCGGAGGATGCGGAGGGAGTTGAAGCAGGTGGAGGCGACGGCATTGATCTGGCGGGTCAAGGTGAGAGAGGAGTCTAGAATGATGCCAAGGTTCCAGGTGTGGTCCGTTGGGGTGGGTGGATTTTCAAGGGCAGGGGGCCATCAGGAACTGTCCCATGCAGTGGGAGAGGGTCCAAGGATGAGGACCTCTGTCTTCTCCGAGTTCAGTTTTGGGCAGCTGTCGCTCATCCAGGCTGTGACGTCTATCATTCCTTCTTGGAAGCTGAGTCTGGTGTCTTCGGGGCTCTTCGTGAGAGAGAGGATGAACAGGGTATCGTCGGCTTAAGATACTATGCTGAGCCCATGCTGTCTGACGATGGCAGCGAGGGGGGCCATGTAGATGTTGAAGAGTATGGGGCTCAGTGAGGATCCTTGGGGTACTCCACAGTTGATCTCTGTAGGTTCGGAGAGGAAGGGAGGGAGTCTGATCCTTTGGGTTCTGCCGTAGAGAAAGGAGCAGGTCCAATCGAGGGAGGTTCCTCGTATACCGGCAATGTGGAGTCTGGCTGCGAGAGTGTGGTGTGAGACGGTGTCGAAGGCTGCGTAGAGGTCTAGTAGGATAAGGGCAACAGTGTGGCCCTGGTTGAGTAGCATCGGTTGTAATCGGTGGTGGCGAGGAGGGCGGTTTTGGTGCTGTGGTTGCTGCGAAATCCGGACTGCGAGGAGTCGAGGATGGCATTCTCTTCGATGAAAGTGGTCAGCTGGGCATTGATGAATCTCTCGGTGACTTTGGCTGAGAAGGGAAGGAGAGAGATGGGCCGGTCATTTTTCAGGACCTCTGCCCGCTTCCAGTCATCATGGAAGATGCTGGATTCGAAGGAGGCGTTGATGGTCCATTCTAGTTCAGGTGCTATGGTGGCAGTGGCACTGTTGTAGATGTGCGGTGGCCAGGGACCAATGGGGGCTCCTGAGTGGTTGTTCTTCATAGTCGTGGCAGTGTCTTCAGTGGTGGCAGGTTTCCAGGTGGTGATGGTTGGCTGGTTGTCAGTGGTGGAGAGGGGGGTGGTGTCCCGCGTCTGTTTGCTGAAGTTAACGTAGAGGGCCTTGATTTTCAGGTGGAAGTAGGAGCTGAGCTTGTTGCAGAGGTCCTGAAATGGTGAGATGTCCGTGGCTTCTCAGGGGGGTTTGGTGAACTGCTGTATGACGTTGAAGAGTTCTTTTGCGTTGCTTGCCTTGGTTTGTTCTTGATAAAGGTCCGCTTGGTGGCTCTTATTCGCTGGTGGTATTCATTCATGGCGTTCCTGTAGTTGTTCTGGTCTTCGGTGGTTTTCCTGTTCGGCCAGAGTTTCTTGAGATGTCTGCAGGAGCACCTGGCTTCTTGGAGGTCAGTGGTGAACCAAGCGGCCTTCATGGGGCGTTGTTTGATAGGATGGCGGAGGGGTGTGAGCTTGTCGGCGTCGCCTGCAATCCAGCAGTGTAGTTCTTTGTCTGCGGAGTTGGCGTCGGTCGTGGCGGAGCGGGGGTCTTGGAGGAGGGTGGTGTTGAGGTGTTCCTCTGTGATCTTGCTCCAGTTCCTTCGTGGCAGGCGCAGAGCGGGTTTGGGTTTGGTGGTGGTGGTGAAGGTGAAGTGTACGCAGCGGTGGTCTGTCCAGAGGGGCTGGGTGGTTTGGCTGAATTGGATGGTAGTCCCTCATGTGAAGATGGGGTTGAGGTTGTTTCCGGCTCTGTGGGTGGGGGTGGTGACGAGCTGCTTTAGTCTGAGGTTGACGAGGTTGTCAAGGAGGGCGGTGGAGTCAGGGTCGCTGCGGTTGTCGAGGTGGAAGTTCAGGTCTCCGATAATAATGTAGACCGTGGAGGCGATGGTGTGGGGTGTGGAGAGGTCAGCAATGGTGGTGGCGGAGGAGGCGTGAGGGCCGGGCGTCTGTAGACGAGGGTTCTGTGCAGCGTGGTTCTGGGGCTGGTTCGGATCTGGAAGTGGAGGTGGTCTGTGTTGGAGAGGAGTTCGTTCGTGCAGGAGGTAGAGAGTCAGAGGGAGCTCTTGTGTGCGATGACGAGTCCTCCTCCTGAGACGTGGGGGCGGTCCTTTCTTTGGATCTTGTCTCCGTCAGGGATGGCGGGGGCAATGGCGGGGCGGAGGTGGCGTTGATCCATGTTTCCATGAAGAAGGCGACGTCTGAGGAGAGGGTGTCGAGCAGGTCCCAGATCTCCATGGCGTGTCGGTGGCGGGAGCGCACGTTGAGGAGGATGCACGTCAGGGCTCCGGTGGTGTGGGAGTCCGGCGTGGCTCCCGCGATCGTGGGGGGGCTGTTGATGGTGAAGGACTGTCGGCAGTGTAGGCAAGAGAACTGGTCGTGGGTGGTGTTCAGCGTCGATCTCTGGCAGTTGTTGTTTCTTTCATGGTTGAGTGAGGTGTTAGAATCAGTCCCTGTTCCGATACTCCTCAGGATTCGGGCGACGCTATATGGGGTCCACCTCTCGACGTCACCAACTTCCTGCACTAAAGGCACGGAAGACTGGAGCAATCAAGCGAGGGAAGGGAAGGATGGGAACAGCGGGGATTAGAACCTGTAAAGAAAGAATTAACAGGCAACACAAAACACAAGTACACTGCCAATACAGTTTACTACTCTCGATAATTCTCGCTACCAATTCAACAATTCTAGTAATGATTTCTTTAGTTCATTTTAAACATGCACACACAGACTCGTATGCGCCAACACCCATTTGGGAGCCTGCTGACCCCAAAACAAATAGTAACCCCTGTATCTTAGGGAATGTATGAAGAAAGATACATATAAACACAATGCAATAACAGAACACCCGACGTTTCTTTCTCTGGAACTTAGGTGAATTGGTATCAGGACGTTGCAACTGGACACTCCTTTCTATACTGCACACTATCCTATGGATACCCTCTAACTTAACCTAAATGAAATGTTCTACTGTTCCTGTAGGACAAAGTCCGGAAAGGGCTGCCTTACTTGTCCTGGCAGCCTAGGTTATGTACTATACACATCCATTACTCCCAGCTTGTACTAGAAATAGTGAACCGGTCGTAAATCAGGACGGTAATATGGCGGTTTCGTCACCGCTCAATCCCGACACCCCACACGAGAGAAGGAATATCCAGACCTTTCAGGAAAGGTAATTGAGGTGCTGTCGCTAGACGGGAGCTTAGATATAAAGTACTGAGTCCCCTTCTTCGAGGACTTAACAATGGCCACCACCCATACTTGCAGTTTGTGGAAACTCCGGTATTCGCCCGTCTCCTACACGCAGCCTGCGCGCGGAACTCGTACTCCGGAGGACACACTTCTTCGGTGTCCAAGTGAAGTGAAAAACAAAGGTCTCCGGTCCGTCCTCGTGCTGCAGGCAATCTCGCCGGTGCGGCCTTTCTCTTGGATGTGCGGTCTCTGCCGCCTGTGACTCCTAATGCCGATCTCGTCGGCTTCCACGAACAAAATTGCGGGAAACACCGTAACAAGGTCCCCGCTCCTCGAGTCTTCGGATTCGATAATTACGCACAACGTCGTGCGCGCGTTCAGGGCGTTTTAAGCCCGTGGCTCCTCCCACTCATGCACATTGCATTCTGGGAATCGTAGTTGTGGCAGGCGCTTTGAGCCCAGATCCTGACAGTAGGTCCCCCTCCAGGCGCCTCCTAGAACCCGGTTTATCGGGGTATTTCTTGTAGAAAGACTTGAGTTTAGCTGGCGCGTGCACGTTGGCACTGGGCACCCACGAATCCTCCTCAGCCGAGTACCCCTTCCAGGAGATTAGGAACCACAGGTTACTCCCTCGATACTTTGAATCTACCACACGTCGTACCTCATATTCCTGACCGACATCCGTGGTTAGTGCAGGTGGAGGCTTTCGCACTCCTCCCTTTGCTGGTTTTAGCAGACTACAGTGGAACACTGGGTGTATACGTAAGGAGCCTGGAAGCCTTAGCTTATAAGCTACCGGATTCACCTGTTTCATCACACTATAAGGGCCGATGTATCGTGGGTGAAAAACACTCCGTAGCTTAAACCGGAAATTCCTGGTGGACAACCACACCCGGTCCCCTTTTTTGTACTGTGGGCCCTCCCGTCTATGCTTATCCGCCCAGTTTTTATATCGGATCTTGGCCTTCACCAAATGCTTCTGTACTCTTAAGTGTCCTTGACGCAACACTCTCATGTGGTCTTGGATCGAAGGATGGTTGAGGACCCGGCCGGGCATGACAAACGGCAAAATCCTCGCATCATAACCGAAATTGGCCCTGAAGGGCGACATTCCAATGGAGCTGTGTGGGGCGTTATTATATGCCAACTCTGCCATCCATAGCATGTCCACCCACGATTCATGAGCGTTTTCTGCATAACATCGTAAGTACTGTTTTAAAGTTTGGTTTAACCTTTCGGTTTGTCCATCCGATTGAGGGTGGAAACTGGAGGACAACGCTGAGTCAATTTGCAGAGCCTTACACCACCCTTTCCAGAAACGTGCCACAAATTGAGGGCCTCTGTCAGACACGATAACCTGCGGTATGCCATGGAGCTTCACTATGTTTTTTAACAACAGTTGTGCTGTCTGCCCAGCGGTAGGCAGTGTCTTGCAAGGGATAAAGTGGCCCATCTTGGTGAGACTGTCGATCACCACTAGTATGGCCGTATACCCTTGATCCACCGGGAGGCCTGTGATAAAATCCAGGCTGATGTTCTGCCAGGGTGCACCGGGGGTAGGTAAGGGAACCAGTTTGCCTCTACTTGCGGAGGTGTCCGTCTTCCCCCTTGCGCAATCTTCACACCTCGACACCCAATTCTTTATGTCCTGGACTAATGATTTCCACCAAAAATATCTTTGTACCAACAGCGTGGTCTTTAGAATGCCCGGATGCCCTGCCAAAGGAGAGTCGTGGCACCATTCAAAAGCCCTTTTTTGAAGTGCCTGTGTGGGCAGGAACAATTTCTTGTTCATGAACGGCAGTCCCTCCTGGATCTTGCGTTCTGGGCCTTTGTCCGCCCAACGGCTCCAAGCCTCCTGACTCCTGTTTGTTCTTATGCCTTCCAGATACTCTTCCGCTCGTATGGTACAAATGACCTTGTGCGGTGGTATAATAGACTCTTTTACATCCGTCTCTGTTCCTTCCACCGCCATTACTCGGGACAATGCGTCTGCCTTTCTGTTGTCGGCCCCAGGACGGAAGGTGATGACGAAATTATACTCTTCAAAGAAAAGCATCCACCTCATTTGTCTAGGTGACAGACGTCGAGCCGTTCGTAGATATTGTAGATTCCGATGGTCGGAATAAACAGTTACCGGAAACCTAGCACCCAAGAGATACGGGCGCCATTCCTGGAAAGCCTTTTTGATCGAGAGGAGTTCTTTTTCAGCAATATTATAATTCCTCTCAGCAGGCAACATCTTTTGTGAAAGGTAGGCCACCGGGTGAAGCTGCCCTGTGTCTTTGTCCCTTTGTGAAAGGATTGCCCCTATCGCTTCGTTAGATGCATCCGCCTCTACGATGAATGGGACATCTAATTGTGGGTGTCTCAAGACCGGTGCAGATGTAAAGGCCTCTTTGAGATATTCAAAGGCCTGATTGGCTTCGTTGGTCCAGGCGAATACTACTCCCTTCCTAAGCAACCGGGTAATCGGAATGGCCCTTTGTGAAAACCCTTGTATAAATCTCCGATAGTAGTTCGAAAACCCCAGGAAGCACTGTACCTCCCTCACGTTTTGGGGAACCGGCCAATCCTGTACAGCCTGCACCTTTCGTTCCGACATACTCATACCATCCGGACGGAGTATCACTCCCAAAAATTCCACTTCTTTCACCCCAAACTCGCACTTGCTTAGTTTGCAAAAAAGGCTGTGCTTTCTCAGCTCCTGTAACACCTGTGACACATGTTCCTGATGACTGTCGGCCTTCTCTGAATAAATCAATATGTCGTCTATATATACGACCACTGTTCTGTCCACGAAATCTTTAAGGACATCGTTCAAAAAGTACTGGAATGCCGCCGGGGCGTTACACAACCCGAACGGCATTACCAGATACTCAAACAGACCATAGCGAGTTTTAAACGCCGTCTTCCACTCATCCCCGTTACGTATGCGCACCAAATGATACGCCCCTCGGAGATCCAACCTCGTATAAATTGTTGCTTCCCTAACTTGATCCAAAAGAACCGGTATGAGTGGTAGAGGATACCGGTTCCGTACTGTATTCTTGTTTAGCATGCGATAGTCGCAGCACGCCCTCAAATCTCCATTAGCCTTTTTAACAAAAAACAAAGGCGATGCCGCCGGTGACCGGGAAGGGCGAATGAACCCTATCTCCACAAAATGGTCTAAATATTCTCTGAGATGTTTCGTTTCGGGTTCGGAGAGCGCATATACTCTACACGTTGGAATCGTAGCACCTTCTACTAGATCTATTTGGCAGTCATACGGACGGTGTGGTGGAAGAGACTCGGCCTGTTCTTTGCTAAATACATCAGAAAAGATCCGATACTCTTTGGGTAAGACCACCTCCTTTTCTGCGGCCGTGGCTGCGACCCATGTGTTAGCCAACACGGTGGCCCCCGAACACCCACCTAGCATCATATGCTCTTGACAATCCTCCGAGAAGAACTGAACGGTTCTACGTCTCCAATCAATGGTGGGATTGTGAAGGCTGAACCACGGCATCCCCAGAATAACCTCATACTGAGGCGCATCAATGATATTTAAGGCCAACCAGTCTATGTGACTCATGTTGCCCGCTCTACAGGTTAACTTGACAGTCTCGGTTTGTTCTATGAGCAGTCCGGAGGTGAGAGGCTTGCCATCAACCGCTAATACTTCCTCGGGGATATCGCGCTTTGTCTTTCCTATAGCTAATTTGTCCACTAATCCTTGATGGATAAAATTACCCGTGGCCCCTGAATCCAACATAGCGGTGATCTGAAAGGTTTGCACTCTGGTTTCTAACCACATGCTCAATTCCAAATGTCTTTCTGTCTCACCCTGTGGTTGAGTGTCCAGGGAGGGAATCGTCCACCTGGGAACCACTACTATCTCTGCTGTTTCACTCTCCTTTACGGGAACTTCTACTCCCGCCACCGTGGCGATAGCCTTTTTGTTCCTGTAGTTTCCCCCTGGTCTTTTGGGCCTAGCTGGACACTCACGGACATAGTGCCCCTTCTTTCCGCAGTACATACACAAGCCTTGTGTTCGTCTGCTCTCTCTTTCAGTTCTTGACAATTGAGCACGGACCGCTCCCACTTCCATGGGCTCCGCAGCTGTCTCACTTACCGTGGCCTCCTTCCTACTTCTCTCTACCCTAAACCGATCCCCACCTCTGTCGGTAATACGACCATCCAACCGCAAAGCCAGACTAATGAGAGCCTCGCATGTCCTGGGCTGAGGATCGATTCGAGCGATTACGTCTTTTAACTCGTTACATAATCCCTGATAGAAAAGAGACATTCTCTTCTCTTCTGGCCACGCCGCTTCCGCTACCAACCGATTGAATGTGGTTAAGTAAGTTACTAATTCCGTTCTCCCTTGTTTTAACTCCAATAGCTCCTTGTCAGCGCTAAAAGTGGTTGTTCTCCTGTCAAACACCCCCTCCAAAGCGGCTCGAAACTCGTCCCAATCCGATAATACCGGATCATTATGGCGTACTAAAGGCACCGCCCAATTGGCTGCATCTCCAGCCAAGTAGGAGATAGCAAACGCCACCCTAGAATGGTTAGTAGGGAATGAGGAAGGCCTACAGGAAAAATGCATCAGTATCTGAGTTAAAAATACCTGTATTTTCTGTGGGTCACCTAAGTACCGCTCAGGATTCGCTAAAGGAATGGGAGGAGATACATTAACCTGAACGGGATGCACACTTGATCCCACATCAAAAGGGTTCCGTGACAGTCTATCCACTTTATCACGTAGGTCCGCTGTTTCGGCCCTAGAGGCCGCCAACTCTCGCTGTACTGCGGCTAATGCAACTAAGACCTCTTCCATACTGCGTCTTTACCCACCCCCCGAACCGGGAGGAGTCTCAATACATAGGTGCGTAATTCTGTTAGAATCAGTCCCTGTTCCGATACTCCTCAGGATTCGGGCGACGCTATATGGGGTCCACCTCTCGACGTCACCAACTTCCTGCACTAAAGGCACGGAAGACTGGAGCAATCAAGCGAGGGAAGGGAAGGATGGGAACAGCGGGGATTAGAACCTGTAAAGAAAGAATTAACAGGCAACACAAAACACAAGTACACTGCCAATACAGTTTACTACTCTCGATAATTCTCGCTACCAATTCAACAATTCTAGTAATGATTTCTTTAGTTCATTTTAAACATGCACACACAGACTCGTATGCGCCAACACCCATTTGGGAGCCTGCTGACCCCAAAACAAATAGTAACCCCTGTATCTTAGGGAATGTATGAAGAAAGATACATATAAACACAATGCAATAACAGAACACCCGACGTTTCTTTCTCTGGAACTTAGGTGAATTGGTATCAGGACGTTGCAACTGGACACTCCTTTCTATACTGCACACTATCCTATGGATACCCTCTAACTTAACCTAAATGAAATGTTCTACTGTTCCTGTAGGACAAAGTCCGGAAAGGGCTGCCTTACTTGTCCTGGCAGCCTAGGTTATGTACTATACACATCCATTACTCCCAGCTTGTACTAGAAATAGTGAACCGGTCGTAAATCAGGACGGTAATATGGCGGTTTCGTCACCGCTCAATCCCGACACCCCACACGAGAGAAGGAATATCCAGACCTTTCAGGAAAGGTAATTGAGGTGCTGTCGCTAGACGGGAGCTTAGATATAAAGTACTGAGTCCCCTTCTTCGAGGACTTAACAATGGCCACCACCCATACTTGCAGTTTGTGGAAACTCCGGTATTCGCCCGTCTCCTACACGCAGCCTGCGCGCGGAACTCGTACTCCGGAGGACACACTTCTTCAGTGTCCAAGTGAAGTGAAAAACAAAGGTCTCCGGTCCGTCCTCGTGCTGCAGGCAATCTCGCCGGTGCGGCCTTTCTCTTGGATGTGCGGTCTCTGCCGCCTGTGACTCCTAATGCCGATCTCGTCGGCTTCCACGAACAAAATTGCGGGAAACACCGTAACAAGGTCCCCGCTCCTCGAGTCTTCGGATTCGATAATTACGCACAACGTCGTGCGCGCGTTCAGGGCGTTTTAAGCCCGTGGCTCCTCCCACTCATGCACATTGCATTCTGGGAATCGTAGTTGTGGCAGGCGCTTTGAGCCCAGATCCTGACATGAGGAGTGTGGCGGAGTTGTCGCGGTTGGGGTTTGTAGATCCAGGGTTCCTGGCACTGGCCGTTGTTGAGTCGCAGACGGGCGCAGACGGGCTTGCCTTTAGCACGCTTTTGGTGTGCCAGTGGCGCAACAGCACAGTGGTCGCCATTAAGTAGGGGACAGGGGAGGGACGAGCAGCTGTGAGGCGGGAAACGGGCGTAGGCAGGGGCCACAGGGGCAGCAGGGGCAGGGAAGAGCCGGGCAGCGTAGAGCAGAATGAACGAGCACAGAAAATTACAAAAACACACAAAAGGCACGGGGCACAGAGTCAAACTGGTAGCATAAAATTTAGTGGTAAACAGTCAAAACACCACGGGGCACAGAGACAACAGTTACTATAAAAATGAGTGGCAAACAATCAAGACACCACGGGGTACAGAGGCAAGCAGCTAACAGTAAGTGTGGCAGAAATCAATAACAACAGTGGCACAGATTACCGTTATGAGGGCAGACAGCAGCGCAGGATGCACTGACCAGGCTGGAATGGGCTGGCAGGCAGGGGCGGGCACCGCAAGGAGCAGACTGCAGTGGTCTCGAACGCCAGGCATGGAGGAGATCACGGGGTCGGCATTGAGGCAAGACGAAGGGGAGCTGCTGGGGATAGAGCGGATCTCTGACCAGGGTCATAAATGATTAAGCTGAGCAGCCGAGTAGAAGCACAGATGATGCTGCCTTCACAGTTTCAGGTATTTCAGATAACAATATAATAGTGGTGGGTGCCGGTAAACTCCGCTACATGGCGTAGGCGGAGTTTTTGCCAAACTCTGCCCTCCAAGCAGAGTGTGGCGTGACAAAAACTCTGTGCAATCCGCTGGCAGAGCGGAATTTACCGCCCACAGCTACTTAAAACTGGCATAGTAGCTGGCACTGGAGTGTTTTACATGAGCATCGGATTACAGTGCATATGGTCAGATTTGTTTTATTTTAAGCACAAGAGATTAGGTGACTTGCCAAGAGCCAATGACAAAACTTGAACCTGGTTCCCCAGATCCAAAGATAGCAGCTCTAGCTATAATGCCATATCCATATTTCTCTATTTTAAGTGTGAAAGTCATATGCAAGTGGGATGGTTGTGTATGAACATGTATAGTGAGCACAGTCTCTGTTGAGACTGGTTTAAGAAGCAAAACTCAACAGCAAAAAATATTGGAAGGACTTGGAGTGAGAATATTTTGAAATGGTTTGTTTCCATCACACTTCAGAATTACAAAACAAATGCTCAATTTTTGCTTTCCTAACTGCTGGTATTTTCTGAACTATGTGTTCAGTTCATTTACAGGTATTTAAATTTTGTTGTGTGTTACAAAAAAATAAATCCTAGAGCCTTTCCTTTTCAACTCATTGTACCCCAGCAGGATTGTCTCATAATTTACTTTAAAAACTCCTCTCACTATGAAGTCAGAAAAAGGAAAGTAAGCACCATTCTTCATGTCAAAAGAATAAACAGCAATTGGCCAGGGGTCATAGTCTGCCATTTGACTTATGTCTTTGAAGCACAGCAAATGTGACAAGATAAATACAAAGGTGCCGATTAGGATCCTGGAAAAAATTTCCCCGTACGACTTGTATCCGGTCTTTTTACCGTACGAATCGTACAAGTGCCGTAGAAACTGCCAAGTACGATTCGCATGGGAAAAAGTCCATACGAATCGCATTGGGAATAATTCCCCACACGTCCTCGGGTCGGAAAATGTGTCCGACACGTCCCCGGACGATTTACCATACAAATGTGAAAAGTGAAGTCCGACCGCGCAAGTACGATCCATCCCGTGCGTCCGATGTTACAACCGTGTGGAAAAAACACCGTCCGCACCGAACTCCCATAGCAACCATGGAGACATGTGCCCGCATACGCGCCGAACACCCCCCCCAGCCCCCGTATGTACGTGCCGAACCCCCACCCGTGTATGTACACCCCCGTACGTACGGACCATACCCCCACCCGTATACGTACGAGTCGAACCCCCACCCGTGTATGTACACCCGTGTACGTACGAGTCAAACCCCCACCCGTGTATGTACACCCGTGTACGTACGAGTCGAACCCCCACCCGTGTATGTACACCCGTGTACGTACGAGTCGAACCCCCACCCGTGTATGTACACCCGTGTATGTACGAGTCGTACCCCCACCCGTGTATGTACGGTGCGTACCCCCAGCGCGTAGCGCTGGGGGTACGCACCGTATATACACGGGTGGGGGTACGACTCGTACGTACACGGGTGTACATACACGGGTGGGGGTTTGACTCGTACGTACACGGGTGGGGGTACGACTGGGTGGGGGTATGACTCGTACGTACACGGGTGGGGGTACGACCGGGTGGGGGTACGACTCGTACTACACGGGTGGGGGTACGACCGGGAGGGGGTACGACTCGTACGTACACGGGTGTACATACACGGGTGGGGGTTCGACTCGTACGTACACGGGTGGGGGTTCAACTCGTACGTACACAGGTGGGGGTACGACCGGGTGGGGGTACGACTCGTACTACACGGGTGGGGGTACGACCGGGTGGGGGTACGACTCGTACGTACACGGGTGTACATACACGGGTGGGGGTTCGACTCGTACGTACACGGGTGGGGGTTCGACTCGTGCGTACATGGGTGTACATACACGGGGGGTTCGGCGCATACTCACGGGGGCTGGGGGGGGGTAGGGCGCGTACCGGGCCCCCTAATCTGGTCGTTTCGCGGCGTACTTCGCTTTTCCGGCACTTTTTGGGTGCCGTAAAAATATTGCCGTCCGGACTGCTGTCGGTTCGATTCGTACTTCCTGGGTCGTGAAACGCTGCCTGAAAGCGTCCCGACGTCACGTCGGAGCATTCCCGGATCACATTCGTATGTATATTTTCGTCGGTCGGTGTTTTGTACGACTCGTACGGAAATGGTGTTTCCGTGCGAATTGTACTTCCATGTTTGTAATGTTTTTGTCCCGGGTACGAGTCGGACGGAGAAAACGCTCCGACCGACGGTTCGTACCCGGTTTTTCCAGGATCCTAATCGGCACCAAAATGTAAATTCATCTTTATTTAGTTCTCTTTTTCGATGCATCCTGACCCACAGTTTGAGAAGTGATGCTCCAACCTTTCTAAAATCTCAATCAAAGCCATCTGTTTTTCTACAGTATACCAGGATATAGTCCTTGAACAACATCACTTGCTCTACACCTTTCAGCACTTTCCTTATGACCCTCTGGAAGCAAGCAAAAGCAAAAGGCATTCTTTGACAACAAAATGCTCCTAGAGGTGTTACAAAAGTGGTAGAGTGCCTAGACTCCTCCTACAGATGGAGCTAGAGGTAGGCTGCCTAAAGGTTCATGACACTAAACATTTACACATCTCTCACTAGTTAACCAGATATATTCCGCAAAGGTCACCTTTTTATCCAGGCTTTCCAGTGGGGAGCATGAGGATCTAGACTTCCACTACTGTTATTCCCTCTATCCTTGAATGCCAAAACTGCTGGTGCCAACCATTCAGGGAATTTGATCTCACCAATGCCATCCAAGTCTTCTAATCTCTACAGTCCCTCCATCAATGGCTCAATCAATAGATTTGGTACCTTCATCACTTTATTTATAGTAGGTTTAGCACCTTTTTTTAGAATTAACTTGTGTTCAAAACACTTTAAAAAGCTCAATTTGTTCTTGAAAACATTTGGAAATTTGTCAGCAATGCACACATCCTCATCTGACAGCTAAATCATTAGGCCCAGTTGGGGAGAACTGAAATGGGGCAAAATGATAAGGTCACACTGGTGCCTCTAACCTTAGAAACCTAAGGAGGTTGTCACCTCTTTTATTCAAGTAGACGTTTAGTACTGTTGTCCTAACTGCAAACTATATCTGCATGCCTGTGCGGCGAATAAAATCTATTCTTGACCCTCCATAGCCATCTGGGTTGGTATATGGCTCCAATACGCTTATGTTATCTCTGCCACATAATCTTTCCCAGTTTTTGTCACCAATCAGGGCGTATGGTGACCCTAATTCAGCAACCACAGTTACTGATGTATTCCCCTCTTAGAGCCTGGCAAAATGAGTCCATCACAATCAAAATCACCAACACTTCCATCTTTTCTTGAACATATATAACAACTTCTGCATGTGTTGCTGCACTTTTTCTCTGGTCTTGCACACCCTAGTGAAGTGACCACACGTATAAGATTTTCTGCATGTAGATTTTTTTTCAAAATAGTTCTTACTATTAAAGCCTTCCACTCTTTCCGGTGCTACACTACTTTTAACCACTGTGCAAACACAGTCACTTTTCACTTCTTTAACTCTTGCAACTTCTGTATCAGAGTAGTACTCAGTTTGCACGTTTTTGCAGCTAGCTGTTTGTATGCTCTATTCCCTTTACATTCCCAATTGCCTACTTCCAGTTTTGGTTTTCCTAAGTATTGTTTCTTCCACAAAAGGACTGTTTATGCATCACATTAGTTGATCTCTCAGCAATTATTCAATTAGTTCACCAAACTTGCATGTTTATGTTATGTTCCTCGGTGATACTACATAGTTACCTACTCTTTGCCACTTCCCTTGTTGTCCTACAACAAATGTTTGTGTTTCAGAACTACATTAATAGGTGTCCCAAAATGGTTCACTAACATTTTCATAGACATATCATAAATGTCTCTAAGTTGATGTTCAGCATTTCACGATGAAAAATGGTGGCGCTAATTACCCTATTGCCTGATACTGTAACCTTTTTCCCCACCATTAGCAATGAGTCAGACAATCTCTTCCAGTGTTCCTTCAACAGTAGAGGTTCACCAACTTCTGACAGAAAGAAGAGGCTGTGACCTCCTAACAGTCGCCATGATGTTCTACACACAATAACCTAATAACATTTAAATAACCGACTGAAATAAATTAAAATGACATGCTAATTGAATGACAGTACAAATCTCAGTTGCAGTTGCATGTTAAATTCGGTAGGTACTAACAGTGTAGTACAATAGGATGATAGAAATGCTTTTGAAAAATTATAACTTCTTGAGAAGGTCAAAAGTATCTTCAGATCCCACATCCTGCACTCCAAGCAGGCAGCCTTTAAAGATTAGGAAGTCCTAATGCTAATTAATGTTCTTACACTGTTGCTATCTTGCTGAATCAGAGCAGACAGCCAGGCAAAAAATCACTATTCATATAACAAACATGATGTACCTTTCTAGCTAAAAACTTCAGCAATTAACAGCTCACCAGCCATCAGCCACTGAACTGGGCCAGTCACACGCAAGGCAGATGCAGTGCGTCTTCTCCTCCTAATTTGGCCACTACAGAGTGGCGTGTCAATACGCTGATGACTCGCTCAGGCGCTTGAGATGAAAGGGAGCTTCTTACGTTACTTTGCCATGCTCATCTCTGGAAGCGTTAAATAAACAGATTATTCAATATTACTCCAAAAGTAATCAGCACATGGGTACTGGCTTTCTTCAGAGTATATACTCATTGGTAGTCTGAAATAGCTGTTCGCAACAATGCTGGCCAGTCACAGGGTTGGAGAGGGGGTACTGCTACAATTGCCCCCTGAGCATGCATGGTCTTGTAGGTTTATCTTATCGCCATGCATTAAGGGCCAGATGTATGTAGATTTTATGATGTTGCAAACAGGATAATTCACAGAATCGGGCCGTGTGCAACCCCAAAAAGACCATTTTACATGTACCAAACCAATTTAGCGATTTGATAACCTAGTACCGAATCGCAAATTGGGTTTGCGATTCGGTATTAGGAAGAGGCGTGTTAAGGGCGTCCCTTCCTAATAGAGATTTGCAGTGGTATGCGTGAATGTTTTGCGACCGAAATGTGGTTGCAAAACATTTTCATTTTACCATTTACTTCAAGTAGGTGGTAACCCATTCACAAATGGCAAGGGGTCCCCTGGGAATCCCTTCTCCTTTGTGACTGGCAGTGAAAACGTTTTTTAAGAACAGGCTGTGGTCCCATGGAGCACTGCCTACTCTTTAAAAATGAAAAGAAACTTTTCATTGTTGTTTTTTAAATGCATCCCGTTTTTCCTTGAGGAAAAAGGGCTGCATTTAAAAACAAGCATTGGCATAGCCAATAGGTCTTGCTTTTGGGACCTTCTAAGTATTTAGTTATGCAGCACAATATCCTTGGTGCAATCACATCAGCTGTTGTGTGGCTAAACACTTATAAGGTCCCAAAGGCGAGACCTATTGGCTATGCCAATGCTTGGTGTGGTTGTGTGTGTGTTTGTGTGTGTGGTTGTGTGGTTGTGTGTGGTTGTGTGTGTGTGTGTGGTTGTGTGTGTGTGGTTGTGTGTGTGTGTGTGGTTGTGTGTATGTGGTTGTGTGTGTGGTTGTGTGTGTGGTTGTATGTGTGTGTGTTTGTGGTTGTGTGTGTGGTTGTGTGTGTGGTTGTGTGTGTGGTTGTGTGTGTGTGTGGTTGTGGGTGTGGGTGTGATTGTGGGTGCGGTTGTGGGTGTGGATGCGGGTGTGGGTGTGTGTGTGGTTGTGTGTGGTTGTGTGTGTGGTTGCGTGTGTGGTTGTGTGTGTGTGGTTGTGTGTGTGTGTGGTTGTGTGTGTGGTTGTGTGGTTGTGTGTGTGTGGTTGTGTGTGTGTGGTTGTGTGTGTGATTCTGTGTCTGTGGTTGTGCGTGTGGTTGTATGTGTGGTTGTGTGTGTGGTTGTGTGTGTGGTTGTGTGTGTGGTTGTGTGTGGTTGTGTGTGGTTGTGTGTGTATGGTTGTGTGTGTGGGTGTGTGTGGGTGTGGTTGTGTGTGTGGTTGTGTGTGCGGTTGTGTGTGTGTGGCTGTGGTTGCATGTGGTTGTGTGTGTGGTTGTGGTTGTGGTTGTGTGTGGGTACGGTTGTGGGTGTGTGTGTGGATGTGTGGTTGTGTGTGGTTGTGTGTGTGGTTGTGTGTGTGGTTTTGGTTGTGTGTGTGGTTGTGGTTGTGTGTGTGTGTGGTTGTGTGTGTGTGTGGTTGTGTGTGTGGTTGTGTGTGTGTGGTTGTGTATGTGTGTGTGGTTGTGTGTGAGTGTAGTTGTGTGTGTGGTTGTGCATGTGTGTGGTTGTGTGTAGTTGTGTGTGCTTGTGTGTGTGGTTGTGTGTGTGGTTGTGTGTGGTTGTGTGTGTGTGTGTGTGTGGTTGTGTGTGGTTATGTGTGTGTGGTCGTGTGTGTGGTTGTGTGTGTGGTTGTGGTTGTATGTGTGTGTGGTTGTGTGTGTGGTTGTGGGTGATTGTGTGTGTGGTTTTGTGTGGTTGTGTGTGTGGTTGTGTGTGTGTGTGTGGTTGTGTGTGGTTGTGTGTGGTTGTATGTGTGGTTTTGTGTGTGGACATGGGTGGTTGTGTGTGTGGTTGTGTGTGGTCGTGTGTGTGTGGTTGTGTGTGTGGTTGTGTGTGTGTGTGGTTGTGTGTGTGGTTGTGTGTGTGGTTGTATGTGTGGTTTTGTGTGTGGTTGTGGATGTGTGTGTAGTTGTGTGTGTGGTTGTGGTTGTGTGTGTGGTTGTGTGTGTGTGTGGTTGTGGTTGTGTGTGTGTGGTTGTGTGTATGTGTGTGGTTGTGGTTGTGTGTGGTGTGTGTGTGGTTGTGTATGTGGTTGTGTTTGTGATTGTGTGTGTGCAGTTGTGTGTGGTTGTGTGTGTGTGGCTAGGTGTATGGTTGTGTGTGTGGTTGTGTGTGGGTGCGGTTGTGGGTACAGGTGTGGTTGTGGGTGTGTGTATGGATATGTGGTTGTGTGTGGCTGTGTGTGTGGTTGTGTGTGTGGTTGTGTGTGTGTGGTTGTGTGTGTGGTTGTGTGTGTGGTTGTGGTTGTGTGTGGTTGTGTGTGTGGTTGTGTGTGGTCGTGTATGTGGTTGTGTGTGTGGTTGTGTGTGTGTGGTTGTGTGTGTGGTAGTGTGTGTGGTTGTGGGTGTGTGTGGTTGTGTGTGTGGTTGTGTGTGTGTGGTTGTGGTTCTGTGTGTGTGGTTGTGTGTGTGTGTGTGTGTGGTTGTGGTTGTGTGTGTGGTTGTGGGTGTGGTTGGGTGTGGTTTTGTGTGTGTGGTTGTGGGTGTGGTTGTGTGTGTGGTTGTGTGTGTGGTTGTGGTTGTGTGTGTGGTTGTGTGTGTGGTTGTGTGTGGTTGTGTGTGTGTGGTTGTGTGTGTGGTGTGTGTGTGTGTGGTTGTGGTTGTGTGTGTGTGTGTGGTTGTGTATGTGGTTGGGTGTGGTTGTGTGTGTGTGTGGTTGTGGGTGTGGTTGTGTGTGTGTGGTTGTTTGTGTGGTCATGTGTGTGTGTGTGGTTGTGTGTGGTTGTGTGTGTGTGGTTGTGTGTGTTTGTGTGTGTGGTTGTGTGTGTGTGGTTGTGTGTGTGGTTGTGGTTGTGTGTGTGGTTGTGTTTGGTTGTGTGTGTGTGTGGTTGTGTGTGTGGTTGTGGGTGTCGTTGTGTGGTTGTGCATGTGGTTGTGTTTGTGGTTGTGGGTGTGGTTGTGTGTGTGGTTGTGGTTGTGTGTGGTTGTGTGTGTGGTTGTGTGTGGGGTTGTGTGTGGGGTTGTGTGTGTGGTTGTGTGTGGTTGTTGTGTGTGTGTGGTTGTGTGTGGGTGTGGTTGTGTGTGTGTGTGGTTGTGTGTATGTGTGTGGTTGTGTATGTGTGTGTGTGTGTGGTTGTGTGTGTGGTTGTGGTTGCGTGTGTGTGGTTGTGGTTGTGTGTGTGTGTGGTCATGTGGTTGTGTGTGTGGTTGTGCGTGTGGTTGTGTGTGTGGTTTTGTGTGTGGTTGTGTGTGTGGTTGTGTGTGTGGAAGAACACAAACATCGAGTTTGTGGAAAGAGAAAACCCATTGTAAGTCAAACGGGCGCAGCAAAGCATTAACACAACAACATGTTCTTTGATGTTTGATGTTCTTTGAATGAGAACATCAAAGGGGCGCCGCGAAAGTGATCGCGGGCAAAAGTGAAAGTGATCGCGGGCGCTTAATGAACATGATGAGGTTTGCCATATGGTGCCTCTGCTCCTAAGCGCACGCCCGCCCGCGCACTTGCACTGTAGCTCTAGGCTGGCCAAGGTAGCATTTTTTGAGCCCTCACTAAAAGTCTTGCCAGTCCAGCGCATGCACTGGGTCAGGCGAGACCTAAAAAATAACATTGCTTTATTTAAAAGCAACACAGACATGGCCAGCATACCTGTGTTTTTAGCGATTCCCAATGGGTCTCAAAATGTGACCTACCTCATTAATATTAATGAGGTAGGTCACTTGTGTAACCAAACTTCAAGGGGCCCCCCTTCAAGGTACGGACTCAATCAGGAGCTCTACAGCCAGAGTTTTGTGCTGAGGGGGCCCCCTGGAGCTTGCCTCCCCCAGTACCGCTGTGGCTGCAGGGGCCTATGATACACCACGGAGGAGGGTCAATTGCGACCCACTGGGAATCGCAAACAGTGTAAAACACACTGTTGTACACAGCTGTTTGCGATTTCCTAATAGCAGATCGGTAAAAAAAATGTATTAGGAAATCACAAACCTGCAATTTCATACATCTGACCCTAACTTTCTTGGAAATGCTTGCAGGAAATAAAGGAGCCTTTCTGAATCTCAAAAGGATTTATTGACCTGAAAGGTCCACCACCGAGGCCCTGGCTGCAAGGCTGCACTTCTTCAACTGCTACTCATCGCTCCCTGTTCAGCAGGTACCATGACATTCAGGTGCCTCTGCATTCCAATGGGAATAGATAGCCCACCATACGAAAAGTATCGTATTTTTCCTAAACTGAAATAAATCAAAGGTAATGATTATGGTAACCTCTCAAATACAGTCCAGTGGTAAAAACCTTGGCTAAAATCCTGTTTCTTTACATTAGAAGTCTCCCTGCATTACCTATCATATTTGTTGCAAGACAAATGCCAGTCTGGATGCAGGGTCCTCACAGGAGGCATTGTGCAGGAGGCCCATCACTTTTCAGGTCCCCACTTTCCTTCAGCAACATTTATTTATTGATTTGTAATTGCAAGCAAGCCTGGTACCTTAATTAATACTGAGGCAGCTTACATTACCAGATAACTAGATTGAACCAACCACCATGTTTTTGTTTTACCTAAAGTAAATTTTTCTAGATACTCAGAAACAGGCGTTTATGGCACCTGACTAGAAAGGCTCAAGCATCTATAGGGCCGCATATTAATGGGCATATTTACAAGGACATAGCACCACCAGACCGTGACTTTTTCCAACCTTCTGGTGGCACTGTGCCCTGCTCCATATTTACAAGGCAGCAGCGCTAAGTCTTTCAAAAGGAGGCGTTAATGTGGCGCAATTAGGAGACTTATCCCCTCTAACTGTTTTTGCTGTTAGCAAATATTTAGCTGCTGTGTGGAATATTAGAAGAACTTTTGTGACAAAATGAGACTTTGCTCAGCATACATGAGTTTTCCATTGATGAGCAAGATTCCCTCTTGATGTATTTTATGCCAATGAAGAGGTTTCTTTATTTCTTTTGGAAGATGTATTTTGCTCAGTTTTTTTTAGAAAGCTATATTGCAGTGTGTAAACATTTGTTTTAATTATATTGTGATCTCTTTTATGACTTACAAGGTCGAAATAAAGATAATAAATGAATTAGGAGAAATACTTGATCTCCTCGTTTTTGCCCTTTCTATATGTTTTGCATTCTGCAGTACGCATAGAAGGAGCAAAACACCATTAATGATTGTGTTTGTGCAGGAAGGTATCCCTTCCTGCATAAACGCAATCATCCCTGCAATGCAAGCACCCTTGCACCACTGTTCAAGGGTGATTGTGCTGGATGCATGTGCCCCCTGCATGCAACCCCAGCCACAGATGCGACAGGGGGCCGTGTAGGGGCTCCCTGAGTAGCCTCTGTGCCACTCATTCCATGCCGGGCTCACCGCTATTGAAAGGATGGCGGGGAGGCAATTTGTAATGCGCTCAGAAGTGCCACTTTGGCAGCACCAGCATATTACTGCCTCTGACCGCTGCACCACCGCCGCAGGATCAGAGATCCGGGGGGTTGCAACGGTTCTGTGCATTCTGATCGTCACATTCGTAATGCGACGCATGGTGCTGCAGTGTGGCGGTGCTTGGACTGCCACCACGGGTTTGGCGGTCCTATGGACGCCAAACTCGTAATCAGTCCCTTAGTGGTCATGCGAAGGCTGATCATGCCAGATGTCTCATGCAGCATTGACCACTGGCCGGGTCGATTTGTACCAGATTCGTGAATGATGCCAAATGTCCCATACTTTTCTTGGAAGGACCAAGATGAAGGCCTGTGGCAATCGAAATTAGTAAACATGGATTCAAAAAAATTTGGAACTAAATTGGAAAATTGACTGTACAGAATGATGGGAACCTCTTGCCACATATGTGGTGCAGAAGGATGTACACAGGCCATTGCTTCAAAGAAAAATCACAATGAAAGCAAAGGCATCTGGCATGATGAAGACCTGTGCCAGGGCACAGCAGGAGCAGATGGCTTCACTTAATGTGGAGTAAGGAAGTATGCTGGTCGACTTTAATCCAAGGCGCGATTTTCTTGACTGCCCAAAAAAGCTCAGATTTTGAGCCTTTGAGAATTTATTTTTCACTGTCATGCACAATAAGATGTTTGCCTGCAGAGCCAGATTGAGAATGATTCAAATGTCCTTTGACATCAGAGAAGGGCATTAAAATGCTTTTTATTTAAATCCCCAGTGAGACACCGCAGAGCAGATGCCATCACTCCTACACCCACCCCCTATGGCTGCATCACCCCTACACCCACCCCCTGTGGCTGCATCACTCCTACACCCACCCCCTATGGCTGCATCACCCCTACACCCACCCCCTGTGGCTGCATCACTCCTACACCCACCCCCTGTGGCTGCATCACTCCTACACCCACCCCCTATGGCTGCATCACCCCTACACCCACCCCCTGTGGCTGCATCACTCCTACACCCACCCCCTGTGGCTGCATCACTCCTACACCCACCCCCTGTGGCTGCATCACTCCTACACCCACCCCCTGTGGCTGCATCACTCCTACACCCACCCCCTATGGCTGCATCACCCCTACACCCACCCCCTGTGGCTGCATCACTCCTACACCCACCCCCTGTGGCTGCATCACTCCTACACCCACCCCCTGTGGCTGCATCACTCCTACACCCACCCCCTGTGGCTGCATCACCCCTACACCCACCCCCTGTGGCTGCATCACTCCTACACCCACCCCCTGTGGCTGCATCACTCCTACACCCACCCCCTGTGGCTGCATCACTCCTACACCCACCCCCTGTGGCTGCATCACTCCTACACCCACCCCCTATGGCTGCATCACCCCTACACCCACCACCTGTGGCTGCATCACTCCTACACCCACCCCCTGTGGCTGCATCACTCCTACACCCACCCCCTGTGGCTGCATCACTCCTACACCCACCCCCTATGGCTGCATCACCCCTACACCCACCACCTGTGGCTGCATCACTCCTACACCCACCCCCTGTGGCTGCATCACTCCTACACCCACCCCCTGTGGCTGCATCACCCCTACACCCACCCCCTATGGCTGCATCACCCCTACACCCACCCCCTGTGGCTGCATCACTCCTACACCCACCCCCTGTGGCTGCATCACTCCTACACCCACCCCCTGTGGCTGCATCACTCCTACACCCACCCCCTGTGGCTGCATCACTCCTACACCCACCCCCTATGGCTGCATCACCCCTACACCCACCCCCTGTGGCTGCATCACTCCTACACCCACCCCCTGTGGCTGCATCACTCCTACACCCACCCCCTGTGGCTGCATCACTCCTACACCCACCCCCTGTGGCTGCATCACTCATACACCCACCCCCTGTGGCTGCATCACCCCTACACCCACCCCCTGTGGCTGCATCACTCCTACACCCACCCCCTGTGGCTGCATCACTCCTACACCCACCCCCTGTGGCTGCATCACTCCTACACCCACCCCTGTGGCTGCATCACTCCTACACCCACCCCCTGTGGCTGCATCACCCCTACACCCACCCCCTGTGGCTGCATCACTCCTACACCCACCCCCTGTGGCTGCATCACTCCTACACCCACCCCCTGTGGCTGCATCACTCCTACACCCACCCCCTGTGGCTGCATCACTCCTACACCCACCACCTGTGGCTGCATCACTCCTACACCCACCCCCTGTGGCTGCATCACTCCTACACCCACCCCCTGTGGCTGCATCACTCCTACACCCACCCCCTGTGGCTGCATCACTCCTACACCCACCCCCTGTGGCTGCATCACTCCTACACCCACCCCCTGTGGCTGCATCACTCCTACACCCACCCCCTGTGGCTGCATCACTCCTACACCCACCCCCTATGGCTGCATCACCCCTACACCCACCCCCTGTGGCTGCATCACTCCTACACCCACCCCCTGTGGCTGCATCACTCCTACACCCACCCCCTGTGGCTGCATCACTCCTACACCCACCCCCTGTGGCTGCATCACTCCTACACCCACCCCCTGTGGCTGCATCACCCCTACACCCACCCCCTGTGGCTGCATCACTCCTACACCCACCCCCTGTGGCTGCATCACTCCTACACCCACCCCCTGTGGCTGCATCACTCCTACACCCACCCCCTGTGGCTGCATCACTCCTACACCCACCCCCTATGGCTGCATCACCCCTACACCCACCACCTGTGGCTGCATCACTCCTACACCCACCCCCTGTGGCTGCATCACTCCTACACCCACCCCCTGTGGCTGCATCACTCCTACACCCACCCCCTATGGCTGCCTACTCTCGTGTCTGTATCAGGAGCTGGGATCTCGGCATATTTGTTTCTACGAGGCTTAATGTTTGACATATTGATTTACACATGAACTGTTATTTTTTCCAAAGAGTAACTGTTTTCCTATTTCATTACTTTGTTGAGCAGAGAATACGAGAATCCCATCATTTGTGCAGTTTTAGTGCCTGTAGCAATTTCTTAAATTACGATAAATTATGTGCGAGGCTGATGGCTTTCCTAAGAATGATCATTTGTTTACCGAGGCCCAGATTTCCTACTTCTTAGTGCCCTGTTGCGTCACAACAATGTTGAAATGAGGATTACCTTCCAGTACAAGACATATTTAGCACTGGAACTTAGCCCTAAAGTACCTCAAAATAATGCCATGTTTTATTTACTAGAAATCAGAAGTTAGCGTGTCAGGAGCACCGCAAGTTACACCTACTTATAGCACGGCCTATTCAATGTATAAACTGCACGCCCACCGGTTCTACCGTGGGACCGGTCCATGAAGCCACGCCCTGTTCCATGCAAGCGTAAGAGGCTCCTGGGCTTCTCCCTACCCTATCAGTAAGTGCATCCTACCCAGCAGTAAGTGCATCCTACCCTATCAGTAAGTGCATCCTACCCAGCAGTAAGTGCATCCTACCCTATCAGTAAGTGCACCCTACCCTATCAGTAAGTGCATCCTACCCAGCAGTAAGTGCATCCTACCCTATCAGTAAGTGCACCCTACCCTATCAGTAAGTGCATCCTACCCTATCAGTAAGTGCATCCTACCCTATCAGTAAGTGCATACTACCCTATCAGTAAGTGCATCCTACCCTATCAGTAAGTGCATCCTACCCTATCAGTAAGTGCATACTACCCTATCAGTAAGTGCATCCTACCCTATCAGTAAGTGCATACTACCCTATCAAAGTGCATACTACCCTATCAGTAAGTGCATACGTAAACAATATATCTACCCGATGTCCATGCTGGTAACCTACAGCATTTTTTATTTCACCACCTCACTAGTAGGTGAAAGGAATGGTGTATTGATAAATTGTGCCATCTAGCATCATATTGGAACCTACACTTAAAGCTGAGCTTACTTTTCACTTTTCACTTTCACTTTCACTTTTAGTATGTAAAATGTAGGAAAGCATTAGTTGGACTTGGCTCCTCGGATTTGAGACCGAGGGTCCTCTAATAATTACAAGCACCCTTTCTTGCTGGAGACTACAGAGAAGGCACTTCAAGTTCTCTGCCAGCTTCGAGGACCTGGACGCCATAAGGCTGATATAGGGCTGTCGTTCCGTGGCAGAGACTGCACCGTTTCCTGTTAAGCAAATCTGCAGAGTGAGGGCTGCTGCTTCTTCAAAGGTATAAACTTCAGAGGATGTTCAGTGTTATGTTCATTTTAGTGCAGTCAGGCCAAAATGAAAACACAAGTGCCATTCCATGATCCTAAATGACTCAATGTCACCAGTGACGTGCACTGGCAAATGTATGTTTGGACAACAGGCACAACTGGATGTTCACGTCTTTGTGGGATGTCAAATGGTGTGTGTTGATTGCACTATCGACTCAATAGCAATCTCTTGATGCTAGCATTGAAGACTCTATGGTCGATTCCATAGACCAGGTTCTCGCAATCTTAAGGCAAACTTCAGTTTAACTGAGACAAAATCCTAACTTTACGACTAGGATTTAGTCTCAGTTAAACTTAAGTTTGTCTAAAGTTTGATTTAAGACCAAAACTTAAGATTGACTGAGACAAAATGTTAACTTTAGTACTCCTAAATGCCTTCTGTGAATACCCAAAGTCGTAAAGTTAGGATTTTGTCTCAGATTACTTTTGTGAATCGGGCCCTGTATCACTTCCCAAGACCCTGCTGTAGCTTTTACAGTAAACTGAAAACAATCAACTTCAAGTGTAATGAAGATATTGCAGGATTTAAGAGTACCATCACGTTTTGCAACTAGATGTTGAATAATAATATTGCTCCATGAGGAACACTACAAGAAGGTGAACCCTATTCCAATGTCAAGGTATCTAGTTTAAGAGCCGAAGGTCTACCTGAAACACTTCAAGCCTTTATAGTGCAGAACTCACACCACTCTGCCAAATTCACACGAAGAACAATATGATTGACGCAGTTGAAGGATTCAGACACGTCCAGTGGAAGCAATGTCACAATCCTGCTATAATTTGCTAGACGGCGTAAGTCATCTATGATAGCAAGAGCAACAGTTTTCCTCTCACTTATAATAAATAATGCCAGTGCATTAGAGCAGCAGCATTCTAAGTCTGGAAGATTCAGAGCAGCTACATTCCCAGGATGCCTAAGTACAGGGCATTGTTGAAATCCACAAAAGGTGCAAGGATGGTATTACCTCCAGTGATCTCTCTTGGAGAAAACTTTAATAGATTTTATCAATAATAAGAGCCCAAAGTGTAGAAAAACCCTGAAGAGTATAACAACATAATGAGGTAGATAGCCACATTGGTTTGGCAAATAGAAGGCCCAAGACATTAGTACCAACAATGTAGGATTACCACTTCCTGGTTTCCTTATCCCAGTCCTTACCTTTAAGATGAAGCCTTCACCTGGAGTCAGGGAATTTACTTGCTTCATGGCTTGTCAGGAATTAGTGTAAGGCATAGAACCAACATTTTAAGTTTTGCCCACGCATCACTTCTTCGGATACCCTAAGTATTTGGACCCTGATTTACTAAGGGTTTCTGTTGCCCTTGAGACATGCTAAGAGATGCAAGGGCAATGAAAGCCCTTCAATGAGATTCACTGTGCCACGCAGAGCCACCTTGTGCGGCTCTGCGTGGCGTAGTCAATCTGAAGTAACACAATGCAGCGCAAGTCGCTGCCTTGAGCGACTCTGCCTTGGATTTCATGGGTGGAGCATGAGTGTTCCCATGCATCCACCCATGGTTTTCGATGCATTATTTACTAAAACAAGTAAACCTGGGAATACATCAAAATGCTTTGCCATCTCAGGTTAAATGTAGCAAGCAGAAATAGGTTTATTTCTCCTCATTTTTTCCTCTTTCTACGTGTGCTGCATTCGGCATCACACATATAAACAGGACAAAGCCTTAGAGGATTGTTTTTGTGCAGGAAGGTGTCCCTTCCTGCACATAGCAATTCTGCCTCTAATGCAGGCACCCTCGCGCTATGGTACAAGGATGCCTGCATTGGCGCTTGGCAGCCACTAGAGCACCAATGCAGAGGGAAAGCAGGAATGCGCCATATCTTAGTAGATAGGGCACATTCCTGCCCTCTCAATCTGATGCAGCAAAGCAACTTGTCTTGCTCTGTTCCGCTGTGTCAAATATTAATAAATCTGGCCCCAGTTTCTTAGTATTAAAAAAAATGAACTCCGGGAAAATAGAAAGAATTGCACCTGTCGCCATCGGATGGTCTGGTCATGGAAGCTGCCTCATTATTAATGAATGCTGCTTGCAATCAAAATGTATATATATGAATGTTTCTGAAGGGGTGCCAGGCCCTGGAATTCGAGGCCCTGATATATATAATACCCCTTCTGTTCTTCCTTTTTAAGGGCCCACTTCCCCTCCAACCTTGTATTTGTTAACTCAGGCTATCATTTTATGTCTGCCCTGATCACTTTCTGTTTACTTTGTGTCCTTACTCACTTATAGACATTTGATAACTGAAAGCAACATTTTTTAAATCAAAAGATAATCTCTATTTGTGGACAAAGGTACACATTTTGAGCCCATTGGGGAAGAGCTGTCCCCAGGATGTTGTGCCTTAAGAGACTCAGAGCATTGATGGGGGATCACAGGAAAGTGACCTCTTACTTTCTGGTGCTTTTCCAAATCTTCTTGTCTGCTCTGCTTAGCAGGGGGAATTGGATTTAGGGCTATGGTGGTGCCTGTGATAGAAGACCTCAGCTCCCAGCAGTGCTTAATTTGAGCTAGTGGTTTCCAGTGCTCAGCACTGGCACTTAATTGTCAACAGCAGTGCTTGTGGCAGTAGACCTCAAGGTGGCACTTTCTGGCTAATTTGGACCACAACAACAGTTCATTATTTATTCAATATAAATGAAAAATGACTATTTTCTGCCACCCAAGTCAATCTTATAGCTTTGGGGGCTGGAATAGTCTGAATTATCACACTTGTAGGAGTGTGTTGGTTAGTAGTTGTGTTGTTGCTATCATTGGCAGCATGGCAGGGACAATAGGTGCTGCAAGCTCAGTGGTCTCCTGACAAGAGCCCTGGCACTTATCATTTTACAAATTAAGAACTGGATCCCAGTAAACTTTACTGGACTCTAGCCTGACTCATTCACGTGTATGAAGTATCGCACAGCAGTGCATGCTCCGATGAATATTCTTTTTGGATCCTAATAATTCAGCTGCTTGATATAGCCTCAAGTGTAAGGTCTGCGACAAGGATGCTGGATGAGGTGGTAAAGTTGTGATTACTTATCGGTTATCTTCATTACTCTGAGACCAGGCTTCCTTCTCCCAGACTCTACGCCTGAGATTCAGGAAGTGATCAGGGAAGCGGGAAATCATAGCCGGAGAGGAGGAGTTGGGAAAATGAAGGGGGAAGTGAATCGCCTCTCTCCAGGTGAGAGCTTAACCTAAAGATAAGGGCTGGGATGAGAATCCTGGATTAGGTCTCAACATTACTCTATCAGAATAAACTCATAAATTCAGGGCAAGCTTCTCCCTCTCAGCCTCAGACACAGCCAAGATGTCTCTGTCCTAGGGTTGAATTTCTGTGCGTTCTGACAGTTTTCTGAACTTGCAGAAGGAGGAAAGAATGATGTTTCAGTTCTGAAATATATGCTTCCACTGAGTGAGTTAACCCACAATGAGATACGATTCGTCTGCCAAAGTCTCACCCTATAAATCTTTTGGAAGACAACCCAAAAAGGATCCTGGCACCCAGATGGTATTTTCTATGCTGAGACCAATACACAGCCCCTCTCAATTAGGTTCTTTCTGGACGGTTATCAAACTTGAAGTGTAAGGACAAATATACACTTATTTTGCATCTGAGTGTTAAATAGAGGCCTGTTAGGGCACTGAACAAGCTGTTTCAGTGACTTACAAAACCAGTAATGACTGGCCGCAGGATTGCTTGAGAAGCACAACCACATCTTGATAGAACTTATCTGAATTGCAAGCAGTAATTCGCCTGAAGCTGTAATAAACTGTGTTGCTATGTGTTTCTCGCAGATGTTTATGATTGCATTCTTTTACCATAGGGACTTGTCAAGTTTTGCACTTATATTCTTTTTAATGAATCATTTTGGACTATAGACTTTGCTCCATGTGTTTTAATCTACAACACTTCAGCATTCCAAGTCCAACTTGAAACTGGTTCCCTTGATACTCACAACTAAAACAATGGATAAAGGGCCCTACGCATGAGGCAGGACAAACTCTTGACCTGTTGTTTTCTAACATGTGTACGATTACGATCCATGATATTGACCCATCCACTGGTCTGACCACTTCCTAGTTAATTTCTCATTTACCTCCTTGAGTGGCTTACCAGTTAATGTTGCTTCCACTGCTGTGTTGAGGAGACCTTGGAGTAAAAGTAAATTCTGAGTCTTTTACAAGCAATTTTAGTCCTCCGAGGAACAGCGAGGGTGATCCTTTGGAAACAATTCTAAAGGAATTCCCCATAGCTATGACCGAGGCGCAAGAAGGCTGCGCTACTCTGAGGTCAAGAAATTAATCAAGAGTATCTCCATCTGAAAAATGTATTTATTTATTATTTAAGAGTTTTATATAGTGCTAGCCAGACCCGAGGGTATCAGAGCACTTTACAACATGTGTCAAAGATGCAATCAAACATAGGAAGTGACCATAGTAATAGTGATTCGTGACGAGTAAAGTTCAAACACAAAGAGTAGCAAATAGAACGTAAAGATACGTGGCGAGTACAGTTCAAACACAACGAGTAGCCGATAGACTCCATGATTCGTGACAAATCCAGAACAGTGAAGTGGAGCACCGGAGAGAGACGAGAGGTAAAAGAGGTATCAGTACTGCCGTTTGCGGGATTCTCTGTAGAGCGTCAGCTATCTATTCGGAAGATATCGTTTGAGGGAAAGGTCTTTGAGCTGGCTTTTGAATTTTGGAAAAGAGGGGTTAGTCCTGATATGAACTGGGATGGAGTTCCAAATTTTGGATGCATTTCCAGAGAAGGCGCGTGATGAGGTTTTATGTTGTGAGTTTTTGGCGGGATGAGAAGTAGAGTGTTAGTACTCCTTAGGTTCCTTGACTGACCGGCTTTGTGGAGTTTGGCGGCCAGGTATGCGGGTTTATCGTTATGCAGGGCTTTGTGAGTGAGACAGGCTGTTCTGAAGCTGGCGTGCATTTCGGTTGGTATCCATTTTAGCTCTCTGAGAGCTGGAGTGATATGTACATATTTTTTTACATCAGTGACCATCCAGGCTGCTGCATTTAGGGTTGAGTTGTGTTTGACCATGTCTAACTTAAGGTCCTGAGTGATTCCCAGTGATTTTACAGAGTCTGCTGGGATGAGGCTGCAGTTTAGAGCATCAATGGTTTTTAGCCATTCTGTGATTTGGGGGGTCTGTGCTTTGCTGGATATGATGAGTATTTCCGTCTTGTCCTGGTTTAATTTCAGGTGGTTGAGGGATAGCCAGTGTTGGATTTCTTTCAGAGTGAGGTTTAGTCTTTGTATGTCATCAATAGAGGAAGTTTCAAGGTTGATCTGGGTATCGTCTGCATATAGGTGGAAGGGGGGCTTTATTCAGTACCTTGGTGAGGGGCTCCATGTAGATATTAGTGCGGGGAGAGAACTGATCCTTGCAGAACCCCCCTGTTTACGGGGAGTAGGCCTGACGTGCTGTTTTTAGTTTTTATTCTTTGGGTACAGTTCTGCAGGAAGGAGGAGAACCACTGTAGTACCACCTTTTCTGCTCCGACCCTTTCCCACAGTACATAAATGAGCAGCTTGTGGTCAACCGTATCGAATGCTGCAGATAGGTCCAGGAGGATCAGTAGACAGCATTGATCACTGTCAAGTGAATTGTGAATGTCATCTATGAGATTCAGGATCGCTGTCTCAGTGCTGCAACCTTTTCTGAAGCCTGATTGATGAGGATCTAGGAAGTTGTTGCTTTCAATGTGTTGTGTTAATTGCTGGAGGACCCATCTTTCCAAGATTTTTGCTAGAAAGGGGAGATTAGATACAGGCCTGAAGTTGTTGAGATCGTTGGGGTCAGAGCCTGGTTTTTTTAGAAGTGGAGTGACTTGACCCATTTTGAGACAGTCTGGCATGACTCTGGTTCTTAGGGAACTATTTATTATCTTGGTCCAAAGCGGGGCTAGGGTGAGATTCAGTTTCTTAGCTAGTTGCGCAGGGATAGGGTCTGAGAAGTGAGAAAAGGGTTCGGAGCTGGTAATCAATTAAGCAATCTCTGCTTCTGAGATGGGGGCAAAGGTTTTCCAGTTGTTGGGCGGGTGACTGGGTGGGTTGAGGTCTTCTTCACAGGGGGGAGGGCTTACGTTGGGTGCTTGGAGGTTGTTGTCCAAGGAGAGCTCAATCTTGTTAATTTTCTCATTGAAGAAGGTGGCAAAGTTGTTGCATAGTTCTGTGGAGGCCATCAAAGCGGGTGAGGGGGGCTTGGAGGTTTGTTGTCTGATGATATTAAAGAGTTCTTTGGGTCGATTTTTGGCATTGTTTAGTGCATCACAGAAGAAAGAAGTTTTCTCATTCTTAATGGGTTTTTTATATTCCCTGCGTTCGGATTTGAGTAGGTCTAGGTGGATTATTGATGGGTTGTTTCTCCAGAGTCTTTCTGCAGCTCTTAGTTGTCTTTTTTCCAAGTTTAGATCTGTGTTGAACCAGGATCTTGAAGGAATGGTCCTGGTTCTTTTTAATTTCAGGGGTGCAATCTGGTCGAGAATGGAGGTCATTGTTGCATTGTATTGTGCAGTGAGTTCGGTTGTCGAACGTTCGCATGCGACGATGGGAAGGAGTGAGCTAATCCTTTCTTCCAGGTCAGTGTGGGGGATTTGTCTAAGATTTCTCACCCAGTGGAAGGATTCCTGTGTACGGGGTAGGCGGTGGCAAGTCTGATTGATGTGGCATAGAATGATATGGTGGTCTGACCAGTCGACAGGAAGGATGTGGTCTATCGTGATTGCGTCTTCGTGGGCAATGATGGCATTGAGAGTTGCACCCCTTTTATGGGTTCTTTCGGTGCAGTGTTGGATGAGATTGTTGTTGAGAAGAAGTTCATTCTGGGATTGGGTCAAAGAGTTGTTTTCATCGTTCCAATGTAGGTTGAAGTCACCTAATATCATGTTGTTGGAGTCTTGGAGAGCGCAGTGTGTTATCAGGTCTGAAATGTGTTCTCCGAATGCAGGGGCGTTACCTGGTGGATGGTAGAGGAGATGGAAGTCTAGTGTTTTGTTGTCGCTCGTCTTAATGGTGGCACTTAGGTGTTAAAATGAGTTATATTTGAAGGAGTCTGATTCCGCTACGGAAATGTTGTTCTTGTGGATGATTGCAATGTCCCCACCTTGGTGTTTCGTGCTATCTTTATTGATGATTGAGAACCCCGGGGGGACGGGCATGTCCATGATTGGGGAGGAGGACTCATTTAACCAAGCTTCAGTGATGAATGAGATGTCTATGTCTTTGGTGAGGATGGTTTCTGCCAGTTCGGTAGCATGTTTGTTGGCCGATCTACAATTAATGAGCATGCATTTTGTTGTCTCCTTGATGTTTAGTATCTTTGTTGTGGGAATCATGGGGACATTAGTAAGGACGGCTGGAGGCCTCGGTGTTCTAGGTGGGGGGCGTTCTCTTCCAAGTCCCATGATAACCTTGATTTTGGAACAGGGGTTGACCATTGAAGAAGCGTCGTAGGAGTTGGCAAGATCAATCTCCTCACTCATGGACATTGCTGCAGTTGTTCTTTTGGGTCTTAGATGTTTGTTCAGGGAGGGGATAGTGGGCCAGCTGTGCCCTTGAGCCTTGGGGGGTCGTGTGAGTTTAGTGTTGGTAATTGTGGGAATAAGGTGAGGGCGTAGAGAAGGCTCCAGACGCAAAGAGAGGTACGATAGGATATTGTTGATGCCCAGTATTGCGATCTCCAATTTGTTTTCCAGTATCGTCAGTCTCTGAGTCATGATCGAAGAGGAGGGGGTGGTGGAGTTCAGGTTTTTGGAATCCCAAGTGGGGCTATCCAGGGAAGGGGAGAGCTTGCTAGTTAGAGAATGTCTCACAGTGTCGGAGTTTACTGAATTGCCCATGAGGGTGGTCGAGGACCTGTGGCGTGGCGTCACCTGTCGCGGTTCAAGCGTCAGCTTCTTGAGAGTCGGTGATAGGTGAGGGATGGGAGTCAATGACTGGGGGTTGATTACGTTAGCTGCTTGTTGTGGGGGGAAGGTGGCGACGGGGGGCAGTAAGTTCGGGTTGGTGAGGTGTGTCATGAGGTTGGTTTGTGAATTCTCCACAGGGGTAAGTCTGTTGGTGGTCAGGGGGTTGTTTGAGTGGTCTAGATTGTCATTGTTGGCTTGGATCAGTACTGTACCGTCGCTCTTTCAGCCATCTGACAGCCCATCACTGGATTTGCTTGCCTCTTGATTTCTGTTGACTTTTGACTGCTTCATGTTTCAGAAGAGGTTGAAGAATTGGTTATTCCCCATTTAGGGTTTTTAGCCTATGGAGCTCTAAACCTTTGGTCCAGCATCGGGATATCCCTTTGGGGATAATTGGAATGCTTTATAAATACTGTAAATAATTAAAGTGAGACACTCAACCAGGCAAAAGCGTAAAACATCATTAGAAAATACTTCCTCTGCAAAAGAAGTTCTTATCATACATATCATTAAAAAAATTAACAGTTTATGGCCAAGTTCACATTCTATAAATAGCAAGTGTAGATGCTAGGACAGGCCTATTTTGTATCTTCACATTGTTGTGTAGTGGATTTAAAATACACATGTTTTAATAATTAAAGCATACCACAGTTACATACCATGTTAGAGTGATTCCGCGGAAATGAGGAGCAAGTCTGTCTTGCCTATTATCCCGGATCTGGGACTGCTGAAGGTCAATGGATAGTTGACCGACAGTTGTTTCCAACAACTGTTTGGGGCATTGCATGCAGATTAGCCTATACTCCTATTATATGGCAGTCTTGCTCCTCCCCTTCCTCCCAGAGGGAAGCAGCCTTGAGGACATCTTCTAGTCCTCGGTTAAGACCCAGCCTCAAGGTAAACCCCACCAGAGTTCAGTTCCTGCTTTGTCCTCTGCTCCTAGGAGATGCTGCAGATCTCATTGTTGACGTTCATGCTAGAGAAGTAGGGGGGCACGATATGTGCACTGGGGCCTCATCCTGACAATCCACCTATAAGTATGTGGTCTACAATCAGGATGTGCCCTGTATATGGCATGCAAACAGGTCTATCTGGATGCTATAGCTTGGTAGGCACCGAGCAAGGCATGCATCACAACACACAAAGAAGACAAGTGGGAAACTCCTACTGAGTTTGAGGGGTGTGAGCCTTGGCAGGAAGTTCAATGACAAGGGAGCCATGCAGGCCATAATTCTCTATGTAAGAAATCTCCATCTTGTGTCATGTTCATCATGTACTTGTAGAAGGCACCATTGATGCAGAATGTGGACTTCTTACAGTCCCCTTATGACACAACCACACAGCAGACTCTTTGAGAAGGGAAGGGCCCTGGTTACCCTGTACTGATCAGATCTGCACAGAAAGACACTTAGATTCCTCTCTCAAAGGTGCAGGTAAAATGGCTTATACAAGCCTGTGGTCTCAGGAATAATGGAGACAATTAAACAACAATCTGCTGGAAGGGCTGATGACACCAAACACACCTGTGCCACTCAAAAGCAGATAAACGTGTCTTTTATATATGATATTAAAGTTCTAGGCAGGACACATTCTGTTTAGTACAAAAGCATTTAGATGAGTATAAACCATGGTTTTGGAGGCACCCAAAGGAAAAGCTAGCATCACAGTTATAGTAGTTATGGTGCTATTTATGTGCAGATGTACGTAGTGGCATTTACTTACACTGTAAACACCTATTTGGTAGGAATTATCTGAGATGTACAGTCTTACATACATACCATTTGTACCAGTTAGATGACATTAATAATCCAAGAAGGGGAAAAAGAGACAGACAATACACAAATCATACGTTTCACAGCCAGCGGCTGCTTTTTCATGGCTGAAACAGATATAACATATATTAAACACACCTATAGTGTCACATTTTTTAATTTTAATTTCTGTTTATTGAAAAAAAAAAACGGTTTGGGAATACTTTGACCCTCAATTGTTTGAACAACAGTAAACAGATCAGCGGCAAAATCCAGATCTAAATTATTGCAAAGCCTCATGAGTGATAACCGCATTAGGTGTACATATCTCCCACAGATATGCATTCCACTTTCCCCATACTTTAGTCCATTTGTTCGAACAACCCCTTTCTTCGTGGCCCGCATGCACCAATCCATGTCCCTCTTCCAGTCCCCCAACGTGGGGCTTTATTCGGACCTCCACAAACGCGCTATGTTCCGCTTGGCCACCATCAATCCTAACGTGAGCCGAAGTCGGTCCATACGGGTTGAGTTAGTTTCAGCCCAATCATTTAGGAGGCACCATCTGGCTGACAATCCCAGGTCACTTCCTCAAACACTATTAAGACAGGCCAGCACCCTCTTACACTATTGCTAGAGCGCAGGGCAACTTCAAATTATGTGGAGAAACGTGCCCGCCCATCAACATTTCCTTGGACACATTGCTTCCTCTACTTTACCCATTTTAACAAGTGTTGTACATGCGTAATAACTTTGGTGGAGGATTTTTAGTTGCACTAATCGTAATCGTGAACATATGGCTACCTCCCTAGGGGATAGTGTCACATTTTTGAAATATTTCAATAGATAAAACATCCTAACTTTGTTTAATCTCTCATTTGTTATAAACATAGAAGGAACTGCCCAATATAAATCTGCCATTATTCACACAGCATTAATCTTTGTTGCAAGTAAATTGCTTGTCATTAAATTAAGAACTTGTGTCAAATCCCATTACATGATTGATTCCACGCTCCTAAATGTTCTGGGGGGATTCCCATTTGGTCATGTTGTGACTATTATAGCTGGTTACAGCTGGTTTTGTAAATGCTACATTTCAATTCGTACTCTATTAATTCTGAGTGTTCTCAGGATTTATTTCTCTCATTTTAGGCTTAGTATTCTCCAGGGCTTGACCTGAAAGCGGGTTGAGCCCTTACCATGTCCTTGTGACCCGAGCTTTGCTCAGTCAACTTACATTTTTTAATGTTTTTTGTAAGCTTTACAAATTACCCAGAGGGAAACAGCCCTTACAATGCGGCCTTTACCACGCATCCCTTACCACGCAATGCCTTCATCACGCAATGCCTTTATGACGCAATGCCTTTACCAAGTATCCTTTACCACGCAATGCTTTTACCATGCATCCTTTACCACACAATGCCTTTACCACACAATACCTTTATCACGCATGCCTTTACTACACATGCCTTTACAACTAAATAGTACGTTTATATCAGGTAAATGTGTGTGTGTATGTGTGTCTATATATATATACGTGTGTGTATATGTATTGGGGTAAGGGCATTTTTAGGTTTTAGTCTTAGATAAGGGTATTGGGTGGTAAGGGTGTTTTTAGGGTTTGGGTGGGTAAGAGTATTGGGTGGTAAGGGTGTTTTTAGGGTTTAGGGGTGGGATAGGCTATTGGGTGATAAGGGTGCTTTTAAGGTTTAGGGGTGGTTAAGGGTATTGAGTAGTAAGGGTGTTTTTAGGGTTTAGGATGGGTGAATTTAGGGGTTATGAGTCAGTAAGTGAATATATATATATATATATATATATATATATATATATATATATATATATATATATATATATATATATATATATATATATATATATATATTGAGGGTAAAGCACTAGGCATTGCTTATATATATATATATATGATGTCACTGACCATGTCATCAGTGATGTAATATATGAGATCATAAGCAGTGCATTGCGGGGGCATGAGTTATAGTTAACTCAGCTAACTATAACTGCTGAATTTCGCTTGTTTTGTACAAGTGAAATGTCAGCCTAACTATAATGTCCGTGGTAACCTTTGTTTTTTCCTCCGAATTTCTAAGGTTTTTTAAATGCTAATTTCTACTATTACGTCCCTGAAACCTGAGTATTTTTACTGAATTTCTAAGGTTTTTTAAATGCTCATTTCTAACAATAACGTCCCTGAAACCTGTGTTTTCTTCAGTGAATTTCTATGTTTTTTTTAACTAGCAGTCGCATTTGTACAGTGGTGGAGAAAGGGGGCTGGGCCTCCAACCATCTCTCAGGAATTCCGCTACGTAGGACTTACAGGAGGTACAGGAGGGCTTCTTGGCCCCCAAGGTCTCTCAGGAGTAAAGTGGACTTCATCCCCCAACCAGTAGTGTGCCAGGAGGCGCGTTTGCAGAGTGGTGGAGAAAGGGGGAGTGTGTAGCCTCCGAAGACCTCTTAGCAATCCCACTGTGTGGAGTTCACTGGAGGTAACATGTCGGCCCCTAAGGACCCACAGCATCGAAGGGGACTTTATCCCCCAACAAAAAGAGCACCATATTTGTAATTATATTTTAGGAAGAGGGGGATCTGTGGCCCCCCTTCCCTTGATTGTTGTGGGCCCTGGGGACCCCATCCCTGAGGCCTGACCAATTTCTTTAACAAAATGTGAGAAAAAAAGGACAGGGGCCCGATTTTGGCCCCGGGGACCACATCCCCTGGGGCATGGCCATTTTTTAAAATCATTTGCAAGGGAGGGGGGCCCAGTGGCCCCCCTCCCGGCCATTTTCAGACACGGAGACCCATCCCCTCAGGGACCAGGCCATTTCATTTAAAATTTTGGTTTTTTTTTTAACGAGGGGGCCATGTGGCCCCCTTCCCCAGGCTGGTTTCGACCCGGGACCCCATACCCCGGGGCTCGGCCTTTTTTTTTTTTAAATAAAAAAGGGGTGTGAGCTGCCATTTTTGGCCGTTGGGACCCCAACCCCAGGTGCATGGCCAGCTGGTTAGGGACCGTTGGGGAAGCCTGAAGCCCCATGCGGTCCCGGCCAGCTCCTGCCTCCTGTGGAAGCCGCCATGGTTTTTTATCCCCAGGTAGCTGCTAACATGCAGCTCCCTGGGGGTAAAAAGCAAAGTGTGCTAGCTTTGAACAAGCTAGAGCAAAGTGCTCTCGCTTGTTCAAAGCGAGCAACCTGTTTGCTATGGGATGGCGGGAGCAGTGCTCTCGCCATCCCATAGCAAACTGCAATGTCCTAGGGTTGGGCACCCTTGCGACATTGCTGGAGCTGGCCCTGGGGGGTGGCAGACCCCAGGACTATTTATGTCGCCACGAGGGGGGCCGCGCGGACCCCTGCAACAATATTTAAGCCCTGTGGAGGAGGTGGTGGTCCTCAGGGCTGTGTGGGGGGGCTCAAGACCCTCCACACTTTCTTTATGAATATAGCCCTGTGAAGGTGGCGGTCCTAGGGTTTCTGTGGGGGGGCTGCAGCCCCCCACGCAGCTTTTCAATTTAGCCTGGGGAGGTGGCAGTCCCCGGGGCTGGGGGGGCATGTGGTTCCCGCATTTACCCCGGAAGGCGGCGGTCAATGGGGCTGCGCGGGGGGCCTCACAGTCCCCCGCATTGAATGGTTAAGCCCCTAGGGGGGTAAAGATCCCCGGGGCAGCGGGGGTCCGCATGGTCCCCAACATCTATTTTAATCATAGCCCACGGGACCTGGCCCACCCGGGGGCTTAAAGAAAACAAAGCCTGGGATTTGTTTTTTAAATATTTTTGGCCAGATTCACGGATCCAACGCGAATCCCACCAAAATTTCTCAACCGAGTCACAAGATGACTGCCAACACTTCCTGGTTTGAAGTGTTGGCAGCCCATCAGATTGTAGGCTCGAGATTGGGAGGGTTCGCGAATCCACCTCGTCCCTATTTGTATATCTGAGAAAGGTTTACATTTCTCAAGAACTACCTTGCGGATTTACACCATTTAACAAAAAGAGTGCACTCTGGACCAAGAACTACCTTTCTTCTATATTTGTTGTAATTCCGTTCAGCAGTTCGGGCTGTAGCTGCCTCAACAGTTGCCTATGGAAATTAACAAGGAGAAAAAGCATTTTGGGACCCCCCTTTTTCTCTGCCCCTGCTTGACGAATCACCGCGACACTTTCAACACAGTAGCTGTAGAGAGTGGGCCATTAGTTTTGAAAATTTCGCAAAGATCCATCAAACGGCGCCAAAGTTAATGGCAAAAGAAAAAGCACTTTATGCATAGAAACAAGGTCCTAACTATAACTACCTATTGGCGACTGCCAGTAGGCAATATATATAAATATTTACAGGGGTTTCAATTACCTGATATTTACTTATCATTTCCTTGTAAAGGCATGTGTGGTAAAGGCGTATGCTTGTTGAAGACTTGTGTGGTAAAGGCAATGTGTGGTAAAGGCATTGTGTGTTAAAGGCATATGAGGTAAAGTCTTCCCTTGTAATGTCATACAACGGGACCCAGGAAGCCTTATTTGATTCTTTTGCTCAGAGCTTTAAACTTTAGGCAGTGCAAACCAGTCCTCTCTCATTTTCATCTTCTGGCATCAGAGTGTATTTGTGCAGTAATGATTCATTTCACTCAGCACACCATTAAACTAAGGAACACCCTGTTGTAGCAGCAGATAGTTTGAATTATGCTCGATAGATCCATGGCGCCAACAATGTGATGAGTATTTAAGGATGATTTGTGTTTTTGGAGTTGTAGATATTGGCTGTTTCTGGAACTCCAAACTGCATTTTATATGTATGTGTTTTATATTTATTTGTTGTACTTTGCTATTCGGGTGCAGCTCGAGTGTTTGACAATGCTGCATTTGATGTCAGTTATTACCTAATTATAGCTGAAGAAATTGTATACTTTGTAAATGTTGTATTGCAATTGAATATACCTTCTATTCTGATTCCACATTCCAAATGGAATCTTCACTCATTATGCTTTTTGAAAATTCAACTGTGTCATCTGTGAAGTCACTGAACAAACCATCATGTACCATCTGAGGAAGGCATAAGCTGAAACGTTGTAGTGGAAATATATTTTGTTCTGTGCAAATTGCTAAATCCATCTGTTTGAGTCACTTCTTTCTTGGATATATACATATATATATATATATATATATATATATATATATATATATATATATATATATATATACACATATATATATATATATATATTCGTATACATATATATATATATATATTCACTGAAAAAAACATAGGTTTCAGGCACGTTATAGTTAGAAATTAGCATTTAAAAAACCTTAGAAATTCACTGAAAAAACCATAGGTTTTAGGGAAAGTTATAGTTAGTTGGACATTTCACTCGTACAAAACCAGAGAAATTCCCCCATTATAGTTAGTTCAGCTAACTATTACTTGTGCCCCTGTAATGCACTGCTGATGACGTCACATAGTACATCACTCGTGACATGGTCAGTGACATCACTGATGACATCACTGATGACATCTCAAATGAAACTATAAAACCTATGGTTTTTTCAGTGAATTTCTAAGGTTTTTTAAATGCTAATTTATAACTATAACGTGCCTGAAACCTATGGTTTTTTCAGTGAATTTCAAAGGTTTTTTAAATGCTAATTTCTAACTATAACATGCCTGAAACCTATGGTTTTTTCAGTGAATTTCAAAGGTTTTTCAAATGCTAGTTTCTAACTATGCCTACAGAGGTAGGACATGTGAAGAAAGAAAAAAAAAAGCACTGAAAGAAGCAAGAGAAATGCAGAAAGAAGCAACAGAAGTCCACAAAGACGAAGAAAAGTGCAGGAAGAAACAAGACGTGCATAGATGTGTGAGTGGGTGATTCACTGGGTGCATGGTTTCAAGAGTGCATCTGTGATGGACTGTATGGGACTGTATGGGTCAGTGAGTGAGTGTGTGTATGGGTGTGTTAGTGAGTGAATGTATATCTCAGTGGTACATGTGTGAGTAACTACATATGTGAAAGGCAGTATATATGTGTGTTGGAGTATATAAATGGCTATAAGTGAGAGTGTGTGATTGTGAGAGTGGCTGTATGGATGAGTTTGTGCTTGTATCAGTGATTGTATAAGAGCGTAAGAATGTGCTAGTATTTGTATGAGTGATTGAGCTGGTGTGTGTATAACTGTATAGGTGATTAAATGGCAGTGTGATTAATTATTTGCATGACTGACTAGGTGTGTGAGTACCTCTATGGATGATTCGTGATGTGTGAGTGTTTATATAGGTGTATGAGTGCATATGATAGTCCTGTACTGAGTGACCGTAAGTATGAGTGACTGTACTGGTAAGTGAGTGGATGTGTGTGAAGACCAAAGAATCAGTGAGTGGGTATGTAGTAATTGCTGTTGGAGTGTCTATGGTTTTGAGAATGGCCGTCTGTAATTTAGAGTGGGTGTATCCAAGTTTATATTAGGGTGTGAGAAGATGCATCAAATTATCACATGGATGATGTCATCAGTCAGTAGTGTCATCAGTGATGTCATTTGAGATGTCATCACTGATGTCACTGACCATACCATGAGTGATGTAATATGTGACATCATCAGCAGTGCATTGCAGGGGCGCGTGTTATAGTTAGCTGAACTAACTATAACGGGGGAATTTCTCTGGTTTTGTATGAGTAAATTTGTCCAACTAACTAGAAAACCTATGGTTTTTTCAGTGAATTTCTAAGGTTTTTTAAATGCTAATTTCTAACTATAACGTGCCTGAAACCTATGGTTTTTTCAGTGAATTTCAAAGGTTTTTTAAATGCTAATTTCTAACTATAACGTGCCTGAAACCTATGTTTTTTTCCAGTGAATTTCAAAGGTTTTTCAAATGCTAGTTTCTAACTATGCCTACAGAGGTAGGACATGTGAAGAAAGAAGAAAAAACGCACTGAAAGAAGCAAAAGAAATGCAGAAAGAAGCAACAGAAGTCCACAAAGATGAAGAAAAGTGCAGGAAGAAGCAAGACATGTGCAGAAAGAACCAACAGAGGAGCAGAAAGAGGCCTTGTTCCAAAATCATCCTGTGCCCACAAATTTTTCAGACGGGTACTGGTGGTAACTTACTCTGACTAACCAGGCCTAGAGCCAGTGCTATGCTAAAGGACACTTAGAATACAGTGAAAACACCTACATACACTAGGAAACACTATATACGTTGGGGTACCCCTGTGATTAGCATGACCTCCTCTGTAAGGCCCTAGTACATCATAGGGCAGTGGGATTAAAACTACCTCTTAAAACGCGCTACGGGGCGCGTTTGCACAGTGGTGAAGGGAGGGGGGCCTGAGGTGACATGTGTGCAAACACACCCTGTGGCCGTTTTAAGTTGGAAGATTAAGTCCCCTTGAATCCTGACGGTCCCTGGGGTCCAACTAGCCAACCAGGTACCTCCAGTAAGCGCCACAGAGCTGCGTTGCAGAGAGGTGTAAAAAGGGGCGTGGCCTGGTCCAACTCTCTGCAACGCAACGCAGTGGCACTTACTGGAGGTACCTGGTGGGGTTGTTGGCCCCAAGGGATCCTCAGGATTGAAGCGCAATTCATTCCCCAACTTAAAACGCACCACAGGGCTTGTTTGCACACATGTCACCTCAGGCCCCGCCCCCTCCCTTCACCACTGTGCAAACGTGCCCTGTGGAACATTTTAAGTTGGGGGATTAAGTCCCCTTGAATCCTGAGGGTCCCTGGGGTCCAACTAGCCCACCAGGTACCTCCAGTAAGCACCACAGAGCTGCGTTGCAGAGAGGTGTAAAAAGGGGCATGACCTAAACCACCTCTTTGCAACGCAGCGCAGTGGCGCTTACTGGAAGCACCTGGTGGGCTAGATGGCCCCCAGGGGCCCTCATGATTGAAAGGGAATTAATTCCCCAACTTTAAACGCACCACAGAGCGTGTTTACACACATGGCACCTTAGGCCCCGCTCCCTCCCTTCACCACTGTTCAAACACACCCCGTGGTGCGTTTTAAGTTGATGGATAAAGTCCCCTTTCATCCTGAGGGCCCCTGGGGGCCAACTAGCCTATCAGGTACCTCCAGTGAGCGACACAGAGCTCCATGGCAGAGAGGTGTAAAAAGGGGCGTGGCCTGGACCACCTCTCTGCAATGTAGTGCAGTGGCACTTACTGGAAGCACCTGGTGGGCTAGTTGGCCCCCAGTGGCCCTTAGGATTGAAAGGAAATTAATTTCCCAACTTTAAACGTGCCACAGGGCATTTTTGCACACATGTCACCTCAGGCCCCTCCCTTCACCACTGTGCAAATGCGCCCCGTGGCGCGTTTTAAGTTCAGAGATTAAGTCCCCTTGAATCCTGAGGGTCCCTTCCCCCTTCCCTTCAATTGCACAGCCCCGGGGAGGTGGTGGTCGCCGGGGCTCAGAGGTCCGTAACGGACCCCCATATTTACATTATAGTGCCCCGGGGAGGTGGTGGTCCCCGGAGAATGTGGGGGGGCTCTAGCCCCCCCACGCAGGTATATTTAATTTTTTTTAAAAGAAGCTCCAGGGTGGTGGTCCCCGGGGCTGCGGGGGGGGCACTGTGCCCCCCGCAAATATTTATTGAAAGCCCCAGGGGGTGGCGGTCCCCGGGGCTGCGTGGGTCCCCCTGGCCCCCGCAATTTCTTTTCTGCAAGCCCCCGGGACCTGATCCACCCAGGGGCTTAATTAAATGAAGCGCGGGAGTCCGCGCTTTGTTGTTTTTTTATTTTTGGCCGGATTCGCAAACCCAGCGCGAATTCGGATGATTTTTTGGGCCCTGAGCAGGCCTATGGGTCAGGGTGTTTCTACCCTGCCCTCTTTTCTTTTTTTGCGTTTGTTTCCCTGTTTTCTTGTGCCTCGGTTACCGAGGCACAAGATGGCTGCCAACACTTCCTGGTTTGGAGTGTTGACAGCCAATTAGCTTGAAGCTCGTGGTCGGGAGGGAGCGCGGATCCACCGCGGCCATAGAAAACGAAACTTTTATTTTTGGATATCCTCAGCAACTACTGAACGGATTTACACCATTTTAAAAAAAGGGCGCTTTCTGAACCAAGCAGTACCTTTCTGCCAAACTTTGTGTAATTCCGTTCAGCAGTTCGAGCTATAGCCATGTCTAAAGTTTCCTATGGGAAATGTATTTTTTTACCTCAATTTTTTGATTTTCTCAGCAACTACTGAACAGATTTACACCATTTAACAAAAAGAGTTCTTTCTGAACCAAGGTCTACCTTTTTGCCAAATTTGGTGTAATTCTGTTCAGCAGTTCGGGCTGTAGCCGTGTCTAAAGTTTCCTATGGGAAATAACATGGAGAAAACTTGTTTTCGGACCCCCCTTTTTTCTCGGCCGCCGCTTGGCGAATCACCCCGAAACTTTCAGGATATTTGCTGACCATAACGGGCCATAAGTTTTGAAAATTTCGTGAAGATTCGTCAACCGGCGCCAAAGTTATTGCGAAAACAAAAAATGAGTTTCCTATGGAAACTAGGTCCTAACTATAACTATAGACCGCCAGTAGATAATATATATCTAACTTTTTAGACGTATACATTTACATTCATGCAGGCATATTGGAAACCAAGTTGCACAGAAAGCCTACGGCGGCCAACGCAATATTGCACCCCAGTAGCTTTCACCCACAACCTCTTATTCAAAGCATCCCCTACGGGGAAATGCTGCATCTAAGAAGGATTTGTAGCCAGGAGGATGAACTAAAGAAGGCGCACCAGGCTTGCGCCAGCAGATTTAAAGCCAGGGAGTATTCCAACAAATGTATTGACCAGGCCATTAATAAAAATATAGAGCAGGCAAGAGAAGATCTGATAGGTGGGGCCAACGAAAAGGAAGAACAATCCCCAAAACCTCCTATGTTCAGATTTATCCTCAATTACAGCAAACAGGACAAGCTATTAAAAAAGATTATTAGAAAAAATTGGCCTTTAATCCTTGATGATCCTGTCATTGGCCATACTCTATCCAAACAGGCGTCCATAACTTATACTAGAGCCACCTCAATGAGGGCCGTCCTGGTCAAAAATGATCCTTATATGCAGCCTAAGAACACCTGGCTATCACAAAGGAAGGGCTTTATCCGTTGCAAAACATGCAAAGCATGTCAACATGGAGTTAACAAGTCGTCTATACTACCCCCTTCTGTGCAGTAGAAAGAACTATAGAGAAAGCCCTAACTTGCAAATCCGATTTTGTGGTATACGTTTTGGAGTGTCCTTGTTCCCTCAAATATGTAAGAAGCACAATACTACAGGGACACAAACGTATACTTCAACATGTTAGGGCCATTAAAAACAAAGATGCAACGTACCCTGTGGCGAGCCACTTTGAGGAGAAACACAACGCAGACCCCAAAGAACTGAAATATTTTTTAATTGATGCTATCCCACCATACAAACAAGGAGGGGATAGGGAAAAGGCACTCATAAGGTTGGAAACCAGATACATTTTAGACCTAGATAGTAAACAACCTGGAGGCCTTAATATTACTGAGGAACTTTTTACGTGCCTTTAAAAATCAAGGTAATAAGCTAGCATTTTACCTAATTTCCCCATTCAGAAATATAAACATTAAATTCAAACTAAGGTTAAATATTGGATAAACTGGATTGTCAGCTAGTGATAGCTTACAATATGATGTAGAAAATTATTCTAGACATGCTGCATAAAGGCCCCCTTTCAGTCAAATATCAAATGTCACTAGATAAACTTATTATACACTTTTTTATACACTTTATACACTTTTTTATACACATTTTATAGGTTTTTAGTAGGGATGTTTATACACGGTTATTTAATATTTTAGCACAGGTTTTAGAATAAGTAACATTCGGCAAAAAAATGTAAACTTATATGAATTGGGGTCTTATATCCAAGTACTGTAAATTTTAGCCAATGATATATACATATAATTTTGTATGTGGTTTGAGATGACAGGGTATTTAAACCCGGACGCAACAATGAGTGTTTTAACATGTGATGTCAACAGCCATGCATGAAAGTTTTTTAGGTATTTATACTGATAGTATTTAATGAAATCATGACAAATGGCATTTTACTCATTTTTAGCAACAGTAAAAGTATTTTGTAAAGTATTTTGTTTATGTTTATGCTGAACTTTGCACTATATAGGCACCTGTCACTTTAAGGGTCAACAACACTAAAAAGGTAAAAAAGAGAAAAAAACTATTCAAATGTGAAAAAAATGGTTGTATATAAAAACAGGACATAACCAATAAACGTGCATCATGTGATCAAGGCACTTGCAGTGTCGAACCGCGTTATGCTGCTAGCGCAGATGATGGACTTATTTGAATAAGGAAATCTGCACCTTACCTGTGGTCCGTGCTTGATCTGAGAAGCAGTGGGAGTTTTCTGGATATATATATATATATATATATATTACCTACTGGCGGTCGCCAGTAGGTAGTTATAGTTAGGACCCCTTTTCCATAGGAAATCCACAACATTCTATTTTGAATAACTTTGGCGCCGGTCGATGAATCCTCGCGAATTTCTCAAAATAGGTGGGGCGCTACGCTCCGCTCCTACCCTGAAAGTCTCGGGGGGATTCGTCAAGCGGGGGCTGAGATAAAAGGGGGGTCCCAAAACGCGTTTTTCCCATGCATTTTTCCATAGGACCTTTAGACAGAGCTACAGCCCGAACGGCTGAACAGAATTACTAGAAATTTGGCAGAGAGGTAGTCCCTAGGTCAAGGAAGTGCCTTTTGTAGGTTTGGTGTAAATCTGTTCAGTAGATTCTGAGAAAATAGCCTTTAAATCAATATATATATCTGAGCCCGCTTACGGTACGCTTACCGTACGCTTACCGTACGCGTACGGTGGCGTGCGCGAGCGCGATTCTGATTGGCTCTTAGATCTTAGTAAACATTCGAATCGGCCGAAACCAGGAAGCGGCGTCCGCCATTTTGTCTCTCGCACTGAGTGTTATTTATCAAACATGATGCCCAAAAACATGTTACGGGGCTGTTTTGACAACTCCCTCCCACACAGTCATGTTGAGGGAGTCCCCAAATATCCCCCAAGAGCAAAAACGTTTTTTTTTTTTTTTCGGCAATTTCGGCGAGTACGCTTACCGTACGCTTACCGTACGCGTATGGTTAAAAAAAAAAAAAAAAAAAAAAAACACTATCCACACTTACCCCACCCCCTGTGCTTTTGGTGGCCGCAGGCCACCAAATGTACAGGGCTTATTAGACCTGTGAAAAAAAACTAAATTTTGGCAACATGAAATTATAAAATCGAAATAAAAAAAACACTATCCACATTGACCCCACCCCCTGTGCTTTTGGTGGCCGAAGGCCACCAAATGTACAGGGCTTATTAAAGTTGCTAAAAACCGTGCACGGAACGAACTGCGTTAAGTGGGCGCGCACGCCTCGAATGGCGTAAAGTAACTTAGCATTTAAAAAACCGTACAAATTCACTGAAAAAACCATAGGTTTCACACACGTTATAGTTAGGAATTAGCATTTAAAAAACCTTGCAAATTCACTGAAAAAAACCATAGGTTTCACACATGTTATAGTTAGCGGAAATTTTACTGATAAAAAACCAATGAAATTGCCCCGTTATAGTTAGTGCTGGCAACTATAACTCACGCGACCGCAATCTTCTGCTGATGACATATGTGTCTTTATAAAAAAAAATATTTGTAATATATGTATAGCTAAAAATGTATGGAAGAAGACATGGGCAAATAAGTGTCTAAATACAGTATTAGCATCAGCAGAGGATTGCGGTCGCGTGAGTTATAGTTGCCAGCACTAACTATAACGGGGCAATTTCATTGGTTTTTTATCAGTAAAATTTCCGCTAACTATAACATGTGTGAAACCTATGGTTTTTTCAGTGAATTTATATATATATATATATATTTATATATATATATATATATATATATATATATATATATATATATATATATATATATATATATATACACATATATATATATGTATATAGTATCATTTGTTGTAAGGAATGATTTGATGGAAATTCTAAGTGTGAGGAAAAGATAGCAGGAAGCTATAGACTATGGTAAGTATCTATTAGCAGTGGAAAGTAATGCCTACCCAAAATAGAAGTGGTAATATAACACATTACACTAGGGTAGGCCCATATTATGTATGTAGAGAGTCCAGGCCTCAAACTAATTACAAAGTTTGTGTCTTCCATGGTTACAACAAAACTTGAGAAATCGACTGATGTAAGTAGTAGTGAGTATTGCGTCCAGTGTAATCTGTAACAGGAGCAAAGAATGAAATGTCCTACATGTGTCGGGGTCTTTCATTTTACCAGTCCATAGAGAAACGAAATATTCCTACCAGTTCCTCTCTCTCATTTACATGAGAGTGTTTGCAGAGTCTTCTGCTTACTAAAACTGCCACTGTACCCTTCAGTGTCTACGTTCCATTAGAGGAGCTCCTAAGGTGAGTCAGCTAATGTTTATCTGCGCATAAATTTACAAAAATGCAAATGTAAATGCAAATTTAGAGCTAACTGTACATTCAATTACCGAGGAATGTTTTCCCACCATGTTTGCATCCAGGTTCGTCCATGTTTTTTTAATTACAGTGGCACTCTGTGTGGAATGCTGAAACTGGCTCAGCCAATGGGGACACTTAGAAGCTGGCCCCGTTCACTGTTCTTTCCAGGCCTTCTATGTGTAGCATCGCGCTACAAAGGACCACAGACACTTTGTGTATATATATAATGGGAGCTTTATTCCACACATCCAACCTCGACACTGTCCCTACTCTAACTGCCCCTCCTCTCATGACTCCTCCTCTTCCCCTCCACCCTACTCGCTCCGCCCCCCAACTGCTAGACTGCTAACTTCGTTACATCTCCCCTTTTCTTGATAAAACAAACAAACAATAGTGCTTCAGTCCATCTCTACAATTAGTCTCTTTGGTGGCTGAATATCGCGACATGGCCGCAACGACGTGTTCTCAGTGGACATGCTCAGCACGGACTCACTCTGCTGACCTCTGCCTCCTGTATCACTAGGATCAGGTTCTTCAAGTGCGGGAGTGTCAGTCGGGCTCACCCCCGGTCCTTTTATGTCTCGCGGACACCTCTTGAAGTGGGAGATGTTCCTGGTGATTCTGCATTGTTCAGATTCCGTCGTCAGCATCGTGCCCTTCTGCTGTATAGTTAATAATGGCTCGTCACGGAATCGGGAATCAGTCTTTCTCTGCTGCTCCTGTTTAATGAAAACATGATCCCTTTCATGCAAAGATGGAGACCTCGCCCTCCTCTTGGCATCGGCATACGATTTCATTCTGTCCTTGTTATGCTTGGCAGTCACAGCTATTTCCTGGTGCATGTAATTTGGTGATACCGCTTGCAGAGCACCTTCCCCTGTCGGGATACGATTTCTCACTGGCCGCCCTAGCATGAGGGTCGCAGGGCATTGTCCGGTGGTTGAGTGGGGAGTTGTCCTGTAGGCTCTTCGAGCCTCATTCAGAGCTGCCTGCAGTTCTCTCTTCACAGCAGTGTCTTGCTGAAATGTCTTTTTAATCGTAGCCATAAATCTCTCAATGGTGCCATTCGCTTGTGGCCAGAGCGGTGTGACTTTTCTGTGCTCAAAGTCCATGTATTTCGCAAAAGCACTGAATTCGTGTCCATTGAATGGGGGCCCATTGTCTGTTTTGACTTCCTTGGGGACACCCCATGTTGCGAATGTCTCATATAGCACTTTGAGAGTGCAGGAGGCGCTTGTAGACGATATTATTTGAGCGATGGGAAATCGTGAATATTCGTCAATTATGGCAACCACATAGTTTCCAGACTGCAGCGGTCCATAGAAGTCCATGGCAACTTCTTGCCACACTCCACTGGGTAGGGTGGTCATCCTGGGTAGGGTGGTCATTTGTAATGGTGCCGGTGGATTGCTTTTGCTGGTCAACTGACAGAGATACTCCTCAGCAATCGATATTTTGCATTCTGACGACGGTAGAGGGTGGCAGGGCATGAATTCAGCCGGGTTCTCCGCCTTCCCCTGTTTGGGAAGTAATTTGGGAAACTTGCTGACACAGTTCTTATTGTCGTTGACTGTGAATAAGACTTCCACCAGATGAAGACGCTCCGCAGTGGGGAGGCTAAGTAGGCAGTCGGCGTCAGGCCCCTTGATGACATGTATGACCGCCGGTACAGTGATGTCGTCATGGGTGAGAGTTGTGTGGAATTTACCCAGACAGGGGACCGGTTTTTTGGACATCCACGTAAAGACGCGGACCGGTGCAAAAGTTAGTGGGGGTTTCGGGACCATTTTCTCGTGTTCCGTAACTGGAATATAGTTCAGCGAGGCTCCGCTATCCCATATAAATTTGGTGTCATGATTCCCCACTCTAATATCTAGACGTGGATATTTTTTTAGTTGATCAGGGTCCGCAATCAGGTTCAAGTGTTCCACAGTGTAGGTCGAGTCTTTGGAGGAAGATGATCTCGAGTCCCGAGATGGGGATCTGCGTCCCCAACGTGACCTGCGTGATTCCCGGCTGGAATGTGATGAACCTGGGGACCACCTGGGCTCTCAGGGATGTCAGAGCGGGACGATCTCATTGTCTCGCCTCGCCTTTCTTTGTGATAGTCCCCACACATGGCTTCGAAGTGATTGGATCGCCCACATTTCCTGCATCGCTGACCCATGGCCGGACAGGTGTCCGTATGGGGATAATCATAACCACACCGATAACATCGGCCAGTCCTTTCTGGCTTTTGATCCCTTCGCCCTGTTTCCCTTCTCCTGTACTCCGGGCGTCGTTGGTGAGACGACGGTCTCTGTCTCCATTTATTCTCCCGCGAATACTTCCTTCTGCTACGAGGTCGGTCTTGAACACGGTGCGCTTGCTCATGACTGACGTTGTGGCCTGTTTCAATGGTGGCAGCGTGTTCCTTCGCTTGGTCATATATGCGGGTCAATTCTTCAATCTCTTCTAATTCGTGGGGTTTCCTCAGTAGCCGTCTCCTGAGTGTTTCTGAATGGCAACCGGTTATGATTTGCGATTTGATGGCAGCGTCAGGCGAGAAGGTTTCAAACTCGCAGTATCTCGACAGCCGTCGTAACCGGGTGATGAATGCACTCATTGCTTCCTCCTTCCCTTGGCGTGCTTGGTGGAATGCATGGCGCTCATAATCTACGTTTCTTTTATGAAGGAACTTTTTGTTAAGTGCCTCACGCACTTTGTCATACGTCCCCGTTTCAGCAGGCGAAAGATCCTTGATGATTTTGCTTATTTCCCAGCCTGCCAAGTTGCGGAGGGCAATTAGCTTCCCTTTGTCTTCCGTCACCTTGGATCCCTCAATATAATCTTCGAACTCTTCCAACCATTCTTGCCACTTGGGGCCCATGCTCCCTCCTGTGGTCACTGTCAGGGGTTCCGGGGCTCGCAGATGTGATCCTCCCACAACAGTAGGAGTCGCCATAATGTCGTTTGTTTATTCTCACCCTTATGTAGGTGCCCGTGTCTTTATCTGTTCACGTCAATGCTTGCTTATTTGTACTTGACAATGCTTGTTTATTTGCACTCAACAATGCTTGTTTACTTCTTCTTGCCAATGCTTGTTTATTTGCGCTTGACAATGCTTGTTTGTTTGCACTTAACAATGCTTGTTTGCTTCTTCTTGCCAATGCTTGTTTATTTGCGCTTGCCAATGCTTGTTTGTTTGCACTTAACAATGCTTGTTTGCTTCTTCTTGCCAATGCTTGTTTATTTGCGCTTGATAATGCTTGTTTGTTTGCACTTAACAATGCTTGTTTGACGTCTCCCCGCCAATGCTTGTTTTAATTGCACTTGACAAGGCTTGCTTATTTGCTGGTGCCTGACTTAAAGATGGCCGCTCTGTAACACTCAAGGGGTCTGTCTTGAAAGCCGCCTGACTCCAAGATGGCCGCCGTCACTACACACGCACAAGGCTTTCTCTCCTGGCTCATTCAGTCCTTTCCATGCTGGACTCACCGGCGGGCAGCTTCAAGGGTGGCACTCCTCAGGCCCTGCTTTTCCTCAGCGGCAACAGCTATCAGGTGAGGTCGGGGTGGGCTCCCGCCTTATTCTGCAGCTTCCCACTTTTCCCTCGCGACAGCGTGCCAAAACTCACGCATCGGGCGTGAGATCTGCCGGCATCAACGAGCTTTCCAGCTTGACTTCAACGCGCTCAACGACGCTCGCTGGCGGGCCTTCGGGGACAGCGTCTCCAGTATTGGGGCACTTCTCTCTTCACTCTTGGGCGCACGGCAGGGTCGGGGTGGGCTCCCGACTTCTGCACTCACCAGCGTCATCCAAAGCACACGCTTTCAGCGTGAGTCGCGTTTCGGCGCGATCGGCTTCCTCCCTTCAGGCAGGTCCACACTCATTCCTGTGGCCGCTCTCAGCTCCTCCACAATCTCTGGAGCTCTGTGGTCAGTGGGGCTTGGTCATCCCACCCTCGTCGCCAGTTGTAGCATCCCGCTACAAAGGACCACAGACACTTCGTGTATATATATAATGGGAGCTTTATTCCACACATCCAACCTCAACACTGTCCCTACTCTAACTGCCCCTCCTCTCATGACTCCTCCTCTTCCCCTCCACCCTACTCGCTCCGCCCCCCAACTGCTAGACTGCTAACTTCGTTACACTATGGTCAGTGTGGGGGGATGACGCAGGGAGAGGCGGTGGAGATGCTCATTGCCTAGGATGGGTGAGATCAGGAGGACATGAACACTATAGTCTTCAAGCCCACAGTGTCCAATAACGCTTCAATAAATTTAAAAGTATGAATAAATTAATTAGCCCTGCTGCCTGTTTCCTGCAAACATGGTGTCTTTTGTAGGCAGTGAAAGTCCATCCCATTGTTAGAAAGGCATGAATCCTTAATTAAATAAAGTTTATTTTTCAATTTCTAAGATTGTTTAAGGTAACAGGCACATTTGGCGCGTGCTGAGTAACATCTCAGAAGCTTTGTTTTGATTACCTTTCGTTTCTGGGTTTTGTCCTCCTCTTTACTGCTAATACAGACAAGAGCTTTCCTGGCTTGATGAGTAAGGCGCCCAGAAACAGCAGAAATGCACCTACGTCTATTCTTGCTGGTATTAAACACTGCTTGTCCTTACTCATAAAGAGCCCAGGTGTAAGTCCTGGATATCTACAACTTTTGTAGCCTCTCAGGAGTACACCTGGTAACCCTCAACCTAAGAATGACTGATGGTTGGAGGTGAACAATGGTCCAGTTTTTTTAGGGTTGATGTGCTTCTTCGATTTTATTAAAGCTTTGTTCCAAAAGATTTTTCTATGCGGAGAAGCCTATTGAAATGTGGAAAATCCGTGCGCCCCTTTCTCGTTTCCCATGAACCCACACTTGCTGCTTTCTTCTGCATTGCTGTCTTTCTCTCTGCTTCCTGGGCGAGATGTGTGATGTTGCATTTTGTTTACAATTTGTGGGTGTTCACATGAATTTGCATGGTCGTAGCATAAACAGTGCATAATTTGAGCCGGTGGTTTCCAGTGCTCAACACCAGTGCTTTTCAAGAGCACCACTTAAGGACACATTAATTTGTGTGGAGATTAAGAGATTTTCCCAGAATTACAGTATGTTGAGCCAACGCCGAGACTCGAACCTGGTTCCCCAGCTTCGAAGTCGGCAGTTCTGCCATTACGCCACATCTGCTCCCCACTTTTATGGTTAGTATTTCGTGCTGTTTAGGCGGTGCTGGCAGGAGAAATGGGCTGTGCAACCTGCCGCCTGAGTAGAGCCCCGGCACTTATTTTTTTTTACAAATTAACCACTGAGCATACCCCATTAAAATATCTTTCTCGCCCTTTTCCCTTCCCAGCCCTAACATCTATTGAAAAGTCCGTAATGCACGCAGACATAACATTTCCATTTGGGAAAGCTACTGATATCCTAATTCGACGAATCAGGGTAGCTTTTTTCTACCAATCATCCAGTTTCCGCAGGTTAAAATATGCAACATCCATTGTGAAACATTAGGTCTGGACAACTATACCCACAATATTTCAGAATAACCTGATAAATATTTGCATACCTGTGCTTTGTGGGTGTGAACTAATAATTGGGCAGTGTTGGTTTGGGGATTATCGTGTACTTGACTTTTATTATATTTTTATTTATAATTACCATGGAGGTTTTTTTAACATCTCTTTTACTTGCCATAATAGTGAAATTGCTTTGAATGGCCTTCTACACTACACTGGTGGTCCTTTCTCAAACTTTCAATAATTGTTGCAAAAATCACAATTTCCAGTAGTTAAAGTTTTCATGTAAATATGAAGACTTTGGCCTTTATATAGAGTTGAGTGCACGGGAAGCTCCATCACAAATGTGCTGATGTTCCGTCAACCGTATTATAAGTGTATTAGAGCCAATGGCACTTGTAATGCAGTGGACATGATACCCGTCACGTTTTGACGACTATGTCGTCCAAACTCAAAAGGACCTTCGTGTGTCTCTTTTAAGATGTTTTGAGGAGAACAAAGCCCATCATCATTAGTTTGATTTCGAAGTTATGAGAAATATGTCTCTAAAGTGTATTTGTGAGTACATGGCACATGCATTTTTAATGGCGCTAGCACTTGCAAGGAAATGTTATCAGATTTGAGGGGAAAAAGTATGTAAATAATTGTATCCTATGAAACACTTCAGTCGTGCGATAAAAACTTTTGCACACTATTAGTCCACACCTAGTGGACCCAGAACAAGGGCAGTTCTCTTCTGATATCATTAAAGGTCCTTGGAAATTTACGCTTTAGTCTTCAAAACAAGCGATGGCTACGCCCACTATTTTCACAATTGTAGAGTGAAATGAAACCCAAGCTTTACGGTGTTGGGACATCCCGCAGAGTGTTTGAAGTGGACTGTACTGCAAAAAATGACTCCTATTTCTGAAAATAAATTGTCAGATTTGAGCAGAATTGGATATTTAGACTTCATACTGCCCTAGATGGTTTGAATGATTCTGTGGAATGGCTGTGTATAAGCTAGAAATTCCTCTAACCAAATAAGATAGTAATTAGTCTGAAGTCAGATGTGAAGGCTACTGTAACTGCCTTTTGATATACATGGTGGACATTGATGAAGCTACACGGGTGCATTCTAGGGGTGCTTCTGGACACCTTGCCTGCTTTGAGAAAAAAGAAGACACTTTTTTCTTCTTTCCCCTCTATTTGTATATTCGTTATAAAATCTAATTATGAAATCATTATGAAATTATTTTCATATACACCCTCTGGCCTGGTTGAAATATTATCTATGAATTAAGTTTCCATAATGACTGGTCCCAAAGTTTGGTTGGGCATATTTTGACCCATGATAATAAAGTGGGAAGTGCAATATTTGTGATCGAGTCTCCAATGATGGTTACGATGGAGGACCATAATGAGAGGACTCACGCTTCCACCACCAGAGTAGTTATCTTCTGGATGCCATGACGATATTCCATAATGATGCTAAGAATGAGTACACGCTATGGGTGGGCGTAAATTGCTTAATTCAGTGTAGCGCAGTCATGTGGAATTACCAAATTCCGCTAGATTATGAGGAATTAGGTGAGAAGTGTAATTCTGCAAGTAGGGCTATTTTCAGCAAAAATGCCACCTTGTGTCTAAGGATGAATTTTGTACTAAGAAATAGTGCTAAATGCAAAGGAACATGAATAGCTCGCACTCACTAAATGCGCTCTTCAAGTAGGATTTCCCCCCCCCAATTTACACCCAGCTTTTAGCACTAGTTTCTTAGCATAAAATGCACCCTTGCGTGAATGTGAGCATGCATGTTGCGCAGAGAAAATAGCAATAAATGCAAAACAACACAAACAGCAGTGCAAGCAGCCTCTGCTAATTTCCCCATCACAATTTACTCTTAATTGTTGGTAATTCCACATCAAAGAGTAAGAAAGAATTTAATATGATTACTCCAGTGTATTAAAATTACTCTCAAGCAAAGCATACACGGTGACGTCATGATGCCGAGATACAACATGCATACCCATCTATGTCAGAATGGATTGTGCTGCTCGACTTTGGAGGGAAAGGCTTAAAGTGGTGTTTCAAAAAAAACTATAAGAAATCGTAATCTGAAACTACCTGCTATAATGGATTATAGCTATTTACCAAGTATACAGAGGGCTGCAGGTGACTGTCCAATGATCTTGGGCAGAATAATACGATTTGATGTCCTATTTGCACACCTTTGAGATTTTTGATTCATGAATGTTTTCCAGATAGGCGGCCAGATTTTGGAAAAAATAATTTTGTTTTTATCTATAGTATGTAAAAACAACTCAGTTGTGTTTTTTTGAGGGACAAATTCTAGTTTTTACAATCCTTATTGCAAATGCTAATGGAACTAAAATGCATTCATACTGGCAATTGGGGTTGTAATTCAGTCTTACAATTTTCATCATGTTAATCTTTGATTATTGTCTCTTCCTATTTTTAGAAGCATACCGATGATGTTGCATGTCTTTGTCTATATAGATACTAACCAATGAGTATTCTTGATGAAGCCTGAGCACACTTGGTTTTAATGATTACAAAACATTGCTGAATGAACTTGATGAATGCTCTTGACTTGAATAGGTGCTGAAAATAGTCAACTATATAGGTATGCGTGTCTCTAAATGAGGGATAAGGTCTGCAATGTGACAAATTTAAGGGCATATTATCAAGCACCGTGTTAAAATTATCGCCGCTTTAGTGGCAGAAAACTGCCGCTAGAGCGGAGATAATGGGCTTGATAATATGCCGCAGAAAAATTCCAATAGAAGCCCATGTTGACAACAGAACATGAGCTTCTATGGGAATTCTCAAGGGCATATTACCAAGCCCATTATCACCGCTTTAGCTGTAGTTTTCTGCCGCTAAAGCGGTGATAATTTTAACGCAGTTTCTTGATAATATGCCCCTTGATGTTATGCATCAGTGGCGTAACGAACGTTGAGGAGAACCCCCTGCAAGGTACATGGAGTGCCCCCCTACGTACTCAATCTGAAGCTCTCCAGTCGAGGTACTGTGCTGGCGGGGGCCTGGAGCTTGGAGCCCCCCCCCCCCGCTGTGGGGGCCATGTTACACCACTCTTGTGCATGCCATCACACATGGATATAATTAATACTGCGTAATGTCCCTCAGTGATTGCTATATTTTATGGTTTACATTTATCTCAGGTCTTTATATATTTGTCATCACATTATAATGGTTCTGGATAGTTTAGGGTCCCCTAGATTGCTACGTAACACAATAGCTATCTAGCCAACACACATGATTGTGCCCGATAAGATTGTTGGAGCAAGATACAATTTTATTATTCACTACTTGTAAAATAGCCTGTGGGATTTTGGAGAGGGAAATATACCATTACAGTGCTACTATATCCATTTGTATATATACTTTGTGCCGATCTCTCCCATACCTTGGGAACCTTATTTGCTTCCATACGTCTCTGCTCTCTGAACATGTGTAAACGCTCTGATACCCGCATGGATCATCGTCGCGCTATATAAAACTTTTAAAATAAATAAAGAAAATAAATACTGCCCCTATGAGAGGATCTGTAGAGTAGGTGATGGGTACTTCTAAAATGCTCCCATGCAAGGAGAGTTGAGGGCCTGTTACAATTTTGTTATGTGCTGGTATATTCTCTAGTACTTTTTTGTGGTTTCTTGACTAGATTTGGAAACAGCGTTTACAAAGCTGCTATAACCATGCAGGTAGGTAACAATGCGATCGTTACAACGACTGCGTTTGTTACCACGCGTGGCATTACATTGCAAGACGTTTCAACGACTTGCGCTAGGTGGTGTGCAACACCAGGGAATGTGTTGGATTTTAAATCCAACACCTTCCCTGCTGTTGCGCTAACTGGAGTAGGAATAATAATTTATAATATTCCTAAATCTAGGGCACCACCTAGCGCAAGTCGTTGAAATGACTTGCGATGTAATGCCACGCGTTCTAACAACAACGCGGTCATTGTAACAACCGCGTTGTTACCTACTGCGTGGCAGTAGCACCCGTTGTAACGTGCTATATTCCTAGATTTAGGAGCCTATTTGCACTGTGTGGAAGCAAATATTCAAAATGTATGCTTGGAAGACAATGAGTGTGGCAATATACCTGGCTTACACCAGCTGTAAAGATTCCTTATATTTGATATTCTGCCATATCCTTTTGTGGTTAATAATTACATGAGGAGAATGCAATAAACTAGTACCTCTAATCCAATACTGTAAACACACTACAGGATATTTAATGCCTGACGGAATACCGCGCAAAATCTACTTGCCGAGAACTGCACTGTTTTGCAACCCAGCTTCTAATATTGTGGTCACAGTGTGGGAATGACTTTTAATAATAATAAAGATAAAATAATTGGCATCCCACTGCTGAACATTCCTTTACTAACATCTGGATGAGAATAACACTTGAGGCCAGATGTGCAAAAAACTTATTATTGGTTACAATCTCCAAATAGCAGAATCTGAGTGCTTGCACCTGCTAAAACGTGATTTTCAATGTACTAAACCCATTTTAGGAGTTAGTAAAGTTTCACCAACTCCTAAAATGGGTTTTTGAATAGATATTCAATCTTAATTTGGAAGGGATGTGTTGTGAGCGCCCCTTTCAAATTGCAATGCGGGGCACTATGCATCAATGGTTTGCAAATCAATTTAAGTTATAGACTCCCAAGTTGGGGTGCTAATTCATTAGCAAGAGAGAAGGTGTTCCCTTCCAACCCCTTCTCCTTTGCAATTTTAAGGAAATGGGGCTGCTTTACAAAAAAAATCATTTTATAAAAGCTGTTACAGAGATGGTTTTCTTATGGCACCCTCAGTCCACCCTGCTGTGATTGTAGACATGTCATACTGAGTCACACATTGCAAAATGCTAAATTAATATTCATTTCTCAAGTTGGTCTATGCCTCACTACAATTTGGTATTTTGCTAGGTGATCTATTAGTATATATGTCGGTTCACAAAAAATGATTTTTCCACAAAAAGAGTCACAATTTGCAAGCACTTTTTACAACCGGTATCTTAGTACAACTGTCCCATAATTATATATATTAGTGTGAATGAATGAATGGAAAATTTGTTTAGTGCACAATACCTCGAACAGACGTATTCAGTCACTTCCCAGCTATACTACCCAACACAAAACAGGAGAACAGAAAGATCATTATTTGTTAAAAGATTGTTTTTTAACTCGTTTTTAAAGTTGGCAAAGTTAGATTGGGCCGGGTGGGAGATGGGCATCACGTTCCATGCCTTGGCTGTCAGAACAGAGAGCAATCCCAAAATATCACCTTTTTTAAATTTCAACGTTTCAACCAAGTATTGAGTCTTTGATCACAGAAGACATAGAAAGAGTACCTACAAATCTTGCGAACCATGTAAGAGCATGATGTTGTGAAGTGCAGAGCCAGATTTATCAAAGTGTTGCTTGCCCTTGCATCATGCAAGCTAACCCAAGGGCAAAGCAACACTGTAGTCAGATTTACCAAGCCATGCAAAGCCACATTGTGTGGCCCTGTGGTGCTTGGTAAATCTGGAGTAACAAAGTCGCTGTCTTGCACTACTTTGCCCCAGGGAGATGTTCCCTGGGTGGAACGTCGGTGTTCCCACACATCTACCCATTGATTTCGGCTCATACTCAGATTTACCATTTGTGGTAGTCCTGGGAATGTGTCAAAATGCTAAGCCTTCCCAGGGGAGACATACAGGGAGAAATATCTTTATTTCTTCTTGTAAGCCTGCATTGGTGCTAGGCAACCAAAAACGGCACCAGCACAAGAAGACAAGAATGCCTGATATAATGTTAAATGTGTCACGTCCCTACCCTCTCAGTTTCATGCAGCACAGTGCAGCAAGGTGTTTCGCTGTGTTGTGTTGCATGAAATATTGATAAATCTGCCCTGCAGTGTTTTGTGACAGAGTTGGTGTGCTTTAAAGATGCTGCTCAGGCGATTGGTACCCAGCGTAATTATCTCAAGCGGTTGGAGATTGATGTGCTTCTTCTTAGTCCTAAGATGGTCTGTGCTGCAGCATTTAGTGCTAAATGCACTGTATGCATGAAATAGGACTGTAAGACAAACAGTAATGAATTACAATAGTCCTGCCTTTATATTAGAAGAACTTGGACCAAATTGTGCTTTGACGATGCTAAAAAATAAAAAAAAGATATTGTAAGAGTTGGTTGTTTTTCAAAATTGAGTGTGAAATCAAATATGATTCCCATGCTTCTGCAGTGTTCGGCAGGACACAGTAGGGAACATAGGGAGCCATGCCACCATTCAGTTGTCCATACGATATGCTTTTCGAAAATAAGGACTTCAGTATTTTGGATCTTAAGTACCAGAGAGCTGCCACATGCAAAGGAGAACACCAGGTCTCACCAATGAACATACAGCCGCCAGAATCAACTTTCACAGTGGATTGAAGGCCGTTGCCACCTGGATGAAAGATAGCTGCCTCAAGCTCAACTCTGACAAGACCAAAGTACTCATCCTGCGACCTGCACACTCAGCCGGGGATGACTCCTGGTGGCCTGCTGCGCTGGGAACCCCTCCCACCCCTATGGACCACACACGTAACCTCGGCATCATACTGGACTCCTCGTTCACAGTGAACCGCCAGATCAACGCCGTATCCTCATCCTGCTTCCACTCACTCCGCCGGCTAGAAAGACATTCCGATGGATCCCCACAGTATTCTGAAAGATGGTCACCCACACACTTATCATCAGTAGACTCGACTACAGCAACACAATCAACGCCGGCGTCACCCAGAAACAGCTCAGGAAACTACAGACCGTTCAAAATGCCTCAGCCAGACTGGTCCACAACATCCCTCGGCACAGCCACATCACAGAACACCTTCGACTGGCTCCCAGTCAACAAGAGAATCACCTACAAGCTCCTCACACATTCCTACAAAACTCTCCATAATGTAGGACCGCATATCTGAACCATTGCCTCTCATTCCACGTACACGTACCCGCCAGACAACTTCGCTCCGCCCACCTTGCCCTGGCTACTGTCCCATGGAACAACAAGACCAGAACCGGAGGAAGGTTCTTCTCCTGCCTCGCCGCCAAGACCTGGAACACCCTGCCCCTGCACCTCAGGCAATCCCCATCGCTGACCCAATTCAGGAAATATCTCAAGACCTGGCTCTTAGAATGAACCTCCACGCCCAGACGGATCAGCAGCCCCCCCGCCCCCCTCAGCACCTTGAGACTCTCACGGGTGAGTAGCGGCACTATACAAACTCCTGATTGATTGTTTGTGAAGCTCCGACATATCTGCATTGGAAAAGGTAAAGGAACCCCAAACACTCATAATCAGATACTACCACCAGTGCACAGACCGGGGGAGTAACAGTTGGTTTCTCCCTTAGACCATCAAAGGGGAGTGCAATGGAGGTCTGCCCTCTGCCGGTTCACCAAGGGTGTGCTATTATGCAGTTTTGAAGGGTCCCTAGGTGTTAGGGGCCCCAGGGACTGTTGCCAAATAATAAAAACACAGGAGAAAAGTCAAGAGACACAAAGAAAATGGGAGGCAGGCCAGTTGCACATGATCTTGGGGACTTTCACTCCTATAGGAATGTTGTGGGTCTTTGGGAAACCACAAACTATGTTAAACAAGGACATAAAATGGTGGGCACCAAGGGGCAGATTTATGTTGCACTTGCGCCACTTTTGCGCCGCCGATGCGTCACTTTTGTGACGCAGCAGCGGCGCAAATCCTGCGCCATGGTGCGGGGTATTTACAACGTGACGCATCTGGGAGATGCGTCACGTTGTAAAGCCCTGCGCCACATGTAGGCGTTCCAGGGCAGGTGGGGGCGTTCCGGCGCAGGAACGCCTCCTAAAAGTGGCTGAGTGAAATCTACAAGATTTCACTCAGTCACTTTTAGGCCCATGCTGCGTCAAAACCCTGCGCCTGCTTGAAGCAGGCGTAAGGATTGACGCAGCATTTACAGATAGGGCCCCCCAGAACATTGCTGGAGCTGCGTCGCGCTTGCGACGCAACTCCAGCAATGCGACACTTTTACGGCACAGATGCGTCACGCATCTGTGCCATTTTTGCCCCATGGTGCGCCGCATTATAAATGCGGCGCATCCATGGTGGCGCAGCTGTGGCGCATAATAATTGGCGCATCCCTGCTGATATGCAGGGATGCGCCAGTTAACATAAATCTGCCCCTAAATGTTTACCACTAACCATACAGTATATTTTATCAACCACTGCCATAACAGCCAAGTGCTCATGTAAGGCGCTCCAAATCTACAACAAAAAAAGTGGCACAAGAATATTGTTCACCTAAACTCATGTTGCAGTGTGTGCCCTTTCATCCCTGATGACATTGAAGGATTGACTGCTTGTCCAACCCTCAGCCCATCTACAGCCTTCTATTTGCTACTGCGGTCATGAAAAGGGCTAGAAGATGAAACTGTACAAAGTAAATGGGGCTCTTCAAGACCCATTTCGTTTCTAGTTCTGAAAAGACCTTCATGACACCAGAAACCAGAGGAAGCAGTGTGGCAGCAGAGGTACCAAATGACAGGTCAGTTGTGTCAGCTGGTATCACTGGCTACCCATATTTCATGTCCAAGGGAGTCTCCATGTCGTGTGTGACTTCTTCAACCTGCCATTGCTTTTTACCATACGGCATGTATGTTACTGTACTTGTAGTGTCACTTTTAAGATCGTAAACATGGCCTAATATTTCCCAGCATGCAAGGATAAGATGAAATAAAGGACACCCTCCTCTGAGGATCTCATGCATCACAACCAACTCCTCCCAAAGAGGACATTTTCTAACCTCACATTCTACCCTCCTGAGGTGTATACAAACACTAGCCAGCAGAACTTGACTTATAGCCACTTGTCAGCTATGAAGTACACAAAGAAAGGTCAGAGAACCACAGAGCTTGTTAGTATACATGCACACTGTTTACAAACCAGCAGGGAGTATCTCAAGTGTATTTATCCAAATTTGGGGCGCAAGTCATCATTCATCGCTAAACGATAATTTTTTATTTACCAAATTGCTAAATCAATCTAAACAACCCCCCACAAGTAAATCCCACTGGCAGACCTCACAGGAACTGGAATTGACTTCAGTTGGACACACAATTTATGCTGGGAGCAGCTGCAGGCCCTGATGGGTGGTCACACGTTTACCTTGACTGCAACAACACTGTGGTTTGTTTCCCGCCTGCCGGTGTGTTTCCATTGACAATGCTCTCCCATGCATAGTATGCTATTGAACTGAACAAGAACCAGCTTCCTTTAAAGATGGATTTAAAATGATTATCTTAAAAGGCCATATTTCCCTGAAAAATGTCCAGTAAAAAACACCTATTTAAAGTAAATTGAAAGCTGGTTTCATTATTAAACATAGACACATTAAAATAGAAGCATTACACTGAAATTTCTGCAAATTATGTTGAAAAAATACAAAAGGATGCAGGTAATGACTCGAGAGTTTAGGAAGAAGTATTTTTTAAAAGATCACTAATCAATATTAGCTCAGCCCCACCCTCTTTCATTTTTACGTCAAGCCACTGGCCGGGCTCATTCACTCCTTTGGATTTTCGGTGGCGTCATGCGCAGATGATACTAAGATCACAGGGGCAGATTTATATCGGACTTGCGCCACGTTTAAGCCGCCGTTGCGTCACTTTTGTGACGCAACGGCGGCGTAAACCCTGCGCCATGTTGCGCCCCATTTACAACATGACGCATCTAGGGAGATGCGTCACGTTGTAAAGCTTGCGCCACATGGGGGCGTACCTGCACAGGGGGGGGCATTCCGGCGCAGGAACGCCTCCGAAAAGTGGCTGAGTGAAATCTACAAGATTTCACTAAGTCACCTTTCCGGCCATGCTGCGTCAAAACCCTGCGCCTGCTTGAAGCAGGCGTAAGGATTGACGCAGCATTGTGACGATAGGGCACTCCCGAGCCTTGCTGGAGCTGCGTCGCGTTTGCGACGCAACTCCAGCAATGCACCAACCTTCCGCCATCAGATGCGTCACGGATCTGTTTATCCTTGCACCACGATGCGCTGCATTGTAAATGCGGTGCATCTATTGTGGCGCAAGGGTAAACTTTCGTGACGCATCTTTCCTGGCGCATCCCTGCTGATTTGCAGGGATGCGCCAGGAAACATAAATCTGCCCCATAGTATCTATTTCCAGCAACGAAGAAGAGGTAACAAGCAACTTTTACAGCTGCACTGGAAATTGGTAGGTGATGAAAATCAATTGTTTAAAACTGAATGCTGAGTTTGTTCAGTTTGACATCAACATCTCTTTTTGGACCCTTTTGTGGTGGCGTATGGAGATGGGCTCTCTTCCTATTTATATCAATGAGGCAAGGAATTTGGGAGTGATTTTTGTTGATAACTTACCTTTTCTGATTAAATAAATCATGTACCATCCACCTTTTTCTACATTTTAAGAATACTTAAAAAAGTATTCCCTTTAATTCCATCTCACTTGCAAAAAATGGATAGTCGTCTTGATTTTATCACGGATTGACTATTGCGGTGCTTTATGTGAATATTCAACAACCATCACTGAATAAATTGCAAGCTTTGCAAAATACAGCATCTCGCCGGCTCCTAACATCCCTGAGTATCCGTCTGTCCCTCAGGCTTTACCCACATTGCATTGGCTTCCTGTGAAAAAATGTGTCACCTTCAAAGCTTTCTGGCTGGCACATAAAGATCTGTGTACAGATAGGACAGAGCACATTAGATCTACAGTCCAGTGCCCCCTTCCTAGCAGAAATCTTCGATCATCTTTGGCCTGCAATGTGATGGTTTCCAAAGTTAAATTTACCTCTTGGGGTAGCCGAAGTTTCACCTGTGCCACCTGTAATTGTAGAATAATCTTCTCTTAAACATTACAAAGACTGAAAATCACAGGCAATTTAGGAAAGGCCTCAAACATGGGTTTAGTCAATATAGTTGTAGGTTTAACACTCTTTTCTTGCAGTACTGGTGCCAAGAGGCCTATGGGCATTAGCGCGCTTTATACATTTTATTTTCATTCAATTTTCATTTAATAATTTACCTATTTTTTGCTGTATACTTGTTTCTTTATTTTTTTGTATAGTATTAAGGTTCATATTGTAGCGATTAGGCCTGGGCGGTAAATTTGGTTCCGCTAACGGAATTTGCGATATTTTGACATTTTCGCGTTCCGCGGAGAGCGCGAAAATGTCAAAACATTCGCAACCTGCCGCGAAACAGAAGTATTTTTCTTGTTCGCGCTTTAAAAATGCATTCTTGCGCGTGCAGTCGCAACTTACCGGGTTCCTGCGTTCGCCGACGAGTTTTCCTATCCGTTCGCGCGCACCACAAGATGTTGGATTGTTGGTAGCCGGTTGCGTTATCCCGCGAGAGTTTGAGATCACGAACACTTCATTGCGATCGCGAACAGGAAATAAGCATCGCGAGCAAGATGGCCGCGCCCATTAGCGACTGCATGGGCAAGTTGGAGATATATTTCCCCATGAGCATGCAAAAACACATCGCGAACGGGCGGGAAAAACAATCTCCGCATCTTCGCGAAAGTTTTGCATGCTCGCGGAGATTTTGCGCAATTTCGCGATAATTTGCGAAAGTCAATTTCGCAAATTCCGCCCACCCTTACCGCGTCTGTTAGTGATTCAGTGGTGGTTCACAAAACTCAAAAGGTTATGAACCCCTGCTCTAGAGCATTCCTCTGAACTTACCCAAGCCCTGAAAGACACATATTGAGGCATCCTCTGCATACATACCTGGAAAGGAAGAAGCCAGGGTGAGTATCAATCTGAAACCCAGGCCCAGCAAGGCAAAAGGTTGAAGGAGACATGACATGTCTTACTTTAAGGGTACATTATCACATGAAGAGGGCCAGCCATGGGGTAAGTCACACAAAAGGTGCAAAGGAGAACCACAGGGGAAGAAGAGACCAGCACTCAAATCAGCAGTCCACTCGCAACCATGACTAGAGTTGAGTATATGGAAGACTGCAAAGGTGCCCCCGAAATGCTGCACGTCAATTCAAGCCCTTGACATGCTGGACATGATCAACATGGAGCTACAGTGATTGTCATGGCCCTGGACCAATACTAAAAGCTGTGACACAAATCACATTGAACAAGCACCAGCACCCTCATATACTTGTATAGAGGCTTTGACCTGCTCCATCTGAACAGTGCGTCCAAAGCATCATTTGTAATGATGCAGGAACATCTTTCTAAATGAAGCAGGGTCCAGCACTCTTCTCAGCTGCAGCAGAATGGAAGATTGACATCTCATCCACCTCATCTGCTGTGTAGACCCGTGCAAAGTAAATGACAATCTGAAGTCTGTAACTATGTCCACAGGGCGCAGGTATTCACAGAACTAAACAATGCAGCTACACTAAACCAACACAGTTAAGCCTGTGGCAGTCTGGTACAGCCACATACATCCAACATCCGCAGACATGCCAGTGAACAGTACAAGATGGAATCTGTAGGCATCTGAGAACCATCCACCAACCACACTCCATGACTCTCATCCATGGTTGTCAACCGCAAGTCCAAACAACTGAGGCTGGAGAGCATGTACATGGACACATGGGGCCTCATTTACAACAAAATGACACCGCGTGGCGCTGCAAGCCATTTTACTGCGACAAACTGCGTCATTTTAAAAGTACAGGGATACATATCCGGGAGAACCGTGAGCGGACGCATAGGTTGCAGGACGCGCTGATCGCGAGTAACAAGGAAACACAGTTGTGATTTTCTTCTCCGCCTCTTCTCCCATGAGGCTACTTGTCCATATCATTAGGGCTTCACTATTGGAAGCAGCCCTTAGACGGTGAAGTGTGACCTATACCACACTCCCGCAGTGGTGACACATTACCATATTGTGGTAAGAACGGAGCCCATTATTATTCTTTCTAGGTCCTGATGAATGCCGCGGACCCTTCGGGGCCACCCAGGCAGAAACATGTCGACCATCCACGAGATCATTCACTAGACGGTTGGGAACAATAAATATCCCAATCACCGTCGCACTTATTTTAATATCATATAGTTTTCACTTCACATTAAAGAATTGCTACTGACTACTATAATGATTTTTAATTTTAATTTCACTCACATAGTCACGGGCCCCCACTCCATCACTTAGAAGTGCATCCTTGTCGTCAAGTGTATGCCCGTCCTCCATCAAACGAAGGTTTTGGAGGGCGAGGACTGGTCAATGATGAAGCATGACACCAGGTGGTGTGTGAGACCAGTCCGTATCTTTTTGTGAGATGCCCACACTCACAACGTTCTTGTAGCTCGTTTGGGTTATCACACTAGGAGCAGCTCTTTTGTGATGAACACTTGTTACATGAGGACACATTCATTTTTGTTACGTATGGGGAGATTAAGTGATTTGCCCAGAGTCACAGGATGTTGAGTGTCGTTGCCAAGACTGGAACCCGGTTCCCCAGCTTCGAGGTCAACCTCTCTAGCTGTAAGGCTACATCCTCTCCCTTTGGTGCCACTGGTGATCAGAAGGGATGTCCTAGCACTTGGGTAGGGTCCAGAGTTCAGAACCTGCCTACCAGTGCCTCACTAAAGGACTGCACTGAGAGCATCTCTGACTCCACCCAATGGTAAAGGTAAGAAGGACTGGGAACTCTAAAGAGCACTTAATAAGCACTGAGGGAAGAAGCCCAATCCTAGCTTAATGTGAAAAAATACAGATCAACTCAACAAGGTAGACCATCTTTAAAGAGAGTGTTGCACTTACATTTTTTAACTGGATATACGATTCCAATGTGGATTGAGAATTCCGCAGAAGACCCACAAATTAGTGGTCCAGCTATCTCTAAAATGTAACCTCTTCTTGTCCAAACCGAGGCACTTTTTAAATCCCAATTCCCCAAAGAGTACTAAAATGATTTACACCAATCAAAGCAACTGCACTTCCTTGAGTAAAATTCTATTTACATGCCAAGCTTGATGTAATTCCGTTCAGCCAATTTTTCTGTCTCTGTAATCAATGCATCTTATGTAAAGTAAAATGGGCCACCTCTTGATGGATCTGCCCGAAACTTGGCATGATGAACCTAAATTGAACATATTTTTTTCCGTATTCTTTGGTGCAGATTCGTTTTGCGGTGCCAAAGGTGTTAAGAAAAGAAATAATGCCTTTTTAATAACTCGATATGAAGTGAATTTTGCTTTGATAATAGTTGAAACATGTCAAAACAAGGGATAAAATGATGTACTTGCTTCTCCATGCACACATGCAAATTATTTTCTTAGCTCCTCAGTTTCTATCTGAGAGTGAACTTCTGTATGAAACCCTCACAGGTGAACTCATTTATCAGTGTCCTAAAGGCGCTGTGGGATTGTGCTTTGAAGCCAGGTGAGCACCATCGGGGACATTTCCTGAGACCACTCCAAACTGCGGAAAGTTTGCAATGACAGGGCAGGAGCAGCGTTTGGCCCCAAATGCCAAGGTAGGCTCCCATCAGCCCATTCTTGCATGCAAATTAGCCAATTAGGCCTTTTGTAGTTCTTATTAGAGGACTCCGCGTCTGTGGATAATGTGCATAGGTGACGTGACTGTCCCCAGGGTCCACTGGCTTATCCTTTGTTGCCATAAAAATACATTTTCAAAGACCACACAGGCTGCTACCATGACTTTTATAAGACATTTTGCAGACAGAATGTACCCTGCTGAATCAGTTCATGTTCTGCTTGTTTTCGATGCAAGGATCCATTTTTCTAGTGAAGGACCGATTTTTTTGCTCCTTTTTGGCATGAGTAAAAACACTGCTGCTCATAGGGCAGGGCAGGACCCCCTAATGGTGATGTCCTAGGATCAAAGCTTAACCTGAATGGGCCATGCATTTGATCTTTTTGGTTTTTGCTTCTGAACTCCAAGGTATAATGAAACCCCTAGATATGTAAGAGAGTTTGGAGGTCTAAGCACCTCATCTGGTGGGTGTGCTTCGCCTGTTTGGCTAATATGGTCCCATGAAATAAACCCCTGATCAGTCTGGCTCATTCCAGTGAAAATCATTGTTGTGTCGGGTAATGGAGCGACTAATGAATACTGGAACTGATCGAGCAGATCCCTCTTTCCCTTGGAAAAGGATCTCTCCAGTACTAGATCCTCTGTAGTGCAGCCTACACACAAATTTCACACAAGATACATTTAAAATAAACCAACTATCCCCCTCATTGTTAAAGGAATGGAAAAACACATTGCTAATATGGAATCCTAAATGAAATCCTATGATGATAAGTGCAAAGTCTAAGGAACGCTGGATAGGGTCTCCTAAGCCACACTGGATTGGACGCATTCTACACGCAAACCTTCTTGACTTCCCGCGCATCCTGCTGTTGGCTGCAGTGCTCTGCAGCGACCAAAAGCAACGTGTGCATACTCCCGAAGACAAGGAGAGCTTAACGGATGTAGCCTGTCCTCATTGACCACCTGATTTTGGATACGGCTATACTGGTTACTACCGCTCTGACTGCTTAATATTAAATTGCCCCAAGAGGGAAGGTGGCAGCATACTCCTTACAGGCATTTTCTAATGCTTAATTGCCTGGTTGTGTCACAGAAGGGTTACTGTGACTTTGGTTGCCCTGGTGGCATGCGGATCCTGTAGTATTGTTTCCGGGTTTCTCCTGCATGGGGTTCCCTCCTGGGTCCATAGGTCAGTAATTTCAATTTGGGCACTTTTTGGTTTTTGCACTTTTTGGGTGGTGCATTTTTTCTTTATCAGGTGTCTCTCTTATTATATAGACCTGATAAGACCCCACATTCCATAGTGGGTCGAAACCTCGTTGACAATACTAAACAAACCTTTGAATGGAGAGGCTTGGTGTAAAACTTTGTGTAAATCAAATTGAGGTTGTTCGTCTTTGGTGCTGGAAACCCTTGCTTTTTATGTTTGTTTGGTCACAAATCTTTTTGCATATATGTTTTCATGGGTTCTGTTTTACATGGAACATGTAATATTGTATGTATGGTTTTGCACAATATATACTAGACATCATCACAACTGCCTTTTGTGTTTGTATTATTACTTGCATGTGCTTTCAGTGTGGAGTTTTCCCTGACTACATCTCCCATATCTATGAGATTGCGCTTCGTGTATTTCAGAACACTAATAATTGTTCCCAAAAGGAACCTTATGTTTCACAAATAATGATCAATGGCAACTGGTGGCACAATGCAAAATTACTAGTCAGTTTCTATTCTCCAAGCAAGCTGATTCGGAATGGTGTTCCTCTGGTCTCTGCCCTCAGTCCCACTCTATTTAAACTGAACATGGTGCCCATGGCTCGATTGACTGATTCCTTTGGCTTACACTGCTATGCCTAGGCTGACAGCACTCAGTCAATCCTGAGACTGGATGGAAATACCAGACTTAAATCCTATCAATTCTTATCCCGTCCTGGGTAAGTCACAGCTCAGCTGGGTGTCGTAGGCGTAGGAGACGATGTTGAATCCGTGGTTTCTGACGATAGCCTCAAGGGCGGCCATGTAGACATTGAAGAAGGTGGGGTTCATGAGGAGCTCTAGGGCACTCCATAGCTGATCTCTGTACGTTCTGAGAGGAATGGAGGTAGTCTGACTCGCTGTGTTCGGCTGGTCAGGAAGGAGTGGTTCCAGTCCAGGGCCTTGTTGCAGATGCAGACATCATGGAGTCTTGTGATTAGGTTGCCGTGGGTGACAGTATTGAAGGCGGTCGAGAGGTCCAGTAGGATGAGGGCTGCGGTTTTGCTGTGTTCAAGGAATTGAGCAGATGTCATCCTGGCAGCAAGGAGCACAGTCTCGGTGCTGTCATTGTTTGGAAGCTGGATTGGGAGATGTCCAGGATGTGGTTCTCTTTGATGAACTCGGCGAGTAGGGCATTGATGGCCTTCTCAATGACCTTGGCTGGAAAGGAGAGTAGGGAGATGGGTCTGAAGTTCTTGAGGTCTGTCGGATCAGTGGATGGCTGCTTCATCAGGGGTTGATCTCGGCATGTTTCCAGTCATCTGGGAAGGAGGCAGTTTCAATGGAGCAGTAGATGGTGCATCGAAGCTCGGGGGTAATGGAGGTGGCTGCTCTATGGAAGATGTGGTACAGACAAGGGTCCGATGGGGCTTCAGAGTGGATGTTCTTCATAGTCTTGAGTGTGTCGTCTGTGGTGAGCAGAGTTCAGTTGAGCAGGATCTGTTCGGATGCGGTGTGTTGCGTGCAGTGGTGAAGGACGTTGTGGCAAGGTCTTGGGGTTCGGCGCTGTCATAGATCGTCCTGATCTTGTGGTGGAAGAAGGTGCCGAGTTTGTTGCAGAGGTCTGTGGTCGCGCTGTTGGGCCTCGTGAACTCCTTGACGATGGTGAAGAGTTCTTTGCTGTTGTGTGCATTGGCGTTGATTCTGTCTTGGGTTTGAGGAGGAGGTGGTGTGCATTGACAACGGTTTGGTGGTTTTGTTCTTCCTCCATCTCTTCTTGAGTCATCTGCAGGTGTGTCTGGACTCATGGAGGGCAAGAGTGAACCAGCTAGCTTTCTTGGAGTGTTGCTTGCTGTGTGCCTTCTTCAGGGGTGCCAGAGTATCGGCGAAGTTGGAGATCCATTGGTGAAGGTTGCATGCTGAGGTGTTGGCGTCGGCTGATGTCAGCGTCTGCTAATGTCAGTGGTGTGGTAGTGCTGAGGAAGGGAGTGAGATGTTCTTTAATGGCCTTGTTCCAGCTATGATAGGGGGGCGGTGACAGCCGTGTTCTACGGTGGGAGTGGTGAAGGTAAAGTTCACGCAGTGGTGGTAGGTCCAGAGGAGTTCGGTGGTGTGGCTGTGGGTGATATTTCCGCTGGCAGAGAAAACAGGGTCGAGCGTATGTGGGTTGGACCGGTGACTAGCTGCTTGAGTGTGATGTTGGTGGGGTTCTCCAGAAGGGATGCAGTGTTCTGGTCACTGGGGTTGTCCAGGTTGAAGTTGAGGTCGCTGAGTAGGATGTAATCAATGGCTATAAGAGCCTGGGGTCTGATGAAGTCTACGATGGTGTCGGTGAAGGGAGGGCGGGGACGGGAGGTGTGAAGACGAGGGTGCCTCTAGAGGGTGATGTTGGGGTTAGTCTTGATCTGGTAGTGGAGGTGTTCTATGGTTGTCTTTGGGTTGTTTGAGTGAGTGGTTAGGCAAAGGTGTTCTTGTGGATGATGGCGATGCCTCCTCCTGGTCGGTTGGCGTGGTCCTTGTGGGTGATTTTGTAGCCATCGGGGCAATGTCTTGACCAGAGCAGGGGTTGGTCCAATTTTCCGTGAGGAAGGCAATGCCTGGAGAGGCGTTGTTGAGGAGGTCCCAGATTTCTGTGGCGTGTTTGTGGAGGCTACTTTAGGCAGCACAGCAGCTCCTCTGGCAGAGCTTAGTTGTAAGCCCAGTAGTGTCAGATTTTCGGGGTCAGAGACCCACTACTCATACCCAAATGTGCCTTTGAAGTGGGGGTGACTTCAAAGAGTAGTTTTTAAAGTGTACAAGTAACTTTTCAACCCAGTCCTGTCTGCCAGGCTATCTGTGGGGGGTAATCAGCCCTTTTTGTGGGGTCTGGCCACTATGCCTATTGAAGTGTAAGTGTCAGCCCCATCCTCCCTTTCTGCCCAGAAAGAGCCATCAGTATGCAGAACACTGCAGATGTCCCTAAGTTACCTGTGTTTGTGGCTGTCTAGACGGAAAACACAAAATGTAGCTGACACCCACTCCAAACATGTATTGGAGAGAGGCTGCAAGGCCCACAGAGAAGTAAGTGTAGGGAAATTTCCACTTTCTAAAAGTGTCATTAGTAAAACAGTTATGTTAAATCCAACTTTACCAGTAAGGAGTATTTATCAATACCTTTCCAAACATATGAAACATTAAAAAGCCATTCCTCTCTGATCAAGAATTACAGCTGAAAGGTGTATTAAGGAATTCCCAATGCTAACATATGAGAGGAGTAGGCCTCTCAGTAGCAGAAACGAAAGAGACTTTTTGTCACTACTAGGACATGCAAAACATAAAAGTCCATTTCCTGCCTTTTACTTACATAGAGCCCTTCACTTGGGGCTACCAAGGGCCTACCGTAGGGGTGACTTATATGTAACAAAAGGACAGTTTAAGGCTTGGCAAATAGTTTTAAATGTCAAGTCGAAATGGCAGTAAACTGCACACACAGGCACTGCAGTGGCATGCCTGAGACAGGTTTTAAAGGCTACATCTGTGGGTGGCACAATCAGTGCTCAGCTCATTAGTAGCATTTAACGTTCAGGACCTGGGTATATGACATATCACCTTACAAGGGACTTACAACTAAATGAAATATGCCATTTAGGTATACACCAATTACACACACGTTTATGGAAGAAACACATGCACTTTAGCATTGATTAGCAGAGGGAAAGCGCTCAGAGTCCTAAGGCCAACAAAAAGATGGTCAGAGGAAGAGTGAGGCAAGAAGTTTGAGGGTAACCCTGTAGAAAGGGCAATTTCCCACAGTCACCCTAGGGAAACGTTATAAAAAAGATGGATAGAGAGTTCCAGGGACCTCATTGCACCCACCTGCAATGAATCTTTGACCTCCATTGAAACGCCTGTTGGTTGTTAACTGTACAGTTAATAGTGGAACAAAGGATTCAACGAGCCAGTATGTCTCTCACTAGTGCATTGCTCGCAGTACAGGCTTGGGTTTACATCAATGCGGCAGCAGCACATGAGCTGTGATATGGTGGACTATTCCAGTCTGCACCTGGAACACAGACTTAAGTGTACGCTGTAGCAGAGAATGAGACATAACACCATATTCATTATACGGCCCAGGAGGTCACCAATTCTAGCATTTAGTGGCTTCACTTCCATTAGTTTACAATTGGCATAAGGTGCCCCTCCTTACCATGATTATCACATGCTTTATGGTGGATAAAGTATAAAGTGGATTTTTTGGACATATTGGGGATCATCCATACCTAGGGAACATAAAATAAGGCAACCCTCTTTGACACATTATGGGCATTCTAGGTATTTGTGTGGCCTATAAAGATGTCAGTCCTGTCATAAGATGTATTCCTTTGCTATAATGTGAGCCTCCAGTTCCAAGGTATTATGATACCCATGGCAGATGATGGCCACCTATGGCTTTTGATGGGCATTCCGGCAAAAAGAGGATAATTCTTGACATTTGGTGGCTACAACCATCTTACGATGGAGATCCCTATCATGTGATTAAGCACATGAGCACGTGAAGAATATAACCTGGTAGATGGCAAAACTCAGGTGAAGTAAGGTCATTCAGAAGGCTCAAGAAAGTTTTAGAGGATTTAGACTTTGGTCAGATCCTTATTACTGGGAGGCGGCATCAGCCCCATGTAGCAGCGGGGCTCTGAAAAGGCCAGGGGAATGGAAGAAAATCCTTTCCGATTGCAAGGGCCCGGCGTCTACCCAAAAAGTGGTTATAAGTGGAAGAAAGATGAAAGTCTTGATATGATAGAAAAAATGTGGAAAGGAGTCAATATACTGAATTTTTCAATTTTAAGAGGAGCCAATTGGCGACGGATGCTCTTCTTTTCGAAATGGCTTTTATATAGAATCCCAGCCTTCTTAATGCACATTAACGCGGCTATCCCAGGTACTTGTTCCCGGTCTTTAAGGCACTCCCCGGCAAATTGGACTCATGTGATTAGCCAGTGCACACTCATACAGGGATTCTGGACTGAAATATTCCAGTATCTGGTAAACATCGGGAAAGTTAATGTGGCCACAATTATTTGTCTGAAAGTTTTGGGGTACGACCCTGGAATTGGCCTTTCTAACAAGTGGGTAAAACTAGTATACATTGCAACAGCGGTAGCTCGATCCCTTTTACTTCAAAATTGGTGAAACCAGATAATTCTCTCATTGAAGGATTGGCTACAAAAAATAAGACGAGTAAGAGCAAGTGAGCAACAATATGCAATTTGCACTGGGGGAGTTAGGAAATTTAAGAAACTTCGGGGAGAATATTTTAAATTGGAAGATGCAGGAGTAGTTTGAAAATGGAATGATAAAAGGAATTGAGATGCTCCATCACATCATTTGGTAGACGTTGGTTATAGTAGTTCCTTTTATGTGAGTTTAAGTCAGCTGCATTCTTAGTGATAGTTTTGATTAGGAGATGAGAAGCTCTGAGTGTTAATTTTGTATACTGTATTTATTGTATGTATATAATTACATTATTTATGCATGGAAAATGGTATTTATAACCTATGAGGAAAGATCAATTCAAGTTATATCCATGATACTGTTATACCTGGATCCTAATAAAAAAATAAGAATATAACCTGGTGTTTGGGTTTAAAACATTCTATTTACTATAGGAGAAATGGTGGTATTTGGTGTGATGGTGCTACAGTAAGTTATTTAAAATATTGAGAAGCTTTTGTTGCAGAGAGGTGTGTTTATTTACCCCGAAAACAAATATGCTATTTATGTCTATTTTTAGAAAACGTCAAATTCATGATAAGGATCAAAATCATTGGCTTTTCATAATATATTTTATGCTAATACTTGAATGACGACACATACTGAGTTGGTGAAATCTTTGGCTGATATTATTTTGATCTTGCCACAGAGCAATTGCTCCTGAGATTGTTATTTCTTGATTGATGGGCATGGAGTCATTTATGTTGATAGAGCTTTTAATGATTAGGGGAGAGGATGTGGCATAACGGTCACAGTTGCCACCTTTGGAGTTGCGGAACCAGGTTCGAGTCTCGGCAGCGGCTCATCCTGTGACTCTAGGCAAATCACTTAATCTTCCAGTGGCTACCAAAAATGAATGTGTCCTTGTGCAAGGTAACTGGTGCTCATGTAAAAAGCTTCAATACCTTCCGGTCGAGTTCGTGCTACGCAAAAAAAAAAAGATACTATGGTCTCTAATGTTGTTGAAGACTAGATCTGAACAGCGTTTCACTTTTTCACCCTGTTCACTCCAATTAAATTCTCGTTCACAATGTTTGGCTTAAAGTTTGCTTGGAATGTGCACTCTAATAAAATGTTTGAGGTGAAAGGTAGAAAGGAGCACATTTTTGTTATTCTGTGGTTAGGTTTCTCCAACAATCTATTGTAATACGAGATGATAAGTCACGATTGTGAGTCAGAGAACCTTTCCATTGGCGTGATGCCATGATGTATCGATATTAGTAAATTGTATGTTTTTTAATTATATTTTTGTATTTCAGGAATCAATATTATGTACATGCATCTTAATGCACTGTGTATCGCTTATGGCAGAGTATGCTGATGAAAGAGTTCTTGACTGACATGTGAGCAAAAAAACTACAAACACCTTGAAAAATATAAAATTACAAACCCAGATAATGGAAAAATATAAAATTGCAAACCCAAATAATGTGAACGTCTGGTACACCTTACAACATTTTAGCCATTTTCTAGAGAAAGAGGTAAAAAGTGCAGGGCCCGATTCACAGAAATAATCTGAGACAAAATCCTAATCTTACTGCTGTTGGTATTCACAGAAGGCACTTACTACTTTTGTTTAAACTTACTACTTTTGGTTAAACTTACTACTTGTGGTTAAACTTACTACTTTTGGTATTCACCGAAGGCATTTAGTAGTAGTAAAGTTAGTTTACTACTACTAAATGCCTTCTGTGAATACCAAAAGTAGTAAGTTTAGGATTTTGTCTCTGATTAGTTCTGTGAATCAGGCCCGCAGTGTTTTAGTCTCACCTCTGCCTTTCACCCGGGGGAAGATCAAATATGTTTAGCACACTATGGAAGAATTGTGATAGTCCAATGATGCCAGTTATTTTGGCAGTCGTGCCATCAATTAACAAGTTAGCTACATGTTTTTCAAATGTTTCCAGAGGATAACCCTCCTAAATGCTCCTGAGCATTGCCAGCATGGTCAGGCTTACTGTGTCTGTTGAATTGGGTCTGCCTAATTATGCCCACTATTTTAAATGCTCACCAGCACCACTGCCTCTGCCCTTTATAAGGCAGAGATCACAAGGTCATGACAGGCCTCGTTATACACTTTTCTGTGAGCCATTTATTGTCTACTCAGCTGGAAATGGAGTGAGAGACACAAACTTGGAGCATGTTGTGGACCATCAAGGCATGATGCAGCAATACTGACAGGATATTAATATTCACGAGAGATGTTGTGAAGACCATGTGCTCTCCTTCGACTGGTTCTGTCTATACTCTTACGTCTTATCACTTATGGCTGACCCTCAGCCCTGGAAGTATTCTAGTCTATCATCTGAGATTGAGTTGGTCTCCATAGTTCAATATAGAATTCTGCCTTCTTGGAAGGGTGGTGAATTAGCACAAGTGCATATGCCTTACACTGGACAAGCAGTGGTTACAGTGGCAAATCCTTTGAAACTTTTTCCAGGAAAGGGGCTATGCCTGCCAGTAACCCAACACTTTTGGGGCCACACCACCACCGCCAAAAGTTACATATCTGCAGGTCAGGCTCAAGGGATACCCAACATGAATTCTTCAAGCATTGCTCTTCTTAAGTCAGGTCTAGATTTTGAGATTTTATATCTAAACTGTTGACTAAAGACATGGGATGTCTATGGATCTCCTTCATCACACCTGGTTATCTGCACCCACACATTAGCAATGTAAGGGAGCTGGTAGATGGATTAAAAAGCATAAGTTCACCATTGTAACCCCAACACTTCTGCTTTAATGGCTCTCTAGTTTTACCCGCACTCCATCTCCATGTTTAATGCAGACAAGTGCATTGTATCGAATGAGGGTAAGGGGTGGGAGAGAATGCATCGGAAAGGAGATTGGCAAGCATACACTAGCCTCCCATCCTTGGACCCTAACCTCACCACATTATTGTTTTTTACTGAATATCTCATTTATCTAGATAAACATTTCAAATTCTTGGCAATGTGTATCAGTCTATTTCCAGGAGGAACAGAGTTATTGTGGATCAGCTCAGCAAGCCCCAGAATCTCGATGCCACAGGTTCCAGGTTCAGGCCCAGCCACAGTAAAGAAACAGCACTCATTGCCGCCACAGATGACATCCACATGATTCTTGAATGAATGAAGAGCAATGTGTAAAGTGCAAACAGTTGCTCCCCAGTAAGTTTTCCAGCGCTAAACGAACTGAAGTGAATGAAGCTTGACTACATGTCTCTAAAGAGGAAAGCCTTCAGGCCAGATTTTAATGCAGATTCCACTTCAGTCTCCCATAAATGCTTTGGCATAAAATTCCACAATCTAGCCACACAAACAGAAAAAGACCTTCCCTTTGCTCTGGTACTGTAGAGCTTAAGAATACATAAAAGACATTGGTTAGAGGATCAGAGTCCACTACTAGCTACATAAACTTTGACTTTTTCATGTAGAAAGATAGGACCTTTAGTATGCAGTGTTCCATGAGTAATCATTAGCGCTTTGAATGCGGCTATTTACCTGATAGAGAACCAGTGAACCACCTTCGTACCCCTCCGGATGGACTGCCTATTGAGGGTATTCAGGATTAAGCATGCTGCTGCATTCTGCACAAGTTAGAGCCTATTTAGCAGTCCTGCCGGCGCCCCCAGTTAAGAACATTGGCATAGTCTAATCTGACTGTAATAAGTGCATGTGCAATACCTTTCTGCATGTGCACAGGCAGAAATGTGATGGTCTTTCTTCATGATTTCAGGGCCGAAAAGCAAGTGGCCCTCAAGGCCTGCACTTGCAGTTTAAAAATATGTCTTTTTTAATTTGATCCCTACATTTTAGCCACAGATGCTAAAACTGCAGGTTTGACACAGTTTCATACCCCACCCTCATCAGGCACCTGCATGAGGTTGCCATCCAAGGACCAGCTAACTGCTAAATCTGCTCTTTCTTAACAGATAGAACACAAGCTGTCAACCTGGCACCTTACTCTCTGAAAGCCCACAAATTCAAATGCAGAGTGCCTCAAGGTTCATCGCTCAGCTCCACCCTCTTCAATTCATACACGATCCTGCTGGCCAACGTCCTCTGCGCACACAACATCTACATCCTTTCATACATCGATAATACGTCACTCATACTTACCCTCTCAGACAAGATCCAAACACAAGAATCAAATTCATCGCCTGCTTGAGTGACATCACTAACAGAATGAAAGCCAACTGCCTCAAGCTCAACAGCAACAAGATAGAAGCAGTGAACTTCGACAAGAACACCTCACCATGGGTCTCCAACAGGTGGCTGGCCAAACTCGGGTTCACAGTCACAGTCAGCAGCCAGGCCCGGAACATCTCAATTATCATCAGCAGTAAAATGGACATGACCGCATAAGTCGATGCTCTCACTGCATCCTGCTTCCTCACCCTGAAGATGCTGAGGAAGATCTTCAAACGGCTCCTGAGAAACTCCTGAAAAAGCATCTCTCATGCCCTAGTCATCACCAGGTTGGACTATGGTAACACTCTATATGCCAGGATGACAAAGCAGCTCTCCAGAAGACTACAAGCCATCCAGAACTCGGCAGCCAGATTCATCCTCACCCTCCCTCACTGAACTCACATCACACCACATCTCAGAGAGCCCTGATACACACACACCCTCATTACAAACTAGTCACACACACATTCAAGACACTATACAACTAAGGCCCAGTACTTAATTTTTGCTGGTGATTTCCGGTGATTATTTATCAGGGCTGGGTCTACACCGCAACATGTGTGACAAAAAAATGACAATGAGTATACCTGTTCACAACAAGTTCCATACTCTCACTCTGTCTCCCCGGTGTAGAGCTGAGCTTGAGCGGAGTGTTGATAATAAAAATATGGCTTCATTCAGTGTTGCCGGTGGGCGGGCCACTGATTGAGCTGAATTTGATCCTGTGCGGCTGCAGCAGCCACGTGTGCAAGTAACCTTTTTTAAATTCCTTGGTGCCAGCCCGCCTTATAGTGGGTCAGATTTCTGGGGCAGGAGAACAACACTGTTTTGCGAGACTTGAAATCGGTAGGGAGTAGTAGAACCGTTACCTTAATGAAAGTCTAATTAATGGACTCGGGTGTCTGTCGCACCTAGTGAGGGTGCAGATGCAAACTGATTGTGTCGAGAAAAGCTATGTGCATCAGTTTCCTTACATTCCAGGAACATCCTGCTCCTTAACCCTAAACAAAACCTAATTTTAAAAGCTGACGGGTCCCACCTGGGCCACCCGCCTGCCAAGAAGTTCTCATTGCTTCTAGAGTCAATAGGTCATTTACTATGGGGAAAGAGCTATAGGGGCCTTCGAGGCTCGGGTAATGTAAATTCACACTCCCATGGTTAATGCACCTCATAGCAAAATAACCACCAATGAGACACATTAAAGATTGGAACTTTCCGGGAGATATGCCCGGGAGTGTCAAGGGATAGTACCACCTGAGCGGGTGTTGGGACACTGCATCCTCAAAAGCACACTAACCTGGCTCGGTGACCTGCGGAAAGGGAATGCCCTTGCTGTCGGTGCTTCGAGGTGGCCTGTGAGCAGCACTGCCTCCTCAGGCAAGACCTGGCTGCAGAAGTATCCAAGCAGGGGTGTTCCCAGCACGACAAGCCTCGCCATTGCACCTGGGGCCATAGAGGCTCAGCCGGAGCCTAGCGACCCACAGCTGCACCCCCATTAGTGTCTGGTGCACAGCGCCGTGCACACGGCCTCCGGAGCTCACCAACGAGCTGCCTCGTGGGTCCTCATAGGCGCGTGGAGTAATCAAGTAATAACTCCAAAATAACCCCCGCTGGTTTATCCATCAAACACAAGCCACTCCTAACTGGGAAAGTGGACGAGTTGCCTCCATGACACATGTAGGGATGAGTGAGCATCCCCTTGCCTGGACTTTAACCGTGCACAGGTAGATGCTAGAAAGAACTGAGGCGAAGGGAGCGGCTATTTGCTCCAAGAGGTAAGAGGAAGCAGACCCGATCCCGACAGGATAACAATGGCAGAGTAAGAGTGAGTGGCAGGTCTTTCTCTAACTGACCTAAACACTGAAGAGTTTGTTAAGTGAAGTAAAAGAACATAGGAGTGGCCAGAAACTGGCTCAAAGTGCCCATATTTGTGCCCGTGGTTTATGGTGCTTTGCATCGGAACTTATTTATCAGGGCAGGTCTATACCACATGTGTGACAAAAAAATTATAACGAGTACACCTATTCACAGGTTCCGCACTCTCACTCTTTCTCCTCCGGTGAAGAGCTGAGGCTGAGCGGATTATCGATTATAAAACCATGCCTTCATTCAGTGTTGCCAGTGGGCGGGCCAATGATTGGGCTGAATTTGATGCTGATTTTGTGGCTGCGGCAGCCATGGAAGCAGCGTGTTTACGTACGTGCGTAACCTTTTGCATTTTCCTTGCTGCCAGCCCACCTTATCATCATTAACCCCTTCGCTGCTAGACCTAACCCCCCCCCCCCCCCCCCCCCTCCCGCTAAGCCTTTTTTGGGCTATTTGGGGTAGTTCGTGCTTAGGCCCCTGTAACTTTTTCACCACAGAAGCTATCCACGCCAAATGTGGGTCCTTTTCTTCCAACATCATGCGGATTCTAAAGGTACCCAGGGTTTGTGGATTCCCCTGGAAGGGACCCAGAAATTAGCCAAAATACAGCTAATTTTTTTTTTGTGAAAAATTGGAAAAAAGGGCTTCAGATGAAAGCGTCTGTTTTTTTCCCTGCAAATGGTATTTAAAAAGGGGTTGTGGTGCTGAAATAACCATCTTCCCAGATTTCAGGGACAAGCAGACTTTTGTCAGAAAACCAAACATTTTTACACAGATTTGGCATTTTTCTGGGACATAGCCTATTTTTGCTATTTTCTGTGCTTTCGACCTCTTTCCAGTTAATGGTAGAAATGGGTATAAAAGCAATAATGGATCCTGGAAAGATATATATTTTAGAAAAGTAGACAAAATTCTGAGTTCAGCAAGGGGTCATTTGTGTAGATCCTTCAAGGTTTCTTTATAGAAACTAACCGTTGAATATAGGAAAAATTGAAAATTAGTTGGAAAAAAACCTGCCATTTGTGTCAACGTTTTCACCTGTAACTTCTTCCAAATATGACAACTGTTTGAAAGCAATATACCGTTACATCTGCTGGACCATTCTGGTTGTGGGGATAAATAGGACTTGTAGGTTCACCACGAACCCGACGAACCCAGAGCCAATAACTGAGCAGCGTCTTGCAATGGTTTTTTATTATGTACCAGGTATATAGCAATTAATTTTGGAAAATATATACATGGAAAAATCGGTATTAAAGACACCTATGTATTTCTTAAATTGGAACAAAATATAGATTTTACCAACAGTAGATATTTGAACATTTCCAAAATTGTGAGTACCCATACTAGCATGAGAATTATAGGTCATTTGTCAAAATGACTTCTTTTTTACACCTTGTTATTCATTTGGAAGGCAGAAATGCATCGCAAGTCAATAGGTAATAACAGTTGCTCTACAATTCTGTGTTACCCTAAGTCTCCTGAGAAAAATGGTACCTCACTTGTGTGGGTAGGCCTAGAGCCCGCAACAGCAAAGGGACGAAAACTCGAAGTGGACACACCACATTTTCACAGTGAAAACTGACCCTTTTTTTGCAAAGTGCCTAGCTGTAGATTTTGACGGTAGCTCTGCCAGCACTTAAGGACACCTAGCAAACCTATAAATTTTTGAAAACTAGATACCCAGGGAAACCCAGGATGGGGTGACGTGACTGGCTCCCACCAGGTTGTGTTACCCCGAATCCCTTGCAAACCTAAAAATGTGTCTAAAAACACATTTTCCTCACATTTCTGTGGTGGAAAGTTCTGAAATCTGCGTAGATCCACAACATTCCACCCACCCCGCATTCCCCAAAGTCTTCCGAGAAAAATTGTACCTCACTTGTGTGGGTAGGCCTAGAGCCCGCAACAGCAAACGGACACAAACGCGACGTGGACACAACACATTTTCATGGTAAAAACTGACCCTTTTTTTGCAAAGTGTCTAGCTGTAGATTTTGAACCCTAACTCTTCCGGCAACTATGGAAACATAGCAAACCTATACATTTGTGAAAACTAGACACCCAGGGGAATCCAGGATGGGGTGACATGACTGGCTCTCACCAGGTTCTGTTACCCACAATCCCTTGCAAACCTCAACATTTGTAAAATAAAACACATTTTCCTCACATTTCTGTGGTGGAAAGTTCTGTAATCTGTGTTGGTCCACAAAATTCTACCCACCTCGCAGTCCCCAAAGTCTTCCGAGAAAATTAGTACCTCACTTGTGTGGGTAGGCCCAGTGCCCAAGACAGGAAACGGCCCAAAACGCAACGTGGGCACACCACATTTTCACAGTGAAAACTGACCCTTTTTTTGCAAAGTGCCTAGCTGTATATTTTGAACCCTAGCTCTGCCGGTACCTAGGGAAACCTACCAAACCCACACATTTCTGAAAATTAGACACCTGGTGATTCCAGGGAGGTATGACTTGCGTGGATCCCCCAATGTCTTCTTACCCAGAATCCCCTGCAAACCTCAAATCTAGCTGAAAAAAATCACTTTTTCCACGCATTTTTGTGTGGGAAAGTTGTGGCATCACGGGACTGACACAAATTTCCTACCACCCAACGCTCCCCCAGGTATCCCGATAAAAATGATGCCTCACTCGTGCGGAAGGCCCAAGTACCCGCGACAGTCAAGGGCTCAAAACGTATTGAGGCGACATCAAAGATGCCTATCACAAAACGACCTGGTTTTGCAAGGGGGTCACTTGGGTTTTTGGCCCCGTGCTCGGCGGCCAGCTAGGGAAACCTACCAAACCCACACGTTTCTGAAAACTAGACACCCGGGGGATTCCAGGAAGGTATGGCTTGCATAGATCCCCTAATGTTTTCTTACCCAGAATCACCTGCAAACCTCAAATTTAGCAGAAAAAATCACTTTTCCACACATTTTTGTGTGGGAAAGTTGTGGCATCACTGGGTTGACACGCATTATTATTTTTTCACCTAAATTTGAGGTTTGCAGGGGATTCTGGGTGAGAAAACGTTGGGGGATCCATGCAAGCCATACCTCCCTGGAATTCCCGGGGTGTCTAGTTTTCAGAAATGTGTGGCTTTGGTAGGTTTCTCTAGCTGGCCGCCGAGCACAGTGATGCCACAACTTTCCCACACAAAAATGTGTGGAAGAAGTTATTTTTTATAGCTAAATTTGAGGTTTTCAGGGGATTCTGGGTAAAAGAACATTGGGGGATCCACACAAGCCATACCTCCCTGGAATCCCCAGGGTCTCTAGTTTTCAGAAATGTGTGTGTTTGGTAGGCTTCCTTGGGTGCTAGGTGCGCTAGGACCCAAAATCCAGAAGTAGGCACATTCCGCAAAAAAGTCTGTGCGTAGTGGGCTTTCTGCCGCCCTGGGGTGGGGGGAAATCGGGAGCTATTGCCCCGATATGCCCCCAAGAGCGGTAGAAAGACTGCCTATTTTGTTTGGGTGGGTGAGGACATTGGGATGCCCATTCTGGGCAGCCCCCACCCCTACATATAAAAAAGCCAGCATAATCGCTGCCGCCTTGTGGGCTGTCTGCCCCTCCCCGGGGGCCAGATCAGAGGCTACTGCCCCTTTCTGCATCCTGAGGGGGGATAGAAAGACTGTGGCATTTTTTCTGGGGATCGGGGCATTAGCATGCCCATTCTGGACAGCCCCCGCCCGAACTTTGGAAAAATAAAAATCCCTGGTCCCAAGTGGGCTTTCTGCCCCCCCCCCGGGGGGCAGATGAGGGGCTATTGCCCAATCTGCCTTCCAGAGGGGTTGAAAAACTCTAGCATTTTTTATTTTGGGTGAGGGTATTTGAATGCCCATTCTGGGCAGCCCCCAACACTACGTATCTATCGCTGGGGCCTAGTGGGCTTTCTGCCCCTCCCCAGGGGGGCAGATCAGGGACTATTGCCCCTATCTGCCTCCTGGGGAGGGCAGAAAGCCCTATCCTTACTTTGGGGGGGTAGGGTGGAGGCTTTGGCATGCCCATTCTGGGCATCCTCCACCCCTGGCGCATAAAAAAAAATCCCTGGCGTCTAGGGTGCTTTCTGCCCCCCATCTGCCCCCCAGCGGGGCAGAAAGACTGGAATTTTGTGGGGGGGAGGGGCGGGGGCATTTGCATGCCCATCTTTGGCATTATCAAACCTTTAAATTAATCGTTAAAAAAAAACTGGCGTCTAGTGGGCTTTCTGCCCCCTGGGGGGGCAGATTGGGGGCTCCCGCCCCCATCTGCACCTGGGGGGGGGGGCAGAAAGACTGTTATTGTGCAGGGGGTTGGGGGCTTTGGCGTGCCCATATTAGGCAGCCCCCCCCCCTAATTTACATAATAAAATAAATCCCTGGTTTGTAGTGGGCTTTCTGCCCCTCCGGGGGGGCAGATTGAGGGCTACTGCCCCCATCTGCCCCACAGGGGGGTAGAAAGACTGGAATTTTGTGGGGGGAGAGTTGGGGTGTTGGCGTGCCCATATTGGGCAGCCCCCACCCCTAATTTACATAATAAAATAAATCCCTGGTTTTGTTAGTGGGCTTTCTGCCCCCCCCCCCCGGGGGACAGATCAGGGGCTATTGCCCCCATCTGCCTCCTGGGGGGGGCAGAAAGTCTTATTCTTACTTTGGGGGGTAGGGTGGGGGCTATGGCATCCCCATTATGGGCAGACTCCACCCCTGGCGCACAAAAATAATCCCTGGCAACTAGGGTGCTTTCTGAACCCCCGGGGGGGCAGAAAGACTGGAATTTTGTGGGGGGAGGGTTGGGGGCATTGGCATGCCCATCTTGGGCAACCCCACCCCTAAATTATATGTAAAAAAAAAACCTGGCATCTAGTGGGCTTTTTGTTCCCCCAGGGGTGCAGATTGGGGGCAGAAAGACTGAATTTAGCCCTTAAAAATATGGGGGGATCAAAGGCCCTTGCCCAAGGGTCCACTCCTACCTCCCTGGTGCCTAGTGAGTGGATCCGGCGATCCCCAAGCAGGGATACACTAGGGAGGGGTACCATTGGAAAGGGGAGATTCTCCCCTTTCCAACAATACCTCTCCCAAGTGTTTCGGTGCTCGGGGCTGAGATAGCCCCACGAGCACTGAAACACTAAAACTGAAACTAAGTTTCACTTTCGTTTTCAATCTAATGACGACAGTGCGTCACGCGCGCGATCGTCATTAGATTGAAAACCAGTGAGGGGCCTCTGGAGTTTGGGGAAGCTCTTCCTCACCTCCTGAGGCCCAAAAAAAAAAAAAGGGGAAATCCTTCTGCTGTTTGCAGCAGAGGGATTTCGTGCCCCTGTCCTCATGACGGAATGGTTCCGCCATGAGCACAGGAGCACCGGTGCTCATGACGGAATGGTTCCGTCATGAGCACCTAAGGCGTTGAGAGGCACACACGGACGACGCACCGGCGGCAGTATCTTTTGAAGCAGCGTGTCGAGTGCAGCAGCAGGCGTCAGGTGGGCATTTCTGCCATATCCAAATGGTTGCAGATTTATGACTTTCTAGAATTCATACAACGTTCAAGAAATATGTCTTTGAAGCTGCAAGAGCCACAGGACTCCAGGCGCTCTCCTGGACGTTTTGTTGTAATTCGTTTTTTTTGTGCTGGTCCTAGACACACTACTTGGCACCCCTTAAGTGACTGTGACATGCAGCCGCACCCGGCTGGTTAAGGCTGGAATCATGGTTGAGCAGGGTTCAACTAGACTGAGCGCCGAGAACCACATTAAGAGGCACACACGCCCCGGCGGCACTGGCAGTCCATGGCATGTGCGCAGTGTGCAGCGGCAGGCCTCAGTTAGGCATTTCTGCCAATTTTACTGACAAGGGCTGGATGGTGTAAATTAATTAGGAGGTATTTTTGGACGTCATGGGACCTCGGTAGCTAAAAGAAAAAAAAAAAAAGAGTACTGAAGGCTAGGCAAATATTTGAAAATGAAGGAGCAAGAGGAATACTGGATGTTACACAACCAGGCTGATTGTTAAATCCTGCTTGAGGAAATGATTAGTTTTATGAATGGAATCGGCGTTTGGCATCTTGGTGGGGGATGCAGCGAGGAAAGCTATTTTTCATATGGAGAAAAAAAACTACAACTTTTAATGTGCAATTGCACGATTTTTGGGTACTGACACGTGCATAAATATACACTATGTGTTATGTGCAATTAAATCTGTGAAACTGCCACCATCTCTTGGACTTCACAATAAAATTCCAGTTCTGCATAGAGGTATTATTTTTGTGGTGAATTAGCAAAAATAGGAATAGTGTAGAAAACGGTAAATGTATAATCTTTCCAGTAAAAGTAAACACAAAGGCCAGAGAGTTGGTCCTCCCAGAAACTTTAACCCATAAAGTAGTCACATGCGGGAATGAAAGAGACACCAAGAGTTCATGTCATAACCGTGATCTCTGTGAGGAAGGTCACCGCTGTACACCCTCACACGAAGATATTGTAAAAAATACAGAACGATGATATATACTTAACTTAGTGTTAAAACTTTCATAAGATGCGTGTTTAAGAGGAACTTGACTGGGTTTTGCAATATTTGCACGTCTGGTGACAGACATTTCTCACATCCTCCCCTGATGACACTCCACCATGAGCCAGGTTTGTACTTCCTTTGCCCAGTATCCCAGCCACTGTATGTTTAAGTGATTCTTCTCTGGGGTCAGCCACCCACAGGCGGGCTGGGTTCTCCCATGCTTTTGTAGTGGTTGTTTTGGAGTTTCTGAAAAAACTTGAGCTGTCCAGATACATTTGGTAATGCTGCTAGGGCAGGCGATCTCCACTGTCTCCCTTCTCTGTAGGAGAGAGCAACCCAAAATCTTCATTAATCTGGAACAGGCACAGTAAAGTGGGAAGTTTTGGTCAGCAGCCAGTTAAATTCATATAGATGTCTCCCACGAACATAATCTGCCAATCCGGAGGGTGCTATTTTACAGCTGTTATGTTAATGCCCCGCTACAAACAAGATGGCTGCAAACTGAACAGTCCTATAAAGCCTTGTTACCAGGGTAAATAGGGCCTGTTTCTCAACATGTAATAGTCCATGGGGCTCTGAGCATCTTTACGCTGGAGCTGCATTCACATTATGCAAGTGAAGACATTGTAAATGCTGGGGTTAGCCTGTATGGAAGTGCTTCCAGTTTCAGCAGACCAGGAAACTGAAGCACAGAGATATCATCTCAATCCCCTTTAGCCCTATTCACACAGACTAGTCAGTCTGTGCATGAAGATAACTTTATCGTCCGCTTTCCTGATCACTGTCCTAAATCCTTACTTCATGAGAGTCATGTCCCTTTTCAATGCAGCAGTCATTTTAGCTAATTTATACCCAAAATTTGCTTTAAATGCACTTTAGATTTCATCCTTTTCAAGATTTTCATGGGGCGGGGGAACCTCCTATCAAAACCTTACTTGAGGCAGGCTCCCTTGCTGAAATTCAGATCGGGTATTACCTCTGGCTTTCAGCAGTGCCAATTGAGTATGTGGGTGGAGTCAATAGAGTAAGTGGGAAGAGCTGGGGACAGTGGGTGTGGCCTCCGACAAACATTTGAGCACCTGGACTTCATATTTTACAAATTAAGCACTGCTAAGGCCTCACCTACCTGAACAGTCCCATGTCCCTCCATCAACCACCTCCTGCAGGACCCGTACTTGCACACATCCCTATCATACACAGAACCAGATCAGGAGGATTGGCATTCTCTTACGTCACTCATAGGCCTCCCACTCCCATCATAGTCTCCTCCTCTCTTCTTGAGTTCTGCAAGAAGCTGAAGGCCTGGCTTTATAATTAACCAACCTACTCTTGGAGGGCAAGGCACACACACCTGCTCAATACCAGGATACCAGGTGATAATGCGCTTTATAAATACACATAATATAGCATGACATAACAGAACAAAGTCCTTTCTCTTGTTCAGGTGATGCCATTTCCTTGTTTTCAATTAAAATGTATTCTGTATCTCTCGCTTCTCGCAAAAGAGTGGCCTGTTTGTATTCCATATATAGATGCGCTCGCTCATGTGGTCCCCACGATGCTGATTTCACAAAGACAAACTGGATTAGGGTTGCTTGGACTCAGACATGGCAGTACCTAGGGAAGAAGGCCTTCAAGGTAAACGTAGGAGGCAGAGTGCGTGCAGAATCTGTTCGGGACCCCACCCACTGCAATGGAAGCCTTGTCCCCCCGTGGATTTCAGTAAGCATCCACAAAACTAGCCCAGTATTGTACACCAAGAGACATTCAAAGGAAGCCTTAAAATGTGATGTCCCCCCGGAATCAGGGGTCTCAGTGCGGAGTCCATGGGAGAGCTAGGCAAGTCTGGGCCACAACAGGGTCCTTACAGCAGTGATCAGTGATCACATACAGAGTATTTTTATGGAGGTAAAAAAGAAGTAGCGTCAGAGAATGTGGTGTAACACAACAAAATACCAGACACGGGGGGCATATTATCAAGAACGGCGTTAAAATTTTTGCCGCGGCAGCAAACTGCCGCTAAAGTGGCGATAATGGGCTTGATAATATGCCCTTGTGAATTCCAATAGAAGCCCATGTTCTGGTGTGAACATGGGCTTCTATAGGAATTCTCTAGGGCATATTATCAAGCCCATTATCGCCGCTTTAGCGGCAGTTTCCTGCCACTAAAACGGCGATAATTTTAACGCCGTTCTTGATAATATGCCCCACAGTTTATAAACATTCAAGACATTCATAAACGTGCACCAGGCAAAGACATACATTTCTGTTTGTGAATGAATGAATGAAATTATATTTATATAGCGCATGGCTACCCTGAGGCCTCCCAGCGCTATTGATAGAAAAAAAGGCAGGTCTGCTGAATCAGTTAGAGCGATGTCTTAAAAAGGTGAGTTTTTAAAAGTTTACGGAAAGCCAGCAGATTTTTTTCCGTCCGTAAAGTAGCAGGAAGCGTATTCCAGAGTTTTGGTGCATTAGACGAAAAAGAGCATCCACCCCATCTAGATCTTCGTATTATCTTTGGAGTGGCCAAAAAAGAGGCACTGGAGTGAAAATTTCTGGGGGCTTGATATGGAGTGACAGGGAAATGGGTAATGACCGGGCCAGTTTTCCACATGGCTCTGTGAGCCAGGCACATAGCTTTGAACTGTATTCTGGCTGAGATTGGGAGCCAGTGGAGGCTCCTGAGTGCTGGTTTGGCAGATTGCCATCGGGGCATTTGGAGAAGTTGACGGGCAGCGCAGTTCTGAATTGTTTGCAGTTTATGGATGGTAAGTTGGGGAGCTCCCAGGTATAGGGAATTCCCGTAGTCAAGGCGGGAGAGTATGAGAGACTGTACCATTATCCTTCTTGCCTGGAAGGGAAGGAGGGGAATGATTTTCCGTAGCATTCTCATCAGGCTGTAACAAGTGGCTGAGAGCTTAGTAGCCTGGTGGTTAAAATTGAGGGAGCTGTCTAGCCACATTCCAAAGCTCTTGATCTGTGCCTTTGGGGCTGGGGCCGGGCCAAGACAGACTGGCCATGAAGGAGTAGGGATAGAGGGGATGGAAGACCGAGGGTTGCCCAAGAACATAATCTCGATTTTGTCCCCGTTGAGCTTAATGCACGAGAGTTCCATCCATTCGGCCACCGCCTCTAGGCAGGGACCTAGGGTGCTGGATGACCCCTCAGAGTTGTTTAATGCCACTACTAGCTGAGTGTCATCTGCATAAGTGATGATTTTAATGCCAAATGGATGCACAATATCTTCCAGGGGACTCAGATAGAGATTAAACAGTGTAGGGCTCAGGGCAGAGCCCTGAGGGACCCCACAGCTAAGAGGCAACCGGGTGGACACCGCTTCTCCTTCAAAAATTTGGAAGAAGCGATCACTGAGGAAGGACTGGAACCAGGTTAGTGCCGTGCCTGACACTCCCATGTTTTTGAGACGATGAGACAGGATGTTGTGGTTGACAGTATCAAAAGCGGCACTGAGGTCCAGAAGGATGATTGCCGCTGTGCCTCCCTGGTCCAGTAACCTCTTTGCCTCCTCCATTACTGCTAATAAAGCAGTCTCCGTCCCGAGCTGAGAACGAAAGCCTGTTTGAGAATCATGTAGCAGATTGTTGGATTCCAAATAATCAACAAGTGTGGTGTTAATATGTTTCTCAATCAGCTTGCTCAGCCAGGGGAGAAGGGAGATTGGACGATAGTTGGTCAGATTGGATTGGTGTAGGTTAGGTTTCTTCAGCAGGGCCCTGACCATTGCACATTTACACGTAGGGGGTACCGTACCAGAGGTGATGGAAGAATTCAAAATATCAAGAATTGCTGGGCGGATGGAGTCAATGACTAGGGTACGAAATTGCGGTGGGGCTGGGTCAGAGGGAGAGCCTGATGTTACCCTGGGAATGATCAGATCCAGTGATTCAACATCTAGGAGGGGATTTCGCTCTAACGAGCATTGGGAGTTGGGGTGAGGGCGTCTTGTTCTGGTTGCCAAGGGCTTAGTCGGTGTGGTGGGAAAAGACATATAAATCTTTTGGATTTTTTGATGGAAAAAAACTGCCAAATTATTGCAGCGGATAAGTGCTCCATCAGTTGTGGGTTGTTTTTGGGGTAGGGTGGTGAGTGATTTGGCAATACGAAAAATCTGTTTGGGAGAGTTTGTGGCGATGCCTATTTTCTCTTCAAAGAATGCGGTTTGGGCATGCTTGATTTCTAGTTTGTAAAGCCTGATTGCCTTTCTGTAATCAAGTTTACTAGCCTCTGAGAAGTTATGTCTCCATCTTCTTTCTAGTCTTCTGCATGACTGTTTCAAATCCCTCAGTTTGGGGGAGAACCATGGGGCTGTTTTTAGTCTGCTTTTCCTATGAGTGGGTTCCTTAGGGAGTACTAAGTCAAGGGAGCTTTGGATCCAGGTGTTAAAGTTCTCGCTAGCCAAGTTAGGGTTGGGATTACTAAGTGGTCTTGTAGCTTCAAGGTCCATTTGTTAGATGCGAGTCTAGACCATTTCCTTTCCAGGATCAGCATTGCTCTCTGGGTTGGAGGAGGCATAGAAGTCTCCCAACAAAGAGGAATCAAAAAATGATCCGTCCAGGGGAGTGGGGTAGGAGTGCCTACGACAAGGTTGTGCAGGTTACTGAGCACGTGATCAAGAAGATGACCTTTGGCATGTGTAGGGGCAGATCCTTTCTGTCTAAGTTGGAATGCTTGGAGGCTCAGCAATAGCTCATTAGTTATGTGATTGGAGGGATCGTCTAGATGGATATTGAGATCTACAAGCACCGTGAAATTGGCTGGAGCCAGTGCTAGGTCAGCGACTGACGTGGCAAGATTAGAGCAAAATTGCCCTAGGGCTCCCGGGGGGCGATAGAGCAATAAACCAGAGAAGGTGCTCGTTGGTGATAACTCCAGGGAGAAGGCCGTGCTTTCACAGTCTGGTAGCGTGTTCATGATGGTTCGACAGTTGAAAGTGTCTTTGAATAGAATTGCTAGGCCCCCACCTCTGCCGGTCTTGCGATCAGCTCTGAGTATTGTATAGCCCTGGGGAAGGGTTTGGATGATGGCAGGATCAGCTTCAATCTGACGCCATGTCTCTGTCAGAAAGAGGGCGTCCGGCTTGAGCTCCTCTAATAATAATGCTAATTCGACAGAGTGTTTAGGAAGTGATCAGCAATTTAGAAGAAACATCCTAAATGGGATATTGGCCTGGGGCGCGTGGAGGTTGTAAGGTTGGAGTCTATAATTGCAGTGAGGACAGTGGGAATGCCTGTCGGCAATGATCAACGAGTGGAGACAGTTGTGGTTAGTATCCTTCCTCAACGCATGCAGCGATTGGGAGTTATAGGTTACGCTGTTTCTTGGAGAATTGGCAGGGGTTGTGGCCCCTGGGCCCGTCCTGGCGCAGATGGGCGCAGACAGGCTTGCCTTAGGCACGCCTTCGGCGCACCCGCTGCACGCGTCCGCTGCGCGTCAGCGCCATTCCGTGCTGAAATAGATAGAACCAGGAGAAAAGATAGAGCGTCACCTGCCAAGATGGCCGCCCGAGAATGTCCCTATCAGGAAGTAATGAGGGTGAGTAGAATCCCTCAGGCTCGGTATTCTCCCTCCACTCAATCAGCACTGGAATTGCTGCGGTGGACCGGGGAGTCGTCGAGCACAGAAGCGGCAAGTGCAAATACAATATGTGAATATTTTTCAAACAATTTGTGCAATTTTAAAACAAGCAGCAAAGCGCTAGCGCAGCGTCGCAGGCCGAGCTAACCTCTGCCTCTCTGCCTCTCTCTCGTTTGTGTTAACGATACCTCAAAATAGAAAAAAAAAACAGTCAGTCTAAAAATGCACTTTTAAAAATAGACATTAGATTTTCAAACAGATATTATAAACAAACTTGGAAATTTTTGTGGGTGTAGTATTCCACAATGAGGGTCAGTCAGTCCTAAATTTAAAACCACGTACTGGCCCTGGGGCTACCTCTACGTGTCAAATTAAAACTACAGAAAGTGTCATACAGTGAAGTACAGTCCTTGTTTACAAATATGTCACTTTAACCTAAAAATAAGACGAACGTTTTTGTGTTTTTGTATGGTATGCTACTGAATGAAATCATAATATGCTCTCTATTCTGGCAATTTATTTATGTATTTATATATTAGGTTTTTGCATAGTGCCGACTGTACCCAAAAACAAGATGACAAGGCGCTTTATAATAAGCAAGTAAAGAAATGATTACCTCAATCGAAGCTTGGCACAAAATGACATACAATGGTTTGTCCGATGGAAAAAAGAAATGAGAAACAGCCAGGACTCAAATAAGTTTTTGAGCTCAATTCAGTATTACAAGAGCAAAATGTTGCACTGTCCCCAAAGCTTTGTCCTTTGCAAATTTCGCCAGGTAATACTTTTTTAAAAATTATTTGTATTTTTTTATACTTGGCAAAATTAGCCCAGGCTTCATTTGAGCACAAAGTATAATATTTGAACTTAATGGACTAAGGGGCGGATTTAGATCTTGGTAAAGAGGAATACTCCGCCAGAAACGTGACGGATATCCCGTCAGCTGTATAACGATCCCATTATATGATATGTATACGTTTGTGACAAAGTACTCCATCCGCCAAGATCTAAATAAGGCCCTAAATTTGATTTACTCTGTGACTCCCACTGGTTAGACTATTTGCAAACATTCATTCCATCAGCTTTTCAGTGTTTGAATTCCAGTAGTTTGCCTGGAAATGTCAGACTAGCCTAGCTTTTCCAATCATGTTTCTGCAAATGTTTGTGAATTCCAAAATTAGCAAATCTGCACCCCTCCGAAGAGTATTTCTATGGGTGCAGGTTTACAATTTTTTTTGGCAAACCTGCCACTGTACATATTTAAGATTCTGATAAAATTAACAAGTTAAAACTTCTTAGTAAAATGAGACCAACAAGAAAAACAAACAGACATAGCAGACCGAACTCAGATCCCCTTAGACCCAACTACCGAACCAAGAATGCATTTGAGGTGTTTCAAGCCCCAAACAGCCCGCTATAGCTTTGCCCCTGACAATCCCAACTGGCCCGGTAGTTCTCCCATGAAATTCATGGCCACAGTCACCTACAGCCTAATGGCTTGGAGTCCCTGCCCTTAAATGTATCATCAGTGCACTCATGCTTTTTCGTCTCTGCTACAAGAAACCTCAATGGTAGAGTTGTCAAATTGGTGCATGTGGGCAGAGCTCCATGTCTCTAGTCCTCACCTTTTATAAATCATTTTACCAAATGACTGCCGGCCTCATGTACTAAGCATGAGTCGCAAATAGAGGATGACCTGCAGGCAATTTAATAGGGCGAGCTGAGCCAGAGCCGAGCCATGTCTGACTTGTCTCTAGGGTCCAGATGTACGGCCAGTGTAAATTGCGATTCGCAATTTGCGCTTTATTGCGACTCGCAAATTGCGAGTCGTAATTTACAATGTACAACAGTGTCAGAGACACAGATTGCGATTCCCAATGTGGTTGCAAAATGCGAGCCTCGTGAATATTAAAGAGGCACTCGAAATTTGTGACCCCATTGGTAATGACAGGCCCACCCAGGGATTGTGGCCTGCTGGGCTCAACAGACCTCCATGTCTGGGACTGCTTTTCAGTTTTTTTAAAAATATGCAGCCCGTTTTCCTTAAACATTTTCGTTTTCGTGACATTTTTAAAGTGCAGGCATTGGTCCATGGGACCACTGCCTGCCCCTAAAAAATATTTTCCCCTGCATATGCAAGTGGGAAAGGGTCCCCTGGGGACAACTTCCCATTTGCGACTGCGTTACCACCCTCTTGAAAAGGGTGTAAATTGTGAGTGTTTTGCAACTGCAATTGCGGTTGCAAAACATTCGTACATGGCTTGTGAGTCATTATTGGGAAGGGATCGCCCCTTCCTAATAGCGAGTCGCAAAACACTATTTTGCAAGTCACAAATTATTTGTAACTCGCAAAATAGTTTTTGTACATGGCCCAGAGGAAAATTGGATGCGCAAACGGATCGCAAACCTGTTTGCGCATGCAATTTTCCATCGTACATCTGGCCCTAAGAGTTTGCGCACGATAGCCATGAAAACATTTGGCATGTATATCATGCAACAAACATAATGTAAAAATATGATACAATCTCATCAAAATTCAAAACACTGTATTTCTTTAACATGCAGAAGCGTTTTCTCCTTGGTACATTGTAATATATCACTGCATAGACATTTATTAATAGTTTTTAGAAACATTCATGACTTGACCCCAGTGACAACACCATTAGTGAAATAAGAGTCAAGTCAGTAGTCATGTAAACCCTAAACATGGTCTGGGTTCTTGTTATAGATGTAGCAACATTATAGTCAAGGCCGGGCTGGCTACCCGGCGTTTTGGTGTGGGGGCCAGTTTTGTTGCCGGGGACTTGCTGGCCACCTTCCTACTTGCAGTGGTTCTAAATAAACAATGCAAAAGTGAATGGTTTTAAACCATTTTTTTTGTTGCATTCTTTATTTAGAATGAAAAGCTTGGTAGTCAGTCTGGCCCTGATTATAGTTTATTAAACAAACATAAGAGGCCCTTGTAGAGCGCATCTCCTAAACTCAAGTATTTTAAAGTGTGCTCATATGTGATGATAGAGGAAAAGGAGGCTCTGTGAAAGAAAATATTTGCCTGGGATCACACAATTCAGACAAGCAGAGAAGTTGTTACTGATTCCAGGCTATCTGGTGTCACCTTTTGAGATTCAGACACCAATTGGGTATCTCTGTCTCTGTGTTTCTCTCTCATTTCCATCAAAGGTCACTGTTTTGTCTTTCATTCTATGCTCAGGACCAGAAAAAGCAAGATAGACATAGCAGATCCGACTCAGGGCCCCCAGACCTGAGTACAAACCCGAGTCTATTAATTTGTTTGAGGGGGTGTCACACCCCAAACACCCCCTCTGAATCTATTCCCCTGTTGGACTTTACTGTCTCCATATGTTCCAGTGTAAATGTAAAGATTCCATTAACTGTGCTAATTTAGACCACAACGATGGAGTCCTATGCGTGATAACGCTAGCAAGTTCTGGCTTTTTGGCCTCAATGCATGGCCTTCTGGACTTGTAGGCTTGCTTTTCAGATACGTATAGGCTTATAAAACTCCTCACGACGTGTTTCATGCCAGAAGTCTATAGCTAAAGATGGAAGTAGGCACTTGACTTGGCATGTTGCAGCTATACAGGTGTGTCTGTGTGCCTGTAAGTCATGCATGACTGTAATTTTTCCTCTTTGTGTTAACTGTGTGCGAGTGCCTGTACAGAACATAATAAATGTGGAATCTACCCAAACGTAGCTTCAAGAACCCGTAAAAATCGATCTCTTATGTATTCAAATGAAAGTAAAGGCTGATTATATCCTTCTTCATTTTCCAAAATGCCAGACACGTGCTAGGCATGTGATCTTTATCTGTTTCCTATGTTTTTCTTTGCACTCTGTTGCTTGCTGTCCCGGATTTTTTATGAGAAAATCACTTCAAGTCCACATGCAGAGAGACAAGCATACTGGAGGAATTATTCATGCCTGGCTCGAGCCCTCTCTGACATCACCCTCCCACCGACTACATCAAGGTGCCCCTGTTTGTTTATTGCCATGTGGCCCATTTCACAGCATGCCACCAGAATATCATTGTCGGAATATCACCGGACATGCGTATTGTTACCTCAATATCGTTCAGAAAAATATTGCTGTTTTTGAAGTTGCTGTTATAAGATTTAAACCCATTGGGACAATATTTTTGTGAACAACATTTACTACAGGATAGTCATATCAGATGACATTTCTAGGTATAAAATTCTTTTTTTTAAGTTTACATTTATTGAAAAACAAGAGAAAAAGAACAGCATATACATTTTAAGCTTAGAGAGTTACATTAATATAAGGAATGTTAAGTAATAAGAAAAATCATCGCTATAACAAATCATGCTGTAAATAAAGCGAGGAGGGAAAAAGGAAAAAGAGGGGGGTAAAACATAATCTGACTCTATCAAAATTCTTGAGAAAGAAACAACAAGGTAGGAAGTTAAACACTGTAAGCATAAAAGGAAAATACCTAGGCAATAAGAGAATCTCAATATAAACTAATTTTAGTACATAAACATGAGTAACAATATCCTAATTATTATAAAATAAGACAACAAGGTGAAATTAAGGCCGTTTTCGGACATCATCAGCAACGTTAACAACATTAGAGGCAGACCAAGATAAATATGTAGTGAGGGGAAGCCACAAGAGATCCCTCTTAATAGATAAAGAAATAGGGTTAACAAAATTGGTATCTAGCCTATTATGAAAACAAATAGTGTTCCACCAAGCTCTGAATGTAACTTTGTCAGTTTGATTCCAATTTGAGGTTATTTGATGAAAAGCGACAGCCAATAATAAATCTAGCAGCTTGAAATTAGCTGGTGATTGAGGCCAGTGAGGGGACAGGGAACCTAAAAAAAATATTGGATAAGGAGTAAGGGATGTTAACTTTAAAGAGCTTTTTAACCTGGGACCAAACTAATTGCCAGAAATGAGCAATATTGGGACATTCAAATAACATATGTTTTAAATCTGCATTAGAACTAGGACATGACCAACAGTTAGATAAAGTAGTATGTGGAAAGGAAGCAAATTTTGCAGGGGAAAGTAATAATTGTTGATAGACAAAATAAAGGGTTTGAGAGGTGTTAGCTGCTCTTGAGGTTTTGTGAATTTTAAGCCACAATTTATCCCATATGGAGGATGGCCAGCATTGTTGCAGATCCCTTTCCCACGCCAATTCAGTTTTTGATTTAAACCTCTCCAAGGTAATAATAGACACTTATAAATAGAAGAAGTCGAGGGGGATGAGTCCAGAATGGGAAATAGAGAGGAACAAGTTATAGAAAGAGTGGGATTAGTCGGTAATGCAAGAAGGTACTGATTAAGCGAGGGGAGTAAAGTAACGAGGAAGAGTAAAGAATTCTATTGTTTATGAAAAGAATTAGGTAATGAGAATTTCGCTTGTAAATCAGAGTAGGATAGGGGAAGATTTTTGAATAAAAGTTGGGAAATCCAGAGTAATCCCTTGGATCTCCAAGATTTCCAATAAATGGTACGATTAATAATACATAATTATTTATTGTGCCAAATAGCTTGTTGAGACAGTGAGGCAATAGAAGGGTAAGAAAAAGGTAGAAAAGGGGTTAGAAGCTTGCGAGAAGGAGAAATAATAGGAGAGCGAACAGAAGAAATATTGCTGGTAAAAGCAAGAAACTCCTGAAATGCAATGTGGAAAGCCACACAGGGGGATGAGTGGGAAATGCTGAAGAAAGCCAACGGGAAGGTTGTTTCAGAGAAAAGGCCGAGTGATAGGGATTTGAAATCTGGAAATCTAAGACCTCCATTAGATTTATCCTTTTTTAAAGAAGATAAGGCTATTAGAGGGGATTTGTTTTTCCATAGAAATGTAGTTAAAAGTGAATCCATTTTTTTAAAATAGTGTCAGGGAATATGCACAGGTATCATAGAAAGAGTATATAAAATCAATGGGGTGAGCATTATCTTGATGGAATCAAGTCGACCCCACCAAGATAGAAAAAGAGGATGTCAACGAGTAATATTATCATTTAGTGATTTTATAATATGATCAAAATTGAGTTTTAAAGTTTCAGGGATAGAAGAAGAAAACCATAGACCTAGTCATTTGATTTTAGAGGATTGCCAGGAAAAACTAGTATGGGTGAAATATTGTTTGAGGCATAAAACATTAAGTGGTAATACTTCACATTTATCTGGTTCGAGACGGTATCCTGACAATTGAGAAAAAGTATTAACCTGATGAAAGAAGGGAGGGAGGGAAGTAGTCGGATTAGAGCAATAGAAAAGAATATCGTCTGCGTAAACAGACATTTTAACCTGATGAGTATCAAGTTGAAAACCAGAGATCTGAGCATCTTGTCTAATTTTAGTTCCAACACTATTACAAATAACAACGGAGACAAAGGACAACCTTGTCTTACTCCTCTGAGAAGAGAAAAATATTCTGATGATTTTCCATTAACAAAAATAGAAATTAAGGAGATTAATTTAGGAGGAAAACATATCCATTTTAAAGCATGAAACATAAAATTCCAACCAATCCTGTCAAATGCTTTTTCAGCATCTAAAGCTATGGCAGCAATAGGCTAATCTAAGGAAGAAGCCTTACTGAGGACATTAAAGAAGACTCTAGAATTATTGGAGGATAAGCGACCTTTAACAAAGCCGGATTTTTCAGGTCCAATAATTTCAGGTAAAATAGGATCGATACGTAATGATAACATTTTTGCAAAAATCTTATAGTCGGTATTAACTGAAGAGATGGGGCGGACGTTTTTACAAAAGGAGGGGTCTTTGTTGTCCTTTGTGATTAGACATATCATGGCTTCTTGAAAAGTGCCATGAGCTAAACCATTAGTAATAAAGGAATTAAATAAGAGTAAAAGATTTGGAAGAAGGAGTTTAGCAAAATGTTCATAAAATTCAACAGTAAATCCATCGGGACCAGGGGCCTTCCCATGTCGCTAGACCGAAATAGCATGGGTGATGTCAGATAGTGTAATGTCGAGTTCCAAATAATCAAAATCAATAGAATCAGAGGGAGGGGAATTAATAGATTGAAAATAAGAGGATAAACCTATTTGAGTTGGTTGAGTCTCTGGAGTATATACATTTTTATAGAAGGAGAAAAATTAATTTAAAATATCCTCATCTTTAAATAGAAGAGAACCATTAGTACTTTGTAAAGAGTCTATTCTAGTTCTTTCTTTCTTTCTTTCTTTTTAAGTAATTAGCCAATGGTTTCCCCATTTTATTTTGGCCTCCATAATAGCGAGCACTACTCTTTAAAAGATAGGAAGATGCAGCATCTGTCGAAAGTTTGTTAAAAGTAATTTTAGCATCAATAAGATTTTTTAGAGAAGATTCAGAGTTGGAGTGGTAATAAGTATATTCCAATTGGTTAATTTTATGAAATAATTGGGTAGATTTTATTTCAAAAGATTTTTTCTTTTGTGAGACAAAATTCATTATAAAACCTCTGGCTGCCGCCTTAAAAGAATCCCAAATGATTACAGGCGAAAGGTCTGGAGTTGAATTAATAGCATAAAACTCAGAGGCAAAAGAACTGAATTGGCTAGAGAAGTTATGGTCCGCAAGTAATGAATTGTTAAAACGCCATCTACCTGTGTGAGGAGTAAAAGGTACTGGATCGAAATCAGCAAAAACTGGGGCATGATCTGAAATTAAAATAGATCCTATCTCAGAATGTAGGGCATGTTGAGCTAAAGGCTTACTAAGAAAGAGATAGTCAATACGGGATTGTGTTTGTTGTGGAGGTGAAAAGTATGTATATTCTCTGAGATCTGGATGACAGAGTCTCCAAATATCAACAAGGTACCTATGTTGTAAGGAGGAGGTAAATTGTGAGTGCATTTTAGTATTTACAAATTTGACAGACGAATATCTATCCAATAAGTAACCGCCAAAAACAATGTAGTCATCATCATATGAAATTAATTTATCAGAGATTTGTGGCCAGAAAATCTTTAAGTTTACCAATAACCCAACGTCCATCGGAATCAGTTTCTTGGTGAACAACGTAAACATTGAGGGGCATATCTACAAGGCGGCAATATAAAATTATCGCCGCTTTTGCGGCCGTTTTCGGCCGAAAAGCGGCGATAATTTTATCGCTATATCAGCGAGGTCACGCTATCGCGTGAAACCTTGCCTTAGCACCTGAATTCCTAACGCCCATCTTTGCATCTCTAATGAGATGCAAAGTGGGTGCTCCTTCCCAGGAAATCGGGAGAAATGTCGCTAAGCGAGATTTCTCCTATTATCAAGCCACACGCAAAGCAGCATAGCGACAAGAAAAGTAGCGATAACCTCTGTTATCGCTACTTTCTTTACGCCTGCTTTGAAACTGGATTAGGCATGAAATCCTATGTAAGGTGGATATCATGGCTAAGTATGTGAGGCCCTATCAGCAAGCTATCGCCAAACTTCGTGGGATTATCGCTGGTTTTCCAGCGATATTCTCACATTTGGGAGTTAGCGATAGGATTTTTATCGCTTTTGAGATAAGCGTTGCAAATAGCATGCTATCTCAGCGATAAAAATCCACGCTAGCCGGCGATAATTATCCTAGTGCTAAGTGCGCTTAGCGATAATTATCGCCGGTTGTTGCTGATATGCCCCTAAATTTCTTATGACAAAGAATCAGAACTCAATTTTTCTTATCTAAAGCTGGAGAAGAGAAAATCTTTCCCACCCAACATCTCTTTAGTTTGGAAGCTTCAGCTTCTGATAAATGAGATTCTTGAAGTAGTGCAACGTCAGTTTTTAAATTAGCTACATGAGATAGCACCAGTTGTCTTTTAATGGGATTATTTAAACCCTTAATATTCTATGTAGTAACTCTGAATGTGAATAAAAAGCATTAGCATGAACATTCCATTCTCTAAGCAAACAGTGAAACATTCAAACTTTGAATTAAAATAAAGCGGAAGAAAAAGAGTGTGAGCAGAGAAGGTACTAGAAAAAAGAACAAAAGGAAGTGGAAAGATGAGCAAAAAAGTAGCATAAGCATTCACTAAACATACATTGCCATAACCAATCTTAAACATATAATTCAATAGAGAAGATAAGGGGGAGAAAAAGATAAAGAAGAAGAAATGTAAAAAAGAGCGGAAAGAAGAGACCTTAGAAAAGAATAACAAAGAGAGAAAGATAAGATGGAGAACAAAAAGACAGCACATGTCAAACAAATGACGACTGAACAACATACCTACAACACAACACGAAGTGGAGGATGGCTACACCACAAGACGACGACGACATCATCATCAGAGCTCCGCCGAGCCCTCAAAGGGACCAAGGGTAAAACTTCGACAAGAGGGGGGGATCATAAGGGAAGCAACAACGGGTGAAGAACTATAGCTGTATAAGAGAAGGGATAAAACATATAGGTGAAGTAAAACATTTAATGTACAAGAGAAAAGAAAAAATAGATAAGAAATACATCTTAATGCAATAGACAAGGCAAATGTATAAGCAAAACAACAATCACGGAATTACATATATGAAGAAACAATCGGACAAGGTGAAGTAAGATAATAAATCAAGCAGGCTTTGAAGTGTCCATTGCAACCCTCCATGTTGACGAAGGAATTCCTGCAATACGACTGGATCATCAAATGTGGTAGTCTTTTCCTTATAGGTGAATTTGAAAAGGCAGGGGTGGATAAGTCTGAAACTGGCATTTAGAGATCGCAATTGAGGTCGAAGATCAAGGAATTTTTTCCCACCATCAGCCGGACCTTAGCCACATCTTGAGAGAAAAATAGGCGTTGACCCTCCCAAAACAATTGTTTTGGGGATTTGACTGCAAACAAGACTTGGAGAAGATCTGTATATTGCAGGAAAAACATGATGACTCCTCGGGGTTTTGCAGAGATCCTGGGTCCAAGTCTATGAGCCCTTTGGATATTGAGAGGAGATGTAGCAGGGAGGTCCAGGAGTTTCGGCAAGAATGTTTGTAAAAAGATTATTGGATTGGAGCCTTCTGTATTCTCGGGAAGACCATAAATTTGGAGGTTATTTCTGCGATTACGATTTTCTAAATCCTCCTACTGTTTCTTAAGCAGGGATATCTCAGATTCCAGAACAGAAATGCAAGAGCACAAAGCCTGCAAATAATCTGTTCTCTGTTCCACCACCAGCATACGTGAATCCAATGAGGACCATTTGTCATCCAGATGTTGCAAAGTTTTATTGGTCTCTTCAATGAAAGGTTTCAGAGCACGAATTTCCTCGAGGATTAAATCCATGGAGGTCGAGGATGAGTTCACTGGAGAAGGAGGGTCCTTTTTCGGTCGCTTGGTGGAAATTGTAGGGAGCTTACTTGATAAGTGTGATTTTGGAATGGTGCCTGACGCCTGATCAGGTTTCTGAGACAAAACGTCCTCCATTTCCTTAAGAGAAGATTCAGAGTCTGATAGCATTGTACGTTTGGAGGAAGTAATAAGTTTAAGGTTTCTTAGCCTTCCTATAAAAAAACACAGGGAACAGAAAAAGCAATATTTAATTGTAAACACCCAAAGAGCAGTAAAATAAAATTTCAATTCTATTAAGAACTCCTTGGGGCACCTTCGCAGTCAGTCAAAAACACCATGAGTATTGGTAAAAGGTGACATAATGAGGGTGTCTAAGCTCTTTTACAGTAATGAGGAGGGTAAAGCCATAAGAAGAAGGATAACGGAAAAAGGAAGTAACAGAAACATCTTTGCACTGGACTGGAATGGATTGTGCCTGTTGCGCAGACTTAAAAATAATACTGAAATACAGATATGTGAAAAAAGGCGGTTAAAAGCCTCTCCAATACATTCACAGACTGTTGCAGCGTTGATAGAGCAGTGATGCAATAAAACATCCACAGGTTGACAGTCAGTTAGGGAAAGAAGTTATAAATGATCCAGAAGATACTCAACTGACAAGAAGCAAGTAAAGGGAATCACAAAATGGTGGCCGTGAATAAACAATTAAGCAGCCTCAGCTTTCCAAAGCAGCAGGAAAAACCTCAGGGAAGCTAGAACCAGAAAAAAAGTAATTTGCTCATTTAAAAGAGCAGCCACATGCTTTTTCCTTCCTCAAAACTGGACAGAGGAGCACACGCAAAGAGAGTCCTCAAAACAATGCTGCAAACTCAGAGCTCAAAATAGTGGCCATTATTTATGTAGAAACGGCGCATTTTGCCGAAAATATGAAAAACTGGAAAAATGCCACACCTGAATAAGACCGGAGGCTTCCCACTATAGAGTCAGATCAGGCGCTTGTGTCTCCGCTCCACAGATGAGGTGTTTTCCGTACAAAACGGAGTCATTACGAGACCCACAGCGCGGAGCTCTGCAGTCATGCCGCCATCTCGTCCAGCATCCAAACAACGCCCCCCCTATGTGTACAATTCTGACATGCAACCTGTCCCAGGTTCCCATGTACACATTACCATTAGCCCCCACATTGCATAACAGCCCTGTGTCCCAAAACGTACATCATTCAGTGTTTTTTGATGCACAACATTCAGTGGTCACAGTGCTTAATTTGAGCCGGTGGTTTCCAGTGCTTGGCACCAACACTTTTTTGTCAACACCGGCATTTAAGACAGCATGCTACATGGTGGCACTTTTATCTACTTTTTGTGATGAGCACATTAACAGTTGTTTAATAATTCAATATAAATTAAAATGATTCAATACTACCACCCAAAGCAATAAGAATAGCTTAGGTGGAAGGTATTAGTAATTTTTAATATATATTAAAAGTCTGAACTGTCACACTTATAGGAGTGTGATGGTTAGTTGTGTTGGTGCTGTCACTGGCAGCACTGTCAGGAGCAATGGGTGGTGGAAGCTGCAGTGACCCCTGACAAGGACCCTGGCACTTGTTTTTTTCTAGCAATTAAACACTGCTCTCTTCAAGCACAAACACAACACTCCCCAGATGCAGTGCACCATTTGCTTCACTCCTGTACATTACCACATACCCCTCTTATGCACATTACCTTTAGTCCCCGACTTAGACTACCCTGCGCTCCGCTGTTGCTCATCGTTCTATGCCTCCTGCTGCTCAGGTTTATGGATGACTAGCGTGTGGCCTGTATGTTTGTTGCTTTTGTGACATGGATGCCCATATTCTGTTGAATTCATTGAAATACTGCTCCTCATTTATGAAATGTGTCAATTTTCATAGCGCCATCCTTACGACGCCATGGATGCGCCATATTTACAATGTAGCAATCCATGGTGCAAGGATTTATAGATATGTCTGGAATCCTGGCGTATCTGGTGGCACAAAAATGTGTGTTGGATAGCTGCCTCAACTCAAGTAATGTGTCATTACACATGGGCGAGTCCCATGTGAAACGCCCCGCAGCACTCCTTACGCCTGCTTCAAGCAGGCGTAAGGATGGTGACCCAGTCAATTCGTACAAGTGGCGCAGTGAAATCTCATAGATTTCACTGCACCACTACTACAAGGCTTTTTTATGGGGGAACGCCCACCCTGCATACATTATACCTGATGCGGGTTTAATGTAGCGCAGGGGTTTACAGAGTGACGCATCTACCTAGACAAGTCACTTTGTAAATAAGGGGCAGTGTGGCACATTGCTTACACCGTTGCAGCGTCACTAAAAAGTGACGCAAGCCCTTCATAAATAAGGGCCTTTGTGTGTAAACGGACAGTTCATGCCTCAGTGTGCTTGCACTGTAGAAGAGTTAAACCTATTCTTTCGTGTATGTATATTTTCTATTGTCTCCCTTGCATTATGCCTCACTTTCCAGCTCTTAGTGAACATCAGAGTAGGTTCTGTCAAGCGATCTCTGCTACCTCAGGCTGTTTTAAGGATGTTGGTGAGGGTCAGCATCCATGGGCCCGATTCACAAAACTAACTTAAGACAAAATCCTAAACGTACTACTTTTGGTATTCACAGAAGTTCGGATTTTGTCTTAAGTTTGTCTTAAGACAAACTTAAGACAGACTTAAGACAGACTTAAGTTAGGATTTTGTCTTAAATTTGTCTTAAGTCTGCCTTAAGTCTGCCGTAAGTCTGTCTTAAGTCTGCCTTAAGTCTGCCTTAAGTCTGTCTTAAGTCTTTCTTAAGTCTGTCTTAAGTTTGTCTTAAGACAAACTTAAGACAAAATCCTAACTTCTGTGAATACCCAAAATAGTAAGTTTAGGATTTTGTCTTAAGTTAGTTCTGTGAATCGGCCACCATGTCCTTAAGCTTACATTTGGGCTGCTAGTCGCCTGGATCCTGGTCTTACCTAGCAGCCAGGCCTCCATACTACATCAACATTAGGGTGTTTTTTCCTGCTCTTCCTGTTTGGACCAGGTCCATCTGAAGGAGGGAGATGAGAGTGCTCAGTTGTGAATATCTGGACCACCTACATAGGTGCCAATCACGACTTTTTCATTGTTCTTCTTTTTTGAAGAACTTGACAAGCTCCTGGACTTGTCAATCACCCGCCTAGGATTCTGTCAGTCAATTCAACCTTTTCCTTCTGTTTACTGCCTGATTGGGCTTTCTTTCAAATTCTATTTAATTTTGTGCTGCACTATCCAGACATTCTGGCTTCTTTTGGCACTAGGTTCGGTGAAGCCCATGTCACCACCTTAATCCCACCCTTTCTAAATGGGTGTCAACGTTAGGTAGCCAGTCAAAGCCCACTTTGTTCTCTTGTTCAGTTCAAAGCAGATTCTATGTTCTCTTGTTCATACAACGTACCTCTATTTTAGCCCAAGATCACAAAGTGGTCAGCAACAAGTTTGTATAAACTATATCATTAGTTTTACACCTTGATCTCTTTCTTGGAGAGTGTTGAACCTTCTCAAAAGTTCACAAGTAGGCAGATGAACATGACTGCCCCAGGGGTCTGTGAGCTGTAGCTGTTTTATGGAATTACATGCATTCAGCTTAGACCACTTTGAACCTCTGTTGCATATGTCGTCTTCTCAGGCAGGAGATTCTAAGGTTCAACTACTCGCTACGAGCCAAGAACGCTCAGGAGAAGCGTGAGGCGCTCGAGTTTGAGCGACTGAGCCACTACTACAACCTCCCTCGTCACTGGAGCTGCACCAGACCTGTCCTATCAGTCCAACGTAAGCCATTTCTGTCTTTGATTTATAAGAGAAGGTTATTGTAGGGGTCTGCAAAAGTTGCCTAGTTTTTTTCCCTCGCAAAGTAGGCATAATTATTGCCGAAATTTGGAAAATCTTAGAAATTACCCGTAGTTTGGCTTCATTGGTGCTTTCAAGCAAAAATCAGGACTCTAAGTATTTTCTATGCAACTGTTATTTGTGTTGTCACTTGTGAGGAAAAGCTAAACAAGGTACGCATTACAAAATGTGAGTGTGTTTCCATTCATGACAGTTTGATATTACTCACAAGGACATGCTGAGCAAGGTATGCACTCAAATACAAAATGCTGGTGAGTTTACTCAAGAGCTAACACTTGCGGGACTAAGCAAGCGTGTAGGAGTAGGAAAAGATGGCCATTACATGAGCTGCGGGTAGGTAAGAATCAGGATCTATGGTAGACTATGCTTGCATAATGAAAACGTCTTATGTTTACTGCTAATTTACTATTAAAAACATTGGCGGTCATTACAATAGCGGTAAATTTGCCAACGGCAGCCTGCCGGTGGCAGATTTACCACCATCGTGTGGACATTCTCCGCCCGTCCGATGAGTACGGCAGGCGGTTTGCTGGCAGACGGGAAGTCCGTCCGACTAGGGTCCGACACAGGCAATAGTTACGATTGCCTGTCGGACCCACCCTGCATCCATAAAATGATGGCGGTGCCTAGCAGGCACCGTCTGCCAGATTAGGTTGCTGCATCTCCGCCAGCCTGCGTATGGCGGCTCAACCACCATTCACAGGCTGCCGAGGATGTACTTTGGGGGCCCGTTGAGGGCCCCCCATTTGCAGGGGCATTTTAGTTGTGGACTTGGGAGGCACCCATGGTGCCCCCCAACATTTCCCTGCACCATGTGGCAGGCACCGCGTGGTGCCTGCCATGTAGTGCAGGTAAATGCACAACATGCATTTTTGCCATTGCGGCAGGTGCTGCAGCCAGCAGCACCCGCAGCAATGGTAAACATGCACAATGTGACCGCCACATTGTAATTGCACTTGCGGGACCACCGCCATATCCGCGGCCGGTCCCAATCCCCATGACGATGGCAGACGGACTTAAGACCATCCACCATCGTAATGACCTCCATTGTTTGGTTGCATAATCCTACTTCAGTCACTTACTGTTAATGGTGATTACAGACCCTGTTCTAAAGGGGCCCAGTCACAAAGCTTTTACAGAGGGGAAATCCAAATCCAGATTCAGAATGATGACATTTTACTTTCTCAAAATTCTATTAGAATTGCAAAATTGCTGTATCGGGTAGTAAGAGGATTAGGGACCTCAATACAGATGAGGACCTGTATGTATTTGACACTGTGGACATGTTTGATATTATTTTGTGGATAAAACGCAATCATAAATTGAGTATAATTATTACTCACCCGCTTATGGGCAATGTCGTTTTGAGGACTTTTTAGTATATATTATATACACTGAAAGAAACAACGGTTAAAGGGATATTACCCACTGTCATGCATTGCTTATGATCTCATAAATGACATCACTCATGCCATGTCAAATGTAAACTAAGTTTATTGCTACTAAATGCCTTCTGTGAATACCAAAAGTAGTCAGTTTAACCAAATGTAGTCAGTTTAACCAAAAGTAGTAAGTGCTTTCTGTGAATACCAAAAGTAGCAAGTTTAGGATTTTGTCTCAGATTAGTTCAGTTAATCGGGCCCTGTTTGTTTATTTGTGTTATTGGGCCTCCACCACTGAATGCTATCGCTGTTAACTATGCTGACGCAATAACAACCATTAATGCACTCCCCAAAGTTCCGTCCTTGAATCTATTTTTCCCCACTGATCTCCTTTCCTACATTTGTCCTGTCTATCTGCAGTCCAGGCATGGGTGACTTTAAATTATTTCTGCAAGCTGTGAATTAGGGTGTGCTTCTTATGGTTTCATCTCCATCTGCTTGTCCCTTTATTGGCTCCCTCTTCACTTTCACTCTTACCAGAACACGAATTCTACTCTGTGTGTAAACATGGCTGCATGATTCCATCCTCACAATTTATAGATCATTTTACCAAGTGACTGATGGCCCCAAGGACTAAGCTCGAGTTACAAAGAGAGGTAGGCACACCAGCAAACTAACAGGGCTTGCCGAGCAGGAGCCGATCCAAGGGGCTAGCATGGCTCAAAGAGTGCATGAAAATGTTTGGCATGTATGTCATGCAACAAACAATATAATAAAATGACGTAGTCTCTTATTAATTTAAAAAAGTGTATTTCTTTAACATGCGGAGCGTTTAATCTTAGTACATAAGATCATTTTACTGCATAGAAAAGACATTTATTAAAAGTGATTTTTAAGCATGATCATACAGATATTTGTGGCTCACCCTTCTTTCTCTATGCCAACAACAATGGTGTTAGTGAACTAAAAGGCAAGTCAGTAGCCATGTAACCCCTGAATGTGGCCTAGATTCTTATTGTAGATGGAGCAACATTATAGGGTATTAAATCAGACATAAGAGGTGCGTGTACACGCATATCCTGAATTCAAGTATTTAAAAGTGCTCTTACATGCAATAACAAAGAAAAGGGAGGCTCTGTGAAATAAAACGTTTGCCTAGAGTCAAACAATTTGGACAAGCAGGGTAGCTGGTATTGATTCCAGGTTATCTGGTTTCAGAGTCACCAGATATATATATCTCTGTCTCTCTCCTATTTTACATCAAGAGTCACTGGTTTGTCATTTACTCTTGGCAGAAAAACTGACAGAGGCATAGCAGACCCAACTGTGGGGCCTCAGACTAAATTACCAAACCAAGAATGCGTTTATTTTGCGGGTGTCACACCCCAAACACCCCCTTCCCCGAAGCTACGCCTTTGGCGGAAACTGGTTTCTATCATTTGTCCTATAGCTGACACCTGGTTTTTGATCTTAACAGAGACATTCCTTATCCTCAGATTCAGCTGTTCTTGACCTGGGGTTCATCATGGAACCATTGGAAACTGTGTCATCTACTGAGAGGATCCGAAACTAATTACAAAAGTATATTTGGCAGATCAATTAAATATATGTACAGTCGTAGGACAGTCTAGTGGTCCGAGGGGCGGAGTAGAGGGGTGGAGAGTAAAGGGAGGAGCTAGACGGGACGGCGGGCAGTTGGAAAGTGATCGAGTAAGTGTGAAGACGGAGTAATAAAGTTCCTGTGCATAGACCACGGTGTCTGTCGTTCTTTGGCCTAGTAGACACGACAGCTGGCGACGAGGGTGGGATGCATGGGATGCTCCCCTGAACCCCGAGAAGACCGTGGTCTACACCCTGGCCGAGGCGCAAGCGGAGACGCCTGAAAGCGGCCCTTCCGGAACGTGACCGGAACCTGTGCGGGATCAAAGGCCCTGTGAAAGCGGGACGACAGCGAGAGCCCAGCCCCGAGCCTGACCCCTGCTGCGTGTGTCAGAGAGCAGCGCTGACCGGAGAGAAGAAAATCCGCCATCTGAAGGTGAGCCCCAGCGTGAAGCCGGAGCCTCGTGTGTGTGCAGACAAGGGAGTGACAGCAACTGCGCGTGTGCTCACCTGGAAGGAGGAAGGCCCAGGGAGCGAGTGAATGAAGCTGCCAGCAGCGCTCTGCAGGGAAGGAATCCGGGGGATGAGTCAGCCTCGTGTCTGGCACAGCGTGTAGCATCAGCCCGGCGGCCATCTTTAAACCAGGCGGCCATCATAGGACAGAGCCCTGCAAACAGGTGGGCGGCCATCTTGGAGTCAGGCGCCAAACAAACCCAAGCAAAGGCAAGAGAAAAAAAAAAGGAAAAAAAAGAAGCACGAGCGAGAGCAAGCGAACAAGAAGAGAAACGCAAGCATCAACAAGCTATAGAGACCTCGCAAACTCGTACCACACAAGATGTCGAACCAAGGATCGCCTGCACGGCAAGAGGCGAAGCCCGTCGTGATGGGACTGTCTCACCTGCGTCCTCCAGAGCCTCTAGCGCTGGTGGTCGGGAGCAGCATGGGCCCCCGCTAGGAGGAGTGGATTGAAGACTTTGAAGACTACATCAAAGGCTCCAAAGTGACTGGTGATGAAGACCAAATAATCGCGCTTCGCAACCTAGCGGGAAAAGACATCAGCAAAATGATCAAGGAACTCCCGGCTGCGGACGCAGGGACATACGCCAAGGCGAGGGAGGCCCTCGACAAGAAATTCCTGCATAAGAAGAATGTAGACTACGAAAGGTATGTGTTCCAGCGGGCGCGCCAAGAAAAAGATGAGAGGATGAATACCTACATAACACGACTGCGCAGACTAGCGCGACATTGTCATTTTGAAGCTTTCTCGACGGATGATGCCATACGACTGCGTGTCATTGATGGCTGCCTGTCCGAGACCCTTCGGAGGAAGTTATTGAAGAAAAGTCACACCCTCGACGAGATCGAAGAAATGACGAGGGTGCATGATCAAGTTGAGGAACAGGCCAAGACCATCGAAGCAGGGAGTACAGACCGCAGAGAACAGATATGCCAGGTGCGAACCAGCCGGCCCCGCCGAGGGTCCCGAGAGCACAGACGTCACACCCGGCCGCCATCGCGCCGCCGCCACTCGGGACGTTGACGGCCAGACATAGGGAGGAGAAGCAAGCGCCATGACCCCGTGCGTCATGGCGCTTGTCTTGGCGGTTATAGTTGGTTGCACTTTTTATGATGAACTGTCTTTTTAAAAAAAAAAAAAAATTGTATTGTCTTATATGTATCTTTTTTGTACCCCTGTTAGTTTTGTATGATGTTCTGATGTTTTCCATTATTGTCTTGCATTTATACTTCTGTTGATATGGTGTGTTTTGTTGTTGACATAATGATTTTGTCTAAATGTTGTAATTCATCTCTAATTTAAAATGGATAAATAACAGTCTTTCTGAAAAAATGAAAAAAATTTAATAAATGACTTAGTCATATATATTTTTGTACACCTAGTCTGTGGGCATTACTTTATTCATATGGACTTATGGCCTTAAATTCAAGTATATAGGTGTAGGAAATCTTTGTTGTTATTTGATTATATTTTCCCTGACACTTTCTACACACATTTCGTAAGTTCAGGGTCCCTCTGTTGTAGCCCATAGATTTCCCCGTGCGAAAGACACCAGCTCGAAGATGTTATAGATGCGGGTATGATTTCCCACACACCGGAGCATGTCCAGCCATGGGACAGCAATGTCGCAAGTGTGGCCGAAGCAACCACTTTGAGGCCATGTGCGGAGAGTATCGCCGTGAGAAGGAAAAGGACAGACCCAGCCATCGCGAGGCGACTCCCACCGGCACCACGCACGAGCGGTGCGTGACCACCCGAGGTCGTCGTCAAGGTCGTCACAGTCCAGCGGGGAGTCGAGGACGTCGCGGACATCGCGATGGTCGAGGAAGTCGCCGTCGCGGGACTCCAGATCGACATCCGAGGAACGAGACTACTCTGTGGAGTATGCAAACATGATCGCTGACCCAGATCAGCTCAAGAAATATCCCCGACTGGACATTAGTGTCGGTGAACACAACACAAAGTTCGTAATGGACAGTGGGGCGTCACTAAACTACCTCCCAGTGACTGAATACAATAAGATGAAACCCCGTCCGCGACTGAGCCCCGCGCACGTCCGTGTCTACACCTGGATGTCCAGGAAGCCACTTCCGTGCCTCGGGAAGTTCTCAACCACACTACGACACAAAACAACATCTGTCCCTGCCGTGATACACGTCATAGAAGGACCGGAGGCCGACTGCCTCCTTAGTCTGCCGACGGTCGAACGTCTCCGGCTAGTGGAAGTCCTATACCGCGTCAGCAATGACAGTGATATTGCCCACAAGTTCCCGAAGGTTCGGCCAGTCGCCCAGCACCCCCGGAAGGTGCCATTCCATCTTCAACAGGCCGTGGAGGATGAACTGCAAGACCTCCTGCAAGCTGACATCATTGAACGCACGGAGGGTCCCACGCCATGGGTGTCGCCCGTAGTGATCGTCCCAAAGAAAGGGACTCCGGGGAAGATACGGCTGTGTGTGGACATGCGGATGCCCAATACCGCTATTGAAAGAGAGCGTCACCCAGGCCCACACTTAAGTGACATGATTGCCGCGCTGAATGGCGCTCGAGTATTCTCCAAGTTGGACCTCAATAAAGGGTACCACCAGCTGGAACTCCATGACAGCTCTCGGTACATTACAACCTTTGCGACGCACCTGGGGCTGTACAGATACAAGAGGTTGAGTTTCGGAATTTCCTCGGCCGCTGAAATATTCCAAGAAGCGATTCGGCAAACCATTCACCATATCCCCAACACACTGAACTACAGTGACGACATCTTAGTGTATGGGGCAACTGTCCAAGACCACGACACGGCCTTAGATCGAGTCTGTCACGCCCTCCTAGAGGCAAACCTAACACTCAACAAAGAGAAATGTGAACTGCATCAATCGAAGCTGAAGTTCTTTGGGCACATCTTTTCAGGGGCTGGGATGAAGCCTGACCCGGACAAAGTGAGCACGCTAAACAACACCAAAAGCCCGCGGGATGTCAGCGATGTGAGATCCTTCCTGGGCATGGCGAGCTACTGCTCAAGGTACATAAAAGACTATGCCACACTAAGTCACCCACTCCGAACCTTGACCAAACAAGGGCAGAAATTTGAATGGACCTCTGAGTGCGAGCAAGCCTTCCAAGAGATTAAACAAGCGGTCGGAGCCGCCGAGAGCCTGGCCTACTTCAACCCCAGCCGCAAGACAGAAATCACAGTAGATGCCAGCCCGGTCGGTCTAGGTGCCATCCTAGCCCAATATGACGAGGACACTGATCAACGCCACATAGTGGCCCACGCCAGCCGGAGTCTCTCCGACACAGAAAAAGCGTACTCACAACCGGAGAAGGAAAGCCTCGCGGTTGTATGGGCCTGTGAACACTTCCATGTGTTCATATATGGGAAGCATTTCACCCTAGTGACGGATCACCAAGCGCTCGTCACCATCTTTGGCAATCCACGCTCGAAGATGCCTCCTCGCATTGAACGATGGGGACTTCGGTTGCAGGAGTACACTTACACCATTGTACACAAGCCAGGAAAGTCAGCCAACCCAGCTGACTACATGTCGCGGCACCCGGAGCCATCCCAATCCTCCAGACCGTCAGTTGCTGAGGAATATGTTCACTTTGTGGTGGACAAGGCGCGGCCACCGGCTGTTCCCCTGGATGTCATCCAACAAGCCACCTCGCAAGATGAGACATTACAGAGAGTGATTCGCAAGGTTCAGGCACACCGATGGCGGCATGAAGATACCGAGGAAGGGAGTGATCCAGTGACGAGGCAAGAAATGCAAGCGTTCAGGAACGTGAGTGAGGAGCTGTCTGTTACCTCAGAAGGCCTGCTACTGCGAGACCACCGCATCGTCATTCCCAGTCTACTGCGCCAAGGAGTCATCAACTTGGCGCATGAAAGCCACCGAGGAGTAGTTGCGACCAAGAGGGCCCTTCGTGAGCGTGTCTGGTTCCCCTCTCTCGACAGGATGGTAGAACTCACCCTGAAAGACTGTCCGCAGTGCCAGGTGGTGAGGCAGGGAGACCCTCCGGCCCCACTCCAGATGACGCCACTGCCATCGGGTGTGTGGCGCGAGCTAGCCATGGACTTCTATGGCCCCATGCAATCGGGCAAGTATGTTCTGGTGGTGATTGATGAATACTCGCGTTTCCCCATTGCTCAGTTTGTGTCGTCTACCAGCGCAGCCGTGACCATTCCAGTGCTAGATGAAATCTTTGCAGCCTGGGGTGTGCCTGCAGAACTGAAAACGGACAATGGCCCGCCTTTCAACGGTCAGGAGTTTGGGGAGTTCATGAGACTCATGGATATTCGACACCGGCGGATAACCCCGCTATGGCCACAAGCCAACGGTACGGTCGAGAGGTTCATGGCCACTCTCAAGAAAATGTTCCAACAGGCCACGCTAGACAAAAGAGATCTGCAAACAGCCCTCAACGATGTACTCCGGTCATACCGGACGACGCCCCATGCCACCACGGGCAAATGTCCTGCGACGCTCATGTTAGGACGTCCTGCTAGGACCAGGATACCTACCTGGGAAGGGGCCTTTCGACCAGTATCACCCAACCGCATACATCATGAAGTAAGGGTCGCAGACAGAGCCCGCAAAGACAGTATGAAAGCGTATGCTGATGGCCGGAGACGTGCACGGTCACTCTCACTTCGGAAAGGGGACTGTGTGATAGTCAAGCAGGAGCAGAGCAGAAAGACTGACAGCAGGTTCAGGGCGGAACCCCTGACTGTCATCCGACAAAAGGGCACAATGCTGACTGCGGAATCAGACAACAGGCGCATCACCCGCAATGTGTCGCACTTTCATAAGTGTAGTCCTGCCCTACAGGCAGCCTTTGGGTCCCCAGCAGTGACACCGAGGACTGAGCAGATTGAGGAACAAGCCGAGGGTGTCACAAGCCCGGAAAGGGGAGAACGGGGCACTCCGAGAGATGAGGCAGGAAGTCGGTCTCTCAGACCCCGACAAACAATTCAACGGCCCAAAAGGTTAATTGAAGAGATGTAACACAGGGTTTCTTTGTTCTGTTAACAAAGGGGGAGATGTACAGTCGTAGGACAGTCTAGTGGTCCGAGGGGCGGAGTAGAGGGGTGGAGAGTAAAGGGAGGAGCTAGACGGGACGGCGGGCAGTTGGAAAGTGATCGAGTAAGTGTGAAGACGGAGTAATAAAGTTCCTGTGCATAGACCACGGTGTCTGTCGTTCTTTGGCCTAGTAGACACGACAATATACATTCATGAAAAAGCTAAATTGAAAATTATAAAACGATCTGTAAAAGTGAAGGGATTTGAAATTGGAGGCTAAAAATAAGTTGCTATCCTTAGCTTGATTTGTAAACACAACAGAGTTCCGTGTCAGCCCAACCCTCGGTCTGCCCCCCTTTTTAGAGATGGACGGACCTTAAGTTTTCTGTTGATGGAGCCCTATTTGGCTCTGTTAATGGAAAACGTCTCCTGACAGTCCAATGGAGTAGGGGCTGTCCAAAGGAGGACATTACACTGCCCACCCTATTTCAGATGGATGGTGTAATGTATTTTATTGCTGTGCACCACTAATAGGAAAAGCCAGGTGGTGAGGGACAGAAAAAGAATAATGACCCCCACATCCTTGGGGAGAAGTGCTGGAGTAATGGGGGTATTTGTTTAAAAAATTTCTGAAACAAATTCCTGCTTTGGGATTTTGTTTGTAAATGTTTTTATTTTTTTTTTAAATACGATGAATGGTCATCAAAAATGACAGCAGATGTCCGCAGAACTTTTCATACATTGAAAGGAGTTGCCATGATGGCCGTTCATTTTAATGTAAAAAGATGACTGCTAGGCCGGTTATTTTCAAATACATTTAATAATTTGTGTATTTGTTTGATGTATACTTGTTTCTGTAATTGTTTGTGAGTTTTGTTTGAGGTTCATGGGGGGTCCATGGCTTTGGGTTGTGATTCAGTGGTGGTCCACAGAATGTTAAAGGTTAAGAATTGCTGCTCTGATTTATTCATCACTTGCATCTTATTATTGGACCGATCGGATTCTATATTGACAATCTACTATCACAAGAATTTGGTAGCAAACTTATGTAGCTAAGGAAGACAACCTGATGTCCATTCGGTCACAGTGCTATCATCACACCAGCCTCAACCATCTTCTGACTAGCTACAAACTTGTGAGTTTCTGGGTCTTCACCAACTTTGCCTCACACGCACCTTGTATTAAGGACACGCCCCACCACAAAATTAGATGTCAACCATTGTTGTACAGGTGGAATATTACTTGTGAGCACATCAATTTATCCAAACCTGAATTTACACTCATAATCCAAGCCAATTGTGCATCTGAGCTGCATTTAGGTGTGCAAATGGAATTGTGAATTAGCCCTGGTTGCCTAGGTTTCAAAGTCATGGGTCAGTACCTTGCAATAATGTTATTTCTACATCAGAGTAATAGTGATGCATTTTACACAAGGCTCTAAAGGAGTCTTCGTTCTATAAACCGTGCCCCTGTTAGGCCAGATTTTATCTGTTGGACAACGTCAGTATGTTGAGGTTCTGAAGGAGAAAAGAAGAACCAGAGGACAATGGCATTTGTTTATTTATTTACTGGGGACCTTTGTATTATACCTCCCTTTGCATTTTGGCAACATCAATATTTGAGCATGAAAAACAGCTTGCCTGTTAGAAAGGGAACTAAGCATGCAGTTGGATGTGGTGACCACCCTGGTCTGATGTCCTACCTCAGCACATCAAAGGTGTTCCAGCATGAATAAAACAATAAGCAATGTGATGGAAATACATACTTGTTTTCTTTTCTCCTTCTTGCATCTTATTAATGTATCCCTTGTATCCCAGTCAGATAATATCTCCACCCTTCTGTAATTCATATATTTAATTATTTATACACTTATTCCAATGTAATTCCCATTATTGTATTACATATTTCTGTATATTGTCTCTATTGTATTATATTTAGTAAATGCTGATAAACAATTTCAACACAAAAAGGGTGTTCCAGCATGTTTCTGCCTCTTAAGGGAATGGTAGTTGATCTGATGGCAAAGGGCATAGGTCTCCCTGGTGCGTCCGTAATGAGATGTCAGTTTCTGCAGGTGTGCAGGTCTTTGCCCCAATACAGTTTATGGATGGTGGTGAAGGCCTTGCATTTAGACTTGGCACCCACCAGGGCCAGGTCAGACCACTCAGAGATGGTTCAATGGGATCCTGCTTTCAGTGCTTAATGTGTAAAAATTAAAAAAAGAAGCAAGTGCCAGGACCCTCATCAAGAGGCCACTGCAGTTTCACCACCCACTCCCCATGTCAGCACTGCCAATAGCAGTACCCGTGTGTAAGTTAGAAAATTCAGACTACTTGAGGCCCCAAAACTATAAAAATGGCTTGAACAGCTGGTATTAGTTGTTTTTATTGTAGATTGAAGAAATAAATAACTGTTGTTCTGCTCATCTCTAAATAACGCAAACAGCACCCAATGTGGCAACTAGCATAATTTTCAGTGTTGACAATTAAGTGTTGGTGCTGTGCACCTGTAGCAACCGGCTCAAATTAAGCACTGCCTGCTTTATGAATTTAAGGCAATATGTCTGCTTGGATAGACCAGAGTATGTGATGTGACAGCGGGTCTGCTTAGTTCAGTTTTCACTCTGAAGGAGTGGCTGAATTTGCACAGTGGCATGTGGTGCAAAGGTGAGGTCGACGTCAAAGAGTTCCCGGCTCCCTTAAGTTTCATCAATGGGGGTGTTGGAATACAGAAATTGAAGCGTGAGTGGTAGAAAACAGAGACAAGTGATGAGATGGAAGAGTGAGCATCAGTTGTGCAGGAAGCCTGTGATAAAGAGCAAGGAAGTGGAAGAAAGGACTCAGTGAACAGAAACAAAATCACAAGCTGTCTTCAGACTTCTGATGAAATTCATGGTTTCCACATAGTTTACATTAAAGGAAGTCAAATAGTTCCCTGTTCTTTTGGTTACATGGAATTGGTAAATGTTTCTGCTTTTTCCTTGCCTGACCTCACGCATTGTTTTTCTCACAGTTAAAGTGAAACTGAGCTCCCCCAATAACATGTTACCATGTTGTACGAGTTCATACCTTGCATAGCTTTGCCATGTGAGTGATTCAACAAATGACATGAAAAAAACACTGTGCAGTCCAGATTTTCATGTGAATCGTCAACTAGCGTCAAACTCTGTGACCTTCACTTCTTTTTGGTCGTTTTTGTGATAAATATTTGAAGGTTTGGGAAAAAAAACTTTTCAATTTAGCACAATCCTAGTTTACACACCAAACAGCAACCCACACTAATAGCATTTAGACTGATTTATTTACCAATGTAAATTCACATCTTGTGAATACAATAGTTGACTTTCTCCTGAAGCAAGACTGAATCATCAAATGTAGACCTTCCCATTCTGGTCTCTGGTTTCTACTCTTTGCAACTGTCCTCAAGGGACCTGGAAAACTGGATGATTATAATTTATTACAAGGTTGCTTAATAGTAAAATATACAAATACTCACTCATTCACAGTGCACTGAGCACCACTAGCCATTGGCAAACAAACTGAGTTAACCTAAATCTGGCTAATCTTTGATGGGTCCCTAACTATAAGCGTCTTTTCTCTAGTCCTTCGTCGACTGCAGCTCGCTGAGAGCCACCAGGTCTGTAACTCTGCTGATGAGCGAAGCTCCCTCCGTTCTTACTTGGGTTGGCGTCCTGAGGAGGAGAGATGGCAGGGCACAGCTAACTTCATGGAGGATCATCCTTATCGGTAAGGAGAAGGATCAGTGCTTAATTTGTAAAAAAAAAACTAGGTACCAGGGCACAATGTATTTCACATTGGCCCACTGCAGCTGCCACCGCCCACATCTCACTTTAAACTGCAGATTTAAGTCCTAGTTTTAACATTTTGTAAGATATAATAAATAGTTAAGTGCTCCTCTAATAAACTCACATTTATGAGAGTTTACCAGAGTGAATTCTCATAAATACAAGCTAGGTGCTCACAAATAAGTGCTGGTGCCAAGCACAGGCAAAACCAGCACACATTGAGCCCTGGAAAGAATGTGTTCAAAATCAATAACTTCATTCCACCTGTAGTTACCTACACCATCAAATGTCACTGCTGAAAGTTGATTAGAGTATTAAAACATTCCAACTTGTCTTTGGGATTTAAAAAGTCATAAAAATTATACAAAATTAGGGAACAGCATTATTAATCAGTATTTTAATGGAGGAATCTTGGTTGGCCGAGTAACAATAGCAAGTTCAAATCACAGTTCTTCCTCAGTCCAGGCCTGGATCCTACCATTTGTTCAGGTGCAAAGACTTTACGAGATTTTCCTCGCGTGCATATGAGGATGAACATGTGTGGGTGCCCTCAGAAAATCTGTGGAATTTGTGCAAAGTAATTGAATTTTCTGTGCTCACTGGCCACGAAATTGCAGACCTCCGTCAGTGGTAGGAGCAAGGACACATGATCATGCAAAAATTGTCTGAAAATCAGAAATCTTGCAGCACGTGCTCCCACCCTTCCTGTTGCGAGCTTTAGAGACCCCAGATTTATGAAGAATTTGTGTTGGGTTTGAATATTTTTTTTTTTACTTCAGACCTGACACAAAGTGTTAGGTTGATATTTACAATACAGCACAAACCACAATATGCGTTGGATTGTAACCCAAAGTAATGCACTGCAAAGCAATGCACTGCCTTGCGTTACTTTGTCTCAAGAGGGTGTTCCATGGGTGGTGCGTGGCTGTTCTCATGCAACCACCCATGGGTATTGGTGCAAATCCTGAGCTACAAAGAACTGTAGGCAGAGATTTGCATCAGATTCCTGCACCTCTCTGTGGCAGGCGTAACGGGGAGGAATATTTTCATCCTCTTTGTTTTTCGTCTTTGCATGTGTGTTACATTCTACAGCACATACACAAAGAGAAAAATGTCTTAAAGCATTTTTTGTAGAGGAACAGTCCCCTTTATGTACAAAAACGTTGCTGAGCAAGCAACCAAAAGTGCGGCAATGAAGTGAAGAGAGAGCAGAGCAGTGCCACATCTTACCAGAGCAGGGGGCATATGTATCAAACGATTTTGTATTCGCAAACGCTGCGAATCGCAAAAAAACAGCGTTTGCGAATACAAAATCGCAAAATGAGATGTATGAGGCATTTCAGCAGCGCATTCTTAAGGAATCGCTAATTTTGCGATTTCTTAAGTTTGCATAAGCATTTAAGAAATCGCAAATTGCGATTCCTTAAATGCTATGTAACACGTTGGTGGTAATTTGCGATTTCTTTGAAAAATGCACTGTTTGGCATTTTTCAAAGTGCCATATGGCGCACATACCATGTATGTGCGCCATATGCGCACACATGCTGATTGCAGGGGTGCATCAGGGTGTCATCATGACACCCTTGCACCTTTGAAAATATTCTCAATTTGTGATTAGCAAATAGCGATTCGCAAATTGAGAAAGACTTCCCATTCATTGCTATGGGCCTCCTGGCCCATAGGAATGAATGGGAAGGTATTCCTTAATTGCGATTTCGCAATTTCCTAATCGCAATTAAGGAATTTTAAGAATTCGCAAAATTTGTGCGAATTTTTAGATAGATCCCGTTTTGCAATTCTCAAATAGTGATTCTCAAAAAATCGCTATTTGAGAATCGCAAATGGAGATGTTGATACATATGCCCCATGGTGCGGTTCCATCTCTACTTTTGAGGCAATGCATTGTAGCAACTTTACTTGCTGAACTACGTTGCATGGCGTCTTCGTAAATCTGGCCCTCAGATACTGGGCAGCTAGGCTAACCCACCTTTTCTCCTTATAGATTAACCAGGTGAATTAACTGCAGCACAAGAAGGGGAACCTAGACCAGGGAAAAGGGAGGTGGATTTATAGAAAAAAAGAGAACCCTCTCGCCAGCAGGTTGCATGGTAGAAGACCTGGGATGGACTCTTAAGTTTACAGGAATCTCTGTGACACATGGACAAGATCCAGCTATCTATTAAAACACAGAGTGACAGGTGGTAAGTCTTTCGTCCAGTTTTTAAAGGCAGCTGATATAACAAAAGGACACAGGATGATCAGACTTACTCTATAACCTCGGCGTCTCACTGTAAGTAACTCCCAGGCAAACTGGGAAACTTACCTGAGAACCAGAGATGGGAAGAAACCCACAGGAACAGGTTGGCTGAGAAATGAAGGATTTCCAGAACAGGACCACTGGAGTGCAGAGAAAGGTACAACAGATATTTAGGATAACAGCAGAGCACAGTCAAGTGAGTTCAAGTTCACAATGTCTCTTGAGACACTTGCCTCTAGTATGAACCCACAGTTGTACGACTACTCTGGACTCTGCGCAGGACATTGAATGGTTAGCTTTTTTCCAGGTGCAATGGATGCTTAGCTTCTAAAATTGCACTATGTTCATCACATTACTGTGTTCTGTGATGTCCACCAGAGATGTGTTTTTTGTCTTTATTCTGAGCATTTGAGGATACAAAGACATTGTGAGAACTATGCACTGGGTTGATTCTGTTGGGCACTTTTCTGCCTTGGTAGCTAAGTTTGCATGTTATCATTTGATCTCAACACTCACATGCACAAGCTTGGTTTCAGGGGTGTGCAGTTTCATCATGCATGCATGATGTAGAGTTTTCCCCCCACAATGGTGTAGATCAGCTTGAATATTCTGACTTGAATGGTGGTAGTAATTAATGACAAGTGTGGCTATCATTGATTCAGGCTTGCTCTTTATGTCCGCTGGCCTGAAAAAAAAAAACAAGTAGTGGACAACATGCTTGACTTAATCTCAGCCACTTGTATTTACTTTGGACCAGAACCCTAGACTGGTTGGGGACTTTTCAGCCTCAATATTGAGGTGCAGCTTGAGTACCATCTCGCACTGAACATGGGACCTGTGTCCGAGTAGATCCCTTGCACCTAAGGCATCCCACTTAGAAAAATAGAAAAGTGATGAATCAAATGAATATCAGCAACTGATTGTTACTCTAGGCCGCATTCCAGTCCATTGTGTGTTGCAAACTATGCCAGTCCAAACAGAGATCCGCCATATGCAAATACCACCGGGTCCTGCTCCTATATGACCAGTCCCGCTGAAACTGTCAGTCCAAGTGCCCTCTAGAAGGGACGACAAGTATCCCTGACTGGTTTCATCCTACTTGGGCCTTTATTAGTGACCGGCAGCTTGAGTCCGATGGCACAGTCATTATGCACCCATATATGGGCATACCCAGCGCACATAAGCTGTCTCTCTTCAGAAAAGCAAAACTTTGATGGGTGGAATTATTGAATTAATATCAGACACTGGTAATTACTCTGGGCTACATTCCAGTTCATCATAATGTTGCTCAATATGCCGTTCCAGATAGAGGACAGCTATATGCAAATCAATGCTCATGTAGAGAGCTTTTTGATAGTCCAGTGTTGAAGTTACCATACCACAGTATTGTAATGTTTTCCTGGTAGAAATGGGGGCTTAGGGAGCAGAAGATGGATCTTTGGACCATGGCTCTGATCTCTGAAATCACACTTGCATCAATATCTCATTTGGCCCCTAGGCTCTTGATTTAATACACATATGTTTGTGTGATTAAAGAGCACAGGGGTGGGAAGAAGTGCAAGTGCCTGATCCGTGGCTGTTTCAGGGGTGCAAATGACTGGTCCACAAGAACCAGAATTGTATGCTAACCACTGACAATAAAAGACATTCCCATTCGACTCACTGTAGATAAATTAAGACTGATATTTTGAGATTTACCCAACCCTCATGAATCAAAGTTGGACACCTAGGTGAATTCATCATCTTGAGAGCACTTTGTCTCATCCATTTCACTTCAGTAATGGAATCAGAGAAGAGCAATGGGATGCGAGTAAATAATAAAACCAAAAGCTATAGAATAAGAATAGTAAAGAATATCCCCCCATTTGTCTAGGGGCCTTACTTTGTAAATTCTGTAAATTTCAGGGTTCCTGACCGGTATTTAGCCATTCCTAATGTAGGTGATGATTCTGTATTTACCAAATCTGTATTTACCGAATCGGTGTTTACAGATTCGGTAAATGCAATGTAGAAAGCACATAAAAGAGTGCTTATGTGCTTTAAGAATTCGTTAATTACCACCAACTTCAAGTTGGTGGTAATTAACGAATTCCTTTAAAAATTCACTTTTGCATTTTTTTTAAGTGCCATGTGGCACACATCCATGCCCTTAGGGCAAGTATGTGCGCCACATGTGCACACAGGCACATTTCAGGGGTGCAACAGGGTGTCCTTTGGACACTCTGGCACCCTTGAAATACCTGCCGGAATTACCGATTCGGTAATACCGAATCGCAAATACAGAATGGCTTTACATTCATTCCTGTGGGCCTCCAAGCCCATAGGAATGAATGAGTAGGTATTCCTTAGTACCGAATCGGTATTACCGATTCAGTAATAAGGAATAATAAGGAATCAGTATTTTTTACCGATTCATTAGCTACATTAGCGATACCGATTTCTTAATACCGAATCGGTAAAATTCGGTATTAAGAATTCGTTATTTGTGGATTACCTACATCTGGCCCTAAGCTTAACGGTCGCCACCATCAAAAGCTCTTCAGCTTATACCAGTCCTAGCATGGCTAAATGTACTTACAGGACTTCTGAATAGGAACACTTCTAGCACTAGCGTAAAACCAAGCTACCACAATGAGATGATATGTTTTCTGGATTTAACTTCCAGGACAAGGCCCGGTAATAGGTTTTCCAAACACCTGGCACTCAAGGTCTTTGTCAATGTGCGTAGCTGAGAAAGAAAGCCAGTTATCCTGAAATCACCCTGCAGCTGAGCACTACTTAAGTGAGATGCGTTCTAGGTAACAATCCTGAGCGATATCACAGTGGTAGTTGGTGGAACCCATACCAACTTGTAACTTGTAAAGGCATACTCTAGAGGTTGAGTGAAATTTAAGTTTGAGGGGTTGAGGGGCATGCTACTACAAAAAACACACCCACAAAAGAGTAAGACATTTGAAATTCACAAAATACACTTCAAAAGATACTACATCCTTAAAGGTGTCAAAACAGGGTCAGGGTACAACAGCACAGTTTTGGAATAAGGCAAGCACCACACACTATCAAACACTGGTACAGGAACACATTCCCATAGAAAGAAATGGATACAGGACATTAAAATAACGCCCCAGAAAACTATGAAGCAATGTTTTGAAAATACGGTATATGGTAACTGCACTGTATAATTAAATGGATTTATTACCATTTTATTTTTCCCTTTTCCCAGCCATGTTTGGGGGTGGGGCCACTGCTGTTGATTGGCAGAAGTGTAGTGGTGTTAACTCCAGTTTTAAATGCGCTTGTCACTTTGGCCAGCTGTTTGGCGATGGCCAGCCTGTCATGAGCACTTTAAACCTCTCCACCCAGCTGTTTTAGACAGCTGTGTGGAGCGCAAGCACACGCCCCCAGTGTCTGAGGGAGCGTCGAGGCAGGCCGCTCCAACCAATCCTGGCGCTGCTCTCATGCTTCTGAACATTATCAGCAGCATGAGAGCTGTGTCTGGATTGGTGTGGAGAATTGCTGCAGACCACGCCATTGGCCTGGAGGCACGAGGACCGGAGGAGGCGAGCCAGCACATGCAGCGGGTAAGTACATTTTTATATTTATCTTATGAGCCACTGACAAGCCCTGTAAGAAACTTGCACTACCTTCAGCCTCAACGCCATAGCTCTCAGTCTTTATAAACACTGTTTAGAATGAGCCATGACTGACAGCTTTGATTCTGATCTTAAAGGCATTTTTGGTCAGTGGTTGTCCCATCAAATATTCAGGGTACCAGCCGCAACTGCATACAAAAGTGATCAACATAATTATAGGATAAGGGACAGCATTATATTCCATTAAGCTATGTATAAGTTGAGCTTTTGTTCAATGCTCACTTTGTGTGGAATGAGTCACTTGACTTGCAGAAGAAAACAATTCAGTCATTTTGGGAAAACAGGGTATTCAGTCCAGGGTTTCTAGTTGCACCGTTGGAAAGTTAGATGCCGGACTATATCGCCTCTTGTCTTTACTTTTACAGATACTGACAATGTTTTGTGCGTTCTAATCTTTATAGAATTTAATTAGTACAGAGTATCAGTAACTGATTTCAAGACCTCATATACCTTCTGAAGACTGATTATGCTGAAATATAACATACTTTCCATGGTATATAAAATTATATGGTTTTTACAGTTGGAAGGTTTTTTGTGATTAGTGCTATAGTAATGATTGGCATTTTTATTTATGTCGATGAATTGTAAACATGACGTTTCACTTGAATAGAATAATTTTTCAGTCTGTGAAGTAATATCAATAAATCATGTCCCTGCCTAGCAAACGCTCTTGCAAAGTACAGGAAATTCAAAGCCAACCTAAAGCCCTTTTAAACTGGGTGGAGGCGAGGCCAGAGACATTAGCCCAGGTGAGCAATGTTAGTGATAAAGAGCTCTCACGTTAGTCAGAATTTCAATACCTGAAAGACGCCGTGTGATGACAGGAAGATAAGCTGATTTACAGGGCACCAATCACCAGAGAAAGATGTTCTCTGTCTAGAAATGGTGCTGAGAGGAGATATGTCATTCTCAATGTGTCTAAAATCGCCCACTGTGAGTGAACTTTGGAGTGAGCAGTGAGTGAAACAAGCTTTAGGAGAACAAGACATTTTTCTGCAGCATAACACAAACCCCTTAGGTAGAGCAAATTGTAAAATGTAAACTCTCTTGGCTTGAAAAACTTTTGTTTCTCCTAACTAACTCAGTCATATTTTTGGCCGCATTTACTGACCGCAGATGGGATTTGATATATTTTGGAGTTTAACCTACACATGATGTGAACAGTTCACGAAAGGGCCTGGAGAAAGTAGGACATTTACAGAGAGGCTTATTCCTATGTTGTCAGCAAATTACAGATTGTTTCACAAATTCTTAAAGAATGAGCCGTGACAGCAGCAGATTTCCAGGAGTACTCACCTGCATATCCATTTAATCCCAAGTGCAGGTACATATTTTAGCATAGTGAAAATAAATGACTAAGCATAGTTACATAGTCAAAAATCTAGGAGTCACAATTGACAATAAGCTTTCTTTTAAAGATCAAGTTAACGCCATAGTCTCTGCCACATCTTACACACTGAAATCATGTAAAAAGATTTTGCCTTTACTACCTAAAGACAGCAAAGAAATTGTCATTACAGCCCTGGCCATGTCCAGATTGGACTACTGTCACAGCTTATACCTAAACATTCAGGAGGGGTTTATGAAAAAACTCCAAATCCTGCAGAATGCAGCCGCCAGATTGATCTCTGGCATTCCAAAATATGCCTCAATCTCGGCTGAGATTAAAAGGCTCCATTGGCTGCCTGTCAAAAAGCGAATCCTATTTAAGTCCATGTGCATGGTCCATAAGTCCCTTCATGGAAATTGACCCTCTCATCTGATTCAGCGCCTTCGCTGGTATATACCGAAAAGAACATTGCGGTCATCAGAAGCAAAACTATTCTTTGTTCCTATTGCTAAGAAAGCCAATTGGGGTGGCCAAAGTTTTCTACTGGGAGCAGCCAAAGCTTGGACTGACCTCCCTTTACATCTCAGATGCACAACAAAACTTCTGGATTTTAGGAAGGCCCTGAAAACATGGTTATTTACGCATTAAAGACCAGTTGAACCCATCCATGCCCAGGACACTGCAGGACATCACATACAGCGCCAGGACACCTTCGGGTAGCAGTTGCGCTCTATAAGTGCCAATAACATTAACATTAACATTATCTAATGTGTTTTTCTCTATGGAGAAACCACATTTGCCTATGGAGAATTACCGTCAACCCCTTCCGCTGCGCCCCATCAGTCTTGTGGGTGTTCCAATCACAGTCCCACCCTGAAAATTGATTTACTGCTTCCCTTGAAAGGAGCAAATCTCTGTACATTTCAAAGATAGGATCTATCTTCATAAACTGGTTTGAATACCCAAGAATGGGTCCATTCTGAGGACGTTCACTAATGTTTCCCATTGGACCCTCTGAGAAATTCTCCCTACAAACCGATTTGATCGGATTTTCTCATTCCAAAAATACTACCACACATATGGAAATTCAGTTAGCAAATTTCACAGCATCACATGGACATCTGATTTGACTGAGATGTGAAAATACCTTTGTGAGCTGGGTGTTACAGAAGTAAAATGGAAGAGAGAGCAAGCAAACATCTGCAAGACACATATTAATCTGATTTGCAAATCCTACTATAAAAGTTATGTTTTACCTTTAACTATCTTAAAGGCAATTCGTGATTAGATGAATGACACAGAGTGCTGGATTTTGAGCTAGCATCTTTACTGCAATCTGTCAGTAGCACAGGTTCAAGTCTGATTTAGAATGTACACGTCAAGTACAAACATGCACCCAATCCCAGCTGCTAATCTGTAATAACGCCTTAGACCCAACCTGTTCATCCTAGCTGAGTCTGTGAAACTTCCTTTTGTATAATGGAGCTGGAGCTGAGGACCACCGCTTAACATGAATAACCAACAAGAAAAGGAATCTCTGACAATCAAGCAAACGCTTGTCACAGGTCATGTGACTGTCAACATACCTTTGAAGTCACGCATGCTAGCAGCTGGAGGTAACCCTGAAGAATGTGCTTGCTGTGCTCTCCATTTGGACTCCTCAACATGGACAAGATGAAGAAGACCTGGAACCATCTAGGGCAAGGCTGTAGACCTTGCCTCTGAGAGCCACAGCATTGTCATTAGAAACAAGGATGGTGTGTGTTTCTCGAGTAGCCAAATCAACCTTGGAACTATTGAAACTGTTTCCATGATCAGTCATTCAGATGGGGATTCTTTGCCCACCCCAAAGTCTGATCACCAACTAAAAAGCCAGGGTACCTGCTACTTGAGAACCAAAATGTTGTCATGCAGATCTTCCAGCGTAACCTGCAGTTCTTGGAGTTCTTGATGCTACTCAGATCATTTCTGGGAGTTATTGTGCCTGAATAAGGATGTTTCTGTCCAAGCAGAAATTCCAAAAATCTTTTTCAATGTCTGCTAGAATTTTAGACACTGCACCTTTTCTCTTGTTCGTGTATCTCTCTACCAAAATGTTGCCGATTGTGTGAAAAAGCATCAGGTGGTATTGTTGCAGGTTCTTCTGCAGTGGTAACCACGTTTCTGACACAAAAGTGTGATGTTCAACAATCTAAAGTATGCCTGTGGAGGAGAACACCATTGGTCGTGGCAAAAAGCAGTATTCAAACACAGGAATTTGACTGGTTGCATAAAATTGTTTTTTTGATAGTGTGCATTCTTTTTATATAGGTTAGTATATAGTGTGGCACTAGCTGCGGGGCCAACAGAACAGAGGGCTGTACATAGCTCCAGAGATTTATTTTCTTGGAACGAGGTGGTTTCTGTGGTATGGGCTGTATGCAGCAGACTTAAGGCATAATCGAAAATTTGAGGGTAATGGGGCATATGCTGCTGTAAGGAAACCACTTAGATTCCAATGTTGAAAATATTCTTTTGGGAGGAGAGCATCGTAGGTCTGTGGCCTCAACAGCTTCTGAAGACCTGACCTATTTAGGTAAGCCTTCTGACGGTGTTTTTGTTTGCGACCACCACGTAAGGCTTGGAGTTCACAAACAGGAAAAAAGCAAGAAATTTCACCAAAATATCCTGAGAAGACTTTTCTTCACGACTCTTCTTTTGCAAAAGTTTGGGGGTGTCAGCGATCAAAAACAGATATTGAAACAGGCGCTTACCGGGCCCTATCTTCCTATCATGAACTTTATAAGAAAGACACTGAGGGGTATATACACAAGAATTGCCGCTAAGCAGTTTTCACGCTGTTTAGCTGCACTTTTTTTTACCGCTGCCGATTGCCAAATCCTAACGCTATGTTTGTGACATATTTAACAATACGACGCTACATGGCATTATGATTAACAGTGGGCAGTGGGCTTCACTCCGCGGGCGGAGTTCACAGAATTTTGCCAACTCCGCACTCCGCTTGGAGCGCGGAGTTCAAGGGAAAACTACAACTCCGCCGCGTGGTGGAGTTTGCCGGCCCCGCAGCCCACCCCTAAAGATTGGCTTCCTATGGCGCTAAATAATGTTTCTGTACCACACAATCCTACTGTTCTACTGCACAAAAACAAGCTACCCACCAATGCGAGTGACGCATCTGACCTGGTAACGAGGCCCTGAGTGTTTAACTACGTTTATTACATCACTACCACTTGCAGGACATCGGCCCGTGGACGTGAGCCTCTGAGCGGTGAATGTGACACGTTCCCCAGTTCAGATCGGCCATACCTCACTGGAGTGCATGCCTTAGTAGCAACATTTCACGTCTTACTCCTAAGCCCTGGCATATTTCAGTAGCTGAGCTGTGCTGGCTAATAATGCTGCTTGCATTTTCGACCGAAGCGGTTTTGGGATTTTACTAACTAGAGCCAGCCAATTTAAGCTACCGAGGTGCTTGCATTTTATATATGACGTGTTTGTTTCGACGGGCGTCGGTTTGCGGAGGATCAACCCAGGCAGCTGTGACAGGGACATCTTAAGGAATTTGGGGGCACAGCGCCAAACGGATTTTGGGGGCCCCTGTTCAAAACAGTTTTGAATTTCTGATCCTGTTTCAGCTCTATTATGCCATCTTTGGCCAGGTCACTGAAAATGCACAGACTCACTCATCCAAATTCTAAATGTGTTTATTTCTAAAATTCAGGGACAGTGATGTGTGTTTTCAATATTGTAACACAGGAGCAACTCACTAATATTACTGCAAATAATCTCTTGAGATCCCCTACCATTTCCCATACATGTTTTGATCTAATAGAAAAATATTTATGGATGTTTGATGAAACCTAAACACGACATTTGTCTGCAAAGTGCCCGTAATAGACTCTCACACATCACCCACTTTAAAAATAAATTAAAGGTAAACTGTATTTAAAAGAATTTGTTTAAAAATTAGTCAAAGTCATCAGGGCAAGACTCAACAGAACTGGCTCTGTAAGGGGGCCACTTGAAAGGCTGGGGCCCTGGGCCAGAGCCCACTTTGCCCATGTGTTAAAACGTCTCTGAGCTGTGAGTGTCACCATGGCATGCACTGTGCTTTATACTACACCCAGAGTCCCACCTGCGGATGGGGCTGATGAAGATGACAGCACTGGCTGTAAATGTTGTTGGGACAGGCGCGGAGGTCTGGGTTACTCAGGAGCAGGAACTCAACCCACGAGACTGAGGCACACAGGGTCAGACAGGCCCCAGAGTCGGAGCTGCTCCCTCCCATCTCATCACAGGTCAGGACCCACCCCCACAGCCGCTTCCTGCCTGTCACCTGCTGGAGCCCCACTCGTTTCACCTCCCCGTCACTGAGAGCGCTGACACAGCTGGGTTAGGAGGACTCCAAACCGGGAACAACCAGGAAAGGTGATGCTGCTGCCAGCAGGAGGCCACTCCAGTCGAGGCTGCACTCCACTGTCTTTCCGGTCCTGCCCAGTTAGGAGTGGCCCACTGGCCAGTGGCTCTCCATGTCTAGACAGCGGTCTAGTTGTTTGCTCTAACCAGTGGGCCACTCCTACCGGGGCAGGGCGTGGAAGACAGTGGAGTGCAGCCTCAACAGGAGCAGCCTTGCACTGACGGGAGCATCGCCTTTCCTGGCTGTTCCCAGTTTGGACACCTCCTGTCCAAGCTGTGTCTGCACTCTGAGTGATGGTGGAGGCAAGCAAGTGGGGCCCCAGCAGCAGGTGAGAGGCGCGGAGCGGCTGCAGGGGTGGAATTTGGCAGACTTGTTCTGTAACTCCGCAGAATTCTGCGAAGTGAAACTCTGCAAGCTCCCCCCTCCCTTAATTAGGATCAGCTAGCAGCTGCAAAAAATGACACTAGCTCATAGTGTCAAGGTGATAAACATATTCAGGTTAGCATGAAAAAAGTGCAGCCGACCAAATAGTGGGGAAAAAATTCACTCTTGTCAGCCTCATGTCACTTTTCAGCATCTAGAAGCAAAAAGAGCTTACAAATACGCTGCTAAGGAAAATATATTACCTGAATGCAGAATGAAGCAGCCAGGACCAAGTTCGGCACAGGACAACCCCCCCCCCCCCCATCCCTCCCCCCCCAGCCAGGATGACCAGCCAGAGTCCCATGGGAAGAGGAAGAGAAAACAAAAGCAGAAACAGTCAGGAGAAGAATGAGAGCCTGATTGAGGAGGTGACAGAGCATCAACACCAGCCCTTCGTCACCTCCAAGGTTTCTTTGGTGCCCAAAAACGCTATTTGGCAGTCCATTGTCTACACGGTGAACTCTGTCGCAGAAGTCAAACCGACAGTGACGAACTCCAAGAAGCACTGGCATGATGCCAAGTGCAAAACTGAGCAGAAACTGGCGAGCAATTGACAAGCAGCATTGCAGACCGGAGGTGGCAGTCCAGTGTTCTTTGTTTGAATTGTTGTACCGCAAACTGTTTAGAGTTGAATTTCCATTGACAACTCGTGTACTGTGCACATTTTTTTATTTCGGCTATGAAAATGTCACACTCACATGTAATGCGGTTCATAAAATAACGCTAAGAGGTATTTCACCAGTATTTGTAAAATTTCTTTTAGCTGTTGCATGCCTGGCAACAGTCTATGGCTATGGCATGGGACACGTCTAGTGCATGTGGCTTTCAATTGGTAAGATGTCTTTGGTTCAGAATGTGTCGGGGCTCTTAGCATGCAAACTTTCACAGATGCATGCTGCACCATACTTCACAATTTTTGATTGGCAATGCATGCAATGGTACAAGTTACACTGTTTTTCTATATGTTGTATGTGTGACAATATATGTGGCAAGTACTTAGCCCATTCCAGTAAAGTATCTACCACTGTCATGGGGTTGAGACACACACGTCTGTCAACCAAGCATGTACTACTTTTGTCAAAGATTTGGGGACATGCATACATGGCAGAAACGCCAATAGGACACCACTTTTGTTTGTGTTCTTGTGGTGTTAAAAACATCCACATATTTAAAGGGTTGTGCAAAGCCAGTTCACCTTGATTTATGCCGCCTTGTTCATATTTGCCTTACCACAGCAGTCTGCTCTAGCGAAGGGGTGGGCAATTGGTGTTGGGTTGGACGTTCCACCTCAAGATCCATAGCTTTTGATGCTGCTACAGATTCACATATCTGGGGCTGTGTCAAATTTGACAGCTCTGATAGTGCGACTTTAGACTTTAGACAAGCAAGACTAGGAGACTTTTAGTTTAGTTCTCATGCATTTCAGCTCATTCCATGTGTGATGCATGCTGCAGAACACATGGACGAGGCAACTCCCGCTTCTTAATTATTTTTGTGCTGCAAGGTGTCCCTTCATGCACAGAATAAATCACCATGCAGCGCAGTCACCCTTGCTACAAGGCACAAATGTGCCGACACTGGCACTGCCCAGATTTGTTGGCACCAGCCCAAGGGCACGCACAGGAATGCACCATAAATATGGTACATACGCCTCATCCCTGTGTGTTCAGACAAAACAAAGCGCTGTGCGACCAATTTTTGGACAACACCAGCCTCGGACCTTTCATGATAGATTACCTCTAACATTTCTGATTGGGAATTTGCAGTTTCAATGTGTGAGGCATGGACATTAAAGTGGATGTATGTGACCCTGTGAGATGTTTTATGACACATGGTGATGCAGAAGTTATTAGATGCTAGGTTGCACAGAACCATTGAAGAAGTATCCTGCATTCACAGCAATGCAAGACACCTTGGGGCCAGTGTAGGCCATAACTTTGACAGTATTTGGTATTCATTCATTGTGTGTCTGCACTGGCAATAGCAGTGCAGATCTCCACCATGACACTCACGATATGCCCTTGGAGACGTTGTTGTTAGCTGCCAGGCTTATGTTGGCATCCAGGACAGTGGGAAGGATGCCTGTGATACACATGCCACTCTAGCGTGGTATGTTGAAAGGTTCCTGACACCAGTATGTGGAGGTCAGAGAGTAGCTTGGTCTGTGGAGGGATGTTGGTGCAGCGCTGGGAATGTGGGCTGCAGACCAGGTGCAATGTGGTTCAGGAGGCGGACAATGGACCCATTTTTAAGCATGTAATGGGCTATGACCTCCTCTTGCCAGAGGTGAATGCGGGTGATCCTCTGGCAGTAGATCTGCTCCCTGTCCTAGCACATTGTGCACACTCCCGCTTGTACGACCTGGAGTGTAAATAGTGCTGGTATTATGGAACTGTCCCGCATGTTGGAAGTCTAACTGTCCCAATGTATCATGTGTGCTCCTGATCTGAGTATTCCCTAGTGGCAGTGGTTGTTCCATCAATTACATGTTTGTGCATTCTAGATATGTCCAAAAATGATTGTAAACATGAGGAACATTAGTTACGCAGTAGACATTAAACACATTGCATTTGTGACTATGGCATGTGTCCACAGAACCATAGACACGCACACATGGCCTAATTGATGGTGACACGTTGTCAGCACACCTCCACGTGTGGCAGCTCAAGTGCTAGACTATGAAAGATGCTCAAGCTATCTGCACGCGCTTGCCCTCATCAATGCTATAATACCTGAGCGCCACCTGTCTCCAGCAACGAACCTCCTGGCTGGGCGTCTCTGCCCCCCTACGGTTTCTGGTTGTATGTCTCTACTTCTTCCATGGTAACCGATGGCTCCAGAGAGTCTCTGGCTTTCCGTGGGTCCCTATCTCCAGCTTCCTGTTGCTGACGTTTCAGTGGCACAATGTGCCACGGCATATTTACAAGGCCACGTAAAGCCACTTTACGTGGCTTTTCATGGTCTTGTAAATATATGCCCCTTTCACGTAGACCTCTGCATTAAAGGGGCATTCCATGGGTGTTGCTGTGGGTGTTACCATGCAACACCAATGGAATCTGAAACATTGCCAGATTTATGAGAAACCGTAAACCTGTGAATCCGCCAGAATCTAACACCACCCCTTATAGATACGGCGCATTCCTTCCCTTTTCTTTTGATGCACGGCATAGCAGCGAGATTCCTTGGAGCGCTGCCCTGTGCCAAAACCTCATAAACGAGGCCTCTATTATACAAGTGTGTTAGCATAATTTTTAAGACCAGGTATTTCCTAGCGGTAAGCAACTGCCGCTAATGTGACTTAGAGGCAGGGTTTTTTTTTAGCGACGTGCAAGGAAATTCTTGTAAATATTGCTTTGTGTGTTTTGCGGCAGATTTTTCACGGGAACGCCTACCTTGCATCTCATTTTTGGTAAGTCACGCTAAGTGAAGTGGCGCTGTGAAAAATTGACATTAATGCTTAAAAAATGCCACTAACTGGGCTTTGAGGCAACTTGTAATTATGGCAATGAAAACAAAGCCGCCGTAGCATCAAAAAACTATGCTACGGAGGCGTTAAATCCTTGTAAATGTGCCCATTAGTCTTTACAAATTATGTAAAAATGGGAGGTCATGATAATGTCTCATTCGCACCCGTGCCTCTGCTAGGAGAATGACAGAAGTGTGTTTGTTGCACAGATGGGAAGACTGTGCATCCAAGAAACCACATTACAGTTCTATGGCATTGCATATCACAGTCTCTGGACATTGTGCCAGTCAGTAACATTTATTGCATGTTTTTGAATACTTTTGAGTCCTTGCTGGACCATTTGCTCATCTGAGAAAAAATCACGCCTTGGCCTTTTTTGTTATTTAATTTTTTTCTTAAAAGATTACAGTGCTGGCATTATCAACAGAGGCATATGTAAAAAACAATAAAGTATAATCTATGAAAGATTATAAGCACTTACTAGGCATATATACATTTTCCAAATTTTGAGAAGACTCCCATCGTAGAACTGGATACCGAACATTTGTCTTTTGTGGCAAAATGTACTCTGTCCATATTCAGTGCCAGCGGTTGTTTATGCCCAGTGGGTTTTTGTGCTCAAGGGAAAGCAAGCTCTGAGGACAGATTATAGGCTGTGATGTGGAAACAGATGTGTGTCAGAGGTGCACCATCATTATGTCATCTCATATTACAGTGGATACCACTGTGTAAGCCCAACATGCTATTACTTGTACTTGTCTCTAGAGCACGCATTGCTGGAAGAGGAGGTAGAATAGTAGATTTAGCTAGATAAAATCATGCAGATCAGTGCAACAACTAAAGATGATGCAACATATAGTTGTGTTCAAAGGCACTCATATTCTTCACTTCCCCTGTCCATTATCCAGTAGGATCCTGCACTGATTAACGAGTGGCTCTACGCTCATATTCTTGATTTCACATGTGCATTATCCAGTAAGAGCCTGAACAGATCAGTGAGTGGATCTATACACATATTCTTCACTTCACCTGTGCCTTAGCCAGTAAGATCCTGCACTGATCACTGAGTGGATCTATACTCATATTCTTGACTTCACTTGTGCATTCTCCAATCACAGCGTGCACTGATCAGTGAGTGGATCTATGCTCACATTCTTGGCTTCACATGTGCATTATTCAATCACAGAATGCACTAATCAGCGAGTGGATCTAGACTCATATTCTTGACTTCACTTGTGCATTCTCCAATCACAGTGTGCACTGATCAGTGAGTGGATCTATGCTCACATTCTTGGCTTCACATGTGCATTATTCAATCACAGAATGCACTAATCAGCGAGTGGATCTAGACTCATATTCTTCACTTCCCCTGTCCATTATCCAGTAAGAGCCTGCACTGATCAGCAAGTTGATCTATACTCATACACTGATCAACAAGTTGGTCTATACACATATTCTTCACTTCACCTGTGCCTTATCCAGTAAGATCCTGCACTGATCAACGAGTGGCTCTACGCTCATATTCTCGATTTCTCATTTGCATTATCCAGTAAGAGCCTGAACAGATCAGCGAGTTGATCTATACACATGTTCTTCACTTCACATGTGTATTATTCAATCACGGAATGCACTGATCAGCGAGTAGATCTATACTCATATTATTCCCTTTACCTGTGCATTATTCAGTAAGATCCTGCACTGATCAGTGAGTGGATCTAAACTGATATTATTGACTTAACTTGTGCATTATCCAGTAAGGTCCTGCGCTGATCAGCGAGTGGCTCTACGCTCATATTCTTCACTTCACCTGTGCATTTTCCAGTGAGAGCCTGCACTGATCAGCGAGTCGAACTATACTCATGCTTTGATCAGCGAGTGGGTCTAAACTCATGTTCTTGACTTCATGTGTGCATTACCCAATCACAGGATGCACTGATCAGTGAGTGGATCTATACTCATATTCTTGACTTCACATGTGCATTATCCAATTACAGTATGCACTGATCAGCAAGTGGATCTGTATTCATATTCTTGATTTCACTTGTACCTTTTCGAATCGCAGTATGCACTGATCAATGAATAGACCTATCCTCATATTATTCCCTTCACCTGTGCATTATCCAGTGAGATCCTGCACTGATCAGTGAATGGATCTATACTCATATTCCTGACTTCACCTGTGGATTGTCAAGAAGTAGTAGTATGCACCGATCGAGAGTGGGTCTATGCTCATCTTCTTAACTTTACCTGTGCATTATCCAATCACAGTATGCACTGACCAGCGAGTGGATCTATACTCATATTCTTCACTTAACTTGTGCATTATCCTGTAAGAACCTGCACTGATCAGTGAGTTGATCTATATGATATTATTGACTTCAGCTGTGCATTATCCAGTAACAATATGCACTGATTAGTGAGTGGGTCTATGCTCATCTTCTTAACTTCACCTGTGCATTATTTAATCATAGTATGCACTGACCAGCAAGTGGATCTATTCTCATATTCTTAACTTCACCTGTGCATTATCCCATACCAGTATGCATGGATCAGCGAGTGGATCTATACTCATATACTTAACTTCAACTGTGCATTATCCAATCCAGTATGCACTGATCAGCAAGTGGATCTATACTCATATTCTTCACTTCACCTGTGCGTTAACCAGTAAGATGCTGCACGGATCAGTGAGTGGATCTACACTCATATGTTCCACTGCACATGTGCATTATCTAATTCTAGCACGCATTCTGCTGAAAAATTCTACTGCTTAGCCAACAGATCCCTCCAACCATAGACCTATTTCACTATTACCTGTCCTTGAAAAATATTAGAAAGGTTTATTAATAAACAACTTTCTACCTTTCTTGAAGCTAACTGCATCCTGGATATCTCACAATCAGGTTTTAAAGAGCTTCACTGGACAGAGACTGCGCTATTGGCTGTGTCAGATAATATCAGGCTCTCCCTCAATGTGGGAACTCCGGTCATGTTGGTACTGTTGGATTTATCAGCAGCATTTGACACAGTTTCCCACTCTATTCTTACCTGCAGACTGCACAAGGCAGGGCTATATGGTAGGGTGCTACATTGCCTCATGGACTTCCTTACCAATCGAACACAATAAGTCCGCTTAGACTTTTTCAAGTCGCAACTGATGCATGTTGGAAGTCATCTGGATGAGGAACAACTATCTCCAATTGAACAGCGACACGACAGAGATCATGCTTTTTGGTAAGGCTGCTGAGATATGGTCAGGTGACTGGTGGACCATACACTTTGGTATGGACCCTACACCTAAGCAGGTGGTAAATAAATCTTGGCATGAGGCTGGATCAATCTCTCACCATGAAAGATCACGTTGGGTCCACCTGTGGCACATTTTTGCTACGTTGAGGCCTCTAAAAAAAGCCCTGCCCTGGCTTCCTGATACTGCAAGGAAGACTCTGGTCCAGGCTCTTATCACCAGCTGCCTGGACTTCGGGAATGATTTGCTGACCTCGGGCAAATGATAGCCTGCTGTCAAAACTGCAGGTTGTTCAGAATACCACCGCTCAACCAATCTGTAACCTCCCTTCATGTTCGCCTTCTCAGCTCCTCAAAAAACGTCATTAGTTGCCTATTAGGAAGCGTGTTATTTTTAAACTCTGTTGTTTGACACACAACACCCTCTTTAAGACGCGGCCAGCTTATCTGTCATCCCTATTAAATTCTTATCTCCCTTCTAGATGCTCGAGATTGTCAGACAAAGCATTCACTCCTGCTTTAACTTCACTTCCCTCAAGAAGGGTCTTAAGACTTGGCTATTTTAGATTGTCGTAACCACACAAAGACAAACGGACCCCTACATTACTAGCCCTATCTTTGAGCTTATCGCACTTTGCTGTGTAGGTATTTCCTCAGTAAAAGGGCAAAAACTAACTGGCCACTTTCCACTTCCAATATTCCCTAATTCACACAAGTGTGCAAAAAATGGTTTGGGATCGCCTCACACACACCCCAGGTGTCAAGCTTCATCATCGGCCATCCCACATTCGCCAAAGAATCCTCTAAAGGCAAATGAGCCCTTTTTTTTGGGGCTATAGATCGTTCATCAGTAGGAAACTAAGGGGGGAAAAAGGAAATTAGTCCAATGAAAATTCCAGCCACCTACCAGCCAAACTGTTCTAATAATGTGGTAAAATATTTGAGATCTTCCCCATTCCTCTTGTGCAGCGCCGCGCTGAGATGCTCCTTCGGGAGCGATTCACACGATTCCAAGTGTCCAAATAATTAATAATAGTAATAATAATTATAATAATAATCAGTGAGTGGATCTATTGTGTAGAGTACACTAGATTTTAGAGGCAATAGGTGCCTTATTGAGGGCTGGGTGTAAATGTATTGTGATTGACATATCAAGGGTGCAATTGGTAGTAGTTCACAACTATATTGCAAACTACCAAACATTGGCTGTCATTGCAAAAATGTCTCATGCCTGCTTAGGTGTGGGAGAAAATGCTACAATGGAACTCAGGCAAGGAGCCAGAGAAAAATACATTCTTATAATTGCAGAACTAAATATTTGGTAGATTTTCAGGAAGGCTTACTAATGACGTTTGGACGAAGAAGGCATTAGAATGTAGGCATGCAGGCGTTATGTGAGCATGGCCAGATATTTATCATAATTTTAAAATTCCAGACACCACAAAGTGTACTCTGCTTTGGTGTAATCCAGGATTTCTAGAGATGTTTTTCACACATGACTACTGCCCCTTTGAACAAAACTACATTACAATGTTAATGTCCCTTCAAGCAACTACAAACATCAATTTCAATTTCCCACAAAGCTTTATTTTTTAAATGTCTTCATGTCAAAGACAAATGGGAAGATGCAGCGGATCATCGAGATCTCTCTCAATACTCGTTAGAGCCAATCGACAGCTACTGAAGAGGCAGTATAGTGTAGCGGGCAGTTCAGACTCTTAATATATCTTTTACTCATTCTGATCTCGAAAGCATGGATTGCTAGTTCAGAAAGCAAATATATGTTAAGCACACAATATCAATTATATGCATCCCTTTTGATTGTTCATTTCAAACAATGTTAAAGAACATTCAACATGGAGGTCAGTCTAAAATAATCTTTACTAATTCTCATACACAATGATACTGCTGATTGCAATTCTAGCCCTTTTTGTCCATTCAAGTAGGACATAATCATTTCTGGCAATGGATTACAGAGAGCTCTACAAAGGTCTTGTGTTGAAATTGATATTGCGCGGTCGCTTTGAAGATTTAGTTAACTAATAGCTTTATAATATACATAAAGGTAATGATATTTGGAATCGTATGAACATTTTCTTCATGTAATGTCCTACTCTAAAATAATTATTAATAAATGGATGAATTAATGTGCAAATAGTTTAGAAAATTTGGAAAGCAATACTCATGATTTATTTAATCTAAATATCAAATTGGCTTGCTCTTTCACTTGTTTTTCTATTTTTGTCTTTACTTCAAACTCTTATTTTCATTTTCCCTTCCTTCCATTATCATGTAGCCCTTGCACTATTTGCAGTTGGTAAATACTTATCCGGTAAAGAGAGAGGCAAAAAGATTGGAAATGCTTGAGCTGGTAAAGCAGTTCAAGATGCCTCAAAATGTGCTTTCTGGCAGAATTTCAATGATGCACCCCCTCTGCAATCTAAACTATGTTGATTCCTACTGTGATGCTACAGACAAGCTAAAACATGATGCTAAGAGACACCCAAGGTGCTTCCTATGAGTTAGATGTAGTAAATGAAGTGTTAGCAGAGTCAGTTCCATAATCTGTTTGTGTATTTGATAATCCTCATCTACTCTGCTTCACTATCAGTCCTGGGAGCACATATATTACTAAAACTAGCACTGATTTCACATACTTACTATCTAATGTTGCTGTTCTTTGAAAGGTTACCTAGGCACCCACAGTCTACCAGTGCCCAAGTGGAGGATGCTTCAGAAGACAATGTCAACAAGATGTTTGTAAGTGAACAGCTTCAACAGAATCGACAGAATACACCACGATCAAAACGCTGCCTAGAGATCACATCTATTAGGTTGGTCACTTACCACATTTGTCAATAAGATTTTCACATGTTAATCAGCCAGTAATACTTTTGCAAACCCAGAAAATATAATGTGCTTGTTTCCAGTTCCATGGTGCTAAAGATACTCTACTTCTATCACGCAAGGCAACTGCTGTTGTCTGTTCTCCAACAGGATATACAGACTGTCAAAAATTAGTTTTGCTACGAGGCTCCTTGACAAAATGGTTTATCATGGTATACAACCGCTCTGGGTGTTGGGATATCCAAAGATATTGGAGAATACGCCTCACTCACTAATAGTGACATGCTTCATCATAGGCGTCTTTCCACACCCAGGTAAGATGGTACTACCTGGGCGGACTCAACCAAAGATGTTATGGGAGTTCTTATATAAAATATTAACTGGTTATGCAGGGAACCAGATGGATGATATTAAAAATACCTCCAGGTCTGCCCAATGATCCTCAAAGTACGGCCCGCTTGCGGCCCTTATGACCTTTACATGCGGCCCCCTTGGTGAACAACAGCACAAGCTGCTGTTTAGTTGTTGAGCACTACTATTCAGATTTTTTTTTTAAATAAAGGGGCAAGCATTTATTAACCTGCAAAGAAATGCTTGCTTGTTTATTTACCATGTTTTTAGACCTTCTTACACAATCTCTGACCCACCCAAACCCCCTACTGCCACCCTGATGGCATCAGTGTGGCCCTCGGTCACACCACAGACCATACTTGGGGGCCCCTGGGGAAATGTTCGTGAGTACCCATGCTCTACACAGACCTTTTCACCCATATTAACATATTAACTTAGTATAAATATTGCACGTTAAGATCCCTAATGAGGAAGGCTTTTTTGTGAACCATGGTGACATGAGTTGTGGAAGGATGCTGGTGGCTGCTAACCGGATTTCAGTGCCCTTCATCTACTTATTTTAATCCCCAGAAACTATATTTGTTTCTTTTTATCGTTTTTTTCTGAGTGTATTCTGGTGCTTTAATTTGTGCTGGTACCCTGTGTTTACTTTAGAACACTGGAAATCCCTCAAACAGTTCAATGTGTACATGGTTGGCACCTGGCTTAATTCTGCTCTACAGATTAAGACCGCCTTCCCCAGGATTATCAACATATTCACATTGATCATCAGCCTAAACAGGAGCCAGAGTAGCAGCTATAGTCCATAACTTTATCTGATTTGCCTTAAGCCAACAACCTGATCACCAGCCTTTAAACAGTTACTCATAACTTTCTCCTGGTTCTCTACCACATCCTTGAGCATTGCTAACCAGGTCACCTCCTTCCACAGCCATCTTTCCACCACATCCTTCCTGGCACTTGTACTTGGCCCTTGATTATCATAATTCTTGAAGAGCTCCCTCCTGGGCGACCTCCCACAGAAAATCAGCATGTCTACCAAAACTCACCTCTATCACTAGTCTCTGACACACATCTGCTACTTCTGTGTGTTCAGTGACATGCCTTCACAGCTTCATAAGGAGGATGTGGCTGCCTTCATCTGCACTACAATGAAAACCATATTCAAGTAAAGCCCCTGAAAGACACTAAAGTTTCTAAACCATGGGACAATGGTAGTCTCAACACAGCAAGACACAACTTGAGACTAGCACCGAATCAGCAATGGCACACATTGTGGGCAATGCTCCAAACAATTCTGGATCAGAACCAAGCTTGTCTCTTAGTCTACCTTCCCGATCCGCCTACTAGACTGTCCGCCTGATCAATTTAGATGATCGTGGGTCTATGGATGATAGGCTGCCCAAGTGCTACAGTCTCTGCCAGAATTTTCCTCCTGCATTTACGGCCTCATAGGCAAAAGCAGCTGTAGGAGAGAGGCTGAGTGGTAATGCAATATTAAATGAACATCAACATCACCTGATAAATCAATTATAACTAATTATTAAGCAGATTGAGAATATTTAATCACATTGAACATATAATGCATTATCTTCAAACATAGCACATCAATCACGCGGATTTCTGCATAGGTGCCCCAGAAAGGGAAAGGGAGGAATAGGTGCATCAATGTGCAAAAGTGAGGGTGAGTGATGGAGGGCGGCAGTGAACAGTGTGTACATGAAAAACGCATAAAAAGGCCTAACCAGCCTTAGACAAGGCTAAATTATTTACAAGAACAGAATGTCAAAACAGGACAGGGTGAATCTATCACTGTTGTCCACATTAAATACAGAGAACACAGAGCTGTCGACGTTTCGACCCAGGGTGGGTGTAGGCAATTTCACTCCATACAAGAGGGTCTTCATCAGGATCATAGGGGCACCCTTGGTATACAATAACATGCTCTTTCAAATTCAAGCGCTGGCTGACTAAACTAAGTTACGGCAATCGTTGGTGTGAAAGCAAAGCTTATAGAGCTCAGCCAATGTCTTAGTTTATGCTACACCACATTGAATGAGAATGGAAGTAATGACACCCGGGGAGACCCGCACCCATCACACCCCCTTCCTACGCCACTAGCTGATGCCATACGGGTTACATGCTGCGGGCCTGGAAGCTGGGGTCTCTTGGGGAAGCAATGAAGAAAAAGCATTTGGGCTACCGCCAGGTGGGCATATGGTGGGCCCTGGGGCCATAAAAAACTGAAAAAAATTAATTCAGACCCGTCACCAACGGGGTATGTAGCTGGCCCTAGGGGCAATTGAAAAAAGGAATCAGAGCCCCCTGCCCATGGGACATGCGGCGGGCCCTGGGGGCTATTTAAAGAAATAGCTCAATTTGGGCTCACCACTAGTGGGGCATGTGGCTGACCCTTGAGAGCCTTAGAAAAATAGCAGAATTTGGGTGCACCACCTGTGGTGTATATGCCGGCCCTGGTGGCAATTAAGTAAAAGAGATGGCCCTGGGGGGAGGGGGCTGTATTAGAAAAAAACAGAATTCGTGCCTGCCACCTGTGATATATGCAGTAGGACCTGGGAGGCATTTAAAAAAGAATGCAGAATTTGGGCCTTCTGCATATGGGTAAGCAGTGGGCTCTGAAGGGAATAAAACAAAATCAAAAATTGGGCCTGTCGCTCGTGGGGCATGTGGAAGATCCTGGGGGCATTCAAGAAAACATAATTTGTGATCCCTGTCCATGGGACATGAGGCAGACTTAGGAGACATAATAAAATACAGCATATTGGGCCCTCATTCACCACCCACACCACAGGAACATGCAGTGGACCCCAAGACCAACACCACTCTCTCCAATCAGTTTGTATGTCAGCCCACTTTGGATGCTGAGTCACCATCACCCACCCTTAGCAGCAGTGCCCCTTCAGCCCACCAGCCTGCAGCGAGCCCCCAGACACCCGACCGACACCCAAAGCACCAGTGCCTCCTCTACCTCACCACCACTAATACGTAAGTAGGGCCTCAATAACCCCTCCTTAACTCAAAGCACTAGTGACACACCCACATCTCCACCACCCAAAAGGTCCCCAACCTTGCCATCCTACACTGCCCCTCCACCACAACTCTATCCTCTCTACCTTCACCCCCTTGGCCTGCCACCATGCAACCAATGCACTGCCACCTACCCTAGCACCCTCACCCACAAAACACTGCTGAATGCCCCATACACTGCCCAGTATACCACCCTCTTCTCTGGCACTGTATTTCAAAGAGCACTGCCCCCTTGCCCTGTCACCCCACAATCGAATCATTAGGATGGGGGCATTGGTGCCTTGGTAGAGAGAGGAGTAACTGGGATCCACTGCGGGCCCAACTTACCTTTGGGTGGAGGAGGGTGTAAGGGGCACTGGTACTTTGGTTGGGGTGACTGAAAACTACTTTTGGGTGGTGTCGTGGTGGAGGGGGCACTGGTGCTTTGGGTGGGAGGGAGATGAATGGGGGCTGGCTGCAGGTCCAACTAATGTTTTGGTTTTGTGGGAGAATGAGTGAGTAGAGGCAGTGTTCAGTGAAGTAGCAGTGTTTCAGGGATGGATTGCATTGTTTTGTGGGGAGGGTGACAGGGAAAGTGGCTAATCTTTGTAATTCTTTTGTAGAGTACAAGGGGCAGATTTACAATCCCCTTGTGACACATTTGCGCCACTGTTGCTTCACTTTTGTGACGCAGCGGCGGTGTAAAAAATGCAGCCAATTTATAACGTGACGCATCTAGGGAGATGTGTCATGTAAAGACCTGCGTCACATTATCCCCGAATCAGGTATAATATATGCAGGGTGGGCGTTCCCATGTAGGAAAGCCTCGTAAAAGTGACGCAGTGAAATCTACAAGATTTCACTGCGTCACTTCTAGGACGCCACTGCGTCAAAACCTTACACCTGCTTGAAGCAGGCGTAAGGTTTTGACTTTTCCTCCAACAGATGAATCATAATTTCTGACGCATCTGTCAATCCTTGCGCCATGGTGCGCCGTATTGTAAATACAGTGCATCCATAGTGGCACAAGGGTTTCTCAGGGTGGCGCAGGGAAAGTGGCGCATCTCTACAGATGTGTCACTTTCTTGTAAACCTGCCCCCTAGAGGGAAGAATCAGCCGGTTCTGGAGCTGTTTGGCAGGCTGGTAACTACACAATGGGGCGGATTTACAAGAAAACATTTCTCCTCGTTGCGCCTTGCTACGCTACCCCTGGGGGTGTTTTGACTGATTTCCAGGTTAGGATTGCTCATAAATCTGGAAATGCACCAGTGGACATGGGTGTTGCGTGGGAACACCCACAGCAACACCCATATCACACCCCTAATATGCAAAGTGCTGCGTGAAATGGGGCGATATTTATGAGCACACGTAAAGCCATGCAGGGTGGCTTTACGTGTGCTTGAAAATTTCACACAGCAAGTTGCGCCGCCGTTGCGTCACGCAATGTGATGCACCGGCGGCGCAAGGGGCTCATTAAAAAGCCCCAGAATGTTTTATTTGCAGTGACCTTATCACAGGGAGGCCATTGGATACAGACCTACCTAGCAGACAAAGTGCTCCTCCCGCAAAGCAACCATAGGAACTAGTGCATGGGGTTGTGAGGGCGCTCACACTTTACTTTGCCCTTAAGGACGTCATTTAATTTTCACATAGACAATGGTGCATACATGTTCAAAGTACATACTACTGTGTTCCAAAAATCTATAGTCCAGATCAATACATATCACCTGCTTGGACCACATCACAAACTTGTTGGGGGGGAATCTGCAAGCCTTTTGTAGAGCTGAATACTTTCACTCAAATCTTCTACTGGCTGGTAGCAGAAGTCAAAGACCCCTGCAACACCTCGTGGAGGAACGTAGAGCGAAATCGCGAATGGTACCTGAACCTTGCTCCACCCTATGGAATGCTTGCTCTAGTTCCAGAGACGTTTTAAGACATGGGCAAAGTGGGCCCTGGCCCAAGGCCCCATTCTTTCAGGGTAAGCCCCCTGATAGAGCCAGCTCTGTTTTTGTCCTGATGCCCTTGAATAACTCTTAATAGATTCCTTTCATTTATTTTTTATGTGGGTGAAGTATTGGAGTCTATTGCAGACATTTGGCAGGAAAATGCTTGTTTTTTAACACCACGCAGCATCCATATAAACAATTTCTTTTAGATCAACACAGGACCTCACATATGGTAAAGTGTCAGGGGTGTCACAAAGACTATTAGCAATAATATTAGAGAGCTGCTGCTGAATTATAATATTGAAAAAATACCCCACTATACCTGAATATTAGATGTAAACGCATTTATAATTTGAACCAGTGTGTCTTTGCGCTGTCAGTGACCTGGCCAAGGAGGACATGAAAGAGCTGAAATTGGATCATATATTCAAAACTGTTACAAACTGGGGCCCCCAAAATACGTTTGGCCCCGGACCCGTAAAATCCTTAAGATGCCCCTGCCCAGTACCACTGCAAGCATTTTGATGCCTATGATGGGTTGAGGAGACTGAAATGGAACTCATCAAGTCTGAAACCCTTGAAAATCTGCAGAGGATTCTTACCAGCAACAACAAGAACTGCTTTCAAGTTCAGTTGGGTTTTGTGGCAAAGAAATGTCAAAACATTATAAGTCTGATGACCCTGTTCCAAAGTCAGACACCAGAGGTCATGAAAGTGTATGATTTGCTGAAGGACCTTTATATGAACTTAACAAGCAACTCAGTATTCACTCTGAATTTGCTGCAACCATTCATTCACAGTAGAGGCAAAATTGACTCTCCCGCAGAAAAAACAGATAACAGCACAGCTCAACCGAGCATTTCAGAATGCGCCTGAAAAGGTGGATAAGACCTGGGTGATGCTTGAAATAATCTCAGCCACTGGTAAATAAATAAATAAATGTTATATTATGTTATGTTAACTGGGATTTGTGGAGCGCATAATCACCGGCAGGTCTCTTAGCGCTTCGAGAAACTGGCCAAATCCCACCCGCAGTCACAGATACAACACTCGGAGGAGCTTTATGCTGTGTACAGAGCCTCCCTAAACAGAGGAGTCTTGAGTCGTTTCCTAAAAGGGAGGAGTGTGGGTTCCTTGCGTAGGTTCTCGGGCAGCCGATTCCATAGGAATTAAAACAGAAAAGGCTCTGCCGCCTTTAGATGTAATTCTGAACCGCGGATAGGCCAGAAGGCCTACCTCGGACGACCGGAGTGTACGACCCGGCACATAGTTCCCTAGATGCTCCTTGATATATACTGGGGCCTGGCCATGAATAGCTTTATGGGCGATGCAGAGACCTTTGAACCTTGCTCCCTGTTTAATGGGGAGCCAGTGCAGCTGCTGCACTAGGGGGGTAGCGTATGACCGTCTTGAAAGCCTGATGATCAACCTATCTGCACCGTTTATGGTCACTTGTAGCTTACTAATCGGTTTCTTAGGGAGACCAATGTATAAAGCATTGCCGTAATCGAGTCTTGACACAATCATTGCCGACACAACCATCTGTAGTGTGGTAAATGAGAGGAGAGGGGCTAGTTTCCGCAGTTGTCTCAGTAACCCCACACTGGTTCCGACCACGGTGGAGACTTGGTTTGCCATGGAGAGATTGGCATCAATTTTGATGACTAGGTTTTTTACAACATCCCAGTCCATCTTTTGTTTACACACCATCCCACCTCAGTTTGAACCCAGTCGTATGCTTATCAGTCTTGACCCTGTTACAATAGGAACCGTCCAGCTTGAACTAGGTCCTCCATGAACTGAAACACAAGAACTCAATCCCAGTTTCATCTTCACTGGGGCTCATCAGTTGGGTATAGCTTGGTTCCAGTGGCAAAGGATACACAGGATCCCATCTGGGCATACCCATCCCACTTAGGGTGTCACACTGAAGTATATAAATAAGTAATGGATGGAACGCTTGAATTAATCTCAGACACTGATAAATACACTGGGCTGCACACTGACAGCCTTAGGGTGCTTTCCTCCAATTTTGCTGAATTTTAAAACATTGTTGGATTGACTTATCATCAATTGGCATATTTAATTTATCTATAAGTCACTAGTAGAGTGCACTAGGTGCACCCAGGGCCTATACATTAAATGCTACTAGTGGGCCTGCAGCACTGATTGTGCCACACACACAAGTAGTACTTTATACAAGTTTCAGACATGACACTGCAGAGTCTGTGTGTGCAGTTTACACCGCCATGTTGACTTGGTATCTAAAACCCCTTGTCAAGCCTTAAACTCCCTTTTTATTACATATATGTCACCCTTAAGGTACGCCCTAGATAGCCATAGGGCAGAGTGCTGTGTAATCAAGAGTGTGGGCATATACATTTAAGTTGTGCATGTCCTGGTAGTGAAAAAAAAAACTGAATTAGATTTTCAATACTGTGAGGCCTACCCCTTTCATAGGTCAACATTGGGAATTTGTTATTACGCTTATAAGCTGTATTTCCTGATTGAGAAGAAGTAGCTCTGTCATGTTTAATATTATTGGATTGGTAATGATAAATCGTCTTTACTGGTAAAGGTGAATTTATCTCTACCCTTTAAAAAAAGGCAGATGTTGTATATTGCTAACAAGGGATCTATTTGAAAGTACATGTAAATAAACTACCCAAGTACTTTTTGATATATCTTACTCACATCCACAATAAATGAAAAGCACAATAGTCAATTTATATTCAAGGATAAAGTATAAATCAAAAACAACCAGGTGTATTTACTTGGATCAATTATATTGTATTTTAAACATAGATATGACACAAGAGTTACCAAAAAACGTAATAATGGTGGGCAATTCTACAAAGATATTGATGACAGAAGCAATAATTACTGAGCACTAACATGTCACTAGTCATCAGTACTCAGAGGCCCATTTCCCATGCATCAGCAAGGTAGGGAGTATCCTACACATAGGAGCATAGTCTCCTTAATTCAATCTTAACAAAAACTAAGCCAAAATGGGTTAAGGCGTTGACGTTTCAGTCGCTGCTGAGATGAATCTACGAGACCATCATAAGGACAAGATGTTTTAGAAGATCCGCGACCCCTGCTCACACGTCAGTTGGAAACCAGCCATATGGAAATCAGTCTTGACCCTGCTCCAGTGGTAATAGTCCAGCCCAAACTGCCTGGCCAGAATTTGTTTGATGCCTCAAGTGTGATTAGTATGCCTAGCCGTGGGTCCCATGCTCACTGTGCACCTGGCACCAAGATATACCTGACTGGAGAGCCATAATAAGGACAAAACCGGTCCTGGATTTCTTATCTTCTGATTCAGGGTGGATCTGACCTGGCAGTTCAGGCTGGACTGTTCCAATTGGAGCAGGGTGAAGAGTGATTTGCATATGCCTGGGTCGAAACTAAGGTGATGGCAGACGAAAAACTATGGATTTGGATGTGGCCAGAGCGATCAGAGGTGGCTGAGAGGATTTCAAGGATTTCATCCTTCAATTTGTTTTTGATGCCTAACTGTGAAAGGTATAGATCCGTCCTGAACGAAGGTACTATGCTCTGTGTAGGAACCCTCCCCCCTGCAGGAACTGCATTAGTTAGCCGATTGGACCTTCAAATTGTTTTGATTACTGTTTGGACCAGCAAAGTTTTAGTGCTAGACCTAGTATTGGGATTGTTAGATAAGTTGTTTTTCCAGGGAATATGGCTCACTTCAAGTCGTGTAACACACAATATACATTTTCCATACCGGGGCAATTACAATATTAATAGACAGATAACTGTATGGCTGTGTTGGACAAATATAAAGTGCTAACATGGAATGTTAGAGGGATGGGCTCATTACACAAACGTCATCGGATCCATGCCCAGTTAAACAGACGGAAAATATAGATAGCCTTCCTCCAAGAAACCCATCTTACTGACTCTGTGGTAATAAAACTACGTAATAAATGGAGGGGCCAAATATTCAATACATCATATTCTGCATTTGCGATAGGAATACTCATATGGGTCAGACACGGGGTACCATTCGTGAATATAGAACAGCGAATAGACGCACAGGGAAGATACAGGTAGTGCATGTGACGCTTGACAGTGTACACATAGTTATAGGTAGCCTATATGCTCTGAATTACGAAGAGGATAAATTCCTAACCAACCTGAACACGGTGTTAGCAGACTGGGCTGATATCCCGTGGGCACTGGGTGGGGACTATAATTCCACCCTTAATATACATCTTGATCGCTCATACCCTCCGGTTTGTGGAGCCGCTTCCATTAAGCACGCAGATTTCTTGAGGTCTTGGGCAGAGGGTTGGGCAATTCAAGATGTATGGCGTCTCCAAAATCCTACAAATCACGAATACTCTTTCTATTCTCCAACACACCAACTACACACTAGATTGAACAGAATATTCTGTTCCTCATCCATCACACCTCAAATAAACCCAGACTACATACCTAAGCAAAACTCTATCTGATCACAATCCACTTGAGCTTCTTCTAGAATGGCATAAAGTACCCACCCCAGTCCCGACTTGGAGGTTATGGACACAGATGCTGGAAGATGCCATCTCCTGTGAAAAAGTAGACTCGACTATTACCAACTATTTTAATGAAAATACGAACTTGGCCTCTTCTCGCTTAATTGAATGGGATGCCTGTAAGTCAGTGATAAGGAGTGCATCTATAGGAGCTACAGTGGGGGCTCGTCAGGAAATCAATAAGACCCTTACGGCACTCGAAGACTCCCTACAAGAGTTGGAGCGGAAAGCGAATACTGATCCCTCCAATCAAAAACAAATACAAGAGGGGAGGATTCGACATGCCGAACTCCTTGAGGACCTACACCTCATTGACTACCGACCATACACTCAACATGCACATGCTGAAGCAGACAAATCGGGTACTCTATTGGCCAGTTTTTTACGGAATGCACCCCCCCCCCCCCACTTCCCCCATATCAATACCGGAAGTGGCATTACAGAATGGCACCATAATACATACTCAGGCAGATATCAATACTGCTTTCAATAAATACCATGAACTGCTGTACAGTGCCCCAAATAATACACTGCCGGAACATATAGAAACTTTCCTAGATGGCCTGACTTACCCTACACTATCAGAAAATGCACAGGAAGACTTAGATGACCCAATCACAAGGGCCGAAATTAAGGAGGCCATCAAGGAACTACCACATAATAGAACCCCTGGCCTACACGGCTTGCCAGTGGAATCTTACTCTACCTTTGCAGACAATCTAATAGGCCTGGGCGGTAAATTCCGTTCAGCTCGGGGAATTTGGGTAATTTCACGTTCCGCGGAGAATGTGAAATTGCCCAAAATTATGCGTTCCGCGGCTTCGCTGAATTTTTTGCTTGTTCGCGTTCTCAAAATTCATGTTCGTGAGATATTTCCCCCCGAGCACGCAAACAGCGTTCGCAAATAGGAAAAAAGCATCGCGAACAAGCAATTCCGCGTGTTCGCAGAATTTCTGTGTGCTCGAAGAGTTTTTTTACAGTTTCGCAGAGCTTTGCGTAGCTCGACTACGCAAGTTCCGCCCACCCCTACAATCTAACTCCGCAACTTGCGTGCTTATATAACTCGGTGCAGGAGGCCCACTCCCTCCCACTAACTACCATGCAGACACTAGTCATATTCCTTCCCAAGTCAAACGGAGAACCGCGCGACATGTCAGGATATCGCCCTCATTCCCTATTATCTACTGAATATAAGATACTTAGCAAAATTCTGGCCCATCGGGTCCTCCCCTATCTCCCGGAACTTATACACATAGATCAGTGTGGCTTTGTTCCGGGTCGTAATACGTCCCTTAATATAAGACGCCTACACTGTGTCATGGAATCCTCCACCAAGATCTCCTGTAAGACTGGCTGTATCTCTCTTGACCTCCAACAGGCGTTTGATACACTAAACTGGGACTATATGTTCATAATTATGAGAAAATTCGGCATACCTCCTGGTTACATGAAGTGGGTTAAACTCCTCTACACTGCACCCACAGCTCGGGTCCGTACTGGATGCCACAGATCTCGCCCCTACTCTGTGGCAAGAGCAACAAGACAAGGCTGTCGTCTGTACCCAATATTATTTGTTCTGGCATTAGAACCTCTGCTCATTAAACTTCGGAGGGACGATGTGACCAAAGGGATCCCACTAGGAGAGATAACACATACAGTGTTAGCATATGCTGATGACCTTATACTATATATTAAAGACCTAGCTGTAGATCTGAAGCCCACTCCGCCTATATTCCAGCAATTTGAAGCTGTCCCGGGGATGGCAATTAATGCTACAAAATCACACACATTTTTTATGCAATATAGGGAAGATCCAGAACCCGTCCATGTTGGTCAAGTTGACCTGATGGTTGCAACACAAACCTTCAAATACTTAGGTATACAATATACAGAACATCTCAAGACCTTTTAGAAGAGAACATACTGAAAACAATTAGATCACAACATGCCCATGTCTCCTGGACATCATTACCTCTCTCGGTTATGTGTAGAATAGCCATCTCCAAGATGGTGTTACTCCACAGATTATTATATTACTTTACTAACATACCGATTCTGATCGCAGCTAGTATTTTCTGCACACTGGATACCCTTCTCATGGAACTGATATGGGGTAAGGGCCGAAGGAGGGTGAGTCTGGCAAAACTACAACTGAAACCGGAAGAGGGGGGATTGGGGGCTTTTGACTTCCGAGCGTATTGCATGGCTAGCCAATTGCAATGGCTGTCGTATTGGCTGGCAGGGCGAAATCTAAATGAAATTGGGTACACAACACAAAAATTAGAGCAAGGAACATTATACACACTGTTATAAATACCACCCGAGACTCCCTCTTTGCTCAAGACAGCCCCCCTATAATGGAGGAGGTCATTGCAACATACCAAACTGACCCATATTCGCCTAATATTCCACTACTTGGAATACCTACTACAACAGGACTAATTACAAGACAAAGGATTTTCCAATGGACACAAGAGGGAGTGACAACGGTAGGAGCCTTGTTTCTGGATGGCACATTAGCTTATCACGACAATTTCATCCACAATCAGGGAGTTCCCCACACACTTTTTATGATACACGCTACTATATTTCATTATATAAAGAAACACTGGTCCCCGAATGGGAACGAACCCTCCATACACAGACTGGTGCATTCAGTATATCTGATGGGAGAGGGATGTCACCTAATCCGCTGGCTGTACAGAGGCGTTAGAACACACGTTGGAACCTCTCTGGTGCCCTTACGGGAAAAATGGGTCAGGGATCTCGATAGAGACTTAACAGACAAAGAGTGGAAGTATGCTCTAGAATTTCCCCAAAAAGTGTCTCAAAATGCTAAATTCAAGTATTCTCAGTATATGATCTTACATAGGGCATACCCTACCCCACATCGCCTCAACTGTATATACCCAGATGCACAAGTCTGCTGCCCTAGATGTAAGACGATGGATGCTGATATACTCCACATGTTATGGAAATATCCACGTTTGCGGCGATTCTGGTCAATGATAGGGGGGGTAATTCAAGACACGACAGGCACCTCCTTCTGGGATACAGCAGATAGCTGTCTATTAGGGCTGCACCCCTCCCCAAAAAGTCAGAGAATACAATACAAAATTGCAGATATGGCTATCCTCGTAGCGAAACGTGCCATCACAATGAGATGGAAATCAGCTTCTTCCCCTCCAATACACACCTGGCACACACAGATGGTCCGATGGGGAGGGGCGGAAAGCGCCATCGTCGGAAGAGAGGAACTACGCGAGGTAAAAAAAAATTCCCATATCCATGGAGTGGGACCAGATGTTGGAAACACTGAAGGCTAAGAAACTGGCAGAACCCTCTGGGTCTTAGCGAGAGTCGCCCCCTTCTCCACAAGTCACTGAGCCCATGTAGCACCATCCCCCTATACAACACTCTCTAATATGAGATAGCAGAAAAAGTACATTAGGTATGATGAGACAACGCAAAGAGAATCTGTACAATTGCACTCTAGGATGATGAGCAAAGGAGTGAGCCAGATAGGGACGTGGGGGTGGGGTAATGGGGAGTTGGGGAGGATTATTGTGTTCTAGATTGGACGGCTCGATTACAAAGTCATCAAAATGTGTAATGGCACAACATCTATGTTGATTGCTTATAGCAAACATGGAAACATTTGTATGGTAATGAATATATTAACAGACAGTAAACTGTATAATGTGTGATGACTTATTTTTAAGTTCAAGAAAAGGTTAATTGAAAAGATTAATATGATCATAAAAACAATACTTCATATATGCAGTTATTTGTTAATACATAAATACATGAAGGTGTAATAAAGAACAATAATGATGTATAATATCAATTAAAATAGTAAAAGGATAATATAGAAGATGATATGAATACAAGCAAAGGTTCACAGAAATCCTAAATAACAGTACATGTCAAAATACACAATTGAAAAAATATATATATTATAGAAAATGATAAATTAAACATAATTCTAAATAAACAATAGGAGATCAAGGAGGCTTGGTAACTTCTTGTTGTGAGGGAGCAGGTAAAGAAGTTTTCTTCACGGTATCGTCTAGAAATTGTGTGAGTGGGCCCCAAAGGTGAGAACGTTTAGTAGCAAGAGAGATAGGATGAACGAGTGCTGTATCGAGGCGATGATTGTGACATACAGCATACCACCAAGCTAAATAGGACAATTTAGAGGAATCTTTCCAGTTTGTTATATTTGCTGAAAAGCTACAGCTGTTAACAAATCAATAAGTGGTAACTGGGATTGATTTGTATTCCAGTCCGGTTTTAAACTACCTAGGAAAATGTTTGTGGGGGAGAGTGGAATTATGGTGTGAAATATAGGAAGGTGAAGGTTTGAGTTTAGCATAAGTATCAAGTATTGCTTTCTGCAAGGTCAAAAATCTAGGTTTAAAGGAAGAAGGCAAATGATAAAGAGTTTGTAATTGCGTAAATTGAATGAGTGCGCCCTGATCTAAAAATTGATGAACCCAGAGTAGACCTTTATTTCTCCAAGCCTTCTAAAATATAGGTTTCCTATTAAGAAGGATTTGTTTATTGTGCCAAATTGTGGAATTGAGAAAAGTGTCTAAATTATGCACTACTAAGTGGGGTGCAATGGATGCTAGTGTACAGGATTGCTTAATTATGGGAGTAGAGAGCTTTTGTGGTTTGCGAGTAAAGGAGAGATATTCCTGATATGAGAAGGGAGCAAAAAATGAGGTCTCAAGATCCACCCAGAGAGGTTTATCTTCTTATTGATTAGTGATCCAATTCGATAGTTGTCGTAACTAAAAGGCTTTGTGATAATTGGAGAAATGGGGGATATTGACACCGCCTTCAGATTTTGGTCTTGTTAATTTCTTTAATGCCATTCTTGGTTTTTTAGCGTTCCATAAAAAAGAAGTCAAAAAAGAATTAATCTTTTGAAAGAATTTAGATGGAATGGAAAGTGGAACGTTAGAAAGGATATACAAAACTATCGGAGTCAACATCATTTTGATTGTGTCCAGAAGACCCCACCAAGAAAGATGAAGGGGATGCTATCTTGCAACCAAAGCTTTAAGTTTGGCAGAACATTTATCTATGTTTAAAGAGATAGATGTCTTTATAGAGGGAGAGAACCAGATTCCAAGATATTTTATATGTTTAGGGCTCCAAGTAAAGTTGGAGATCTTAAAATCATCCTTAAAGGTGTATTTGGTTAAGGGTAGTATCTCACATTTTCCTCTATTCAGTTTATAGCCAGATACCAATCCATAGGCCTTCACCTCTCCCATAAAAGCTGTAAGTGAAGATTGTGGTTGGGAGAGAAAAACTAAAATATCGTCAGCATATGCTGCCAGCTTAATTTGTTGAGGATCCGAGACAAAACCTGTGATTGAGTTATTCTGGCGTATTCTTGAGAGAAAGGGTTCTAAGGCCAAATTGAAAAGAAAAGGGGACAAGGGGCAGCCTTGGCGTACTCCTCGTTTAAGATTAAAGTAGGGGGAGATGAGGCTATTGGTAGATATGGCGGCCTTGGGCTCAGAGTAAAGTAGGGATATTAAAGAAATGATTTTTTGTCCAAACCCAAACCACTTGAAAGCGAGGAAGATAAAAGGCCAGTAAACCTTATCAAAGGCCTTTTCTGCATCTAACGCAATTGCCTCCAAGGAGTCCGGATAATGTGATGATTTAGATAAAATGTCAAAGAATAAGCATGGATTGTCAGTGATGTTGCGACCTTTGACAAAACCTGATTGTTCTTTTCCAAGCAGCATGGGAAGATGAGGTTCTAATCTTAAGGCTAGAGCTTTCGAGAAAATGTTATAATCTACGTTAACTAAGGATATAGGTCTATAATTCTTACAGTAACGTAAATCCTTTTCAGCCTTTGGTATTAGACAGATCAAGGCTTCGGAAAAAGAGCCAGTGGAATTACGGGAAGTGATAAAGGAAGAAAGAAGAGTGTGTAAGTGTGGGAGTAATAGATGAACGAAATGTAAATAAAATTGCACTGTGAAGCCGTCTGGGCCTGGGGTCTTGTCTTTTTTCAGAGTTTTTAAAGCATTTAACAATTATGTTTGCGTAAGTTCAGCTTCCAAAGAAGCTAAATCTAATTGGGGATTAATATGTTTTTGAATTGTGGAGAAATATTGGGATATGTCTGTACCTGAGGGTGTGTTTTCTGGTGTGTAAAGGGATTGATAGAAATGTACAAATTATTGGAGTATTTCAGTGTCTTTGAATTTTGGTGCTTGGCTATCATCTATAACGGAATCAGTATGAAGTTTCTGTTGTTTAATCTTTAGATAATTGGCTAGAAGTTTGCCTGATTTATTTTGGCCACCATAATACTTCACTGAGGATTTCAGTAAGTATAGGGAGGCCTGTTCGATAGTGGATTCATTAAAAGCGATTTTTGCATTGATGAGATCTTTAAGGGAGTCCTTTGACTTGGAGGTGTGGAAGGAGTGCTCAAGTTTTTTAATTTTAGCAAGAAATGTGTTATGTAATATGTGGGAAACTTTACGTTTATTTGACACAAATCTAATGATGAAATCCCGAGCGGTGGCCTTAAAGGCGTCCCACACTGTGTGAAAGGAGACATCATTTGTTAAATTAATGTGAAAAAACTCTTGAGCGAAAGAGGTAAAAGATTAATTGAAATTAGGGTCAAGGAGTAAGGAATTATTGAAACGCCATTTTTTGGCAATGTGGATTGATTTAAAATGTCTAATTGAATTGAAACAGGTGCATGATCCGAAATGAGTATAGAGCCTATGTCAGCAGAACGGAAGGATTGGGAAATGTTGCGTGAAATAAAAATATGGTCTATTCGAGATTGCGTTTGATGTGGAGAGGAAAAAAAGGAGTATTCTCTTGTGGATGGGTTGCAGAGGCACCATGAGTCTAATAAGTTTCTTTGTTGAATAGTTTGTGTGAAAACTTTGTGTGGCGTGTTTGGGATAAAGGGGGATTTAGAATTTCTATCAATAAACGGGACCAGCACTTGGTTGCAGTCTCCTTCAAGAATAACGTTTTCTGATGGGTACTTGAGCAATAACTGAGATATACAAGACCAAAACGTGGCATCACCACTACTAGGGGCATAAATGTTAAGTAAAGACAGAGGGGTCTTCCCCAGCAGGAGGTTAGTGAGAATCCACCTACCCTCTGTGTCGGATTCTTGAGATACAAGCTTGGCATTCAGTGATTTGTGACAAAGAGTTATAACCCCATTCCTTTTGCCATCTCCTGGTGAGAAAAAGATTTCACCAACCCAATTTCTTTATGCGTGATGATTTCTGACATGTAAAACGTTGCCAATATCATCTGGATTGCTTACAACAACAAAATCTATAAATTATGTTTGGAAAAACTGTGAAAGGTATGCCCAAGCCAACCATGGGTCCTGTGCTCATTGTGCTCCTGGACTCAAGCTATACCTGGCTGATGGGCCCTAGTAAAGGTGAAACTGATCCTGGGCTACTTATGCTCTAGTTCAGGGAGTACCTGGCCTGTCAGCTCTGGCTCATTGGAGTGTGACTGGGACCACACTGAGGTGGCATGGTGGGCAAAAAAACATGTTTGACAGTGGCTGAGATTAATCCAAGCATTCCATCCATCACTTTGTGTTTATTGCCCTAAGTGTAATGGGTATGCTCAGAAGTGCTCACTTTGCCCCTGGAACCAAGCTATACCATGCTGATGAGTCCTAATATTAGCGGAACAGATCCTGGATTGCTAGTCTTATGGTTCAGGGAAAACCTGGCCTGGCAGTTCAGGCTGTGCTGGTCCCATTGGAGCAGGGTAAAAATCGATTTGCATATGGCCTGGTCCAAACTGAGGTGGCTTGGTGGGTGAAAAACTGTAGATTGAGGGTAGCCCCATCACTTTGTTTTTGATGCCTTAACCCTTTGCCGCGGTGCGGGAATTTTAATGAGTGGGCGGGGCCACGTCAGCCAACGGACGTGTGCAGCACTAGCCAGGTAGTGCTCGCGACGGGCGTTGGCCGACGCACGCAGGGAACGGGTTAAACAATGTCTTGGCATAGACTTTCATGTTTTGCTCAACCTTACAAAAATATGTTCCCTGTCTTTGGTGTTAAAAGTATGATAAATGAAAGAATTGCAGTAGAATGAAGTTTAGAGAAAATGTTGCAAAATAATTTAAATTTTTGGACCGCTAAATTTCCATTTTTGTGCTGCAAAATTAGCTAATCTATGCCTCACTATCCTGAGGTCTTGGGAGTGACTGAAGTGAACTACAGCCAGATAAAGTATCAAGACCATGATGGTATGTTCTCTCTGAGGGTGGTAAACAAGATGTCTCTGCATCAGCCACATGAGTGTTCTATTATGCAAATGAAATGTTTTAGCTATGTCTGAGCAAGAAGTTCTGAAACATTATATTCAAGAGAGCTTGAAGAGAGCTTGATGAAGGGAGTCATTCAGCTTTCATCTTCCCTAGTGGAAGCACCACTCTTCTTCATGAGGAAACGAAGACGTAGGGCCCGATTCACAGAACTAACTTAAGACAAAATCCTAAACTTACTACTTTTGGTATTCACAGAAGTTAGGATTTTGTCTTAACAAAATCCTGACTTCTGTGACTACCAAAAGTAGTAAGTTTAGGATTTTGTCTTAAGTTAGTTCTGTGAATCGGCCCCGTAATTTACATCTTTATGTAGTTTATTGGGAAATAATTAAATTGGCATCAAAATCATCACCTCTTAACTCTCATTGGTGAATTATTAGATCAAGTTTCAGAACTACTGTAATTTAGAAAATAAGATCTCCGAGACACCGTGGATCTAGTATCAACAAGTATTGGCAATGCCTATAGGTCTGGCTTTAAAGGAATGTTATATGGTAATGCGAAGCATTGCAAGTAGATAGCATGGGGATGGATCTGTATATGTGTTAAAACAAAGAACTGTAGAATAATATTGGTGTAGGGTAAAAGGCCAGGAGACAGTGGCGCTGATCTAAAGTCACTGTATGTTGATCTATGCCCTCCTCCTATCTCTGCTGCTGCCACAGAAAAACACCACAATGTACCTGGGTATCTAAGACACTTTAGTTCCTTTCAATGTTGCATGTGCCCTTGAAAGTTCAAGCTCAGTCAGCTGGACAAACAAAACATGTTCTCCTAGCTCCCTACATGTGGGTGGGCAAAGCCATATCCACTCTCTGTGATTTTCATATAAATGTCTGGCAACAGCTGCACTGTCAAGTCAGACCATAAACAGGAGATTATTGAAAGACTGTATTTCACCCGGTTTTGGGGTTATTTGTTTTTTTTACAGTTTTATAAAGTGCGATCTCGACCCGAAGGTATCAGAGCCCCTTTACATGTGCACTTGTTGTTACATTCATTTGTGGTAGGCAAGAGGAGATTAAGTGATGAGCGTCCCTGCCGAGACTCGAACACATTTCCCCAGCTTTAAGGTCCACCGCTCTAGCCATTAGGCCACACCCTCTCCCTAGTGCTGTGATTGAAGCAAATCCTCTAGAGGAGAAGCTTTTCTAGCATAAATTTTTTTAAATCATAATCGTAATTTTTTGTATCTTTTCGGAACATATATTATTTTCTTGAATGTTTACTCGGTATAGAGCATTTCTTGTTATTTCTTCACACAGTAAGAACGCTGTTTCTTTTTCACTCCACCAGAGGTATACCCTTTTAAGATGATGATCTAATCATACATATGTTTTAAGGCTAGTATCCATCTTGTCATTATAGATGGACCACCTTTTTCATAATATCAAAAGGGATGAAAAAATATTTGTGCAACCTAACTCTCAAAGGAAGCCTGTTTTCTGGGGAGCAATGTTCGCAAATGCTTAGTCGAGAAAAGATCTCTAAATAGTCACCTTACACCGATAGCTGCATAAAGTCCTCCATTTCACCATTCCTTGGCTTATCCAGAAGTCTACCAAAGCTCACATTATTTTGAGTGTGCGCTTCTCCAGTTCTTCCACCTCAGGGTAACTCACCAACATGGTGAGTTATTCTTATAGAGCATTCTGTGAATCTCTCCTCATTATCTCTGGTTAGCCAATTTGAAAACCTCTTCAATCCTCACCAGTCACAATATTGAGTTTCAGGTCATGTTATCTGTGGTGCCTAACAAATCATCAAGTTTATCACTAGAACCTAATGCCACCTGTGGATAATCTTGGACATTACAAAACAACCACCACTGATATTATGTTTGCCATCATAACTGTATCTGTAATAAAATACCTTCTGGATATCCTATCCCTAAATATCTACGTGTTTCAGAGCTGATATTTGTTTTTAATCCCAGTTTATCTGTTGTAGACTAAGCATTTTTATGCTATTGACACATGTCGACTGTCATCAAGATTGATTTCAATTATTTATGTCATATTAATCTAACATGGAATGATCTTTCTGAATTTGGATAGGATACCTACATGCCTCAACTTTAATCAGGTAGAGGCTGAAGCTGAATACGTTGAAGGCATGCCAGAAGGTGAACAGCTATCACCCAAAGCTAGAACCCCAACAAGATCAATTCCTTCCAAAGGGTATGCTTAAACATTTCAATTAATGCATAATTTGTATTTTTATATATGTATTTAACAGGTTTGTGTAACCCTACTGCACAAAGAGGCACTGTTGTGCTATACAGAGAACGAGAATAACACAGCTGCAGTATAAATAAAGAGAGATCGAGGTTAAGAATGAGAGAGGAGTTATACAAAGGCACATAGTTGAGTTAAAAGGTGGAGTCCAAGTGAAGGCTGGAAAAATGAGTTTCAAGTCTTTCCTCAAGTCCAAATGCTCAGCAGTGACCAGCGAGTAGGCAGTGTGTGCCAGATGTTATTTTATGGAATAGGATTTATTCTTTGCTTGAGCGGTTTTTCATCTGGTATTTTCCAATATGATGAAGATCTTACTTTGAAGATCACATTTTTCCATTTTTCTTCAAAGACATCTAGAAGGTAGGTAAAGTATGGACATATAATGGTTTTAAGGTGATGCAGCTGATTTTACATTTTATTCTCACCTCCATGCCAGACTGCTGCAGTTGCTGAAGAATTGGGGTTATATAAATACAAGTTGTCAGTAAAGATGATTAGTCATGCCATAGAATGGGGGTCAGCTTTCACTGTGGGTGAAATGTGTCTGCGGTCCCCCACTTAGAATGGCATTGCCGAGTCCATACATGTGATGATCAAGGCTGCATATTTGAACTTTGTGAGGATTAGCAAGTGCTTTATTTTCTTAACGAGTAAAGATGTAGTTGGCTTATTACGTAATCATATTGATGTGGGGACTTACGGATAGGATAGAATCAAGAGTGAACACAATGACTCAGCTAGATAATTGAAAGTGAAAAATTGTCAACCTTGAGTATATTTAAAGGTGTAGAGTCAAACTGTTATCTTTGTTGCTGCAACATTAGAAAATTATACAGCATTCTTTAGTGGAGGGTCACAAGACAGGTGTGACATAACAGTACATCCCTTAGAGAGTCTTCAAGTCAAATTGAGTGTTATCAGCATACTGATGCAAAGCAACTCATGACCCCTCAAAAACCAAGCTCTGGTATTCAGTTGAAGAAGGTTGCTGCCAATGTAGGCCCCTGAGGAACTCCACATGGCATCTTCGTCGTTCCATAGCTGCTGTCTCCTATCTTTGGCCAAGAGGACAAGAGGAAGAAAACCAGCCAAGGACAGGCCTTGAAAGCCCATACAGTGTTCCAAGATCTCAGCAGCCCGCCGTGTTCAAACATGTAAAAGCAGCGGAAAGGTTAAGTATCAAGAGTAGGATGGAGTCTCCATCATCCAATATGCTATGTTTGTCATCAACAAATTGTCTCAGTCATCCATCGGTAGTTGGCAGGAAAGTAACTGTCCTGATACTAGTGGTCAATTTGGTGGAGACAGTTTTGTCAATTCTCAAAGCCAAGGTAGGTTAGACAATTGCCCAAAATCATTCAGGGTTTTAGGGACTATGTTCAGCTTTTTTGTTGTGTGGCGATGACCTGTCCAGCTTTCAGCATATCAAAGAGCATATCTTGAATAAGAGCTGTTTAAATTATTGAGCATCAAATCTGTTTGAAAAGCCGTTAATTGTCTTTTATGATGTCTGAGAAATAGTTGAGTGTTTTCAGTGGTTCAATCATTTTGTGAAGGTTATCTGCAGAAATAGGTTTGAAAGTGGATAAGTTGTTCAAAGTTTTTGGCAATGGAGGCATAACATGCAGCAGATAAAAATGAGTTCCTGAAAGAGATGATTTTGTAGGTAAATAACAATAGGGATTTATTGCATTTGTCTGCAGATGGATTTGGTAGTGGCATAGTAAATGGTACAAAGTTGGTCCCTATGAATTTGATATGGGAGCATGTGGGATTGCCTGATGCCGGGAACTGTTCTTGACAGGAATTCGATATAGCTAGGAAGATGTGTTGTTTGCTGATTTCTGAGAGCAGATCTCACTAACAGATTAAGGACCTTAGTTTATGTTTGGCTGACAGGATACAAACAACATGTGTCTGGCTATCCTGTCTGCCTTATCATCAATGTATTATAACTTATGGCACTTAGTACACAGTGGATGGAATATCCATCACTTTTGTGACATAGTATCCCCTCTGCCAAACTCTAAACTAGGCCCTAAGTTTGCAAATCCTCTTGCAGCTTAGTCTGCCTTTTCAAATCCCAGGTCCTCTATATCTCTACATTGTCTGGCCTGTTATCAATCGATGATCATGCAGTACAATCACCAAGCAACAGAGAGGAATAGGCAAGATATTTCTGAAACGCTGGCCTTGACATCAATGCAGAGCACACTATATAGTGTGTTTAGGGCTGTCCCATGTGCAGGGAGTTCTTAAACAATTATCAGTATGGCATAGGCAGCCATATTTATGTGGCTACTTCTTGTGCGGTCTCCAATCATCAATGGTGCCTGTAGATGATCACACACCCTGTGTAACCTTGACTTAGATGTTGTTTGAGACCCAGAAGAAGGATTGATAAATGTCCGTTGCAAATTTTCCTTGATTATCCTTGTCGGTGGAGCTTGTTGTGGTGCAGTTCAGAACACAAAATCTCCCCCTACTTCCACGGACGGAATGATTCCACAGTCACACGCACATACACACATCACACGCTGGTGGGGCCCATAACACCAACATTCATTCAATCAAGCTATCCGTGCTTACAGAGGGATCTTCAAAATCCTGAACTACAGTTCTATTACTTGGATAGAGGAAAATCACATCTATCAATTTACCCTAACAGTTCCTCCATCCGGAGGTCGACTAGATCATTTAGTTGAGTCGGAATTTGATGGGACACACTTCAACTCTTATTTTAATCAATAAACATTACAAGAAATAACCACCCGACACAGTTCTTCAAACAAAGAATTTTCTTTATCTAATTAAATTGCAGGTTAAAAATCCTAACATTTGTCATATCATTTTAGTCATATTTACCTATTCTGGCTATTTGTCGTCTCCTAAGTCAGAACCAGTCCTCAGAAAGATCATCAGTATTCTATCGTCCTGTCCTCTGCTGTCAGCTCGGAGTGCCGCATAGAGTAACATCGATCAGGCTGCGTCTCAAGCTCTTTGGGTGGTAACCTAATTTCTCTCTCTAGACTACTAATATTTATACTAAAATGTACATATTACAGTATCATTTTCTTTATTTCCAGGCCGCTGATTGGCTAAATTTCAGCCTCGTCCCAATACATTAAGAATTCTCCAAAGTTCACATACGGATGATGTATAAACTAGGTGCATGGGAAAAGCTGTTCCCAGGTCAGGAAAGTATCAGTCTATTGTGAATAGGTGGCTTTTGGTTCCCAGATGGCAACATTTCTTCCATGTTCAGGGACATTGGCATCTCGCCCAGAGTATTCTTCATGGACCTGGTTCAATAGTTCATGGAGAGGACACGATGAAATCAGTCCAGGCCTTTTCTCCATTTCTCAAATTATAAAGTCATGTACTTTAGTAAGGATTCAGTCGGCAGCCATCTTTTAGTAGGCCGAAATGGTCAACTTAAGTAAAGAAACACAAGAATCGTAATTAATACATAGAAATGAGTTAAACAGTGTTATTCCCTTACTAATACCCCTATGTGTATGCATTTATCTAGCCATATGCAACATTTAAAGCCGTTAATGCTGGTTTATTTAAGTGCAAATCCCATTAACATCACCAAACAACACTTATTATTTTTAATAAGAGTACAGACTTAGTTCACTTATTATTTTAGCCATGCTAATGCATTCCCACGTATATTCTCTTGGTTAATAAGGTTGGTTAATTCATCACAGCACTCTGTTAAAATTAAAATTAGTCGTTTATTCATTTTAATATAAACTTATATAAATGGATTGGGTATATAAAAACAAAATATTTTACCTGCTCCATCAATCCCCCCTTTGGTGATTTTATCACCACAAAAAACCCACAAAAATTTCAATTTTTTGCACTTTTACAGAAATTTGAAATGTCTTCTTGCTTAAAATTCTGTTTCCCTTTCATCTTCTCTTTTTGTTTTGTCGTAAATGCTCTCCTTCCACTCTTCCAATTCTATTTCATTGAGATCTTTTTCTGGTTTCCTTTCCCTCTTTTTGTAAATTTCTCGTTTGACTTTCTTTTTATTTCTTCTATATCTACAACACATACATCCTAATAATAATACGAAAATCACACAGGTTAATGGAAATAATATTTTCCCCATTATAGTACTACCTAATTTACCCAACAAAGCTTTTATAGCAGCCATCTTATTACTAATTCTAGTCCAGATACTTTCAACCTCCAGTGGTTTTATTTCATCATGCAATTCTGTAATATTCTTTATATATACTTTTAGATCTCTGCTTTTGTCAGGAATGTAAGTGCAACAATGTTGAACTTTCTGCATTCCACAGACTCCACCCTCTTTTGCCAATAAGATATCAAGGGCAAGTTGATTTTGCATAATCATAGCATGCATGGCAACTAGCTCAGTGTTTACCAAGAGAAATCCTCCAGCGGTGCTTGTTGACAAGCGATCCACTATGGTGGACAGCTTCTGAATATTATTTGCATTCAAAGATATTCCCACAGCTGGTATCAAGGCTCCAAAAATATCACCTACAATTTCTAACCAAGTTTCTCTTCTGCTACGCATTAGTAGGTTATTTGGTCCACTATTTTCTACTCTATCCATGTGAAAGATCTTTGGAAAGACCAGACCTATATAACATGTGCCATACCAATGGTCGGGCAACCTGTAATAAGCCTTGTTCCCACAAATATAATACAATCCAGGAAAAACTGGGTCTTCTCCACCTCTAAATCCCCATCCGGATGCAATGAAATATGTATCATGACACTCACTTGTCCCTATATATATATATAATCATATTGGGATCTTTCTCTCATAATGCATAATTTGCCTTTCTGTGGTGAATCTATAGCTTTTGTTGGTCTAACATCACCCTTCGTTTCCTTGTTCCCATCTATTGCCCAAATGTTTTCCCCTTCTTTTTGTCCATCTGCATTCTTGTGTATTTTCAACCTCCTCTCCTCAACCATATCCAAGAATGTTTTCTCTTCTGGTTTCAAACTGCAGGTTAAATTGTTCTTAAAAATGTATTCTAGAGTTAGTCCTTTAGTTTCTATAAAAATTTCTCCTAATACATTAGCATCTTTAGCTGGATTTAATTCATTATTCATGGGCAATCGTCCAAGAATATTATCTATATTAGACAAATGATACTCTAATTTCCCTACCTGATAAAATATACTAGTTAAGAAACTACATGTTATTCTATAAGTTGCTGGGAGGTGATGATAAGTCACCCCTTCTGAAACAGAGGCAGGTAATTGCATGCAGACATAGCAATCCCTTACGTCCATTGTTTTTACATATTCATACAATAATTTTGAAAACACATTGCTAGAAAAATCAGTTATAGACCTATCTTGATGCACATGCTCAGTGCTGGTTCTAACTGGTATTACTTTTTGCGAACCTTTTACTATGTTAGTCATGTTCTCAGTATGTCCTGCTAGTGTATCTTAGGTTACTTTGAAAGAGATCAAAAGAGCGAGTACGCTCCAAAGAAGCATTAATAGTCCTGTACAACAACAACATACCTTGCACCATCTTCTCATGAAGGTACATCTACTCTTGTTATCATCTATGTTAGCCATCTTGTTAGATCTAACCGTGTCTTTTGACTTAGCCTCTTCTACTCCGCCTCTTATAGCTTTCCTACAAGAGCTAAAACTTATCAGGTCGTCCAAATACTTCGATTTTCTTATTCAATCCTGTGTATTCCTACAAGGATCAATATAAATTTCTCAGCTTGGCTTTTCGTCGTTTTTCACTTCCTTCTCGTCATCCACATACAGGATTTCCTGATCTTCCGCTTCTACTCCAATATCGGATAAGATAACTCTCAGGATTTCCCCAGTTTCTTCTTCTTTTATCAATTTCCGCCAAGTCTCCTCTGGATTTCCTTGACTATCTGCCTCTTCTCCTTGTTCAGGCAGTGCCACGTACGTCCATTCAGGTGACTTATATTTCTGATTTGGTTTTCTTGCACGTTTGCTTGCTTCTGACACTTCTGTTTCTCCCTCTTTCTCTGGATGTTGACTGGTTACTTCATTCACTTGTTCAGCCTCTGAGGGTTTAGCTCGTGTCAATCTGTATCTTAGTTTCTTGATTTTGTATGGCCACATATCTCCTTTAGCATTCCTTCTTGCTTTGCCGTCTTTGCCGTTTCTTTCCTCGATCCAAGTTCTCTTTCTCAGAACTCGACCTTCTGGTATTTCAGTTTCACTGTCTTCAGATTCTGTCTCGTTTGGTTTTTCTGTCTCAGTAATCTCCTTTTCCACCTCTGGTGATGGCCCTACTTCTGTCCCTCCTTGAGTCTCCTGTACGCAATCTCCCTGCTGACTACTTGTCCCTTCACCTAGCTGGGTGTTGCAGTTCCCTACACCTCCTCGGGGGTTTTCCGCAATCTGTCCCTCTCTCTCTGTGACTGTCCCTTCTTCTTCTTCCAATATTGTTTCAGGTGGAATTTCTCCTACTCCCTCCTTTGGTGTGTATGTTACTTCTGACTGTACGTTCTTTTCTTTTCTTCTTTCTGTGCTCACCATTGGCGTTCTGTTCGCCTCCAGAATCTGAATCATCTGAAATCTGCAATCTTTTCCTCAGAATTTCTTCTCTGGGAGTCTGAACTAGTCTTGGCTCCTTTTCCCCCCTTTCAGGATTTTCTTTTGACTTTATATTCTCATTGCTTGACTCATCACTTGATTCTGATTCGTCAAAGTATTCTTTTCCAATGCCGTCTGCTGGATTTGGAACTCTCAAAGTGTGACTTGCATGTATCCAGTTTTTCAGTCCTGCACACTTTATAGCAGTCGTTGTGGTCAAAATGACCTGTCTTGGCCTTCCCCACCTTGGAACCAAGCAATTTCTTCTCCTGTGGACTTTTATCCTCACCCAGTCCCCTGGGCTCAAATCATGGGCTGGTTTCTTTTCAAGTGTGATGGCATCCGCTCCAACCTGGTGAAACACAGAATGAACTGCGTCAGCCAGGCCTTTACAGTAATCCAAAATCATGTCATCAGTTATAGTCATCAGCTTGTTGACTGGTACAAACACATGTCTCATGGCGCGTCCCATGATGATCTCCTGTGGACTCAAACCTGTGGTTCTGTCTGGAGTAGACCTAATGGTCATCAAAACCAGAGGCAAGACATCAGGCCATTTCAAACCTGTGGCTAAACACATTTTCCCTATTCTGTTTTTGATGGTACCATTCATTTGCTCAACCACACCAGAAGCCTCTGGTCGGTAGGCACAATGCAGTTTCTGTTGTACACCCAATGCTTCACAAATCAATTTCATGATCTCATTGTAGAAATGTCCTCCTCTGTCTGATTCTATGGTTATTGGAAACCCGTACCTTGGGATGAATTCCCTCAACAATCGCTTGGCCACTGAGATTCCATCATTTCTTCTGGTTGGATATGCCTCCACCCACCTAGAAAACAGACAAACTACCACCAAAACATACCTCAGTTTGTTATAAGGGAGCATTTCAATGAAATCTACTTGCATTCTGGTGAAAGGTCCTCCCTCCCGGTCTATGGTACCTAGACTCACCACCGTTTTTCTTCCAGGGTTGTACTGCTGAAATGTCAAACATCTCTGACAGAGACTTTCTGCTATCAGCCTGAATTTTGGATTATAGCAGGTCTGCTTAAAAGCCCTTATCATGGCATCCCTTCCCAGATGTCCTTGGTCATGAATCATGATACATCCGTGCCATGGTTGACATCATGCTATCAGGCATTACTGGTCTTCCATCCCGATAGACCCACACATGATCATTTTCCCTGGATGCACATCCTGCTTTCACCCACTGTTTCATTTCCTCATCCACTGCTTCATCCGGCAACTGCCTCACTTCATCCCAGGTTCCCACAACGTTAGTAAACATTATGGAGCAAGAAGACATTTCCTTTTCTTTTGACCGATTTATTGAATATTTGTTTCGGGCACAATACTGAGCCATGTCGTTTGCAAAACGGTTTCCGGTAGTGATGTAATCACTACCTTGTCCATGAGCAGCACATTTTACCACAGCCAGTTCTTTGGGCATTTGTATTTCCTCAAGCAATTTCCCAACCACTACTGCATTCCTTATGGGAGTTCCGCTCGAGGTCAGGAAACCTCTTTGCAGCCATAGTTGGCCGAAGTCGTGGACAACTCCGAAGCCATACTGGCTGTCAGTCATCACAGTCACTCTTGCATTTCTCCCAATCTTGCATGCCTTGGTTAATGCCACTATTTCTGCTACTTGAGCGGATCTAACTCCTTTCAAGGGCGATGCCTCTATAACTGCTGAAACTGTGCATACTGCATAGGCTGCGCTCAACACTCCTTCATCTGTTCTTAAACAGGATCCATCCACAAAAAACACATGATCACTTTCTGGCAGTGGTAGATCTCTTATATCAGGACGAGGTTTTGTGCAGTAGTCAAGCACATCCAGACAATCACGATCAACCTCTTCCCTTATCTCCACTCTCTCTGCATCAGGCAAAAGTGTAGCTGGATTCACATTCACACATCTTTCCAGACTCACATTGTTTGCACCTAGAATGACCTTTTCATACTTAGTCAGCCGACTATGTGACATGAACTGTGTTCGACTCCTTGTTAAAAGGATCGCCACACTATGGGGTACAAACACTCGTACTGGATACCCCATCACGATTCCCTCACTCTGTTCTAGGCTTCGGCATGTAGCCGCTACTGCTTTCAGGCATCCTGGCAACCCTATTGCCACTGGGTCTAACATTGACGAGAAATATGCCACTGGTCTCCTTTGTCTTCCATGTTTCTGTATTAACACTGAGAGTGCACATCCGTTTCTCTCACTACAGTATAATTCAAACTCTTTCTCATAATCTGGCATACCCAGAGCAGGGGCTTCACATAGACTGTTCTTCAGCTGTTTGAATGCTGCCAGTTCTTCTTTGTTCAGTTCAAGGGGGTCTTTAACCTCACTTTTTGTCAATTTCACGAATGGTTTGGCGATCAGGGAAAAATTACTTATCCACTGACGACAATAACCAACCATTCCTAGGAACATTCTCACCTCTCTTTGGGTCATTGGAGCTCTAATGATTCTGATCCTATCTATGGTTACTTTTCTCAGGCCTTTTTCGATATTATGACCCAAGTATGTCACTTCCTTTTTACAGTACTGCAATTTGTTTGGAGATACCTTCAGTCCTCCATCTGCCAAATGATTTAACAAAGCTATGGTGTCTGTTTCACAGGCCTCCCGTGTCTTTGACACTACCAATAAGTCGTCAATATACTGTACCAAAACTGAACTCTCAGGCATAGTAAGGCTTTCCAGAGATTTCTTTAACAACTGATTAAAAATGGAGGGGCTCTCTGTGTACCCCTGTGGGATTCGGCACCATGCCAAAATACGGTTTCCAAACCGAAAGGCAAAAAGCGGCTGGCTGTCATGATGCAATGGAATGGAAAAGAAAGCATGGCACAAATCAATTACCGTATACCATTCTGCATCATGTGGAATCTGATACAAAATTACTGAGGGATTTGGAACAATTGGACAACCTGAGACGACAATCTTGTTAATCTTTCTCAAATCTTGCACAATCCTGAATTTCCCACTTGGCTTTTTCAGTCCCATGATAGGCGAATTACATGGACTGCTCATTATCTCCCTCAGCACTCCTTGCTGGATCATTTTCTCAATCAAAGGGGTTACTCCTGCTATTATTTCAGGTGTCAGTCGGTATTGCGGAATGTTTGGGTAAACGGCCCCTTCTTTTACAGCAATTCTTCCACGGACGGAATGATTCCACAGTCACATGCACATACACACATCACACGCTGGTGGGGCCCATAACACCAACATTCATTCAATCAAGCTATCCGTGCTTACAGAGGGATCTTCAAAATCCTGAACTACAGTTCTATTACTTGGATAGAGGAAAATCACATCTATCAATTTACCCTAACAGTTCCTCCATCCGGAGGTCGACTAGATCATTTAGTTGAGTCGGAATTTGATGGGACACACTTCAACTCTTATATTAATCAATAAACATTACAAGAAATAACCACCCGACACAGTTCTTCAAACAAAGAAATTTCTTTATCTAATTAAATTGCAGGTTAAAAATCCTAACATTTGTCATATCATTTTAGTCATATTTACCTATTCTGGCTATTTGTCGTCTCCTAAGTCAGAACCAGTCCTCAGAAAGATCATCAGTATTCTATCGTCCCGTCCTCTGCTGTCAGCTCGGAGTGCCGCATAGAGTAACATCGATCAGGGTGCGTCTCAAGCTCTTTGGGTGGTAACCTAATTTCTCTCTCTAGACTACTAATATTTATACTAAAATTTACATATTACAGTATCATTTGCTTTATTTCCAGGCCGCTGATTGGCTAAATTTCAGCCTCGTCCCAATACATTAAGAGACATTTTCCAAAGTTCACATACGGATGATGTATAAACTAGGCACATGGGAAAAGCTGTTCCCAGGTCAGGAAAGTATCAGTCTATTGTGAATAGGTGGCTTTTGGTTCCCAGATGGCAACATTTTTTCCATGTTCAGGGACATTGGCATCTCGCCCAGAGTATTCTTCATGGACCTGGTTCAATAGTTCATGGAGAGGACACGATGAAATCAGTCCAGGCCTTTTCTCCATTTCTCAAATTATGAAGTCATGTACTTTAGTAAGGATTCAGTCAGCAGCCATCTTTTAGTAGGCCGAAATGGTCAACTTAAGTAAAGAAACACAAGAATCGTAATTAATACATAGAAATGATTTAAACAGTGTTATTCCCTTACTAATACCCCTATGTTTATGCATTTATCTAGCCATATGCAACATTTAAAGCCGTTAATGCTGGTTTATTTAAGTGCAAATCACATTAACATCACCAAACAACACTTATTATTTTTAATATGAATACAAACTTAGTTCACTTATTATTTTAGCCATGCTAATGCATTCCCACGTATATTCTCTTGGTTAATAAGGTTGGTTAATTCATCACAGCACTCTGTTAAAATTAAAATGAGTCGTTTAGTCATTTTAATATAAACTTATATAAATGGATTGGGTATATAAAAACAAAATATTTTACCCGCTCCATCAGTTGTACCACTCATGAGGGTATCCAGCCGTTGTCCATGGGCAAGTGATTAAGTGATTTGCTCAGAATCCCAGGATGTTGTGCCAACGCTGAGACTCGAACCCAGATCCCCAGTTCCAAGTCGGCAGCTCTGGCTGCTGCGCCACATCCTCTCACTTCTTGGCTGGGGGAACTGTGAAAAGTACAATTGTCCAGTCTGTGTACAGTGGTTGTCATGCAAAGCCTCCATCCCAAAACTCCCCCCTCTCTTGGTGGCAAGGGTAAAAGCCACTTAGCACCAAAACCTTGCAGTAGCATGATTCCCCTACTCCCCCCCGTATCAGTAAGTTCACAAAGACATTACTGTTGCTGAGGCAAGTAAAGGTAAATAGCATTTAATAATTGATCCATAAATGTAAATGCAATCAGTTTTTCTGCATTGTGATACTGTCTTGTCCTTGTGTTTTTTCAATTAATTCTAATTTAATATTGCTTTCTTGGATCCTATAAACCGTACAACGTGCTAGAATTCATCGAATGCAACATAAAAAATGAGAAACGCTGAATTAAGAAGATCAAATGTGCAATTTGTTTTAGTTCTATGTTAGAAGATGCGTAAATGGTTGTAACCTCCTGCACTCATTACTGCTGTCTCTCCCTAGGCGGCATATTTTAGTGAAAACTGAATATTCAAGGCCAGCAAACCCTAACCCCACCCCACTGGAGCAGAGGCTACTTCAAGCACGTTTCCCACGACGGAATGACTGGGGGTATCAAAAGGATTCTTCGTTAAATACCACAACAAACTCTAAAATTCCATGCGAGAGCATCCCCAAAGATGAATCCGAATGGAGTCAAAGCAAGAATTGAAAACATCTTTACCCTTTCATTGGTAGTAGTGTCAGTAGGGTTTGTGCTTGGCCATGTAGTGACTGCCTTAGAGCATCTGTTGGCTCATGTTTTCATCTACTCCTAAGACCTGTGGATCTTGCTCAGTGGGAATACCATAAAGTGTCCTGTTCCTCAACCATATAATGTATGTCTTGAAAATAAAGTTATGACAATGTGTAGAACTGCCTTCATGACAATTATGAAGCTGGTCCCTTTTTTCCATTGAACATCAGGTTTCACACATCAGGAAATGCTCTTTATCAGATATCTCCGGGGCAACAACCATTGGGGGATGGAAAACCTGACCTTCAAGCCCCCCTCTCTCCTGTTAGTCAAAGCTATAGTTTGTGTTGAATGGAATGATGTTCAGAGGTGAAGGAAATGCTGTCACTTCCCTGGCTAAGGCGCAATCGTGTATAGTCATCAATGAGAGACACCGGAGGTAGAGGTGAAACGTGGTGATGGGTAAGTAACCTTCTGCGTTAGAATGATGTGTCAAGACTTGCTAACAGTCTTACACAAATCACCAATTATGACAGTCCTTGCAGTTTGCAGATAGGGATCTTTGGCAATTTCGGTGACCTTTTTTTGGGGCAAAATTGTTACAATGTCCCCTTTATAGATGTTGAATTGTACGAAAGGTGTAGCGGAACTGTGAGGGGAATGGTGGGGCAGGGAAGGAACCTGGGAGGAGGTGTTAAGATAATTAACTAAAACAAATTCCAGTTTAGATGCTACCCACCTCATGAGAACTAGTGAAACAAATAGCTTTAAAGAAAGTGTGAAATACATGTGCAGTGATCATCTTTAAATGATTTCTCCTAAACCCCCAACAAATCCAAAATGGCCACCATACATAAAAAAGTATTCGAAGATGGCCGCTATGCAAGAACTTGCATACATGACAACTATCTTCAAATTATTTTTTATGACATGGTAAAGTAATAATAAGAGTACGTGTGGGATGTCAAACAAAGAGGGACAGGCGAGCAACCCAGTAACCATGTACAACTGCTAGGCCCTCCAAAAAATAATGAATGTAAATGAAAAAAGAGGGGAGTTTGGGATTTGGAGGGGGCTTAATGGTTCTAGAGGAGTTAATGACAACAACACAATAGAGTGTACCCTTTAATTAGCACAAGAGGCTGTGGTAATAAGCATGAAAAATACAACAGATGCCTTTTTGGACGTATGTAATTATAAACCAAATCAATTAAATTCTTGCCACACACAAATAATCTGTTTGAGTGATTCATTATAGAGTGTGAATGTTCACAAAATAATTCTGTTTATTGCAAAAGGTTTTTAAAAAGGACATCATATTTATACCCATTCAATTATGTATATAACCTTCTCAGAAGACTCTACCCCTCAACACTTAAATAGACAGTTATTCAAACAAAGAACAGTATGTACACCGTTGGACAAGGACAATTGTGAAAACAAAAGGAAAAGAAAAAAGGGATTCAATACCAAGAAAAGCCCTAAAAAACAGGTTATTTCTCAGACTCCTTCAAAGAGAAAGATCCCATCTAGCATTATTCCTGCCAAAGTCAAATTCTTTGATGTTTTAAATAAGTCAACATTTTGGTCCCTTACAGAGTTTGTATGGGGCCATCATTAGGACTAGGACAGGGTCAAAATCTATTATAAAATAAAAAGTATTGTACAAGTCACCAAATCCTCAGGTGTGTCTCCCTCGCTCATGCACCACAATAGTGAAGACAACTTCTAAATATTTACTAGAAGAATCAGGTTTCCTCTTTAATATTTCTATTGGGCAGTGGCGGCTCCTCTGATAAGGCGGAGGAGCATCACCCCACTGCTGCAAAGCAGTGAAAGAAAGAACAAATACAATGATAATAACTCGAGGCCATTATCACTGTATTTGTTCCTGCTGCGCAGCTTTGTAGGGCGGGAGGGGCCGCTCTGCTTTCAGAGCGGGGGAGGAGTGGTGTGCCCAATCCAAGTGCACAATGACTGTCCGGCCCTGTGAGGCCATCCAAACCAGTCATGCACACTTTTCCCTGTTCTCCACGCAGGCTGCATTACAGCCTGCATGGAGAACAAGCCCAGGCCCCCATTCCATGGCTGAGCGCTGTGTCACCCCGCTGTAGACCAATCACAACGCTGCATTGCAGAGTTGTGATTGGCTTAGGCGAGGCAGCCTGGCTGCTCCCTCTTCCGTTTTTTTTGCTATTTTTTTGTTTTTACATACTCCCCTGTTTTGCAGAGACATTTTAACCACAAATACCAGGCCAATTCTCTCACCCCATAACAATTGATCAAAACTGCTAAGTGCACACTACTGCCCTTATTTCCTCACTGAAAAACATGTTCTGTAGAACTAAAGTGTTTTTCAAAAGATATATTTAAACTTTGCCAAGCTCAGAATTGAAACATAATTTTCCTATCACATTGTAGCAGCCATTTCAGTCATTGAGGAACTAAAGTAATAGCAAATCATCTAACATCAGACAAAACAACCTCTGTTGCTAGAATCAGGAAGTAGTAACTCTCTAAAAGGGAACTGACCTTGGGGCGTAGTGAGCAAGCAGTGGCTTCAGTGTACAATGTGTGCAGGAGATAAAGAATTTAACTATATTTGACAAATAAAGTAATGATTGAGGGTACTTTCCAGATGTATAGTAGTCCCTCATGCATTCCAATGGAAGTACTTATGGGTGGAATGATACACCAAACACTCAATGCATGACGTGAGAAAGTAATATTTACCTGTGTGGAGCTAAATAATTGGTAACAATAGGTGTACAGAGAGCTGCTGTGCCAAGCAAGAGCTACAATTCCCCCCACCAGCCTCTAAAATCTAGGAAAAACAGGCAGCATGGACCTACGCAGGGAGGTCTGCCATATCTACCCAGCCTCTGCAGCAGGACAGCAAATATAATAAGTCAGAAGCATGGATATTCGTCTTATTTTTATGCTTCAAAACCCTCCAATAACATCTGATTAATATAGTTTTTAATGTGGCAAACTAACAGATTTGTTTTTTGGGGTTCAAATTGATGCATAAAAGATTATATTGTGCGAAAAAACTATTGAATTTTCTGTTATAATGCTTAATTAAAGTACCTAGTTGCCCATCACACTTACACATTTATATGTGTTGCTGCCCCTTCTGGCAGAAGCCAATTGGAATCAAGCTTACATAGCAGTATGCCATGAGGTCACATGCAGCCTGACTGTGATTTACTGATTGCATCTCCAGCAGTATCACTGCTGTCCTTCAGGTACATTTGGTGATGAACGCCCTGCCAGCAGAGACTTCCCCAGACATGGTGATGGAAAATGTGCCCAATCTAGAGTGGCGGGTTTTTTAGATGAAAGCCCACTATGGAGATGCAGTCTGTACTTCATGAAAAGGGCATTATGGTGTTAATGAGATGCTGAGATGCAAACACACAGCTTATTATGGCACTGACAATAATGGCAGACATTGGTTGCTTTTTCTTCTGAACTATTTCTATAGTATAGTAGTGTATCCTTTGGTGGATAAACCTCTACAGCCCAGGCAGAAACTCCTAACTATAGTGGATTTTCAACCTCTTTCTTGGTGGGTTTTGTAACCAACTCAGAGGTTGGAAAATTCAACAAACAAACTTAAAATCAAAATGATGGTCATTATATGGCCTAATTCATCGTTGTTTTGTCATTATAGCTATTTCAAAAGGAGACCAGAATGGTAAAATTAGAAGACTGACGTGTCTTTTTGCAACAATTCTGTAATGTTGAAATCCCTTTAATCACACAATGTAAGTTTTGTTTTGGGAATGAAAATAGCTAACTGTGAAATAATCTGTTTAAGACTAGCCAGGCTCTTGTCTTATGTAACAGATATATCTATTTACCATCCTTCTTCTTCCTGGTTTGTCATTTCACTAATGTGGGTATCACATTGGTTTATTTTAGCAGAGGGTATCAATAACTACTTGCCGAATTACATGCAAATTGAGGCCCAAAAGGATTTTCTAATGCCACAGTGCCTTGATGCCCACCTGTTCACAGTGGGAGCGAAAGCCAGGACACATTATTTCCATAAAGGTTTGGAAAGGGGACCTCCTGCAAGCTGCAACCTTGCTTTTTAAATTTATGAGTTGAGCTCTGACCTAGATGTAAGAAGTAGCAGAGCTAGAATTTATCATATAAACAGATTTAATAGTTATAATGGGTGCTGGCTCTTTGTAATGAAAGTCTGCATGAAAATACCACTGCTAAAAATGATTGTGAGATTTCGGGTAAGCTGAAACCCATGTTAAAAAATCATTGCAGTTTGTATCAGTGGGATACAGAACCCTAGACCTTAAACTGTGTAGAATTTAGATCTTGAAAGCAAATTTTAAATGACCAAACAGAATCCTAGGTTGTCTGTTAACTTGCTTTGAAACTTTAGTTTGACCCTCAGGGCATGTCAGCATTGATTTTAAAATATTGCATAAAAAAGTAACAACGAAGAGGATACGGTGGCTATTTTAGTCATACATATCATATAGCTCTTGAAATCCCCAGAGGAATCTTTCTGATGTGTGCTGCATGAAGTGACCAGCAGTGGGACTTGTTCTGAGTGGTCTACATCCCTCTGGATGGAGGTGAACAAATTAACCAGCAGTGAACAAGGGAGCTGTGCTGAGATCTCCATGTGGTAGTTGCTTGAGGCCAGCATTACCTACCATTTCTTAGAGCCTATAAGAATCGTGAGCCATCACATTGTTCCTGACAGGCGCATCTTTGGTGAGTCATCTTCATATCATAAAGGAGGTGGAATTATTTATGTAGCACATTTGCATTGGCCCTGGATTACACTTCGCGGGGTGGAGTTTTGTGTCTGGAGCCTCAGAGCCTGTAAATGTATATATTACACACTGAGGGCTGTGTGGATGCTGCCCAAAAGTGGTATTTGTGCAGGATTAATGCTAAAACCCATGAACACAGATTGTGCACTGTCATCTTGGAGCACCAACACAATAATTCTGTAGTTAGGAGCCTAGATTAAAAAAACAATAAATGTTTTGGTGAGCTGTTTTCATATTTTACTGTATATCTGTATACTCCAGTGTTATACAGCAGATGCTGCAAAGTTATCGTTATGGTAATCGCAGACTTTTACTAACAAATGATCTCTTTAAATATGTATCTACCATTGGAGTTGTGCCTGGTTTAGAGAGGACCTGGCCTGGCAGTTCATGCTTGACTGTTTGCATGAGGAGCTGGGTCAAGACTGATTTGCATATGCGATGCCCACACTAAGGTGGCATGGTGTGCAAAATAGCGATGGATTGGGATGCGGCCCGAGCAATCGCCAGTGGCTGAGATTGATTCAAGCGTTCTATACATCATTTTGTTGTTTTTGCTTTTGAGTGTTCACAACAGCCAACGTTATGGTGAAAAGAAGACTGAAGTACTAAAGAGGCGTAGGTTTATGAACAGAGGGCAACTTTCTGGGTAATCGGAAAATATGATTGGTGATTGTCATTCAAGGTTGATGGTGAGCAATCAGAGATGAGAGGAAGAGAGAAATAATGTTGGTGAGTATCTGGTGGCCAATATGGCTGTTTCAACTAAGAGACGCACATTCATAAGAAGAAGAGTTACAAGTTATGATAAATGGAGTGTTACAAAACGTCAAGGAGTACATGTCTAGAGGTTGGCCATCTAAGCGCCGAGAAGATGACAATGGGGAATTTTTCAGAAACTTAATGGGACGTTATCAGTTACTTAAGGGGGGGTATTTGGCATCATAGCAATTGACTACTGTTCCATTTGGCCTGAAGTCAATTGTCCAAGCCAAACCAACCTGAGCGCTTTTATTGAGATTCCAGGCAAAATATATATACGGGATGGTTTTCCTATATGGTTGATTAACGCTAATGGGGTGCAGATTATAACAACGGATATAAAGGAATGTTTGCAGCAATGGGGAATTGAACACATTAGGTCTTCAGTGCATTAAGATGGCACTGATGCACGTGTTACAGGCAGGAGATCTACAGAGCATAGTGGGATTGAGAAAAAATTAGAATTAACGAGAAGGAGAAAAACATGAACTATCTTGAAACCAAATTGGGTTGTGTAAATGAGAGAAGGAAGAGATTGAGTAGAGGGCCTGAAAAAGTATGGTCAGGTATTTCAAGAAGGGACAGGTTGTGTTGGCAAAAGAGAGAAAGAGAGAATGCCACTTGCAGGAGATTCTGTGCCAGGCATTGTTAGAAAAGTTCTAAGTTTTCTCAACTAGAAGTTGTGAGTTTGGGTAAATTTACAGTGGAGCTGAGTGATGGGAATATGCGGAATGAGATTAAAGTTGTAAACTTGCCAGTGTGTTTCTTGATGAAATATATAAAGACATTTATTTTACAAGCAAAGAAGACTAGTGTGGCAATGATGTTGGCAACTTAAGGGAGAGTGAATGAATCCAAAAATCACCCGAGCTGTACGATTTTTAGATGGATGGTATTGAGTCTTAATTGCATGTTATTACATTTTCTGTAAAAGAAATTGTCTTTTCATTATTAAATTGATCACATAGGCTGTTTCTGATACTTTATTGTTCTTAAGAATTAGTATGATTTAAATGTTGTTGTACTGAAACATTTTAAGTAAAATGTGTAGCATATGATATATCATATAGAATGGAATGCGAATGCTGCAAAGTTCTATTATGTTTTGTTGACGGGTGATTGCTCCATTGCTTCCACTTGGGTGGCGGTCCTCTCCCTGAACTGTAATACAGTAATAAACTCCTCTTTCCATGACTGCTGTACCTGTATGCTTCAGCTAGCCTGTTCCTAGATTGAATATACAGATCACCTTCTGGTAAAAAGATCCAAAATACTTGTATCTATCATCACAGTCAAGCCCAGAAACATCTGCCAGATACAGTGGATGAAACACAGTCGGATCCTTGGGGGTGTAAAGTTCAAGACTTTGAATTAAACTCAGCACCTCATTGACATCCAAACCCAATCACATGCCTTAATGAAACTCATGAAAATGCATCTCATCAGGCTAGATTTTTATTTATTTATTTATTTCTGGTATTTATAAAGCGCGACACTCATCCCATAGGATATCAAGGCGCTATAAGAAAAAAGGGGGACTATTGAGATTTATGCAGAGGGAGTTAGTTTTGTGGAAAAAGGTGGGTTTTTAGTTTTTGCCGGAACTGTAGAAGGTTTGTAGTATGTCTAAGATCCATGGGTAGCTCGTTCCATCTTTTAGCCGCCAGATATGAAAAGGCTCGTCCACCTGTCCTTGCCCTGAAAATGCGCTTAGGTTTTGCCAGGGCTGAGTTATTGGACCTTAGGTTTCTGTTTGGAATATAGAATTCGATTTTACCTTGCAGGATTGTGGGGCCTGTTTTGTGGAGGGCTTTATGCGCGTGACAAAGTATTTTGAAGGTGGCTCGTTGACGCATTGGTAGCCAGTGGAGTTTTCTCAGGCATGCGGTTGCCGAGTCTCGTTTGCCTTTGTTGCATACCAATTTGGCTGCCTGGTTTTGTAAGACCTGTAGGCGGGAGAACAGTTGCTCATTCATCCCTTCGAATAAGGCATTGCCATAATCCAGGCGACTGACCAGAAGGGCCTGGGTGATTGTGCGCCGGCAGTCCAATGGGATCCAAGAGAAGATTTTGGCCAGGAGTTTCAAGATTGCGAAGCCTTTGCCCCAGAGTATGCGTACATGGTCTTTCATGGACAATGCGTCGTCCATCATGATGCCAAGGTTTCTGGCGTACTGTTTTGGGGTGGGGGCTGTTCCCAGTGACGATGGCCACCACGTATCGTTCCATGATAGTTTGGCTCTTCCGAACAGTAATATTTCGGATTTTCCGGCATTGAGTTTAAGGCAATGGTTGCTCATCCATTCTGCCATTTCGGAGAGACAACTATGTAGTTTTTTCTTAGTTGTTTCCAGCCCTTCGTCCATAGTCACTATCAGCTGTGTATCGTCGGCATATGAACATATGCCGATGCCCCACTTTCTTCCAATGTCGGCTAGAGATGAAACATAGACATTAAAGAGAGTGGGGCTTAGTGAGGACCCTTGTGGGACCCCACAGCCAATAGGACGGAGTTGTGAATGAAATTGACCCATATGCACTGCTTGGGTGCGGTTACTTAAAAATGATTTGATCCATTTTAACGCTGTGGCTTGTATTCCTTTACTCTGGAGGGTTTTTAGTAGGCATTTGTGCGATACCGTGTCAAACGCCGCTGACAGGTCTAGCAGTATCAGAGCCACAGATCCTCCTTGGTCTGTGATGCATCTGACACTGTCCGACACTGCCAGCAACGTTGCTTCGGTGCTGTTGTTTGCTCTAAAGCCAGTTTGGGTGGGGTCCAGGAGTGAGTTGTCCTCCAAGTATTTGGACAGTTGTGAGTTGACCATTTTCTCCAAAGCCTTGGAGAGGTAGGGGAGCTGGGAAATTGGCCTGTAGTTCTCTGGGTTAAGAATGTCGGATCCGGCTTTCTTCAAGAGGGGGGTTACAAATGCGTGTTTCCAGGATTCTGGAAAGGACGCAGAGGTGAGGGACTGATTAAAAAGTTTGGTGATGAGGGGGCAGAGTGTTGGTACGATTTCTGAAAATACAAAATATGGGCAGGGGTCTGCTGGAGAACCGGATTTAATTGTTTTGAGAACCGCTAACACCTCCTCTTCGGAGAGTGGATGGAAGTTGGTTAGGCATGGGGAGTTGCCTACGTCTAGATAGATGTTATCTTTGTCGGATGTAGGCAAGTTTTCGTCAGGGCTGTCCGATGGGGTCATGATATGGGAGGAGGTAAAGGTAGAATAAATTTTGTTAACCTTTTCAGAAAAAAAGGTGCTAATCCGTTCGCATGCCTCAGTTGAGGGGGTGAGGGTTTGTGAGGTGCTGGATGGATTGCTGAGCTCTTTTACGATTTTGAACAGCTCTTTAGTGGAGTTGTGATTATCGTAAATTCGTTGTGTGAAGAATGCTTTTTTTGCATCTCGAATGGCAGAGATGTATTGTCTCCGCTTGGTGATGTAGTTGGCTCTTGTTTCGGAGTCTTTAGTTTGTCTCCATTGGTGTTCTGTTTTTTGACATTCCCTTTTAAGGCTTTTGAGGATGGGGGTGTACCATTTTTCATTGATGGATATTTTTGTCCTTATTTCCCGCAGGGGTGCTAGTTTGTCCAGCGTTTGGCGGATGCCGGTTTCTAGCAAAACGACGTTGCTACAAATAGGTGAATCGTCTGGTAGTGAGACTTCTATTTCACTGAAGTGTTTTTGGAAGTTGGAGTCATTGATCAATCTCCAGGCTCTGTTGGTGGTGATGGGGGTAAATCTAGTCTTTGCGGGTTTACCGGGGAGTTTAAAAGAGAATGAAAGCATGGAGTGATCGGACCAGGGCAGGGGGAGGATTTCTTTGATGCAGGTCGACTCAATGTTAGTGAAAAGGAGATCCAGGGTATGCCCTGCTATGTGCGTAGGGCCCTCGACCAGCTGTTTAAGTTGCAGGATTTCCATGTCGTACTTTAGCTGTGTTGATCCAGGGGCATCGGTGTTTTCGTAATGGACGTTGAAGTCCCCAATGACCATGTAATTTTTGTGTTTCAGGCACGATGGGAGCAGCTGGTTCAGTAATTTGGCGCTAACGCTGGTTTGTTGTCCTGGCGGATTATAGACGACTGCACCTGCTAATATGATAGAATTCTCTGCGAGAATTTTAAATGATAGTAGCTCATGTTCGGGATGGACAGTACTTGTATCCGTGAGACATGTTAGGTGGTCTCTGAAAATCACGGCAACTCCACCTCCTTTCTTTTTGCCTTGTCTATTTTGTGTGATTATTTTATATTCAGGGGGGAGGGCGTTGGCCAGGTCTGGAGCACTGGCGTCGGTTAGCCATGTTTCTGTGACAAAAACCAGATCCGGGCTCTTAGATGTTAATATGTCCCAGATGTCTAAAGCATGTTTGGGTAGAGATCTGGCATTAAAATATAGGCATTTTAGTTCCCGCTGGTAACTGGGGGAGAGTGTATGATGTTCCATTGAAAGTTGACCCATGCTGGCCCATCGACATGAGCGGCATGAGATAGGTCCATAGGATAGGCCAGGTCCAGTTTGAATGCATGGGAGCGGTTTGACCGCTATGGTTGTTTTGTTAAGAGCTAGCAATTCCTTGCGGTTATAGCGAATAATATCAGCCATGGCTGGGCTGGAACCTGTAGGGGGTATAGCCCCTAGTCCCGTCCGGTCGCGGACGGGCGCAGACGGGCTTGCCTTAGGCGCGCCTTCGGCGCGCCATCGTCGCGCCCGCTGCGCCCGCCCGCTGCGCCCGCCCGCTGCGCGACCGGGGGTTGCACATACTTTATAGTGCCCTGGAGTTGTGGGATAGAGGGCGTGGCCTGAAAAAGGGGCGTGGCCTCGACTCGTGGCGGGAGGTCGCGAGGGGGGGAACGCGTGTGACGTCAGCGCTGGCTCCGCTGAGTACACGGCAGTTCTGTCCGGTAAGTGGATTGGGCACACAAGTATACAGTGACAGTAATTTAAAACAAGTTATTCGGTGACACACAAGTTTAAAAAATCAAATGATCTTTCTCCCGGCTTCCGCCTCAGGAGTCGACCCTTTATCTTTGCGAGCGCTCAAATCACGGCGCTTTTATGTGCGCGAGTGTTTATTTGTTGGGGGCGTGGCCTGAAAAAGGGGCGTGGCCTCGACTCGTGGCGGGAGGTCGCGAGGGGGGGAACGCGTGTGACGTCAGCGCTGGCTCCGCTGAGTACACGGCAGTTCTGTCCGGTAAGTGGATTGGGCACACAAGTATACAGTGACAGTAATTTAAAACAAGTTATTCGGTGACACACAAGTTTAAAAAATCAAATGATCTTTCTCCCGGCTTCCGCCTCAGGAGTCGACCCTTTATCTTTGCGAGCGCTCAAATCACGGCGCTTTTATGTGCGCGAGTGTTTATTTGTTGGGGGCGTGGCCTGAAAAAGGGGCGTGGCCTCGACTCGTGGCGGGAGGTCGCGAGGGGGGGAACGCGTGTGACGTCAGCGCTGGCTCCGCTGAGTACACGGCAGTTCTGTCCGGTAAGTGGATTGGGCACACAAGTATACAGTGACAGTAATTTAAAACAAGTTATTCGGTGACACACAAGTTTAAAAAATCAAATGATCTTTCTCCCGGCTTCCGCCTCAGGAGTCGACCCTTTATCTTTTTAAACTGACCTTCTAGACTCCCAAGGGCCCTGATCACACAATATCAGCTGATGGAGCATATCTGATCAGATCGGACATGCTGTAATCCTACGCTGCTTAATCTTCAGATTGCACATTGCTCTTGGTGCTTAGAAATAACAGACAGATTACAGATAGCGCATAGATAAATAAGTAGACCATTGTGAGTCTATAAATAGAATGGAAGATAGCTCCAGGCTAACTTTCCAGTCTTGGGCCTTTGTTTTTCAAACTATTGTGTTCTGGGAGTTGCAATCTAGTCTTACACCAAATGGGTCAAATGCATATAGATACTAGAGTACAATGGTGTGTGTGGGGGGGGGACACTTCGACAAGCCTTTCGTCTGTACAGCCTCTTCTTTCGTACTATCCCAATATTCTTTTGTTGTTTCCTTGTAGAGTGTACTGTTGCTTTGTATGCGTGTATGTAGAGGGAGGTCCACATGTTGGGTGCTGTAGCCTGTGAGGAGGCGGACGTATAGGATGTTTGAGGATGTGGAGGTGAAGCACCTTTCTGTGATGAATAGGATGTCAAGCTTGTGATAAGTGTTGAGGTCTCTGATGTCTCGTGCATATAGTAGTGCAGAGCGAGCATTAATGAGCTGGAATGTGTGTTCTGTAGTTTGACGGTCTGGTAGTTAGTGGGGTGTGTATGAGGTTGGGTCTCTGTTGTGAAAATGCTATGTGAGTGTTTGGGTCATCGAGGTTCAGGTGTGATTTTTAAGATTGGAGGTAAGAGGTGGCCGGTGAGGCACATGATTTACTCTTACTTTGTAACTTTCAGTTGAACTGTGGTTCTGGTCATAGACCATCGCTGTTCCTAACAGGCCCTTTCGTGCGGACATGTGGGTGAAGCGATGCTCTGAAGAGTTGACTGAAGGAGGAAGAAGGTACCAAATGGCATCAGTTACTGTTCGATGTATGATAGGAACAGCAGTAATGTCACTTCCTGTGCAAATAGATGAGGGGAAGTCCACTTGTCTGTCGTCTTCTTTTAAAGATGGTTCTGGTGGCAAATCACTGATGTCACTTCCTGTTCCTAGCGATAATGGGAAGCTAATTACATGCTTTAAAACTATATATATATATATATATATATATATATATATATATATATATATATATATATATATATATATATATATATATATATATTACCTACTGGCGGTCGCCAGTAGGTAGTTATAGTTAGGACCACGTTTCCATAGGAAATCTGCAACATTCTATTTTGAATAACTTTGGCGCCGGTCGACGAATCCTCGCGCATTTTTCAAAATAGGTGGGGCGCTACGCTCCGCTCCTACCCTGAAAGTCTCGGGGGATTCGTCAAGCGGGGGCTGAGTTAAAAGGGGGGTCCCAAAACGCGTTTTTCCCATGCATTTTTCCATAGGACCTTTAGACAGGGCTACAGCCCGAACGGCTGAACAGAATTTAATGAAATTTGGCAGAGAGGTAGTCCCCAGGTCAAGGAAGTGCCTTTTGTAGGTTTGGTGTAAATCTGTTCAGTAGATTCTGAGAAAATAGCCTTTAAATCAATATATATATCTGTGGCAGCTTACGGTGTGCTTACCGTGCGCTTACCGTAAGCTTAACGTACGCGTATAGTGGCGTGCGCGAGCGCGATTCTGATTGGCTCTTAGATCTTAGTAAACATTTGAGTCGGTCGAAACCAGGAAGCGGCGGCCGCCATTTTCTCTCTCGCTTCCTGAGTTGGGCAGCAAAAACGTACCCCAAATATATGTAAAGAGGCAGTTTCATGAGATCCTAACCACCCAGCATTGATACAGGGGTCCCCAAACCACCCCCAAGCCCAAAAAAAAAATAATTTTTTTTTCCGGAAAATCGCCGATTACGCTTACCGTACGCGCACGGTAAAAAATTATAAAAAAAAAAAAACTATCCACATTCTCCCCACCCCGTGTGCAAATGGTGCCCGAAGAATATATTTCACACAGATGCGCAAAATGTGTCCCCCATGTGCGCACGGTGCGCGAAGCGCATCGTGCGTACATGGCCCATCCCGCTTAACGTGGGCATGCGGTGCGCGCAGTGCACCGCGTGACCACTGTGCGTGCACGGCACTAACTGCGTAAAGTGGGCGCGCGGTGCGCGAAGCGCACCGCGTGCTCACTGTGCGCGCACGGTGCGCGCACGGAACGAACTGCGTTAACTGGGCGCGCACGCCACGAATGGCGTAAAGTAACTTAGCATTTAAAAAACCTTGCAAATTCACTGAAAAAACCATAGGTTTCACACATGTTATAGTTAGCTGGACATTTTACTGATAAAAAACCAATGAAATTCCCCCGTTATAGTTACTGCAGGCAACTATAACTCACGCGACCGCAATCTTCTGCTGATGACATATGTGTATTTATGAAAAAAAAATATTTGTAATATATGTAAAGCTAAAATTTAATGGAAGAAGACATGGGCAAATAAGTGTCTAAATACAGTATTAGCATCAGCAGAAGATTGCGGTCGCGTGAGTTATAGTTGCCTGCAGTAACTATAACGGGGGAATTTCATTGGTTTTTTATCAGTAAAATGTCCAGCTAACTATAACGTGTGAAACCTATGGTTTTTTCAGTGAATTTGCTATAGATATAGATATATATAGATATATATATAGATATATATATATATTCACTTAAAAAACCATAGGTTTCACACATGTTATAGTTAGCTGGACATTTCACTCGTAAAAAACCAGTGAAATTCCCCCGTTATAGTTAGTTCAGATAACTATAACTCGCGCGACCACAATCCACTGCTGATGACGTCACATATTACATCACTCATGACATGGTCATTGGCATCACTCATGACATCACTGAAGACATCATCCTTGTGATAGAGTGGCGGTCGCGCGAGTTATAGTTATCTGAACTAACTATAACGGGGGAATTTCAATGGTTTTTTACGAGTGAAATGTCCAGCTAACTATAACATGTGTGAAACCTATGGTTTTTTAAGTGAATTTGCAAGGTTTTTTAAATGCTAAATCCTAACTATAACGTGTGTGAAACCTATGGTTTTTTAAGTGAATTTGTAAGGTTTTTTAAATGTTAAGTTATGTATGTTTTATTATATTTTTTATATATTTATTTTACAATAAGCTACCTATGTATATAGTTATAGATTGACTGTATCTTGTAATATGGAATGGCTCGTTTAAAATGTTTGTTTTTTTTAAGGTTTTTCACCGTGCGCGCGCGCACCGTGCGCGCACCCCGCGATTTTTTGAAAAAAAAAAATGTTTTTTTCACCCTTCGGGGTCCTTCAGGGACCCCCTGACAAAGGCTAGGGGGTCAGGAACTCTCTACCCTGCCCCCTTTTCACGTTCTCCACCTTTCTTTTTCACTGTCACACACAAAACACACAAAATGGCGGCCGACACTTCCTGATTTCGACCGATTCGAATGTTGACTGACATGTAACCGCCAATCAGAATTACGCTTGCGCACGTTATGGTGCGCGCTTATAGATATTTATGTGCTTTTAAATGCTATTTTCTCAGGAACTACTGAACAGATTGACACCATATATGCAAAAGACACATGCCTGACCTGAGGACTACCTCTTTGCCAAATTTCAAGTAATTCTGTTCAGCCGTTCGGGCTGTACCTTCGACTAAAGGTCCTATGGGAAAATGCATGGGGAAAACGCGTTTTGGGACCCCCCTTCTTTCTCAGCCCCCGCTTGACGAATCACCCCGAGACTTTCAGGGTAGGAGCTGAGCGGAGCGCCCCATTAGTTTTGAAAATTTCGCGAGGATTCGTCAACCGGCGCCAAAGTTATTCAAAATAGAATTTTCAGATTTCCTATGGAAACACGGTCCTAAATATAACTATCTACTGGCAACCGCCAGTAGATAATATATATATATATATATATAGATGCATAGGTGGACAGATAGACAAATCGATAGGTAGACAGCAATCATCTGAAGAAAGTAATAAATCAATTCCCTAATTAAGTTAACACATAATTATGTGCTACCTTTCATGAACCTTTCAAATTCACTTTTTCATGGAGAAATCAAATGATTTTTGAAGAAATATGAGCAACTTTTTGTTCACCAAGGAAAATATCTTATCTTTCAACCCCCTATAAATTATTTTTACGAATATCAGCCTGCAAGACTCTAATTAACATTGCACTGGTGGTCCTAATTTCAACTTTTGAACTCACTGTCCCACACAAGATTATATATAGAGAGAATACGCTCTTCATTTCATATATGCTGCATCCTAAAAAAAACAAAAAATTCATCCATGTGGCAATGTTTAGCTTGTATGTGCAAAACACACCCACATTGGTGCAACATTTACTCACAGCAAAGTTTGAACTTAAAAATGCAAGTTTTGTGAAGGTCTACTGTGTTTAGGCTGTCCTTTACATCTGTGAAACAAGCAGAGTTAGTGATCAACTCTGGCGCAAAACATCTGCCTCTACAGAGTCGCTGGCCTGCCATATAAATAAATATTTCGAGCCCTACGTGACTGACTCTACCCCAGCTCTACAACCTATCCGGCACTGACTCCCCATGTGAATAATCAAACGTGTGTGTGCCTTTATCTGCATATCGCTTACAGAGTCAGAGTGATCCTGGCATGGGGACTCACAGGTCCAGCGAAAATACAATGGATTCTATCCCAGCCCTACCGGCCTTCCTGAGGAACTATTCTGACGTGGCAGATTTCCACCCCTCTGTGCCGGCCTTCCATGGGACCCAGAGGCTAACATGACATCTGACTCTTGCATTGGGGGTCTCTCTTAAGACACATGGCTGACTCTGTCCCAACCATAGCAGCCTCTGAGAAGTGTTTTCTTAGCATGTGCGATCGCTTCTTTGTGCTGGGGGGACATTTGCTAAGTGGCTATTAGTGAAACGTTAGTCTGGAATTTTGTAGTGTGTTATGTGTACGTTGCTCCGTACATTCTGCCCACCCGCCTGCTCCTCGGATGAAATCTTGCAAACTCTCTGTTTCTATGTTGCACATAAAACATTTTACATTTTAATAAACACACAGTGGGGTCCTGTGGTTTTCCGAAGTGATGACTTCAGCAGAGCGCTGAGACCAGCCCCACAACCATTACACGCAATGACTTGACAAACACCCGCGTGTTGTTTCCTTTGCGTGAAACCACTTCTGGTAAATAAGATTATTTTTCAAACGCTCGCTAGTTGCAAAATTAAAATTAGCACAACTATCGTTGGCCAGGATCAAACTGTTCTTTCATGCTGCGAGAGGATGGAAATTTTCCCGCAGACAAATTAAATTATTATATTGAAAAAAGGCTCAACATTTTTTTTTTCTTTTTTTCGACCAAACCATCCTGAGTGGAAGAAGAGCTTCTGCTTGCATTGGAAGCCAGTGGAAATGTACTGCCTGGATCTGCCCACAGTCGCACATTCAGGCGGCAGAGTTTACAAGTGCCCGCTGTTTCAGCGGCACCTTCGCCCGCAGAGGTCCGTGCAAAAAACGCAGGTTCGCGCGACCTCGTGGCTAGTAACACTAGTTGCATTGTGTGCCTAGGAGAAGCTCAGAGGAAAGTGAAGATATGTTGTCCCAACAGTGAGGACATCTGAATTGCATCAAAACCACGCAGACAGAAGACAGAGGGGCATATTTACAAGAAACTGGCAGGATGCGCTGTTATGCCAAAATTTGTAACGCCACGTTCCGACAGTTTCAAAACGCAGGGATGCACTGTATTCACAAGTAAACACGCACCCCTGCGTTACCCCTAGCGCGGGTGCTAAAAAAGCTGCCTAGCACCAGCGCAGGCACCCGTCACTGTATTCACAAGTAAACGCGCACCCCTGCGTTACCCCTAGCGCGGGTGCTAAAAAAGCTGCCTAGCACCAGCGCAGGCACCCGTCACTGTATTCACAAGTAAACACGCACCCCTGCGTTACCCCTAGCGCGGGTGCTAAAAAAGCTGCCTAGCACCAGCGCAGGCACCCGTCACTGTATTCACAAGTAAACGCGCACCCCTGCGTTACCCCTAGCGCTGACGCTAAAAAAGCTGCCTAGCAACAGCACAGGCCCCCGTGTGCCATTTTGCGAGGGTGCCAGCGCTGCAGGGGGTGATTGTTTAGGTGCAGGAAGGAACACCTTCCTGCACATAAACAATTTTACAGGCGATTTGTTCTTTCTATGTGTGCCGCATGCATGGAAAGAGCAAAATACGAGGAGAAATAAAACATTTCTCCTTGTTTTGCCTGCTTAAGACCAGATATTCCCTGGAGGTATTTTTAGCGCTACCCATACCTTGTAAATATTGGGTAGTGTAAAAAAAGCAATGGGTGTTGTGGCAGTATGCCCACTGCAAAACCAATTGCACACCCCTTTCACGCTAAGTGCTGGTTGAATCGGGGCATTATTTACAAGGCGGCGTGGCTTAATGCCACCAGAAGTCGGAAAAAGTGACGTTCTGGTGGCTTTAACTCCTTTTAAATATGCCCCAAAGTGTCCAATAGGAACGACCAGGGCTGAAAAAGCATCACTTTCACCAGTTTGTTTGAGTTTTGACTTATGAGGCACCGTGTTTCATGTGGCAGGGCCTGGGCTTTCATCTGGCACCCTAATGCCTTCTGGGAGTTGCGGTCTTGCTTTGCTTTTATTAAACCAAATGGACTAATGCACTTGATATTAATAGTTTCTAAAAGAAGAATCCTATTGCACTTGATATTAATAATTTATGAAAGAAAAAGAAAGAATGGAAAGGTGCCAGGTGGTAACCCGGCCTACCCAGCATTGGCTAGGTGGCCAAAATCACAAGGAAATAGTGAAGGGCAACATTTAAAGGGTGAACTCAAAAGACCCTTCTGCTGTCTCTGGTCTGTAATTATATTATGTGTTGAATCCGCCCTCACCACGTCATCCCCATCATACCCCAGATCATATTGGCTTATCTCCAAGCTTTCTTTTATGTGAACACTTGAAGGCACGCAGACAAGCATGAGTTAAAACGTTTGAATGTCTCCTCTGCCCCTAATACACAAAAAGTTGGCCATTTGCTCCTGCAGGGTTACTCCTACGTTGGGCGCAAGCTTCGAAAAGACGTCTGGCTCCACGCCAAGGAAGCTGCAATTGTCACTCTGTTCGTGTGCATAATCATTTACACATTCCGAAATGTGGCAAGTGCATATTACCGAATGGGTAAATGTTGTCCATGAGTCCATTGGCTATTTTGTACTCTTTTTTTCTACAGGGAAAACATTTTTCCCAGGAAGGAACCACATGCTGTGTACCCGCTGCACACCTATCGCAGCCTAGAATACCCACAACCAACTTGTTGTAGAGATGTGTTTACTCTGTAATTTTCTGTGTAACCAAATCAATGTACAAGTAGAAATTAAAGCTTTGGGTATCATAAATTTGAAATTGTTCTCATAAATGAAACTGTTTGTACCCTTTTATAGCACCTAGGTGTGAAAATAACTTTGCAAATTGGGTGCCTTGTGTTGCCACTGGGCAGATTTCTCTTTTTTTTTAGGGATGCACAAACAGCGGTGGTCGCCATAAACAAAGGCTGGTGGGGCGGGCGGAGTCGCCAGGAAGCGTCGCACAATTGGTGGGGGGAGGCAATAAAAAAATAATAAACTTAACTTTTGTCGCCTCCAGCGTTGCGTCTCCTCTCGCTGCCTCTCCTCTTCCTGCTGGTCCCAGCAGCCCCTGGGACAGACTCCCAGCCAATCCCTGTGCTGCAGAGTAACGCGGGGATCGGTCTCAGCAGGCAGAAAAGATGCCCTGCTCAAACCAGGGAGTCTGTGGGGTTTCGCCAACCCGGCTGCTCAATGCAGCTGGGCTGGAGGAAACCTAAGTGCGCATTTGTGGTTTGGTCGGCCTGAGACGGCCGGCCAAATCACATATACGCACTTATGGAGTGGAGTGCACGTAGCACCCCTCCACCCCCTCCCATGCCTCTGCCCTACCCCTCCCAACACCGCTGGCTTAGAGCCGGCAAATGTCAAATAAAATGATGAAAAAGCATTGTTTTATTTTACATTTGCTGGCACTGTGCCAGGCAGTGGGGCGATGATCCTCCGCCATTGTGGTGGAGTCGCCAGTGGGCACTAATAATGCCAGTTGTAGTTCAGGGAATTGATGGATAGATGAACAAACGAACATACGGACAGACTGATGGATGGATGCAATGATGGATGGATGGATGGATTGTAGAGGTCAGCTCTGATCCCCATTACCGCCAATCATCCCATAAGTGTAAAGGTAGGTGTGGAGGGCTCCTGGTTCAAAATATTCATAATCAACCTCTTGAAACAAAATTTGTTGTGCTTCAGGAGAGAGAAAACAGTTGATCACAAATATCTCACAAACATACATCTCTCAATAAAATGATGCTTTGGCCATACTGCAAAGCAAATGTAGCCAATCGCTCACATGTTGGTGGATCACAAGTACTTTATTACCCTGGACAGAGTGCAAACACTCCTTTGGGTGCGTTGTTTGAGTGTATGTAAGTGCAGATCCACACAGATGATGGGTATAGGCGAGTCGCGGATATCTGGAGGGCTGACGTGCACGAGGGTGGAACACCGATCTGCTACATTTTATGCAGGACCAGGATTATAAAACGGGGATTCTATGCATCGCAGATGCTCCCATTCCTGGTCCACATTTATTTTACTTTAGTGAAGCAATCAGCCTTGCTCCATAGTAGTTTCCATAGACCAAAACAATGCTTTGTTATATTTAATTGATTTGAGAACCCTTAATATATTTGTACTACTGGATGCATAATTCACATACGCACTATTTTCTAAACACCGTACCATCTGTGAATATGCAAATATGTGTTACTTATTCAAGGGTATAAACAGAATACAATATCTTTTGGCATAGAGAGGGTCTTGGATACATTTTAATATGTGTTTAAATGGATTTATTAATGTCCGCAGGTTGCAATTATGCATTACACCTGTGCAAAGGAATCCCATGGAACCACTGTGCATTTGTCTTTTTGATGTAAGACCAGACGTCATCCACAAGTTAGAAAATGTGCCACCAAAGTGTCAGAAAAGTGGACAAATACGTGCACTCTTCTGAAAGGGAAATCTGGTGGTATGCAGCCTTTAAATCTACATTTGAAAAATACCTTGACAAGTCCAGCTCTCCAAACATCTCTTGAATTTTGGGCAGTGTGTGGCAGCAGGCATGCATATTCTTATAAAGTGACAAAAGGTCGACACAGAGTTGTATCTCACCAGTTTTGTTTTTGAGATAACTATGGGAGTAACCCATCAGAAGAGTTCCCATGTTTTATGATATCATTTTTACAAATTTCTTTCAAAGTTCCTTTTAACTGGCCACTTTGATATAATGCTGAGTAATGGCACACAGGTACAGCCTTGTCTTTTTAAAAAAAATGATGTTCAAATTCAGCTGCATATTCTAATCCGTCACTAAATACGTCCTCACAAGAATCAACTATCTCATTAAATGATGGATATATCATTACCGGGCCTCAAAATACCTTGAAACCTACCCTGATCTTTCCACCCCAATATAGTGCAATCCTTTTTAGTGATATACATTTTTGCATTGAATAGGTTTCCACAGCAAGTTATGCTATAATAATCCACATTTGTAGAGCGCAAACAATCACCCGTAAGGGTCTCTAGGCGCTAGGGGCCATCAGGAAGATTAAGCAAGCTATTGCCCAGAGTCACATGGTGCTGGGCTAAACTGCCGCCGGCGCTGGGGATCAAACCGTGATCCCCAGATTCCAGAATCAGTCACCCTGGCCGCGGCGCCACACCTCTTCCCATGACTGTCACTGAAGTAACCAAGCATGTTGCCCCAATTGTTCCCAAAAGATAGAAGGTAGACATCGAAAGGTCTTGAAGCAACACTGGTTCATTACTTAGAAAACATTTTGTCTGAAATGATTGTAACCAGTGTGCCTGAATCGTACTGTACCTGCACAACACCATTCTCAATAGCACAAATATGATCCTGTTTTTACACCTTAATTTTCTCCAGGTTCTAACTGTTAGTTCTAATTTACTTTTTACATCTTTCTATACCAGAAGTAGTTCTTTTTCCTAGATGTTAGTCACTTATACATTCTTACCCAATAATCTGCTCAATTTAGCGAAGTGGCCATTTTTCCCTAAACTTTTTTGTACTACTTGTTTTAAGCAGGACAAGACATCCAGCTGCCCACGTGGGGGCAGATTTACAAGCCCCTTGCGCCACTTTTGCGTCATTTTTCCCATATTAAAAGTGACGCAAAAGTGGCGCAAGGGGCTTGTAAATCTGAACCCCTGGTTTCTTGGCCCTCAGTGATAACAATTGCTTCTGCGTGCACTTCTATTTTTTTAGCTCCTCCTTTCATCGCATCACATTTGACTCTCATGGCACAGGCATGCTCACCACCACCTATGCTTTCACTAAATGAAGCACTGAACACGACAACTGCAAAATACTGCTTCCTGAGTAAATGTCCATGAAGAAGTTCCCAAAACACAAAGCATGCAATCTCAAAAACAAATCGTCAACATAAAACCAGCCTGTGCTATTAATACACATCGAATAAGACCTCTAACATACATTAATCAATAACCAGATGTAAATGATAATACACACTACAAGACAGACTTTGAACTTGGGCATGACAGTGAACTTTGTATAATAAATGATTGTGTCGTAAACAAACTGTGTGCCAAGTCCATGCTGCCTGGTTACATATTTGTCAATGGAATATTCCAAGATTCATCAATGGTAAGGCAGTGACTAAAAACATGACAGGGATACCAACTCTCTTCGCAAAATTCATATAGAGTTTGTTCTTAACAAAGTTGTAAAATAAAACCATATATTATAAAAGAAATTAGATGTTGACTTACATGTATAAGATGTATCCTCACATTCTTTGCATTTGACACAGAATAGTTGCGTAAGTACAGATTTACCGTTCTTAACTCCTCATTATGTGCATTGTAGAGAAATATATCATCAAGGTACATAAATGTGGACTTAAGAATAATGGCCCTGATTCTCCAAGGTAAACTGATACGAAAGTCTAACTTTATGACTTTCGGGATTCACAAAGGGCATTTTGGTCTCAGTTAAACTTAAGACCAACATGAATGCTTAACTGAGACAAAAGTCTAACTTTCCTAATTGTAAATGCCCTATGTGGATATCCAAAGTCGTAGAGTTAGACTTTGATCTCAGTGTACCTTTGTGAATTGGGCCCAATAAATCTATGCGTACTTATATATGTTTACCTTCCCATTATAGCAGTGTTTCCCAAACTGTGGTCCGGGGACCCCCAGGGGTCAGTGACACATTCCCAGGGGGTCCGTAGGCAGCAGTTTAAAAAGCACTGCAAAGTTCCTTGTATAATTAGCAGTTTTCTAGCAACAATAAAAGGGTCAAGATAACACCAGTAATTAATGTATCTGCTGGAGAGAGATGAGAGTTTTGTCCAGTAGCAGCGTTGACTTATCTAATGTAGCACAGAGGGTTAATATGCCTACTGCAAAGAAGGTGTACCATGCAGTTTAAAAAAACAGTATTTTATGTGCATAGGTCAGTGGGTTACTGCTTTTGTCACAGAGATTCTTTTGTTACTGTGCAGTTCATAAGTGACAATCGTAATCTAGCACAGTGACCTATAAATTGGCATCAAAGAGCTGTTTTCAAACTGCATGGTACAAGTTAGTAACTTATGTTTTTTCCCAGTCTTTCATTATCCTGATGCTGCTAAAAAGGTTTATTTGGGTGGAAATACGTTTTTATTGTTAAAGTCCATGCTAACCACTGTGTTATGTTCTGAATCCTGAGTTGGTGCTTCTCCAGACCAAGCACTCTTTAAAAATGCCTATCAGTATGAATGACGTGAATCCTACACCATGTAGTCCCCTTTGCCATATGTAACATTTTCTATACACTGATTTACACGTATGATTCATTGTCTCTATATGCGTGTGATGTAAAGTGCTCTGACATCCTACAATGGTATGAGAGGCGCTATGGAGAGATGAGAGGCACTGTTGGAGGGTGCTAGTAAGGGAATCATTGAAGAACCCCAACAAAGACTGTCATATCCTGGTGCATAGTAAGGTCTTCATTTACTATTCTTTCAAAGCTGATACAATTAAATATATAGTGATAAATGTGTTGTAGACTGCACTATTGTATCCTAAATGTTTTGGGGAGGAGAGCGTCCCAAAGCCCCCTTTGTAGTGGTCAGGCTCACTCACTGCACCTGGTGTGCGCCGTATGGGGACTGGTCTGGAAATACTTTCCAGGGCTGCTTTGGGTTTCCAGTCTGGCCCTGGCAGGAGCAGGAGCCTTGTAGAGCAAAATAAAACCAACCATTTAAAGGTTAGTCACGGACATGCAGCATCAACCTTCCCATTACAGTTTTTAGTTTTTTGCAAATTCTTTCAATACAAAATACTAAGGGGGATACTTACAACAGAAGTGGCGGAGCATATCGTTAGCCTCCTTGGCTTAACGACACGCTCCGCCACTTCAGAAACGCAGGGCTGCACCATATTTACAAGAATATGGTGCAGTCCTGCGTTTTCCATTGTGCTACACTTAGCAGTGTAGCACCAAGGCAGGCACCCTTGCGCCATAGTGCAAGGTTGTCTGCGCGCAGGGGAAGATTTTTTATGTACAGGAAGGTCCCCCTTGAAATCTTGAAATGCAGTTTTGTCACTTCTATGTGTGCTACTTAATGCAACACACATGGAAGTTAAAATATGTCTTTATTTTTAAGATTGTTTATGTGCAGGAAGGGTCACCATCCTTAACATAAACAATCCAAGGCGCTTTGCTTTTTCCATGTGTGCTGCACAAGGCAGCACACACGGAAAAAGCAAAAACGAGGAGAGAGAAACCATTTCTTCTCGTTTCGCCAAGATAAGAACAGGTTTTCCCTGGTCTTAATTTTGGCCCTGCCTCCTATTTATGCTGCCCTTGTAAATAGGGCGCAGCGTCAAAATCAATAGGTGTTGCGGTGGAACACCCACTGCCCACCCCTTTCACGCTAAGCAATGCGTGAAAGGGGGCCTTATTTACAAGGCAGCATTAAGCCACGTTATGTGGCTTAACGCTGCCTTGTAAATAAGGCGAAGCCCCTATCACCACGGGAACATCGCAAAAAGTGGTGTTCCCATGGCGATAGGGGCTTGTAAATATGCCCCTAAAATCCTTAGTAATTCTAGTATTTGTTTTGTATGCAGATGTGTGTTTATTTTTTTCAAATTACTGTTTTAATGTTTGAAATTTAAATCCTACAAATTGCTTGGGGGTCCCCGGCTTCCAGTGGTGACTCAATGGGGGTCCTCAGGAGTCAAAAGTTTGGGAACCAGTACTAGTCAATATTCTGGATACCTTATTGAAAACATAATATTTTTAATAGCATAATTGTGGGGGGGGGGTGAAATGGGTGGGCGTAACTCACATAATTCTGTGTAGCATAATCATGAGAAATGACCTAAAAATTATGCCAGATTATGCAGAATTATGCTACAAGAGTAGGTTTGCATTTAGCTCAATTTTCTTCGGGGAAAAAATGCACCCTCCCATTCAAAATGGTCTAGAGGATGCACTTTGCACAAAGAAATAGAGCTAAACACAACAGATCTCAAATAGAGGCGCGAGCAGCTGCTCACGGTCGCTAATTGTGCTCTTCGGTTAGGATTTTCCCACAACTTCCTTCCATCATTTAGCTCTGGTTTCTTAGCACAAAATGCACCACTGCCTCCAAACTGTACACGAGGAGGCATTATGCGCTAAGAAAATAGAACTAAATCCAAACAACATGAAAAGCAGCTCGAGCAGCCACTCACAGAATTCATTGTTTCTGTGCTAATTTTCCCTCAAATTCCTCTTAATTACGCAATCAAGTGTAATTGCGTAATTATTGGTAATGCCACACCAAAAAGTAATGCAGAATTACCATTATTATTCCAGGTTACTCCAGCATAACTGAAATTACTCCCAGGACTAACAATAAACAAGCATTGGAAAAGCCAATTCACCCACCTTTTTGTGAGGACCAGTGATGTTAAAAGATATATGATGTCCTCTCGGGAAGAAGGAAAGTACGTTATAAAGGATTGGAGCTTACTGTGTTATTGTAATAGGCACAGGTGTTGAGTTCTGTCTGTTAGTTTTTCAGTACAATTGTCCAGAACTATAGATAAAGAGCCATGCCCAACCAAAAAACAAAATCATGTGAGCAAAGTAAATACATTGAAGAACCTCTGAAAGATTTCAGCAGGCAGAACCAGAAACATCTTCATATTATGCAGCGTTTCAGAGATGGGCAACTCTCACAAACTTAACAGAGTCTGATTGGAGTACAAGGGAAGAAATCAACAGATGGCTTCAAATCACCAAGGACAACCAAATTCCAGTACGGGTTTTCCTTCTAAAAGCCAGTGCGAAAATCCAACTTTAAGCTAATTGGTTTATTTGAGGTGCACTAGGACTACAATCCCCAGCATGCTTTATGTTGTTCACTAAAAGTCCAGGATCCAGATGTTCCGCCCCTGACGACATAAAGTTATCTTGGAACATTAACTGTGCATTGATAAATGTGTGAATGGCAGCATTCTCCTAATACTAATGTGACATTCAAATATTGCATGTGCACCCACCCACACTTGTGTAACCTAAATAACTTAGCTCACAATAGCAAGCTCCCTCGAAAAAGCACTCTGCTGCCCTTCCTGTTTGGATGTGTGCTGTATAAGTACTTTTAAAACAAAACAAACGTTGGCAAAGCCAAGCTCCCTCGAAAAAGCACTCTGCTGCCCTTCCTGTTTGAATGTGTGCTGTATAAGTACTTTTAAAAACAAAACAAACGTTGGCAAAGTCAATAGGCTTGGCTTTAATATGCTAGAGCAGTCGGAAACCATTTTTGCTTGCAAGTGTTTGCATACATTAGAACATTAAAGCTAGTTATATTTACTTTGCTAATTCTTTTTTATTGTACAATCGTGCATACAAGAAAGGAATGCACACATCCTTTACAAGAGGGTGCCTGGAAAGCGGTGTCTGGTGCTAGTTTCCAGGTCTAACCTGAAAAACCTTTGTGAAGTCCTCGAAAGTTCAAACGTGCACCTAAGCAAGAGAGTGAACATCTGGGTGCAGATTCACTGATTTCTTAGGAATGAGGCCCCAAGAATTTTGCGTGGGGCAGGAACACTTGTCATATGCTGGATCCTTGGAAAGCATCAGACAGGGCGCCTTGAGACCAGACCACAAGCCCTTCAGGCACTAGTCAATCTGTCACCCATCAACGTGAGGAAATCCAGCTGTATCCTGCCTAGTGGAAGCCTATCTCGGCTAGACCGGAAACACAACAATATGCAGGTCACAGGATCCTGCCATACCCGAAGACAGTCAAAAAAGGAGTTTAACAAGACAGGCAAACTTCTGCCTGTCTCAGAAGGGAAGGGCAATTCAAGAACATAACCTAGAGGTCAAACAAGGACGCCTCTCTACAGAAGGAAGGGTCACCATAATGTACTAAGGTGATAAAGAAAAGGTACGAGGTGGCAAAGTCCTCCTACCCGCCCAATACCTTGACAAAACAAGCATTTGCAATGCAATATGTCTCGCAGTTACGCAAGTTTGAGCTATTGGCATTGTAACTGGCTATGTCTTTTATTTTGATATTGGTTTTTAAAACATAAATAAATGACATTGTCATTTACAATGGCAATAGCTTAAACTCGCGTAAATGCGAGCCCTATTGCATTACAAATGCTTGTTGAACTTTGTTGTAGTGAACATTCTTTAAAATTAGAGTTGAGGTCTGACAGGCCTCTGCTTTAGAATGTGCGGCCCAGTTAGTTAATATTCACGTTTTTGAGAAATCTCGCGAAATGTCAACTGCTTGTTCCTCTAATGCGCTTGTTAATTACTGTGACTCAGGTCAACGCATCGCAAGGATTAAAACGGAGAAAGTTTCAAACCTTCCCCATCTGCTACAAAGTGCAGTACAAACCAAAAAAGATGTTGAAAGGCAGTTTTTAGGAGCTTCATTTCCATGGTAAGTATAAGTAGGCTCTGTGTGCTCATTTATTCATCAATGCCTTGAATTATTGTCACAGCTTTGTCCAGCTCATGCGTTCATTGTCCTCTCCAGCGCCTTAAAAATCAAGAAGTCACCTTGGCTTAGAATGGTCTCCTAGGGGTGGCAGCTCGAAGGTCGGTGCAGTCCAGGTCTGTTGGGGAGAGGGAATAAGTGACTTTGGTTGTTGGGCGGGTTCAAAGAGACAGTAAGGGTCAAGGGCAACCCTGAGATGAGCGTAATGATTAGCACTGTTTAGGATTAGCCTTGTCATTCATTTGTGAGGTTAGCAAAATTAATTAGCGGCCTTCGGGACAGTTTGATAAGGCCTGGCCCTGGGTTATTGTCCTCAGCCTGGGTGGGCGTTTCATAGCCCAAGAGGGAAGCAGCAAACGGGCTAGCAGCTGTCATTCTGGCATGCTCACCATCGAGGGGGAAGAGTAGAAAGAGATCTGCTTGTGGGTGCGGGGCAGCGCATGGGGCTAACTGGCATGGTAGCTAAAACAGGCGATATGAGTGCCTCACCTGGTTTGAGAGTTGGCGGTGATCGACGCTAAAACCAGGAAGGCCAAGCAGACAAAAGAGAAGCAAGCACTCAGCGCAGATGGTGTCTCCAACGCAAATGATGTCATGATGTGAGAGTTGGGAGAAAGATACTAAGGAAGAGAAAGTCTTATCAAGGCGGGGAGATGGAAGAGAGCAAAATGAGAGAATTTAAATGAAAGCAGTGAGAAAAATGGAAATGAATGGAGTGAGAGGTTCGATCGTAGCGAGGAATGGAGAAAGTGAAAAGACAGGGATGGAAATGAAGCTAGAGAAGAGCAATGGTTCGCCTAGAGTAAGGAGACAAAAACAAACAAGAAGCGTGAGCAAATAGAAGACAGAAAAGGCGGAGCGAGTGAGTGGCCGGGTCGTGTGGGCAAGGAGAGAGGCGCGCGCGCTTGGGAGAGCAGTCTGCTCATTTTCAAGCACTGCACTCGTGCTTGTGGCGTGCCCCTGTTCACTCCCGCAAGGTGGATGTCGCCACAAGCACAAGTGTGTGCTTGAAAATGAGCAGAGCGACGGCTAAAGGCCCACCTATGCAGGGCATGCGTGCTGCTTAGGCGAGACCTAAAAACACAGTGAAAAGGACTGAAGGTATTAAAAACATATCCGGGTCTCTTTAAATTGTGTACACCTTGCACGGGTTGGTAATAATAATAATAATAATAGATAGTATAGAGCGCGCGGCTACCTCCTACGGAGGTTTCCCAATGCTAGTAGTGCTGTTGACATTGTCATGAGGAGTTAGGGAAGAGTAAAGAGCCATGTTTTTAATGCTCTTCTGAAAATGTGTTCAGAGTGGATCTTCCTTAGGTGTTCCGGCATAGTATTCCATAGAGTAGCAGTTTTGACCGAGAAGAAACGGCCTCCGGTCCTAGCCTTTGCAAACCGTGGAATGATCATACAGTTCTTGTCATTAGATCTGAGTGCTCTCTTGTTGCCGTATTGTACAAGTCTTTGCCTCAGATATTGCGGACCAATGTTGTTCATTGCACTGTAAGCCACAGTAAGGGCCTTGTACGCTACTCTTCTTTTCACTGGTAGCCAGTGAAGACTGATCAGATGGGGGGTTATGTGGTGATGCATTGGCACATTCCGCACAAGCCTTGCTGCTGGGTTCTGAATAATCTGCAGTCTTTTGAGTAAGTACTCCGGAAGTCCTATATGCAAACTGTTCGCATAGTCAAGTTGAGAGGTGACCAGTACGTGCACCACGGTCTTCCTGCAGTCCATAGGAAGATAGTGAAGAAAGCTCCGAAGAGCCTTCAATTTCCAAAAACACTGCCCCGAAACATGGGCAATTTGCACTTTGCTAGACAGTTGTGTGTCAAACTTGAAGCCCAGATTCCTGGCAGAGGTAACTGGAAGAGGTGGGGGATTTAGCTCAACCGGCCACCAAAGCTCTGGCTGTGGGGTGATAGGTTGATTAAAAAACAGCACCTCCGTTAACAAAGGCCAACTCGCTATGATCTTTGAAGGAGAACACTAATTGTGTGTCATCCGCATACGAGACGACCTTCACCCCCTATTTCTCAATTATTGCAGCCAAAGGAGTAAGGTACACATTAAAAAGCGTAGGGCTCAAGGCTGAGCCCTGCGGAACCCCACACTTAAGCGGGCTAATGGTTGAGGTGTGAGACTGGAGAACACCTCGCTGCGTGCACCCCTCTAGACAGGAGCGAAACCAGGTCCAGACCATGCCTGACACCCCAAGACCCTTGAGTCTGTTTAAAAGGATCCTGTGCGACACGGTATCAAAAGCCACGGATAAGTCTAGCAGCACTAGCATCGCACAGCTTCCTTGATCTATGGTTTCCCGGATAGTCTCTGCCACTTCCAGCAGAGCCGTTTCCTCGCTAGATCCGGATCTAAAACCAGATTGGGAGTCGTGAAGGTGAAGGTTCGACTCTAGGAAGGCCTTAAGTTGTTTCGGGACTTAGTTTTCTAGAATTTTATCCGGAGCAGGAAGAAGAGAAATTGGCCTGAAATGTTTGGGCTCCGAAGGATCTGCATATTCCTTTTTTAGAATGGGCTGGACATATGCATTTTTCCAGCTGGAGGGGTAAACCCCCGTCACCAGCGAGGAGTTCCAGATCTCATTCAATAGCGGGAGAAACCAAGGGGCAAAAAGTTTAGAAAGTCTGGCCAGACATGGGTCCACAGGAGAGCCTTATTTTATCTTATTAAGCTCCCCCTCAGATGTTTCTAGGTTTAGGGGGCGAAAGACTGCCCACATGCTAGTTGCACCCAATGTTTGGGAAGGAAAATCTGGTGGTCCCAGAAGTGGAAAGGAGGAGTAAATATCCTGAATTTTTGTCTGGAACAAAGTAGCTAGTTTTTCACATAGAGTTTTGGAGGATGGAATAGTGCTTTTCAGTGCTACAGGTTTCATAAAGCCTTGAACAATATTGAAAATTTCTTTCGTCGACTTGTTCGAGGAGTTAATATGATTGGCAAAGAAAGTCCTAATGGTTGGTATAGCCATTTAAAGCTCTATATTTCTTTACATTAAAAAACAGGCATTGTGTTCAGATTTTTTCTCTAAATAATTTCAGTATGAAGATAGCCCCCTAGATAAGCAAACTGTCAAATCCTGCAGGGCGTACATGGATTTGATGTTTCCGGCACTGCGTTGTGGCAATGTTTTAAGTGAAGGCAACAACAACTAGGGTGTAGTATGTGCACCGTACTGTCATTTACTATCGGTTCTTGATACTTGAAGGTCATGACAGCAGTTTATCCTTTAGAAGATGAAGGCAGGTTGCCATCTGACAAGCGAATTGACCTTTTATAGCTCTTGGACCATAACATGCTTCCAAAGAGCCGGGTCTGGTGGCTCAGTGGACTGATGCATCCACTGCAGGGGCCTGTGTTCAACCTCATGGTCACAGATTCAAATCCCGGTCAGTGCACTCAGCCTTTCATCCTTCTGAGGTTGATAAAATCAGTACCATTGAGTTTTGTAACCATTAAACATCTGTTATTCAGTGGCAAGATGCCCATCAGGGGTGAACGTGCACTTTAAAAATGCACGTTATGGTAAGAGTAAAAAATGGACTGTATGCCTTGATTGCATCTCTTAGTATTAATTAGGCAGCACATGCACCACCGAGGAAAAAGTGCTTGAAAAAGTACACTTACGAATGTCAGTGGACATTTTTTTAAGATAAATGTATCCATTTTTTATCAACCTCCATTCACTTCGAATATGGACTATCACAGAGCTCTGACAGTGAACCTGTAGGTTTTTTTTTCAAAACAAATTTGGGGAAATATTTAAACCGTGTATTGAGCAGTCGGGTATTTTGATGTAGATATTCTCCTGCAACCACGTTCTTAAAAGCTGCTCCACTAAAAAGAGTGGGATACAAGGGCATGCATGTTGTCACAATGGATTTATCCAGCACAAACTCAGTGAAAGTGTGTGCTAAAAGAGAGGGTGCCTCTGAGAACCTGTTGCATACCTGCAGCCTGACATAGGGCCCGATTCACAAAGGTAAACTTAAATTGAAGTCTAATTTACCACTTTTCGGTATTGACAAAGGCACTTATGAGTAGTATCTTTATGCCTGTGGAGTCTCCACACTCGGGTAGGAATCGCCACACTCGGAGCAGAGAAAGTAACAAACTCATTGAATTGAAATCACATAAACGCAGCCCACAGCCAAGAGTCTGTTTCTTCCAAACTCATTCGACAACCTAGCTGCTCCCTATGTCACGTGCATACTCCTTGCTCCACCTGCCTGCACCCTTGCAATTCTCTACCCGAGATGTTTCCTGTCTTGAGGAGGAAGCACGATTTCAAAGGAGACTAAAACTTTTATCAAATTTGTAGTTAAAAATGCAACGAATTACATGGGGTACCCTCTTATTTAACTAGTGTGACACAGAACGCAGCCTTATAGTGGCAGTTCGCAAATGCAGTCACTGCATTGGGGGAGGACGTCCAGACCACGTGTGACATCGAGGAAAAGTGGCAGCATGAGAGGAGATAGGTGAAGTGCACTAGGACAGAGGTGCCTAGAGCTCTTTCTGGCTCTCCCCTTTAGAGACAGACGCTCTCTCCACTATGCACCCACACCTGCTCCGTGGGCTGCCTGCGACAGACGACTGTGTTGTGGTGCCACCTAATGCATGAGGAACAAAGACATTCAATACGTAAATATGTGTTTTCCCATTCGCAATTGAGACTATAGGGGCCACTTCACGTTTGTTCTATAACTCAAAGTGATTTGTACTCCTATGAGTTTCATTTTCTCAATCACACTTCAAGGCCCAGAATACTATGTAAATTAAATTCAAATTTCCATTATCATCTTGAGTAAAAGTTGTAAATACTCTCCCTGTGACATGAGGGGGGGTTCCTTCTCAACTAGCCCCTTAGCCATGTTGAGGGCAGAATAGATGCGCAGAGCAACCAGGTGGAGGAGGAAGCTTCTCTAAGGAAAGGATGGTACAGAATGATATGAAAATGGCTGACATCATCTTCCTCTATGTCATTTCCTGTGTATCATTTCCTGTGTTATTTGATCTCCGCTTTGACTGTGGAGTCTGCGCCCCGACTGCGGAGTCTCCGCTCAATTTCTGTATGTGGAGCGAAGACTCCATACGTGGGGTGGAGATTATCTGTGATAAGTCAAACTCTTGAGAAAGGTGGGCAATGTTGGTGGACATTCCAAACTAGCAGTGACCTTTCACTGTGATCAGCCATTGACATAATGCTATCACCCTGAAACAGAACCCAAAAGTCCTTGAGTCAAAGAAAACCCATAACCTAAAGTGCATTGCCTTGTTTTTAGCCTGTTATTTACAGTGTGTTCAAAATTTCAATTGTACATGTGTGCACCACAAGGGGATGTAACTAGTTCCCCACGTGTACTGCAATGCAAGGTCTGAAATCTGTGTGAGACCAAAATTCTCTTGGTAGGACAAACACAAGAATAGGGAGGAAGGCCATTAAACAGGGAGCAGGAAAGTGCCAGAGACAAGAAAGCCATGAAATCACAGGGAGGCTGCTGACACAAAGTCCACACTGTGTTGTATTGTTCACCACATGTCTTCAATAACAAGAAGCTAAAGCTGTCTGTTGAGGAGATCTAAACTGAATGGAAAGAAAATCCCTACTACTTTATAGCTAAAGTATAAAGGAATCACCACCAAGTCCAAGTCCATGCACAAGGGCATCTTATCGCTAGCTCGTGGTTTAGGGTGCCCCGTATATCATGTTTGTACCCGCAGTGAGGGGCAAAGGTATAGGTCATAAACACTGGGTCAAAATCAAAGCCCTACACCAAGCTGTGGACATCCATCCCAGATTACCTATTGCACTTGCCTGCAATTTATGGTTCACTTATTAAAGATGTAACTGATTCAGAGAATTCCCATGATGAAGCACTACTTGATGGTGAAATGCATTGGGAATTGTTGACAAGTATGCCCGGGGTCTCATTTCCGGTATGCTGGCATAATCTTGCGTAATTTCAGTAAATTCGTGTTACGCTTGTTAGGTGCAATCGCTGTAATGACGCTCTAATGCCATGTTGCATTATTTCATGGTTTGCAGAGCAAATATTTAGCACAAACCTACAGCAACAATATGAACAAACAGAAAGCAAGAGGCGGCTGTTTGCACTGCTTATGTTTTTCGCACATTTTTTTGTGCAAAATGCACCCTTTGCGTACATAGACGTGCATGCAGAACAAGTCGAAAAGTTAGTGTCAAAACTCAGAGTAACTACTTTCAGGAACACTCTCAATACATGGAATAAAAAGAGAGTGAGGGCCACTGGGTCAGCAAACAAAAATCAAAGTCCTCGACAAAGGCAAAGGAGTCTTGGCTGTCCCTCTAAAACTGCCAAGCCACAGCTCCCCTACAGCGATTATTCAGGCTGGTTTGGGCCTCATCAGTGAGATGCAGCTTGGGTCCAAAGCAACATTCTAGACATTAGAATATAAATAATGTTTAAAGCATTAATGGAAAGGAAAGAGCTGTGAGCACATGAGCTGCAAGTGACAGTTCATGTGTTGTTCCTGCGACAATTCTCAAACACGATAGGCCGATAAGCAATAACTGTATCTCATCTTGACAAGTAATGTCAACTCCAGTACCAGAACAAAAATGCCCCATGTACACAAGCATCAACCTGGATCCTCTGCCACACACAATTAAACCTTGCTTGATGTGCAAAGGTACACTCTGCCTGTATTGAACACGGCAGACACACAAGCAGTTGATGCTTACACTTATGTGGAAGAGGTGTGGTGCAGCGGCCCGGGTGACTCCGGAATCTGGGGCTCACGGATCAATCCCTGGCTCCGGCGGCAGATTAGCCCAGCACCATGTGATTCTGGGCAATAGCTTGCTTAATCTTCCTGACGGCCCCCAGCTCCTAGAGACCCTTACGGGGGATTGTTTGCGCTTTACAAATGTGGATTATTATTATTATGTGGCGTTATAAATCTCTTCTAAATGCCCACTGCAAACATTGCAAAAGAGATGATGTCATCTGATTGGCAAAATAGTGCAGTTTCTTCTCCTTTGCATAACCCATACTATGGTCATCTCAACTTTGAGGTGAAGGAGCTGCACCAAAGAGAACAGGAGAACTATGTCGAAGGCCCAACTGCATGCAGCGAAGAGACACTATGAGTCAATCAGAAGAAGCAGGCAGCAGATTAGCTGATAACATCAACAAACAACTAAGATCCAGGAGAGAAGCAGCTACATTTCAACAGTGACAATGAACAAATACTCTACTGTAGGTAGAGGAGGGGAGCCGCATCCAAACGCAGCACACAAGGGTTCCATCTAATTGGATTAGGAAGATATGTCACCCGCAGGCACCACAATGGGAAATGACCAGTGGCAGCTCCTACACAATGGCGGAGAGCGCTGCCCCACTGCAGAATGGAAAAGAAAACAATAATACAACTATTTTAATATCGTTTTATTTTTCACTGGCAGCCGGTGCCGCAGAGTCTAGGGCAAGGCCAGGCAATCCTCTCTTGACACTAGCCAGGGACTTGGAGGAGAAGTGGGGGGCACTTGTAAGTGTGCATGTCTGTTTAGCCAGCCGTCTTACGCCGGCCAGACATGCGCACTTAGAATTTCTCCACCCAGCTGTATTGCTCCACCCAGCTGTATTGTATACAGCTGGGTGGAGAAATAGTCCTAGTCCCCTCGTGAGCACCTAACCACGGCACTCAGACAGTTCCAGGCACTGCTCTCACCGCCTTAGAGCAGCGTCTGAATTGGGTGGGGAGTCTGGGAGCCTCCGGTGCTGGCCCAGGGATTTCCGGAAAAGAGGAGCATCAGGTTAGTGCATTTTTAAAAATTATTTGCCCCCGCGCTACTACCACACATCTTTAATTTGGCAGCAGCCGCTGCTGGAAATGGCTCATGATCAGGTATATCTTTAGCACTTAAACACACTATTATTCTGCGGCCTGAGTAGTCACAACTGTTCATCATCCTAGACTGCATGGACTTCTTTGGTGTAGGCAAGCATCACCTTCAAGCCACCAGACTGTGGACCAGGAGCACCATAATGCTCTCTTGGAAGACCTTGTGCACGGCCAGGTCCACCCATTTGGAGTCAGTTCCAGCTGAGGTCTCGAAAGTAACAGCTGTAATAGATGAAATAACTTATGAAATAAGCGATTACATAACAATGTCGTGCCTCATGAATTTGACAGGCTAGTTTACCTAGTTCCTATAGCACATTCTATCCTGGTAGACTTGCCAGGAAAACAATAGTCTATTCAAGTACAGGATGGCTGAACTATTGTATTAACAAGGGCAAGAAATGAAACAGTCTGTATATGCTAAAAGCTATTCCAAGAAGTGATCGGAGGAGTTATGCTAAAGAACACCCACCCCCCCACTACATACATCATTAAATGGACAAGGCAAGATGGATCCCCTAGAGGCTGTTTCCATAGCTCTGGCACCTGCAGGACAGAAAGTAAGTGCATGTGTAAATGAATGCGCTGCCAAAACTTGGGAATCCATATTCACCTTAAAACTTTCAAAATGGTACACAAGGTACACAATGGTACCTGGTGCGGAATAGACTAGAGGGGCATATTCACTAAGATATCACGTAGTGCAGCGCAGCGTCACCTTGCTGTGCTGCGTGATCGGGAAAGGGCAGGAATGCATTGTAAACAGGATTGTTTATGTGCAGGAAGGGACACCTTCCTCCACAAAAACATAGATGTTGTTTTGCCTCACCTGGGAAGGCGTAGCATTCCGACACATTCCCAGGACTACCAGTAATGGTAAATCTGGAAATTCTTCAGAAGCCATGCATGGGAACATCCATTCTCCAGCCATGGAATGCCTTCTCTGGGCAGAATAATGCAAAGCATCAATTTGCGCTTCATGGCGTTACTCTGCATTTATCAAGCGGCGCAAGGTGGCCTTTTGTGGCTTGATAAATCTTACTTAGGTTTGGTGTCACCCTTGAGTCTCCTTGGGTTGTTCAAGGGTGAAGCAAAACCTACATAAATATGACCCTGTAGTGTTTGCTCAACAGCACTGCTACCGTGCTGTGGGAGATACCACCTATGTGCTATATCAGGCTGAATCAAACAGAGTGACTCACCTGTCATGAGTAAAGGGGGCTTGTAGTAGGCGACTTCTTCATCTGGTATGTGAGGGAATATGCAAGACAGTGACCGTCCCATCACAGGAATAGCAGTGCTTTCATAGATTACACAACGGGCTTCACTTAGAACCAGGTGGCAGTGGGAAATTTGCCATTTAGAGGTTGATGGATGGTGGGGTTTCCAAAAGCAGAGCCCCTGAAATCTCTAACACTATGAGTGCCATCTGTGCAGAGTTTCTGTCAGTGAACATGGCATCAAAGGTCTGCCCTGTTGGGTGGGTCCTTCAACACAATGTCTGCATGAGTTCTACTTGTCAAGTCTTTTCAAGTCTGCCATGCACGCCATGATGGTCCAGGATGAAAACAGAGTAAAACGACCCCCCCCACCCCCGTCCTGGATGTAACCTTTGAACTTAGATGAACGGGTGGACTGTAGGTACGATAAGACCACTTTCACACGAATATCAGGTACCTTTATGGCTGGCGGAGTGGAAGTCTGAAGTTCAATAGCCCAGGGAGTGGCCTTGGTAGGACATGATACCTAAGCATCCATATTTAAATATGGGCCAGGACCTAGGGGAGTACACTGAGAGCACCTATGACATGGTTGTTGTGTCACATTTGTGCAGATTCCCTAAATGCATTTGCAAAATATGTTTATGTTTATGTTTATGTTTGTGCAATTTTTAAAGCGCGCAAATACCCAGGGGTGTCTCGGCGCTCAAGAAACGGAAATCGTGCCACAGCAAATAAATCAAGGTGAAAAAAGCCAAGTTTTCAGTTTCTTCCTAAAACTCAAGAGGGTAGGAGCAGTTTTGATATGAGTAGGCAGTGTGTTCCAGAGTTTAGCTGTTGAGACCGTAAAGCACCTGTCACCCCAGTTAACCTTCCTGGTTCGCGATTTGCGATTACCTATTTTGCGAATTTGCATTTGGGTTGATGCATCCCAAATGCCAAAGTACCGGTCGCAAAGGGGCTGGTTCTGCGAATCAGCCCATTTCGGACCGGTATTTTGGTTGATGCATGTGTCCCTATGTATTTTGGCTGCCGTGACACATAGGTCCAGCTTTATCATTGTATTGCGTTGCACTTGTGTCACACAGGCTTAAGTCACAATACTAAGGTCAGATTTACCAAACAACGCAAGGCCACCTTGCGTGGCCCTGCGTTACTTCATAAATCTGAAGTGAGACAAAACAGCGCAAGTCACAGCCTTGCATTACTCTGCCCTGGAAAGACGATCCAAGGGTGGAGCTTGGGTGTTCTTATGCATCCACCCATGGATTTTGGCACATTCCCAGATTTACTAAGAATCTGAAACCCAGTGGAGGCACAACAAGGAGAAATATCGTTCGTTCTGATTGTTTGCTCTATCTAAGTGTGCTGCGCTCATCACTCAAAGTGGCTTTGCATGGCTTCAAAAATCTGTCTTAATGTTTGCGCCACTCTCACACCATGTTGTGTGGTGCACGAGTGAGGCAAGCATCCTCATAAATAGGACCCCATGTTTACTTCTGACGGTTTCACCGCTTTGTGCTTTTCTTAGACCCTGGGCAGCAGGATGCTCCAAGCTGGAAAAACTTAACTCTAATTCTTGGTCAACCGTAGACGTCTTTGGTTGTGACTCGTAGGAGGGTGGCAGTGCCTTCAAGCAGAATACTGGCTTTTGGAAGATGAGGTGAAGGGACACTGGGACCAGTTTCTCATCTGAGAGATGAGCTCCTCTAATATCAACTGATACTCAGGCATTGAGATTCCAACCTCATGAAATCATCTTTCAACAGGGTCAATTTCCATCCCTGACTTCTCTCACTCCACTCCAAAGACAGCATGAATATAAGATGTGATCATCTCCCACCTGTGAAAACTCTCTGTAACACCCCCAAAAATGGTAACCTTTCCTACTTTCCACAATCCATCAGTTTTTACAACAAAAATCCCCCCCACTCCCCTCTCTCATCCCACCAATTATTTCACTGTTGTCCCACATTTATGAATATGTGTCCTGTGGTAAACTCGATTCCCAAGGGATCTCCGCGTCAGATATGTTGGAATTTCAATGATATGCGCACAGCCGTGCTGACCCCTCCAGGCTCGGAGTGAACTCTTTACCTTGTCAGCCTAATGCCAACAAAAACACGCGCAAGCCAGCCAGCGGAAAAGGAGGAACAGGATTTAATAAAGGAAAATGCAGTCACCTCACGCTCACTAGATCCATGAACACGGAAATAAAGTTTATCATTAAGCAACTCTAGTTTCCTATTTCCAGTGTTACAAGCAGAATTGTTGTAGGAAAATGTACTGAGCTATCCTCAGACTCAACAACAGCGGAGGGCGCTCCTTCTCACGCCTTGCGGCCAAAGCCTGGAACAACCTTCCCCTGCACCTCAGGACCACCTCATCGCTCCGGCAATTCAGGGAAGGACTCAAGACTCAGCAGGTTCCTCTGCACCTCAGGACCACCTTATCGCTCCGGCAATTCAGGGAAGGACTCAAGACCCGGCAGGTTCGAATGGACAAGCTCACCACGAAGCAGCTAGCAACTCCAGCGCCTTGATGCCCTCAGGGGTGATTTACACCGCTTTATAAATCCTTGATTGATTGATTAACATGATTACCAAATCAATACCTAGAGCTAATCAGACAACTGCCCAAAAATGGCGGAAGTTCGGTCCTCCGCATTCTTCAAGCCTTTTAATAGGGCAGGTCAAGGCAGGCTTCCTGATGTCACATCCCTCACTGGATATGCTGGGAGAAACGTTATTTGGGTGATGTGTTTTCCATGAAAAATTGGTATCTTTTGATCTGCTGCCCAGTTTAAGCTGGCAGGCCTAGCAGCCTTTTCTGCGGGGCCTACTTCATGCAACATTCGGTCAGATCGGGACAGTTTCCCTAGTGTAGGTAATTACAGGGCCACCTGGGCTCTTTAAAAGAGAGATGTTTCTTAGGGATCAGCACTCAGGACACACATCAGTTGGGGCAGATAAGCAGGGGTGTAGCTTACAGATTTTGAGGGGAGGGGGTGAATCACAAATATCCCCACTAAAATAGCAGTGGGCTGCCGGGTGAATGGATGAGGAGACCAAGGTGTGGGATGGAGTCATCCCATAAGGAGCAGGGTCAGTACGTATCTGTATTAGGTGGGTCATTGGGCTGATGCAGATGTTGGCATACATGTACTCGGTTTCAAATGTGTATAGAGTACTGTGTCCACCAATGCCAAGGTCCACCTGCCCAATCTTGAATCGGTTGGACTAAAGTTTGACACCAATGGAATAAATATACTCCTCCAGTGTAAAACATGCCAGGCAGAGTAGGAGCTGTCAGAGGTAAGCCATCAGATCTTCTGCCCTCTTTAGAGTGCATGGTGGAATATTAATTTTTGTAACTGTCCATCACCACAAAGTATATCCTTGCGGTGAAGGTCTATAAAAAAAAAGAAAAATGACCCCTCCACCACATGGGAGGAAACTCCCATAGTGTGGAGGACAATATTTCTTTTTTGAGAAACAAACTCACACTTTGGAAGGTTGCTTTTAAAAATTAAAAAAAAAAAACTTTGGAAAAGATTGACATTTAACAGAACTATTCGTCAAACTTTTCCTACAGTGGCAACAACAGCTTTTCCTGCAATGTATAGAGATCTGCACAAGCCAGCAGACATCTCTAAAGTTGGCAGGTGAAGTAAAGGAAGGGTGTTGGATGTAAAGTCTCCCATCACCATCTGGCTTTACTCCGTCTGCCAAATAGAAAATCAGGCCCTCTGTCTAGAGTGGCACAGTGGGTGAGATACAATGGTTTGGAATTCTACCTAGAGCAACTGCCAGTGGCTAGAATATTTACAAGTTTAGACTTGCAGAGATGTCCAAGCCTTGGGCTGCCAATGTTTGTGAATTCCAAAAAGTAGTAAATGTGCACTCTTTCAAGGAGTATTTTTATGGGTACAGATTTACTGCCTTTGTAGGTAAACCAGTCACTATATATATAGTTACGTTCCTTATCCAAAAAATCAACAAGTTAAAATCTGTTACTGTAATCCGGTTTGTGAGAAAAACGAACACAAAATAGCAGACCAGAATCAGGGCCCCCGACCAAACTACCCAGCCAAGAGTGCATATATTTGGGCAGTGCTTAATTTGAGCCGGTGCTTTCCGGTGCTCGGCACCTGCACTTAAATGCCGGCACCGGCACTTGGAACAGCTGCTGATTTAAAGATGAGCAGGAAAACAGTTATTTAATAATTTAATACACGTTTAAAACAACTACCACCAGCCATCCAAGCCATTTTTAAAGCTTGGGGGGCTTGAACAGTCTGAATTCTCCCACTTGTAGCAGTGTGATGGTAAGCATTTGTGTAAGTTCTGTTATTTGCAGCGCTGCACTGGCAATGTGAGGTGCAAACTGCGGTGGCCTCATCACGAAGGCCCGGCACTTATTTGTTTACAAATTAAGCACTGTATTTGGGGGGTGTCATACCCCAAACACCCCCCCTGAAGCTATGCCCCTGCAGCTAACATCTTAGACTCTCTGGGTAGAGATGGTCACACAATCCAAAGCTGAGCTCATGACAAGGTGTGTAGCATGAATCTAAATACAGTACAAAACAAAGCATCAATCATGTACACATGTCCAGCCAAGGACTGTGTGTACACAAAACTTTTAATAATGACTGTTGGTTATTTTTATAGTATGAACACAAATTCATCAAATAGAAAGTACCCTAAGCACAGAACTGTACAACACTCACTACTGTACAACTGGACACAAGCAGAGCAGATGTAAACACAATACTGTTCTGAAACCAGGTCCACTGCCCAAACAGTACATAATATTTACAGCGCCTTCAATGATCATGTTGTTCATAAAGGCCGAATGAGGGCTAGCATTTAAAAGGCACAGGCCCAATGCAAGCATTATGGATACACTACTGCAGGTTCGAAGACAGCGAATCCTTGCGAAACTTTGCAAACATGGACACTGGGATTGAAATTGGAGGATTGTAAGGGTTCCAACCACAAATAGATGCTTTGTGTTGCTTTGCCTTTATTGTGTGCATTTCTCTCTTGAATTAGAGTAAAAAAACAACACAACAGAAGCACAAAGAGGGCAATGAGTTGAAGTCCGTGCCCACAACTTGGTGGTACTCTATAGCAGGGTTCTCCAAAGTTGGTCCTGGGGGCTGGATCCATGCCAGATGTTTAGCATATCCCCATTTAGATATATGTCGTTATCTTAAACATCTGGCATGGATCCAGCCCTCTAGAGGTATGTTGACCTAGGTACTATCACTGAGACACAGGCTAAACAGCCCAGGGCCACTAGGGTTTCAGAGTGGACCGCAAAGGTCATTGGATCCTGGTAGCTGGGAACCAAATGACATTCTGGCAGGCAACAGAGGGAAAAATGAGGAAACTGAGTAAAACATTAAAAGGTTGTACAAAGAGGGGTATGTTGGCCCGGCTTAATCAACACCATCTCACAGCCCGGCTCTGTCATAGGCGAGGGAATGAGGTGCTCAGCAGATGTTTGTGAACAAGGGTGCCTGACATGGTCGAAGTTTTGACATCGCAGCTTCTTTTCAGGGTGAAGGTTACATCAGACGGAAGTTACCTCCAGGTTCTCAACAGCAAAGCAGAGCTCTGTGCTCATTGGACATGTCTATGTTGAGCAAGAGCAGCAGGGGAGGCAAGAAGACCTTAAGCAGGGCCTCGGCTTAGGCCCAGCATGGAGAGGAGAGCAGCAGACCCGCTCCACAATTCACATACAGTTCAGTATGAAAAGGCTACACACAGGTCCAAGTCCAGCAAATGCTCAGTATGAAAAGGCTACACACAGGTCCAAGTCCAGCAAATGCTCAGTATGAAAAGGCTACACACAGGTCCAAGTCCAGCAAATGCTCAGGGAGCCTATGGGCAGCTCCAGGTATATTCACATAGGTGGGCCGGTGGTAGCATCTCAATACCCAATCACTGTCCAGTGCATTCCACAATTTCAAAAATCCAACCAATCAGGCTAGGGTCGCTCTTCCCTCTGCAGAGAAGGGCCTGGGGTAGCAGGGATATCTACTCACGTGCAGGGGCTCCAGTAGGCCCCGTAAGGTGCTTCGCCGGCAGAAGGCTATGGGTATTCCCTCCAGACTACCTCAAAGAGCAGGATCATAGAGCACTTACTAACTCCTTCTGGAAGAAGCCTGGAAATCATGAAACAGGCCGAGAGGCTGCTCAAGCCCGTCCCCATCCCTGCAGTGGGTCTCCTCTTATTAATGGGATCAGAGGTAGCCCCTGCATACTCTTCATTGCGTGGGTGCAATACCGCATAATTACCAAATACGCAAAATCTGAAAATCTTAACAATTTGCATAATATGAAGTTTAACATTGTTTTTGTAAACCAGAGGCTGGTTCATGCGGAAAAAGTCTTGCTGCGCTTGAACCAGTCTCCCGCACTACCTCGAGTAACTTTTGCATTCTAGGTATCCTCTCTCATAGAAAAATCATGCCGATCCCGAGCCAAGACCTCTTAAACACCTTACCTAATTTCTCAGAATTTTCCCAAAATTGTGTAAATTGAAGGTTGGGGAAATTACACAAATTGCCACGGGCCCTACAAGGCACTTGATTCGTTCTTTCGCTCTACGCTTAAATCTGTTGTTAGATGTTCTCTTCCGCCATTTTTAGCCTCTGAACCACAATAGACTCTTCCAATCTTGATAGTGGTGTAAATGCAGATGGCAGGTAGGCCTATTTTATCTGAAGTGGAATTGAAATAAATGCACTTTGCTACATACTCTTCTTGCTTCATGACTGTGATGGTGGTGATCGGTGCACTATACCAAGTGACGATAACATAACATAACATAACATAACATTGTTAGAGATTTCCATGTGACCCAAGATAGATCTCTGGCAGTGCTCTTGTCTGGGGTGCCCTCCTCCCAGGCAGAAACAGATCTTCACAAATAAAACATAAAACAGCTATGAATTTGCACGATGACTCAACCAGGAAGTTGCAGTGATGACAACGAATTTTTCCTTCACAGGTGGATGAAAGGTTTACTCGAAAAAGGCTTTAAAGGCTAGTTTGTGAACGTGGCCATGTTGTTAGGTGTGATGTTCCTGACGTTTGCAGCATTCATGGCAAACATTGCATCACGCTGCAGGGGCCGTCCACCCAGCTGCACTGCATCTGGCATACCACGTTCTACAAATACCACATACATACATCATTTAAAGAGCTTTGGTCAGTCTCCATCTTTTGCTCTGGAACCTTGAGCAATTGGCTTGAGGCTTTGCCATTCACATATTGGATCAGCCCACAGGAGTGCTTTAGTCTCACATTGTCTTCATTGGCTGTTTGGGTGTGTCCTTCCTCCGCCATTGGAATACTTGAGGAAGTATTTCACATCTAAAATCAATTGGCAAACTGCCTGGAAGCACTAGGGAAGCACTGCTTTGCTATATTTTCTGTAGCGTGTATTTTTCGCATGCCTTTGTCTGTGCACACTCCCCAGTGCTGCTGGTCAAACAAGCATTTCCAAAGTGATTAGGTTTTTATGACAGCGGCCATATCCAAATGCCATACGAATGTCAAACCTATTGGCTTTGCCAATGCGTGTTTCTCATTAGGTCCTCTGGGACTAAAGTCACGTAAAATGTCCCTCTAATCTGCATCCCGTATCATGTTATGTAATTTTCTGTGATGCTATTCTTGGGGCAAAGGTGATGTGATGTGACATCCTCAGTATGGTAAATAATGGTTTAAACCTGAGAAATCCTATTTGTTTTTTTGTCAGAGAATGTTGGCAAGTAGGGGGCAGGGAAGAACATCCTCGGGAGTCATGTTCCAAGAAAAACAAACCCATGTTGCTGCAGCAGCACAGTTTTGTCACCTTTGCGTGCTGAACTTGTGTAACACGTTGATTCATGCGTGAAGTATTGAGTGAAGGTGTGCGTGCACAATTGTGTGGCATATTGATTCATGCTGTGAAATATTGAGTGAAGGTGTACGTGCACAATTGTGTGGCATGTTGATTCATGTGTGAAATCTTGAGTGAAGGTGTTTGCACAATTGTGTGGCATGTTGATTCATGTGTGAAATCTTGAGTGAAGGTATGTGTGTGTGTGCTGCTTTGGGCCATGTGTGAAATATTCAGAACTTTTATGACATGTTGAGTCATGTGTGAAATATTGACTGAAGGTATGAGTGTGTGTGTGCTGCACTTGAGTGATATGTTGATTTCTGTATGAAATTTTGAGTGAAGGTGTGCGCGCACAATTCTGTGGCATATTGATTCATGCTGTGAAATATTGAGTGAAGGTGTGCGTGCACAATTGTGTGGCATATTGATTCATGCTGTGAAATATTGAGTGAAGGTGTGCGTGCATAATTGTGTGGCATATTGATTCATGCGTGAAATATTGAGTGAAGGTGTGTGCGTGCTGCACTTGTGTGACATGTTGATTCATATATGAAATCTTGAGTGAAGGTGTGTGCGTGCTGCACTTGTGTGACATGTTGATTCATGTGTGAAATCTTGAGTGAAGGTGTGTGTGCACAATTGTGTGGCATGTTGATTCATGTGTGAAATCTTGAGTGAAGGTGCGTGTGCACAATTGTGTGGCATGTTGATTCATGTGTGAAATCTTGAGTGAAGGTATGTGTGTGTGTGCTGCACTTGAGTGATATGTTGATTTCTGTATGAAATATTGAGTGAAGGTGTGCTTGCACAATTGTGTGGCATATTGATTCATGCTGTGAAATATTGAGTGAAGGTGTGCGTGCATAATTGTGTGGCATATTGATTCATGCTGTGAAATATTGAGTGAAGGTGTGTGCGTGCTGCACTTGTGTGACATGTTGATTCATGTGTGAAATCTTGAGTGAAGGTGTGTGCGTGCTGCACCTGTGTGACATGTTGATTCATGTGTGAAATCTTGAGTGAAGGTGTGTGTGCACAATTGTGTGGCATGTTGATTCATGTGTGAAATCTTGAGTGAAGGTGTGTGCGTGCTGCACTTGTGTGACATGTGGATTTATGTGTGAAATCTTGAGTGAAGGTGTGTGTGCACAATTGTGTGGCATGTTGATTCATGTGTGAAATCTTGAGTGAAGCTATGTGTGTGTGTGCTGCACTTGCATGACATGTTGGGCCATGTGTGAAATATTCAGAACTTTTATGACATGTTGATTCTTGTGTGAAATCTTGAGTGAAGGTATGTATGTGTGTGTGTGCTGCACTTGAGTGATATGTTGATTTCTGTATGAAATATTGAGTGAAGGTGTGTGCGTGCTGCACTTGTGTGACACGTTGATTCATGCGTGAAATAGTGAGTGAAGGTGTGTGGGCACAATTGTGCGTGTTACACGCCAGGGGCTTCTCTTTCACAAGCCAGGAGACAAAACATGAAAGTCAGGGTTGGCATCTGTACTTTACGCCCTGAAAAAATGCTTCCGTCGCAGAGATTTAGAACAGTTGCCATGATGTGAACTTTAATGTGAGTTAACAGTCAATGAAAAACAAATTACATAGAAGGAATCATTCTATCCTCCATGTTTGAATTGCATTTCAGTTTTTGTTTCCTGTTTCAGACAAAAGCCCATTTCCCAGTTCACCGAATGGAGATCTTCACACTGTCTTTGCAGCCAGCATCTTTAAGTCTAAACGAATGGCAGCACTCAGAGCAGAGTAAAAACAGTTAACTTTCATAGAGTCTGGAGGACATAACACCTCATGTGTTGCATTTTAATAACCCCTGAGCCACTGGAGCCAGTATTCATTTTTCTCTATTTTTACATTAGTCACTAAATTAGACAGCAGTTTATGGACAGTGCGGCGAGGGCGGAAATTCACATTTATGTAGAAAATGGCACTGTTACACAATCACGTTTTAAGTGCAGTTTTTCAACATAGTCCAGCCGGACATCACTTCCCTGAAGACACCACATGGAGCACAAGGAAGAACCTATTCCTATAATTTAAAATTGGACTCGGATTCCCAGCTGAGGTGTTTACCCGGCATTTATCTTAAAGTAAACACCGCTTGATGTGAAAACATGTGGACTCCTGCCTCTACTCAGAGGTCTCCTCTTCTGTATGGAGTCAAAGCGCAGAATGATTGCTAAACAAATGTTCGCATTATATTCACTTTTCGATATTATTTAGACGCGAGCAGGCGGGGCTGGGTGAAAAGGAGCGGCTTCCTCTTTTTTGACTGGATTAGGTCACACATCACGAAATGCAAATAGTTGGGCTCTAGCAGCAGCCTGGAGGGTTTGTTTCTAAAAATAGGAGCAGCCAGGTGGGCGAGCATCAGGCCTCAAAGGAGAGGTTTGAGCTGCCCGAGGGCCCGTGGTGGTGGCGGGCTGAAAACACAGGCTGCAGAAGGTGCTTTTTCACAGGAGAGCTTCGAGGCGCCTCCAGGACTCTGCCCCTACTGCATTTGAATAGAACGTGGGAGGACACATGAGATAAAAAATAAATGGACAAAAACACACTAAGAGTAAACCTACTCGCCACAGCTTATTCTGAAAGGTTTAAGTGTGGATGTCGACTTAACATAATGCCAGGGACAGAAGTGACATCACGCAACATTTTGAGTGTTGATGACATCACAGGGTGGCCTTCGACCTAGTCCAGCCCTTAACCCTTAAATAATGTCTTATTTGTTGCTGATGTGAGGAGATGAGGGGGGCACAAGGATTGCCGAGCATTTTAAGTAAACTCGATCACACCTTTAGGACAGGGGTAGAAAGGACAGGGCCAGGAGAAGAAAGGGCAAGCCAGGGAAGTGAAATATTGAGTAACAGTGTGTGTGCTGCACGTGTGTGACATGTTGATTCATGTGCGAAATATTGAGTGAGGGCATACGTTTGTGCATGCTGCACTTGTGTGACATGTTGAGTCGTGTGAAATATTCAACACTTGTGTGACTGTTGAGTCATGTGTGAAATATTCAACACTTGTGTGACATGTTGAGTCATGTGTGAAATATTGAGTGAAGGTGTGCAAGTGTGTGTGCTGCACTTGAGTGGTAGGTTGAGTCATGTGTGAAATATTGAGTGAAGATGTGCTTGCAACACTTGTATGGCATGTTGAGTCATGTGTGAAATATTCAGCACTTGTGTGACTTGTTGAGTCATGTGTGAAATATTGAGTGAAGGTGTGCAAGTGTGTGTGCTGCACTTGAGTGGTAGGTTGATTCATGTGTGGAATATTGAGAGAAGGTGTGCATACAGCACTTGTGTGATTTTGATTCATGTGTGAAATATTGAGTGAAGGTGTGCGCCTGTGTGTGCTGCACTTGAGTGACATGTTGATTCATGTGTGAAATATTGAGTGAAGGTGTGCGTACTGCAATTGTGTGACATGATGTTTCATGTGTGAAATAGTGACTGAACGTGTGTGCATGTGCATGCAGCACGTGTATGAAATATTTGTTGGACAGGCCACATGAAGGGCTTGCTCCCTCCCCGCATGACAAGGCCCAAGCCCCGGACTCCCAGGTGTTACCCACAAGAGCAACCCGCACCCCGTCTCCCGACGGAGCTCCTGCCCCCGGACATCCATGTATCATGGGGCCGAACCACTACCGGCTCCCCCGGCCGGATCAGCCGCCATCTTGGACACTGCGCCACGAGGCCGCGTGGCCTCAGCTCGACCCTAACCCTGGGCCTGGCCCGGCCCCGACATCCCGGCACCACCATCCACCCAGGAGGTGAACGGACCACTTGGCAGGTCAATGGGAGAAAGAAGTGTCGATGGCTCTCCCCCGCCAGGTGCCGATCGCCCTCCAGCTCCCCCGGGCGCTGGCTCCACCCCCTGCTGGGTGTCTGGACTCCCTCATCCCGGACCCCCGACCTCCAAGTGCGAGGGTCCGGACATCAAAGGGCGCCAGACCTATAACTAGGGCAGCTCCAGAGCAGGAAGGCAGTTGTATCCTGGAGTCGAGAGACACCGAGAAGAACTCAGCCTTGACGGACTACTGGCGCTGCCGTAGCCCTGTCTTGTGAATTATCGTCCTGCCTGCTGGCGCTGCCGCGGCCTTCTGCATCATCCATCCTCGCCGGGACCTGTTGGCGCTGCCGCGGACCGTTGTAACGACCACCTTCATCGGGACCTGCTGGCGCTGCCGCGGACCGTTGTAACGACCACCTTCATCGGGACCTGCTGGCGCTGCCGCAGACCGTTGTAACGACCACCTTCACCGGGACCTGCTGGCGCTGCCGCGGCCCGTCCAAGCTAGAACACCGAGCTCGAGGATTGTGAGCTATCCACCATACCATCTCAGCTACCAGATTGGTAACCAGACTGTCCCGCTACCCCCTTTTCCCAAACCAAGAGACTAGAATCGAGGGGACCCCTGAGTCCAGACCTCCTTGTACCATTTCATCGTACCTTAAGAAATCGCCTATAAAGAACGTTAAATCCTATCCTTGTGTGGTGTGTATCTGTGGGGGGGAAGTTACTCATCTGTACGATCACTGGAGACGGCTCTCCCCGGAGACCTCTCCCCTTGTCCTCGGCCGACCCTCCCGGTCCGTCTAACATTGGTGGCCAGCGGCGCGATCCGAATCAACGCGTAATCGTACAGAGAGTAGCTCACCCCACGACAAAACCACGATGTCAGCCAAAGAGAGCGGATCCACCGAGAAATTCCAGATGGATAAATTGGAAGAGTATAGCCATCGTGAACTGAAACAATTCTGCATGGAACTAGGCATTGCTACCACCGGCCTGAGTACCAAAGACGATTTTAAGCACGCCATTGAGTCGTGGGCAGAAACCGGGGTCGCCGGATCCCCAGACCAAAACGGTGCAGCATCGGAGAGGAACGCCACGGCTCCCGAGGAGCGAGGAACGGGCCTCTCGCAGGAAGAGATCCAAGAAAGAGAAAAAAACAGATTACATGAGTTAGAAATGGCATGACTCAAAATGGACGGTGAACTAAAATTAGCCGAGCAAAAACTGAACCTAGAACATCTGCGGCTCCGAGAAGAACGGAAAGAAAAACAGAGGCAGAGAGAGCTCGAAGAAAAAAGACTAACATTCGAACACGAGCGCAAACTGGCAGAAATAGAACTACGGAAGCAGAACAAAGAACCGGAGGTGCCCGAGCGACCGCGCACCCCGGGAGCGACAGAAAAGAAAGTCCACATCCCCAAGGATGTTGTCCGAGAGTATGTCCGAGAGGACGACATACAACAGTGGTTCAAGGCCTACGAGATCGCCATGACCTCCCACCGGATCGATCGAAGTGACTGGGGAGCCGGCCTATGGGGGAGGTTCGTCAACGAAGGCCGCGATGCCCTACTGCAGCTCCCAGACCATCAGATGTCATCCTATGACCACATGAAGGCTGCCCTCCTCACCCGATATGGGCTCACACCCGAAATGTACCGCCAGAGGTTTCGGGACTGCACCTGGATCCCGGGTACAACGTGGGTGGAATATGTCAACTATTTCAGCCGAGCCTTCGAGGGTTGGATTAAGGGAAGCCACGCAACGACCTACGAGCAACTTTTTAGTCTCATGGTGTGGGAGCACCTGTCTAACAACTGCTTCGTCGAGCTCAGGCAGCACCTCCTCGACAGTAAATTGACTGACCCACGGCAACTCGCCGCCGAAGCTGACCGGTGGGAAAGCACCCGAGTGGGCCGGAGAGGGCCACACGAGCAGAACCGGAACAACCAAGGTCAGCACCGTCCCCGAGGAGGAGGAGGAGGCCAGGGGCGAGGGAGAGACACCGTCCCGGCCGCTCCCGCTGCCAGCACCCCGCCCCCCGATGCGCCCGGGGTTCCGAGCCAACGTCACGTGTCACCGATGCCAGCGAGTCGGCCACTACGCCAATGACCCGAACTGTCCACAGAACCAAACTCCAAAACCCCGCCAGGTAGCTGCCGCTGCCCTGGGGGGAGAACAAATCTCCGAAGAACAAAAAGAATACGAGCAGGCACAACAAGAGTGGGAACCGGCCGCCATGGTTCTAGCGTGCCTAGGGGGAAAAGACATGGTCCCGCGGGCCCCCCTACCCGCCAACACCAGAAAATATAGCCAGTGGGTAAACATTAATGGGCGCCGGGCCGAAGCCCTACGTGACACAGGGGCCAGTGTGACGGCCGTCCGCTGTCACCTGGTAAAACCAGAGCAGATCCTGCCGAACATTCTCTGCCCCGTCCGCTCAGCCGACAATTCCGAGAGTCTATGTCGGATGGCCTGCGTCCCCTTCGAATGGGGAGGGGTCTCCGGCATGTTGAAGGTGACGGTCCGGGATGATGCCCCCGTGGACTGTCTCCTGGGGAATGATCTTGAGAGTTCCCCGTGGGCCGCCGTCGAAAGAAGAGAGCACCCGGGGATGCTGGGCCTCCCGGACTGGGCGTGCGTAACCACCCGGTCCATGGCCGCCCGTGCCATCCCCCGACCAGAAGAACCAGAATGGCCTGCACCTCCTCCCCCGATCGCTCCAGTAGAGGACACCGACTACACCGACCCCCCAGAGCAAACCCCCGAAGGGGTCGCCCAGCCCCAGGACCTTCCCGGCCTGGCTCAGTGGCGTCAAGAAGGGGGGCCCACCCAGGAACAGTTCCGCCAGGAGCAGAAGACCTGTCCCTCCCTCGAGGGACTCCGCCAGCAAGCCATCGCCCAGAGCGCAGGGGACTCCACCGGAGCCCATTGGGTCTATTGGGATAACGACCTGTTATACAGTGAACAGAGAATCGCGGAGTTAGGGGCCAGTCGAGTGCTGGTGGTGCCCCTCCGTTTCAGAGACTTCCTGCTAAATTTGGCCCACGATGTCCCTCTGGCTGGACACCTGGGCCAGGACAAAACCTACAGTCGTCTGGTGACCCACTTTTTCTGGCCGAGGATGCGAAACGACGTCCTCAACCACTGCCGGTCCTGCCCCACGTGCCAGGCCAGCGGGAAGAGCGGCCGCAAGCTCAAAGCACCTCTGCAACCCTTCCCAGTTGTCACCACCCCGTTCGAGAGGGTGGGAATAGACATTGTGGGGCCCCTGGACCCCCGCACAGCACAAGGACATCGGTTCATCCTGGTACTGGTGGACCACGCCACCCGCTACCCCGAGGCTGTGCCCCTGCGAACTGTAACAGCTCCGGTGGTCGGCCGGGCCTTAATGGGGATCTTCTCCCGGGTGGGCTTCCCCCGAGAAGTCGTCAGCGACCGAGGCACAAACTTTATCTCAAAATATATGAAGTCCCTCTGGCAACAGTGCGGGGTCACCTACCGATTCACGACCCCCTATCATCCTCAAGGAAACGGACTAGTTGAGCGATTCAACCGCACGCTCAAGGGAATGATTGGGGGATTGGAAGAGCCCCTCCGTCACCAGTGGGATGTACTACTTCCGTGCCTCCTCTTCGCCTATCGAGAAGTTCCCCAGAAGTCCCTCGGTTTTAGCCCTTTCGAACTCTTGGACGGGCACCCTGTGCGAGGGCCCCTCAGCCTAGTCAAAGAAGGTTGGGAGATGGCCCCCCTAAAGACCCCTCCAGACGTCTTCAAGTACCTCCTGGCACTACGCAATCAGACCCGGCGATTCAGGGAAATGGCAAAAGCGAATCTTGAGGCCAGTCAGGAGGACATGAAAAAATGGTACGATCAAAATGCCTCCTCCGTCGAATTCGAACCTGGTCAACAAGTGTGGGTGATGTCCCCCACCGAACCATGTGCCTTGCAGGACAAGTGGACGGGGCCCTTCAAAGTGGTCGAACGCAAGAGCCCCGTCACCTATCTCATCGATATGGAGTCTCCCCGGAACCCCCTCAGGGTCCTCCACACCAACAGACTCAAACCCCACTTTGTGCGCTCGGAACTCAGCCTCCTGATGGCTACAGACAGTGGGGCGGAAGAAGACTCCGAGCCTCTCCCTGATCTCCTGAAGACTCAGGAGAAAGACGGTTCCGTGGACGGGGTCCGGCTCTCCGATGCCCTCACCCCAGAGCAACGCCAAGGCTGCCGGGACCTCCTGCTGCAGTTTGCTACTCTGTTTTCCCTCACCCCAGGGGTCACCCCCTGGTGCTTGCACGACGTGGACACTGGGGACAGTCCCCCTATCAGACACCGGGCATACCGCGTACCAGATCGGGTGCGGGCCTGTATCCAAGAGGAAGTGTCCAAGATGCTCACGCTCGGGGTCATCGAGCCCTCGGACAGCCCCTGGGCCAGCCCGGTCGTGCTGGTCCCCAAAGCCGCTGCCCCCGGCACCACACCTGAACTCCGATTCTGCGTCGACTATCGGGGCTTGAATGCTGTCACCAGGACCGACGCTCATCCCATCCCCCGAGCGGATGAATTGATCGACCGCATGGGGGCTGCCCGCTACCTCAGCATCTTCGACCTGACAGCGGGCTACTGGCAGATCGGTCTCACACCCCGAGCCCAAGAACGGTCCGCCTTTTCTACCCCCGATGGCCACTACCACTTCAAGGTCATGCCCTTCGGCATGAAGAATGCCCCAGCTACTTTTCAGCGACTAGTGAACCAGGTCTTGGCGGGGCTCGAAGAGTTCAGCACCGCCTACCTGGACGATATCGCTGTGTACAGCCACCACTGGTCCGACCACCTCCACCACCTCCGAGAGGTCCTGCAAGCCCTCCAGCGGGCCGGCCTCACAATCAAGGCCGGCAAGTGCCAAATTGGTCAGGGGTCCGTGACCTACCTCGGACACCAGGTGGGAAGCGGTCTGGTGGCCCCTCTGCAACTCAAAATCGCTGCCATCCAGTCCTGGCAACCCCCAGTCACGCAGACCGAGGTCCGAGCCTTCTTGGGACTCACCGGCTACTACCGGCGGTTCGTGAGGGACTATGGCAGCATTGTGGGGCCCCTCACGGGTCTCACATCCAAAAACCACCCGAAGAAGATTAACTGGACCCCCGACTGTCAAGCGGCCTTCGAGAAGCTGAAAGCCGCCCTGTGCACCGCCCCTGTGCTCCAGGCCCCCGATTACAGTCGGGAATTCATTGTGCAAACGTACGCCTCCGACCACGGCATCGGGGCGGTTCTCTCCCAGCTGAACCCCGAGGGTCTTGACCAGCCGGTGGCCTTCATCAGCAGACGCCGCCTGGCCCGAGAGCAGCGCTGGAGCACAATCGAGAGGGAGGCCTTCGCAGTGGTGTGGGCCCTCAAAAAGCTCCGGCCCTATCTCTTCGGTACCCACTTCCGGGTGCAAACCGATCATCGACCCCTGCAGTGGCTAATGCAGATGCGGGGGGAAAACCCAAAACTATTGCGCTGGTCCATCTCCCTGCAGGGGATGGACTTCACTGTGGAACATCGACCGGGCCAAGACCACGCCAACGCAGATGGCCTGTCACGCTTTTTCCGCCTCGACGAGGAGAGTCCCCAAGAGGATGGGTGACTCTCCCCGCCTTCAGCTGGGGGGGACGCATGTTGGACAGGCCACATGAAGGGCTTGCTCCCTCCCCGCATGACAAGGCCCAAGCCCCGGACTCCCAGGTGTTACCCACAAGAGCAACCCGCACCCCGTCTCCCGACGGAGCTCCTGCCCCCGGACATCAATGTATCATGGGGCCGAACCACTACCGGCTCCCCCGGCCGGATCAGCCGCCATCTTGGACACTGCGCCACGAGGCCGCGTGGCCTCAGCTCGACCCTAACCCTGGGCCTGGCCCGGCCCCGACATCCCGGCACCACCATCCACCCAGGAGGTGAACGGACCACTTGGCAGGTCAATGGGAGAAAGAAGTGTCGATGGCTCTCCCCCGCCAGGTGCCGATCACCCTCCAGCTCCCCCGGGCGCTGGCTCCACCCCCCGCTGGGTGTCTGGACTCCCTCATCCCGGACCCCCCGACCTCCAAGTGCGAGGGTCCGGACATCAAAGGGCGCCAGACCTATAACTAGGGCAGCTCCAGAGCAGGAAGGCAGTTGTATCCTGGAGTCGAGAGACACCGAGAAGAACTCAGCCTTGACGGACTACTGGCGCTGCCGTAGCCCTGTCTTGTGAATTATCGTCCTGCCTGCTGGCGCTGCCGCGGCCTTCTGCATCATCTATCCTCGTCGGGACCTGCTGGCGCTGCCGCGGACCGTTGTAACGACCACCTTCATCGGGACCTGCTGGCGCTGCCGCGGACCGTTGTAACGACCACCTTCATCGGGACCTGCTGGCGCTGCCGCGGACCGTTGTAACGACCACCTTTACCGGGACCTGCTGGCGCTGCCGCGGCCCGTCCAAGCTAGAACACCGAGCTCGAGGATTGTGAGCTATCCACCATACCATCTCAGCTACCAGATTGGTAACCAGACTGTCCCGCTACCCCCTTTTCCCAAACCAAGAGACTAGAATCGAGGGGACCCCTGAGTCCAGACCTCCTTGTACCATTTCATCGTACCTTAAGAAATCGCCTATAAAGAACGTTAAATCCTATCCTTGTGTGGTGTGTATCTGTGGGGGGGAAGTTACTCATCTGTACGATCACTGGAGACGGCTCTCCCCGGAGACCTCTCCCCTTGTCCTCGGCCGACCCTCCCGGTCCGTCTAACAATATTCATGTGCCAAATATTAACTGACATGTTGATTCATGCATGAAATATTGAGTGAAGGTGCGAGTGTACAATTGTGTGACATGTTGATTCATTTGGGAAATATTGACTGAAGGTGTGTGTGCTGCACTTGTGTGACATGCTGATTCATGTGTTAAATATTGAGTGGAGAGTGTGCTGCACTTGAGTGACATGTTGATTCATGTGTGAAATATTGAGTGAAGGTGTGCATGCTCCACTTGTGTGACATGTTGATTCATGTGTGAAATCTTGAGGGAAGGTGTGCGCATGCAACACTTGTGTGACATGACGATTCGTGTGTGAAATATTGAGTGAAGGTGTTGTTGCAGCATGTGTGTGACATGTTGATGCATGTGTGAAATACTGAGTGAAGGTGTGTGTGCTGCACTTGTGTGACATGTTGATTCATGGGTAAAATATTAAGTAAAAGTGTGCTCATGTGCGTACTGCACTTGAGTGACATGTTGATTTATATGTGAAATATTGAGTGAAGGTGTGTGCATGTGTGTGCTGCACTTGTATGACATGATGGGCCATGTGTGCAATATTCAGTACTTGTGTGACATGTTGATTCATGTGTGAAATATTGACTGAAGGTGTGTGTGCTGCACTTGTGCGACATGTTGATTCATGTGTGAAATATTGAGTGAAGGTGTGTGTGCTGCAATTGTGTGACATGATGTTTCATGTGTGAAATAGTGAGTGAAGGTGTGTGTGCTGCACTTGTGTGACATGCTCATTCATGTGTCAAACAGTGACTGAATGTGTGCGCATGTGCATGCAGCACTTGTATGAAATATTCATGTGCCAAATATTAACTGAAGGTGTGCGTGCTGCACTTGAGTGACATGTTGATTCATGCATAAAATATTGAGTGAAGGTGTGAGTGCACAATTGTGTGACATGTTGATTCATGCATGAAATATTGAGTGAAGGTGTGTGTGCTGCACTTGAGTGACATGTTGATTCATGTGTGAAATATTGACTTACAGTGTGTGTGCCCTGCACTTGCGAGACATGTTAATTCATGTGTGAAATCGTAGGTGAAGGTGTGCGTGTGCATGTGCAACACTTGTGTGACATGACGATTCTTGCGTGAAATATTGAGTGAAGGTGTTGTTGCAGCACGTGTGTGACATGTTAATTCATGTGTGAAATACTGAGGGAAGGTGTGCGTGCTGCACTTGTGTGACATGTTGATTTATGTGTGAAATGTTGGGTAAAAGTGTGCTCATGTGCGTACTGCACTTGAGATACATGTTGATTCATGTGTGAAATATTTAGTAAAGGTGTGTACGTGGTGCACTTGTGAGACATGTTGATTCATGTGTGTAATGTTGGGTGAAGGTGTGCGCGTATGTGTGCTGCACTTGTATGACATGTTGGGCCATATGTGAAATATTCACGACTTGTGTGATATGTTGAGTCGTGTGTGAAATATTGAGTGAAGGTATGTGTGTGCTGCACTTGAGTGATATGTTGATACATGTGTGAAATATTGAGTACTGGTGTGCATGTAGCACTTGTGTGGCATTGATTCACGTGTGAAATATTCAGTGAAGGTGTGTGCCTCTGTGAGCTGAGCTTGAGTGACAAGTTGATTCATGTAAGAAATAATGAGTGAAGGTGTGCCTGCTGCACTTGTGTGACATGCTCATTCATGTCTCAAATAGTGAAAGAAGGTGTACGAGTGTGCATGCAGAACTTGTGTGACATGATTTATGTGTCAAATATTGACTGAAGGTGTGCATGCTGCGCTTGAGTGACATGTTGATTTATGTGTGACATATTGAGTGAAGGCATGTATGCGTGCTGCACTTTTGTGACATGTTGATTCATGTGTGAAATATTGAGTGGTGTGTGTGCTGTACTTAAGTGACATGTTGATTCATGCGTGAAATATGGACTGAAGGTGCGTGTGCTGCACTTGTGTGACGTGTTGATTCATGTGTGAAATATTGAGTGAAAGTGTGCCTGCTGCACTTGTGTGACGTGTTGATTTATATGTGAAATATTGAGGCACAGTGAGCGTAATGCAGGTGTGCACATGTGCATGTAGCACTTGATTGACATGTTGATTCATGGGTGAAATATTGAGTGAACGTGTGCGTTCTCCACTTGTGTGACATGTTGATTCATGGGTGATATATTAAGTGAAGGTGGGCGCGTGTGCATGCAGCACTTGTGTGACATGTTAATTAATGTGTGAAATATTGAGTGAAGGTGTGCTTGCTGCACTTGTGTGATATGTTGATTCATATGTGAAATATTGAGTAAAGGTGTGCGTGTGTGCGTGCTGCACTTGTGTGACATGTTGATTGTATGAAATATTGAGTGAAGGTGTGCGTGCATAATTTTTGTGACATGTTGATTCATGTGTGAAATATAGAGTGATAAGCATGCTACACTTGAGTGACATGTTGATTTAGGTGTGAAATATTGAGTGAAGTTGTGCGTGCTGCACTTGTGTGACATGTGGATTTATGTGTGAAATCTTGAGTGAAGGTATGCACAAGTGCATGTAGCACTTCTGTGACACGTTGATTCATGTGTGAAATACTGAGTGAAGGTGTGTGTGATGCACTTGTGCCAGATGTTGATTTATATGTGAAATATTGAGGCACAGAGTGCGTGCTGCACTTGTGTGAGTTGTTGACTCGTGTGAAATATTGAGTGAAGGTGTGCATGTGTGCGTGTAGCTCTTGATTGACATGTTGATTCATGGGTGAAATATTGAGTGAAGGTATGCCTGCTGCGCTTGTGTGACATGTTGATTCATGTGTGATATATTGAGTGAAGGTGGGTGCGTGTGCATGCAGCACTTGTGTGACATGTTAATTAATGTGTGAAATCTTGAGTGAAGGTGTGCGTGCTGCACTTGTGTTACATGTTGATTCACATGTGAAATATTGAGTAAAGGTGTGTGCGTGTGCGTGCTGAACTTGTGTGACATGTTGATTCATTTTTGAAATATTGAGAGAAGGTTTGCGTGGATCACGTTTGTGACATGTTGATTCATGTGTGAAATATTGAGTGAAGGTGTGCATGCTGCACGTGAGTGGCATGTTGATTCACATGTGAAATATTGAGTGAAGGCGTGTGTGCTTGCTGTACTTGTGTGACATGTTGATTCATGTGTGAAATATTGAGTGGTGAGCATGCTACACTTGTGTGACATGATGATTCTTGTGTGAAATATTGAGTGAAGGTGTTGTTGCAGCACTTCTGTGACTCATTGATTCATGTGTGAAATACTGAGTGCTGCAAAGAGAACAACACCTTCACTCAATATTTCACACAAGAATCATCATGTCACACAAGTGTAGCATGCTCACCACTCAATATTTCACACATGAATCAACATGTCACACAAGTGCAGCAAGCACACACGCCTTCACTCAATATTTCACATGTGAATCAACATGCCACTCACGTGCAGCATGCACACCTTCACTCAATATTTCACACATGAATCAACATGTCACAAACGTGATCCACGCAAACCTTCTCTCAATATTTCAAAAATGAATCAACATGTCACACAAGTTCAGCATGCACACACCTTTACTGAATATTTCACATGTGAATCAACATGTAACACAAGTGCAGCACGCACACCTTCACTCAATATTTCACACATTAATTAACATGTCACACAAGTGCTGCATGCACACACACCCACCTTCACTCAATATATCACACATGAATCAACATGTCACACAAGTGCAGCAGGCACACCTTCACTCAATATTTCACCCATGAATCAACATGTCAATCAAGAGCTACACGCACACATTCACACCTTCACTCAATATTTCACACGAGTCAACAACTCACACAAGTGCAGCACGCACTCTGTGCCTCAATATTTCACATATAAATCAACATCTCGCACAAGTGCATCACACACACCTTCACTCAGTATTTCACACATGAATCAACGTCTCACAGAAGTGCTACACGCACTCGTGCATACCTTCACTCAAGATTTCACACATAAATCCACATGTCACACAAGTGCAGCACGCACAACTTCACTCAATATTTCACACATGAATCAACATGTCACTCAAGTGTAGCATGCTTATCACTCAATATTTCACACATGAATCAACATGTCACAAAAATGATGCACGCACACCTTCACTCAATATTTCATACAATCAACATGTCACACAAGTGCAGCACGCACACACGCACACCTTTACTCAATATTTCACATATGAATCAACATATCACACAAGTGCAGCAAGCACACCTTTACTCAATATTTCACACATTAATTAACATGTCACACAAGTGCTGCATGCACACGCGCCCACCTTCACTTAATATATCACCCATGAATCAACATGTCACACAAGTGGAGAACGCACACCTTCACTCAATATTTCACGCATGAATCAACATGTCAATCAAGTGCTACCAGCACATGTGCACACCTGCATTACGCACACTGTGCCTCAATATTTCACATATAAATCAACACGTCACACAAGTGCAGCAGGCACACTTTCACTCAATATTTCACACATGAATCAACACGTCACACAAGTGCAGCACACGCACATTCAGTCAATATTTCACGCATGAATCAACATGTCACTTAAGTACAGCACACACACCACTCAATATTTCACACATGAGTCAACATGCCACACAAGTGCAGCAAGCACACTATCACTTAATATTTCACGCATTAATCAACATGTCACACAAGTGCTGCACACACACCTTCAGTCAATATTTGATACATGAATCAACATGTCACACAAGTGCAGCACGCACACCTTTACTCACTATTTCTCATATGAATCAACATGTCGCTCAAGTGCACCACGCACACCTTCACCCAATATTTCACACATGAATCATGTCACACAAGTGCTGCATGCACACGCGCACACCTTCAGTCACTATTTGACCCGACGCCGACGACACCCAGCTGATCCTCTCCCTCACCAACGACCCCGCCACCGCCAGAGCCAACCTCCACGAAGGGATGAAAGAGGTAGCCGAATGGATGAAGAACAGCCGCCTGAAACTGAACTCGGACAAGACGGAAGTCCTCATCCTGGGATCCTCACCCTCCGCCTGGGACTACTCCTGGTGGCCCCCCGCCCTAGGCAGCGCACCCAAACCAACAGACCACGCACGCAACCTAGGCTTCATCCTGGACTCCTCTCTCTCCATGACCAGACAAGTCAACGCCGTCTCCTCATCGTGCTTCAACATCCTGCGCATGCTACGAAAGATCTTCCGGTGGATCCCCACCGAGACCAGGAAGACGGTCACCCAGGCCCTCGTCACCAGCCGTCTGGACTACGGCAACTCCCTCTACACAGGAACCACCGCCAAACTCCAGAAGAGACTACAGCGGATCCAGAACGCCTCAGCACGACTCATCCTGGACATCCCCCGTTGCAGCCACATCTCCGAACACCTGAGAGACCCGCACTGGCTCCCGGTCAACAAGAGAATCACCTTCCGTCTCCGCACCCACGCTCACAAAGCCCTACACAACCAAGGACCAGGATACCTCAACAGCCGCCTCAACTTCAACGCTCCCAAACGCCAGCTTCGATCGACCGCCCACGCCCTCGCCACCGTCCCCCGAATCTGAAGAGCCACCACAGGGGGACGGTCCTTCTCCTACCTCGCCGCCAAGACATGGAACTCCCTCCCGACCCATCTCCGCCTGACCCAGGACCACCTCACCTTCAGGAAGCAGCTCAAGACCTGGCTGTTCGAGCAGTAGCGGACCCCCCTCCCCTAGCGCCTTGAGACCCTCTGGGTGAGTAGTGCGCTATATAAATGCATTGATTGATTGATTGATTGTGTGAAATATTGAGTGAAGGTGTGCATGCTGTACATCTGTGACATGCTCATTTGTGGGTCAAATAGTGACTGAAGGTGTGCGTGTGTGCATGCAGCATTTGTGTGACATGATTCATGTGTGAAATATTGAGTGAAGGTGTGCGTGGTGCACTTGAGCGACATGTTGATTCATATGAGAAATAGTGAGTAAAGGTGTGCGTGCTGCACTTGTGTGACATGTTGATTCATGTGTCAAATATTGACTGAAGGTGTGTGTGCAGCACTTTTGTGACATGTTGATTAATGCGTGAAATATTAAGTGATAGTGTGCTTGCTGCACTTGTGTGGCATGTTGACTCATGTGTGAAATATTGAGTGGTGTGTGTGCTGTACTTAAGTGACATGTTGATTCATGCGTGAAATATTGACTGAATGTGCGTGTGCTGCACTTGTGTGACGTGTTGATTCATGTGTGAAATATTGAGTGAAAGTGTGCCTGCTGCACTTGTGTGACGTGTTGATTTATATGTGAAATATTGAGGCACAGTGTGCGTAATGCAGGTGTGCACATGTGCTGGTAGCACTTGATTGACATGTTGATTCATGGGTGAAATATTGAGTGAAGGTGTGCGTTCTCCACTTGTGTGACATGTTGATTCATGGGTGATATATTAAGTGAAGGTGGGCGCGTGTGCATGCAGCACTTGTGTGACATGTTAATTAATGTGTGAAATATTGAGTGAAGGTGTGCTTGCTGCACTTGTGTGATATGTTGATTCATATGTGAAATATTGAGTAAAGGTGTGCGTGTGTGCGTGCTGCACTTGTGTGACATGTTGATTGTATGAAATATTGAGTGAAGGTGTGCGTGCATCATTTTTGTGACATGTTGATTCATGTGTGAAATATTGAGTGATAAGCATGCTACACTTGAGTGACATGTTGATTCATGTGTGAAATATTGAGTGATAAGCATGCTACACTTGAGTGACATGTTGATTCATGTGTGAAATATTGAGTGAAGTTGTGCGTGCTGCACTTGTGTGACATGTGGATTTATGTGTGAAATCTTGAGTGAAGGTATGCACGAGTGCGTGTAGCACTTCTGTGACACGTTGATTCATGTGTGAAATACTGAGTGAAGGTGTGTGTGATGCACTTGTGCGAGATGTTGATTTATATGTGAAATATTGAGGCACAGAGTGCGTGCTGCACTTGTGTGAGTTGTTGGCTCGTGTGAAATATTGAGTGAAGGTGTGAATGTGTGCGTGTAGCTCTTGATTGACATGTTGATTCATGGGTGAAATATTGAGTGAAGGTGTGCCTGCTGCACTTGTGTGACATGTTGATTCATGTGTGATATATTGAGTGAAGGTGGGTGCGTGTGCATGCAGCACTTGTGTGACATGTTAATTAATGTGTGAAATATTGAGTGAAGGTGTGCGTGCTGCACTTGTGTTACATGTTGATTCACATGTGAAATATTGAGTAAAGGTGTGTGCGTGCTGAACTTGTGTGACATGTTGATTCATTTTTGAAATATTGAGAGAAGGTTTGCGTGGATCACGTTTGTGACATGTTGATTCATGTGTGAAATATTGAGTGAAGGTGTGCATGCTGCACGTGAGTGGCATGTTGATTCACATGTGAAATATTGAGTGAAGGCGTGTGTGCTTGCTGGACTTGTGTGACATGTTGATTCATGTGTGAAATATTGAGTGGTGAGCATGCTACACTTGTGTGACATGATGATTCTTGTGTGAAATATTGAGTGAAGGTGTTGTTGCAGCACTTCTGTGACTCATTGATTCATGTGTGAAATACTGAGTGAAGGTGTGCATGATGCACTTGTGCGATATGTTGATTCATGTGTGTAATATTGAGTAAAGGTGTGCTTGTTTGAATGCTGCACTTGTGTGACATGTTGAATTATGTGTGAAATATTGAGTGAAGGTGTGCATGCTGCACTTGTGTGACATGCTCATTCATGTGTGAAATATTGACTGAAGGTGTGCATGCTGCATTTCTGTGACATGTTGACTCATGTGTGAAATATTGAGTGAAGGGGTGCATGCTGTACTTCTGTGACATGCTCATTTCTGGGTCAAATAGTGACTGAAGGTGTGCGCGTGTGCATGCAGCACTTGTGTGACATGATTCATGTGTGAAATATTGGGTGAAGGTGTGCGTGGTGCACTTGAGCGACATGTTGATTCATATGAGAAATAGTGAGTAAAGGTGTGCGTGCTGCACTTGTGTGACATGTTGATTCATGTGTCAAATATTGACTGAAGGTGTGTGTGCAGCACTTGTGTGACATGTTGATTAATGCGTGAAATATTAAGTGATAGTGTGCTTGCTGCACTTGTGTGGCATGTTGACTCATGTGTGAAATATTGAGTGAAGGTGTGCGTGCTGCACTTGAGTGACATGTTAATTCATGTGTGAAATATTGAGTGAAGGTGTGCATGCAGCACTTGTGTAACATGATTCATGTGTCAAATATTGGGTGAAGGTGTGTATGGCGCTCTTTAGTGGCATGTTGATTCATGTTTGAAATAGTGAGTAAAGGTGTGCATGTTGCACCGTGTGACATGTTGATTCATGTGTGAAATTTTAAGTGAAGGTGTGCGTGCTGCACTTGGTTACATTTTGATTCATGTGTGAAATATTTAGTGAAGGTGTGAGTGCTTCACTTGAGTGACATGTTGACTCGTGTGAAATTTTGAGTGAAGAGCGCATGCTTCACTTGTGTTAGATGTTGATTCATGTGTGTAATATTGAGTGAAGTTGTGCATGCTGCACTTGGGTGACATTTTGATTCATGTGTGAAATATTGAGTGAAGGTGTGCGTGCTGCACTTGAGTGACATGTTGATTTATGTGCTGTAGGTGCTGCAAAGAGATCTGCATCAGTGTTGTCTACACCCAAAAGCAGAACCCCTCTGGCTCACAGAGTGATGTGTTTGAGGGAGTAGTTGAGAACACAAATGAAGTGATTGGATTGCATAGATCACCTGCCACAGTTTGTTTGACCTGTAAGTCATGGTCCCGAATGCTGCAGGACCAACTCAGCCTATCCCCCTTCCGGGGTCGATATACTTAAAACCTTAAATCAGGCAACAGTAACATATCTGACTATAACAGACACAGAAACTGCCAAACTCTGGTGTTAAGTGCCTTATAAAAAAAATATTATTAGTGATTGTATTAACCCTACTACTTCTCCCATGAGAAGGGACAGTTGACATCAAATTTCAATGAGGTAGACATATTTGTTATCATCTTGAAAATGTGTGTGATAGTTCAGTCAGTGCTTCTGGGGCAGTGAGTGCTGACAAAAGGGTGGCTTTCTGCAGAAAGAAAATAACACTAGTAAAACTTTAGATAAAAAAGATGCCCAAATGTTCAACTATACTGAGATGGAAATGTAAAAGAAAACAATGAAGGCCTATCGAAGAATTTCACATCATTGGCATCCCTGAACAACTGGACATATAGACCAGGGTTCTCCAAAGTTGGTCCTGGAGGGCCAGATCCATGCCAAATTTTTAGCATATCCCCATTTGGATAAATGTAGTTATCTTAAAAATCTGGCATGGGTCCGGCCCTACAGGACTGACTTTGGAGTACCCTGATATTGACGCCTATTTAAAAAAAAATGTATAAATTATATCTGCATTTAAAGCTTTACTCTCCTGCATGGACTCAGTTGTACATGTTTTATGTGGACGAAGGGTATGCCTACTAAGGGCCAAATTACGAGATTTTGGCGGAGTGGTGGCGCCTGGTACCACCGCTCGGCCAAAGCACGTGCTGCCCGTCTGCCCAATAGATTACAACTTATTCGTAGTGTGGTCGTGGCGGTTCCTCCTGCGGTATCCTTTAAAAGTCAGCTATTTCTTTTAAAAAGGCACGGCAAAAGGAACACCTCACAAGGTTCTTGCACGGCATGGACTCGTAAGTCCATGTCATGCAGGAACCTATGTGCATGCACACAGGGGGGCACATGTCATGCCCCTGTGTGCATCCACAAATGTCTGAGGCACAGGGAGGCCCTGTAAGGCCCCCTTTGTTTCCTCCCTGCCAGGCTTTTCATGGCAGTTGAACCGCCATGAAAAGTCTGGCTCAGAGGAAACTCGCAATATGCTTGGCGGGACTGTGGTGGTCCCACCAAGCATATTGCGGCCTCTGACAGCCACTCCTATGCCAGGTAATGGGGGAGACCCTGGCGGAGCCGGCGGTCCCATTAAGGTCCGACTAACCGAGTCGTAATCGGGCAGTCGGACCAAGGGTGCGGCGGTGTTAATACTGAAGGGCCCTCCTGACTGTATATTTTAGCATTCGTGCAACCATCTTGTAATCCGGACGCCATTTTGTATGATAATCGAAACTGCTGCTTTGGTTATTTTCGAGAAAGCGGTCTTTAGTAAGTATTGTTTCCCAAGGTTGAGCTTTCTTTAAATATTTGCAAGTGTTCTCGTTAGTGCATGCCTTTCTCGTTATAGATAGAGTCCTCCTCCCACCTATTCGGTGAGGAGGATAGGCCAGACGACCTTGGCCAGTAGATAGCCTGTGCCCAGCTGCAGAATTGAAAACCATGTTCTGCACCTCCATTGTATTATGACATCTACTAGTATTTTTCCATAGTAGGCTGGTCTTTTTGGACTCTAACGTACATAATGTAATTGTATGCTTACGGGGTCCAGTCCTTCAACAGCCATCCCATGAGGCTGGTCAGACTGGGCTCCGCTGCAGTGTAATATCAATAAATAATCTGGTTTGTATTCTCTAGTGTCTGACAGTCTCTTCATTTTTAGGAAGGCAGAGAAGGTGGTCGTGAGTGACCCGAGTGACACTTTCTGGGTTGCTACCTTCAGTTATCGCCCGAACAGTGACTCCATCGGGTGACCTTATCCTCGCCCATGGATGTATGAGGAGTATGGGGCCACATTGGGTCAGATTGGCGTATCGGGGGACCCATGCACGATAGAGTTTTGTACTCGCATCTGCCCGCCTGTCTGATTCAGCAGTGCCCTTCCCAGTGGTCATCGCGACTGGGGTCCTGAATGGCGGAACCCTTGGATCTGACTGTATGGTCCGAAGAGTCGGCAGTGGAGAATAAAGTCGTTTGACCTGTGTGCACCAGGAGAGCTTGTTTGATTCTTTGTCGTCATGACGTTTGTTTGGCGGGGACTTTGGTTGGTTTAGGAATAAGTTTTAGACAAGCGCATGCATTTGATTTTGAATATCTTTTAATATGGTACCTTATTGTTAATTTGTGATTAATGTAATCCGCGGAAGCGACCTTTGGTAAAAGCACAAGTGCGTTCTAGTGTAATTGGGTGGTGAATGTGTTTCTTTGTGTGAACAGAATTCCTGTTGGAGTAAGTTCTGTTGTGTGTGGTGTCGTTGTTATTCTGCTAATGCTCAATTTGAGGAAGGGCAGCCCACACCTGAGAAGGGTACTCCGAATTATGATATATATGTCAAATACGGCCTTGGCCCTATTATATTTAGTACATTAAAGCACAAATATACAAGGGACAATGCTGAATTGCAGTGGCCATCAACAGGCACCTTTGATGAGCAGAAATTGAATTATTTAGAGGAAAAACTGTTTGCTAAGCATAGCAGGCAGTCAATGTTTGATTATCTTCTGGTATGGTGAAAGGAAACTAAACAGAGACAGCTGAGGGCGGAAAGGGAGGCACGGAGGCAGAGAACGCAGACACTGACTCAGAAAGCAGTAGCGCATGATAAAGAGAAAGTGGAGAAGGGTATAGAATGTGCCGATAGGAGGTTTCGATTGCAATGTGATAAGTCCTATGTTGCTAGGGAGGAGGCAGACATTTTTGTAGAAGAATTATTGGAAGACAGACCGCCTCCCCCTTATGCCCCGCATAGAATATATCCTATCATCCCACAGCCCTTGCCACCTGCCTCTGCCCCCGCTGTTCTTGCTGTTTGTGGTATTGATCATAGTGCTTCGGTCCAGACAGCAACAGCTTCTTCTTTGGCTCCGTCCCCATAGTCGATGTGACTGCTAGTCTTCCTGCCACTCCTGTTGTTACGGCGTCACTTTCTCCTTCACAGACACTTAACTACTCAACCGATGTTGACCTTGATGACTCCCCCTTCGATTACTGTGTTGTCCCCACTTCTCTCTTATGCCCCCTTGTTAGGCGCTGAGATACCGGTGCATGACCAGGATGACAGGGCTGGGGCAGTTGCAAGGGAGCGATTGGGACAGGTGTTGATTCGATCTGATGTGGGAGATATGGAGAAAAAGATGGTGGCCAATCAGCCTGCCCAGTGGGCCCATAATCCTATTTATGGTGTTGAAGATGTATGGAGTGTGTTAAAGGATTATGAGCCATTTGTCCAGCAGCATGCCCTTAAACACATGTTGGCTACTTTGATTGGACTATGGGAACAGTGTTTTAAAGGTGTTGCACCTCAGTCTGTTTAGGATATTGAAGACCAAGTGTATGGTTTCCAATGAGATTTTTGCTAGTGTTATCACATTGATTGGATATCGAGGTAGATTGCATCAGAAATGTCTGACGACGATATCTCAGTTCCCGATGAGGGAGTTCACCCCATTTTCCACCCGGAGATACCGGAGCTACGTGATCAGCACAATCAGGTAACTAGACAACGAGTAGAGGCCAGTTTTCAAGAACAATGGGTTTATACTCCATGGAAGAGGAGTGAAGTCCTCGCAATTAAGTTTCAGTTACCCGACAACAGAAAAAAATCCTACTGCGTACTATAAAGAATTGACAGAGGCTGCCACATCGACGGTAATGACGTTAACAGATATTGAAATGTTTTTTGGCTTATTGGTGCCAGTGGATAACTGGCAACAGGTGCATACTCAAGACCATGCCCTAGAACTGGGTGGTACTTGGGACGAGATTAGGACGTGGGATAAGGAGAGGAAGCCTGGGGAAAAGCCTAAGGCTGAGATCTTGGCATTGCCAGACCGCTTTATTACCTATATGCACTCTCTTATCCCACCTCAAAAGGTGTACTGGGATAAGCTGGCCCCATGTCGTCAGAAGAAAGATGAAACTGTGTCTGATTTCTTTACTTGGTTTGAAGGTGTGTTCTGGGATTTTAGTGGCCAGGATTTGTCTTTGGAAGCAGGTATCCAATTGTTTGTCAACAGGTTTGTCACAAATTTTCTCCCAGAGATTGCAACCCGGTTGCAGGCTGCTGAGAGTACGTGGACTACATCTACCCCTTCGGTGATATTGCGTATGGCTGGATTAGGCATCTAGGGGGCAGGGATGGGGTCGAGGTATTGGACCGGCCCGGCAGCTTCCTCGTACAAGCCGAAATGCTGTGCCTGTGGGCCCAAATCAATGTGCGTATTGCAAGGAGGAAGGGCACTGGTGTAGCGAGGGCCCAGTTTTGTTGCAAAAGGTTGTGGCTCCTAGATGACGGAAGGATGGAGGGAGAGGCCGGGGAGCATGCAGTCAGGGTGGAGATTAGGCTACTGGGACATCACTGGGCTGTTCCGATAAAAATTACTTTGATGACGTTCGGGGTCGACAGTATTTTCATGATGATTATGATTTGGATGAGGTGACGGGGATGTCTTACAGCTAGGACAGCCAGAGACAGGGTAAGGGACCATTTCCGATACCTGTATATCAGCATGGACCTAATATTAGTGTGGATTTGCAGGGCTCGGAAAATAAATTTTTGGTGGACACAGGAGCAATGAAGAGTTCTGTTTCGAAGGTCACTGGTCCCTGCGACAGCCCTGTCTGGCCATAACAATTTTTCAGTTGGTTTTTCTGGTGTACCGGTAGTAAGCCCCATCCCCAAGCCTCTTGCTTTGACTATAGGCCTCTTCACCGTTGATTTACCATTTTTACTAACATCAAATTGTGGAGAACTTGTTGGGATTGGATCTGTTGAAGAAGTTACGTGCTACTATTTACTGTTCCCCAGATGGTGTCTATATGAAAATGGGTCCGAGTATGGTTAGTACTATGCAATGTTTGTCTAAAGATGCCCCCCTTCCAGTTGAGTTTAAGGATATTTCATCTACGTTGTGGGCCACAAGTGACACTGATGTAGGACTTTTGCAGATACCTCCAGTTTCTATTCAGGTTAAAGAAAATGCTATGTTGCCTGGTATCCCTCAGTATAAAATTTTGCATGCAGGAGAACAGGCGTTGTTGTGCATAATACAAGATTTGATTCAGTCATGAGTGGTAGAGGAGACAACAGCAAATGTGTGTAATAGTCCCATCCTTCCTGTTCTCAAGAGGCCACCTCCGGGTTCCTCTAATGATGTTACTGATGTTTATCATTTTGTGATTGATCTGTGCGAAGTTAATAAAATAGTGGTCCCTCAGTTTCCCGTGGTTCCTGACATTACTGCTCTTTTGACTATGATTCAATTTTCTGCTAAATTCATTTCTGTTATTGATTTGAAGAATGCCTTCTTTAGCGTCCCTGTTCATCCAAATAGCAGACGCCTTTTCGGATTTTCCTTGGCATGTCGTAGTTTTAGATTTGTCGGGTTCCTCAGGGCTACACTGAGAGTCCTAGTATATATAGCCAGGCTTTTAAGGGTCACTTGGACTCCCTCACCCTTCCCCAGGTAAAGTATTGTTACAGTATGTGGATGATCTTTTGATTGCGTCTGATACTGAAGACGGACGTAAAGCAGCTACAGTAAAAGTGTTGCTGCATTTGGCTCAACTTGGACACAAAGTGTCCCTTTCCAAATTTCAATATTGTTTACAGGCGGTCACCTATTTAGGTCACCTACTGTCGAAGGAGGGTCGGAAACTAACTCCTGAGCATATTAATGCTGTAGTTAACATGCCTGTTCCAAGGACCCAAAGGGATGTACGAGCCTTTATTGGTATTACTTCGTATTGTCGTCACTGGATACCGAATTTTGCTTTACTATCAAAGCCATTGTTATATCTAACAACTAAAGATGTGCCAAGAACCTTTGCCGGATGCCTAAATTCCAACACGCTTTTGAGCAATTGAAGGTTGCACTTTGCTCGGCGGTGTGCTTGGCACACCCAATTACAATAAGCTGTTTGTGTTATATGTACACGAGTCGGCCGGTTGTGTGCTTTCTGTTTTAACACAGGCCTTTGGAAGTAAGCAGAGGCCATGTGCGTATATTTTCACTGTGCTTGATCCAGTCACGAAAGCTCTTCAGAGCTGTTTAAGAGGGACTGCGGCCATGGGCGTCTCTATTCGACAATCGGCAGGGCTTTTTTTTTATACTGATCTCACAGTTATGGTACCTCATGCTGTCGATACGCTTTTGAACATAACAAAAACACAGCACCTTACCAGTGCACGTCTGACTGGCTATGAACTAACCCTTTTTGCACCACACATTACAATTAAAAGATGTGCCACTCTGAACCCTGCCACGTTACTACCCCTCCCTTCGGAGAGTGAGGACATAGACATACATGATTGTATGTTTCGGACGGAAGAGGAGATGAAGGGACGGGTAGACTTGACTGATGTCAAGGGGAACTATATGCCGATGGGTCTTGCTTTAAGTTACCGGATTGCACCACAACTGCTGCTTATGCAATCACAACACTGCACACGGTAGTTGAGACATCACAAGTTCCCTATCAGTCAGCCCAAGCTGCAGAGTTAGTGTCCCTCATTCGAGCATGTGAGTTGAGTCAGGGACTGGCGGTCAATATTTATACTACCAGCAAGTATGCCTTCGGAGTCACTCGTAATTTTGGGCAACTCTGGGCAGAGAGAGGATTCATCACTTCCCATGGTTCAAAAATTCAGCATGGCCTTTTGATAAATAGGCTTTTGTCGGCTTTAACGCTGCCCAAGAAGATGACAATGGTGAAGTGTAGCACTAAAAAAGCAATTACTGATGATATGAGAGGGGAAATGCTTTTGCAGATCAAACAGCCAAGGAGACGGCTCGATCTAAGATGAAAAATATGTTTGTAACAGGTCCTGCTAGATGGGTGCCAGAAGTTACGATGTTTGAGGACACAATAGATAATGTGAAGGAAATACAGGGTGAGGTTACGGTTGAGGAATTACCAATATGGCAGGAAAGTACGGCGCAATTGAATGATGATGGGTGTTGGATAGATAAGTCGGGGAAGCAGAGATGGATGCTGCCAGATGCATATGTTCTTCCTGTAGTCACTATGGCTCATGGACCAGCTCACATTAGTGCTAGGGGTATCTGTAAGTTGCTAGACCCTGTATGGCAGAATGATAATATCCCAAATAGGGCTGCCCATTTAGTAAAACATTGCATGGTCTGTATGATGTACAATCCTGGAAAGGGTACTCCTACACCTCCCGGTAATTTTTCACCCCCTTCTTTCCCCTTTGAAGTCCTTCAAATGGACTTCATTGAGATGGAACGGGTAAATAATTTGAAGTATATGTTAGTGGTGGTCTGTGCATTCAGTAAGTGGGTTGAGACTTGTCCTACTAAGGAGAATACAGCTTTGGCGACCGTGAAGGCTCTCTTAAAGGAGTTATGTTATGTTATGTTATGATATTTATATAGCCCATGGCTGCCGCATCACCGGGGCGTCCCAGCGCTGAAGTAGAACACTGAGTGGGGAAGCATAGCGAGGATTAGCAGTGCGAGAAAAGCCAGGTCTTCACCAGCCTTTTCTGAAAGTCAGGTGATCGGTGATGCTACGGGTATGGAGTTCTTCCCTCATTTTGGTTTGCCCGTTTGATTTGGAGTGATAACAGCAGTCACTTTAATTCAAAAGTCATCTAGTTGGTGTGCAATGGCCTGCACATTAAGCAAAAGTTTCATGCTGCGAATCACCCTCAGTCAGCAGGTTTAGTTGAGAAGTACAATGGTACTCTCAAACTAAAGATGGCAAAAAACCAGGAGAGTACAGGATTGAAGTGGCCGGATGCTTTACCATTGGCTTTGCTGTCGACAAGAGTTACGGCCCATACTAGAATCGGAGTGTCCCCTTATGAGGTTGTTTTTGGTCGGCCCGCTAATGTCTGGGGTGTTCCAAGACCCCGCCACTTTTACGAGATAGATCACCCTTTCTTGATAGATTATTTATGTGAGTTGACTAAAAATTTGCGTTCTATTCATCAGCAGATTCAAGAAGCCTTGCCATCCGCTACAGAGGGACCAGGCCACAATCTCTGGCCTGGAAATTTCGTGCTGGTTCTCTACTTTCAGCGCAAAAACAGTCCGGAACCCCAGTGGAAGGGGCCTTTCCAGATCCTCCTTGGTACGCGTACAGCATAGAAGGTGGACGGTTGGAAAAATTGGATTAGTTCAACGCACTGCAAGAAGGTGCCACTTCCTCTGCCCTATTATCAATGGAGGCTTGACGGCATTGGGGATTCTGAGACGGAGAAGGTTCCCCGTTTCATTCCTTTCTCCAATACCAGAGTAACATGGGCACCTACTGAGGAGGAGAGCGATGCATTTTTGAATGAGGCAGTACCACCTGAGATTAAGGCTGGCCAAGAGCTTCAGTCGGATGGCCCGTCTGTGTCCGAGTATGAGTCTGTTAATCCCGCTGAAAGTGAGCCTTTGTTTCTTGATGCCTCTGTTCCTGGAGTTGTTAAGTACAATTTGCACCCTCGACGGAGGTACAGTGCACCAAAGGAAAAGTCAGATTAGTAGGAATGGACTTCATGGATGAAGAATAGGGACAATAGAGTAGGGATAGGGAGATTGGTGCATTGTTCGAGACACTGGACAGGATGAGTTTGGGGTGTTTTCCCAGGAGGGAGGGTACCCTATCCTGAGAGAAGTGGATTTTCCTCACAAAGGGCTGCAATGGCACAGCTCCAACGAGAAGTGTTCAATAGCACCACCGTAGATGAACAATAGGAGCCTGCCGGCGAGGCTCGAAGGAGAAGAAAAACGGACGCTGAGAAGAAGATTGTTTCTTTGGTTTCATTGAGGTCATATTGATTGTATATTTCTGTTCTGCTATCATGTATCCTTTTGGCAGGCCAATGATTGATGAGGAACAGCCATTGGGTCTTGTTGTTTTGCCACGATCATCATGGATCAAACAACAGAGAGCTATTCTGCTGATGATTATCTTTTGTGGGGTTCTCTGGGTGCTAGAGTATACATGTAACTCGCCTCTGATAGGGAAATACTGGCACCCTCCCAGGAGCAAATGAATGAAACTCACCAGACATAGCAGGTTTGCTCAGAAACAGAGTGAAATGTATTTATTGGTACCAAAAGCATGCATCATTGCTACTTAGCAAGGAAGAAGTCAGGTCTCCTGCCTTAGGGGCTCTCAGACTGCTTCTTCCCAGAGTGACAGGTTTCTGGGTGCTTTATATACATTTAGTAATGCCATGTCAGCGGATCTAGAATAAGGCACCAAGCCAAATATGGCTAACAGGGATGTGTAACATGCCAATTATAAATGGCTAGATATGGGCAGGCCAGAAAGGCTGGCTCAGCACTGTGTAAGCAACTTGCACAACCAGATAAGGAAACTTATGATGACGTCAGGAAAAGGTAAGTGACCTTTAAGGCTGATTCAGAATAGCTGCTGGAAGCTTGTCCAGGCAAGGTCAGATAGGAATCCCTTTGGAGCGCTGGGCCTCATGTTAGTGTGAGTGCATATATATGAATTTAAATGGATATACATATATATTTTGCAACAATCCTCCCTTTTGGCTAGACCTATCCAACATTAGTGTAAAACCAAAATATATATGTATATTTGAAGGAAACATTAGTTACATATCTTTGGAAGGCATTACACAGTGTTTGCATAAAATGCATATATTGTCACATTGATACATGCTGATGAGATCATTATTATATCAGCAGGCTGTTGTGATACCGGCAGCATACTCATAATTAAGTGTCCAATCAAATATTGTTTTCTCTGTGTAATGCATAAGGCTACATTGTCACTTAGTCACTCTGTTCCCGGGCACTTTCTGCAAGTGTCAGTAATTTAAAGGCACGCAGTGAGCGGTCATCTGCTTCTCCTCCTGGTCTGCAGTCGTCTTGTTCAGGGGCAGTTTCACGGACCTGCCCTGCGTTGTCCTCTTCAGTCTATTTTTCTGCAAGTGCACACCATCACCTTTCTTCGAGACTGCGTTATGTACTTCTCTCAACAGCATCAGTTTATGACACGTCCCTCTGACACTTTATGATGGGCCCTCATGGATCGTAGAAATGGTCTGGTCTGTCCTCTTCTTGACTGCTGCGTTGCGCAGGTCCTCTGGTAACAGATGGTCATCAATTTCTGGTACCGTCCTCTCAGGCATTGGGGTGCTGCTCTGCATTTTGTCCCCTCAATCCATTCATTTTGTTGGTTCACCGTCTGTGGTTCAGTCCACCTAGAACTAGAGAAACAGCTTTTATTTTTCTCACCATGACCATTTTTCCATAATCGCTTTAGAAGTCTTTGCCGCATTGCAGGCTGTACTAAATTCAGAGCATCAGGCAATTTCAGGCATGTTCCATCAGTTGCCTTTACTAACAATCAGTTTTTTTTTTAATTGTTATTTTGGAGCTAATTTACACCTCTTGGCCTCAAGTTGGAGGGTGGTATGGGGTATGCATGTTATACTTTATTCCCAAACACAACCTCTTTAGCATAAATGTAGTCACTAAGGGCCACATGCATCAACGAGAAAACTGGTCGCAAACGGGCAGATTAGCAGAATCTGCCCCTTTGCGACCGGTATTATTGCATTTGGGATGCATCATCCCAAATGCAAAAATCGCAATTTATGGAATCTCTAAATAGCGATTCCTTAAATTGCGATTGCATTTAAGGAATCCCAAATTGAGATTCCTTAAATGCAATGCATTAAAGTTAAAGAATTAGCGATTTCGCTAATAGGGGGAGCAAATTACCATGAAGTTGAACTTCATGGTAATTTGCAAAACTTTGAAAAATGCACTTTTGTGCATTTTTCAAAGTTTCATGTTGCGCACACACATGCCCTTAGAGCATGTGTGTGTGCAACATATGTGCACAGATCAATTTCAGGGGTGCAATAGGGTGTCATTTTGACACCCTTGCACCCTTGAAATTGCATGAGCCATTTGCGAGTACTTACTGGTACTCGCAAATTGCTCATGCAATCTCCAATTCATTCCTATGGGCCTGGAGGCCCATAGGAATGATTGGGACGGCATTCCTTAATTGCGAGTCGCAATTTGCGAGTCGCAATTAAGGAATTTGTAAGAATCACTATTTTTATAGCGATTCCTACATGCATAGGCTTTTGCAATTCCTTAATTGCGATTCCTTAAAAATCGCAATTTAGGAATCGCAAAAGTCTTTGTTGATGCATGTGCCAGTAAGTGATCTCCTTCTATCGCTATTTATGGTCTGGTGGACCCCTAACCTTGGAGAGCTGGCTTTCCTGAAGCACTGCGCCCCAGTTGCTGCATCATTCTTCCCTGTTGGACACACCTCCATTCATTTTGAAAATGTATCCACCCAGACCAGTAAATATTTAAATCCATTCACTGGGAAGCAACATGCATCTGCGCATTCATCCTCCCTTGTGCAATATCAGAGGGTCCCTGCTCCAGTCTTGTAAGGGAAAGGAACATACTGCGTGGGGGCACAGGAATCTCATCCTGGTAGGCCCATACCCTCTTCGGCTCACATCCATCATCAATCCACCCTCTATGTTCATCTGGTGTTGCAGACCATTGTGCTTCCTTTACATTAGCTTGCAACAATTGTCTCTGAATGAGCTGTATTTTTGGAATGCTTTATTCATTAGTCCCGTCTGCACTGGCTGTAACATGCTTTCATGTAATGCTGTCTCAGCGATGGCATCACCTTTGGCTAACTTAGTATTAGCTGCGGTGTAGGCTTCACATTTTATTACCGGCCATCCTGGTGTATAATAGTATTGCTTTTAACAGGATCCTTACTAAAGGACCATTTTTTTATAAGGCGCCCTGCTTCTGTTATGAATGCGCAATACTTTCACAGCTGGCCACAAATAAGAACTGCAAAGCATAATGTGAGTCAGTTTAAATGTTAACAGTTTTACCCTTGACTAGTATTCATGCTTTTGTTACAGCATACAGCTCAACTTATTAGGTAGATGTTCCAAGTGGCAGAGTTGCACTTCAGCTATTGCTATAGCATACCCTGCTCTGTAATCAGTGTCTATCAGTCTGCTGTAGGAACCATCAGTGTACCACTCCTATAGTCTGCCTTTTCTAATGGTGTCTAATCTTGGCGTGGTGCTGATTTCTACAATCTCAGCACCAACTTACTTAGGGGTCTCGTCTGTCTCTAAAAGAATGGATCTCATCAGAAGAACCTATTGCAGGTTTGCCAAATTAACAGGTGGGCCTCTTATTATGACATTACAATTAGACAATATGGTGCAATTATAACCTGTGTTACTGCCAACAGAAAATGTGGTGTTGATCAAGACAACAACAGCCGTACCAAATGCAACCGCACCAAATGTGGCACCTAGACAATACAAGCATAGTCCAACACAATGAGATCCGTCCTCTTCACCATCACAGCTGCCGACCCCCAATCAATGCAGAAAGCAAAGTCACATAGTTGTGTCCCACAGGCCTTTCTTTTCCAGCTGTGTCAGCACACCATGTGCAACACCACTTCATTTGCAATGTTATTTTGCTCTGAAACAGAGATAAAAAGGCATTCCCCATGATGGCGCAGTACACACTGTCTATTTCAATTTCTTGAAACAGTTTGCAAGTTCATTAGTCATAGCATCTGCATTCATGGACCCATTGGTGGCCGCAGTTCATTATCCCCAGGAAGAACATCGTTCCTTTCTTGGTGGGCAGGAGCTGAATGCCCTAAAACAAATTTATTCTGTCAGGTGGCATGCAGCGTGTACCTTGGAATATCACATAACCCAGGTAAGTCACCTCTTTCTGGCAGCACTAGCATTTTGACAATGAGGCTTCTCTTCTGAAGGTAGTTCAGCAGAGCTACAGTGTCTTTTTCATAGGCTTTCACAGGCCTCAAGTGATGGAGATGTTACAAGGAGGCCATCAGCCTACTGCAAGACGATGCTACCACCTTCCAAGCATAGGTGGCCCAAGTCTCTCTTTACTGCCTGCGCATTGACTTTGGGACTCACAGTGAACAAAGTGTACTGGGTATCCCAGCACGACGGCAAAGAGGCTTTCACTCTGTAGATGGACTTTAATGTTAAAACCCACAGAAGAGAGAAACATTCTCTGCCTCTACAGGTATAAATAATAATATAGTACTGGTGTCAGGCTCTAATGGATCCACAAGTTCATAAGGTAATCACTTTATGGGGACAGCATGTTTTCACCACCCTCTCTTTTTTTTATTTTCTATTTATTTTAAATATCACTTTATGGGGAGGGCATTTTTCCAAACCTCTCCGTTCCTTAGTTCTATAACCTTATTGTTAGTTAAGTGCACATCCATCCATTTCCTTTTCATCTGTTTCAGACTGCAGTCTAACTACTGAGAATCCTTACTGAATCCTTACTGAAGCTGCAAGTAGTAAGTGCCCTGTTCGAACTTATCCTTAGGTATTTGTGAGTATATTCCATGTATTGAAAAAAAATATATATATACTGCTGCAAAAAATTATATTTATTTATATTAAAATTGTGAAATGTATTCCTTTATCTCCCACGTTAGTGGAAAAATCTCCCACCTTAGTGGAAACATGACATTCTCCTTGGGCGTGTTTCAGGGAGGGACGTGTTTGATACCTTCATCCTGAAACACTGGGAACAATAGCACTGATGCCATACTCTTATCTACTCTCTGGTATCTACGCTGCGCCCCGTGATAATGTTATACAGTAGGATAAACCCCACCCTGCATATCCTCTTACACTGGTATTATTTCTCAAGAAAACTGTGATATCCCCCTCTGCTCCAAAAAGAATATGCAATTTTTCCTTTAGCTAATGGTACCTAAACAGATCTGTGGTGTCCACTCTAGCTCTAGGAAGGCTTAATCAAGGCCATAATTTCATTGTAACAACTAGGTAAATTCCTCCATTTCTTAAATGTAGTTAAATTACTAATGACGATATCATCAATATTATTAACATGAATTGAGAATTAATTTGACCCTAATTTTCCTAGACACATTATAGCCTCAGACATCATCAGAGCTAAGTTTATTTTAACATTCTCATAAATGAGCTATTTTTTTTAAATGCTATGATCTTATTTGTAAATTACCTGAAGTGTTTTATCCAACAATGTTTGAATCAGGAAATGTAATTATACAAAGGAATTAAGTTGCTAAACTACTCTTCAACATTACAAGCACGTATTATATATCTATGTTTTTCCTATTTAGAACAAGTGGCACTGGAGTGTGCGTTTGCTTAATACGTGTTATTGCTGTAGACCAAAATGGAAGCAAATCTCCTGAAAAGGAATATGTTCCCCGTTCAATCAAATACAGCCCTGTTTATTTATTTATTTGTATTATTACTGCAAGGGCTATAGACTAAATGTACAACTTCCATTTACACAATTATATATGTACATGTATACATCAGGAAATGCTGTGATGCTTTCATAGTCTAATGTAGGGCCCTAAAATAGGAAATCACACACTGTCATAGAGGCTAACCTCAGATTAAAAAATGCTCCAAAACTCCCTGCGTGGACATTTTGCTTTCAGTAGTGCTGGTCAGTTCTAAATACAGAACTTGACCTCTGACCCTTTAACCTGTTGTCCCCTGTCTGAGCAAGGCTATCCCCATGTGGCCATCACAGTTCAAGTAACTCTCGAGAAGCATGACTGAGGGGCTGGCTCCGGTGGTGATATTTTAAAGGTAGGATGTAACTTTTGCTGTCTTATTTATGTATTTATTTTTATTCCTGTGCAATGTGTTTTCTAGCACCTAAAGAACTGGCTCAAAATTCTATTTTTCAGAATGCCATAATGCGCCCAGAATTCTTGTGCATGAAGGCTTGCAATGTTATTCACATGACTGTACAGCTACTCTTTGTATAACATTTAAATAGCCTTTGTATTTGACACTGCAGCCATTAGGCCATACTACATTTTAAGTTTGTCACTAAGAGACAGTAATATTGGCATTGTTAGATAAACTAATATTCACCCATTTGGTGCAACAACGTATTTAACCATTTGGAGATAGAAATCTTAATGTGCACATTGAAATCTGAATGTGCACTTCACAAATATTGATTTTTTTCCCCTGCTATATATATATATTTTTTTACAATAGGGTTAGTAGACATTATAAAGGTTATTAAAATGCAAAAACGATTTTAGTGCAATTACTTTTAATTATTTTTACATGTAGTCATTATTGAAAAATAATCACTAACCCGTTTGGTTGTGTCTACGTATGAAAAGCAAGCCTCATTCCTTTCATTTTGTCTTTAAAAGCCTTTATTTATAACACTTACAAAAGATGTTTTGAAGCTAAGCACAGAAGCTTTAATGAAACATAGAAAGTTATTTTACCCTCTAGAAATAAGTATTTCACCCTTTAGAAAGTACAGAAGCGTTAATGAAACATAGAAAGTTATTCTACTCTTTAGAAATAAGTATTTCACCCTTTAGAAAGTAGTAATTATTTACCATCAGATCCACAAATGCACTTTTTAGGAAGGAAAGTCCTGACTTTCATCCTTTTCCTTGTATCCAAAAAGAATGAAGCTATATTTCTAACTTTCAAGACTAGTTGTCTATAATGTACATGCTTTTATGTGCTATTTGATACTAATTTAAAAAAACCTAGTTGCCACGGTCTTTACTTGGTCGGCCCTGTCTTAATTATTTAGCTGTGTTTTATGACCACCAGGTGTCAGCTTCTACACTTCTCAGGAGAGAAGGCAGCAGCTGGTGCTGGGACTCAGCTCAGTTCATTCTATTAAAACCCAGGCATTCCAAGCCAGTCAAAATCTATTGTTGGCAATGTGGTAAAAAGGAGGACACTTTTATTTTAGCATTTTACCCGTACAGCAGCCACCAATTACTCATACAATGTAAATGCTTTTAATATTTAATATCATGTATTTGAGGAGAGTGCTGTAACATTTTGCACAGCTGATAGGCAGCACTAACAAAATGTTGGGCATCTATTTAAAAAAAAAATGTTTTAAGTCCTAGTTGTGTAAAACACAGAAATTCATTTTTCCGTGTGAGGCCTACTTTTTCCTATTGAGTGCCTTTTTCTAGGTAAAGTTAGTTTTAACATAATATAGCACTAGCTATACCCAAAGGTTTCAGAGCGCTTTACAAGAGGTACATAAAACATGAGCAATCCTTAATACATCAATTATGTATTATTGTATTAAGTATCCAAAACGCAGCAGCTAGGCTTATCCTTTATTTTCCCAAATGTCACCCTTTCTCAGCTTGTATCAAAAAGCTGCACTGGCTTACAGTGGGTATCTGGATCAAATTCAAGGCTCTATGCCTTACATATAAAGCCGTATATTATTCCAACCCCATGTTCCTCAAACAATCTCTCTCTTGGTATATACCCAAACGAGATCTAAGGTCTAAAAATACTTTAATGATCTTGCGTCCTAAATTTAAGAGACTCGAATGGGGGGGGGGGGGGGTGTAGCTGTTTTTCTTCAGAAGTGGCAGCGCTTTGGAACAGCTTGCCCATAAATATCAGAGCAGCGCCCACGTTACTTAGTTTTTGTTTTTAGAAAACTTGTTAAAACTTGGCTTTTTAATTCCTAGCCTCTCGACACTTTAAACACCCCAACTTAGTGCCAAGACACCCTTGGGTATTCGTGCGCTTTCGAAGTTTCCGTAACATAACATAACATAACATAAACAAACACAAAATATCTTCTCTGAAACATAGAACAATGTATGAAAAGTCCATGCATCTTTTTTTATTCTAATTTTTTTTCTTCATTCTGGGTATATAATTGAAGCTTCACACATCTATACTTTGTTACAGCTACACTTTTCACAGTAGCGTGCAACTACTTAACATATTTTATATAATTCATATTCTTACCTTTATCTGCAGGGCTATCTGGTGATGATTTGTTTTGAACCTTTTTTCCTCCTGCCAGTTTTTTAAACAATTTTCTAGTGGGCTTACCATGATTTTCTTCTGAGATCCCCTCGCATGAAATGTGTTTTGTTTACTCACAATGTGCACTTACCCTGAAAGATAAATACAAAAGGTCTCCTACAAAGGAAAAGTTGTTAGGTAGTGGATAGAATGTGTTAAAAAGAGGAAAATCAACAGTTATGAACCGGCCAGAGACATCACATAAAACCCATTTGCTTGTCTAATGCACTAATGCGCTCCATTTTTTATATAAATCAAAGAAACATTTCAAGGAAACATAGAGGTCCAGTACTGAAGATCAATACCCTATTCAAATGCAGTCATTCATCCATGACATAACTACGCATATTTCAAAATCATTTCCATGTGTTCCGGTGCAACCTGCAAATCAGAAGCTCCACTCACTATATTCTGGGAGGGTTTCTTTTTTTGTGGGTAAAATCAATCCCCATCCTAGCATAGGGTCCCCTGCAATGGATTTTTATAAAACCCCCGAAGGGTCTAGCCATTTGTCAATATTTATTGACATAAAGTTACTTATCAGTCACCTGTTTAACTACTTCTTATATGTGTAGGTGCACATAAATTATTCTCTAACCCAGGCACTCCTGCAGTGTATGCCACATATTAGTGAATTGATACAGAGAATATTTTAGAAACATTCTCCACACTCCCCTGTCTATTTTAAATGCCAGCCAATGCCCCTTTTATTAATACTATGTGTTAAATATGCATTTGAAAGACTGAAAGGTCACTTGCAGCAAGGCAAGTTAGTTATTTAGCTTACATCTCACTTACCGACTGGTGACATCACAGTCCTCCAATGTCCCACTTTCAAACACCATTCTGATGGGGAAATACTGGCACCCTCCCAGGAGCAAATGAATGAAACTCACCAGACATAGCAGGTTTGCTGAGAAACAGAGTGAAATGTATTTATTGGGACCAAAAGCATGCATCATTGCTAATTTGCAAGGAAGAAGTCAGTCTCTGTGCAATAAGTGTATCCATTTAAATTCATATGTATGCACTCACACTAACATGAGGCCCAGAGCTCCAAAGGGCTTCCTATCTGACCTTGCCTGGACAAGCTTCCATCAGCTATTCTGAATCAGCCTTAAAGGTCACCTTCCTTGTCCTGACGTCATCATAAGTTTCCTTATCTGGTTGTGCAAGTTGCTTACACAGTGCAGTGCCAGCCTTTCTGGCTTGCCCATATCTAGCCATTTATAATTGGCATTTTACACATCCTTGTTAGTCATATTTGGCTTGGTGCCTTATTCTAGATCCGCTGACATGGCATTACTAAATATATATAGCACCCAGAAACCTGTCACTCTGGGAAGAAGCGGTCTGAGGGCCCCTAAGACAGGAGACCTGACTTCTTCCTTGATACTTTGCTGTGTCCTTATTCAATGTCTTCCAATGTGCTGCACATATTGTATCTCTGTATTGACTCAAAAGAGGGAGATATCGATTCATGATACCAACGCTGCAATAATGCTACAGAAAGAAATAGATGAACTGATGGTCATAGACAAGGGTATCTTTGAAACTTCTTCCCTTCTTATAGAGCACATTCCTACTGTTGACTATATTACGTGTATAAAATAGCCATGTGCCTTTATTATTCATTTATATTTTGCTTTGGTTTCCAATTGTAGATGGTTAGCTCATGCTAACAGGAGGGTTTGTTAATACTGAAGGGCCCTCCTATCTGTATATTTTAGCATTCGCGCAACCATCTTGTAATCCGGAAGCCATTTTGTATGATAATCGAAACTGCTGCCTTGGTTATTTTCGAGAAAGTGGTCTTTAGTAAGTTTCGTTTCCAAGGTTGAGCTTTCTTTAAATAATTGCAAGTGTTCTCGTTAGTGCGTGCCTTTCTCGTTAGATAGAGTCCTCCTCCTCCCACCTGTCCGGTGGGGAGGATAGGCCAGACGTCCTTGGGCAGTAGATAGCCTGTGCCCAGCTGCAGAATCTAAACTCATGCTCTGTACCTTCATTGTATTATGACACGTACTAGTAATTTTCCAACGTACATAATGTGATTGTATGCTTACGGGGTCCAGTCCCTCAACAGCCTTCCCAGGAGGCTGGACAGGCTGGGCTCCGCTGCAGTGTAATATCAATAAACAATCTGGTTTGTATCTCTCCTGTCTGACTGACTCTTCATTTGTAAGAAGGCAGAGAAGGTGGTTGTGAGTGACCCGAGTGACCCTTACCGGGTCACTTCCTTCAGCGGTGACTGGATCTGCCACTGCTGCGCCACCATGAATCTGGCGGTCCGAGGACCACCAGACTCGTAATCTGGCCCGTAGTTTTTGAATGAGTGGAAGACGTCATTAAAGGCTCCTGTCTAAGCTATTCATGCACTTTGAAGGCTGGTTGTAAATAAAAATCAAAACAACATAGGCCATCAGTGTAGACTATATTGTGTGCATCCCCGCAACATAGCTTACACATGCTAGTAATAGTGGGTGGGACGAGATAATGTAGAAAGTAATAAACTGTGCCCTCAAACATAAAAAAAATGCTTCTCATGTCTAGTGATATCATTGTGGAACCATTTATGAAATCTTAGGTGTCCACAACGGAGATGTCATTATTAATTTTATTGGTAACGTCATATGTGAGTTCATCAATGATGTCATTTGAGATGTTATCATTGATGTCATGTGTGAGGTCATGATAAAGGGGGGTCATGAATTGTGGTTAGCATAGCAAACAATAGATGGTAAATTCATGTTTAAAAAAAAAAAAGCTTTTGTTCCTTTACCATAACTTCACTAAAACTAAGCCCGGGCAGTGAACTCTGCTCCGTTCGCTGAGTTTGTAAAGTTTTCTGCACTCTGTGGACACACACAATTCTGAAAAACTCTGCTTCACGTAGCAGACTTTTTTTCTTCGCTTGCGCTCCCCAGCTCCAATTTGGCAAGCGCGAGGAAGGAAAATCCACATGCCGGCAAGATTTTACCTCGCTCGCGCTCCCCATCATCAAGTTGGCGAGCGGGAAAAATCCACCTCCCAGAGAGATTTCTCAACGCAGACGGTCAGATTTCTCAATGCAGGCGGTCGCTGGTGGTCACGACGGCTCGCGCTGAGAAACCTTCTGTTTGCGTTGAGAATGTTGCCGCTTGAGTAGGAAATCTACTTGAGCGGCAGAAAAGAAGCAGCGCCTTCTTGCGCTGCACATGGTGCCATTCCCGGTGATTTTCCAGTGCGGGACAAACACCTGGCGCTGAAAAAGAACGCGAACAGGCATGACCAAGCGCACTGCGTTGCTTGCGGATCTCTGCATAGCGCGGCAGAGTTTTTTTGTCTCTTCGCGGAGTTCCTCAATGCGGATCTCCGTGAACTCCGCCCAGGTTTATCTATAACTGTACCTTTTTCAGCAATTAATATTTTTTAAGACCAGTTTCATGAGCAAAAGAAACCATGGCATGCTCTTAACAAAGATTTTTCAGTGAATGTTTGGAATTATTTAATGAAATGCTACATCGAACGTCCATGTTTTCATATTCAAATGCTCTGAAAACTCCATGCAGCCCACTGCAACCTTAGACAGTGTGTTGCAAGGGTTGGGCAGCCTCCCATACACCCAACCCCCACCTCCTGGGATTTGGCCATAGGGTTGCCCTGTGGGCATTGCGGGGCACTAGTTAGGGTTTAGCCATCTAAAACACTGGATAAGGTTTTTCTTTGAAACCATAACTTTACTTTAACCATTTTTTGCAGTGAATATGGTTTGATGCAAAACCTAAAAACCCACAACAAAACCGTGTACAATATTCCTAATGTTAATCGACTGCGTTAATCGTGCAGTTGAAAGGGCGCGTATGAGCCAAACGTAATCCTCAATGTGGACCACATTGTGTGTTTGCCAAAAGCTACAGCTTGACTTAAATATTATTTTTATTTATTTTACAATATAATACAAACTCTAACAATCACAATATAACAACCTGTCTCTAATTTCCTTATTACAGTTGTGTTGTGATATCTCAATTCACCTGTAATGAGAAAGCGACATAGGTGTTCAACTGTAATATTTTATTTGAGTTGAGTTGTGATAAGGTGATAAGATTCAGTTGAGTGGAAGAGGTGTGGCGCCGCGGCCAGGGCGACTGACTCTGGAATCTGGGGATCACGGTTCAATCCCCAGTGCCGGCGGCAGTTCAGCCCAGCACCATGTGACTCTGGGCAATAGCTTGCTTAATCTTCCCCACGGCCCCTAGCGCCTAGAGACCCTTACGGGTGATTGTTTGCACTTTACAAATGTGGATTATTATTATTATATCATAATGCCTGCTGTGAGGATCAGCAGCAAGGTGAAAATGAGGTCATGGGGCATTATAAAGCAGCTCTTTTTTAAACAACCAAACCACAAAATAGCTTTTCATTCTTATGATCTTATTTTTCTAAAATGAAACTTGGTTAACAAAAGAAGGGATCTATGTCAACGTTGCTCATTACAGCAGAGAAAGAATCCCTCTACATGTCAATACTCATTCTGAGTTGCAACATTTTTTGGCTGAGGTACTGTAACAAAAAAACAGAAAGGCAGCAGTGGTCTAAATCAATCGAACATCCCTAATATACAGAATTGGGTTTGCATGTTGTTACCCCTGCAAAATGTCCCTCGTAAGTAAGTGAAGTGCTACTGACACCCTGGTACCCATAGGGTGTCACATACATTTTTACGCTGAGGTGGGTTACAATCAGTACCGGCTGGCAGGTAATGAGGGTTGAGGGGCAGGGGGAAAGGGGAAAAGGGGAAAAAAACAAATACTACTTACCTCATCTGCCCATCCCGTCTTTGCCCTGCTTCTCCAACGAGGGCGGCAAGTCCTGGAACTGGGAAGCACCCAGGACTCCATAGCCAATCACAACCCTGCAGGGCCGTTTCTAGGTGTTTTGCCACCCTAGACGAGAATTGAAAAATGCCGCCCCCTCCCTTTTACTACCATCACTCTCTCCCCCTGTTATCCAGGCTAGAAGCACCTCTCCCCAAAAACGTGTTGGAATTATGAAGGTGCAGCCAGTGCTCTACCTAAGGGTATTTAATAGATAACCATTACACAAGAGAATATGTTGGGAACCGAAGACGTGTAGCAGGCAGGGGACCTACAATAAGAACACACAGGCTGTTGAGGAGGTGTGCAGTGGGTCCTCGAAAAAGGAACATACAGGAGGACCCCTGAGTGGAAGTACAGAGGGCACCACAGAACTTGAGATTCATAGACCCCGCAGTAGGAGCCAAAGGGACCCAGAAGAAGTGCCCCCAGGTCTCCAAAACAGAAGCCTAGAGGAACCCTAGAAAAGGAGGCCAGGAATCAGCGACCTCAAGAGCCCCACGGACCCGACAAAAACAACCACAGGGAGCGCAGATTAAGAGCTCCAGTGATCCTGTATTGTAACAGTTAAATATATATATATTTTTTATAGTTTCATATAGCGCTAACTAGACCCGAGGATATCAGGTATCAGAGCGCTTTACATGAGCACCAGTTTAGTTACAGAAGGACACATTGATTTTTGTTCTTGTTAGGCACAAGGAGATTAAGTGATTTGCCCAGAATCACAGGATGTTGAGTGTCCTTGCCGAGACTCAAACCCGGTTCCCTAGCTTCGAAGTCGACCACTCTAGCCCTAAGGCTACATCCTCTCCCCAATATATAGTGCCTACTACCCTTATGTGGGGCACTGAAGCACTCATCTACATGGGCAGAACTAAGCCATGTATGGTGTGTGGTTGGAAGGGTTTTGTGTTTGTTTTTTTATCCAATGTGGGAAGTATTTCCCTGTCATGCGTGATGACCACCGAGGTGAGGTGCTGTTATCTTGTGATGGGACGCAGCCCCTAATAAGAAAGGTGAAAATGAGTGCTCCAAGTCCAGGTAGGATAGACAGGATGCAGAAATTTGAATAATGTGAGCCCCAGGGAGAGCCCCTCATGACAGAAGACGCCGAATAAGAGCTAAGGAGCCCCAACAGGAGATGCCAGAATAAGAAGAGGACATGTGAGGAGGTAGAGGGAGGGAGACATGGCAGGCAGCAAACGTTAGGTGTGAGGGGGCAAGAGAGAGATGGATGTGACAGGGCTAGAAGGAGGTGGTGTGACTGGGGTATAGTTGGCAGGAGGGCACGGGGTAGAAGAAGGTGAGACAGGAATAGTGACATTGTCCGAAGGAAGGGGGTTGAGCGTGTCACACTGAGATGGGACTCCTACCTGCACACACTGAGGAGATCTCCAGACTGGAAGTCCTGCCGGATCTGGGTAGTGAGATGCGAGAGGGGCCTCTGCAGGGCAGCGCTGCTGAAGAGGTCCCCTGAGAACCCTGTCCGGATGCAAGGGCGTTTTAATACGTCACGTTTTTTCTAGTCAGGACAAATTCTGCAATTCATGTTCTATCCTGAGCACACTCTGCCCTGCGTTACCAGCTATCCCGGACACATACTGACTGCGGGACTTGACACCCTGGACACCCTGCCCGGCATGCCCTGTTATCGTGGACACACGCTGTACTTACGGGCCTTGCTGTCCTGGACACACTTGCACTGTGGGCCCTACTACCCTGGACTTACACTGCGCACTGGACACACTTGCATTGCAGGCCACATTATCCTGGACACACTGTGCACTGCTTGTCCAGCTATGACACACTCTGCGTGGCATTGCATGCTATCCTGGACATACAGACCTTTGTGCCTCTCTGCCCTGGACTCACACTGTGCACTGGACACACTTGCACTGCGGGCCCAGCGGGCCCTACTACCCTGAACTCACACTGTGCACTGGGTACACTTGCACTGCAGGCCCAGTGGGCCCTAGCTGGACTCACACTGCGCACTGGACATACTTTCACTGCAGGCCCAGCGTGCCCTACTAACCTGGACTCACACTGCACACTGCAGGCCACACTTATCCTGTACACACTGTGAACTGCTTGTCCAGCTAGGAGGACACTCTGCGTTGTGTTGCCTGCTGTCCTGGACACACTTGCACTGCGTGCCCCTCTGCCCTGGACTCACCTGCCCGCTGGAGCTCCGCGGCCGCCTCCTCCCAGTTGCGGAAGATAGCCCAGTACAAGGCGAGCGGCTCCAGTTTTCTGGGTACCAAACACCCCGCACGCCCCCGCTCTCTCCGTAGTGGAGGGTGAGGTGCTTCACCAGGGGCACGAACCTCCATTCGCCCCCCTCGGGCTCTGCCAGGCCTGCAGAGACAGGGGGTTTGTCTCAGGCAGCAGGCTGGAATTTTGGAATAAAAGCGTGCTTTGTACGACCACGACGCGCTGCGTGACTGCGTCACGCTGTTTGCAACTATTAGGAAGTCAGTAGTCTCCGGGGCGCAGCCATGCGGGGGGGGGGGGGTCATAGTCCGACAGAGTCTGTCCAAGTGCACCGACCTGATGGGCGCCAGCCGCCCTACTCTGGCGGAGGGCGCCAATTCAAGATGAAAGAACAGTGTGATCTTCTGCAAATAATGCCGCAGGGCCGTCAAAAGGTGTCATGTCAGTGGCACTAACACTAAGCAGGAGTGGGTGCATTAGCACCAGGCAGTTCATTGCAGAAAAATAGTAATACAGAAAAAGCGCCACTCCCGATTCACTTGGCTGTGATTCCCAAACTCATGTTTTATGCCGCCCTCCCCTTTTGCCGCCCTAGGCAGCTGCCTAGTCTTGTCTAATGGTAGAAACGGCCCTGCAACCCTGCAATGCAGCATTGTGATTGACTCCCCTAAACCATTCACACGCTGCAATGCAACTTTGTAATTGGTCTGAGCGTCATGGATCAGCGCTCAGATGGGGGCTGTGAGCCTGGGCACGTTCCCCACCAGGCTGTGTAATTCAGCCTAGTGAGGAAAGTGCCAAGTGTGCATGACTGGTTGGCCGGCCAAGCAGTCGTGGGCACTTGGAGTGTGAAAACCAATCCTCCCCATGTGCCACAAGCCCCGCCCGCTCTAACCAAGCCCTGAACCTGCGAAAAATGAAAGGATAATAACTATGTTATTAACATTTTGTTTTTCTGCTCAAAGAGCAGTGGGGCAACGCTCCTCTACCTTAGCGGAGGACCCGCCCCTGGTTACAATCAAAACAAGCATTTGCAATGCAATAGGTCACGCATTTACGCAAGTTTGAGCTATTGACATTGCAAATGACAATGCCTTTTATTTTTGTTTTAGTTTTTGAAACATAAATAAAAGACATTGTCATTTACAATGCCAATAGCTTAAACATGCGTAAATGCCAGACCTATTGCATTGCAAATGCTTGCTTTTCTTCAAAATAAGCTATTTTTGTATCATGAAATTTCCAAAAAAGACTGAGTCCTGGGGAAGCTTTTCATAGTCACTTTAGTTGCTAAGTCACTCATATTGTCCGAGTACCTAGGCCCAAATTAATTAAAAATCATGCATGAATGCATGATTATCTGCAGTGCTACATTGGGCAAATGGGGAAAATTATGTATCACCATTTTTACAGGGAGTTGCACACTGATGATTTATTTGCAGGGAATTCCATTTTAGGAATTGCACCACAGTGCAAAGGTGAGTGAGGGTTGTCAGATTTATACGCAAGGTAGACCCTGTACAAAACATGTATACACAGTCCCAACCGGCTAAGGTCATGTCACTTAAAATGTGTCATTTTGCAGCTGTAGGTTAAAAATGACAAACTATTCTGCATTCCCACTATTTGCAGGTGTCTTAATTTTGTACCAGGTCTCAACGCAAAGGTCACTCTACTTTAGCAGATCTGGCCTTGCATTGAACCATCATAGTGTTTGGTCTGTTCCTGTCCCATTAGGCCCCCTTTGCATACCTCAAGGGCAGGAACACTGGAAATATGCGATTCTGCTGCCATGGTATTTGCCACATAATCCATCATTTGCTGCATAATCTGCTGCTTTAAAAAAAAGATTGTCTCAAGCTCAAACGGATCAATAGTTACCAAAAAAGTGGCGACACCTGTTCACATGCAGTGGAATACCATTCGTAAAGGTTAACTGGTCATCTTTTAGTTGCTTATTTTTGTATTTAGTTATTAAACCGGTACCAATGAAGTGAACTCTGCCAAGACAGTATTAGCATGTGTAAAAGTAACATAAAAATGAAGTAATTATATTTTAAAAAAATGTCTGCATTATGCCACATTGTATGCCTTTTCTTGACGCAAAATGTGGTCTACACTGCCGCATAATTTGGTGGTCTCCGGCCGCATAATTCCAGTGGCCCTGATTATAGGGGGTTTGCAACTCCGTGATGCAAAGGCAATTGGTGCTGTTGTCACGTCAACTTTGCCGCAAAAATACCTTTCGTTGCTCCCTAAAAAATATTTGCTTCGCAGTTTGCATCACATTGAAATCTTTAGTTAATTTGGGATCACGGTTGCAGTTTACAGCTCCTAGAAGGCACTGGATTCTCCAATGACTTCCCAAGAGAGGAGATGAATGTGTGAGTGAATGAGTGTTCTGGAAATTCTAATTAACTAAGTAAATAGTTCCTGCTTTGGTTTGACTTCGGGGCATTTTGTTAACAATCATCACCAGGGCAGTTGGGATCCAAGCACTACACTGCAGGGCATTTCATGCTGCAGTGAGGAGAACACCAAGACGTGGAAAAGCCAACATTTACAGGGGGGAAAAAACACAATTTAAAAAGTTGAACCAGGCTCACAGAAATGCTGCCAGGGCTCCGCTGACAGCACTCTCCCTCCGGGGAAGAGCTGTGCAGTAAACAACAGTGTGCACGAGACCTGTCCCGGAGGAGACCTGTTGCAACAGACAGCAGTGTGCACCGGGACCTGTCCCGGAGAAGACCTGTGCAACAGACAGCAGAGTGCACGGGACCTGTCCCGGAGAAGACCTGTGCAACAGACAGCAGTGTGCACGGGAATTGTCCCAAAGGAGACCTGTTGCAACAGACAGCAGTGTGCACGGGACCTGTCCCGGAGGAGACCTGTGCAACAGACAGCAGTGTGCACGGGAGCTGTCCCGGAGGAGACCTGTGCAACAGACAGCAGTGTGCACCGGGACCTGTCCCGGATGAGACCTGTGCAACAGACTGCAGTGTGCACGGGAGCTGTCCCGGAGGAGACCTGTTGCAACAGACAGAAGTGTGCACGGGACCTGTCCCGGAGGAGACCTGTGCAACAGACAGCAGTGTGCACAGGACCTGTCCCGGAGGAGACCTGTGCAACAGACAGCAGAGTGCACTGGACCTGTCCCGGAGGAGACCTGTGCAACAGACAGCAGTGTGCATGGGAGCTTCCCGGAGGAGACCTGTTGCAACAGACAGCAGTGTGCACGGAACCTGTCCCGGAGGAGACCTGTGCAACAGACAGCAGAGTGCACGGGACCTGTCCCGGAGAAGACCTGTGCAACAGACAGCAGTGTGCACAGGACCTGTCCCGGAGGAGACCTGTGCAACAGACAGCAGTGTGCACCGGGACCTGTCCCGGATGAGACCTGTGCAACAGACAGCAGTGTGCACCGGGACCTGTCCCGGATGAGACCTGTTGCAACAGACAGCAGTGTGCACCGGGACCTGTCCCGCATGAGACCTGTGCAACAGACAGCAGTGTGCACGGGACCTGTCCTGGAGGAGACCTGTTGCAACAGACAGCAGTGTGCACGGGACCTGTCCCGGAGAAGACCTGTGCAACAGACAGCAGAGTGCACGGGACCTGTCCCGGAGAAGACCTGTGCAACAGACAGCAGAGTGCACTGGACCTGTCCCGGAGAAGACCTGTGCAACAGACAGCAGAGTGCACTGGACCTGTCCCAGAGGAGACCTGTTGCAACAGACAGCAGTGTGCACAGGACCTGTCCCGGAGGAGACCTGTGCAACAGACAGCAATGTGCACCGGGACCTGTCCCGGATGAGACCTGTGCAACAGACAGCAGTGTGCACCGGGACCTGTCCCGGATGAGACCTGTTGCAACAGACAGCAGTGTGCACCGGGACCTGTCCCGGATGAGACCTGTGCAACAGACAGCAGTGTGCACGGGACCTGTCCTGGAGGAGACCTGTTGCAACAGACAGCAGTGTGCACCGGGACCTGTCCCGGATGAGACCTGTGCAACAGACAGCAGTGTGCACTGGACCTGTCCCGGAGGAGACCTGTTGCAACAGACAGCAGTGTGCACGGGACCTGACCCGGATGAGACCTGTTGCAACAGACAGCAGTGTGCACCGGGACCTGTCCCGGATGAGACCTGTGCAACAGACAGCAGTGTGCACGGGACCTGTCCTGGAGGAGACCTGTTGCAACAGACAGCAGTGTGCACCGGGACCTGTCCCGGATGAGACCTGTGCAACCGACAGCAGTGTGCACTGGACCTGTCCCGGAGGAGACCTGTTGCAACAGACAGCAGTGTGCACGGGACCTGACCCGGAGGAGACCTGTTGCAACAGACAGCAGTGTGCACCGGGACCTGTCCCGGAGAAGACCTGTGCAACAGACAGCAGAGTGCACTGGACCTGTCCCGGAGAAGACCTGTTGCAACAGACAGCAGTGTGCACGGGACCTGACCCGGAGGAGACCTGTTGCAACAGACAGCAGTGTGCACCGGGACCTGTCCCGGAGAAGACCTGTGCAACAGACAGCAGAGTGCACTGGACCTGTCCCGGAGGAGACCTGTGCAACAGACAGCAGTGTGCACGGGAGCTGTCCCGGAGGAGACCTGTTGCAACAGACAGCAATGTGCACGGGACCTGTCCCAGAGGAGACCTGTGCAACAGACAGCAGAGTGCACGGGACCTGTCCCGGAGAAGACCTGTGCAACAGACAGCAGAGTGCACTGGACCTGTCCCGGAGGAGACCTGTGCAACTGACAGCAGTGTGCACGGGAGCTGTCCCGGAGGAGACCTGTTGCAACAGACAGCAATGTGCACGGGACCTGTCCCAGAGGAGACCTGTGCAACAGACAGCAGAGTGCACGGGACCTGTCCCGGAGGAGACCTGTGCAACTGACAGCAGAGTGCACTGGACCTGTCCCGGAGGAGACCTGTGCAACTGACAGCAGAGTGCACTGGACCTGTCCCGGAGGAGACCTGTTGCAACAGACAGCAGTGTGCACGGGACCTGACCCGGAGGAGACCTGTGTAACAGACAGCAGTGTGCACGGGACCTGTCCCGGAGGAGACCTGTGCAACAGACAGCAGTGTGCACGGGACCTGTCCCGGAGGAGACCTGTGCAACAGACAGCAGAGTGCACTGGACTTGTGCCGGGGAAGAGCTGTGCAGTAAATAACATTCTGCACGAGACCTGTCCGGTGGGAGTGCTAAGCAGCAGGCAGCAGCGTGCATGAGAGCTGTACAGCAGGCCGTAGAGTGCACGGTACCCGTCCCGGTGGAGAGCTGGACAGCAAAGCAGACAGGTCCTACTCGCTGGCGAGCTTGGACTGACGGTAAGGGTACTGAGCCAGTGGCCGCTCTGAAAGTTGTGTCCCTGCCTGGCCAGCTTCTTGGTGTCGCAGTTCATAGGTATTTGTGTTCCTCTTCCTCCTCTCAGCATTGCTTTGTTTGTTGCTTCCTGTTATGGAAAACGACACCTGCACCGACTGTAGCAAACTTGCATGTTGGCTATCAGTAGGTGTTATGTTTTGGAACGTGTGTACTGTTTCTGTGAGGGGAAACGGCTGCGCTGTTCGAATCTGGGAGGGGTATTGTTCAATGTTTAATGTTATCCAACTCAAGTAAATCATTTTATCGACCTCGGTAGGATGAGGGGCAGGTGCCTATGGGATCAAACATCAGTTCCTGAAGTGAATGCGTTAATCCAGAGAGCCACCTGACACGGGTTTTGTGCGTTTGTGGTGACGTGACAGTCACCTTACGCAGCCAACAAGCAAAAGCGAAAGCACTAGAATGAAATTAACCCGGGGCTGAGGAGCACCAGAAACAAGTAAAGCGACATGAGCTCCAATTAAACATTCGGCGTGGCTAACTTTGCCCTCCGCCTCGGAAAGCCCATGAAAAACAAGCACTGGTTTGCGGTGGTGGGACACGACGCAAGCCTCTCAGAGAAGGGGGGCTCGAGTGTGAGGCAAGGACACAACATGAAGAGACAGAGCGCCCATGACGACGAGTCCAGTCCGGGTGGGTGGGGCCTAAGGGAAACAGGGCGGTCACCAACCCCACTTCCTAAACCAAACCGGCGACAATAGATCTCGCAAGCAAGCAGCGCAGGCGAGACCTAAAAATTACAATATGACACCGGAGCACTATAAAGCAATAATAGCAAACATTAGCAATTGTTGTATTTAATTAATGATCCAAAAGTTAATTCTCATTGTTTCCAGTTTTTCAAATAAGTACATACACTCAACAGCCGTCACATGTTTCGTCTGGTGCAGACTTTTTCAAAGCTGCAATAAGTGCAAAACTCATAATGTATTTCGACAATAACCGCTTTTGTACCTCAATGCACCTCTCAAGCACACAATGCCCATCTATTTCAGCCAGGAAATCAAAGGAAAGAAAAAAAGTGCCAATAAAGGAAAACACTCTGGGGTCTATTAGGATGGCGGTCGGAAAATCTGCCCGACCGCCATGGTAGCTGGAAAAGACCGCCCGCAAGGACCGGGGCATAACCGCCGGTCCAATTAGGATGCTCCGCAGTCGAAATTCTGGCGATTAACATAGCGGCGGTTGCTGCTGCCAGCAGCACCGCCGCGGTGTGAAAAGGAGCATGTCATGCATGTCACTGCACTGCGTGGCAGGCACTGCACAGTGCCTGCCACCTGGTACAGGGACATGCATGGTACCCCCCAGTGCACCCACACACCCCCCAACACATTGGGGGTCTGCAGTGGGCCCCGGGAGACATTCTCTGCATGCCTTTCCATGGCGGTTCCACCGCCGCGGAAAGTCTGACTACCATAATCATAATCATGCCGGCGGAGCCTGGCCCTGCACAGGCATCATTGTAGCAGTCCAGTTCTGCCCGCTAGGCATCCGTGTGGACTGGTACCAGTGAAAAAGTGGCGGGCAGAGATTCTCACCGCCACGGTCGTCAACGCCATGCTAATGGGACCGGCGGTTTTCAGGGTTGCGATCGCGGGCGGATGTCCGCCCGCCATCCTAATAGACCCCTAAGTATTGTGTACTCACCAAAACGAATGTAAAGTATTAGTGCCAAGTAGGAAGTGATAATATTCCAATGAATTACAGTGATACAAACTTGCCATGGTCAAGCCAAGAGTCATCAAACCCGATTCATGTCCGGTATACTATAATCCATTCCATCATCAACATGCCCAAAAAGTGTATCTACGTGGTAGCTGGTTCTATAAGTCCAAAATCTATGCAGATATCCACATGATATCATCAGAAACTACAGAGGGGAATCTACTAGCAGAATGTTCTCCATCATAAGGGATAGCACGGCGGAGAAAGGCGACCAGGTATATCCCACTCCCCTCCAGATGGTGGAGGATTTTCAGTTCCTCCATACCGTAACTAGTCCCCATAGTTTCCATGAATGATAGCAGCAGTGGATAGAGTGGGAGGATGGACGCTCTTAACCCTTGTCTTGACAACATTTATTGCCACGCAGATATAGGGGACCCATTGAGTGATATTTGTAAGAGGTCACAACAATGAAGTAATCAAAGATGGATGATGTTGGTGAAGTCCTATATAATCGATTAAGCAAGGGCTTAAGAAAGCGCTTTTCATTTTTGCTATATATATTTTTTTTCTGTTGATCGCAGCAAAAACTGATGAATGGAATTATAGTAAATTTGATATATAAATAGATTTTTCCTCAGATTTGAATGTTTACTTAAATGTAAGTGGTTGATGAAGAGTTTGTATGCATCCCCCAACCACCATCTTGAAATGTTGAGTTGTCAAAACCTGAAAGCTTGAAGCCAAAAGAAAGAATTTTGAGAGCAAACTTCAAGGCATGGGGTCAGTTTCTGTACTATTTTATTTGTCATCAGGGACATGGAAAAGTCTTCAAAAAAGGGAAAACAAACATTTAAAATACGGTGAAATCTCAAATAATTGAGAAGTGGTGATCTCGGTGCTGTTGTTTTGTATTTGGGAATGGGCAGCACCATCTTGAACTCACAAGATTTGAAACACTTGTGAGTTTGGCAAAATCAAACCAAATGGTGCATTTGTTTAAAGATAAATAGAGTGAAGTTGAATGATAAAAGGAAAAAGTAAGTCATTTGTTTTACCAAAAAAACGGATTTCTAGACACCAAGGGGCATATCATCAAGGGCTTTATCTCTGCTTTTCTGGCTTTAAAAGCCAGAAGAGCAGAGATAAAAACCAACGCCCTATCAGCAAGAGGGTGCTAACATGCGTATTTGCATGTTAGCACCCTTTTACACTGCGTCTACCTTTGTATCTCTAATGAGATGCAAAGTGGGCGTTCCTGACATACACTACATGTCAGGAGAGCAATAACGCGTCTTTGCGCTATCAGCAAGGATGCCCTTGCATTTTAGCAGACGTTAGTTTTTGGAGAAAACTGCTGTTTTCTCCAAAAACTGGGAAACCAGCGATGTTCCCTGCAAAACGGCGATAACATCACTATCTCTGGAATTTTTATCGCCCTGGAGCTACACGTTGATGGTAACGCGCTACCAGGGCGATAAAAAGCAGAGATTGCCGGCGATAAGAAAATTATCGCTAAGAACGCCCAGCGATAATTATCGCTGGCCGTTGCTGATATGGCCCCAACTTCGTGACTTGCAGCAAAGTCATGAACCATATACATGCAAGTTATGAAAAAAATAAAAAAAATAAGGAAGTTACTCAATGTAATGCTAGCCAGGTAGTGTGGGTCAGAAAAGGGTGCAGGGAATAGGGGTGATTGACCAAAGACTTTTAGGTGCCACACATTGATAGTTGTGTAGAGGGACTGGTGTAAGGCCAGGTGCTGCTCCATCTGGTAGGACACTGGGATGGTTGGGTGGAGGGCCTTTGTGAATGCCACGCCCTGTATGCCCCTCGGACTGCACATGGACAAAGGCCATGAATCACGAGGGGTTGATGAACAGGCGGTTGGGAACACAGTTTGCGTGTATAGTCATCCATTCATCCGCACATATACAAACAGAAAAGGGTAGAATGGAGAAATGTAGAACATGATAAAGTACAGAAAAATAAAGTGGAAAAATAGAAAGGCTTTAATATTTTATTTTTGTTTTTAGAAAATTCCTTTGTCATTAGGGGTGGCTGTGAAAGAAAAATTACATTGAAAGTTATTTTATGATTTAGTGGGTCATAGATGAGTATTATAAAAAAATATTTACAGAACATGCCATGTACACAGACAGGCTTCTTTGAACTGGGACAAGGCCCTAGACCTAGCTAAGATGCAGCTCAGCAGAAAGGCGACAGAAGAGAACACAATAAATGTTTTTTGTATTTTTTTTATTTCTTTTTTAGATATTTTAAACAGAACATGATAAATGCTAACAGAAGAATGACTAAAGATGAGGTCGAGGCTTCCAAAAAGCCAAATGGGAGGTGATGGACCTCAACTTCGGAGGCCGATTCTTCCAGAGCTGTGGCTCCATCCGCCACCTCGCAGGACTGCTGTGAAGAACCAGAACCAATTGGGCCTGGCGGCGCAGGGTACGCCTTAATCTCCTGGGTTTCTCCTGCTCAGCTACACAGAGACACGGGACACTCTGTCGGCGTTAGAAGATCAGATTTATTTAGCTGCAGCTAGTACAGTTATCCTAGAAGTACACAAAGTAGGTTCTCAGGAGACTGCCACTTCACTCTGTGGCGCACAGGGTTTTATACTAAACAAGGTTCAGACATTTTAACAAAACGCACTCCCAGAACACACAAGAAAGAGCCAATAAGGAGAATTGGAAAACAGGATAGAACCAATAGGAGAGATTGGAAAACAAAAGTGTCAGATCACTCGAAGAAACCTCTCCTCCAACTATGTTTGTCACCCCTCCCTCAAGCTAATTCATTAACAGATTCATAACTAACTTGCAGGTGGCGAGATACGTTTGTGTGTGTTGGAGGACAGTTGAAATGAGAGAATGCTAGTAGAAGGCAGTGAAGGCCAGGGGACAAGATAAAGTCAGAAAAGAATGGTGTGAATCAATAGATAGTTGAGACAGGGATTAGGAAAGCCAGACAGGGATTAGTGTACTCGGCCAGTCCTAACACCAGCTTTGTAAATAGAGGCAGAAAGCGTATTTCGACACCAGGTTGCAGAAAAAGCAGAATAGACTTTCCTCGCCGTGCTGCCTGAGTGATGGCAACATAAAATGGCGGCGGAGCACATAATGGCGGGTCGATTCGATCGCGATCAGAAATCGGAGTTCCTCAGACCCTCCTTTTGCCAGAACTCAGGCAAGATAGACTCATGCTAATCTGAGTCAATGTCGATAGTCATGAGGTCATCGAGTTGTTGCTGTAACATCATTCTTATGTTTTCTGTTACTTGTGGTTTGGGTTTTGGAATGCACATAGTAGCACAAAGGTTACAGATAACGGGACCACAGTGCATACAAAGGCAACAGGAGAAAATAATGGTCAGGATTATACCAAGAAATGTCAATGCTTTCCAACCCCATTTGGACAGTAGTCCCCAAAACCACTCCGTAAAAGACCAATCTCCTTCGTCCTGGTGAATAGACTCAGAGATTATGTGCAACTTGGAGATAGCTTGGTATACTGTCGGAGCGTCATTAGGTATGAAAATACAGCAACTTGACCCGATCAATTTGCACACTCCACCACGATCTGCGAGAACAAAATCTAAGGCAACTCGATTCTGTAAGGTCATAAGACGATCCGCCTGTAGTTCTGCCGTGATGTTACTCAAGGCTCCTACAGTGATGTCTATTGTGGTCTCTATGACACAAACCAGTTGCCTTATATTTCTGCTGTTGGCCATTGGACCCCAAAAAGGAAGAAATCCTTTGAGGAAATCTCCTCCCTCTTGTCCTGCTGTGTCCTTTGAATCAATAATCCCTCTGCCGTATCTGGTTCGATGATGGTTTGCGGAAGCGGTGTAAGTAGGGGGAAGAAGAAAAGCTATATAACAGGTGCCAGAAAAACCCGTTGGTAACCATGTATAAGCTCTGTTATAGTAAATGAAATAGGTGCCTTGAGACGGCACTAGAGGAGGCGAGTTCTGAGAGGAATAAACGTACGTGTAGGAGCAGTCATTCCTTTGTATACTGTCAGAAGAGCGATCGTTTATCTGTAAGCAGAAGTTGCCCTGATGTGGTATAGTCCAAATTGGTGAAGACTTTCCTTTTTTAACTTTATCACTAAGACTAGACATATATTGGGTGACATTCCAGTTGGTGTATGCCTTTCTTTCGTCAATGGAGATTTTACTATTTTCCATGATTTTAGCCATAGCCACCATTCCCTTAATCAAAGAACTATGACTAAAATCGGGATCGCTAACATGTGAACTAACAGATCGTCTGAATTTGCTTTGATTAGCATTGGAGAAGATGACGAAATAAGCCCAAGCAGAACCCTCATAAGAAAACGGGAGAACTAAATTTGGCATTCCTTTCTCTGCGGTGTGTGGCATAAGTCAACACACCCAACAATCAGTCGTATTGACCAATAACTGATGCTGATGTAATAACTGGATAAAGGAATTGTTATAATATTCAGTTCTTCTAATGAGTTCATGTTGAGGAAGAGTATGAAAGAGATGTGGAGAGACAGTTGAAGAAGACGAAGAAGGAGAAGGAGTTATAACTTTTGGCTGCAGAGCATAAATAATCCAATTTATAAACGCCAAAACAATACACAATAATATAATAACACATAAAGTTATAATGAAACGACTGTACATTATTTTACAGGATTCTTTCTTTATTTCTTCTTTTCTCTCTCTTTTGCCTAGTGTAGTTTCCATCTTACTAATGGATGCTCACGGCAATCTTCCTCAATCGCTAAATCACGATTGTCTACCGTCCTATGACACTGTTAAGTCCTGCAGGCCTATTGCCACTACTCATGTCGTGATTCAGACTCCTACCGTGACCCTGCAACCGGGACAGAATACTACACAAGAGAGAAACTTTTAAATGTTCTTTGGTCTAGGTCTTAAATTATATCGTTCTTTCCCAGGTACGCTTTGGTCTTGGAACAATGTTCGTGGATTAGTCGTTTCTAAGCGACGATGTGGTGGTATTGCTTCTTGCAAAACGTCGTCGTCCTTTTTCTCAGACAGTGTCGCATTCAGGTGTGCATCACTAAAAGGCACGAATTGTGGAGTCTTTTCATTTTCACAGTCACCAACACCTCTACGAACCCACTGATCAAAGGGCAAAGGCAAAGGCAAAGGCACTTTCTTGCAATGCACACCGTGAATCCAATTTTTCTTCCCCTCGACTTTAACTGCTGTTCTCGTGGTCAGCAAGACCATCCGGGGCTCCCGCCATCTGGGTTCCAAATTCTTTGTCTTCTGAAAGTTTTTGATGCAGACCCAGTCACCTGGTCGGATGGAATGACCTGGGTCTGTGGAAGCCTCCGGCAGAGCACTCTGAACCTGTCGATGGAGAACACGCAATTTAGTCGTGAGATCATGCAGATAATCAATCAACATTGGATACGGCAAGTCTGAGTATTTCTTAGGGCAAGGGACTCCCCATACATTAGCTGGGCGACCAAAAACCACTTCGTAAGGGCTAAGTCCCAAACGAGAGTGTACTGCAGTTCTGGTGGATAGCAAGGCTAATGGCAAAGCATCAGGCCAATTGAGTCCTGTAGTCGCTTGAACCTTTGCTAGTTTCAACTTCAAGGTTCCATTGTAGCATTCTACTAAACCCGCTGATTGGGGATGGTTTGCCGCATGAAACTTTTGCTTGATACCAAGACCTGCACAAACTTTCTGCATAACTTGGCCAACAAATTCGCTCCCATTGTCACTCCAGACAATGCGCGGCAAACCAAACCTGGGGAAAAATTCTTTTAGTAGAACTTTAGCTGTGGATAAAGCTGTGTTATCCTTTAGGGGGTATGCTTCTATCCATCTTGAAAAGGTGCATACTACCACTAGAACATATTTGAGGTTGTTGCATTGTTCCATGTGAATATAATCGATCTGCAACACCTCAAATGGATATGTCGGAGGGGCAAAGTGACCTGCTGGAGTTGGGGTTCCCTTTCCCGGATTGTACATCAGACAAACAATACAATGTTTCACTACATTGTCTGCGCATTTTGGGATTGTGTCATTTTGCCACACTGGAGCCAGAAGCTTGCATATGCCTTTCGCACTTAAGTGGGCTGGACCATGTGCCATAGTAACCACTGGGAGTACATAGGCATCCGGTAACAGCCAACGTTGATGTTCAGATAGTTCTATCCAACAACCCATCTCGTCTAACATTCCTGTACTTTCTTTCCACTTGCTCAATTCCCTCTCCGAAGCCTCTTTCTGAATCGCTTTTACACTTTCTACTGTATTCTCATACATTCCTCTCTCTCTGACCCAATTTGCAGGATCTGCCACATACATTCGACTTGTAGAATCTCTTGCTGTCTTTTTCGCTGTTTCATCTGCAAATGCATTTCTTCGACCAACATCATCTGTAATCTTTTTGTGTGCACTACACTTCACGATCGCTATTTGGGTGGGTAAGGCAAGTGATTCGAGGAGTTCAGTCACTAACTGACCATGTTGTTTTTTGGTGCCATGTGAGGTGAGAAAACCCCTTTCCTTCCAGAGACGCCCAAAGTTGAACGCTACACCAAAAGCATATTGGCTGTCAGTGTACACGTTCACTCTCTTCCCTTTTGACAATACACAGGCTCTTGTTAAAGCTATCAATTCTGCTGCTTGTGCTGAATTATGTCTAATACGTGCAGCTTCCACCACTGTGTGCAAAGTAGTCACAGCATAGGCTGAAACTGTATCTCCATTAGGCATTTTAAAACAAGAACCGTCTACCCATAGAGTTCCATCCGGATTCTCTAGTGGTGCATCTTTCAGGTCAATTCTTCCTTTCGTCTCTTCCTCAGTACGGAAGAAACAATCATGCCGTTCTTTAACATTTTCCTCATCTGGTAGGGGCAATAGAGTGGCTGGATTCAGGGTATTACATCGTTTAATGTGTACGTGACTAGACAACAGCGCCAGCTCGTATCCAGTTAGACGTGCGCTCATAAGATGCTGCGTTTTCGTTCTGTTTAGTAAGGTATCCACCGCATGTGGCACCATGACAATGAGAGTGTTATCCAACACTATTCCAGCAGACTGTCGAATAGAAATTGCTGCTGCTGCTGTTGCTTTGAGACAACTGGGCAATGCTTTAGCTACAGGATCTAACGTAGCCGAAAAATAGGCACATGGCCGCTGTTTGTCTCCAAATTGCTGTGTTAGAACTAACAATGCACAACCTTCTCTCTCATGAACATAGAGCGTAAAAGGCTTAGTGTAATCGGGGGTACCCAATACAGGAGCAGAACACAGAGCGGTACGTAAATCAGTGAAACTCTTCTGGCACTCATCAGTCCATGGAAGGGGCTGAGGCGTATCTTTTAAAGTGAGTGCCAACAAAGGTTTAGCTATTAGAGAGAAGTTAGGGATCCATTGCCTACAATAAGAGGTGATACCCAGAAAGGCACGTACCTCCCTTTATGTGGATGGCACAGACATTCGCGTAATCGCCTGAATTCGTTCTGGCGTTAGTCGCCGTCCCTCCTTTGATAGGAGATGACCCAAATAGGTAACCTCTCGACAGACATATTGTAATTTAGAAGGTGAAACCTTATGATTCAGATTAAACAAATGGCGTAATAATGCAACAGTGAAATTTTTACAAATCTCTTCTGAGTCAGTGGCTACTAACAAGTCATCCATATACTGGATGAGAGCAGCACCAGACGGCAAATGAAAAGTATCAAGATGACATTTTAAAGCATGGCTGTAAATAGAGGGACTTTCACAATAGCCTTGAGGTGCGCGCTTAAACCGGAAGCTTCGGCCTCCAAGAGAGAAGCCAAAAATATCCCTACACTCTTGTGCAATGGGGATACTAAAGAAGGCATTCTTCAGATCGATAACAGAGAACCAAGTCGCTGTGGAAGGTATCATTGTAAACAGAGCAGTGATATCTGGAACAACAGGAAATTGTGGGACAACAATTTTGTTTACCTCCCGCAGATCAATTACAAAACGATATACAGGTGGTTGAGAAGGATCAGTGCGTTTGAGAACAGGAAGAATAGGACTATTGCATGTGTTACCTCTTGTTTCTTCAACCACACCCTTCTGGATCAAATCATGAATAATTTCCAAAAGCACTTTTTCACCTTCAGTGGAAATTTTATACTGCGGGATACGCAGTAATTCAACATTGGGCTTGAGAGTGACAACATAAGGTGGCATCTCAAGACAACCCACATCGTTTGGACCCGTGGCCCAAAGTGTTGCTGGAAGAGAAAGTAATTCAGGTGGAAACTGATCTTTGGACAAATACATTGGGGAGATCAATTTCTGTCCCAAAGTAAGATGTACACCAGAAGGAGAACAATATATCGTAGCATGCATTCTTTTCAATAGGTCTAAACCCAACAGATTCTCACCGCAACCATTCGTCAACAGAAGTGGAGCTTCCAAGTCATAAGGGCCAATTGAAATAGGCAAAGGGCAAGAAACTGGGTTGCAAACAGGGCGCCAGAGAAACCTACCGAAACATTTGTTAAGCCAGACAAAGGTGCCCCAAGGAGTTTAGAATGAATGATAGAACTTCTCATCGCCCCAGTATCTAAAAGAAATGGCTCTGAAACACCCATCGTAGTGACGTTAACATAAGGTCCATTCCGATCTACTGGAATCGACACAACTCCCTTACTTTGTCCATGGCTGTCCTAGTTGGCATGAAGACTCTCATTTCCGTTTTCAACATAATAATCTTCGTTATAATATTGCGTAGACATAACATTTTGCTGATCAAAACAGTTCACAGAATTGGGATAAGGAAGGGTACGCTGTTCTTGAGTCAACACACCTCGACCTCTACCTCTGTTTGCTGACTGGAGGCCAGCATGACCTCGTGGAGCAGATAACGCTCCATTGCGTTGCAATAAAACCGGACAACTATTGACCTTCCTCTCTACAATAGGCACATTGATTAGGACCTAACAAAGGTCGCGGAATGTATGGCTCAGGTTTTTGATACAACCTCTGAAACTGCGGAGGCTGTTGAAATTGAGGCTGAACATAGCGTGGAGGATAGGCTTGTTGTTTTTAATTCTTTCGTCTTTTTCTCTTGCTTTTCCTTCTCTTCTTTATCTCTGTTTTCGTAATATTGTGCAGTAGCCAATATCTGGGCAGAAGAAGAAACAGCCCATGAACTTTCAGAATCTTTTAATTTGTGTGACAGCTCGGGAAGCAAATTGAATACGAATTTGTCCACAAATAATCGCTGTCCACCTTCTGTAGCCATATCTTGACCACTGTGGTCAAGAAAGGTTTCTTCGAAACGAGTGAAGAAATCAGAAACACTTTCATCTTTCTTTTGCTTGCATGCTGCTAATTTATCCCAATTAGCTCTCAATGCAGGCATCATAGTTTTCATTAATGTAATAATCCTACCAGGGAGTTCCAAAATCAATGCTTCAGGTTTTGCACCACTCACTTGATCTCTATCTGTAGTAGTTATAACATCCCAAGTAGCACCTAGTTCCTGCGCGTGATCCTCTCTACGAATCTTAGCCCATATTGTCTGTGGGACTACATTTCCCATTAACATGTCGATATCAGCTACATTCATGATGCAAGCATCAACTGTCTGTGATAATTCTTTGTAATAACCTGCAGGGTTCTTACGAGGATCTGGTAGAGTCTGCTTAAGAGCCAAGACTTCAGATCGTTTCCATGGAACATGTACCCATATACGTTGAAAATGAGCAGGAATAGCTGCATTAGCACCTACTGCCGCAACCTCTTCCTTCCATACTGGAGGAACCTCTCTCATGGGATAGTTTTTCGACGTCAGTTTAACCGTCGGATCAGAATCAAGAAAAGTCTGAGAGAACAACAAGGATCTATAAGACATAAGTGTCCTTATAGCTCTCTCAACCCTAGAACCCACAATAAGTCCTTTATCAAAATCAGCCTGAACATTTAACAGGTCTTGTGGGATCGGACTCTCACGAACATCTTTCCATTCTTGAATGTGAATGTCGCACATTACATTAAAAACATATCTTTGCGTAGGCGCATTCCATTGCAAGAAGGTAGGCATAATATCAAGCACACTGTATTGTGGACCCTTCTTGATCCATTTTCGTGCGAGAGAGTCCAACTTCTCTCGTTCTTCAAAATCTGGGAACTGACTACGAGACTGTCTTCGAGCAAAAGCCGGAGATACACTTAAAGCTCCAAAGAAAGGAGATAGAATACCAGTAACAGTGTCTGTGAGACGCTTACGCACAGACGGAGAATTAGACATAAGAATTGGAGACAAAGTATTAGGAGAACTAACAGGAGAAGAATCGATAATTGCAGGAGGTGCAGAAGGCAAAGGAGATCTAAGATCAGGAGATGAGGGCAAAGAAGTCGAAGTTAATGGTAAAACCGGCAAGGGCGGTAATACTGGAGGAGTCAAATGCGGAAGAGCCGGAACAGGCGGAGGTACCGCTGGCGGCTGGGCAGGCTGTAAAGGCTGAGGTGCATTGGCACTTTGTACATAGGGCGGAGGCAACCTCAATAAATGGGACATTAGGGGATCTTCTTCTATATCTATCTTTTTATCAGAAGGAGAAACAGGCAACACCGGATAGCATTTATCTATTGCCATGCGATGCTGTCTCTCTGAAATTTCAGTTACTTTATCAATTTCATCATCTTTGAACTGTTGGGCAGCCTGTATAATCGTCATACCTTGTGCTTTTCTATCTTGTTTTGCTTGTTTAATTTCTTTCTGTTTGGCTTCCTTTCGCCAAAGGCGGAAAGAGTCAAACATTGCCGGCCGGGCTTTTCTTTTGAATAAAACTGTTTCCAAATTATCTAACACATCAGGATCAAAGCTACCATTTTCTGGCCATTTTAGAACACCATCTTTCTTTGTGTATCGGGTCCATGTCACGTTAAAGGCAATGGGGCCAATACCATGTTTTGAATAGAGCTCAGATGTAGGAGTTCCAACCGAAGGAATCAGACAAGAATCCTCAAGTCGGGAATCCCTATTACAACCAAGACAACAAATTCTTCCAAACTTAGTCAGACCAGGCATCTCGCGATATTTCCTGTCTGTTCACAAACTTCAAGGGAGTAAAACTCAGTTTACGCAGCACAAATGCACTTACCCTCGGTTTCGGCTATTGCAATAGTCGGAGACTAAGAACTACAAATACTAAGAAAACAAAGGACAAAAATTGTGGGCGCGACCCACGAAGATACTTAACTAAGGACGTCTTCTCACACCAACAGAGGCCCGTCTATCGTCTCGCCTTACCATACATCATCAAAGGAAGGGCCAAAGCAGGGCGGCAGTCAGGGCAGCGGTCGTCAGTAGCCGTCAGGAAGGAGTAACCACGCTGCAAAAGACCTTCGGACCACTTTCGACATACAGGGGTCGCTTAATGTGGCTCGCGAACCCTCCGGAATTTTCTTGCGGGGTTCCTCACGACCTTCAGGCAGAACCGGTACCACTGAAGACTCCCCACATTGGGCGCCAGTTGAAGAACCAGAACCAATTGGGCCTGGCGGCGCAGGGTACGCCATAATCTCCTGGGTTTCTCCTGCTCAGCTACACAGAGACACGGGACACTCTGTCGGCGTTAGAAGATCAGATTTATTTAGCTGCAGCTAGTACAGTTATCCTAGAAGTACACAAAGTAGGTTCTCAGGAGACAGCCACTTCACTCTGTGGCACACAGGGTTTTATATTATACAAGGTTCAGACATTTTAACAAAACGCACTCCCAGAACACACAAGAAAGAGCCAATAAGGAGAATTGGAAAACAGGATAGAACCAATAGGAGAGATTGGAAAACAAAAGTGTCAGATGACTCGAAGAAACCTCTCCTTCAACTATGTGTGTCACCCCTCCCTCAAGCTAATTCATTAACAGATTCATAACTAACTTGCAGGTAGCGAGATACGTTTGTGTGTGTTGGAGGACAGTTGTGAAACAAGAGAATGCTAGCAGAAGGCAGTGAAGGCCAGGGGACAAGATAGAGTCAGAAAAGAATGGTGTGAATCAATAGATAGTTGAGACAGGGATTAGGAAAGCCAGACGGGGATTAGTGTACTCGGCCAGTCCTAACACCAGCTTTGTAAATAGAGGCAGAAAGCGTATTTCGACACCAGGTTGCAGAAAAAGCAGAATAGACTTTTCTCGCCGTGCTGCTTGAGTGATGGCAACATAAAATGGCGGCGGAGCACAAAATGGCGGGTCGATTCGATCGCGATCAGAAATCGAAGTTCCTCAGCTGACCCTTGAGAGTTGGAAGAAGCAACCAGGTTTATGAGCATAATGAACATTTCTGGACATAAGGTTTGAAACACCAATGTTCTTCAAACTAGAAAACCATATGGATTAGGCAGATAAATTTAGAAGGAATTTTTTATGTCCCAACCAGCCAATGAAGACTTCTGAGAGGATGTATTACTTGATCATCTTTGCTCCTATGGATGATAAGGAGGTGTCTGTTCCCCCTACAGTTCTTCAACAGCACAATTTGGCAAATCAATGAGCAGGCTATTGCAGCAATCCAGACTGGAATACATGCACGCGGATACCACTGGCAAATTCAGATCCTGAAGGATCCCCCTGAAGGATCCACACTGCACTGACCTGGACGCTCAGAGTGAGACCGCGGCCTACGACTGTCCACAAGGATATCACTGTTAGCTGGTGTACCGGGCCAGAGCCATATTGGGCGTACACACAGTAATATCCCAATGCTCTGTTCAACATCAAAGTAACATGGTTTTTCTCTTGTATAGGTTAAATTTAAGATGTCTAAGCCTGTCAGACCCTTTTTAGAGTGCAGGGGCATGCAGGGTTTATAGAGTGACAACCATGGTAGTTGGGACATTTTAACGCTATTGCCACAACACGTGGTATACAGGGGAGAAACAGGACATCAGCTCATATGTCATCTTATTTGCACTGAATTACAGGATTAGAAGGTTGAGAGTTGGTGGTTTGTGAGTTTGGAGGCAAGAGGGGTGAGTTTGTAGACTTTGGAAGAGCAACTGATTTAAATTCATTGTTTCAGAAATTTACATAATCCAGGAATTATTAGTGCTTCCTAAACCCTGTCTTGAGCACCTGGCCAGCCTTCATTTTTCTTTCTCACTGGAGAGTGGAGAATTGGTTCTTTCCTGGCATCCATCCTTAGTTTTAAGTAGTATTCCTTTCCTTTGAAGGGCAACCTCCATTCCTCTGACTTGATTGACCCGGCTTCTCTGTCCTGGCTTGAATGTGGTTAGGGAGATTAAGTAATTTGACCAAAATCACAGGATGTTGAGCATCCCTGCTGAGAGTCGAACCCGCTTACCTAGCTTTGAGGTCTGCCATGCTAGCCATTAGTCCACATCCTCTTGCAAGTGATTCAGCTTGTCGTAGGATTCATATTACCTATGTATCTATGAGGTAGCCAGGTCAGCAGATGTCGTAGTCTCTTCTTTCCTGGAGGACGTCTGCCAACCATAATGAGATATCCCTGCCTGTGCGGTGGGGATCTCTGGACCTTGTGGATGTACTTCGTCATTGCTAATGCTAAGCGGCGGCCATGTCTTTTTTAGTCAGCTCAGTATTTCTTTTTCATTTTAGTAACAAACCACAAAGCACTGGGAGGCATCCGGCACCACCACCTTCTCAAGATCAGCATGCCTCTATAGAAGTGGTATGTGTAAAGTAGTGGGCTCTACGCCCACATACTTGGGAATAGTGCACACAGACACAGTAGTAGGGTTACTGGTAACTGGCTCAGGGCACAAGCGACCAGCCCCACCTATTAGCAGAGTCACCTGACTGGTGAAGCCCGTGATCGGTGGGTGTAGCGTGTATGTACAGTACATTCCAGGAACACTAAAACATGTCCAGCAGAACACTACATCATGCAGGGATGATTGCCCTGCCCTAAAGAAGATGGGGTGATTGTCCCTGCTTCCCAGTGTTGCATGCTTTATCAGATCATGAGGTTTCCAAGGTGGCAAAGCTCTGTTGTTGGGAACCCCGCAGTTCAATATATCTCAATGCTGGTTGGAACCAAAGGGTTGGCAGATGCCTTATCGGCTGTTGTTTTGTTGATCTTCTCAGCTGCCAACCTCTAAGTGAATCTTTCATTCTCTTAAAGTCTATTTTCTTCTGAAAGCCTAGTGCTACTGCTACATCTGAGAGAGGCAGAGAGCTGCTCAGCTCTGCTTGGTGTGACTCTAGTGGCTTCGAGGTGAAGCGAGGCAGAGCAGGCATCCCTACTAAGAAAGTGGAGCTGCAGTCACCGCTCCTCCACATCCCTCATGCCGACTGCTGCTCTGATCACAGATGCACCCTGCCCCGCCTCAAACTCTGACATAAATGTGCCTCATATTCCTATGGCTTCCCCGTGGATCCCAGACCAGAATGGCGAACACCCTCAGGGGGGGAGAAGGAGACATGTTGCATCTCAGCCTCAGGGAGAAACACATACACTAAAAATAGTAAATTATATTGTAAGCTTTAGAACTATTGTAAAAAAAAATATATATATATATATATCTGTATATATATATAAATTTATATATATATATATATATATATATATTCCAAAACACAGGTTACCCACTCCTCCGGAACCTTTTACATAATAAGTGACAGAGATAAGCATATTTAAGCTATGAACCTATACATGAATATAATGTATTGACTGTTCAAAGATGTCCGCTTTCTTAACATAACAAATGTCTGCAGTATTGAACCTTCTTCTATGTTTACAAACGTTATTTTCTATTTCCATGAATTGCATGAAAACTTTATTTAACAATTTTTGATTGTAACAGTCGAATAGACACTGACGAAGGCGGTCACGCTGAAACGCGTTTGTCTATTCTGCAAGCAGCTGAGACGAAAATAAATGCAAAAAGTGCTTACGAAACGCTGATGGCTCTGAGTGCGCTCTATTGTAAAAGGTTCCGGAGGAGTGGGTAACCTGTGTTTTGGAATTAATTTGCGCGTCCTCCAAGCGCTGAGCAGCACCCGTGACGCTGAGGTGCAACGGCTGGTGGACTCGTGTTAGTGATATATATATATATAAATATATATATATATATATATATATATATATTATCTACTGGCGGTCGCCAGTATTACCTACTGGCGGTCGCCAGTAGGTAGTTATAGTTAGGACCCCTTTTCCATAGGAAAACCTCAACATTCTATTTTGAATAACTTTGGCGCCGGTCGACGAATCCTCGCGAATTTCTCAAAATAGGTGGGGCGCTACGCTCCGCTCCTACCCTGAAAGTCTCGGGGGGATTCGTCAAGCGGGGGCTGAGATAAAAGGGGGGTCCCAAAACGCGTTTTTCCCATGCATTTTTCCATAGGACCTTTAGACAGGGCTACAGCCCGAACGGCTGAACAGAATTACTAGAAATTTGGCAGAGAGGTAGTCCTCAGGTCAAGGAAGTGCCTTTTGTAGGTTTGGTGTAAATCTGTTCAGTAGATCCTGAGAAAATAGCCTTTAAATCAATATATATATCTGTGGCAGCTTACGGTGCGCTTACCGTGCGCTTACGGTAAGCTTACGGTACGCGTACGCTGCCGTGCGCGAGCGCGATTCTGATTGGCTGTTAGATCATAGTAAACATTCTAATCGGTCGAAACCAGGAAGCGGCGGCCGCCATTTTCTCTCTCGAACTGTCAGGGGGGTGAATAAAAAAGGTGGATAATGTGAAAAGGGGGCAGGCTCGACAGTTCCTGACCCCCTAGCCTTGGTCAGGGGGTCCCAGAAGGACCCTCAAGGGCAAAAATAAAAATAAAAATTTTTTCGAAAAATCGCCGTATGCGCGTAGCGTACGCGCACGGTGACCTGCGGAATTCCGCGAAATTCGCGGAATTACGCGTACCGTGCGCGCACGGCAAAAAAAAATTTGCAAAAAGGAAAGCTTAAAAAAAAATAAAAAAAATTGTGAGGTAAGGTTGGCTCTTATAAGAGCCGTTGGGTTCATACAGGGATGGAGGAAAGAAAGAATGGGAGTATTATGAGCGTCTACAAACATGCTGGTCTATCTTATTGTTAATAAGGGGAAGACTGACCTCCCCAAAAACAATAAGACCACCACATTTTGTACACCTCATTTCAACACTCGCAAATCGAGGGTTGATGTCCAAAGGAAAAGAAGAAGGTGATGCTCCAACAACAGAGGAAGGGCTCAGCTGAGCTGCCGATGATGTACTCGGCTGAGCATCTGAGGCTGGGCTCTGGTGACTTACTGAAGAGTTTTCTCCAGTATGTCGAGCAAAGGTCCTTGGGTGTTTGTCCTGAAGGTGTCTCGTCATAGAGTGATTTCCAAAGGAATATTTCTTCCTTGGATTTCCTCTTGATAAAACACGATCACAAAGTATGCAAGTGACCAATTGAGCATTCACCTTTTTCTCCCCCTCTGGAAAAGTGAAATACTCCCATACAAAAGAAGTCTTTTGTTTCCTCCTTCTCTGGATCATGGTGGTGCTGCTGGCCTCACTCTCAGAAGAGCCCTGCTGTTCTGCCATTGTATCCCAATGTCAATCCAGCTCCTGCTCCTAGAGAATCACAAGCAGAAATGAGGGGAATGGGTGTGGTGTGGGAAGAATCTGGAACTGAAAGTAGTTTCAACCAATGAAAAGTGTTCTTTCAAGCAGTAATGAGGGGAATTGGTGTGGTGTGGGAAGTTTCTGGAAGTGAAAGTAATTTCAACCAATAAAAAGTGTTCTTTGTAAGTCACATGACCTACCGTGCGCGCACGTGACGCTTACGGTGCGCTTACGCAGCGCTTACGTCACTTTCGCGCATGCGCATTACACGCCCCTGCGTAACCGCGACGTTGCTTCCGGGTGTACGCGTACGGCACGCACGTATCACGTATCGCGCATGTGCATTACACGCCCCTGCGTAACCGCGACGTTGCTTCCGGGTATACACGTACGGCACGCACGTATCACGTAGGCGCGCTGCACTAATTACGTCCAGAGCGCGTAGCGTCAGCTTACCGTACGCGTATTCTACAAGCGCGTAGCGTCAGCTTACCGTACGCGCACGGAAAAAAATGCATAAAAAAAAAACCTTTCCATAATGCAGGATATAGTACATAAATTATTAAAAAAAGGCTTACAAAAAATGACATAAAAAAAATTTGCATTAAATTATAATTAAATTATAAAATCGAAATAAAAAAAACACTATCCACATTGACCCCACCCCCTGTGCTTTTGGTGGCCGAAGGCCACCAAATGTACAGGGCTTATTATAGTTGATAAAAACCGTGCACGGAACGAACTGCGTTAAGTGGGCGTGCACGCCACGAATGGCGTAAAGTAACTTAGCATTTAAAAAACCGTACAAATTCACTGAAAAAACCATAGGTTTCACACACGTTATAGTTAGGAATTAGCATTTAAAAAACCTTGCAAATTCACTGAAAAAACCATAGGTTTCAGACATGTTATAGTTAGCGGAAATTTTACTGATAAAAAACCAATGAAATTCCCCCGTTATAGTTAGTGCAGGCAACTATAACTCACGCGACCGCAATCTTCTGCTGATGACATATGTGTCTTTATGAAAAAAAAATATTTGTAATATATGTATAGCTAAAAATTTATGGAAGAAGACATGGGCAAATAAGTGTCTAAATACAGTATTAGCATCAGCAGAGGATTGCGGTCGCGTGAGTTATAGTTGCCTGCACTAACTATAACGGGGGAATTTCATTGGTTTTTTATCAGTAAAATTTCCGCTAACTATAACATGTCTGAAACCTATGGTTTTTTCAGTGAATATAGTTATAGTTACAACCTAGTTTCCATAGGAAATCTCAAAATTCTATTTTGAATAACTTTGGCGCCGGTTAACGAATCCTCGCGAAATTTTCAAAACTAATGGGGCGCTCCGTTCAGCTCCTACCCTGAAAGTCTCGGGGTGATTAGTCAAGCGGGGGCCGAGAAAAAGGGGGGGTCCCAAAACGTAAATCCGATTGGCCGCACTCTGCTAGTCCTACCAGCGTGTTACCCCAAAGAATTGTGGTCCATGAAGTAGCGTCGGCGGGTACGTCTATGCCAAAAGTTTGAAATGAAAATAAGTGTTGCGTTAGCCATCCCTGGACACGTGTTTCGAGGTAGTTGCCTCTCGTCAGCAGGGAGTAGGTATGTGTGTAGGGTTGCTGCGTAGGCTGCCAAAAAATATTCTCAGGTAAAGTACCGCTCAAGGCGCGCAGGTGCGTAGCCATGGGCTCGTCAGCCCCACCGGCTCAAGGGAGCCTGAATGTAAACAAAAATCCGATTGGCCGCACTCTGCTAGTCCTACCAGCGTGTTACCCCAAAGAATTGTGGTCCATGAAGTAGCGTCGGCGGGTACGTCTATGCCAAAAGTTTAAAATGAAAATAAGTGTCGCGTTAGCCATCCCTGGACACGTGTTTCGAGGTAGTTGCCTCTCGTCAGCAGGGAGTAGGTATGTGTGTAGGGTTGCTGCGTAGGCTGCCAAAAAATATTCTCAGGTAAAGTACCGCTCAAGGCGCGCAGGTGCGTAGCCATGGCCTCGTCAGCCCCACCGGCTCAAGGGAGCCTGAATGTAAACAAAAATCCGATTGGCCGCACTCTGCTAGTCCTACCAGCGTGTTACCCCAAAGAATTGTGGTCCATGAAGTAGCGTCGGCGGGTACGTCTATGCCAAAAGTTTAAAATGAAAATAAGTGTCGCGTTAGCCATCCCTGGACACGTGTTTCGAGGTAGTTGCCTCTCGTCAGCAGGGAGTAGGTATGTGTGTAGGGTTGCTGCGTAGGCTGCCAAAAAATATTCTCAGGTAAAGTACCGCTCAAGGCGCGCAGGTGCGTAGCCATGGGCTCGTCAGCCCCACCGGCTCAAGGGAGCCTGAATGTAAACAAAAATCCGATTGGCCGCACTCTGCTAGTCCTACCAGTGCGTTACCCCAAAGAATTGTGGTCCATGAAGTAGCGTCGGCGGGTACGTCTATGCCAAAAGTTTAAAATGAAAATAAGTGTCGCGTTAGCCATCCCTGGACACGTGTTTCGAGGTAGTTGCCTCTCGTCAGCAGGGAGTAGGTATGTGTGTAGGGTTGCTGCGTAGGCTACCAAAAAATATTCTCAGGTAAAGTACCGCTCAAGGCGCGCAGGTGCGTAGCCATGGGCTCGTCAGCCCCACCGGCTCAAGGGAGCCTGAATGTAAACAAAAATCCGATTGGCCGCACTCTGCTAGTCCTACCAGCGTGTTACCCCAAAGAATTGTGGTCCATGAAGTAGCGTCGGCGGGTACGTCTATGCCAAAAGATTAAAATGAAAATAAGTGTCGCGTTAGCCATCCCTGGACACGTGTTTCGAGGTAGTTGCCTCTCGTCAGCAGGGAGTAGGTATGTGTGTAGGGTTGCTGCATAGGCTGCCAAAAAATATTCTCAGGTAAAGTACCGCTCAAGGCGCGCAGGTGCGTAGCCATGGGCTCGTCAGCCCCACCGGCTCAAGGGAGCCTGAATGTAAACAAAAATCCGATTGGCCGCACTCTGCTAGTCCTACCAGCGTGTTACCCCAAAGAATTGTGGTCCATGAAGTAGCGTCGGCGGGTACGTCTATGCCAAAAGTTTAAAATGAAAATAAGTGTCGTGTTAGCCATCCCTGGACACGTGTTTCGAGGTAGTTGCCTCTCGTCAGCAGGGAGTAGGTATGTGTGTAGGGTTGCTGCGTAGGCTGCCAAAAAATATTCTCAGGTAAAGTACCGCTCAAGGCGCGCAGGTGCGTAGCCATGGGCTCGTCAGCCCCACCGGCTCAAGGGAGCCTGAATGTAAACAAAAATCCGATTGGCCGCACTCTGCTAGTCCTACCAGCGTGTTACCCCAAAGAATTGTGGTCCATGAAGTAGCGTCGGCGGGTACGTCTATGCCAAAAGATTAAAATGAAAATAAGTGTCGCGTTAGCCATCCCTGGACACGTGTTTCGAGGTAGTTGCCTCTCGTCAGCAGGGAGTAGGTATGTGTGTAGGGTTGCTGCGTAGGCTGCCAAAAAATATTCTCAGGTAAAGTACCGCTCAAGGCGCGCAGGTGCGTAGCCATGGGCTCGTCAGCCCCACCGGCTCAAGGGAGCCTGAATGTAAACAAAAATCCGATTGGCCGCACTCTGCTAGTCCTACCAGCGTGTTACCCCAAAGAATTGTGGTCCATGAAGTAGCGTCGGCGGGTACGTCTATGCCAAAAGTTTAAAATGAAAATAAGTGTCGCGTTAGCCATCCCTGGACACATGTTTCGAGGTAGTTGCCTCTCGTCAGCAGGGAGTAGGTATGTGTGTAGGGTTGCTGCGTAGGCTGCCAAAAAATATTCTCAGGTAAAGTACCGCTCAAGGCGCGCAGGTGCGTAGCCATGGGCTCGTCAGCCCCACCGGCTCAAGGGAGCCTGAATGTAAACAAAAATCCGATTGGCCGCACTCTGCTAGTCCTACCAGCGTGTTACCCCAAAGAATTGTGGTCCATGAAGTAGCGTCGGCGGGTACGTCTATGCCAAAAGTTTAAAATGGAAATAAGTGTTGCGTTAGCCATCCCTGGACACGTGTTTCGAGGTAGTTGCCTCTCGTCAGCAGGGAGTAGGTATGTGTGTAAGGTTGCTGCGTAGGCTGCCAAAAAATATTCTCAGGTAAAGTACCGCTCAAGGCGCGCAGGTGCGTAGCCATGGGCTCGTCAGCCCCACCGGCTCAAGGGAGCCTGAATGTAAACAAAAATCCGATTGGCCGCACTCTGCTAGTCCTACCAGCGTGTTACCCCAAAGAATTGTGGTCCATGAAGTAGCGTCGGCGGGTACGTCTATGCCAAAAGTTTAAAATGAAAATAAGTGTCGCGTTAGCCATCCCTGGACACGTGTTTCGAGGTAGTTGCCTCTCGTCAACAGGGAGTAGGGTCCCAAAACGTGTTTTCCCCATGCATTTTTAATATCAGAGAGGTAGCCATTAGGTCAAGGAAGTGCCTTTTGCAGGTCTGGTGTAAATCTGTTCAGTATTTCCTGAGAAAATAGCATTTAAAAGCATATCAATATCTATACGCGCGCACAGTGCGCGCACTGTGCGCGCACCCTGCCGTGCGCGAGCGCAATTCTGATTGGTTATTAGATGTCGGTAAACATTCGAATCGGTCGAAACCAGGAAGTGTCGGCCGCCATTTTGTCTCTCACAGTCTGAAGGGGTGAAAAAAAAAGGTGGAGAACTTGAAAAGGGGGCAGAGTGGACAGTTCCTGACCCCCTAGCCTTGGTCAGGGGGTCACGGAAGGACTCCCAAAGGCGAAAAAAACATATTTTTTGTTTTTTTTAAAACGCGAGGTGCGCGCACGGTGCGCGCACGGCGAACCATGGGTAACTCACGTGACCGCAATCCTCTGCTGATGACGTCAGATATTACATCACTGATGACATATGTGTCTTTATGAAAAATAAATATTTGTAATATATGTATAGCTAAAGATTAATGGAAGAAGACATGGGTAAATAAGTGTCTAAATACAGTGATGTAATATCTGACGTCATCAGCAGAGGATTGCGGTCGCGTGAGTTATAGTTGCCTGCACTAATTATAACGGGGGAATTTCATTGGTTTTTTACGAGTGAAATGTCCAGCTAACTATAACATGTGAGAAACCTATGGTTTTTTAAGTGAATTTGCAAGGTTTTTTAAATGCTAATTCGTAACTATAACGTGTGTGAAACCTATGGTTTTTTCAGTGAATATATATATATATATATATATATATATATATATATATATATATATATTATCTACTGGCGGTCGCCAGCAGATAGTTATAGTTAGGACCGTGTTTCCATAGGAAATCTCAAAATTCTATTTTGAATAACTTTGGCGCCGGTTGACGAATCCTCGCAAAATTTTCAAAACTAATGGGGCGCTCCGCTCAGCTCCTACCCTGAAAGTCTCGGGGGGATTCGTCAAGCGGGGGCCGAGAAAAAAGGGGGTCCTAAAACGCGTTTTCCCCATGCATTTTCCCTTAGGACCTTTAGTCGAAGGTACAGCCCGAACGGCTGAACAGAATTACTTGAAATTTGGCAAAGAGGTAGTCCTCAGGTCAGGGATGTGCCTTTTGCATATATGGAGTCAATCTGTTCAGTAGTTCCTGAGAAAATTGCAGTTAAAGTACATAAATATCTATAGCCGCGCACCGTGCGCGCACCCTAACGTGCGCAAGCGTAATTCTGATTGGTGGTTACATGTCAGTCAACGTTCGAATCGGTCGAAATCAGGAAGTGTCAGACGCCATTTTGTTTGTTTTGAGTGCGAGAGGGAAAATGGAAGGTGGCGAACGTGAAAAGGGGGCAGGGTAGAGAGTTCCTGACCCCCTTGCCTTTGTCAGGGGGTCCCTGAAGGACCCCGAAGGCAGAAAAAAACATTTTTTGTTTTTAAAAATCGCGGGGTGCGCGCACGGTGAAAAACCCTAAAAAAAAAATTTTTAATACGTAGTTTATTGTAAAATAAATATATAAAAAATATAATAATAAATACATAACTTAGCATTTAAAAAAACGTACAAATTCACTAAAAAAACCATAGGTTTCACACACGTTATAGTTAGGAATTAGCATTTAAAAAACCTTGCAAATTCACTTAAAAAACCATAGGTTTCACACATGTTATAGTTAGGTGGACATTTCACTCGTAAAAAACCAATGAAATTCCCCCGTTATAGTTAGTTCAGATAACTATAACTCGCGCGACCGCCACTCTATCAAAAGGATGATGTCATCAGTGATGTCATGAGTGATGCCACTGACCATGTCATGAGTGATGTAATATGTGACGTCATCAGCAGTGGATTGCGCGCGCGCGCGAGAGTTATAGTTATCTGAACTAACTATAACGGGGGAATTTCATTGTTTTTTTATGAGTGAAATGTCCACCTAACTATAACATGTGTGAAACCTATGGTTTTTTAAGTGAATATATATATATATATATATATATTCTACAAAGAGGCATGTCCTTCTCATGCCCAAGTGGAAAGAGCACACAGGAGCCGTATTGAGTAAAGTGCTTTATTGTGCAGACCCCCTGCACCGACAGACGCGTTTCGCCTTGCGGCTTTGTCAATGTCAGTTACATCGTGCATAAACGGCAGTATTTCATTACTCAACATGTCACATGATATTTCATTAACATAGAAGACAGACTCACGTCGCTTAATGCTAAAATTCATGGCGGCCCTCTTAGAACATGTTTTTGTATTCATGAGTACTACTACCGATAAAAAAGTGATAAAGTGCTCTTTTGTGATTTAAAAACATTATACACGGGTGAACATTGTTCTTATTCAACATTTGCGGTTAAATATATTAGTTCAGACTTAGCTCAACATTTTTAAATAGTAATTGCCGAAGACCAAATGTTTCTAATGTATATTATGGTTTTGACATTGTATATATCTTTCCACAGTGCTCACTCCTATGCATGTTTATTATGCCCTGAATGGGCAATTGTGCGTCAGGTGGAGGGACGGTGGTGGGAAGGATGGGGAGGGAAAGGGAATATTATGTTCAGTTTTCCCTGATGGAATTTGACTTGTAGAAGTCACTAACCCCTATTGAAGATGTACCCATAGTTCCTCATCGTTATTAAGCCCTATGGGAGCCTTTGTTTGAAGATCAATGATGTATTTTGATTCAAGTATCCGCAATCTTTTGGTTGTGTCACCTCCCCTTTCATCGTTTTCTATTTGGTCTATGCAGTAGAATTTCAAAAAAATCTCGTTTGCTTTTGTGAAACATTTTGAAATGACGCGCAACTGGATAGTTAGTATCTTTGTTTGTTATTGCACACGTGTTCAAGAACACGTTTCTTGGTGGAATGAATAGTACTTCCTATGTACCGCTTGGAACACGGACATTCCAGGCAGTACACCGTGAAGTCTGAATTGCAATTCAGGAATTGTTTAATATTCCTTAGAGGCCTTGGATCACCTGGTCTCCCCTTGTAGCTTAAGAATTTCTTGCTATATTTGCACGCTTTGCAGCGCATGCATGAATAAAATCCTACTGCATTGATTCTGTTCTTCACTTTTGGTATCGCATGATAGTAGCTATAGACTAAATGATCTTTGAGTGATTGACTCCGCTTGTATGTGATCAAGGGATAGGCTGGAATTAGATTTTTCAGCACATTATCTGTCTTTAGTATGTGCCAATTTTTCCTGAAGATATGCATGATATCTTCAGGAAAAATTGGAACATACTGATAGAGATCAGGGTATCTAAAATATGCCCACTACCACGGATAGAGTAATCACACAGTTACACAATATGCCCACTACCACGGATAGAGTAATCACACAGTTACACGCACATACATTCATCATACGCTAGGGCCCATTTCACTAACATACGCTCAAAAACTCTACCAGCAAATCTTGATTATTTGCTTCTTTCCTAAACTGCCTTACCTTCTGCGTTTACTCTTTTGCTTTACTGTCCTATTTTCCTTCTGTATTGTATTGTTTCCACTGTTCTGTTGCGTTGCTGAAATATTTTACATGTAACAGAAGGAAAAATCACAAAGCAACAATAGATGATAAAGTTTTGTTACAAGTCGGATTGGCGGGAAGGTGTGACGTGTAGGAGTTATACAATTACAATTCGTTCAAGTGAAGCTATAACAGATGTGTTCACAGCTGTTTTCTAAAAGAGAGTAGGTCTGGTTAAGTCCTCAGTATTAGTACAAGGGCTGAATGCTGCACTGATGAAAGATTGCTTCTTTGACACAGATATTTTCAACAGTGGCGGCTGACATATCCAGAGGGTGGTGCGCGGGTGGGAAAAAAATAAAAGTAAAAAAATAACCACTTACCTTCCTGGTGCAATGTCCTTTTCGCTCTGGTCTTCTCCGGGCAGGCAGGCTCCAACGCAGGACCCAGGAAACTTCACTAACCAATCCTAGCGCTGCTCTCATGGAGCATGAAAGCAGCACCAGGGTTGGAGGCAGGGGCCTCCTTCGGCGCTTTCGAGGACACTGGAGCCCTATGCTGTCTCTTGTCCAGCTTAGACAGCTGCATTAGAGAGGTTTAAAATACACATGTCTGGCCGGCCATTGCAAGAAGGCCGGTCAAAGAGACATGAGCACTTTAAACTTAAAGTGCTCAGCCCCACACTGCTTTTTGCTGCTGCCTGAGTGGCAGCAGCAGAAAGCAGAAAACCCCACCCTCCATCCTGACCCTTGACTCAGGACAGGGTTTTTGAAAAATAAAATGGTGATAAATGAACGTCAGGTCGGCGGTTCCGACCGCATCATTTGGATGCGACCGCACATGGTTGCAAACTCCCATTTCTCAATGGGAGCTTGTGCGTCGGGCGGAAACCGTCCACAGCGCAAGCTCCCATTGAGAAATGTGAGTTTGTGAACAACCCTGCACCGTGTGACGGGCACCATGAGGTGCCCCCCCAGCAAAGATACGGAGAGCCAGGGGGAAAGGGGGCCCTGCTAGGGGTCCCCAATGACGCTTTCCAATACCCTTTCCATGTCGGAAAGGCCGACATGCAAAGGCTGCTGGAAAGCGACATCAAAATCCCGAGGGCAGAAACGTCGTCTTTAAGGGATTTTGAGGCCTTTCGAACTGGCCATGAGCCCGTCGGATGACGTCAGTCGGTTCCTCTGACTGCTGCCTCTGACAGCATGCATTGTAATGCGTCGGTTGGACCGCAGCAGTAGATGCGGTTCGGACAGCAACCGACAAGCCGTCAGTTGCAGTCCGAACCGCATCATAATCAGGCCAGAAGTGATTTGCCCACAATCACAAGATGTTTGAGTCTCCCGCCAGACTTGAACCTGGTTCCCCAGCTTTAAAGTTGGCCACCCTAGCTGTTAAACTTTCAAGTGCAAATAAAGTTTAAAACTGGAAAGTAAATTCCGAATCAGTAGGTTACTCCAGTTTACGTCACTTTTGTGATGCCAACCCAGAGCAAATCTGCCCAAATGTTGCGCGCACGGTGAAAAACCTGAAAAAAAAGAAAATTAATAAATACATAACTTAGCATTTAAAAAACCGTACAAATTCACTGAAAAAAACATAGGTTTCACACACGTTATAGTTACGAATTAGCATTTAAAAAACCTTGCAAATTCACTTAAAAAACCATAGGTTTCACACATGTTATAGTTTGCTGGACATTTCACTCGTAAAAAAACAATGAAATTCACCCGTTATAGTTATTGCAGGCAACGCGACCGCAATCCTCTGCTGATGACGTCAGATATTACATCACTGATGACATATGTGTCTTTATGTGTCTTTATGAAAAATAAATATTTGTAATATATGTATAGCTAAAGATTAATGGAAGAAGAAATGGGTAAATAAGTGTCTAGTCGCCAGTAGATAGTTATAGTTAGGACCGTGTTTCCATAGGAAATCTCAAAATTCTATTTTGAATAACTTTGGCGCCGGTTGACGAATCCTCGCAAAATTTTCAAAACTAATGGGGCGCTCCGCTCATCTCCTACCCTGAAAGTCTCGGGGGGATTCGTCAAGCGGGGGCCGAGAAAAAAGGGGGTCCCAAAACGCGTTTTCCCCATGCATTTTCCCATAGGACCTTTAGTCGAAGGTACAGCCCAAACGGCTGAACAGAATTACTTGAAATTTGGCAAAGAGGTAGTCCTCAGGTCAGGTATGTGCCTTTTGCATATATGGAGTCAATCTGTTCAGTAGTTCCTGAGAAAATTGCAGTTAAAGTACATAAATATCTATAGCCGCGCACCGTGCGCGCACCGTGCGCGCACCCTAACGTGCGCGAGCGTAATTCTGATTGGTGGTTACATGTCAGTCAACATTCGAATCGGTCGAAATCAGGAAGTGTCGGACGCCATTTTGTTTGTTTTGAGTGCGAGAGGGAAAATGGAAGGTGGCGAACGTGAAAAGGGGGCAGGGTAGAGAGTTCCTGACCCCCTAGCCTTTGTCAGGGGGTCCCTGAAGGACCCCGAAGGCAGAAAAAAACATTTTAATATTTTTTTTTAAAAATCGCGGGGTGCGCGCACGGTAAAAAACCATCAAAAAAATTTAAAAAAAAATTTAATACATAGTTTATTGTAAAATAAATATATAAAAAATATAATAATAAATACATAACTTAGCATTTAAAATTCACTGAAAAAACCATAGGTTTATAGTTAGGTGGACATTTCACTCCTAAAAAACCAATGAAATTCCCCCGTTATAGTTAGTTCAGATAACTATAACTTGCGCGACCGCCACTCTATCAAAAGGATGATGTCATGAGTGATGTCATGAGTGATGCCACTGACCATGTCATGAGTGATGTAATATGTGAGGTCATCAGCAGTGGATTGCGGGCGCGCGAGTTATAGTTATCTGAACTAACTATAACGGGGGAATTTCATTGGTTTTTTAGGAGTGAAATGTCCACCTAACTATAACATGTGTGAAACCTATGGTTTTTTAAGTGAATATATATATATATATTCTACAAAGAGGCATGTCCTTCTCATGCCCAAGTGGAAAGCGCACACAGGAGCCGTATTGAGTAAAGTGCTTTATTGTGCAGACCCCCTGCACCGACTGACGTGTTTCGCCTTGCGGCTTTGTCAATGTCAGTTACATCGTGCATAAACGGCAGTATTTCATTACTCAACATGTCACATGATATTTCATTAACATAGAAGACAGACTCACGTCGCTTAATGCTAAAATTCATGGCGGCCCTCTTAGAACATGTTTTTGTATTCATGAGTACTACTACCGATAAAAAAGTGATAAAGTGCTCTTTTGTGATTTAAAAACATTATACACTGGTGAACATTGTTCTTATTCAACATTTGCGATTAAATATATTACTTCAGACTTAGCTCAACATTTTTAAATAGTGATTGCCGAAGACCAAATGTTTCTAATGTATATTATGGTTTTGACATTGTATATATCTTTCCACAGTGCTCACTCCTATGCATGTTTATTATGCCCTGAATGGGCAATTGTGCGTCAGGTGGAGGGACGGTGGTGGGAAGGATGGGGAGGGAAAGAGAATATTATGTTCAGTTTTCCCTGATGGAATTTGACTTGTAGAAGTCACTAACCCCTATTGAAGATGTACCCATAGTTCCTCATCGTTATTAAGCCCTATGGGAGCCTTTGTTTGAAGATCAATGATGTATTTTGATTCAAGCATCCACAATCTTTTGGTTGTGTCACCTCCCCTTTCATCGTTTTCTATTTGGTCTATGCAGTAGAATTTCAACAAATCTCGTTTGCTTTTGTGAAACATTTCGAAATGACGCGCAAATGGATAGTTAGTATCTTTGTTTGTTATTGCACACATGTGTTCAAGAACACGTTTCTTGGTGGAATGAATAGTACTTCCTATGTACAGCTTGGAACACGGACATTCCAGGCAGTACACCGTGAAGTCTGAATGGCAATTCAGGAATTGTTTAATATTCCTTAGAGGCCTTGGATCACCTGGTCTCCCCTTGTAGCTTAAGACTTTCCTGCTATATTTGCACGCTTTGCAGCGCATGCATGAATAAAATCCTACTGCATTGATTCTGTTCTTCACTTTTGGTATCGCATGATAGTGGCTATAGACTAAATGATCTTTGAGTGATTGACTCCGCTTGTATGTGATCAAGGGATAGGCTGGAATTAGATTTTTCAGCACATTATCTGTCTTTAGTATGTGCCAATTTTTCCTGAAGATATGCATGATATCTTCAGGAAAAATTGGAACATACTGATAGAGATCAGGGTATCTAAAATATGCCCACTACCACGGATAGAGTAATCACACAGTTACACAATATGCCCACTACCACGGATAGAGTAATCACACAGTTACACGCACATACATTCATCATACGCTAGGGCCCATTTCACTAACATACGCTCAAAAACTCTACCAGCAATAAACCTGTGGAAAGAAAACACCTAAACACCCTGCATCAATATCAGGTCGATCAGATCTGGTTTAGTGACTGTCCTAATCAATAACATAATCTACACAATGATCAAAAATATAAACCCAATAATTGACAAGAAAGAAAATTCAACACCATGTTTAAAATTATATTGCTTTATCTAAAATTAGTCAAAGTAAATCAATCAGAATAAATCATTTCTCATAGTTACCTATTCTAACTAAGTGTCAGAACAGGTCAGGACAAGTCTCTCGGTAAAGTCTTTCAAGACGAAGTCCTCAGCACGATCCTCAGCAACGCAATCTCCCGCAGCTAAGGTAAAATGGCAAGTGGCAAAGCCCTCCCTAGGCTAACAATTTTTATAGTAAAAATTACAATGGAAACACTCATCAAGTTTGCAAAATACACTGAATCACTGAGCAGAGCGAGAAGGAAAGGATGCAACATTGCAACATTTGTGAACCTCCGCTCAGGAAAAATACACATAGCGAAGACTACGGAACAGGAACCAAGAAAATAAAACATGTATCACATTTAATCCGGCTTCTCCTCGGCCATCGAGCCACAGTTCAGAGTTTTCCTCTAAGGCTCCTTTGTCTTTCGAGATTGCCAAGGACACTTTCACTTCTCTTGGAGAACTCCCAAAAACTGCTGCTGTCCTCATGGAAAGTTCTATTCAAGGACCATGGTCAGTCAACTTCAAGACCATTTCCAGCAGGGGTCTCCCTCGTCACGTCTTTCACATATTCACTCGAGGCCAGGCTTCAAAATACAGCCATCTTAATACAGGCCTCCATAGGCCACAATAGACCATCTTTAATTAAAGAGACAAAATAAACGTTACTACAGCATAATGATTAAACAGTGTTAACCCCACTAATACCCTTATGTGTATGCATTTATCTAGCTTTTGCGACATAAAAAGCATTAATTCAGACAGCGTTTTGTGCTCAAAATAAACAGCACACAGCAACGTTTAAACATGAAAACTTGCACGTTATTTTTTAGAAAACAAAAACAGCACACACATGCTAACCCTTGTGTAGCTTTCTCTTATGTTAAGACAAACAAATTGATTAATAAATACACACTTACACAAGACAAATAATTTATTTGTTATTTATTAATATTTAATAAAACACATAGACATACTAGAGCTTCAAAAGCCCCTGAATTTTCTAAATGAAAACTCTGCTCCAGCAATCCCCCCTTTGGTGATTTTATCACCAAATAAACCCAAAAAAAAAATTAGTGAAAATTTAGTCCCATTTTAGGAGAAATCAGAAATGTCTTTTCCCCTTACACAACATTAAACACCAGTCACTCTTTCATCATCTCTCTTTGTCTCTAAATAAACACTCTCCCTCAATTCTTCTAGTTCAATTTCTTGAGGTTCTCTCTTCAACTTCTTATTTTTCTTTTCCTTATTCAATTTCTTTTTCCCTCCCCTGTTTTTGCAACACACACACACCAATTTTATTATTAATAAAGCCACAATTATACAAGACAAGGGAAACAATATTCTACCTATAATTGTACTACCTATTTTTGCAATAAAATCCTTAACAGCTATCATTTTATTAGCTATTTTAGTCCACAAACTCCCAGCTTCAAGTGGTACTAATTCTTCATGCAAATCAGTAATATTTTTGATATAGACCTTTAGGTCTTTACTTTCGTCAGGAATGTAAGTGCAACAATGTTGAACTTTCAATATTCCACAAACTCCACCCTCCTTGGCCAACAGAATATCAAGGGCAAGTCGATTTTGCATAGACATGGCACGTACGGCACTTAATTCCGTATTCACCAAAAGAAACCCTCCTGCGGTATTTGTCGATAAGCGATCAACCACTGTGGACAGTTTCCGAATTCCATAAGCATTTAAAGAAATTCCCACTGCTGGAATCAAAACCCCAAAAATATCACCCACAATTTCAGACCAAGTTTCTCTCTTAAAACGTGTTTATAAGTTAATATCTTCTACATCTCTTATTTTATCTGTATGAAAAATCTTAGGAAAAACCAGGCCCACATAACACGTGCCATACCAATGGTCCGGCAACTTGTAATAAACCTTGTTCCCACAAACATAGTACACTCCTGGAAAAATCGTATCTTCTCCACCTCTGAAACCCCAACCTGTCGCAATGAAGTATGTATCATGGCACTCACTAGTTCCCACAAAATATGTATCATATTGGGATTCCCTCCTGGTAATGCAAAGTTTACCCTTCTGTGGCGCATCTAGAGCTAAAATTGGACTAGCCCCATTCTTCAACTCTTTTCCCATCTCAATGTCCCAAATTGTCTCACTCACTTCATATTTTCCCCCTTTCTCATGCATGTTCATTTTCCTTTCTTCTACCATATCCAGGAAAGCTCTCTCCTCTTCTTTCAAACTGCAAGTTAAATTATTCTTAAAAATGTAATCTAATGTTAATCCTTTTTCTTCAATAAAAATCTCACCAAAAGTGTTAGCTTCTTTAGCTGGATTCAGCTCTTTGTTCATTGGCAAGTGCCCAAAAATACTATCTCTGTTAGACATCTTGTGGAGAGGTGTGGCTCACTGGTTAGAGGCGGCAGATCCGTAAGCAGAGAATCGGCCAGGGACCAGGGTTCAATTCCCGACGCGGCAGGGTTGTGGACCAGGGTCAAAACGGACTTGATAATTCTCGCCTCGGTACCTACTCTAACCAGGAACACACTCGGCAACTCTGGGCATTAGCTTGCCTCATCTCCACAACGGCCCCCCACATTCGCTGGGGATGCCTGGTTTCACCTTGGAGATACCCTGGAGGGACCATCTCACAGGGATAGCCAGGACGGGTTCCCCAGCGGTCTACAGCGCCAGGACGCCTCAGAGCAGCAGTGCGCTTTACAAGACACATTTACATTACATTACATTACATTACATCTTATAATCTACTTTCCCTAACAAATAAAAAACACTACTTAAAATACTACAGGAAATACCATATGTAGCTGGTAAATGATGATAAGTAACACCCTCTGAGACAGATGCAGGTAATTGCATACAGACGTAGCAATCCCTTACTTCCATTGTCTTCACATATTCATATAACAGTTTAGAAAAAACATTACTAGAAAAATTATTAATTGACCTATCTTTGTGTATGTAACTACTACTTCTAATTGGAACTACTTTTTGTGAATTCTTCTCTACATTTGTCACATTTTCTATATTCATTCCAAACTCTACTCTAAAAGTAACTAATAAAATTAAAACACCCCATAGAAGCATTAATAATCCAGTACAACAGCAGCACATTCTACACCACCTCTTAAAGAAGGCACATCTATTTCTATTATCCTCTATGTTAGCCATTTTAGTTTAGCCTCTACTACTCCACTACTGTTTGAACTTCTTCAATTCTTCAGCAATTTTTCAGCTTTCAGTTTATCCAAATGATCTCTTCGTTCACTTGATCCAAGTGAATCCTTCTTTCACTCAGTTTGGATACTTGTCATTCTTCACTTCAATTTCTTCAACATCAAATTGTATCAGATCTCCAACGTCAAGATCCTCAGTACTCGACTCTTCTCCAATGTCAGTCAAGAGTACTTTCAGAATTTCACCAGTATCTTCCTCAACCACTTCTCTCAAGACCACTTCCGGATTATCTCGAGTCACTGTTTCTTCTTTTCCTCCTTCAGACAGTGCCACATAAGACCATTCCGGTGATCTGTACTTTTGGTTGGGTCTTCTTACTCTTTTTATTTCCACTGGTTCGTTTGATTCCTTTGATTCTTCTCCTTCAGCTTTTGAACTTTGACTCGAAACTTCATTCACTTGTTCAGCTTTCGATGAATTTGCTCTTATTACTCTGTATCTCAGCCTCTTAACTCTGTTGTTAGGCCAACGATCTCCTCTTAACACCTTTTCGGCTTTATTTCTTTATTACTCCTTTCTCCAATCCAAGTTCTCTTTCTCAGAACTCGACCCTCTGTTTGTTCATCTTCATCATCTGTTTCAAGTGCCTCTTGTTTCCGTTTTCCAGCAGCTTTCTTCTTCTCCACAGATTTTTTCACCACTGTTTGAGACTTCCCTACTCCTGTCCCTCCTCGGGTCTCCGACACGCAATCTTCTTGCTGTCTACTTGTCCCTTCACCTAGCTCCTCATGAATATTCCCTACACCTCCTCGGGGGTCTTCCGCAATCTGTCCCTCTCTATCTTCTTCTGACCCTACTTCTTCAAGTATAATCTCAAGTGGTTCTTCAATCTCCTCCTCTTCTGATTCAGGAGTAATCTCTGTGTGATTTCTTTTTTCTTTTCTTTTTCCTTCACTGCTGTTTGAAACTTCAGGCTCTCTTACAGAATCTGATCTTCTCTCTGATACTCGCAGTGATTCTCTTGAAGCTCTCTCTGCTTCTTTTCTCACTGATTCCGTATCTTCAGTATCTTCATCATCACTGGAATCTGACTCTTCAAAATACTCTTTACCAGTCCCTTCTTTTGGGTTTGGAACTCTCAGAGTATGACTTGCATGTACCCAGTGCTTCACTCCAGCACACTTTACTGCAGTCGTCGTAGTCAGAATAACTTGTCTCGGCCTTCCCCACCTTGGAATCAAGCAATTTCTTCTCCTGTGAACTTTTATCCTCACCCAATCTCCTGGACTCAGATCATGGGCTTGCTTCTTCTCAAGTGTGGTAGCTTCTTCTCCAACCTGGTGAAACACAGAATGAACTGCGTCAGCCAGGCCTTTACAGTAATCCAAAATCATGTCATCAGTTATTGTCACCAACTTATTGACAGGCACGAATGCATGGCGCATAGCACGTCCCATGATTATTTCATGCGGGCTCAAACCAGTAGTTCTATCTGGAGTAGATCTCATTGTCATCAGAACTAAAGGCAAAACATCTGGCCATTTCATGCCAGTGGCTAAGCACATCTTTCCAATCCTATTCTTGATTGTGCCATTAATCTGCTCAACCACACCAGAAGCCTCTGGTCGGTATGCACAATGTAGCTTCTGCTGAATTTTCAATGCTTCACAAATCAAACCCATGAGCTCATTCTGAAAGTGTCTACCTCTATCAGACTCAACTGTAACTGGAAACCCGTACCTAGGAATCAACTCCCACAACAGTAACTTTGCCACTGTTAATCCATCATTTCTTCTAGTCGGGTAAGCTTCCACCCACCTTGAAAACAAACAGACTACCACTAGAACATACCTCAGTCTGTTCACTTGGGGCATTTCAATGAAATCAATCTGCATTCTTGTAAAAGGACCTCCTTCTCTGCCTATTGTTCCCAGACTCACCACTGTCTTTTTCCCAGTGTTAAATTGCTGACAAACTAAACACCTCTGACAGATGCTCTCTGCAATTGTCCTGAACTTTGCATTGTACCAGGTCTGTTTAAACGACCTAACCATCGCGTCTCTCCCCAAATGTCCCTGGCCATGATACATCCTTGCTATTGACGACAAGATAGAGTTAGGCATCACTGGTCTGCCATCTCTGTAGACCCAAACATGGTCTGTTTCTCTTGGAGCACATCCTGCCTTAATCCAATCTTGTTTCTCTTCATCTCCTGCCTCATCTTGTAACTGTTTCACCTCATCCCAGGTCTCTAGGACATTAGTAAACATCACAGAAAGAAAAGACATTTCCCTCTCTCTTTCCCTGTTAATAGACTGATTGGTCTTGGCACAGTACTGCGCAACATCATTGGCGTACCTATTTACAATCGTTATAAAATCCTCCCCCTGACCATGGGCAGCACATTTTACAACTGCTAACTCCTTAGGCAGCTGTATCGCCTCAAGCAATTTTCCAATCATTTCAGCATTCTTTATTGGAGTTCCACTCGATGTCAAGAAACCTCTTTGTAGCCAAAGTTGGCCAAAATCATGCACCACTCCAAATCCATACTGACTATCAGTCAACACAGTCGTCCTCAAATCTTTCCCAATCTCACAAGCTTTTGTCAATGCTATTAATTCAGCAACTTGCGCAGATTTCACTCCTTTCAATGGTGATGCTTCCATGACCTCTGAAACTTTGCACACCGCATATGCTGCACATAGCACACCATCATCATTCCTCAAGCATGATCCACCCACAAACAACACATGGTCATTCTCAGGTAAGGGAATATCCCTTATGTCTGGTCTCGGTTTTGTACAGTACTCAAGCACATCCAAACAATCATGATCATCTTCCATCTTTATACCCACATTTTCAATATCCGGCAAGAGTGTCGCTGGATTCACATTCACACATCTCTCAAGAGTCACATTTGATGCACCCAGTATCACTTTTTTGTACTTAGTCAACCGACTATGTGACATGTACTGAGTTCTGCTTCTTGTCAAAAGAATTGCCACATTGTGAGGTACGAATACCCTTACAGGATATCCCATTATGATTCCCTCACTTTGTTCCAGACTTCTGCATGTTGCAGCCACAGATTTCAGACAACCTGGTAAACCCACAGCTACAGGGTCAAGTGTTGATGAGAAGTACGCAATAGGTCTTCTCAATTGTCCATGTTTCTGGATTAACACTGAAAGTGCACATCCATTTCTCTCACTGCAGTACAGCTCAAATTCTTTCTCATAGTCAGGCATACCCAAAGCTGGAGCCTCACACATTTTACTTTTGAGCTCTTCAAATGTTGCCAATTGTTCTGCATCTAGATCTAATGGATCTGTCATTTCACTTTTTGTCAATTTAATCAGTGGCTTTGCTATCAGGGAAAAATTAATTATCCACTGACGACAATAACCCACCATACCCAGGAACATTCTCACTTCTCTCTGGGTCTTTGGAGCTTTCATTTCTCTGATTATTCTGATCCTGTCAGTAGTCACTTTTCTCAGACCTTTTTCAATATTGTGTCCAAGATAATGAACCTCTTTCTTGCAAAATTGCAATTTGGCTGGAGATACTTTTAACCCTCCATCTGCCAGATGATTCAATAAAGCCATGGTATCCACTTCACAAGCTTCACGTGTCTTTGATGCCACCAGTAGGTCATCAATGTACTGCACTAACACTGAGTTTTCAGGCATAATCAAACTCTCCAACGATTTCTTCAATAACTGATTGAATATCGAAGGACTTTCTGTATACCCCTGTGGGATTCGACACCATGCTAAGATACGCTGGCCAAACCTAAATGCAAAAATCGGCTGGCTGTCATGATGCAATGGAATTGAAAAGAACGCATGACACAAATCAATCACTGTATACCACTCAGCATCATGTGGAATTTGATACAGAATCACTGATGGATTTGGCACAATAGGACAACATGCCACCACAATTTGATTAACTTTTCTCAGATCCTGTACGATCCTAAATTTGCCATTGGGCTTTTTCAGTCCCATTATCGGTGAATTACACGGACTACTCAGTAGTTCTCTCAGAACTCCCTGCTGAATCATTTTCTCAATTATAGGAGTTATCCCTTCAATTATTTCTGGTGTCATTTTGTACTGAGGAATGTTAGGATATGTAATTCCCTCTTTTACTGCAATTTTCACTGGATCTACATTATTCATCAATCCCACATCCTCTCCAGTAAAATCCCAAACTGCTCTTTTCACAGTGTCTCTCAGCTCTTGAGGCAAATCCTCCGGATTAAACACAGCAAATGCACCAATTAACTCACTTTCTCTATTTTCTAGAGTCATTCGGTAGAAAACATCATCATCTGGTGTCTCAAAAGCTATTCCATCTGGTGTACAAAAAATTGTGCAATTCATCTTACACAATAAATCCCTACCTAACAGGTTCACTGGACTCGTATCACAGACAATAAATCTGTGCATGTCTGAAAATTTCCCTATCTGTACTCTTACTGGTTCAGTAAGACGTGTTCTGATTTGTGTATTGGCTACACCAACTACTTGGATTGCTTCATCCGAGAGAGGAAGATTTCTAACATCTGTTGACCTGACAGTTGATCTTGTCGCACCTGTGTCTACCAAAAAAGTAACACTCTCCTCATTTATTTTCCCATCCACAAATGGTCCTGCCTGGTCTATTTCTAGAGTTGCACCAAGTATGCACTCTTCCTCCTCTCTTCGGCACCGTCAATAATCACCTTCAGACTCACTCCCTTCACTCTTTAACAAGTACTGCTGTACTTTGTTAGAACGTCTTGGTTTGTTTACCTGCTCATCATTGTAGAATCCTGAGTCCTGATTATATTTTTGTACCCCTCTATTCTGCGGCAAGGGCGGTTTTGGCTCTTGACTCTGCTGTCTCACAACTTTCTGTTGTTGCTGTTGATTATTCCCTTCATTCTGGTTCTGCACCTGTTGATTTAAAGGTTTATTCTCATTACTCACTAATGGTGGATTAGGACATTCAGATCTCCAATGTCCCAGCTGGCCACAGTTGTGACAAGGGAACTTTTTCTTTGCTTCCTCAAGACTTCCTTTCCCTTTTCCTGCATATCTGGGTCTATTTCCTGCATTATTTCCTGGATTATTCGCCTGTTCCTCTAACTGTGCTTCCTGTCTTTCTGCAACTTTCACTTGTGCCCACATTGCTTTCTCTTTCAGCTTTCTTTGTTTTGCTTCAATTTCATCACTGAAGTATTTTGCATGTCTCAGAATCTCATCTACTTTTTTACTCTGCCAATCCACTGTGTGTTCACGAATTCTCTCACCAATTTCAGGTCTTAGGCCATATACAAATCTGTATACAAAGTGACTCAAGTCTTTGTCACCCAGGTGTTCATCTCCACTGAATTGTTTAAAAGCCAGTATCAGCCTCTCGTAAAAAGCATGAACTGATTCTTTTGCTTCCTGTTGTGTTCGATCTATCTTAACCCAGTCTGTCTCTTTTGGAGGAACTTTACTCTTCAGGTATACCATCACCTGATCATATTTCCTCATCACTTCTGGATTTGGTGCCCCTGTTCTTGGATCTCTTGGATATTCCTCAGTAGGCCAACTCACAACTATTTTACACTCAGTCCACAAGTCTGCTGGAACAATTATATCAAACAGACTATTCAGGTCAACCCACAGCACTTTTGAAAATTTCACAAACCTATCTACCTGCCTATACCACTCGACGGGCTTTTCTCTCAATTGAGGGAAATCATTCGTAAATGATAAAATATCCTGTCTGGTCCATGGAACATGTACATATCCTCCTCCAGGTATTTCTCTCATAGGATAATTATCCACTGGTTTCTCTTTTTCTCTCATTGGAAATGCTGAATAAGTTGTTCTATCTACAGATTCCTCTCTTTTCTTATACCACCTATCCTTCCACTTTTCAACATCACCCCATCTTCGCAATAATGCCACCATTTCTTTAATCTGTCCTGTTCTACCAGAAGCATTCAAATTTTCAATGTCCTTCTCTGTAAAATCCATCCTGTAAGTTCTCTGTAAAGCTTTCACTTTATCAATGTCAACTCCTTGCTCATTTGCTATTGCTCTTAGCCTGTCATGTGTATTCCTTGCTCTCCAGGTAACACTTTTGCACATAAACAACAGCTCACCATCATGATGACTCTTCAGGATTTCTGCTGGAACTGTTCCTGTCACAAGCTCTTCTAATTCTATACGTAACCTAGCCACATCAATAACTTGTGAATCCTTATCCTTTTTCTGAAGAACCTTCATCCAATCATTCAAATCATCAACTGTTATTTCAGCAGTTTTTCGCTCGCTGGTCTCGCGCAGCGGTAACGCGCAGCGGAGCGCCTTCCCTGCGCCTGAGTCGTGCCAGAGTCCTGCCCGTCTGCGCTCGTCAGCGTCTCGGAGGCGGACGAGGTCGGACTCTGGCCCTCGACTCCAGTGTTTGCTGGATTAGAGGTGCCTACCTGTGGCCTCAGGATGATTACGTACAGCGCTGCTTCTTTGCGTGCTTTGCGCCCTACACGCTCTGCTTGTCTGTCTCTCTTCCCTGGCGGTCGCCGCTTGGGTCGGGGTTGCCCCGTGTGTAATTGGCTCCCCTCATTATCATCTACCCATAGTCCATCTACCCCTCCGCAACACTACCAGTGCGCGCTGCTTAACACTAGGTCCCTGCCTCGCCATACTTCGGATATATGGGATCTACTCGCGCACTCCAAGATCTCTTGTTTATTTTTAACTGAGACTTGGCTGGGTGTGGGCTCTGAACCCGACATCGCCTGTGCTGTCCCTCCTAATTATTCCATCTTACGGAGGGATAGAACTGAGGGACGAGGCGGCGGGGTGGCTCTGGTAGTGGACAAGGTCTTTGACTGTTCCTCCTTTGTGGTGGACAGCATTGCCGGATGTGAAGCATTAGGCTTTACGCTTCATCTATCGGCGTCCCAGACCTGTACTGGTATTCTCCTTTATAGACCCCCTGGACCCATTGGATCCTTTTTTGAGGATCTACAGTCGGCCTTGTCTGTACCTTGTATGCGTTCGGCGCACTGCATGTTACTGGGTGACTTAAACTTGCATATGGACTGCCTTACGGATCCGGAGGCTATTAAACTCCGCGAGATTACAGAGATGTTAGGGCTAGCCTCTTTTATCCATAGCCCCACTCATGAGAAAGGCCACACATTAGATGTGATCTTTGCCTCCAAACCTATTGAGGTGTCCCCTCCACTCCCGGTCCTTTGGTCAGATCATTATCTGATAAATTTTGACTTGGTGCTTGAATCCAAGCTTAGTCAAAGGGCTCGAGAGGAAGGTCCCCGGCATTTCAGAGCCTACCATCTTGTGTCAGCAGATATGCTATCCGAGGCTCTCGGCAAATATCCGTGTCCAGTGACAGGGGTTCTGGAAACTGATCTCATCTTGGTCCAGAACTGGATGCAGGCAAGATTTGAGGAGTTGGCCCCTCTGAAGCTTGCTAGAACAGCTCATCTCAATTCTGCTCCATGGTTCTCGTCCGCTCTACGCACAATGCGACAAGACTGCAAAAAGTTGGAAAGGCAGTGGCGGCGCAAGTACGATCTTGTGGAGCGAATGAATTACCGTGGTGCGATAAAATCTTATTATAAACAGATTGTCGCAGCCAAAAAGAACTATTTGGAGCAGAGGATTGATAAAGCGGATAATATGAGCCGGGAACTCTTTAGGGTTGTGAAGGAGTTTGTCAACCCGGCAGTTGGGACCCCGGTCCATTCTCACTCGGAGGAATGGATCAAACAGCTCGCTGACTTTTTTGTGACTAAGATCACAAAGATTCAGGCCACTTTTCCAACGGCGGATTTTCAATCAGTGGACGTGGTGTCAGGGGACAAGTTGACTTATTCAGCGCCCTTGCAGGCTGAAACTGGGCCCGTATTGTCTGCTTTTCCCCAGCTGTCCTGTGAAACATCGCTTGAGCTGCTATCCAGGCTACAATCTGGTTCGCCGTTGGATGTTTGTCCGGCGAAATGCTTGGGCAAGGTGGCTCCGGCGGTGAACGGTCTGCTGAACCCCCTGCTTAATCTTTCATTGAGCTCAGGGGTGGTTCCACGCCAATGGAAACACGCACTTATTCTGCTGCTGATCAAGAAGCCTCTGCTCGACCCCCTGCAATGTGCTAACTACAGACCAATCTCCCTCCTCCCTGCTCTGGCGAAGGTGTTGGAGAAACATGTTCAGCATACTCTGACCACCTTTATTGAGAACAACAAACTGCTGCATGACTCCCAGTCCGGCTTTCGTGCGAATTACAGCACGGAGACGGCTCTGGTTGAGGTCACCGACGCCATCAGGGAGACGCTCGATCATGGGGGAAAGGCTATGTTGGTTATGTTGGACCTATCGGCGGCATTCGACACCGTCCCACACGCAGGCCTTCTCTCAAGACTTAGGGAGATTGGTCTGCGAGGGACGGTGTTGGACTGGTTTCAATCCTTTCTTGCCGACCGTCGACAGGTGATCTGGGCCCCACCGTTCTCGGCCGAAATGCTTCCGCTGGAGGTGGGGGTGCCTCAGGGCTCTATCCTGAGCCCCACCATCTTTAACATATACATGGCCCCTCTTGCGGAGGTAGCGGAGGCGTTTGGGGCCCGGGTCATCTCATATGCTGATGACACCCAGCTCTTGTTCACTTGCAGGAAGGGAGAGGCCTTTAGCGGCGGCAGAATTAAGGACTGCCTGAGTGCAGTCTTTGCGTGGTTCCAGCGGCACAGCCTGAAATGCAACTCAGACAAATCTGAGCTGCTCTTTTTCGGCTGTGCCCCTGATCCGGGCTGGAAGTCATGGTGGCCCCAGGACATGTCCCCCCCAGAGAAGCCATCCTCCCAGGTAAAAAATCTCGGAGTGGTGTTTGACGATGTTCTATCTTTTCGTCCACACATCCTGGGATTAGCAGGGAAATGTTTCAGCATCCTTAAGATGCTTAAGAAATTTCTTCCCCTACTTTCACTGCAGTATCGTAGGAAGGTTGTCCAGGCGCTTGTGGGCTCCCGCCTGGATTATGCAAATGCTCTTTTTGCAGGCCTACCTAAGTATTTGTTATCCAAACTGCAGATTGTCCAGAACTCGGCGGCCAGAGTTATTTATGGGTTGCCTAGGAGAGCTAGTGCCTCTGCGCTTTTGGCTAGGCTGCACTGGCTCCCAATTTTGGGGAGAATCAGATTCAAGCTCCTCTCTCTGGCATTCAAGGCCCTTCATGCGATTGGCCCTCACTACCTGAGGAAGCGTATCGTTTTCTATGTGCCGCGGAGGCTGCTGAGGTCAGCGGACCTGGCTAAAACGGAGGTGCCGGTGGTTAAACGCGTCCGGATGGGAGGCCGCTCCTTCCAGTATGTGACAGCCTGCCTGTGGAACGAGCTCCCACTTTCCCTTCGGAAAGCGAATAATCTTCTGGCTTTCAGGAAGGAGTTGAAAACTCTGCTTTTTACTAAGTAACCTAGTGTGACGGTAGTAGGTCTTTCCCTTTGGTTTCGTGTTTCTCTGGGTCACTTTGCCAAAGCGCCGGGACACCCTTCTGGGGTAGCCGTGCGCTCAAAAAGTGCGGAGTAACATAACATAACATAACTCCTTGCTCATTTGCTATTGCTCTTAGCCTGTCATGTGTATTCCTTGCTCTCCAGGTAACACTTTTGCACATAAACAACAGCTCACCATCATGATGACTCTTCAGGATTTCTGCTGGAACTGTTCCTATCACAAGCTCTTCTAATTCTATACGTAACCTAGCCACATCAATAACTTGTGAATCCTTATCCTTTTTCTGAAGAACCTTCATCCAATCATTCAAATCATCAACTGTTATTTCAGCAGTTTTTCTCACTGGAACCACTCTTTTCTGCGGTTCTAAAATTGGCATCCCTGAACAACCAGGTTCACTAGTATCCAATAGTTCACTACATGTGTCATGTCTTGTTTGTCTCAGGTCACTTCTTTCTGCTCTTTTATCTGAATCTCCTGAAGGACCAACTGAATTTGTCAGATTATTCCCAACATATGGAATCACTAGTCCATTCTCACCTGCCCTCTGTTTGTCAAACACAGGCATAACTGGACCTATTGTTACAGGCACCGTAACAGCTTCCAGATTCTTCGTTAACTCCCTAATATTCTCAGTCAGTTCTGTTGTCGTTTTTGCTAACTTTCTAGCATTTTCCTCACTACTTCGATTCTCTCTCTCCCTGAAAGAACTATTACTTCTTGATTCAGGTGTCACTTTTTCTTTCTCAATAATACAAACCGTATCTCTTATCGGAGAAACAACTGGTGTACTCTCATCTGGTTCTGGTCTATATGGAGGTGGTCTCTTGTAAATCATGTCATTTAAGACCTCATCATCATACTCATTAACTCCAACTGCTCCCTCTTCAATTGTTCTCATAGGATATAATCCCTCTGACATATTAACATCTCGCCATCTTTTCATCCGATCATGATGTGTTTCACAATCATGTCTCCTCCCAAACATATTCCTGTAATACCCTCCAGACCTTTGCTTTTCTCGCTCATGAACTTCCTCTTCCCATTCCACTAAAGCCTCGAACTGTGTAGGTCTCGGCTTCGGGTCCAGACGTACCATCTTTTCCCGTAAATTTCTCAACACGGCCAAATTAAATGAACCATGTTCTGGAAATGCTAGAACACCATCTTCTTTAGTATACCTAACCCAATTCTGCAACCATATACAGGTATGTAATCCATATTTCGCAACCATGAAGGATGCAGGTGTTTTCGCTGGAGGTAGCAACTCACCCTCTCTCGTTTTAACCTCTTTATCCTTAGTAAACCACTTTTTAACTTTCCCAAAGAATGTTTTTTTCTTTTTCTCCTCTTGATAATACATTTTAGCGCTTACCAAACTCTCTACTCTCTCCGTATTATAAATATACAATACGAGCTTCTCAACCAATAGCAGCGCGACTCACACTAACGCACCAATCCTGGAGCGTTTACGTCACTAAACAGCTCTTCCAATCCCTGCGCGACTCACACTAACGCACCAATCCTAGCGCGAACCCTATTCTGATCCACTATCCAATCAGAGCGCGGACTTTCTGACGTCAACAGTCGCTGCAGTTTGTCTCTGTCTTCTGTCACTCGTCTACCCCTCCTTTACAAAATCTCTCAGTAGACTTCGTGTCAAGATTTCTACAAAATCTATTAGTTACAACATAAAAACATCTCCATTGTCTGCTTCGCTAAACACAGAATAGTAAAAGAGTCTATTTTCATAAGAAACCTTTCATTGACACAGTAGCACTTCTTCTACTCTGCCCTACTAACATACATTCATTAACTGTTTCCTCTAGGACTTGTCCAAAGAGTCTTACAATCAACTAAATGTACAAACATTCACGCACATTCATACAAAGGAAATATAGTACATACGCACAGAATCCTGTTTCCCGAGAACAGACAATCTGCTCCACTACAGAATTATAACATACATTAACTAAGCAACTTCGCCCAGTTCCTCAAACAAGCTCAGAGAATACCTATTACTCCTCCCGCGATAAGCTTTAACGGAAATCCTTACGGATCCCTGGGACTTAAGACCAGAGTTTCAAAGATAACCTTCACTACGATACACACTCCTTATATACCAGAAATATATCTAATAGTAACATACGACGATGTCACTGATTCCGAACCCAGACAATGTGAACGCGCAACTTCAATTGTCACACATTATTCCTTACAATCCCGTCTTTCCCGAGAGCAGCATATACTTCCCTCTGCCCTACTACGGAACTGCTACAACAGCTTCCAAGTTCCAGAAGCACTACATATAACTCAACATAACGACTTCAACATATAATATTAGTACATATACCATTATTGACAAAATAAAATCAATAATCAATAAGCCAATGTACAAGCAATCTTATCAGATCAAGACAACCATCTAAAACCATCAATCTCTGCTACCAGGAAATTGATAGAGATCAGGGTATCTAAAATATGCCCACTACCACGGATAGAGTAATCACACAGTTACACAATATGCCCACTACCACGGATAGAGTAATCACACAGTTACACGCACATACATTCATCATACGCTAGGGCCCATTTCACTAACATACGCTCAAAAACTCTACCAGCAATAAACCTGTGGAAAGAAAACACCTAAACACCCTGCATCAATATCAGGTCGATCAGATCTGGTTTAGTGACTGTCCTAATCAATAACATAATCTACACAACATATACAATAATGATCAAAAATATAAACCCATTAATTGACAAGAAAGAAAATTCAACACCATGTTTAAAATTATATTGCTTTATCTAAAATTAGTCAAAGTAAATCAATCAGAATAAATCATTTCTCATAGTTACCTATTCTAACTAAGTGTCAGAACGGGTCAGGACAAGTCTCTCGGTAAAGTCTTTCAAGACGAAGTCCTCAGCACGATCCTCAGCAACGCAATCTCCCGCAGCTAAGGTAAAATGGCAAGTGGCAAAGCCCTCCCTAGGCTAACAATTTTTATAGTAAAAATTACAATGGAAACACTCATCAAGTTTGCAAAATACACTGAATCACTGAGCAGAGCGAGAAGGAAAGGATGCAACATTGCAACATTTGTGAACCTCCGCTCAGGAAAAATACACATAGCGAAGACTACGGAACAGGAACCAAGAAAATAAAACATGTATCACATTTAATCCGGCTTCTCCTCGGCCATCGAGCCACAGTTCAGAGTTTTCCTCTAAGGCTCCTTTGTCTTTCGAGATTGCCAAGGACACTTTCACTTCTCTTGGAGAACTCCCAAAAACTGCTGCTGTCCTCATGGAAAGTTCTATTCAAGGCCCATGGTCAGTCAACTTCAAGACCATTTCCAGCAGGGGTCTCCCTCGTCACGTCTTTCACATATTCACTCGAGGCCAGGCTTCAAAATACAGCCATCTTAATACAGGCCTCCATAGGCCACAATAGACCATCTTTAATTAAAGAGACAAAATAAACGTTACTACAGCATAATGATTAAACAGTGTTAACCCCACTAATACCCTTATGTGTATGCATTTATCTAGTTTTTGCGACATAAAAAGCATTAATTCAGACAGCGTTTTGTGCTCAAAATAAACAGCACACAGCAACGTTTAAACATGAAAACTTGCACGTTATTTTTTAGAAAACAAAAACAGCACACACATGCTAACCCTTGTGTAGCTTTCTCTTATGTTAAGACAAACGAATTGATTAATAAATACACACTTACACAAGACAAATAATTAATTTGTTATTTATTAATATTTAATAAAACGCATAGACATACTAGAGCTTCAAAAGCCCCTGAATTTTCTAAATGAAAACTCTGCTCCAGCAATACTAAAGACAGATAATGCCTGAAATGTCTGTGTTCCAATGTCAAAACCATAATATACATTAGAAACATTTGGTATTCGGCAATTACTATTTTAAAATGTTGAGCTAAGTCTGAAGTAATATATTTAAACACAAATGTTGAATAAGAGCAATGTTCTCCCGTGTATAATGTTTTTAAATCTTAAAAGAGCACTTTATCACTTTTTTTATCGGCAGTAGTACTCACGAATACTAAAACATGTTCTAAGATGGCCGCCATGAATTTTAGCATTAAGCGACGTGAGTCTGTCTTTTATGTTAATAAAATATCATGTGACATGTTGAGTAATGAAATACTGCCGGTTATGCACGGTGTAACTAACATTGACAAAGCCGCAAGGCGAAACACGTCTGTCAGTGCAGGAGGTCTGCACAATAAAGCACTTTACTCAATACGGCTCCTGTGTGTGCTTTCCACTTGGGCATGAGAATGACATGCCTCTTTGTTGAATTTATTGCGGCTCACCACCGCAGGAGTGAGCACCCGGGGCGGAGGAGCGGTGGCTGTGACTCGATGTTTCTACATATATATATGTGATCAAGCCCTCGGAGGAAGCTGAAATGCGTAATAGCGGTGGTGCGGGCTTTCCGACAATAAACCCGTTTTCTTGGCACTAATTTTGGGTCTGCCTTCTCGTCTGTGCATGCGGTGGCGTGAAGTGTTGCTGATATATATATATATATATATGTATATATATATATATATATGCTCCAAGGCATAACCTAAATAGATGGTCACATCAACCGAGTGTCATCGGTGCCGAACAGCAGGTGCAGACCCCCATTCAACATGCAAACTAGCCCTGCCCTTCCACAAAGAAAAGAAAATGTTGGTAATGCTGGTACTCCAAGATTTCAGTTCAACTCCTTTAGTAACCATCAACATGTTCTGGCAAAAGCCTCCAGAGAGAATACACCGACAGCCATTTAGAGAGTTGAATGCAATCTCGGAGTGACATTGTTGTCCTTTAGTAACCATCCACACATTCCGGCAAAAGCCTTCTTCCAGTCGTGGTATAGGAAGCCAATTGAAATGCTAAAAATATGTTTCTACACAATTTCCGAATGTCTGGCTACAAGTGAGATTTCTTTCTTATAGCTTAAAGAAAAAGTTCTGCAGGTTCCACCCACCCCTCCATTCCATTTCCCTAGTTCCTTATGTTTTTGTTTATTTTTAATGTTCCTGGATTACTTTTTGTGATGTCAAGTGATATTTTGGGAGCTCGTGGAACACAGAACTGAGATTAGGTGATATATATTATATAGTTGAACTTAATTGAATAGTTTAAGGACAAAGTACAAAACATGGGTTAACAAAAAGGGTCTGCCCTTTTTTGACAAACAAAAAGGGTCTGTCCTTTTTTATGACAAGTTCCTTGATAAGCACATCTTTTTCCTGCAAAGATTGTCCAGGTGCCAACATGATCATCATGAAAGCAGAGTCATGCCTGTATGTTGTGCAGTTTTCTGCCCAGCTAGCTGATTGGTGGGAAATATTTGAGTTGCAGAGCTTGCTTCATCGTGGTTAATGAGTTCATAAAAAGTAATGTTGTTCAGTCTAAAAATGCCACTTCCTGTTTTAGAAACAATTATTCACTACAGCAAGTTCACGATTTGCTGAAGTTGCAGGACTTGCTTCTTGTCACCTTATTACTTGAATACAAAATCTTGATTATTTGCTTCTTTCTTAAACTGCCTTACCCTCTGTGTTTACTCTTGTGCTTTACTGTCCTATTTTCCTTCTGTATTGTATTGTTTCTATTGTTCTGTTGCGTTGCTGAAATATTTTACATGTAATAGAAAGAAAAATCACAAAGCAACAATAGATGATATCGTTTTGTTAGAAGTCGGATTGGCGTGTAGGAGTTATACAATTACAATTCGTTCAAGTGAAGCAATAACAGATGTATTCACAGCTGTTTTCTAAAAGAGAGTAGGTCTGGTTAAGTCCTCAGTATTAGTACAAGGGCTGAATGCTGTACTGATGAAAGATTGCTTCTTTGACACAGATATTTTCAACAGTGGCGGCTGACATATCCAGAGGGTGGTGAGCAGGTGGGAAAATAATAAAAGTAAAAAAATAACCACTTACCTTCCTGATGCGATGTCCTTTTCGCTCCAGTGTTCTCCAGGCAGGCTCCAACGCAGGACCCAGGAAACTTCACTAACCAATCCTAGAGCTGCTCTCATGGAGCATGAAAGCAGCACCAGGGTTGGAGGCAGGGGCCTCCTTCGGCGCTTTCGAGGACACTGGAGCCCTATGCTGTCTCTTGTCCAGCTTTGACAGCTGGGTTAGAGAGGTTTAAAATACACATGTCTGGCCGGCCATTGCAAGAAGGCCGGTCAAAGAGACATGAGCACTTTAAACTTAAAGTGCTCAGCCCCACACTGCTTTTTGCTGCTGCCTGAGTGGCAGCAGCAGAAAGCAGAAAACCCCACCCTCCATCCTGACCCTTGACTCAGGACAGGGTTTTTGAAAAATAAAATGGTGATAAATGAACGTCAGGTCTGCGGTTCCGACTGCATCATTTGGATGCGACCGCACATGGTTGCAAACTCCCATTTCTCAATGGGAGCTTTTGCGGCGGGCGGAAACCGTCCACAGCGCAAGCTCCCATTGAGAAATGTGAGTTTGTGAACAACCCTGCACCGTGTGACGGGCACCATGAGGTGCCCCCCCAAGCAAAGATACGGAGGGCCAGGGGGAAAGGGGGCCCTGCTAGGGGTCCCCAATGACGCTTTCCAATACCCTTTCCATGTCGGAAAGGCCGACATGCAAAGGCTGCTGGAAAGCGACATCAAAATCCCAAGGACAGAAACGTCGTCCTTAAGGGATTTTGAGGCCTTTCGAACTGGCCATGAGCCCTTCGGATGACGTCAGTCGGTTCCTCTGACTGCTGCCTCTGACAGCATGCATTGTAATGCGTCGGTTGGACCGCAGCAGTAGATGCGATTCGGACAGCAACCGACAATCCGTCAGTTGCAGTCCGAACCGCATCATAATCAGGCCAGAAGTGATTTGCCCACAATCACAAGATGTTTGAGTCTCCCGCCAGACTTGAACCTGGTTCCCCAGCTTTAAAGTTGGCCACCCTAGCTGTTAAACATTCCAGTGCAAATAAAGTTTAAAACTGGAAAGTAAATTCCGAATCAGTAGGTTACTCCAGTTTACGTCACTTTTGTGATGCCAACCCAGAGCAAATCTGCCCAAATGTTGCGCGCACGTTGAAAAACCTGAAAAAAAAATAATTAATAAATACATAACTTACCATTTAAAAAAACGCACAAATTCACTGAAAAAACCATAGGTTTCACACACGTTATAGTTACGAATTAGCATTTAACAAACTTTGCAAATTCACTTAAAAAACCATAGGTTTCACACATGTTATAGTTAGCTGGACATTTCACTCGTAAAAAACCAATGAAATTCCCCCGTTATAGTTAGTGCAGGCAACTATAACTCACGCGACCGCAATCCTCTGCTGATGACGTCAGATATTACATCACTGATGACATATGTGTCTTTATGTGTCTTTATGAAAAATAAATATTTGTAATATATGTATAGCTAAAGATTAATGGAAGAAGACATGGGTAAATAAGTGTCTAGTCACCAGTAGATAGTTATAGTTAGGACCGTGTTTCCATAGGAAATCTCAAAATTCTATTTTGAATAACTTTGGCGCCAGTTGACGAATCCTTGTGAAATTTTCAAAACTAATGGGGCGCTCCGCTCAGCTCCTACCCTGAAAGTCTCGGGGGTATTCGTCAAGCGGGGGCCGAGAAAAAAGGAGGTCCCAAAACAAGTTTTCCCCATGCATTTTCCCATAGGACATTTAGTCGAAGGTACAGCCCGAACGGCTGAACAGAATTACTTGAAATTTGGCAAAGAGGTAGTCCTCAGGTCAGGGATGTGCCTTTTGCATATATGGAGTCAATCTGTTCAGTAGTTCCTGAGAAAATTGCAGTTAAAATACATAAATATCTATAGCCGCGCTCCGTGCGCGCACCGTGAGCGCACCCTAACGTGCGCGAGCGTAATTCTGATTGGTGGTTACATGTCAGTCAACGTTCGAATCGGTCGAAATCAGGAAGTGTCGGACGCCATTTTGTTTGTTTTGAGTGCGAGAGGGAAAATGGAAGGTGGCGAACGTGAAAAGGGGGCAGGGTAGAGAGTTCCTGACCTCCTAGCCTTTGTCAGGGGGTCCCTGAAGGACCCCGAAGGCAGAAAAAAACATTAAAAATTTTTTTTTTAAAAATCGCGGGGTGCGCGCACGGTGAAAAACCATTAAAAAAAAAATGTTTAATACGTAGTTTATTGTAAAATAAATATATAAAAAATATAATAAGAAATACATAACTTAGCATTTAAAAAACCGTACAAATTCACTGAAAAAACCATAGGTTTCACACACGTTATAGTTAGGAATTAGCATTTAAAAAACCTTGCAAATTCACTTAAAAAACCATAGGTTTCACACATGTTATAGTTAGGTGGACATTTCACTCGTAAAAAAACAATGAAATTCCCCTGTTATAGTTAGTTCAGATAACTATAACTCGCGCGACCGCCACTCTATCAAAAGGATGATGTCATCAGTGATGTCATGAGTGATGCCACTGACCATGTCATGAGTGATGTAATATTTGACGTCATCAGCAGTGGATTGCGGGCGCGTGAGTTATAGTTATCTGAACTAACTATAACGGGGGAATTTCATTGGTTTTTTACGAGTGAAATGTCCACCTAACTATAACATGTGTGAGGGGGGCGGAGCTAGCCGGCGACAATGGCGGACGTGTGAGAGTGGAGCTCCTCGCCTTAGCCCTCGCAAGATCCGTCCAATGATCCTTACACGCTGAGCCGCCTGGCTGGGAACGTGGGGGAATCCTCCCTCCACCGTGCGGGGCTACCTGCGGGACCCTGCCGACGGGTTGAGGGGCCGTGAGAGCTGCCACGGGGACCGGAGCTGTGACTGCCTGACAGGGCCGGCATCCCCGGCCTGCCCTGGGGACGTACCCGCTGTGCGTGCCGCAACGTGCGGCGGGGGAAGCGAAAGTGGTCCCGCTCAGCCGGACCTGCTCCCGGACACCTGGCCGAGCGAAGCTATCGCGGAGCGGTCGGCTCCGGAAGACTGCCCTGTCCCGGCGACTCTGGTTGCGGTGGACCCTGGACCTGACACGAGCAGTGGCAGGCGTCCTGAGATCGGCGTGGCGGTGCCGCCTCGGATGCCTGGGAGATCCGACCTGGGAGCAGATCGCCTGAGGCGAGTGGCTGTGTGGCGCCTTGCCTCCTGGCAGTGGGCGGCGCAGTGCCTTGACGAGGGGTTCACTGGAGAGTCCTTGGGCACTTGAGACGCGTGTGCGGCCCCGGGGGCCCTCCGAACTGGGAGATGGTCGTGCTCACGTGCTTGCTTCACCGCTGAGTGCGTTACCGGAAAACCGGAGGTGGAGCTGGATACGGGGCCACTGAGGCGCTGTAGTGGTGTGAACCCCTCCTCCCCCCTCCCCCCCCTTCCCGGGGGATACCTGCTGGCGGGACTGGGGGGCGCTCTGGGTGGCACGGAGTGCCCGGAGTAGCCATAGCGGGCATATCCCTGCCTGGATAGACGGTGCACTGGTGGCCGGCGACCTGTGGAGACCTGCCTGGGTGTAGTGGAGAGGCCCGGCCCGGGGGCGAAACGGCGAGTCAGAGACTGGTAAGCTCCCCGGCGCTGTGGGCACTGATGCTGACGGGACCAGCCGGCTACAGGCGACTCCCCTGACGGCGCTAGCGGGAACCCGGAGGTGAGGCCCAATCGCGGGGCCGCTGAGGCGGTGGACCGGGGGCCGCCCGGATTGCTCCTGGGACCTGCCGGGGGTGCCCTGGTCTGGGGGCACGTCGGACTCGGACTGCAGCCATGGGAAAAGGCGACAAGACGCAACCCAAACTATCCTTTGACCCCCGCAGGGCGAAAGGACCTGCCGCGGAGGTGCCGGAGGCTACGGCGGGTAGCTCTGCCTCGGGGGGCGCCGCGGGAGCGGACCTCAGGGAAATGCTGGTGGCGATGGAGAAGGACCTACAGGGCAGTCTGACAGCAATTGATGCCAAGGTGGATGCGCTCACCTACCGAATGGACCGCATGTCGGAGCGGGTGGACAAGAACTCGGAGCGCCTGGACATGGCGGAGAAGAGGGTGTCTCACGTAGAGGACGCGCAAACGGAGTGGGACGCGGATAGGAAGCAAATCAGCAGGCTGCTCCAAGTCATCCAGGATAAGGCAGAAGATTTGGAGGCCCGTTCGAGGAGATCGAACATCCGCATCACGGGGGTTGCGGAGACGACGTAGACCGGGAGGATGGAACTATTCGTGGAGAAGCTCCTGCGAACTCTGTTAGGGGAGGATGTGTTCTCCCCCATGTTTGTGGTTGAAAGGGCGCACCGCTCGCTAGGCCCTCGCCCAAAACCGGGAGCACCGGCGAGGCCCATAATTGCAAAGTTGTTGAATTACAGAGACCGAGATGTGGCCCTGCGGGTGGCCAGGGAAAAGGGCAAGCTCCAATTCGAAGGTATGGACATATCCATTTTTCCCGACTTCACTGCCAGGGTGCAGGAAGAGCGAAGGCAATTTGCTCCATATAAAAAAAAAACTCCGAGAACTAGGTCTGGACTATGCGATGCTATACCCTGCGAGACTGCGGATCAACAGGCAGGGCCGTTCCCACTTCTTTACTGATCCGAAGGAGCTGCAGCGATCTTTGAAGGACTGGTCAAGGGAACAGCGGAGCAGCCCGCGGAGCCAAAAGGACGCTACGGAGGAGGCGTCGCGCCTGGAGGAACAGGACTAGCCAAGGGCGAACGGTCGGACTTGGTCTACGAAGGGGCTGGCTGGTCTTGCTTACAGGGCGGGGGGTGATTGATGCCCGGGCACTGGCTGGGGCATTGGAGCTGCCCGGCTCGCTGGGACTGGTGTGGCCGCACATAGGGACTACGCTGCTGCTCTCTGGTGAGACTTTTCTTTTCTGATATAATGGACTAGTAGGCGCTCTGGGGGCCCCGAGACCTAGCAATAACTGGTGGAGATCACATTGAGCCCCCCCCCCGGGGTGCTGTATGACGTTTGCTTATCAGAATTGGTCCTGAGTTTGCCCGGGTGGGGGGCTGGTGGGTGCCAGGGGCCTATTGGGGGCAGTGGACTTGTTACATAGGGCGTCTAGCCCGGTCCCGCGGGGGAGTGGTTTGGGTTCCCCCCCCCTTTGACCCAGCGGTGGCGGAGGGGAGGCGGCCCACGTAGGGAGGTGCACGAGGGCGGGGCGGGAAGGGTACATTACTACCCGGAGGCGCAACCTAGTGGGGAGTGTTAGGTGCCTGGTAGTCTCTGCCCCCGCGCTGCTGCTCTACGAGGTCCCTGTTGGGCCTGATTTGGGAAATGTCAACGAGGGATGAGTGTGGTTTTGAGGTGTGGGGGGTGGGATTGGGGTCCTGTCTGGCCAGGTTGGGGGAGGTCGGCTGTGGGTGGGGGCGGAATGCAGTTGGGTGGGGGTTTTGGAATGTGGGGTGGTTGGGGGCACGACGCACTGCGAGACCTGTGTTTTGGTCAGTTTTTGACGGCATGGATGTGGATACCCGGTATCGCCCAGACAGTGGTGTCCTGCGTAAAATTTCTCCTGGGGGTGCGAATGGAGTGAGGATGTTACGATGGCCGGCCCTAGAGTGGTGAATGGTGAAAGCAATACTAGCACTCTCAGAGCACTGATGTGGAATGTTCGGGGACTAAATGACTTCCGTAAGCTCCGGAAAGTGCTGAACTATTTCCACAGGCACCACATTGACCTAGCGCTAATACAGGAAACACACCTTCCTCCAGGGAGTAAAATGCTTTCTGCACGAGGCTTGGCGGGCACTAGCGTGTCGGCCGGCTTTACAACGCACTCCCGGGGAGTGGTCACGTGGGTAAACCCGAACTCCAAATTGAAACTGACGGAGCTTGAGGCTGATCCGCACGGGCGCTACTTAATTGCTAGGTGCACAGGGAAGGGTCATGACATGGTGGTAGTTAACGTGTATGGTCCGAATTTCGATGATCCAGGGTTCTACGCCACGCTGGCTGCACTTTGTAGACGGTACGAACACGCGAGAATGGTGTGGGGGGGTGACTTCAACTTCATATTCAACCCGCCGGTGGACCGCTCATCGGGGTCGGTGAGGCGCCCGGCAACTGCTGCCTTGCGCATGCAGGCGGAGATGACTAGACTTGATCTGGTCGACGCCTGGAGGCACGGACACACGGGGAAAGGTGGATACACGCACTATTCGGCACACCATGACGTGCACACTAGAATCGACTATTGGTTGATATCGCGTTCCCTACTCGCGGCGGTTAAGGAGTGCATAGTCCTCCCGCGTACGCTTTCGGACCACTCCCCTCTTCTGCTGATACTAGACTCCCCGATCAGGCGGATCCCGCCGTTCACCTGGCGACTCCCGCCCTACTCGTTGCTAGACGAGGCCTTTAGGGGGGAGCTGGCGGACGACATAGAATCTTTCTTCGATAAGAATCTGGGCTTGGTACAGAGTTTCCACACGATATGGGACTCATTCAAAGCTTACATACGCGGCATGGCAATGGCCAAACACTCTGGTGTCCTTAAGTGCATCCGACAGCGTATGCGGACCATAGAAACGCAGTTAACGCAGCTCGAAGAGCAACTACTGCGGTCCCCGGCTGACGGGGTTGAAGCTAGGATCTGCGAGTTGGTCGCGGACTACAATAGCGAAGCAGACAGAGAGGTGCAACACATGGGCAAGTATGCAACTGCCCGTACGTATGGGGAAGGTGAGCGCCCGGGCTCCTTGCTGGCGAAGATATTGCGTAATAGCAGACAGCCTCTGGTAATAGAGGAGCTGGTCACCCCCGCGGGAGCAGTGATTACCGACCAAGAGGAGATTGTGGCGGAATTCAGAGAGTACTATGCCGACCTCTATTCAGCTAAGTCAGCGCAGATGGAGGAGGAAATAGATGACTACCTCAGCTACATTAAAATGCCCTTCTTGTCTAACTCGCAGAGGGAGTTTCTGATGTTGCCCATACAACAGGATGAGATCCTGGAGGCTCTGGGGGGCATGAGGTCGGGCAGTGCACCGGGCGCTGACGGGTTGACAGTGGCCTTCTACAAGGCCTTCAAGGACGTGCTCCTCCCGCACCTGATCACGCTCTTTGATGAGATATGCCAGGAGGGGTGTATGCCGGATACCATGAGAGAGGCTCTACTGGTTACTGTTCTGAAACCTGGGAGACCCCCTAACATATGCGGGTCCTACCGGCCCCTCTCTTTGCTTAACGTGGACGCCAAGCTGTATGCTAAGGTCTTAGCCACGCGCCTGGCGCTGCTGGTGCCGGAACTGGTTGCTCCGGAGCAGGCGGGCTTTATCCCATCAAGAAACCTTACATATAATATCCGTACGGTGTTAGGTGCCATGCAACATGTATGCCCGGAATGTAAGGCCCTGGCGCTCTTTCTGGACATGGAAAAGGCATTTGACTCTGTAGAGTGGCCATTCATGGTGCGGGTACTTCGCAAGTACGGGCTGGGTGAACCCTTTCTGCAGATGCTGGGTGCTTTGTACTACCGCCCCACAGCTAGGCTGCGGATCGGAGATCGAGTCACGGACGCCTTTGACATAGGCAGGGGCACCAGACAAGGTTGCCCCCTTTCCCCTCTCCTATATGCTCTGGTGGCGGAGCCATTGGCCTGCGCCATTAGGGAATACCATAGACATGAGGGCATCAGCTTTCCCACTTATAAGATTGGTATTTCGACCTATGCCGACAACACCCTGCTGTATGTGAGGGACCCGGAGGTGAATCTCCCCTCCATTCTTAGGGAGGTGGTCAGGTTCGGGGCGCTATCTGGCCTTAAGGTGAACTGGAGCAAGTCGTTGGCGTTCCCGTTGTCGCCGGTGACGCTCCCGTTCCACCTGGAATACCCCCTGCAGTGGACAACGGATTCGGTACGGTACTTGGGGATTCAGCTGCACAGGGACCCGGAGGTGCTCCTCCGGGAAAACTACGGAGTGGCATACACCAAGTTAGTCGAGGATGCGGCGACGTGGAATCGGCTCCCCCTGACATTGTTGGGCAGAATAGCCATCATGAAAATGGTGGTCCTACCGAGGTTCCTCTTCCTGTTCAATAATATCCCGGTCGTGCTGTCTAGGGCCTTTTTCAAGCAGCTAAACCAAACGCTAGTTACCCTGGCCTGGGGTGGCAAGCAGCCCAGGGTCCGGTGGGAGGTGTTGACGCTGCCGTACGAATTGGGGGGGCTGGGGGCTCTGGACCTGGAAAAGAAATTACAGAATTGCGCAGGCGGCGCACCTGCATACGTGGATCCATGCTGACCCGGGGGTTCCCCATGTTATCCTAGAGAAATTGTTCGCAGACCCGCTTCCTTTACCGGCAATCGCCTTTCAGCCGGTAGATCGTAGGGTGGGAAGCTTAGACTCCCTTAAGGCCACGAATCATGCTTGGCGGGAGTTGGCGAAGGCCCGGGGCTGCGCGATCTTGTACTCCCCGTTACTGCCGGTGGAGTGGGCGGTGTGGCTCCCCCCGCTGAGGGAAAAGGGTGTGACACGGGCGCTGAGTAAGCTGGGCATTTCGCGGATGGCGGATTTTTTCGTTGACGGAGTGGCCAAGACGTGGGACCAGATTGGATCGGCGTCACCAGCCCCCACGCCCCTACAGCGTTTTCAGTTCCATAGAGTGCGCGGTGCGCTGTCGGCCCTCTTGGGGCCGGATATGGCGGACCCCCCGGAGGTCCTGGAACTCACTTATGTAATAAAGACCACGGCGTCAGCCAAGCTGGTCACGACAGTCAAAAGACTGGGGGACCAGAGTATGGCGCACCGGTGCGACGCGGCGAGAACTGCATGGCAGACGGATCTTAATATGGAGATCACAGACGAGGTATGGAAATACTGCTGCGCCAGCACCAAGAAGGTATCATTAAACGGCCGACACAGACTGGTGCATTTTAAATTCTTGCAGCATGTATATTATACCCCGGAACGATTGCATAGGTACGGGCTGTGCCAATCTGCGGAGTGTGAGCGCTGCCACTACCCCGTGGCGGATTTCATGCACATGGCCTGGTACTGTCCGGGGGTCGCCAGGTACTGGGCGGAGGTCTTCCGAGAGCTCAGTAAGATACTAGAGGTGGAGATTCTCCCTAGCCCAGCTTTGGCGTTGCTGGGGTATTCCAGACCCCTCCCGCCGGCATTGCGCCGCCTGGCGGATATTGCACTCTTGATAGCCAGGAGAGTTGTGGCGATTTGCTGGATGAGAGGACCACTACCCACTAAAAAGCGATGGGCCAGTGACATGCTGTATTGCAGCACGCAGGCGGAGATATACGCTGAACTGCTACCACCTAAAAGCCGTCCCAAGGATTTCTGGGGGCTGTACAGAACGACGCTGACACCCGGGGACCCTGAGGTGGATAGTCAGGGGGGGACACAGAATGTGGAACCCTGTGGGCACGCAACAGCGGTGGGGGACCCTGGACATGATCAGGATTCCGCGGAGGTGCGCCTTTGAGGCTCCCCGTTACACAGAGTGGTGGAGGGGGCTGCATGCGGAGTATGCGGATAGATAAGTGCCTGGTTGGACTGGGTTGGTTTCGCGATCGGCCCACGTTAGGGTGTGTGTGCTGCCAGGATCAATGTGGATCGCCGGAGGGAGGATACTTGGACTGGGTACGCCGAGATGGTGAGATGATGGATGCGGGTGAATGCGGCAGAAGCATGGGAGAAGACGGTGCGTGTGTGGTGGGTGGGGTGGGCGGGGGGGTTAGAGTTAGGGTTGGAACACACCGGGGTTAGTGCATGGGGGTAGATACGGCTCTGGCCAGCGTATGGACCATGCTGGGGGCTTCTTTCAGTACGGTTTGGTGTAATGCCGCCGGTCCCCTGGGATGTCGGCTAAATGGCTGTGTAATAGCGCCCTCAACTGCCTGCGCGAGGAGCTGCGCCTCCGCACAGGGAGGGCGATACTGCCTGTATTGTTCCTTTGTGTTAATAAAGGTTTTGGAAACAAAAACAAAAAAAAAAAAACTATATCATGTGTGAAACCTATGGTTTTTTAAGTGAATATATATATATATATTCTACAAAGAGGCATGTCCTTCTCATGCCCAAGTGGAAAGCGCACACAGGAGCCGTATTGAGTAAAGTGCTTTATTGTGCAGACCCCCTGCACCGACAGACGTGTTTCGCCTTGCGGCTTTGTTAATGTCAGTTACATCGTGCATAAACGGCAGTATTTCATTACTCAACATGTCACATGATATTTCATTAACATAGAAGACAGACTCACGTCGCTTAATGCTAAAATTCATGGCGGCCCTCTTAGAACATGTTTTTGTATTCATGAGTACTACTACCGATAAAAAAGTGATAAAGTGCTCTTCTTTAGTGATTTAAAAACATTATACACGGGTGAACATTGTTCTTATTCAACATTTGCGATTAAATATATTACTTCAGGCTTAGCTCAACATTTTTAAATAGTAATTGCCGAAGACCAAATGTTTCTAATGTATATTATGGTTTTGACAATTTCCCCTTTACCACTCTATAATAGGTTCCAATGTCTGACACAAATGGAGGATAATGATTGACATGGAACTTTAATAGGTAATACAGTGGGAAATACAGATAAGGGGATTACGGTGAACCCTAACATATTTACGAGGCAAAGCGAAGTCATTATTAACCGTCAGGATCTTATTATGATGAATGGGTCACCGGTTATAAATGACTCTAGTGTGCCTGATATTTTAACAGCTAGCATACTTAGAGAGCCTATCACGAATATAGAAGTACCTACAAATAGGCATAATGATAAGATCGCCAAGATTCAAGAAGGGTATTCATTAACAACCTGGAACATCGCAGGTCTTGGAAATAAATTAGGTACTCCCTTCTGGCTGGATTTTATTAACCGTGGAAGTGACATAATTTGTTTCCAAGAAACATGGAGTACAGATTGCGTCACTGTGGAAGGTTATACCTCATATTGTGTTAATGCGACACCCTCTCCAATGGGAAGAGCCAAGGGTGGACTATTGTTGCTTATCTCAACTAAATTGATTGGATGTAAAATTATTTCTTATTCTTCCATTGACAGTTATAGTCAAGTTTTGCGCCTAACATTCCCTGTTGGAAAGGATTTGGTTCTAATTAATTTTTACAATAATAATTTTCGCAGGGATAGGGGAGCTTGCTTAGTTTCACTGGAAAAAGAATTGGATAAGGTATTAAATATTTCACCTAAGCTGACTGTTGTTGTGTGGGTAGGTGATTTTAATATCCAAGCTTGTCCCACCACATTTATTAATTCTTGTGGTTATATGAAGTCTTACTCAACCATCGCAGGGACTAAGGATGATATGCTACATTTTCCACATTGGGATTACGGCATGATCCTTAATGCTCTAATGGCCAAACTTGACCTTGAGCTATTGGATTGCACCGAGAGAAAGGGCCATATTAAATGTCCATCATTTACTGGCCGAGATGCAAACAGTAATATTGATCACATTTTATTAACTCGGAATAGTCCACATGTGGACCTTTGGATAACTGAACAGGTGGTTAGTGACCACAATAGTATTTCCATAGTCCTGTTGGCATGGGGTAACAAACTGATTAATAATGATTATACAATTACAGATATTCTCCCTATCAGGCCGAACGGTATGAGAATCAAATGGGATGGTGTAGACCCACATAAGATCCAATCGGTTGTGGTAAATAGCTGTAGAGACAGTATTAATTACTGTCTAAGGGATGAGGTTACCTCTGGTAAACTATGTATGGAATTCTCTAATATGAATAGGGTGGTAAGCGATATTTTAACTCGGAAATCCAAAGGTCCAAAACATGTTGGTAAGAAGTGGTTCAATTCTGAATGTACGGAGATATTAACCAACTTAAAGTTAGTTTTAAAGTCCAAGCCCTGTGACCAAATCTTAGTCCGTAAATTACGATATGCTTATAAACAAGCTGTCCTTGCCCATAAAAATGGCGATGAGAATAGATGCTTGGGATAAGCTAGGCTTCGCAAGTGACACCGGAAATGTAAAACTATTTTGGGAAATTATAAATAGGCCCTTTTTAAAGGATGATCATATCCCTGAGCTGACGTCCCATGTTAATTGCACGGAGTGGATAGAACATTTTTCTAATATTTTTAATCCAGATAAGGTTTTTTTAGATCAGTTTTTACCAAATGATTCTATTTGGCCACTTATGCCATTAATGATTGACGTCGATGAGGTGCGTGAAGGGATGGTAAAAAGTAAAGGGGGCAAGGCACCAGGTCCGGATGGTGTCCTGATCGACTTATATAAAGCCGAAATAGATCTCTGGGCACCAATCCTGACAAGAATTTTCAATGCTGCATCCGAGGGGAATTTTCCAAAATCATGGGCTGAGTCATTGATTGTCCCTCTACATAAGAAGGGATCACGATCTGAAGCAAGTAACTACCGTCCTATTTCATTGTTAGATTCTTCAATTAAAGTACTAAATAGGGTACTATTAAAAAGATTGGAGGACTGGGCTGCAGATTCAGATGTACTGACCCCAGTTCAATATGGGTTCAGGAAAGGCATTGGGACTATCGAGCAATGCCTTAATTTGGATTTGCTTATCAACAAATATACCACAGTGAAAGGAGGTAACTTGTTTTTATGCTTCGCTGACTTGAGCAGCGCATTTGATCTGGTGGACCACTCGCTCCTTTGGCCAATACTGCTTGACCTTGGAGCACCGGAGGAGATTGTATTCTTTCTAGCAAGGCTATATGAAAAACTCTCTTGCAGTGTACGCTACGGGCCCACTGGCGAGCGAACTCCCTTCTTTACCGTGCGTAGAGGCATAAGGCAAGGATGTGTTATGGCACCCTTTTTATTCTCTCTCTTTATTAATCAAATTGCATCCATTTTAAACAATATCTCAGCCGACGCCCCCAAAATTGACAATATGGTCGTTTCAGTATTGTTAAACGCGGACGACGCTGTCCTAATTTCCCGCACCCCTTTGGGTCTACAACGTCTCATCGACGCTTTTACTCATTTTATAAATGGCAGGAAATTGTTGATTAATAAATCTAAGACTTTCACAATGACATGCGGTAAAAAATTGAAGTCACCATGCTCCTTTTTCCTAGAAGGTTCAAAGATCCAAGCTGTTAAGACATTTTGCTATTTAGGTATTAATTTTGATGGCAACGGCAAATGGACAAATGAGCAAGTAAATATTGGACATAAAGTAAATAGGAATTCTAACGAAAATAGGGGACTATAGAATAAAGGACATGGTCACCATATATAATGCGAGATGTGTTTCTTCAGCTCTATATGGAGCTGGATTATGGGGTTATTCCTCTACCGCCCAACTCCAGATAAATGAAAACAGCTTCCTTAAACGACTGTTATGTGTCCCGGCTGCAGCTTCCACAGAATTGATTCATCAGGAAACTGGCCTCAATTTTATTTCTGATCTGGCTGCAGTACGCCCCCTATTACTATGGCGTGCAATATGGCACAAAAAGGAAACTGCGTTCACACAGTCTGTAATTAAAGACTGCCTTAAGTTAGATCTATGTCATCGTATTCCGTGGTTAAATTATATTACTTCTTGGTATAATACTTTGTTTGGAACTAATATTCATTCAGAGTATATAATACCTCTTTCTAAGAAGGAAATTAAAGACACCTTTATATTGTATAAGATGGAAGAAAGAAGTCAATTACTTAGGTCTCAAAAAACTTCTGTATTTTATAGGCAGCTGAGCCTTAAGAGTGGGCTTCAGTCGTACTTGGTGGATGTGACTAATAAATTGCACCGTTCTGTTTTAGTACGTTTAAGACTAGACATTGTACACCATCTAGTATCCTTCCCTGTAATAGGGGCAGGTTCTAATTCAAACTGCCCATGTGATAACGTTTCTAAACAAAGTTGTTGCCATTTCCTGCTATTTTGTAAATTTTATGTTTTCTTAAGGAAGTTTTATTTGAAACCAATCTTTTTAAAATATAATATCCGTTCAACAGCTGACGCTATGAACTTATTATGTTCCCTCCAAAGCCCAGACATCTGCTTCTATGTTGCATCTTTTATTTTGAAATGTAGAGCTGCCAGGAAATCCATAATTTTATGATTTGAGAAACGTGTTCTATAATGGCTATCATGTATACGTGTATAAGTTACTATGATTATATGGTGGTGCTCTAGATAGCCTCATGTTTCCACATGCTAACTCACACATAGTTGTAATAAACTAGTGTAAGGTTATCCTGTTATGCTTGAACTGGTGCATTAGTGTTACTATGGCATGGGGGTGTCTTTTACCATGTCATGGATTTCATATTTAGGCACACGTCACTTTATTTTTGGTATGGAATGATTCCTAGATCATGGAATTCTTGTTCCTTGAGTAACAATATACTAATGTAAATATGTATGCCTAAATTTTGTACTATGCACATATCACTTTATTTGCAAGTGGAGTTTATAATTTGTTTGATTCTAAGTTTACCGTGCAACATCTAATAATCTATAAGCGACATTTGTCGGATTTTTATTTTTATTTTACTAATGTGTTTTTATGTTAGTTAGTTAGTTAGTTAATGACATTTGTTAAGCGCTTGGTTGCACAGAGAACAGTGCGTCCCCGCGCTGACAATCCTACCAACATCTCTTCAGCTTAGCTCACAGAGGGTGAGCACTAGGGCCAGGGACATACTATGCTGAATTTGTCTTGGGGAAAAGATGGGTTTTCAGCCTCTGTCTGAACTTGGTTTCAGACGGCTCCATCCTCAATTCGATGGGTAGGTCATTCCAGTCTTTGCTGGCATGGTGTCTAAAGGAACGTCCTCCCATCCTTGCTCTGTGTATCCGTGGCACCACTAATAGCATGCTGCCCATCGACCTCAGAGGGCGTGAGGGGCGATAGACTGGAAGCAAGTCCTGGAGATATGGAGGTGCTTTTTTGTGAGCTATACGGTGGGTGATGCACATAGTTTTAAATTTGATTCGTTCCTTTATTGGGAGCCAGTGCAGGGAACGTAATGCATGTTTCCCAGAGGCTCTCCTAGGGAGGTTAAGGACCAGCCTGGCAGCTGCGTTCTGGACGCGTTGTAGCTGTGTTAGGCCTTTTTTGCTGAGTCCACATAGGAGGGAGTTCCCATAGTCTAAATGGGAGGTGACCAAGGCATGTACCATAGTTTTTCTGGAGCTGCGGGGCAATAGGTCCAGGATTTTCCTCAGGACCTTCAAGAGGCCATAGCATTTTCCGGCAACCTTACCAACATGATTGGTAAAGGCTAGATTAGAGTCCAGAAGAAAGCCAAGGTTTTTAACTGTGTCTACCGGGGCCGGGACAGGGCCCAGTTCAATGGGCCACCAGGCAGAAGTCCAGATGGAAGGACAGGGACCTACGATAAGAACTTCCGTCTTATTACCATTAAGGCGGAGATAGTTCTGTTTCATCCAGCCGTCAAGTGCCACCAAGCAGGCCGAGAAATTCTCAGCATCCACAACTGGATCACGGGACAGATTGATCACCAGTTGTGTATCGTCTGCATAGGAGACTATTGCGACACCATATGACTCCACCAATTTGGCAAGGGGTTCCATGTACAGGTTAAATAATGTGGGGCTCAAAATCGAGCCCTGTGGAACCCCTTGCCTGAGACATCTTACACTGGATTTACATGGTGGACAATGCACTTGAAATCTCCTGTTCTTAAGGAAGGAAACCAACCACTCATGTGCAGGTCCGGTTATTCCCTTTTCATTCAGGCGGTCCAGTAATACGGGGTGTGATACGGTGTCAAACGCCGCACTTAAGTCCAGTAGGATCAGTGCGGCCGTGTGACCCTCATCCGCCTTACCCCGCAGCAGTTCTGTCGATAGGAGGAGGGCGGTCTCTGTCGAGTGTTTGGCTCTGAATCCCGACTGAGACGTGTGGAGGAGCTTGTTTTCCTCCACAAAGCTCACCAGCTGTCGGTTAACCAATTTTTCTACTACCTTCGCACAGTAGGGAAGGAGGGAGATTGGTCTCAGGTTGTCTAATTGCGTTATGCTTATGTGGGCTTTCTTTTTTATTGGGACGACTTGGGCCAGTTTCCAGCTATCCGGAACTAGACATTCCTGGAAGGAAAGCGAGGCCATGTCACCTATATGCTTCGCTACCTGGGGAAGATGACTGTGAAGAATCCTCGCTGGTACCGCATCTAAGGGAGAGCCCGAGTGAATGTCCGATAGGATGTTGATAAGCTCCTCTGCTTGGGGAACCACAAATTTCCTAAATTCTTCCCTGACCTTATTTCCGCAGTTGGGGTCGGGCAGATTTGTAGCTTCAGAGTTAGTCTGAAACGATGCATAGATCTTTTCTACCTTCCCTGTAAAGAAGTCTGCGATCTCATTGCATGACTCAGTTGAGGGGGGGGCTTCCCCTGAACTCGCTAGAGGGGCGGAGAGTTCCTTCAGAATCATAAAGAGCTCTTTAGATGTGTTCTCTGCACAGTCAATCCTTTAATTATAGTACTCTCTTTTAGATTTCCTGATCTGGCTGTGGTAGGACCTTAGTTCACTCTTATAGACTTCACGTAGTGAGGGGGCATATTCCACTCTCCATCTACGCTCCAAGGTTTTACATTTGGTTTTAGCGGCGCGCAGCTCAGCGGTGAACCACGGAGCGATTTCGTGCTCCGTGCCATGGCTTTATGAGTCCAAGGGGCTACATTATCCAGCGCACCTTGAACCCATTCTTCATACATCCTGTACGCCTCAACCAAATTGTCGCTGAGCTTTGGGGGTTCCTGTCCTAGGGCTTGACTGAAGGCGTCGTGACTGAATTTCCTCCAGTCCCTGCGCCTAATAACGGGAGGTTTCTGTAAAGGCCCCCTGTTGGGCAGTGTTCTGAGTTTAAAAGGGATCAAATAATGATCTGACCACAGGATCTTAATCGGAACAGAGACACTTATATCTTCCCAGTTTGTAAAAATTGGGTCCAGCAGATGTCCTGCTTGATGGGTGGCTCTGTTGTCAGCTAAAACAAACATGAGAGCTCTAAGTTCATTAATTAGGGAAACAGCCTCTCTGCAGTTGACATCATCCAAATGCACGTTGAGGTCTCCTACAATCATAAACTTATTATGGCGTAAAGCAGATTGCGTAAGAGCTTCCAGGAGGCTTTCAATGAACGCAGTCGCCACACCTGGAGGACGATAGATAAGGTAGCCCTTAATGGTGCAGTTGGGGCTAACCGAAATAGAAAAGAGTCCCGCTTCACATTTATTAATGGAAGTCGGTTCAAGAGAGACTGACAGCTCGCTTTTGTGGATAATGGCTATCCCCCCCCCTCTTTGAACCCCTCTATTAACGTGAAGAATATTAAAGCCGGGAGGAAGGGCCTCTATGATATCAGGGATGGATTGTTAATCCAGCCATGTTTCTGTCAAGAAGACCAAGTCGGGTTTGTCATCTATCAGTAGGTCATAAATGTTCAAGCTATGACGTTTCATCGATCGACAGTTCAGTAATAAGGCAGATAGTTCATTACCTTCCTTACTCGTCGCTTGGTCTCTGAGGATAGTATGGCCGCAGCCCACACACTTCAGGGGCCATTGTTCCACCTGCAGCTTGTGTTCGCATTCCGGCGGCAGCCTCCTGCGCAGCTGTAGTAACGCCTGCCTCGTATAGGTTACTATCCCATGTTGGTCCGAGATGGTTAGGCCAGGGGGACGGGGCCTGGGCCGCTGATGGTCGCGGACGGGCGCAGACGGGCTTGCCTTAGGCGCGCCTTCGGCGTGCAAACGGCGCTCCCGCTGTGCTCGTCCGCTGCGCTTGCGTGGATGGCACATTTAGGGAGAGGGTAGGCGTGGCCAGTGAGGTGGGCGTGGCCTCGCGAGTGCAGCGATGGCGGCCTTTCAACCAGCTGTCCCGCGATGCAGCGCTAGCTCCGCTGCTCGTGGGGTGTCCGCTAGGCGCTTAGTACTATCTAAGCTCAGGGAGAGTTTTGGCAAGTTTTAAAAGAAGTGAAACACAAAATACACAATTTTTTAAAAAGCGATAGACTTGGCCTCCGGCTTCCGCCTCAGAGGTGTATGTATGGTTCTTTATCAGTCCGTGCGAGATACTGGTCCCGGTTCAGTGATTTATCATCAGTTTGTAATTAAGGCAAATATATGTCATAAATTTTTAATATGTATTATTATGTGTGTTCAGCTTATGTGGTTGTATTTATACTAACCAAATAAAAGCTTTTTGACTTGACTTGACATTGTATATATCTTTCCACAGTGCTCACTCCTATGCATGTTTATTATGCCCTGAATGGGCAATTGTGCGTCAGGTGGAGGGACGGTGGTGGGAAGGATGGGGAGGGAAAGGGAATATTATGTTCAGTTTTCCCTGATGGAATTTGACTTGTAGAAGTCACTAACCCCTATTGAAGATGTACCCATAGTTCCTCATCGTTATTAAGCCCTATGGGAGCCTTTGTTTTAAGATCAATGATGTATTTTGAGTCAAGTATCCGCAATCTTTTGGTTGTGTCACCTCCCCTTTCATCGTTTTCTATTTGGTCTATGCAGTAGAATTTCAACAAATCTCGTTTGCTTTTGTGAAACATTTCGAAATAACGCGCAACCGGATAGTTAGTATCTTTGTTTGTTATTGCACACATGTGTTCAAGAACACGTTTCTTGGTGGAATGAATAGTACTTCCTATGTACCGCTTGGAACACGGACATTCCAGGCAGTACACCGTGAAGTCTGAATGGCAATTTAGGAATTGTTTAATATTCCTTAGAGGCCTTGGATCACCTGGTCTCCCCTTGTAGCTTAAGACATTCCTGCTATATTTGCACGCTTTGCAGCGCATGCATGAATAAAATCCTACTGCATTGATTCTGTTCTTCACTTTTGGTATCGCATGATAGTGGCTATAGACTAAATGATCTTTGAGTGATTGACTCCGCTTGTATGTGATCAAGGGATAGGCTGGAATTAGATTTTTCAGCACATTATCTGTCTTTAGTATGTGCCAATTTTTCCTGAAGATATGCATGATATCTTCAGGAAAAATTGGAACATACTAAAGACAGATAATGCCTGAAATGTCTGTGTTCCAATGTCAAAACCATAATATACATTAGAAACATTTGGTATTCGGCAATTACTATTTTAAAATGCTGAGATAAGTCTGAAGTAATATATTTAAACACAAATGTTGAATAAGAGCAATGTTCTCCCGTGTATAATGTTTTTAAATCTTAAAAGAGCACTTTATCACTTTTTTTATCGGCAGTAGTACTCACGAATACTAAAACATGTTCTAAGATGGCCGCCATGAATTTTAGCATTAAGCGACGTGAGTCTGTCTTCTATGTTAATAAAATATCATGTGACATGTTGAGTAATGAAATACTGCCGGTTATGCACGGTGTAACTGACATTGACAAAGCCGCAAGGTGAAACGCATCTGTCAGTGCAGGAGGTCTGCACAATAAAGCACTTTACTCAATACGGCTCCTGTGTGTGCTTTCCACTTGGGCATGAGAATGACATGCCTCTTTGTTGAATTTATTGCGGCTCACCACCGCAGGAGTGAGCACCCGGGGCGGAGGAGCGGTGGCTGTGACTCGATCTTTCTACATATATATATGTGATCAAGGCCTCGGAGGAGGCTGAAACGCGTAATGGCACTGGTGCGGGCTTTCTGACAATAAACCCGTTTTCTTGGCACTAATTTTGGGTCTGCCTTCTCGTCTGTGCATGCGGTGGCGTGAAGTGTTGCTGATATATATATATATATATATATGTATATTACCTACTGGCGGTCGCCAGTAGGTAGTTATAGTTAGGACCACGTTTCCATAGGAAAACCTCAACATTCTATTTTGAATAACTTTGGCGCCGGTCGACGAATCCTCGCGAATTTCTCAAAATAGGTGGGGCGCTACGCTCCGCTCCTACCCTGAAAGTCTCGGGGGGATCCGTCAAGCGGGGGCTGAGATAAAAGGGGTGTCCCAAAACGCGTTTTTCCCATGCATTTTTCCATAGGACCTTTAGAACGAGCTACAGCCCGAACGGCTGAACAGAATTACTCAAAATTTGGCAGAGAGGTAGTCCCTAGGTCAAGGAAGTGCCTTTTGTAGGTTTGGTGTAAATCTGTTCAGTAGATTCTGAGAAAATAGCCTTTAAATCAATATATATATCTGAGCCCGCTTACGGTACGCTTACCGTACGCTTACGGTAAGCGTACGGCGGCGTGCGCGAGCGCGATTCTGATTGGCTGTTAGATCTTAGTAAACATTCGAATCGGCCGAAACCAGGAAGCGGCGGCCGCCATTTTGTGTATTTCACTCTGAAAAAAAAGAGTGAAAACAAGGAAAGGGGGCAATGAGGAGAGTTACAGACTCCCTAACATTTGTAAGGGGGTCAAAGAAGGACAGAAAAGTACAAAAAAAACATTTATTGATTTTAAAAAAAATCACGGGGTACGCGTACGGTAAGCTTACGGTAAGCGTACGGTAAAAAAATAAAAATAGATAAATGAAAAGCAGATTTAAGAGTTTAGAAATTAGGGAGCTCTAAAAAGAGCTGTTGTGTTTATGAAGTCATTTTTTTAGTGGTACCTACAAGTAAGTACCGATGCAGAGTCTAAGGTTCAAGAGGAAGACTCTGTTCCCTTCATCATTGAAGTGCACACCATCTCCTCTATAAATGTCTTGCATGTCATAACGCAAGTTGTTGTGGTAAATGGCACCCATACCATAGTCACGGAGGAAAGCAGAAACAGATTTGTTGACGTGCTTTCTTGCTTTGTCAATCTGTGGACAGAAATGATTGGACCAGTTCCATTTTTGCCTTTGGCATATGTTGGAAAACACAAAGGCAGTTTTAGGGAAAAGTGTAAACAGTTGTGCAAAGGTGTCCTTCATAAGCATTTCCAGACCTACCCCAGTCAAAGTGCCTAGGTCATTGCCACCACAGTGCACTATTATGAGGTCAGGGTGTTGGATTTGAATGAAGGATTTCACCAATGGCATCAATTGGTGCCACTTTAACCCTCTCTGACCAATCCATTTAATGTCTACATTTGGCAAAGCAAGGTCTCTCACCATATCTGTTTTCTCTGCAAACTTTTCACTCCAGAAGACATAGCTGTGCCCTACAATCCACACTGTGAACATCTTCAAAGGAGAACTGGATGCACTCAGGAGGTGTCTTTCAGTAGAATGGCAATATGAAAAGAAAGACAGTTTGGAAATGGAGGCATACATATTTTTTTAAAACAAAAAGAACTGATTGGCTGTTTCACACCATTCTAGAATAAAAACTAGGCTGTATGTGAAAATTAATAGAAGCATGTTTTGTATTGGTACAAAAAAATGTGTAACCAAAGAACAGTACTATGGATTTGCTGTAAGGTTTGAAAAGTCAAGCACTCTTGCTCTGTGGAATTGAAACATTGTGTGTCGAACTTCTGACCTAACTGCACACAGCAGTGTTCCATGAGCTGTTGCTATGGTAGCAGGCAGAAGTCAAGTTGGGGGAAGGGTACTAGGCAGAAGTCAAGTTGGGGGCAGGGTACTTTTGGAAAAGGGTTGGTTTTCAACCAATAGAAATGTGTGATTACATTTGAAAAAAAGGGGGAAGCACTGAGATTTGAAACTTACATGTATATGTGTGGAAAAATAGAGGGAAAGTTTGCCATTATCTGGTTCTGCTGAGAGGAGAGAGGTGAACACAACAGAGATCCTGGCTCTGATAATCTGCTGTTTGAGTGTCACATTTCTTTCACAACTAACTAATTTTAAAGGTGAGTTTAGAGTTTGAGAGGGGATGTATGTGGTAACTTAAGAAATGAATAATAGAAATGGGAAATGTTTTTGTTGTAGTTACACATGGTGGTTTCATAATGTGACAGTGTGTAAAAGTGATTTACACTTGCCCCGAAAAAAAAAAGAGCAGTAAGTGTGCTTTCAAATTGGCAAAGAAATTTCGTTTTGGGACTAATGTGAAAACATGACTCTGTGTGCATAGAAGAATTATAGGCAGAGATTTATTGTGTCTTGCTCTGGTGATTTCACAGTTGCATTAGATGGAAAGGGGGAGCGAATTTTTTGGGGAAGAAGCAGAGGCTTAGCACACACCCATGTGCTTGCCATGTATAGTCATGCACAGTATTTAGAAGCCAGTGGGGTTTTCAGGTTTAAGTCTGTAATGCAAATACATTCAGCATCACTAAGGCTGGTTGCCCTTGGTGGAGTGTAGGCAGTCACAGAGAATGCACATGGTGGTGGTCTGAAAAAAAAACAGCTTGGACATGTGCAATTAAATAAATTTTTAAAAAAGGTTTCATAATGTGTCAGTCTGTAAAAGTGATTTTCACTCGGCCCGAAAAAAAAAGAGCAGTAAGTGTGCTTTCAAAATGGCAAAGAAATTTCGTTTTGGGACTAATGTGAAAACATGACTCTGTGTGCATAGAGGAATTATAGGCAGAGATTTATTGCGTCTTGCTCTGGTGATTTCACAGTTGCATTAGATGGAAAGGGGGAGCGAATTTTTTGGGGAAGAAGCAGAGGCTTAGCACACACCCATGTGCTTGCCATGTATAGTCATGCACAGTATTTAGAAGCCAGTGGGGTTTTCAGGTTTAAGTCTGTAATGCAAATACATTCAGCATCACTAAGGCTGGTTGCCCTTGCTGGAGTGTAGGCAGTCACAGAGAATGCACATGGTGGTGGTCTGAAAAAACAGCTTGGACATGTGCATTTAAATAAAAGAAAAAAAATTATAGTGAATTGTAATTTATAGTGAAATGCAATATATTCTGAAAACAGCAAAAATAAGGCAAAAATATTTTTTTGAAAAAAATGTAAATATGTATACTGTATTATAAATTGTTAAAAAAATATTAATACTTTTTTCTTTTTTTTCAGATCGATATAGAAAATTTTCGAAAACTACAACCATTTTTAAAACTATTTTTAAAAAAAACAAATGAATAAATATTTTTTTGAGTGAGTATGGTAAGTCAATAATAATAATTGTAGTCTCTCAAGGACCTTGTAATATGATAATTGATTTTTAGTGTTTTTTTTAAAAAATAAAAAAAAGGTACGCGCACCGTACGCGTACGGTAAAAAAAAAAAAAAAAAGGTTTTAAAAAACATATGTAAAAAAAAGATGAAAGATAAGGTTGGCTCTTAAAAGAACCGTTGTGTTCATGCAGGGACAAAGGAAAGGAAGCATGGGAAAATCATTCAAAGCTACAAATGTGCTGATCTATTTTGTTGTTCACTAGGGAAACACTGGTCTCCCTATGACAAATTAGACCTTTACAAAATGTGCAATGAATATCAACCTTCCGAAATCGAAGATTCATTTCCAGAGGGCCAGCAAAAGGAGATTCTCCCCCCACAGATGAAGGGCTCACCTGACCTGCAGAAGAAGGAGTCAGCCCTGCAGATGATGGTCCAGGCTGAGCTGCTGTGGATGTACTGGCTCGTCTTTCTGAAGAGTTACCTCCAAAAAGATGACCATGTGTCCTTCTGTGTACATCCTGGAGGTGTCTCTTCATGGTGTGATTCCCAAAGGAATACTTCCTGTTAGGATTACCTCTAGAAAGTACACGCTTACACAGCTTGCAAGTAACTAAGGGTGCATTCACCTTTTGCTGGCCTTCTGGAAAAGTAAAATAATCCCAAACATAAGAAGGCTTTTGTTTCCTCGATCTCTGCCTCAAGACAGTGCTGCTGGTGCTAGCCTCACTCTCAGAAGAGCTCTGCTGTTCTGCCATCGTATCCCAAAGACAAACCAGCTCCTTCTCCCAAGGGATCACAAGCAGAAATGAGGGGAATGGGTGTGGTGTAGGAGAGTTCTAGAACTGAAAGTAGTTTCAACCAATCAAAAGTTGTGTTTCAAGATCACATGACCTACCGTACGCTTACGGTACGCTTACGGTACGCTTACGGCAAAAAGTACGCGTGCGCGTAAAAAAGACACGCGCTTGCGCGCATGCGCATAACAGTCATTTCCCGGCACTTCCGCGTAACGTGCGCGTGTGGCGTAAGCGCGCACGCGTCCCACGCGCAGTACGTGCGGCTACGCAAAGTGCGTAACTATACGCAAGCAGCGTAGATAGATTACGGACGTTGCGTAAACCGTACGCTTACCGTGAGCTTACGGTACGCGTACTATAAAAAAAAAAAAAAAAAAAAAAAACAATCTGGTAATAAATTTTACATGTTTATTTTAAAAAATATATTTAAAAAAAATATTTAAGGATTTTAAAAATTTAAGCATAGTCTTTATAAAATGAAAGAAAATTAAATTAAAAATATGTTTGAAAAAAATGAAGAATAAAAAAAAAAATTAGCATTTAAAAAACCTTGCAAATTCACTGAAAAAACCATGAGTTACACACACGTTATAGTTAGGAATTAGCATTTAAAAAACCTTGCAAATTCACTGAAAAAACCATGGGTTTCACACACGTTATAGTTAGGAATTAGCATTTAAAAAACCTTAGAAATTCACTGAAAAAACCATAGGTTTCACACACGTTATAGTTAGGAATTAGCATTTAAAAAACCTTAGAAATTCATTGAAAAAACCATAGGTTTCACACATGTTATAGTTAGCTGGACATTTTACTCGTAAAAAACCAATGAAATTGCCCCGTTATAGTTAGTTCAGCTAACTATAACTCACGCGCCCGCAATGCACTGCTGATGACGTCACATATTACATCACTCATGACATGGTCAGTGACATCACTCATGACATCACTGATGACATCTCAAATGACATCACTGATGACATCACTGATGACATCATCCTTGTGATAGAGTGGCAGACCTCCTCTCACCTTAATATAAGCTTTGATACACACATTCAAAAATAGAGACTAAAATTTTCAAAACAATGGACATACCAATACCAGTTACAACAACCTCTTCAGTAATTCTAAGATCCACATACACATCCACTCATTCACCAACAGTCCTATACAGTCACTCATACATGTACTCACTCATCATATGTACTCATACACCTATACATCCTGTTACATAATGCCACTCATCCATAGAGTTACTCACACACATAGTCACTCATGCTAATAAAGAATCAAACATACATTCACCTGCATATACAGTTATACACACACCACCACACTTACTTCTACGGAAACTTACACATACTTAGTCTTTTAAACAATCACTTATAGAAACACATACTTATTCATACAGGAACTCTTTCAATCTCTCCCTCTCACATATACTCACATATATACACCAATAGTCACATATACTAGTTTAAAACATATGTAGTTACTCCTGAAGACACTTTTGGGACAGTCATTCACTCACTAACACACCCATACACACACTCATCCACCCATACAGTCCTGCACACATGCTGTCTTCAACACATACAAACAGTGAGTCACTCATTCATGCACCTATGCACTACGTAATACCCCCCACCGAACCATACAGACACTCAGACTGATACTCAAAAAAACAACTACTAACCTATATAGACACCCATGTAGCTACTCACCAACCCATGCAGCCACTTATACACAAAGTGAGAGATACACTTAATCAGTCAGTTACACAATCAATTTTTTAAAAACGAATCATCCATTTAGACACTTATATACCCATTTATTCTTCCATCGACCTTGAGATATACATATATAAAACATATTTAATTTTCAGAAAAACACACATTCACTGGATGATGTCATCAGTGAGGTCATCAGTGATGTCATTTGAGATGTCATCAGTGATGTCATGAGTGATGTCACTGACCATGTCATGAGTGATGTAATATGTGACGTCATCAGCAGTGCATTGCGGGCGCGTGAGTTATAGTTAGCTGAACTAACTATAACGGGGCAATTTCATTGGTTTTTTACGAGTAAAATGTCCAGCTAACTATAACATGTGTGAAACCTATGGTTTTTTCAATGAATTTCTAAGGTTTTTTAAATGCTAATTCCTAACTATAACGTGTGTGAAACCTATGGTTTTTTCAGTGAATATATATATATATATGCTCCAAGGCATAACCTAAATAGATGGTCACATCAACCGAGTGTCATCGGTGCCGAACAGCAGGTGCAGACCCCCATTCAACATGCAAACAAGCCCTGCCCCTCCACAAAGAAAAGAAAATGTTGGTAATGCTGGTACTCCAAGATTTCAGTTCAACTCCTTTAGTAACCATCAACACGTTCTGGCAAAAGCCTTCTTCCAGAGAGGATACACTGACAGCCATTTAGAGAGTTGAATGCAATCTCGAAGTGACATTGTTGTCCTTTAGTAACCATCCACACATTCCGGCAAAAGCCTTCTTCCAGTCGTGGTATAGGAAGCCAATTGAAATGCTAAAAATATGTTTCTACACAATTTCCGAATGTCTGGCTACAAGTGAGATTTCTTTCTTGTAGCTTAAAGAAAATGTTCTGCAGGTTCCACCCACCCCTCCATTCCATTTTCCCTTGTTCCTTATGTTTTTGTTTATTTTTAATGTTCCTGGATTACTTTTTGTGATGTTAAGTGATATTTTGGGAGCTCGTAGAACACAGAACTGAGATTAGGTGAGATATACTATATAGTTTAACTTAATTGAATAGTTTAAGGATAAATTACAAAACATGGGTTAACAAAAAGGGTCTGCCCTTTTTTGACAAACGAAAAGGGTCTGCCGTTTTTTGACAAGTTCCTTGTTAACGACATCTTTTTCCTGCAAAGATTGTCTAGGTGCCAACATGATCATCATGAAAGCTTAGTCATGCCTGTATGTTGTGCAGTTTTCTGCCCAGCTAGCTGATTGGTGGGAAATATTTGAGTTGCAGAGCTTGCTTCATCGTGGTTTATGAGTTCATAAAAAGTAATGTTGTTCAGTCTAAAAATACAACTTCTTGTTTTAGAAACAATTATTCCCTTCAGCAAGTTCACGATTTGCTGAAGTTGCAGGACTTGCTTCTTGTCACCTTATTACTTGAATACAAAATCTTGATTATTTGCCTCTTTCCTAAACTGCCCTAACTTCTGCTTTTACTCTTGTGCTTTACTGTCCTATTTTCCTTCTGTATTGTATTGTTTCTATTGTTCTGTTGCGTTGCTGAAATATTTTACATGTAACAGAAGGAAAAATCACAAAGCAACAATAGATGATAAAGTTTTGTTAGAAGTCGGATTGGCGGGAAGGTGTGACGTGTAGGAGTTATACAATTACAATTCGTTCAAGTGAAGCAATAACAGATGTATTCACAGCTGTTTTCTAAAAGAGAGTAGGTCTGGTAAAGTCCTCAGTATTAGCACAAGGGCTGAATGCTGCACTGATGAAGGATTGCTTCTTTGACACAGATATTTTCAACAGTGGCGGCTGACATATCCAGAGGGTGGTGAGCAGGTGGGAAAATAATAAAAGTAAAAAAATAACCACTTACCTTCCTGATGCGATGTCCTTTTCGCTCCAGTCTTCTCCAGGCAGGCTCCAACGCAGGACCCAGGAAACTTCACTAACCAATCCTAGCGCTGCTCTCATGGGGCATGAAAGCAGCACCAGGATTGGAGGCAGCGGCCTCCTTCGGTGCTTTCGAGGACACTGGAGCCCTATGCTGTCTCTTGTCCAGTTTAGACAGCTAGGTTAGAGAGGTTGAAAATACACATGTCTGGCCGGCCATTGCAAGAAGGCCGGTCAAAGAGACATGAGCACTTTAAACTTAAAGTGCTCAGCCCCACACTGCTTTTTGCTGCTGCCTGAGTGGCAGCAGCAGAAAGCAGAAAACCCCACCCTCCATCCTGACCCTTGACTCAGGACAGGGTTTTGAAAAATAAAATGGTGATAAATGAACGTCAGGTCGGCGGTTCCGACCGCATCATTTGGATGCGACCGCACATGGTTGCAAACCCCCATTTCTCAATGGAAGCTTGTGCGGCGGGCGGAAACCGTCCGCAGCGCAAGCTCCCATTGAGAAATGTCTGTTGGTGAACAACCCTGCACTGTGTGACAGGCACCGTGAGGTGCCCCCCCAAGCCAAGATACGGAGGGCCAATGGGAAAGGGGGCCCTGCAAGGGGTCCCCAATGATGCTTTCCAACACCCTTTCCATGTCGGAAAGGCCGACATGCAAAGGCTGCTGGAAACCGACATCATAATGCCGAGGGCAGAAACGCTGTCCTTAAGGGATTCTGAGGCGTTTCCAACTGGCCATGAGCCCGTCAGATAGCGTCATGCGGTCCCTCTGACTGCTGCCTCTGACTGCATGCATCGTAATGCGTTGGTTGGACCGCAGCAGTAGATGCGGTTCAGACAGCAGCTGACAAGCCGTCAGTTGCGGTCCGAACCGCATCATAATCAGGCCAGAAGTGATTTGCCCACAATCACAAGATTTTTGAGCCTCCCGCCAGACTTGAACCTGGTTCCCCAGCTTCAAAGTTGGCCACCCTAGCTGTTAAACTTTCCAGTGCAAATAAAGTTTAAAACTGGAAAGTAAATTCCAAATCAGTAGTTTACTCCAGTTTTCGTCACTTTTGTGATGCCAACCCAGAGCAAATCTGCCCAAATGTTTCAAAGCAGTCAGTGTTGTATTACTTAAAGGAATAGGTGCTGCTTTATACAGAAACATGTTTCCCAGTTGGGAAGAAATGGGGCGAACATGCAGTTGTGCCATGGACCACTACTTGCTTCGAAGATGCCACCTAATAGAATCCCCAAAGGCAAGGCTGTCCAGCATGGACAGCGTCCACTTTGCAAATGAGTTACCAGCTCCTTTGAAATGTAGGTCATTTTATATTGGTTTTGCAACTGAAATTGTGATCAGAAACCACTGTAATATCTCATTTTCCGAATCGCATGTAGGAAAGAATGCAAGGCATGCTCGGATGCAAGACCTTGTACATGAGGAAGCAGATCTTGACTTTTGTTCTTTTCTAGGCTGGAAGTCAGCATAGACCCTTTAGCACCAGTGTAATATGATAACATTTTCCGATTGAAATGATGTGACACCTGTCATGGAATACTGCCATGACTGGAGCCAGAGATGATTGTGGAACTGCAGATATGATGACACAGCCAGAGTCTCCTTGAGTAACGACTAGAGCATATACAGCCTTATTTAGTTGATTGTGTGTGAGTACATGTTTACTTTAGTGAGTGTAAGAAAATGTTTAGTGATGGGTAAGATTCCTGGTGCAAGGAGAGAATAATAAAATACTGGCAAATGTGAAGCTTAAGGATTTCGTTGATGTGAGAGAGATGGGTCATCAAATGTAAGGTTGTTCAACAGGGCTTTGCCAGATGTATTATTGCACTAAGGGATGCTGAGGATGAGTTGTGTTTTACAGGATTTCAGTGAAGCAAATTTTTTGACTTCCATTAGTAGATTTTCCATAGAAACAACCTGAGAGTGATAATGTCACTGATAGACGCTGTCTTTATAGGCACGTCATCATCATGCTGGTGTATTGTGACCTCAGAGTTTGGATAATATTAGTACATGTGTGTAGTTTTGTGTGACACTGTTGCCATAGATGAGGCCTGACTTTCAATTTGTGGAGAACCATGGAAGGACTTGGATGCAGAATTCCCCTCTGGATTCAGACAGATCCAGCAGTGTAAGATGAGTTTTTGTTCTGAGATGTATTGGTTAGTTGTTTGGACACACATTGTTCAATGGCTTTACCTAACCGTGGTTAGCTAGTGATAGGTTTATAGTTTGTTAGGTTGTTCATGTCAAGGTTTGCCTTTTTTAGAGTGGGTGTGATCTGGCCCAGAAGCATTAATCAGAAGATGCCAGGATTTTTAAACTAGGAGAAAGTTTGATATTATGATTTGCCCTGGAATTATATCTTGAAAGTAGCTTGTGGGTTTCGGCTGCTTTATTATTATTATCTTTTTATAGTTCTTCATGTGATATAGTTTCGGTATTTCATGTGTCTTTTAAATGCTTTTGATTGTTGATAGACATTTAGTTTGAGGTTTATGCTATTTTATATTTTTCTCAGTGAAGAATGAGACTAGTGTTTTTCAAAGCTTAACACCTTAACACCTCCTTCAAAGCCCTGGTCTTCAGATGGTTTGGTTACATGGCCTCTCATCTGGTTCCCTGACGCATGCGGTTCCTGCCTGTCTTTCTGACTCTCATATAAAAACCACAAATCCCTGGATCATAATGTTCTTTCCAAATCTCCTTAATTCCTGCTATGTCATCCTACTCTCTGACTCATTCTCACTTTGTTGTTTTTCACTGATATCACTCACAGTTGTCATCTCTACTAAATCACAATACATTGAGCCATTCTTTACTAAGACCCGGCTAACTCCTGTCTTATCAAATCATCCTGCTTCTTTGTGTATCTGAAAGTTCGCTGACTCATTTCAGTTCTTCCAAATATTCCTGATTCCTGCAAACTTTTCCAAAGGTGCCTGCCTCCTGTCGTCTATTTCCATCTCTACCAGTAGCATAGCTTTGTGAGTTATTACTCTCGGTTGACATTTGCTCTTATGTGAAGGCCACACCCATCCTTCCAGAATTGTAGACTGAGGTACTTCATAAATAAACAAGAAATCAGCATTTATTTATTTCACCTTATGTTTGTTTCACATACCTAGCCTATATAGAGGATGGACCTGGCCCCGTGGATCACCGCGGAGCAGTGCATAGCTCTTTGGGCTAAAATAATGACACGGAGACAGAATATGAAGACAGGGAGACATATAGATATGCTAGAGAAGCTATAACCTCCTGTACATCTTCTTTTATTCCCACCAGCCATGTGCATGTGTCACGTACTCCTGACCCCCACTAATGACCACACATATCTCCTATTATTTAACCCACCACAAAAGAACTGGAGTGAATGCATGGAATGGTTTCCTTGAGTGCACAAGACTAATCCTGATAGCAAACAATAGCCAATAATACTGGACAAACCACTAACCTTTGGTTCTGGAGCAGTGTGCTGCCCGGCATAAAGCACTTTATTGTATATCTCACTCTACGGTTGGGGGCTGTCTGTGTTGGGTGGATCTCTATGGTGTGGGGGTCTATTATGGGGGTTCGAGAATCAAGGAGTCCTGTCTGGGGTTGCACCCTTTGACTGGACTTGGTTGTCCCTCTTGAATAAACTCTTGTTTTACTTAATTAAATCTGCGTTGGATCTTGAAAGTGGCAAAGTGAATGAGATCTGGTGTTTTAGGGAAGAGGGCGTGAAGAGGAGGGGTGATCCATGTCACATCTCCATCTGGTTCTCCAGCTCAGACAACGATCACGTCATACGCAACAGGCGGGAAAACAATTAAAGGCATACCGTAAGTGTCTCATACGTGAGTAGTGCCTGTGGACCATGTGTGCAGCAAGTGTTTAGGAAGCGTATCATGGACAATAAAAAAGGAATAAAAATCTAGACTGTTGGCCTATAATGGCACTTGGTTGCGATCGCTAGGATCAGCTGAGCAGCTGAGCTGAGCAGCGTGTTGTGTGTCTGGTGCCCTTTTTATTGCAGTTTTATATACCTCGAACTTGACCCGAAGGTATTAGTGCTTTACATGAGCATCAGTTACATAACATAAGGATACATTCATTATTTTGTTTGTAGGCACAGGGAGATTAACCCCTTCAGCGCGGCGCGGATTTCCGCGCCACGCTGAAGGTTCCGTGCGCGGGCGGGGTCATGACGGAACGGTTCCGTCATGCGCACAGCGCAACCGACGTGCATGACGGAACCGTTCCGTCATGCGCGTCGAAGGGGTTAAGTGATTTGCCCAGAATCACAGGATGTTGAGCCGATGCCGAGACTTGAATCTGGTTCCCCAGCTCCAAGGTCGCAGTCCTGCCAAGTACCACGCATCAGGGTTAGACTAATGCATTTCAATGTCGTGATCCGCATCATCACCCTGAAATGCGAAGTCACGCATAATACCGCCTCCCGAGCTGTCAAGGAACTCTAGTAAACCACAATCAAGCATTGGAGCTGGAGCGTCAGCACGTGCCGAGTCCGCAGCACTAGCAGCTGTTAACATTAATTACAATATAGGATCATTCACCCCTACCTAGGCCTGGGCTAAAATTCCGTTCCGCTCGCGGAAATTGCGATAATTTGACATTTTTGCGTTCCGCGGAGAGCGCGAAAATGTCAAAATTTCCGCAATCCGCATTTTACCGGAAATTGTTTGCTTGCTCGCGCTGTAAAATAATACATTCTCGCGTGTGCGCGATCGCCTTACCTGAATCCCCGCGTTCGCCGACAAGTTTTCCCGATCCGGTGGCGTTCTCCACGAGATGTTGGATTGTTGGTAGCCATTTATGCTGTCTCGCCACAGTTCGCGCCCGCAGTAACGTCATTCGTCGCGCGATCACGTCTTTCTTCTCGCGATCATGCACCGCGAAACAAGTGAAAACAAGATGGCCGCGCCCGCGAGCAACCGCTTGGGTAAGTAGGCGATCCGCGATCACGCAGAAAATACCGTGAACGGGCGGGAAAAAAACTTCCGCATCTTCGCGATATTTCCGCGTGTTTGCGGAGATTTTTAACATTTTCGTGATAATTTGCGAAAGTGAATTTCGCAAATTCCGCCCACCCCTACCCCCCTCCGACACCATGGGCCACGGCATATATTTGGATACATAACACTGCAGTGAGTCTGAGTGCCCACAGTCCTTGGCTACTACATAGCCTAGGGCGAGGTTTGGGGCACAAAACAGGCAGATGTGTGGTCACGTGACGTCCTGCTGCCGCAGCTGCGCAGACAGCGGATGTTTAATTAAAATGTTTTGGCAAACAGCGGCTACGCTGGCAATGGCATCGCTGCGCCTTCCATGCCACTTTAATTAGGTTAAAATAATCCAGCAACGTGAACGAAGGGTGCTGTCTGAGGTGCCGGCGGCTCAATGAGTAAGTAGGTGCGCAGAGCACAATTTCACACCACAGTGCAGCCAGAGTTGCCGAGCCAGGCCCAGAATCATGGCCGGGCCAACACTTACCACTGTAGCAGTTGTCACGGCCACACTAAGCAAAAAAATAAATAAGTAAATGACTGCTTCAATCAACAATTTCCCAACAGTAGCGCCAGCGCGCGGTAACCACACTGACGCTGGTCTAACCCTCAGCACGGCCGGCTACGGCTAAGCACCCGGTGTTCAGTTTGTAATGACGTTGTGACAGCCGCAGCCTGCTGGAGCGATCCAGCACCACGGGGCTGGGCAGCAGGCAGTGGTGCACTCCACAATTTACTCGGCCAACATATCCTGCCAGGCCCTAAAACCGCTTGGCACAATCTTCCGAGCCACTGTGGGACACAGGCTCGGGCAGCACATCTATTACTAGAGAACTGGCCTGAGATGCCTCCTCCCAGGACCAAGAGAGATCCAGAACCCACGCAGCCCTAATCAGTGCAGACAGCGCCAGCGTGCAGGTGACTGCACTGATGCCTGTTAACTTTCAGCTCGGCCGGCGTCACTTAGTTTAAGTCAAGAGCCTGGTGTATATAGTGCTCTGTGACAGCCGCACTCGCAGCGTACTAGTAGATCTAGTGCTGCGGGGCTCGGCAGCAGGCATGGTGCTCCAACTGGGGTGGACACCAATCAGTACTGGTAATCACTTTTATTAGGATTGAACAAGCAGTACTATAGTCAAGGCTAATACAGCGTCCTGGTTGGCTGTAATCTGTGCCTCACTCTCCATAATTCTGGTGTTTTCCAGGAGTTTTAAGATTTTAGGGGCATATCAGCAACAACCAGCGATAATTATCGCTAAGCGCACTTAGCGCTAGGATAATTATCGCCGGCTAGCGTGGATTTTTATCGCTGAGATAGCGTGCTATTAGCAACGCTTATCTCAAAAGCGATAAAAATCCTCACGCTAACTGCCTAAAATGAGATTATCGCTGGAAACCCAGCGATAATCTCACGCAATGTGGCGTTAGCTTGTTGATAGGGCCCCACAAACTTAGCCATGATATCCACCTTCATAGGATATCATGGCTAAGTCAGTCCTGAAGCAGGCGTAAGGAAAGTAGCGAGAACAGGGGTTATCGCTACTTTTCTTGCCGGTCAGGAACGCCCACTTTGCATCTCATTAGAGATGCTGAGCTGGGCGTTAGGAATTCCTACGCTAACGTAAGTTTTCACGCGTTAGCGTGAGCTTGCTAATTAGGCGATAAAATTATCGCCGCTTTTCGTCCGGAAACGGCCGCAAAAGCGGCGATAATTCTATCGCCTCGCCTTGCTGATATTTATTTATATTTATTTATTTATTTAGGAACTTGTAGAGCGCGAACTGTCGCCAATTACAGGCATCCTGGCGCTGACAGAGTCTGAGGAGGAAAGAAGACCACAGAGGACGAAAGGCTAGCCAGGGAACAGCCACGTTTTTACCTTTTTTCTAAAAGGCAAAAGTTCATCGGTGTGTCTGATCTCATTGGGAAGGGTGTTCCAGAGTCTAGCAGCGGAGACCTCAAAAGATCTGCCTCCGGATCTGACCTTCTTGAAACTGGGAATGACCACCAGTTTGGCATCCGAAGATCGGAGTAGTCTAGTAGGTACGTACCACGTAAATTTAGATTGAAGAGGGACTGGGCCAGAGCCATGGAGGGCCCTAAAAACAATACAGAGGGCCTTAAATTGCACTCTCTGTCTAAGAGGGAGCCAGTGCAATTGTGCCAAGGCGGATGGTCCATGGGATCTCCTCGGAAGCCCCAGGGCTAGTTTTGCAGCCGCAGATTGGACTCTTTGGAGCCTGTCTAATAGGTACTCCGGGGCCCCTAACAGGAGGGCATTGCAGTAGTCCAACCTGCTCAAGATGGTGCATCTAACTATTTGGGCGCGCGCCTGGGTGGGCAAGAGGGGCAGAACTTTCCTTAGAGAGCGCAGGATGGCAAAGCAGCAGGCAGAGGTTTTCTGGACATGTGTCTCCATGCTGAGCTTGTGATCAAGCATGACCCCCAAGTTACGGACCGAGTCTACAGGCTGTACATTAGAGGCTGTTTCCGGGGGCCAGAAGTTGCTAGGAAACGAACAGGGAATCCTCGAGCCACTATTAAAAAGCACCTCAGTTTTCCCTGCATTAAACTGAAGAGAATTATTCTTCAGCCATCTTGAGGTCTCCCGCAGGCAGTTGTGGAAGGTCTCTATGGAGATAGAGTCTTCTCCTTCCAGAGAGAGGATCATCTGCGTGTCATCTGCGTAGTTGATGGTTTTAATGCCGAAGCTTTTGATCAAAAGAATTAGTGGCCTAAGGTAGACATTAAAAAGTATTGGGCTGATAGCAGAGCCCTGTGGGACACCGTGCGCTACCGGAGAGAAAGCAGATTGAAAAGGAGGTAGAGATACTGCTTGTTGCCTGTCCTGCAAAAAAGAGTGGAACCACTGCAGTGCCGTATCCCTCACTCCTGCCTCCCATAAGCGTCTCAGTAAGATCTCATGATTCACCGTGTCAAAGGCGGCAGACATATCGAGCAGTATCAGAAATGATGCCTGACTTCTGTCTGCTCGCCTTTGTAGTTCGTTCATGGCGATAACAAGGGCTGTTTCGGTTCCGTGCGCAGGCCGGAATCCAAATTGGTCTCTGTCCAGTAATAGATGATGCTCCAGGTGGTAGGAAAGGGTGTTACTGACCACCCGTTCCACTATCTTAGCAGGGAACGGCAGTAGTGAGATGGGCCTGTAGTTTTTCGAACAGTCAGGGTCAAGGGAGGGCTTTTTCAGCAACGGGGAGACTAAAGCTTGTTTCCAGAGGGCAGGGACACTGCCAGTCAGCAGAGATTGCTGACAGATTAAATGGAGCGGGGGAAAAGTTCTGCTTCACATTCTTTCCAGATTTTAGGGGGTACTGGGTCCAATGGGGACCCAGACACAATCCCTCTAGCTATCTTGGTGAAGAGTTCAAAAGTTAGCGGTGGAAACCTGCATAGGAGTTCTTCTGGGGACCGATGCATGATTGGTGCTTGATTCTCCAGAGTACCGGTGTTCATGGAGAAGGGATTACCTGCACTAGGAGAAATATCCAGCTCGTTAAGGATAAGTTCAATTTTCTCCTTGAAGAAGAAGGCCAAATTGTCACAGAGGTCCTGGGAAGGGACGATCAGGTTTTTACAAGACTCCGGGTTGGTGACGCTATTTAAGATGCTGAAAATACTCCTGGAATTTTTAGTAGTATTACAGATCAAGGAGGAGTAGTAGTCGGCTTTCGACTTTTTAATGAGAGTTTTGTACGCGTGGACCTTGGTTTTCCACGTGTCTTTACAAGTTATATTATACTCACGTCTCCACCTTCTCTCAGCTTGTTTACATTCAAGTTTTAGTTGTTTTAGGTCAGAATTAAACCAGGGAGCTGAGTCTTTGCCCCTACAAGTCCGGATTTTGAGGGGGGCGTGGGTGTCGACCACCCTGGAAATATTAGAGGCAAGGGAATTGTAGTTGTCAATTGTGCTTTTGTTTGCGTCAAAGATTTGTTGCAAATGGAACATTTCGCCCAAAGAATAAGCACGTGAGAGAGCCCTCCAATCTCTGCATTTAATTACCTTAATCGGTGCCGGTACTTTGTAAGGGTCAGTCGTCTTATGAAGACAGAATTTAACCAATGAGTGGTCAGTCCAATCCATTGGAAGAATTTCTCCCATTACCACTAAGTCAGGTGCCGCAAAGATCAAATCAAGCAGATGACCGGATTTATGGGTAGCCTTGAAGGTCAGCTGAGAGAGGCCAAAGCTGTCGCAGGTAGAAAGTAAATTCTTAAAAGCTACGTCAAGGATACCGTTCTGCCATAGATTGAAATCGCTGAGTATAAACAGTTTCTGATGAGATAAGGCGATATTGGTTAAGGTGTTAATTAAAGCTTGTTGCTGCTGAAGGCTGAAAGCTCCAGGTGGGCGATAGCACAAAATCCCTGTAATGCTGTTTCCAGCGGGGGTCTGAATTGAAAGTCCTAATAACTCAATGCCCAAAATAGGGTCAAGAGTAAGGATTTTAGTGCTGCAAGAGGCTCTGAAAATGACTCCCACACCTCCGCCTCTACCAGTAGACCTAGGGAGGTGGAGACATTTAAACCCTGGAGGGCAAGCAAATCCCGGATCAACCAAGCAGTCAGGACGTGTCCAGGTTTCTGTCATGAAGAGGATGTCAAGCTCATGAGAATCAATCAGGAGTTGGATCTCTGTGTAGTGTTTGGGCAGAGACCTGACGTTTAGTAGCCCACAGTGAAAAACATCGTCACTTAGTACATCAGCTCGGGTGAGGGAGGAGGGTAAGAGGGACAGTGTTCCTTTGTTGGCACCCAGAATACCTATTTGAATGAGCTCCTCTCTGGAATAGGGAGGCCCAGTTGGAAGCGGAGCCTGGTATAAAGGGTCAAAACCGGCAGCATGAGGGGCCCAAGGCCCTACCTTGGCGCGGACGGGCGCAGACGGGCTTGCCTTAGGCGCGCCTTCGGCGCGCCATCGTCGCGCCCGCTGCGCTCGTCCGCTGCGCTTCCAAGGAAGGCACATATTTTATAGGGCAGTGACCAATGTGCGAGGAGTGGGCGTCGCCTCAAGGTGGGCGTGGCCTCCGCGATCGAGCAAACAGTAGCGTCAAGATTCCCTGAGGTGTTTAGACCGCGCCAGCTGAGATCTCAACTGCGCGTCGTCTCCACCGACAAGTAAGAGCGCTGAAGTTGTGAGGGAAGGGGGAGGGATAGTGGGATTAAAACAAACAGCAATCAAACATATAAAGCAATTAGCAGCCGTTCGCACTCCCGGCTTCCGCCTCAGGAGGTCTGTCAAGTTTAAGATGAAAGCGCTGGTCGTCAGCGTCTTAAATGCTGGAATCGGGGTGGGCGTCGCCTCAAGGTGGGCTTGGCCTCCGCGATCGAGCAAACAGTAGCGTCAAGATTCCCTGAGGTGTTTAGACCGCGCCAGCTGAGATCTCAACTGCGCGTCGTCTCCACCGACAAGTAAGAGCCCTGAAGTTGTGAGGGAAGGGGGAGGGATAGTGGGATTAAAACAAACAGCAATCAAACATATAAAGCAATTAGCAGCCGTTCGCACTCCCGGCTTCCGCCTCAGGAGGTCTGTCAAGTTTAAGATGAAAGCGCTGGTCGTCAGCGTCTTAAATGCTGGAATCGGGGTGGGCGTCGCCTCAAGGTGGGCGTGGCCTCCGCGATCGAGCAAACAGTAGCGTCAAGATTCCCTGAGGTGTTTAGACCGCGCCAGCTGAGATCTCAACTGCGCGTCGTCTCCACCGACAAGTAAGAGCCCTGAAGTTGTGAGGGAAGGGGGAGGGATAGTGGGATTAAAACAAACAGCAATCAAACATATAAAGCAATTAGCAGCCGTTCGCACTCCCGGCTTCCGCCTCAGGAGGTCTGTCAAGTTTAAGATGAAAGCGCTGGTCGTCAGCGTCTTAAATGCTGGAATCGGGGTGGGCGTCGCCTCAAGGTGGGCGTGGCCTCCGCGATCGAGCAAACAGTAGCGTCAAGATTCCCTGAGGTGTTTAGACCGCGCCAGCTGAGATCTCAACTGCGCGTCGTCTCCACCGACAAGTAAGAGCCCTGAAGTTGTGAGGGAAGGGGGAGGGATAGTGAGATTAAAACAAACAGCAATCAAATATATAAAGCAATTAGCAGCCGTTCGCACTCCCGGCTTCCGCCTCAGGAGGTCTGTCAAGTTTAAGATGAAAGCGCTGGTCGTCAGCGTCTTAAATGCTGGAATCGGGGTGGGCGTCGCCTCAAGGTGGGCGTGGCCTCCGCGATCGAGCAAACAGTAGCGTCAAGATTCCCTGAGGTGTTTAGACCGCGCCAGCTGAGATCTCAACTGCGCGTCGTCTCCACCGACAAGTAAGAGCGCTGAAGTTGTGAGGGAAGGGGGAGGGATAGTGGGATTAAAACAAACAGCAATCAAACATATAAAGCAATTAGCAGCCGTTCGCACTCCCGGCTTCCGCCTCAGGAGGTCTGTCAAGTTTAAGATGAAAGCGCTGGTCGTCAGCGTCTTAAATGCTGGAATCGGGGTGGGCGTCGCCTCAAGGTGGGCGTGGCCTCCGCGATCGAGCAAACAGTAGCGTCAAGATTCCCTGAGGTGTTTAGACCGCGCCAGCTGAGATCTCAACTGCGCGTCGTCTCCACCGACAAGTAAGAGCCCTGAAGTTGTGAGGGAAGGGGGAGGGATAGTGGGATTAAAACAAACAGCAATCAAACATATAAAGCAATTAGCAGCCGTTCGCACTCCCGGCTTCCGCCTCAGGAGGTCTGTGATATGCCCCTTAGAGTTTGTAGTTCCTCAAATGGATGCAATTTCTGATATTTATGTTTCCCTCATCTTCATTACATGGTTTTGCTCACGACAGTGTCGCTCATAATCGTTGAAATGTCACTCATAATTACAGTGAAATTATGAAAATGTCACACATAGCAATCTGAAACCTTGGCAGTTATGAGGTCGGCAGCTCTGGCCGTTAGGCCACATCCTCTCTCCTTCATGGATCCTTATTATTTTATGAGCATGCACATAGCTGCCAAGGTTTCAGATTGCTGCGAGGTAGGAGAAGGGGCGTCCTCCACTTCTGCTTCGGTGGGTGCGCAAGAGAGAAGGACGCAGAGCATAGCTGTCTAGATGGTTGGTGGAAGCTCAGGTGGTGGTTTGATGTAGATGTAGCCTTGGTTATGTAGAGCCCTGTGTGCGTGGGTCAGCAGCTTGGATTGCATCTCATCTGTATTGGGAGCCAGTGCAGTCCCTTGAGGTGAAGGGTGTTGTGGGTTTATTGAGGGAGGCCGAGTACGAGTCTGGCTGCAGTGATTTGTATAGTCCGAAATATCTGTATGTGGTGAACGGCGATGGTGGTGGTAGGGTGTTTAGTTAGTGAGAGGATGAGATTTCGTCTGCAAAGGATATGATTTTGAGTCCGTGGGATCTGATGATGTTGGCCAAGGTGGTCAAGTAGTTGTTGAAGCGGGTGGGACTGAGGGATGAGCCCTAAGGTACACCGCAGTGGAGTTCCTTGGGTTCAGAGGTGAACGGTGGTAGGCTGACCTTCTGTGTTCTTTCCTGTGAAGAAGAAGGTAATCCAACTGAGCGAGTCCCCTTGAAAGCTGATGTGGGGCAGTCTTGCAGTCAGTGTGTGGTGGGATATGGTGTCGACAGTTGCTGAGAGGCCAAGGAGGATCAGTACCGCCGTCTCTCCTTGGTCGAGGAGTGCTTGGATGTCATTGGTGGTTGTGATCAGGGCAGTCTTGGTGATTGCTGCTGAATCTCGACTGGGAGGAGTCAAGAAGGAGATTCTGTTCAAGATGTGTTGTTAGCTGTCTGTTGATGGCCTTCTCCAGGACCTTGGCCGGAAAGGGAGCAGAGAGGTGGGCCCAGAGTTTTTGAGTTTGCTGGGTGTTAGAATAAGTCCACGAGGCAGAAGTATTAGAAAACGTAGGTTTATTTGAATAGACAATTCCTCAAACTGTAAAAAAAAGCGCTCCGCATCCAGCAGTGTCAACATTCTAAAGTGCACTCCTGTACACGTTCTAAGGCAGTACCATACGTGTGGGAAGGGGGGGGAGCATACCAAGAGGAGGAAAAGGAGGACAGGGAAAGGAGGGAGATAGAGAGCAAAGATGAGACATAGAAGATGAAGAGAGATTATAACACTGGGGTCAGTAGCGGTTTGACTTTGGTGTATTTTCAGTCTTCTGGGAAAGTGTCTGTGCTTATTGAGGTGTTGAGCAGGGTGGTGAGTTTGCGGCTGATCCTGTGACTTCCAAGGTTGAAGATGTTGTGTGGGCAAGGGTTTGTGGAAGCTCTTAAGTGAATGGAGTTCATGATGTCGGTGGTGTCCTGGGTAGTGAGCTTGTTCCATGTGATCAGTTGGTGGCGTGTGCTGGTTGCAGTGAGGGATTGTAGGTTGAGGAAGTCTGTAGGATTGGGTTGGGGTTCAAAGTATTTGAAGATGATGTCGATCTTGTCGTGGAAGGAGGTGGCGATGTTATCGCAGAGTTCCTGTGAGGGGTTGATTCTGTTCTCTGTGGTTGCGGGCTTGGAAAACCTCCTGACGATTTTGAAGAGTTCTTTGCTGTGGTTGAAGCTGGATTTGATGCAAGCGGCTGACGTCTTCTCATGGTGCCTAGAAACATGGACCCTCTGAAAATAGATACGTTCCAAGGGCAGGAGGAAAAGCAACAATTGTATATAAACACCCATTGGCACCTGGGTTTAAACTGACTAACTGATAAAAATACGGGCCAAAAAACAAGTGAAAGTTAATTTACATACTTTATTTTATTTTCCACATAACCAACTACAGTAATATTTTATTTGATCAATGGGGTCTAAAACCTCATAACTAAGAAAATACATCAATCTAATAGTACAAATATAGTACTCAAAAATATATAAAAACAATCACCATGATATATGACATATAATGCACGATATAGTCAATGAAATCAAGACAGGAACCTTCAACCTATCATGGTACAACGATGCCGGTGAGGGCGAAATAGGGGAGGGGAGAATAATTCTCACCGGAGAAATGAGTAGGGTTAAATTGTTGCTTATTTTTTTACAATTCTATACATTGGTTAGATGGTGTCAGACTTGCCTTACTGTAAAGACGATTCCCTCAGGAGCAGATGACCTTACCCCAAATCCTACCTGCCGAAGCCTGCGACAGGTGATAACAACTGTCACAAACTTCAGCCCGGGGGAAAGGGGAAGTGGAAGACAAAACAAGAGAGACTGCCTCCTGACTCTGGTCGCCCTCCTAACTTCAAGTCTTGAAAGGGGAGTCACCTGCAAGAGAAAACACAAACATAAACTTGCTCAAGGACCTTATTTGCTACACCTGCTCTCTCTCTCTCTCTCTCTCTCTCTCTCTCTCTCATAAGTGCCTGTTTACCTGAGTCACTTCTGACGCTAGCTCCTCTCTATAATGTTTTGCCAATTGAACAAATCTGATTCACTGGAAGAACCCTGTTTACGACTTGAATAGTATTCTTATATTTTGAAAGTCTGTCTTTTACATATACATATATATTTTATCAAGCCTTGGTTCTTCCAAGAGAAAAGTTAAGTTTTTCACAAGCTCCAAAAGTTCCAATAGTCTCTTTGGTCCTTTGACTGTTCTGTCCTTTTTTACTAAATAGTCCTAGTCTCATATAGGGTAAGGTTAACAATTATCTCCTTACAGGTGAATTCTTCTTGACTGGAAACGCGGTCTTTTAAAACCACATGAACACGCTTACTTGAAATTCAGAGCTCTTCTCTTCACAGAAGTTGCTCCCTTGAATTTTTCTTCTCTACACCAATTCTCTCCAACTTGCACGCCGGTACTCTGAACTGGAACTGCAGCTCTTGCTTCACGAAATAATATTCTGATAAAAGAATTATGGAAATCTTTTAAACACTGACATTGTCAGGAAACGACAATTATAGCCTTTTCTACTTCCCTACTGAAGTCTCATAGTTGTGTAAATAAACTCTTTCTGAGGAATTCTGAGCTGACACGAAGTGCTGAGGTAAACACTCCTGTCAGGGATTTCGAGTTCGTTGAAGTGCGCCGCGCGATATTCACGCATGCGCGTTAGCCCTTCAGAAGTGTCTCAGTGAAGCGCAACTAGACCGCGCACCACTACAGGAAGTGGGCACGGCCGAGTAACGATTCCCAGCAAGGGAATGCTTCAGTTCACACATCACAGCGTGCAGGAAGGATCTCCAGCCGGGACTTAACCTTCTCCAACGTGGATACTTGCCTGCAGGTATTTTAACCGAGGTATGACCTTTCTGGTTATTACAATTCCTTGTATAAACGCCAGAGTTCCTGACAGTACTCCCCACCAAAAGGCGTTCCCTCAATCTAGGCTTTGTGGGCTTGGCCTTATGGAATTCTCGGATGAGTTTTGGAGCATGAATGTTAGTGTAAGGCTCCCATGATCTCTCCTCAGGACCAAAGTTCTTCCAGTCAATCAGATAACACAATTTACCCTTCCTATACATTGAGTCTAAAATTCTATGTACTTCAAACTCTTCTACTGCATCAATCAAAACTGGCTTAGGAGGTGCCTGAATTCTCAAGTTAGGTGGACTCTTTTTAAGCAAGCAAACATGGAATGTTGGATGAACCTTGAGATAGGAAGGCAAATGGATTCTGACTGTCACTGGATTTAACATCTTGTCTACTTGGAAAGGACCAATAAAGCGGGGCTGAAATTTTCGATTTTCTTTTAATCTGAGGATCGTTTGTGGATAGCCACACTTTTTCACCTGGGTTAAAGACTGGACTGACTCTCCTTCTCTTATCTGCCTGAAACTTGTAAGATGCCTTAGCCTTAGTTAAATTTTCTTTCACTCGAGTTAGAGAGTTTTGTACTTCTTTTATGTATTCCTCAACTGCAGGGACTGGACTTTCTTCCTTTTCTAATATTAAACTAGGGTGTCTACCATAATTTAAATAGAAGGGAGAATTCCCAGTGGAAGAATGCTTGGCGTTATTATAAGCGAACTCCGCTGCCCACACTAATTCTGACCACTCAGCCTTTTGATCTAATAAATAAAGCCTGAGGTACTGTTCTAGGTCTTGGTTAACCCTCTCTGTCTGACCATCTGTTTCTGGGTGGAAACTAGTGGAATAGCGGGCATCAATTCCTAACCTCTTGGTGAAAGCCTTCCAGAAATGAGAAACAAATTGCGATCCACGGTCTGAAATCAAAACCTTTGGAATTCCATGTAACCTCACAATATGTTGGGAAAACAACTGAGCCATTTCTGGTGCTTTGGGAATTTTTTTTAGAGGAACAAAATAGGCCATCTTGGAAAAGGTATCTACCATTACTAGAATGGTATTGAATCCTTGACTTGGAGGAAGATCTACAATCAGATCCATAGAAACTGTATGCCAAGGATGTGGTCGTGTAGGCATTGGCATTAATAGCCCTTGTGGGGCCTTTCGGTCTGATTTTCCTTTTAAGCATCGCTCACAAGAGGACACAAACTGTCGTATCTGCGATCTCATCCCTGCCCACCAAAAATTCCTTTCCACTAATTCAATTGTCTTGCAGATTCCTTTGTGACCCGCTAATAGATTGTCATGGCAGGACTTCAGGGCCTTTTCTTGAAGAGCCTTTGTTGGAAGATACAGACGATTATCATGGTGAGGTAAATCATTCTTTAATTCTCTGCCTTCCTCCTCCAAGGTCCATTGATTCATTTCATCTATTGTCATCGTTTTCTTAATTTCGGTTGAAAATTCTGGATGGTTTGTCGCTGATATAATTTTCTCCTCAGGAATGATAAATTGGGACCCTTGAGTCTTTTCCTGGAAATTGGAGTTGATTCTGGAGAGCGCATCTGCTTTAGCATTACCTGCCCCTGGCCGAAATGTGATCACAAAATTAAAATCTGCAAAAAACAAGGACCACCGCAATTGCCTGGAGGTCAGAGTGCGAGCAGACTTTAAAAATTGCAAGTTTCGATGGTCTGTAAACACTGTGACTTTGTGCCTTGCTCCCATCAAATAATGACTCCACTCTACAAAGGCACATTTCACCGCCAACAGTTCCTTGTCAGCAATTGAATAATTACACTCTGGCGGAGTCAACTTTCTAGAAAAATAGGCTACTGGGTGAAGTTGACCTGTGTCCGAGTGGCGCTGAGAAAGAATTCCCCCAATAGCTACATCTGAAGCATCCGCTTTGATAAAGAATGGATCTTCAGTTCTTGGGTGTAGCAACACTGGGGCCTGCGTAAAAGATTTCTTTAAAAATTGAAAAGCCTCTTCCGCTTCTGTCCCCCAAACAAACTTTACTCCTTTTTTCAAAAGACGAGTAAAGGGGGTTACCACACAGGAAAAATCTGGAATGAATCTCCGGTAGAAATTGGAGAATCCTAGAAAACTTTGGATCTCTTTAACATTCGTTGGAGAAGGCCACTCTTGCACTGCCCTTACTTTTGTGGTATCCATACTGACTCCCTGGGGTGTGAGCACAAACCCCAAAAACTCGACTTTTTCAACATGGAACGCACACTTCTCCAATTTCACGTAGAGATGATTCTCAAGCAATCTTGTGAGGATGGCTCTCACATGCTGTACATGCTCATCTTTTCTTTTTGAAAAAATCAAAATGTCATCAATGTATACAACTGCCACTCTGTCAAAAAATTCTCCTAGGACATCATTTACAAAATGCTGGAAGGCGGCGGGAGCGTTGCACAACCCATACGGCATTACTTGGTATTCGAACAATCCGTAGCGGGTCCAAAATGCTGTCTTCCACTCATCGCCTGAAGCCACTCTAATTAAATGATATGCCCCTCTTAAGTCCAATTTCGTATACACCTTTGCATCTTTTACTTGATCCAGTAACACTGAGATCAAAGGAAGAGGGTAACGATTTTTGACAGTCACTTGATTTAAGGCTCTGTAATCCACACATGCTCGAAGATCTCCATCTTTCTTAGGGATGAAAAATAGGGGAGAGGAGACTGGGGACTGGGAGGGGCGTATAAATCCATTTGCTAAATATTGGTCTAAGTAAGATTTCAAAAATTGATTCTCTGTTTCAGTAAGGGCATATATACGACTGCAAGGGAGCACTGCCCCAGGCTCAATTTCAATCTTGCAGTCATATGGGCGATGCAGGGGAAGTTTTTCGGCTTCCCTTTTGTCAAATACTGATTACAAATCCTTATACTCCAAAGGAATTTCTTGGGTTTCAACAGAACAAATCTGAACTGGATGTTGAACCAAATTTTGAACAGGCGATTCCACAGTTGATCTGTTCCGATCACAGAAACAATTTTCTTCACAAAAGGGGGAGTCCATGACAACCGTTGTCTTACTCCAATCGATGCGTGGATTGTGCTCAGTCAGCCAAGGAAGTCCAAGAATTAATTGAAACTTAGGAGCATCAATTAAATTGAACGTTATCAGCTCTGTGTGACCATTTAATCCAGTTAACCGGACTAACTCAGTTTCATGAGTGATAGGCCCAGATGATAAATTTGTTCCGTCCACCGCCCTGACTGCCTCTAAAATCTCCTTTTTAACAAATTCGATTCCCTGCTGGCGGGCATATTTGATGTCACAAAAGTTTCCGGTAGCCCCAGAATCTATCATCACGGAGACTTTCCTTATCTCCAATCCTCGAAAATTTAAGGTAAAAGAGACTACCAAATGGGGAGCGGCAGACTGCAAAGTGTTCACTATCTGCTGAGGCTCTGGAGCTGACTTAATCATTGCTTCCACCCGCGCAGCTCCTTCTACGGGTGAAGCCGGCCTTTTCCCTGCTGAGAAACCTTTGGTCTTTTTGGACACTCTTTTACAAAATGCCCTGCCGATCCATAATATAGACAGAGCTGCGCAATTCTTCGACGTTCCTTTTCTTCCTTAGTCAGAGGCCCCCTGACAGATCCTATCTGCATTGGTTCTTCTGTGGAAACCCCTTCTGAAGCCTTGTGACTTTCTGTCTTTACTCGATCAAAACGAGGAGGGGGAGGTCAAAAGTCTTTTTTCCTTTCGCTGCGACGTTCACTCAATCTGTGATCAAGCTGCAGTACCAGGTCTATTAGTTCTGAAATTTCTGTGGGTCTGCGAGGAATTTGGGCAAGCGCATCTTTAATTTCATCCTTTAACCCTCTATAGAAAATGGCTGCCCTCTTTTCTTCTGGCCAATTAGTCTCTACAATCAATTTGTTGAATTGCGCCAAATACCCAACTAGGTCTCGAGTTCCTTGTTTGAGTTCTAACAACTCATTATCCGTTGCTTGAGATGCAGAGCGCCGGTCAAAAATCCTAGAAAATTCTTTCTTGAAGTTTTCAAAATTATACAAAATAGGATCATTTCGGGTGACCAGAGACATAGACCAGGCAGCTGCATCGCCATTCAGATACGACAGGATAAAGGCCACCTTAGATTGATCCTCAGCAAAAATCACTGGGCGACATAAAAAGTGCAAAGAGCACTGCGTCAAAAATATCTGCGCCTTGAGAGGATCTCCGCCAAATCTTTCTGGGGGTGCCAAGGGAATGATTGGCGAAATAGCATGAATGACTTGAGTGGAAATATCTGCAGAGGATGGCAAACTCGACGAAGGTGGAGGACCCTTGAAAACTGAACCTGTCGCCACCAACTCATCTAACTTTAGTCTCGTTTGCATGGATTCTTGACTAGATCTCCTAACTTCCTCCCTCAGAGACTTGTTATCGTCTAAGGCGCTATTTAATTGTTCCTGCATATTGGTCAGAATGCTAGTTAAAGATTTTAAATCTATGCCTTCTGCCATACTGCCCGGGAGGGAATCTGCAATCCTCAATTAAGAGGGTGGCACTTCAATCTGTCGGACTTGCCTTACTGTAAAGACGATTCCCTCAGGAGCAGATGACCTTACCCCAAATCCTACTTGCCGAAGCCTGCGACAGGTGATAACAACTGTCACAAACTTCAGCCCGGGGAAAAGGGGAAGTGGAAGACAAAACAAGAGAGACTGCCTCCTGACTCTGGTCGCCCTCCTAACTTCAAGTCTTGAAAGGGGAGTCACCTGCAAGAGAAAACACAAACATAAACTTGCTCAAGGACCTTATTTGCTACACCTGCTCTCTCTCTCTCTCTCTCTCTCTCTCTCTCTCTCATAAGTGCCTATTTACCTGAGTCACTTCTGAGGCTAGCTCCTCTCTATAATGTTTTGCCAATTGAATAAATCTGATTCACTGGAAGAACCCTGTTACGACTTGAATAGTATTCTTATATTTTGAAAGTCTGTCTTTTACATATACATATATATTTTATCAAGCCTTGGTTCTTCCAAGAGAAAAGTTAAGTTTTTCACAAACTCCAAAAGTTCCAATAGTCTCTTTGGTCCTTTGACTGTTCTATCCTTTCTTACTAAATAGTCCTGGTCTCATATAGGGTAAGGTTAACAATTATCTCCTTACAGGTGAATTCTTCTTGACTGGAAACGCGGTCTTTTAAAACCACATGAACACGCTTACTTGAAATTCAGAGCTCTTCTCTTCACAGAAGTTGCTCCCTTGAATTTTTCTTCTCTACACCAATTCTCTCCAACTTGCACACCGGTACTCTGAACTGGAACTGCAGCTCTTGCTTCACGAAATAATATTCTGATAAAAGAATTATGGAAATCTTTTAAACACTGACATTGTCAGAAAACGACAATTATAGCCTTTTCTACTTCCCTACTGAAGTCTCATAGTTGTGTAAATAAACTCTTTCTGAGGAATTCTGAGCTGACACGAAGCGCTGAGGTAAACACTCCTGTCAGGGATTTCGAGTTCCTTGAAGTGCGCCGCGCGATCTTCGCGCATGCGCGTTAGCCCTTCAGAAGTGTCTCAGCGAAGCGCAACTAGACCGCGCACCACTACAGGAAGTGGGCACGGCCGAGTAACGATTCCCAGCAAGGGAATGCTTCAGTTCACACATCACAGCGCGCAGGAAGGATCTCCAGCCGGGACTTAACCTTCTCCAACGTGGATACTTGCCTGCAGGTATTTTAACCGAGGTATGACCTTTCTGGTTATTACAATTCCTTGTATAAACGCTAGAGTTCCTGACAGTTGGATATCAACTTTATTCTTACATTCATGTTTCTTTTTATTCAATAAAATTTGAAGTTGCAGATATCTTGTGTTGTGAATTTATGGTGGCTTGATTACTCAACTATTCCTTTTTTCTTTTCAGCATTGATATATAAATATCCTTCAATAAAGAATTAGTATACAAAAAAATTAAAAAATTACATCCAGCACCAGCATATTGCCATTGGTGCCTCTGTAAACCAGGACGCACCTCCAGTATGCCAGGGCCAACGTCAGACTCATAAGCATCACACACACACACTCACATGGTCTCATACTCTCACATACTTACCCAGTCTCTCAAACACTGTCTCACTCACATACCTACACTTTCCCTCTCAAGGCCTCACTCACTGCCTCACACTGTCGAAATCACTGTCCAACTCACTGTCTCACTTACTGCCTCTTAGTGTCCCACTCGCTGCCTTACTCACTGTTACTTTCACTCTCACTCTCATGCTACTGTGTCACTTCATGTCACAAACACTGTCTCACTCACATGCTCACACTTTCACTCACTGACCTGCCCATGCATACTGTCATTTACTCTTACACTCACTCACTCACTCACTCATTAAATCTAACTCATCCTCGCTCTTCCGCACACGCACACACAGATTGAATTTAAGAGCATTTTTACTTACCCTCAGCTGGCTGTGCGCATCCCGCTTTACCTTCTCAACTGCCGGTTTTCCTCTTGGAGTTCCTGCCTTAACCACTCAAGTAAGAAGCTGGCATCTGGAGCCTGAACAGTGCATCAAGACAGAGGCATTGTCACAGGGCCCATGCTGATACACTGCATAAACTCCAACTTTCAGTCTATGGATCACCCCGACCAACCACCCTTTCCTATCTCTGTGATGAAAGGGTGGTGCGACCTCTCAGGCTAGTGCTGCGACTCCTTCAGCCCGGACAATCTGTTCGATTGCTGATGCTGGCACTTTCATGCTCATGCCCCAGGTTTCACGACCTACGGATGCTTGCTGTTGCTTGACTCCGTCAGCATTTGTTGCTACCATACAAATAGTGAGCACTAGCTTATTATTCACTATAGTATTGTAAAAAATGAGGCAGAAAATGAGGAGGGCTGAGCCTAAGCACCCATATCCATAAGTGTCCCCACACTGACACTATGATACTGACACAGTGATGCTACAATGACACAGGGCACCAACAGTGTCAATGGCCCAATGTCATTGGAGCACCAACAATAGCATGGGGACGTTGACATGGGCACAGTGACCAAGGAGCTCTGACACTTGACACAAGACGCTGGAAGTTGGCATTGTCAATGGGATACTGATGAGGCCAAATCAACACTGATACAAGGACACGATCACAGGGGACTCTGCAATAGGAGCATCAACACTAACATGGGAAAGTGCACACATGATCGCTGATATGGGGCTCTAACTTTAATAATGGGATACCAGCATGGCAGGATTCACTTGGGCACTAACACAGGGATGCTAGGACACGAGTATACTGACAATAAGATAGTGACAGTAGGAAACAATACCAGAAACCTAATGCAACATAGGGACACAGACATAAAGGGCCTCATTTTGAGTTTGTCATTCTGATGGACTACCAAACCCAATGTGGTGGAGCGGCTAACACCGCACCAGTGGTCCGCCCGCCCTATAACTAGTTTGGTGGTCAGACCGTTCTGGGACAGCTGCTGCCGCCAGGGATCCACTATCCCTGGCGGACTTGCAGTGGTTTGAGGTCCCCAATATGCTGGTGGTTCCACTGCGGCACCGCCAAACATAGTAGTTTCTTCACAACCAAACTTTTCATGGCAGTGAGCCCGCCATGAAAAGTGTGGCGGTGAGGAAACTAAGGGGGACCTACAGAGCCCCCTGGTGCCACTGCGCCAGGGAATGCATGCAGGGGGGCATATGGTGTGCCCCGCTGTCTACATGCACCCCAAGTTCCAGCTGAACATGGACTTGACAGTCAGGAACGTGCAAGGGCGTTCCCATTGCAGTGCTGTGCTAAATCTCACGTATGAGCCTAACCACTGCACCGCCGTGGGCCAGCTGCCACATGATTGCCCGACCAGGATTCCTGTAACAATCCGGCAGGCGGTTCGCTATGGCTTTGGTGGTGTGGCAGCGAGGCACTGCGTGGTAGCCCGCTGCCACATTGTCAAAGTCATAATAAGGCCCTAAGACACTGACTCGGTTAGAAGCAACACTAGTGTACTTCCATGTGAATACTAATGAAGAAACTGAAACAAAGACACTGTCATTTCTAAAACATTAATTAATAACAGTGAAATTAAAAAAAAAAATAATTAATTATAAAATATAATTAAGCAATATTAGTATAATAAATATTTAATGCAAAATAAGCAACTCAGAAATTAAAAAATATTTTTACCAAAAACATATATAGTTTGAAATACTTCCCACACTACTCCCTGTAAACCCAACAACATTAAAAATTAACAAAGCATTTTAAAACACTATAAAAACAAATGTAAAAAATAAAAACTATATGAAAAAAGCAGCACAATATAAACTAAAAATAATTGAGTATGTACTCTAGCAAAAAACATAGATATAATATAAAATGATATTAAATGTATCAATATTATTTACACCAATATTATATACTAAACAAAAAACAATATTCTTACCTGTGATATTAAGTCCAATAATATTCTTGACATCACAGTATCTCTTGCATGATAAAATTAAACAGCAATGATTATGGCAAATAACCCCGGGCAGCATACTCCACTCCGCTAGCGGAGTTTGCAGAGTTTTACCAACTCCGAACTCCAATGGGAACGTGAAGTGGAGGCAAAACTCTGACTCCGTGGCGGAGCGGAGTACGTCCCTCAGCCCGTGTGCCACCAGGCCCCAAAAAAAGCATTAAAACCCCCACCTACCTTCTACCTTGCATCTGCGGCCCGCCCTCCTCCTTGCCGTGGTGTCTCCTCGTTGTCGCCGTCCTCCTCCTCGTTGCTGGTCGCAACCCCCTACGTTATATATCTTGCGTTGTGACACACATGGCTTCAAAATTGTCTGGGCAGATGGCAGGCAGTTCAACTTAAATGAGGAAGGTGGCTTAATCAACGAGGGAAGGAAGAGCTCTTCTCCTCCATATGCATCAGGTACAGTCTGATTGGAGCCTTATTATCTGTGTTTAAATATGTTAATTAATATAATATTTGTTTTAAATTGAATTAAACATTTTTTTTAAAGGTGTTTGTTTTTTTAATAAGTTTTTGCAAGATGTTATATTTCATAATATTATTTAATTATCACAGTCCAAGGGCCTGATTAGGAGGTCAGGCTGACGTAAGCAGGACTGCCCAACTAGGAGTCGGAGGTCCCACTGGCTGCATTACGATGTGACCCCCTTCACAGCGGTCACAGTGTGTATATTTTGTATTACGGTGTGTGCTACGTGCTGCCGCACACGCTGCAATTCATAAGAAACACATTTAAAACATCCCTGCACTATGTGGCAGGCACCATGCAGTGCCTACCACATGGTGCAGGGATGTTTAGGAGGGCACCATAGGTACCCCCCAGGGCCCATAGCGGAGGGCCAGTGGGGAGAGGGGGCCCGCTAGGGCCCCCAGAGTCACTTTCCCCTGCCTTTTCATGGCGGGTTAACCGCCATGAAACGGCCAGCGGAAAGGAACATTGTAATCCCTACGGCGGTGCCTGAGCACCGCCTTATACTTTTATTACCATTGCTAAATTAAACTTAAATGTTGAAGGTAATTGTATTATTAAAGTTGTTTATAATATCCAGAGCCTATTAGTTGTAATATTTTGCTTCTTGTTATAGCATTTTTAGTATTATGATAAATAATTTTTGTGAGTCTAACATTTTTCTTATCATAGGTAATTTTGGAGTGGGCATAGTAAATGCAACCTCATTAGAGTCCAGATTTTCCCCAATGTGACTTATTTTAGAGTAGGCAAAGTAAACGTGACCCCTTTACAGTGGAATGCTTTTCCCATTGCGGCTGCGTTTGGAATGGGAATAGTAAAACCAGGGGCCCTACAAATATACAATTCTGTGACCATGGCATGTTTCACATAATTATTGATTTGCGGCATTTGCCACATAATCCATCATCTGCTGAATAACCTGCTGATTTTAGCAAAAAAAGGTTTCTTGCTCAAACAAATCAAAAGTTACTAAAACATGTGTTTCTAGGCACTGAAAGGCCCTTTGTAAAGGCTGACTGGTCATCTTTAAGTTGATTATTTCTGTATTTGGGATGTTAAATTGGTACTAATAAGGTCAAAAAATTCCTAGACAGTGATACCACGTGTGAAAATGATGAAATAATGAAATAATACGATTACAAAATGTGCCCTAGAATGCCGCATAATTTGCCTTTTCTTGTCGCATAATATAGTCAACCATGCTGTATAATTTGGCCCTCCTCTGCCGCATAATTCCAGTGGCCCTGAGTAAAACTGACCCCTTTAGAGTACAAGACTTTCTCCAATGTGGCGACATTTGAAGTCAGAATAATATATCTTGCCCCTTAACCCCTTCGCCGCGGCAGGAATTCCGCCGCGGCGCTGGGGGGGGTTTGGGGGCAGCGCGGTGGCGCTGTGCTTGTGACGGAACCGCTCCGTCACGAGCCACAGTTGAGCTGTGCTCATGACGGAGTGGTTCCGTCACGTCTCCGCCCACTGCGCTAATCGCCCGCACAGGCGGGGAATTAGCGCCGCGTGGGCGGAGCGGCAGCCAACGGCCGCAGCATGACGGAACCACTCCGTCATGAGCACAGCGCAACCGTGGCTCATGACGGAGTGGTTCCGTCATGAGCAGGGAAGGGGTTAAAACTCAGTTTCCCCAGTGTGACTTGGTTTGGAGTGGGAATAATAAAACAGAAACTTTTGGAGGCCAACATTATCCACATTGTGGCTTAGTTTGGACTGGGAATAGTAAATATGACCTTTTTAGGGTTCAGAACTTTCCCTAGTATAATAAAGTTTGGAGTGGGAGAAAGTCATCTAATTCTTTTAGAGTACAATACTTTTACTAATGTGTTATGTTTTCAGTGTGAAATTGAAAGTTGCTTTTTAAGATTGCACTATTTTAACATTGTTGTACATATTGTAATTATTTGTGTGTTAAATATATTTGAAACATTTCACACAATAATTCCTATGTATATTTTATTAATATATTTTATTCATTTTTATTTGTAGCAAATATTTCACAAGTAACAATAAACCAAACAGAGTTTTGATTTAATTATTTTTATATTAGGAAACTGTATTATTTAATGTACAACCTAGGGCCTGATTATGATACCGGTCGGACTTGCCTCCAACCAACATCGCTGCGAATGTGGAACCAACCGACCTCAGGTCGGCGGTTCCGGCACCCGAATTAGGATGCTACCGCACATGGTGCAGTCACAAAATTCAATTTTTCAATGATAGCTTGTGCAGCGGGCCGAAATCGCCTGCAGCACAAGCTCCCGTTGAAAAAATGAAAGTTTTGAAACTTCCTTGCCCTGTGTGGTAGGCACATCACGGTGTCTGCCACGTAGGGCAGAGATGTGAAGGGGGCACCAAAGGTGCCCCCTAGGGCCACAAGGGGAGGGCCAGGGGGAAGGCGGGCCCTGCTAGGGCCCCCCAAAGGCACTTCCTGACAGAAGATACATGTTGGAAAAGCTGACATGGAACTGCTGTTGGAAAGTACCATCATAATCCCGACAGGGGAAACACCTTCCTTAAGGGAGGCTTTCCGACCAACATTGCAATTAGGCCCTAAAAGTTTTAAGTTTGTAAAAAATATTTTAATTTGTAATATTTTTCATCAGTTTATAACACCTTTGAAATACAATTTTTATATATAAATATATGTATCCAAACAAGAGTCTGACAATCAGGAGCGCCTCAACCTCACGAGTTGGGGCCTGTCTCAGGTGTGTCAGACACCTCCCATATTCCATAAGAAAACACACTGCCCTTGCAGCATGAAAACAGGCCACTCCAAACGTGCTCAGCAATTTCTTTATTTGAGGCAAAGGTAGGCATGCAGGCATTACGCGTTTCGACTCGGCTGAGTCTTCATCATATGCCACTGTGTCCTGGTGGGTTCGTTTGAATTTTGAAAAACGTAACTAACAACATTAAAAAAGGACAATGTCCATTTCTTTCCAATTTTTAAAGAGGCAGTGAGTGCTTTATCTAAGAGTTCGTTTTTATGCAGCAATGGTGAGTACAACATTTCGTTTTTCATCAGGTTGAATCCTTAGAACAACAGTGTTCATTAAATCTATGTTTCCCTTTGTTGCAGCATTAGTTTGTCGTTTTCTATGTGGTAAAAAACCACAAATCCCATAATGCTATGTAACTGCCGCTTTACTTCCTTAATGGCATTCAATGTTGGATTTTGGCAAAACCACCCTTGTTTCACTGTGCACCGCTTGCAAACATTGCTTTACAAGGAAAGTTCCATAAGCGGGCACAGTCACTCAAAAGAAAGTTCAGCTACCACCAAGTTTTTTTACAGTTCATCACTTGCCTTTCAGCTGGTAACCTCGAGCGCGCAGTGCATTGGGAAATCCCTTTTGCATACTCTGACTGTTCCAGAGTTCACTCTCCAAGTAGAGGCGGGCCTCTCTTCGTGGCCCTTCCATCAAAACTTCGTTTATGTCCAGTGTCACAGCGGTGGGCGCTCCCTCCATAGAAATCCAAACAAGAGTCTGACAATCAGGAGCGCCTCAACCTCACGAGTTGGGGCCTGTCTCAGGTGTGTCAGACACCTTCCATATTCCATAAGAAAACACACTGCCCTTGCAGCATGAAAACAGGCCACTCCAAACGTGCTCAGCAATTTCTTTATTTGAGGCAAAGGTAGGCATGCAGGCATTACGCGTTTCGACTCGGCTGAGTCTTCATTATATGCCACTGTGTCCTGGTGGGTTCGTTTGCATTTTGAAAAACGTAACTAACAACATTGAAAAAGGACAACGTCCATTTCTTTCCAATTTTTAAAGAGGCAGTGAGTGCTTTATCTAAGAGTTCGTTTTTATGCAGCAATGGTGAGTACAACATTTCGTTTTTCATCAGGTTGAATCCTAAGAACAACAGTGTTCATTAAATCTATGTTTCCCTTTGTTGCTGCAACAACTTTAAAAATTGGAAAGAAATCGACATTGTCCTTTTTCAATGTTGTTAGTTACGCCGAGTCGAAACGCGTAATGCCTGCATGCCTACCTTTGCCTCAAATAAAGAAATTGCTGAGCACGTTTGGAGTGGCCTGTTTTCATGCTGCAAGGGCAGTGTGTTTTCTTATGGAATATATATACGGCTTCTCCGCACTGATGATGGCAAGAGCCAGAAACGCGTCTGCGGATGTTTTATAGCCGACACATACCCCGTGAGTGCATCGGACCTTGGGAGTACCATGAACTCCTTATTTTTGCTGTGTAATAAGTGGTCTCCACAACCACTTCCCGGTTGCACCCGCCGCGAGTTCAGCTGGCCCCAGGTGGAATACTGTGTTTTGGATTCAATTTGGGCTGCTGAACCGCCGCTTACGGACTCTGTTGACCTATTCAGGTTGTGGCTTATACAAAGCTAGAGTGCTTCACCATATGTGGGACACTCACAGAGTTTTCGTTCTAACAGCGGCAGGCGAGGGGATGTTTTTATTGACGGCTTTTCCGCACTGATGACGGCAAGAGCCAGAAACGCGTCTGCGGATGTTTTATAGCCGACACATACCCCGTGAGTGCACCGGACCTTGGGGGTACCATGAACTCCTTATTTTTGCTGTGTAATAAGTGGTCTCCACCACCACTTCCCGGTTGCACCCGCCGCGAGTTCGGCTGGCCCCAGGTGGAATACTGTGTTTTGGATTCAATTTGGGCTGCTGAACCGCCGCTTACGGACTCTGTTGACCTATTCAGGTTGTGGCTTATACAAAGCTAGAGTGCTTCACCATATGTGGGACACTCACAGAGTTTTCGTTCTAACAGCGGCAGGTGAGGGGATGTTTTTATTGACGGCTTTTCCGCACTGATGACGGCAAGAGCCAGAAACGCGTCTGCGGATGTTTTATAGCCGACACATACCCCGTGAGTGCACCGGACCTTGGGAGTACCATGAACTCCTTATTTTTGCTGTGTAATAAGTGGTCTCCACCACCACTTCCCGTTTGCACCCGCCGCGAGTTCGGCTGGCCCCAGGTGGAATACTGTGTTTTGGATTCAATTTGGGCTGCTGAACCGCCGCTTACGGACTCTGTTGACCTATTCAGATTGTGGCTTATACAAAGCTAGAGTGCTTCACCATATGTGGGACACTCACAGAGTTTTCGTTCTAACAGCGGCAGGCGAGGGGATGTTTTTATTGACGGCTTTTCCGCACTGATGACGGCAAGAGCCA